>NW_027362763.1:348893752-350161252 GCF_046119375.1 Phyllobates terribilis
ATTTTCAACAGATATATTTTTGTGTCACAACAGTCAGGAGACACTACTGTTTTTCTTTATGGAAAAAACTACCAAAAGCTGAATAATAGAGATTTTTTACCGTGGGATGGCAAAACCACAGATATTGTTTACTGGGGTATATCACACTTTTTTAAATAGAGATATTTGCGGCTGAACAGTGAGCGACACACTCAAACTGCTTTTTTTTTAGATGCCAAAGGCCCAAAACTGGATAGTACAGCGATTTGACCCGTGGAATTGCGAAACCACATTGGGATGTCGGGCCTACACAAGACAATTTTCAACAGATATATTTTTGTGTCACAACAGACAGGAGACACTACTGTTTTTCTTTACGGAAAAAACTACCGAAAGCTGAATAATAGAGATTTTTTACCGTGGGATGGCAAAACCACAGTTATTGTTTACTGGGCTATACCACACTTTTTTAAATAGAGATATTTGCGGCTAAACAGTGAGCGACATACTCAAACTGCTTTTTTTTAGATACCAAAGGCCCACAACTGGATAGTACAGCGATTTGACCCGTGGAACTGTGAAACCACACTGGGATGTCGGGCCTACACATGACTATTTTCAACAGATATATTTTTGTGTCACAACAGTCAGGAGACACTACTGTTTTTCTTTATGGAAAAAAATACCAAAATCTGAATAATAGAGATTTTTTACCGTGGGATGGCAAAACCACAGTTATAGTTTACTGGGGTATACCACACTTTTTGAAATAGAGATATTTGCGGCTGAACAGTGAGCGACACACTCAAACTGCTTTTTTTTTACATACCAAAGGCCCAAAACTGGATAGAACAGCGATTTGACCCGTGGAACTGCGAAACCACACTGGGATGTCGGGCCTACACAAGACTATTTTCAACAGATATATTTTTGTGTCACAACAGTCAGGAGACACTACAGTTTTTCTTTACGGAAAAAACTACCAAAACCTGAATAATAGAGATTTTTTACCGTGGGATGGCAAAACCACAGTTATTGTTTACTGGGGGATACCACACTTTTTTAAATAGAGATATTGGCGGCTGAATAGTGAGCGACACACTCAAACTGCTTTTTTTTTAGATACCAAAGGCCCAAAACTGGATAGTACAGCGATTTGACCCGTGGAACTGTGAAACCACACTGGGATGTCGGGCCTACACAAGACTATTTTCAACAGATATATTTTTGTGTCACAACAGTCAGGAGACACTACTGTTTTTCTTTACGGAAAAAACTACCAAAAGCTGAATAATAGAGATTTTTTACCGTAGGATGGCAAAACCACAGTTATTGTTTACTAGGGTATAACACACTTTTTTAAATAGAGATATTTGCGGCTGAACAGTGAGCGACACACTCAAACTTTTTTTTTTAGATACCAAAGGCCCAAAACAGGATAGTACAGCGATTTGACCCGTGGAACTGTGAAACCACACTGAGATGTCGGGCTTACACAAGAATAATTTCAACAGATATGTTTTTGTGTCACAACAGTCAGGAGACACTACTGTTTTTCTTTACGGAAAAAACTACCAAAAGCTGAATAATAGAGATTTTTTACCGTGGGATGGCAAAACCACAGTTATTGTTTACTGGGGTATACCACACTTTTTTAAATAGAGATATTTGCGGCTGAAGAGTGAACGACACACTCAAACTGCTTTTTTTTTAGATACCAAAGGCCCAAAACTGGATAGTACAGCGATTTGACCCGTGGAACTGCGAAACCACACTGGGATGTCGGGCCTACACAAGACTATTTTCAACAGATATATTTTTGTGTCACAACAGTCAGGAGACACTACTGTTTTTCTTTACGGAAAAAACTACCAAAACCTGAATAATAGAGATTTTTTACCGTGGGATGGTAAAACCACAGTTATTGTTTACTGGAGTATACCACACTTTTTTAAATAGAAATATTTGCGGCTGAACAGTGAGCGACACACTCAAACAGCTTTTTTTTTAGATACCAAAGGCCCAAAACTGGATAGTACAGCGATTTGACCCGTGGAACTGCGAAACCACACTGGGATGTCGGGCCTACACAAGACTACTTTCAACAGATATATTTTTGTGTCACAACAGTCAGGAGACACTACTGTTTTTCTTTACGGAAAAAACTACCAAAACCTGAATAATAGAGATTTTTTACCGTGGGATGGCAAAACCACAGTTATTGTTTAGTGGGGTATACCACACTTTTTTAAATAGAGATATTTGCGGCTGAACAGTGAGCGACACACTCAAACTGCTTTTTTTTTAGATACCAAAGGCTTAAAACTGGATAGTACAGCGATTTGACCTGTGGAACTGCGAAACCACACTGGGATGTCGGGCCTACACAAGACTATTTTCAACAGATATATTTTTGTGTCACAACAGTCAGGAGACACTACTGTTTTTCTTTATGGAAAAAACTACAAAAAGCTGAATAATAGAGATTTTTTACCGTGGGATGGCAAAACCACAGTTATTGTTTACTGGGGTATATCACACTTTTTTAAATAGAGATATTTGCGGCTGAACAGTGAGCGACACACTGAAACTGCTTTTTTTTTAGATACCAAAGGCCCAAAACTGGATAGTACAGCGATTTGACCCGTGGAATTGCGAAACCACATTGGGATGTCGGGCCTACACAAGACAATTTTCAACAGATATATTTTTGTGTCACAACAGACAGGAGACACTACTGTTTTTCTTTACGGAAAAAACTACCGAAAGCTGAATAATAGAGATTTTTTACCGTGGGATGGCAAAACCACAGTTATTGTTTACTGGGCTATACCACACTTTTTTAAATAGAGATATTTGCGGCTAAACAGTGAGCGACACACTCAAACTGCTTTTTTTTTAGATACCAAAGGCCCAAAACTGGATAGTACAGCGATTTGACCCGTGGAACTGTGAAACCACACTGGGATGTCGGGCCTACACATGACTATTTTCAACAGATATATTTTTGTGTCACAACAGTCAGGAGACACTACTGTTTTTCTTTACGGAAAAAACTACCAAAAGCTGAATAATAGAGATTTTTTACCGTGGGATGGCAAAACCACAGTTATTGTTTACTGGGGTATACCACACTTTTTTAAATAGAGATATTTGCGGCTGAACAGTGAGCGACACACTCAAACAGCTTTTTTTTTTAGATACCAAAGGCCCAAAACTGGATAGTACAGCGATTTGACCCGTGGAACTGCGAAACCACACTGGGATGTCGGGCCTACACAAGACTATTTTCAACAGATATATTTTTGTGTCACAACAGTCAGGGGACACTACTGTTTTTCTTTACGGAAAAAACTACCAAAAGCTGAATAATAGAGATTTTTTACCGTGGGATGGCAAAACCACAGTTATTGTTTACTGGAATATACCACACTTTTTAAATAGAGATATTTGCGGCTGAACAGTGAGCGACACACTCAGACTGCTTTTTTTTAGATACCAAAGGCCCAAAACTGGATAGTACAGCGATTTGACCCGTGGAACTGCGAAATCACACTGGGATGTCGGGCCTACACAAGACTATTTTCAACAGATATATTTTTGTGTCACAACAGTCAGGAGACACTACTGTTTTTCTTTACGGAAAAAACTACCAAAAGCTGAATAATAGAGATTTTTTACCGTGAGATGGCAAAACCACAGTTATTGTTTACTGGGATATACCACACTTTTTAAATAGAGATATTTGCGGCTGAACAGTGAGCGACACACTCAAACTGCTTTTTTTTTAGATACCAAAGGCCCAAAACTGGATAGTACAGCGATTTGACCCGTGGAACTGCGAAATCATACTGGGATGTCGGGCCTACACAAGACTATTTTCAACAGATATATTTTTGTGTCACAACAGTCAGGAGACACTACTGTTTTTCTTTATGGAAAAAAATACCAAAATCTGAATTATAGAGATTTTTTACCGTGGGATGGCAAAACCACAGTTATTGTTTACTGGGGTATACCACACTTTTTTAAATAGAGATATTTGCGGCTGAACAGTGAGCGACACACTCAAACTGTTTTTTTTTACATACCAAAGGCCCAAAACTGGATAGAACAGCGATTTGACCCGTGGAACTGCGAAACCACACTGGGATGTCGGGCCTACACAAGACTATTTTCAACAGATATATTTTTGTGTCACAACAGTCAGGAGACACTACATTTTTCCTTTACGGAAAAAACTACCAAAACCTGAATAATAGAGATTTTTTACCGTGGGATGGCAAAACCACAGTTATTGTTTACTGGGGTATACCACACTTTTTTAAATAGAGATATTTGCAGCTGAACAGTGAGCGACACACTCAAACTGCTTTTTTTTTAGATACCAAAGGCCCAAAACTGGATAGTACAGCGATTTGACCCGTGCAACTGCGAAACCACACTGGGATGTTGGGCCTACACAAGACTATTTTCAACAGATATATTTTTGTGTCACAACAGTCAGGAGACACTACTGTTTTTTTTTTAGGAAAAAACTACCAAAACCTGAATAATAGAGATTTTTTACCGTGGGATGGCAAAACCACGTTATTGTTTACTGGGGTATACCACACTTTTTTAAATAGAGATATTTGCGGCTGAACAGTGAGCGACACACTCAAACAGCTTTTTTTTTTAGATACCAAAGGCCCAAAACTGGATAGTACAGCGATTTGACCCGTGGAACTGCGAAACCACACTTGGATGTCGGGCCTACACAAGACTATTTTCAACAGATATATTTTTGTGTCACAACAGTCAGGAGACACTACTGTTTTTCTTTACGGAAAAAACTACCAAAAGCTGAATAATAGAGATTTTTTACCGTGGGATGGCAAAACCACAGTTATTGTTTACTGGGATATACCACACTTTTTAAATAGAGATATTTGCGGCTGAACAGTGAGCGACACACTCAAACTGCTTTTTTTTTAGATAACAAAGGCCCAAAACTGGATAGTACAGCGATTTGACCCGTGGAACTGCGAAATCACACTGGGATGTCGGGCCTACACAAGACTATTTTCAACAGATATATTTTTGTGTCACAACAGTCAGGAGACACTACTGTTTTTCTTTATGGAAAAAAATACCAAAATCTGAATAATAGAGATTTTTTACCGTGGGATGGCAAAACCACAGTTATTGTTTACTGGGGTATACCACACTTTTTTAAATAGAGATATTTGCGGCTGAACAGTGAGCGACACACTCAAACTGCTTTTTTTTTACATACCAAAGGCCCAAAACTGGATAGTACAGCGATTTGACCCGTGGAATTGCGAAACCACATTGGGATGTCGGGCCTACACAAGACTATTTTCAACAGATATATTTTTGTGTCACAACAGTCAGGAGACACTACTGTTTTTCTTTACGGAAAAAACTACCGAAAGCTGAATAATAGAGATTTTTTACCGTGGGATGGCAAAACCACAGTTATTGTTTACTGGGGCATACCACACTTTTTTAAATAGAGATATTTGCGGCTGAACAGTGAGCGACACACTCAAACTGCTTTTTTTTTAGATACCAAAGGCCCAAAACTGGATAGTACAGCGATTTGACCCGTGGAACTGCGAAACCACACTGGGATGTTGTTCCTACACAAGACTATTTTCAACAGATATATTTTTGTGTCACAACAGTCAGGAGACACTACTGGTTTTTTTTTAGGAAAAAACTACCAAAACCTGAATAATAGAGATTTTTTACCGTGGGATGGCAAAACCACAGTTATTGTTTACTGGGGTATACCACACTTTTTTAAATAGAGATATTTGCGGCTGAACAGTGAGCGACACACTCAAACTGCTTTTTTTTTTAGATACCAAAGGCCCAAAACTGGATAGTACAGCGATTTGACCCGTGGAACTGCGAAACCACACTGGGATGTCGGGCCTACACAAGACTATTTTCAACAGATATATTTTTGTGTCACAACAGTCAGGAGACACTACTGTTTTTCTTTACGGAAAAAACTACCAAAAGCTGAATAATAGAGATTTTTTACCGTGGGATGGCAAAACCACAGTTATTGTTTACTGGGGTATACCACACTTTTTTAAATAGAGATATTTGCGGCTGAACAGTGAGCGACACACTCAAACTGCTTTTTTTTTAGATACCAAAGGCCCAAAACTGGATAGTACAGCGATTTGACCCGTGGAACTGCGAAACCACACTGGGATGTCGGGCCTACACAAGACTATTTTCAACAGATATATTTTTGTGTCACAACAGTCAGGAGACACTACTGTTTTTCTTTACGGAAAAAACTACCAAAAGCTGAATAATAGAGATTTTTTATTGTGGGATGGCAAAACCACAGTTATTGTTTACTGGGGTATACCACACTTTTTTAAATAGAAATATTTGCGGCTGAACAGTGAGCGACACACTCAAACAGCTTTTTTTTTAGATACCAAAGGCCCAAAACTGGATAGTACAGCGATTTGACCCGTGGAACTGCGAAACCACACTGGGATGTCGGGCCTACACAAGACTACTTTCAACAGATATATTTTTGTGTCACAACAGTCAGGAGACACTACTGTTTTTTTTAACGGAAAAAACTACCAAAAGCTGAATAATAGAGATTTTTTACCGTGGGATGGCAAAACCACAGTTATTGTTTACTGGGATATACCACACTTTTTAAATAGAGATATTTGCGGCTGAACAGTGAGCGATACACTCAAACTGCTTTTTTTTTAGATTCCAAAGGCCCAAAACTGGATAGTACAGCGATTTGACCCGTGGAACTGCGAAATCACACTGGGATGTCGGGCCTACACAAGACTATTTTGAACAGATATATTTTTGTGTCACAACAGTCAGGAGACACTACTGTTTTTCTTTATGGAAAAAAATACCAAAATCTGAATAATAGAGATTTTTTACCGTGGGATGGCAAAACCACAGTTATTGTTTACTGGGGTATACCACACTTTTTTAAATAGAGATATTTGCGGCTGAACAGTGAGCGACACACTCAAACTGCTTTTTTTTTAGATACCAAACGCCCAAAACTGGATAGTACAGCGATTTGACCCGTGGAATTGCGAAACCACATTGGGATGTCGGGCCTACACAAGACTATTTTCAACAGATATATTTTTGTGTCACAACAGTCAGGAGACACTACTGTTTTTCTTTACGGAAAAAACTACCGAAAGCTGAATAATAGAGATTTTTTACCGTGGGATGGCAAAACCACAGTTATTGTTTACTGGGCTACACCACACTTTTTTAAATAGAGATATTTGTGGCTAAACAGTGAGCGACACACTCAAACTGCTTTTTTTTTAGATACCAAAGGCCCAAAACTGGATAGTACAGCGATTTGACCCGTGGAACTGTGAAACCACACTGGGATGTCGGGCCTACACATGACTATTTTCAACAGATATATTTTTGTGTCACAACAGTCAGGAGACACTACTGTTTTTCTTTACGGAAAAAACTACCAAAAGCTGAATAATAGAGATTTTTTACTGTGGGATGGCAAAACCACAGTTATTGTTTACTGGGGTATACCACACTTTTTTAAATAGAGATATTTGCGGCTGAACAGTGAGCGACACACTCAAACAGCTTTTTTTTTTAGATACCAAAGGCCCAAAACTGGATAGTACAGCGATTTGACCCGTGGAGCTGCGAAACCACACTGGGATATCGGGCCTACACAAGACTATTTTCAACAGATATATTTTTGTGTCACAACAGTCAGGAGACACTACTGTTTTTCTTTACGGAAAAAACTACCAAAAGCTGAATAATAGAGATTTTTTACCGTGGGATGGCAAAACCACAGTTATTGTTTACTGGAATATACCACACTTTTTAAATAGAGATATTTGCGGCTGAACAGTGAGCGACACACTCAAACTGCTTTTTTTTTAGATACCAAAGGCCCAAAACTGGATAGTACAGCGATTTGACCCGTGGAACTGCGAAATCACACTGGGATATCGCGCCTACACAAGACTATTTTCAACAGATATATTTTTGTGTCACAACAGTCAGGAGACACTACTGTTTTTCTTTACGGAAAAAACTACCAAAAGCTGAATAATAGAGATTTTTTACCGTGAGATGGCAAAACCACAGTTATTGTTTACTGGGATATACCACACTTTTTAAATAGAGATATTTGCGGCTGAACAGTGAGCGACACACTCAAACTGCTTTTTTTTTAGATACCAAAGGCCCAAAACTGGATAGTACAGCGATTTGACCCGTGGAACTGCGAAATCACACTGGGATGTCGGGCCTACACAAGACTATTTTCAACAGATATATTTTTGTGTCACAACAGTCAGGAGACACTACTGTTTTTCTTTATGGAAAAAAATACCAAAATCTGAATAATAGAGATTTTTTACCGTGGGATGGCAAAACCACAGTTATTGTTTACTGGGGTATACAACACTTTTTTAAATAGAGATATTTGCGGCTGAACAGTGAGCGACACACTCAAACTGCTTTTTTTTTACATACCAAAGGCCCAAAACTGGATAGAACAGCGATTTGACCCGTGGAACTGCGAAACCACACTGGGATGTCGGGCCTACACAAGACTATTTTCAACAGATATATTTTTGTGTCACAACAGTCAGGAGACACTACAGTTTTTCTTTACGGAAAAAACTACCAAAACCTGAATAATAGAGATTTTTTACCGTGGGATGGCAAAACCACAGTTATTGTTTACTGGGGTATACCACACTTTTTTAAATAGAGATATTTGCGGCTGAACAGTGAGCGACACACTCAAACTGCTTATTTTTTAGATACCAAAGGCCCAAAACTGGATAGTACAGCGATTTGACCCGTGGAACTGCGAAACCACACTGGGATGTTGGGCCTACACAAGACTATTTTCAACAGATATATTTTTGTGTCACAACAGTCAGGAGACACTACTGTTTTTTTTTTAGGAAAAAACTACCAAAACCTGAATAATAGAGATTTTTTACCGTGGGATGGCAAAACCACAGTTATTGTTTACTGGGGTATACCACACTTTTTTAAATAGAGATATTTGCGGCTGAACAGTGAGCGACACACTCAAACTGCTTTTTTTTTTAGATACCAAAGGCCCAAAACTGGATAGTACAGCGATTTGACCCGTGGAACTGCGAAACCACACTGGGATGTCGGGCCTACACAAGACTATTTTCAACAGATATATTTTTGTGTCACAACAGTCAGGAGACACTACTGTTTTTCTTTACGGAAAAAACTACCAAAAGCTGAATAATAGAGATTTTTTACCGTGGGATGGCAAAACCACAGTTATTGTTTACTGGGGTATACCACACTTTTTTAAATAGAGATATTTGCGGCTGAACAGTGAGCGACACACTCAAACTGCTTTTTTTTTAGATACCAAAGGCCCAAAACTGGATAGTACAGCGATTTGACCCGTGGAACTGCGAAACCACACTGGGATGTCGGGCCTACACAAGACTATTTTCAACAGATATATTTTTGTGTCACAACAGTCAGGAGACACTACTGTTTTTCTTTATGGAAAAAAATACCAAAATCTGAATAATAGAGATTTTTTACCGTGGGATGGCAAAACCACAGTTATTGTTTACTGGGGTATACAACACTTTTTTAAATAGAGATATTTGCGGCTGAACAGTGAGCGACACACTCAAACTGCTTTTTTTTTACATACCAAAGGCCCAAAACTGGATAGAACAGCGATTTGACCCGTGGAACTGCGAAACCACACTGGGATGTCGGGCCTACACAAGACTATTTTCAACAGATATATTTTTGTGTCACAACAGTCAGGAGACACTACAGTTTTTCTTTACGGAAAAAACTACCAAAACCTGAATAATAGAGATTTTTTACCGTGGGATGGCAAAACCACAGTTATTGTTTACTGGGGTATACCACACTTTTTTAAATAGAGATATTTGCGGCTGAACAGTGAGCGACACACTCAAACTGCTTATTTTTTAGATACCAAAGGCCCAAAACTGGATAGTACAGCGATTTGACCCGTGGAACTGCGAAACCACACTGGGATGTTGAGCCTACACAAGACTATTTTCAACAGATATATTTTTGTGTCACAACAGTCAGGAGACACTACTGTTTTTTTTTTAGGAAAAAACTACCAAAACCTGAATAATAGAGATTTTTTACCGTGGGATGGCAAAACCACAGTTATTGTTTACTGGGGTATACCACACTTTTTTAAATAGAGATATTTGCGGCTGAACAGTGAGCGACACACTCAAACAGCTTTTTTTTTTAGATACCAAAGGCCCAAAACTGGATAGTACAGCGATTTGACCCGTGGAACTGCGAAACCACACTTAGATGTCGGGCCTACACAAGACTATTTTCAACAGATATATTTTTGTGTCACAATAGTCACGAGACACTACTGTTTTTCTTTACGGAAAAAACTACCAAAAGCTGAATAATAGAGATTTTTTACCGTGGGATGGCAAAACCACAGTTATTGTTTACTGGGATATACCACACTTTTTAAATAGAGATATTTGCGGCTGAACAGTGAGCGACACACTCAAACTGCTTTTTTTTAGATACCAAAGGCCCAAAACTGGATAGTACAGCGATTTGACCCGTGGAACTGCAAAATCACACTGGGATGTCGGGCCTACACAAGACTATTTTCAACAGATATATTTTTGTGTCACAACAGTCAGGAGACACTACTGTTCTTCTTTACGGAAAAAACTACCAAAAGCTGAAAAATAGAGATTTTTTACCGTGGGATGGCAAAACCACAGTTATTGTTTACTGGGATATACCACACTTTTTAAATAGAGATATTTGCGGCTGAACAGTGAGCGACACACTCAAACTGCTTTTTTTTTAGATACCAAAGGCCCAAAACTGGATAGTACAGCGATTTGACCCGTGGAACTGCGAAATCACACTGGGATGTCGGGCCTACACAAGACTATTTTCAACAGATATATTTTTGTGTCACAACAGTCAGGAGACACTACTGTTTTTCTTTATGGAAAAAAATACCAAAATCTGAATAATAGAGATTTTTTACCGTGGGATGGCAAAACCACAGTTATTGTTTACTGGGGTATACCACACTTTTTTAAATAGAGATATTTGCGGCTGAACAGTGAGCGACACACTCAAACTGCTTTTTTTTTACATACCAAAGGCCCAAAACTGGATAGTACAGCGATTTGACCAGTGGAATTGCGAAACCACATTGGGATGTCGGGCCTACACAAGACTATTTTCAACAGATATATTTTTGTGTCACAACAGTCAGGAGACACTACTGTTTTTCTTTACGGAAAAAACTACCGAAAGCTGAATAATAGAGATTTTTTACCGTGGGATGGCAAAACCACAGTTATTGTTTACTGGGGTATACCACACTTTTTTAAATAGAGATATTTGCGGCTGAACAGTGAGCGACACACTCAAACTGCTTTTTTTTTAGATACCAAAGGCCCAAAACTGGATAGTACAGCGATTTGACCCGTGGAACTGCGAAACCACACTGGGATGTCGGGCCTACACAAGACTATTTTCAACAGATATATTTTTGTGTCACAACAGTCAGGAGACACTACTGTTTTTTTTTTAGGAAAAAACTACCAAAACCTGAATAATAGAGATTTTTTACCGTGGGATGGCAAAACCACAGTTATTGTTTACTGGGGTATACCACACTTTTTTAAATAGAGATATTTGCGGCTGAACAGTGAGCGACACACTCAAACTGCTTTTTTTTTAAGATACCAAAGGCCCAAAACTGGATAGTACAGCGATTTGACTCGTGGAACTGCGAAACCACACTGGGATGTCGGGCCTACACAAGACTATTTTCAACAGATATATTTTTGTGTCACAACAGTCAGGAGACACTACTGTTTTTCTTTACGGAAAAAACTACCAAAAGCTGAATAATAGAGATTTTTTACCGTGGGATGGCAAAACCACAGTTATTGTTTACTGGGATATACCACACTTTTTAAATATAGATATTTGCGGCTGAACAGTGAGCGACACACTCAAACTGCTTTTTTTTTAGATACCAAAGGCCCAAAACTGGATAGTAAAGCGATTTGACCCGTGGAACTGCGAAATCACACTGGGATGTCGGGCCTACACAAGACTATTTTCAACAGATATATTTTTGTGTCACAACAGTCAGGAGACACTACTGTTTTTCTTTACGGAAAAAACTACCGAAAGCTGAATAATAGAGATTTTTTACCGTGGGATGGCAAAACCACAGTTATTGTTTACTGGGGCATACCACACTTTTTTAAATAGAGATATTTGCGGCTGAACAGTGAGCGACACACTCAAACTGCTTTTTTTTTTAGATACCAAAGGCCCAAAACTGGATAGTACAGCGATTTGACCCGTGGAACTGCGAAACCACACTGGGATGTCGGGCCTACACAAGACTATTTTCAACAGATATATTTTTGTGTCACAACAGTCAGGAGACACTACTGTTTTTCTTTACGGAAAAAACTACCAAAAGCTGAATAATAGAGATTTTTTACCGTGGGATGGCAAAACCACAGTTATTGTTTACTGGGATATACCACACTTTTTAAATAGAGATATTTGCGGCTGAACAGTGAGCGACACACTCAAACTGCTTTTTTTTTAGATACCAAAGGCCCAAAACTGGATAGTACAGCGATTTGACCCGTGGAACTGCGAAATCACACTGGGATGTCGGGCCTACACAAGACTATTTTCAACAGATATATTTTTGTGTCACAACAGTCAGGAGACACTACTGTTTTTCTTTACGGAAAAAACTACCGAAAGCTGAATAATAGAGATTTTTTACCGTGGGATGGCAAAACCACAGTTATTGTTTACTGGGGCATACCACACTTTTTTAAATAGAGATATTTGCGGCTGAACAGTGAGCGACACACTCAAACTGCTTTTTTTTTAGATACCAAAGGCCCAAAACTGGATAGTACAGCGATTTGACCCGTGGAACTGCGAAGCCACACTGGGATGTTGGGCCTACACAAGACTATTTTCAACAGATATATTTTTGTGTCACAACAGTCAGGAGACACTACTGTTTTTCTTTTAGGAAAAAACTACCAAAACCTGAATAATAGAGATTTTTTACCGTGGGATGGCAAAACCACAGTTATTGTTTACTGGGGTATACCACACTTTTTTAAATAGAGATATTTGCGGCTGAACAGTGAGCGACACACTCAAACTGCTTTTTTTTTTAGATACCAAAGGCCCAAAACTGGATAGTACAGCGATTTGACTCGTGGAACTGCGAAACCACACTGGGATGTCGGGCCTACACAAGACTATTTTCAACAGATATATTTTTGTGTCACAACAGTCAGGAGACACTACTGTTTTTCTTTATGGAAAAAACTACCAAAAGCTGAATAATAGAGATTTTTTACCGTGGGATGGCAAAACCACAGTTATTGTTTACTGGGGTATACCACACTTTTTTAAATAGAGATATTTGCGGCTGAACAGTGAGCGACACACTCAAACTGCTTTTTTTCTAGATACCAAAGGCCCAAAACTGGATAGTACAGCGATTTGACCCGTGGAACTGCGAAACCACACTGGGATGTCGGGCCTACACAAGACTATTTTCAACAGATATATTTTTGTGTCACAACAGTCAGGAGACACTACAGTTTTTCTTTACGGAAAAAACTACCAAAACCTGAATAATAGAGATTTTTTAACGTGGGATGGCAAAACCACAGTTATTGTTTACTGGGGTATACCACACTTTTTTAAATAGAGATATTTGCAGCTGAACAGTGAGCGACACACTCAAACTGCTTTTTTTTTAGATACCAAAGGCCCAAAACTGGATAGTACAGCGATTTGACCCGTGGAACTGTGAAACCACACTGGGATGTTGGGCCTACACAAGACTATTTTCAACAGATATATTTTTGTGTCACAACAGTCAGGAGACACTACTGTTTTTCTTTACGGAAAAAACTACCAAAAGCTGAATAATAGAGATTTTTTACCGTGGGATGGCAAAACCACAGTTATTGTTTACTGGGGTATACCACACTTTTTTAAATAGAGATATTTGCGGCTGAACAGTGAGCGACACACTCAAACTGATTTTTTTTTAGATACCAAAGGCCCAAAACTGGATAGTACAGCGATTTGACCCGTGGAACTGCGAAACCACACTGGGATGTCGGGCCTACACAAGACTATTTTCAACAGATATATTTTTGTGTCACAACAGTCAGGAGACACTACTGTTTTTCTTTACGGAAAAAACTACCAAAAGCTGAATAATAGAGATTTTTTATTGTGGGATGGCAAAACCACAGTTATTGTTTACTGGGGTATACCACACTTTTTTTAATAGAAATATTTGCGGCTGAACAGTGAGCGACACACTCAAACAGCTTTTTTTTTAGATACCAAAGGCCCAAAACTGGATAGTACAGCGATTTGACCCGTGGAACTGCGAAACCACACTGGGATGTCGGGCCTACACAAGACTACTTTCAACAGATATATTTTTGTGTCACAACAGTCAGGAGACACTACTGTTTTTCTTTACGGAAAAAACTACCAAAACCTGAATAATAGAAATTTTTACCATGGGATGGCAAAACCACAGTTATTGTTTAGTGGGGTATACCACACTTTTTTAAATAGAGATATTTGCGGCTGAACAGTGAGCGACACACTCAAACTGCTTTGTTTTTAGATACCGAAGGCTTAAAACTGGATAGTACAGCGATTTGACCTGTGGAACTGCGAAACCACACTGGGATGTCGGGCCTACACAAGACTATATTCAACAGATATATTTTTGTGTCACAACAGTCAGGAGACACTACTGTTTTTCTTTACGGAAAAAACTACCGAAAGCTGAATAATAGAGATTTTTTACCGTGGGATGGCAAAACCACAGTTATTGTTTACTGGGGCATACCACACTTTTTTAAATAGAGATATTTGCGGCTGAACAGTGAGCGACACACTCAAACTGCTTTTTTTTTTAGATACCAAAGGCCCAAAACTGGATAGTACAGCGATTTGACCCGTGGAACTGCGAAACCACACTGGGATGTCGGGCCTACACAAGACTATTTTCAACAGATATATTTTTGTGTCACAACAGTCAG
Source organism: Phyllobates terribilis (assembly GCF_046119375.1). Classification (NCBI taxonomy): domain Eukaryota; kingdom Metazoa; phylum Chordata; class Amphibia; order Anura; family Dendrobatidae; genus Phyllobates; species Phyllobates terribilis. The sequence goes on from NW_027362763.1 coordinate 348,908,929, forward strand.
GAGACACTACTGTTTTTCTTTACGGAAAAAACTACCAAAAGCTGAATAATAGAGATTTTTTACCGTGGGATGGCAAAACCACAGTTATTGTTTACTGGGATATACCACACTTTTTAAATAGAGATATTTGCGGCTGAACAGTGAGCGACACACTCAAACTGCTTTTTTTTTAGATACCAAAGGCCCAAAACTGGATAGTACAGCGATTTGACCCGTGGAACTGCGAAATCACACTGGGATGTCGGGCCTACACAAGACTATTTTCAACAGATATATTTTTGTGTCACAACAGTCAGGAGACACTACTGTTTTTCTTTACGGAAAAAACTACCGAAAGCTGAATAATAGAGATTTTTTACCGTGGGATGGCAAAACCACAGTTATTGTTTACTGGGGCATACCACACTTTTTTAAATAGAGATATTTGCGGCTGAACAGTGAGCGACACACTCAAACTGCTTTTTTTTTAGATACCAAAGGCCCAAAACTGGATAGTACAGCGATTTGACCCGTGGAACTGCGAAGCCACACTGGGATGTTGGGCCTACACAAGACTATTTTCAACAGATATATTTTTGTGTCACAACAGTCAGGAGACACTACTGTTTTTCTTTTAGGAAAAAACTACCAAAACCTGAATAATAGAGATTTTTTACCGTGGGATGGCAAAACCACAGTTATTGTTTACTGGGGTATACCACACTTTTTTAAATAGAGATATTTGCGGCTGAACAGTGAGCGACACACTCAAACTGCTTTTTTTTTTAGATACCAAAGGCCCAAAACTGGATAGTACAGCGATTTGACTCGTGGAACTGCGAAACCACACTGGGATGTCGGGCCTACACAAGACTATTTTCAACAGATATATTTTTGTGTCACAACAGTCAGGAGACACTACTGTTTTTCTTTATGGAAAAAACTACCAAAAGCTGAATAATAGAGATTTTTTACCGTGGGATGGCAAAACCACAGTTATTGTTTACTGGGGTATACCACACTTTTTTAAATAGAGATATTTGCGGCTGAACAGTGAGCGACACACTCAAACTGCTTTTTTTCTAGATACCAAAGGCCCAAAACTGGATAGTACAGCGACTTGACCCGTGGAACTGCGAAACCACACTGGGATGTCGGGCCTACACAAGACTATTTTCAACAGATATATTTTTGTGTCACAACAGTCAGGAGACACTACAGTTTTTCTTTACGGAAAAAACTACCAAAACCTGAATAATAGAGATTTTTTAACGTGGGATGGCAAAACCACAGTTATTGTTTACTGGGGTATACCACACTTTTTTAAATAGAGATATTTGCAGCTGAACAGTGAGCGACACACTCAAACTGCTTTTTTTTTAGATACCAAAGGCCCAAAACTGGATAGTACAGCGATTTGACCCGTGGAACTGTGAAACCACACTGGGATGTTGGGCCTACACAAGACTATTTTCAACAGATATATTTTTGTGTCACAACAGTCAGGAGACACTACTGGTTTTTTTTTAGGAAAAAACTACCAAAACCTGAATAATAGAGATTTTTTACCGTGGGATGGCAAAACCACAGTTATTGTTTACTGGGGTATACCACACTTTTTTAAATAGAGATATTTGCGGCTGAACAGTGAGCGACACACTCAAACTGCTTTTTTTTTTAGATACCAAAGGCCCAAAACTGGATAGTACAGCGATTTGACCCGTGGAACTGCGAAACCACACTGGGATGTCGGGCCTACACAAGACTATTTTCAACAGATACACTTTTGTGTCACAACAGTCAGGAGACACTACTGTTTTTCTTTACGGAAAAAACTACCAAAAGCTGAATAATAGAGATTTTTTACCGTGGGATGGCAAAACCACAGTTATTGTTTACTGGGGTATACCACACTTTTTTAAATAGAGATATTTGCGGCTGAACAGTGAGCGACACACTCAAACTGATTTTTTTTTAGATACCAAAGGCCCAAAACTGGATAGTACAGCGATTTGACCCGTGGAACTGCGAAACCACACTGGGATGTCGGGCCTACACAAGACTATTTTCAACAGATATATTTTTGTGTCACAACAGTCAGGAGACACTACTGTTTTTCTTTACGGAAAAAACTACCAAAAGCTGAATAATAGAGATTTTTTATTGTGGGATGGCAAAACCACAGTTATTGTTTACTGGGGTATACCACACTTTTTTTAATAGAAATATTTGCGGCTGAACAGTGAGCGACACACTCAAACAGCTTTTTTTTTAGATACCAAAGGCCCAAAACTGGATAGTACAGCGATTTGACCCGTGGAACTGCGAAACCACACTGGGATGTCGGGCCTACACAAGACTACTTTCAACAGATATATTTTTGTGTCACAACAGTCAGGAGACACTACTGTTTTTCTTTACGGAAAAAACTACCAAAACCTGAATAATAGAAATTTTTACCGTGGGATGGCAAAACCACAGTTATTGTTTAGTGGGGTATACCACACTTTTTTAAATAGAGATATTTGCGGCTGAACAGTGAGCGACACACTCAAACTGCTTTGTTTTTAGATACCGAAGGCTTAAAACTGGATAGTACAGCGATTTGACCTGTGGAACTGCGAAACCACACTGGGATGTCGGGCCTACACAAGACTATATTCAACAGATATATTTTTGTGTCACAACAGTCAGGAGACACTACTGTTTTTCTTTACGGAAAAAACTACCAAAACCTGAATAATAGAGATTTTTTACCGTGGGATGGCAAAACCACAGTTATTGTTTACTGGGGTATACCACATTTTTTTAAATAGAGATATTTGCGGCTGAACAGTGAGCGACACACTCAAACTGCTTTTTTTCTAGATACCAATGGCCCAAAACTGGATAGTACAGCGATTTGACCCGTGGAACTGCGAAACCACACTGGGATGTCGGGCCTACACAAGACTATTTTCAACAGATATATTTTTGTGTCACAACAGTCAGGAGACACTACTGTTTTTCTTTACGGAAAAAACTACCAAAAGCTGAATAATAGAGATTTTTTACCGTGGGATGACAAAACCACAGTTATTGTTTACTGGGGTATATCACACTTTTTTAAATAGAGATATTTGCGGCTGAACAGTGAGCGACACACTCAAACTGATTTTTTTCTAGATACCAAAGGCCCAAAACTGGATAGTACAGCGATTTGACCCGTGGTACTGCGAAACCACACTGGGATGTCGGGCCTACACAAGACTATTTTCAACTGATATATTTTTGTGTCACAACAGTCAGGAGACACTACTGTTTTTCTTTACGGAAAAAACTACCAAAAGCTGAATAATAGAGATTTTTACCGTGGGATGGCAAAACCACAGTTATTGTTTACTGGGGTATACCACACTTTTTTAAATAGAGATATTTGTGGCTGAACAGTGAGCGACACACTCAAACTGTTTTTTTTTTAGATACAAATGACCCAAAATGGATAATAGAGAGGTTTGAACCGTGGAAGTGCAAAACAACACTTCTGTTTCTCTAGCCTACATCAGACTATTTTCAACAGTTATATTTGTGTCTGAAAAATCAGAGACACGCTTTTTTGGGGGGGGGGGGGGACACACCAAAAGGTTAATAAGATGGGTATTTGTACAGTGTGAAGGAGGAAAAAAAAAGGAGGATTTAGAGGAAAAAAAAAGGATTTTTCCTGGCCTCCGACACCTGGTGCTAAGTCCAGCAATTTCAGCAACAGGAGCACACAGGACTGTAATGCAGCGTTTGCTGGTATAACCACTGTGTCTCCTATACAGCCTGCCTGCCTGGTATTTGGGATGGATATTAGTCCAGAAAAGGACTGTTTGTTTGTTCTGGCAGCCTTTACAGACCCTACACTAACTATTTCGCAGTTTATATCTCTCCCTAAATCAGCAGCGCTGTCCCTACACTGTCTAATCCGGAGCGACTGTGTCCAAGATGGCGGCGCCCCGTTTTAAATACTTGAGGTGACGCTGTGCGGCCAGCCAATCCCTGTAATGCCCAGAACCAACATGGCTGCAGCATTACAGTGACTGGCTGGCAATCCCTGCATGTTCATTAGCTCTGTAAAGAGCGCCAAACATGCAGGGCGGAGACCCGAGCTACCGCCCGAGTAACCCGGAAATGCTCGGTGCTCGCCGAACATCCCGAGTAGCGTGATGCTCGGGCGAGTACCGAGCAGTGTCGAGCATGTTCGCTCAACACTAGTAATGTTATTATGAGTAGAGATGAGCGGTGTTCGACTAGAACTGTTCGCCAATCTCAAATTCGAGCTGTTTTGGGCGGTGTTCGAGTTGTTCGACGAACCCGAACGATTTGCAAAAAATTCAGCTGTTCGAGGTTATGTTCGATAACTGTTCGTGCACCAAAAGCGTGTCCTGCATGTCTGGCGCTATTTAGAGCACCAATCATGCAGGGATTGTCTGCCACTCACTGTAATGCCACAGCCATGGTAGTTGTGGCATTAGAGTGATTGCCCAAATCGATGGGAACTGTGCTCACAGTGAAACATGAAAAGCCGGCAATTCAGCAGCGGCGTACACCGGTACCCGACAATTTAGAACCGAAAGAATAGAGTATCACACATAGATTAGATAGATAGAAACATGTCAGTCACATATATAAGAAGTACAGTGACTGTGTTGATTACTGTACTTGTCATTTAGTGTAAAGGATTTATAAAAAAAAATAATAGTGTTTTCATGCACCGTCTCTTTAAAAAAGCCGGCCGGCAATTCAGCAGCGGTACCCGACAATTTAGAATAGAAGGAATAGAGAATCACACATAAATTAGATAGATAGAAACATGTCAGTCACATATATAGAAAGTACAGTGACAGTGTTGATTACTGTACTTGCCATTTAGTGTAAAGTATTTATTAAAAAAATAATAGTGTTTTCATGCACTGTCTCTTTAAAAAAGCCGGCCGGCAATTCAGCAGCGGTACCCGACAATTTAGAATGGAAGGAATAGAGCATCACACATAGATTAGATAGATAGAAACATGTCAGTCACATATATATGAAGTACAGTGACAGTGTTGATTACTGTACTTGTCATTTAGTGTTAAAATAAAGGATTTATTTAAAAAAAAATTAGCGTGGGGTTCCCCTTAATTTTAGGCTCTAGCGGAGGTTAAGCAGACGGCTGGGGCAGATGTTTGAAGCCTGGGAAGGGGGTAATACCCATGGAGCTTCCCAGGCTACTAATATCAGCCCCCAGCTGAATGCCTAGCCTTTACTAGCTATTAAAATGGGGGACCCCCCCAAAAAATTGACGTGGGGTCCCCCCTATTTTAATAGCTAGCAAAGGCTAGGCAGACAGCTGGGGGCTGATATTAATAGCCCAGGAAGGGTGCCATGAATATTGGCCCCCTCCCAGGCTAGAAACACCAGCCGTCAGCCGCCCCAGAAATGGCACATCCATAGGATGCGCCAATTCTGGCACTTAGCCTCGCTCTTCCCACTGCCCTGTAGCGGTGGCAGTGGGGTAATAGGGCTGGGGTTGATGTCAGCTTATAATGCCAGCTGACATCAAGCCCAGGTTAGTAATGGAGAGGCGTCTATAAGACACCCCCATTACTAACCCCATAGTCAAAGTTAAAAAAAAACACAAATACCCAGAATAAAGTCCTTTAATTGAAATAAAGACACAGTTCTTTATTGTTCTAAATTAAACCATACTTACCGTCACGCCCATTCCAGCTGAAGCCAACGATCCCCTGCAATAAAAGAAAAATAATAAAGCAACATCATCCTTACCTTTCCATGGTTCCCACAACAGCTTCAGCTCTGCTACATCGAGATGACAGGCTGGACCGCAGCAGAACGCTGCCATCCAGCCTGTCATCCCGCGGACACTGAGAAGCGCAGGCTTGCTTGCGCTCCTCAGTGTCAGGCTGTGACGGCATCCAGATGAGCCGAGGTCATGTCCAATGAACTCGGCTCACCTCATGCACGTCACTGACAGCGTGGGAAAATTCTCACGCTGAAGCGCTGAGTGCAGGAGAATTCTCCCACGCTGTCAGTGACATGCATAAGGTGAGCTCATGTCCAATGAACTCAGCTCACCTCATGCACGTCACTGACAGCGTGGGAAAATTCTCCTGCACTCAGCGCTTCAGCGTGAGAATTCTCCCACGCTGAAGCGCTGAGTGCAGGAGAATTTTCCCACGCTGTCAGTGACGTGCATGAGGTGAGCCGAGTTCATTGGACATTAACTCGGCTCATCTGGATGCCCTCACAGAGAGACACTGTGGAGCGCAAGCATGCCTGCGCTTCTCAGTGTCTGCGGGATGACAGGCTGGATGGCAGCGTTCTGCAGGTCCAGCCTGTCATCTCGATGTAGCAGAGCTGGAGCCGTCCTGGGAACCATGGAAAGGTAAGGATGATGTTGCTTTATTATTTTTCTTTTATTTCAGGAGATCGTTGGCTTCAGCTGGAATGGGCGTGACGGTAAGTATGGTTTAATTTAGAACAATAAAGAATTGTGTGTTTATTTCAATTAAAGGACTTTATTCTGGGTGTTGTGTTTTTTTTAAATACTTTACTAGAAATTCATGGCGGTCATGTCTAATATTGGCGTGACCCCATGAATTTCGGGCTTAGGGCCAGCTGATAATGCCAAGCTGGCCCTAACCCCTTTATTACCCAGTGAGCCACCACATCAGGGCCCTGGATGAGTTGGGTACAGCACCAGAAGATGGCGCTTCTATGAACGCGCCATTTTCCGGGGTGGCTGCGGACTGCAATTTGCAGCGGGGGTGGCCCAGAAAGCTTGGGCCTCCCTGCGCTGCGGATTCCAGCCCCCAGCTGCCTAGTTGTACCTGGCTGGACTCAAAAACACGGCGAAGCCCCACGTCAATTTTCTTTAAATTATTTCATGAAATAATTAAGAAAAAAAGGGCTTCCCTATATTGTTGTGTCCGGCCAGGTACAAATAGGCAGCTGGTGGTTGGGGGCAGCCCGTTCCTGCCTGCTGCACCTGACTGGACACAAATATAGTGCGAAGCCCCACGTCAATTTTTTTTAAATTATTTCATGAATTTCCTGAAATAATTTAAAAAAATTTAAGTGGGGCTTCGCACTATATTTGTGTCCAGCCAGGTACAGCAGGCAGGAACGGGCTGCCCCCAACCACCAGCTGCCTATTTGTACCTGGCCGGACACAACAATATAGGGAAGGCCTTTTTTTCTTAATTATTTCATGAATTTCATGAAATAATAAAAAAAAATTGAAGTGGGGCTTCGCACTATATTTGTGTCCAGCCAGGTACAGCAGGCAGGAACGGGCTGCCCCCAACCACCAGCTGCCTATTTGTACCTGGCCGGACACAACAATATAGGGAAGGCCTTTTTTTCTTAATTATTTCATGAATTTCATGAAATAATAAAAAAAAATTGAAGTGGGGCTTCGCACTATATTTGTGTCCAGCCAGGTACAGCAGGCAGGAACGGGCTGCCCCCAACCACCAGCTGCCTATTTGTACCTGGCCGGACACAAGAATATAGGGAAGGCCTTTTTTTCTTAATAATTTCATGAATTTCATGAAATAATAAAAAAAAATTGAAGTGGGGCTTCGCACTATATTTGTGTCCAGCCAGGTACAGCAGGCAGGAACGGGCTGCCCCCAACCACCAGCTGCCTATTTGTACCTGGCCGGACACAACAATATAGGGAATGCCTTTTTTCTTAATTATTTCATGAATTTCATGAAATAATTAAAAAAAAAATACGTGGGGCTTCGCCCTATTTTTGTGTCCAGCCAGGTACAACTAGGCAGCTGGGGGCTGGAATCTGCAGCGCAGGGAGGCCCAAGCTTTCTGGCCCCCCCCGCTGCAATCTGCAGTCCGCAGCCACCCCGGAAAATGGCGCGTTCATAGAAGCGCCATCTTCTGGCGCTGTACCCAACTCATCCAGGGCCCTGGTGCGGTGGCTCACTGGGTAATAAAGGGGTTAGGGCCAGCTTGGTATTATCAGCTGGCCCTAAGCCCAAAATTCATGGGGTCACACCAGTATTAGACATGACCGCCATGAATTTCTAGTAAAGTATTTAAAAAAAACACAACACCCAGAATAAAGTCCTTTAATTGAAATAAACACACAATTCTTTATTGTTCTAAATTAAACCATACTTACCATCACACCCATTCCAGCTGAAGCCAACGATCTCCTGCAATAAAAGAAAAATAATAAACCAACATCATCCTTACCTTTCCATGGTTCCCAGGACGGCTCCAGCTCTGCTACATCGAGATGACAGGCTGGACCGCAGCAGAAAGCTGCCATCCAGCCTGTCATCCCGAAGACACTGAGAAGCGCTGGCATGCTTGCGCTCCTCAGTGTCTCGCTGTGACGGCATAAAGATGAGCCGAGGTCATGTCCAATGAACTCAGCTCACCTCATTCACGTCACTGACAGCGTGGGAAAATTCTCACGCTGAAGTGCTGAGTGCAGGAGAATTCTCCCACGCTGTAAGTGACGTGCATGAGGTGAGCAGAGATCATTGGACATGAACTCACCTCATGCACGTCACTGACAGCGCTTCAGCGTGAGAATTTTCCCACGCTGTCAGTGACGTGCATGAGGTGAGTTCATGTCCAATGATCTCTGCTCACCTCATGCACGTCACTGACAGCGTGGGAGAATTCTCCTGCACTCAGCGCTTCAGCGTGAGAATTCTCCCACGCTGAAGCGCTGAGTGCAGGAGAATTTTCCCACGCTGTCAGTGACGTGCATGAGGTGTGCCGAGTTCATTGGACATGACCTCGGCTCATCTGGATGCCGTCACAGCGAGACACTGAGGAGCGCAAGCATGCCTGCGCTTCTCAGTGTCCGCGGGATGACAGGCTGGATGGCAGCTTTCTCCTGCGGTCCAGCCTGTCATCTCGATGTAGCAGAGCTGAAGCTGTCCTGGGAACTATCGAAAGGTAAGGATGATGTTGGTTTATTATTTTATTTTTATTACAGGAGATCGTTGGCTTCAGCTGGAATGGGCGTGACGGTAAGTATGGTTTAATTTAGAACAATAAAGAATTGTGTGTTTATTTCAATTAAAGGACTTTATTCTGGGTGTTTGTGTTTTTTTTAACTTTTACTATGGGGTTAGTAATGGGGGTGTCTTATAGACGCCTCTCCATTACTAACCTGGGCTTGATGTCAGCTGGCATTATAAGCTGACATCAACCCCAACCCTATTACCCCACTGCCACCGCTACAGGGCAGTGGGAAGAGCGAGGCTAAGTGCCAGAATTGGCGCATCCTATGGATGCGCCATTTCTGGGGCGGCTGACGGCTGGTGTTTCTAGCCTGGGAGGGGGACAATATTCATGGCACCCTTCCTGAGCTATTAATATCAGCCCCCAGCTGTCTGCCTAGCCTTTGCTAGCTATTAACATAGGGGGGACCCCACGTCATTTTTTTTGGGGGGGTCCCCCATTTTAATAGCTAGTAAAGGCTAGGTATTCAGCTGGGGGCTGATATTAGTAGCCTGGGAAGCTCCGTGGGTATTACCCCCTTCCCAGGCTTCAAACATCTGCCCCAGCCATCTGCTTAACCTCCGCTAGAGACTAAAATTACGGGGAACCCCACGCCAATTTTTATTTTAATAAATCCTTTATTTTAACACTAAATGACAAGTACAGTAACCAACACTGTCGCTGTACTTATTATAAATGTGACTGACATGTTTCTATCTATCTAATCTATGTGTGAAGCTCTATTCCTTCCATTCTAAATTGTCGGGTACCGCTGCTGAATTGCCGGCCGGCTTTTTTAAAGAGACAGTGCATGAAAACACTATTATTTTTTTTAATAAATACTTTACACTAAATGGCAAGTACAGGAACCAACACTGTCACTGTGCTTCTTATATGTGTGACTGACATGTTTCTATCTATCTAATCTATGTGTGATGCTCTATTCCTTCTTGTCTAAATTGTCGGGTACCGGTTTATGCCGCTGCTGAATTTGCCGGCCGGCTTTTTTAAAGAGAGTGTCTTCTGAGCAGTTTGTCAGCTTTTGGACACCTTTGCAGGTGTTTTCTATGTGTTTCTATGTGTTTTTGTTTGCCTGCCATTGGTTTTAACGGTGTTCGACGGTGTTCTAAGGTGTTCGACGAACAGTTCGACGAACAGTTCCTCGAACATCCCGGTGTTCGACGAACCGAACCGAACCCGAACACTATGGGGGTGGCTCAACACTAATTATGTGACGTTCAGTAGTATTACTTTTCTCTAAGTAGAGTGATGACAACATACAGCAGTATACCCAGATATTGAATAAGCTGAGATGATCACACATTTTTTATTCCCAGATTCACTGTCTGCCTATAAGACTAATATTCTCAGTAAGGTTGCAAGGTTCGGATATTGGAAACTGAATATAATGTATTGTGAATGTAAAACAGAACTAAGGAAGGTTGTCAGGTGTCCAAGCTTCTTGTTTTCCCAAATACAAAACAAAATATATCTATCAATATTAAATTATAAATGTAATGGTCACTCACCTAATACTAAGATATCACTGTTTCCGCCTAGAAGTCCATTTTCTGCTACTGCAGAGATCCGCACTGTGTACTGATTCCCACTGGTCAAGTAATTGATTGTCGCTGATTCTGAGTATACGCTGAAACTCTGATGTGGATCTCCTATCACTTCTACCAGATATGAGCTTCTGTTACCTTCTGGAAGCAGCCAGCTGACATTTATTGTGCTGCTGTTTATTATAGAGGCTTTTAGATCGGTTACAGTGGCTGGTCCTGTGAATGGGGCATAAACACTCATTATTATGTAATGGCAATCTTCATGAGCGACACTACTAAAATCCAAATTTGCCAGCTTCGACAAACATTTCCGAAACATTTTCTTCGCAGTGATTGCCAAATGCTGCAGGGTCTCTGCATGACCTAGTAAGATGCGTGTAACACTCTGAGGTCTCCTAGGACTGTATCCAACCCCTACTCAGATCTTTAGCACAAACACAGCCTTAGTAATGTCAGTGACCTCATTAAAGAAATGAATATTAACTTGGTATTAATCAACAGAGAGTATAATAACAGCGCACTTACAGACTTTTCAGTATTTTTAAAATTAAAAAATGATGACAAGTCATCTGGTGTGACATGTCATAAAATGTTCTGCCATATTGCTGTTTGGGGCAGCGAGATAATTAATAAGCAGGATGTATTGTAGGTGGAAAATCATTGTCTGGCTTGGAGGTATCATAAGCTAACACATGCTCGTGGTAAGGCATCTTCACCAAATCACAACATGAACTCAATGGGTCATGAAAGTGAGTGAAAGTCTCTGGACGTAAGTGCTGCAGGCGTAACTGCTGCAGTGCACTTTACAGCTCAATGTCATCTCCAAGATGCAGACCACGCTTATGAGAGTACAAAGCACTAATGGCACTCTTAAAAAAAGAATGGCGTCTATGTACTCTTCATCAATCCTGAGCACATGCCATCATTGTGCAAAGTGCAGTAAGATTGATGTGGTTCATCGGATGTGATGCAGCGGAAGAGGATGACTGTCCAGAACACTGGTTTAGGCCATGGCCCACTATCAGAATTTGGTCAGTATTCGGTCAGTATTTTTTCTGAGCCAAAACCAGGTGAGGAACAATCAGAGAAAAGGTATAATAGAAACAAATGCAATAATTCTGCATTTATCACCCACTCCTGGTTTTGGATCCCACTCCTGAGAAAAAATACTGACCAAATACTGATAGTGGGGCCGTGGTCTTAAACTGATGATGTCACTGTCAGAGAAACATTATCCTACTGTGAAGTCGAGTGATATCTTATATATTCCATTCCGCTCTCAACTTCCTACCTCTTTTATACACATGCTGGAGGCAAAAGAGGCTAATTGGGACCTGCATTTCATAGCACTATTGCCCGGATGGCTGGTGGCAGTGGGGGGCTGTTGCTGATTGTAGCTCCCACATTCTTAGCTGTGGTATAGATTTGTTTTTCTTTTGCCCATTTATTGCTATTAACATTTTTCCTGTTTAAAACACTGTAATTACCTTTGTTGATCTTTCAAACCCAATTATTTCCACTTTGTCAAAATGCTGTAAAAAGCAAAGCTAATAGGTACACATCCAGAAAGCAAATTGTGGCAATAGTCTGCAGTAGTGATATAGTGTTTGTGGCTATCCAATTGGACTAGTAAAATGGTCCGTAAAGACAGATATACACAGTTAAATGGTTTGATTTTTTTATACTATTTACAAAAAAATCTTCCAAGGACATAGCAAGAAATGCTAAGGAGGTAAGAAAGTACACAACCACAAAAGCCAAATGTAAGGCACTACAATTTTTTTATATATATATCTTTTTTTAATTCCCCTCTTCCAAAAAATCTAGACATAAAAAGAATTATGAGATATATGGGTATAAAGAGCTTCCATAACTGTGTGCTGTGTACAGATGTAAATGTAACTGGTAAAATAGGTGTGCAAAAAAATTTAAAGTTTGTCACATGCACACCACTTTTTTAAGTATACAGTCACAAATATATGTCTGATTTTTGGCTAACTTAGTATAGTCACTTGCTAAGCACACTTTCTCTGAACGACAGAGTGCTCAGATTCATATTTTTGGATTTGTGCTGGCTTCACTGATTTCTAATGCACGAATAATAAAAAAAAAAATGTAATTCAAATGTAGCAAAATGAACTGCCAGTCCCCGGGCACTACGTCAGTGACCAATCACTCTGCACTGGTACTGGCACCTCTCCTATGTGTTTCTCCTTCTATTATTATTATTATTATTATTACGTCATTTATTCCATGGCGCTTTACATGTGAAAAGGGGTATACATAGCAAACAACAAGTACAATAATCTTGAACAAAAACAAGTCACTGACAGGAACAGGAGGAGAGAAAACCCTGCCCGCGAGGGCTCACAATCTACAAGGGATGGGTGAGGATACAGTAGATGAGGGCACAGCTAGTCGTGCAGTGTTATGGTGGAAAGAGGGTTACTGCAGGTTGTAGGCTTGTCAGAAGAGGTTGGTTTTCAGGATCCTTTTCAAGGTTTCCACGGTAGTTGAGAGTCTGATATGCTGGAGTATAGAGCTCCAGAGGAGGGGGGGGATACACAGGAGAAATCTTGTTTGCGATAGTGAGATGAGTAGATAAGAGGGGAGTAGAGAAGGAGATCTTGTGAGGGTCGGAGGTTGCGTGCATGTAAGTCCGGGAGATTGGTCACAGATGTATGGAGGAGACAGGTTGTGGATGGCTTTGCATGCCGAAGTTATGGTTTTGAACTGGTGTCTCTGGGCATTGTGGAGCCATTGAAGGGATTGACAGAGAGGAGGGGCCAGGCAATAGCGGGGGGATAGATGGATTAGTCAGGCAGAAGTGTTTAGGATAAATTGGAGGTGTGCAAGAGTGTTAGATGGGAGGCCACAAAGCAGAAGGTTGCAGTAGTTGAATCAGGAGGTGATGAGGGTGCACACTAGCGTTTTTGCAAATTCTTGGTTGAGAAATGTGCGGATCGGGGAGATATTATTGAGTTGGAGTCCGCAGAAAGAGGAAAAGGCTTGGATCTGAGGTTTGAAGAAGAGATCAGAGTCAAGGGTTACCCCAAGGCAGCTAGCTTGCGGGACTGGGGAAAATGAGCAGCCATTGACTTTAATGAATAGTTCAGTTAGGTGGGGTTGAATAAGATGGTGGAAAGATGATGTATGCGGTTTTATCCATGTTAACTTTTAGAAATGTAGCAGAGAAGAAAGATGAAATAGCGGACACACATTGTGAGATTCTGGTTAGTAAGGAGGTGATATTAGGTCCAGAGAGGTAGATCTGTGTGTCATCAGCATAGAGGTGATACTGATTGCCGTGGGACTCTATGAACTGGCCCAGTCCGAAAGTGTAGATGGAGAAGAGCAGGGTTCCTGGAACTGAGCCTTGAGGGACACAGACAGATAGGGGGCGAGATGAGGAGGTGTTATGTGAGTGGGAGACGCTGATTGTCCGGTCTGTTCAGTATGAGGAGATCCAAGATAGGGCCAAGTCTATGATGCCAAGAGATGAGAGAGTCTGTTGTAAGACGGAATGGTCCACTGTGTAGAAGGGAGATGACTGGTCCAGGAGGAGGAGGACAGAGTAGTGTCGCTTGCATTTGGCAGTTAGTAGGTCAGTGGTGACTTTAGTCAGGGCTGTTTCAGTAGAATGGTGCGGTCGGAAGCCAGATTGTAAGCAGTCAAACAGGGAGCAGGAGAAGAGGTGGGTGGATACTTCAATTTAGACATGTTGTTCCAGTAGTTTTGAGGCATAGGGGAAAAGTGATATGGTGCGATAGCTAGTCAGAGAGAATATGTCAAGGGAGGGCTTTTTGAGGATGGGTGTGATCGAGGCATGTTTGAAGCATGAGGGGAAGACATCAGCTGTTAATGACAGGTTGAAGAGGTGGGTTAGGGTTAGGATGAAGACTGTAGAAAGTTTTGGGATCAGGTGCGACCGGACTGAATGAATTCAGTCTCTGCATTAGTCACAGACTACTACACCCATCTTCTTTAATTCAAATGGTTATCACAGTGTTCTATATTGTGTTATATAGCACTGCAGATAACATCTACTTTATATTTACTAAGCGCTATCACTGTGCGTCATCTATGGTGGTGGATAGGACTGCTGGTAACATCTACTACATTATTGGTACTGTGAGTTATTACAATTCCATGGTATTTTAAAGGACTGACTGCAGGTTTCCACTGTACATTATACAGTATGTACTCGCAGTATTACCTGTGGAATTACATAGTATTGCCAGTAATATCTAATATATTATCATTATCTAATTAATTCTCTTTTTTATCTTTTTAGAGGAAAGGGCACGTGTAGCCATAATCTTTAGCTGCTGATCTTTTCTAACCCTAACAACAACACCCCTAATTATCTATAATTAGGCTCATTGACCTAAGTACTTTGAGGGAACACTGGCCTGAATACCTTTAAAAAAATAAAAACAATAGTATAAATTATCAGTAATGAAATTCTGCAGAAGGGATGTTGATCCAAGTATTTTTTTCTGACTGAGACAGTTAATGTCTACCTAAAAAATGTTTTACCTTCATCAAGGTTAAGAAGTTAGGAAAATAGTTGTAACTTGATTGCCTAGTGTCTTTTTTCAAACTTGTATCCGGATTTACAAATTAACATATTAAAATGTTTTGCAGTTCGGATACGTACAGCAATGCACAAACCGACCCCCAGATCTCCTGAAACAATCTAGACAGCCTTAGGCTATGGTCTGATTATGGTAATCACACTCTGATCAGACTCTGGTCAGTGTTTGATCAGAGTTTGATCAAAGTTTCATCAGAATGTGATTTGATTTTGTTGGATGTGGAGAATTAAAAAAAAGATGTCTCCATCTTCTCCTTTCATTGTGTCTGGAAAACTGTGATTTCACTTGAATGTCATCCGAGTGTAGTTCAATGTTTTCCATGAACCAATAGACAGGGTTGAACGACTGCCATCCAATTATAGAAGGCAACTCGTGCATGCTGCGACTTTTTCTTCAGACAAATTGGGTCCAGAGAAAAAAATCAGACATGCACATGGCCTCATCGAATAACATGGGGACGAGTGCTATCCATCAAAATGATGGATACTACAGGTCCAATGTACACGAGCCAATATAGGCAAATATGAGACTATCAGGTTCTGGTCAGGAGACTGCCAGCCTATCCATCAATAGCATCCACATTCTTTGAAGAGCATGTGAGGCTTAGGCACATTGTGAAGCTTGAAATTATACATCAAAACCATACAAACCATGTCACTATACGCCTTAGAAATATGAAACTATTTATCAAAATGAATAATTTAAAAACATCTTATAAATTACTAATGCTGAGAATTATTCTTTATTCTTTCCCACCGTACTCACTTGTGTAATTATCTATTTGTAAGAATTTTCCTCTCACATCTTCTACAATAGCAGAGACTTGGAAGGTGTAATGATTTCCAGGTATCAGGCCTCCAGCAGTGTAGGAAGTTGTAGGCACAATTATGTAGAATGTAGAATCTTCCACCATCTGGATCAGGTAAGAGCTCGCATTTCCAAATGTTTTTTTCCAGTATAGTGATATAGAATTGGTGGTGATGTTCTCTGTCATCAGGTTTCTGACCACTTCAGGTCCTGGAAGAATAGATAGAGATCATGTACAATAATCTACAACACTGTTTATTGGTTACTTACTGGTTTACTGCAATCAGTAGGAATAATGAATTCTACATTGATAATTTAGATTGGTTAGAAAATATTACATGGCTACATCCATGAATAAACATATATAATCCATATAGGAGAACTGTATTGTCACTCTAATTTCTGTTTTGGAAACAGAAAGAACAAAATGGAAATAGTCCTATATAATTCCCCGGTGTCAGGCCTCCAATTGTATCAGAAATTGTAGTCACTGTTTTATTGAAAGTTGGATCTCCCAGTATCTGGATCCAGTAAGAATCTGCTTTTCCAGTAGACAATTCCCAGGATAGGGATATAGAAATGGTGGTGATGTTCTCTGCCTTCAGGTTCTTGACTATATTAGGTTCTAGAAGAAAATGTACAATAATTTCATTTATTCCTTTGGGACCTAGTTTTTTAACAACTTCACTAGTTTAGTAGTGAGAATAAGATTAAATATCGAACTTAATGTAATAAAGCAATTCAATAAACATTTTTTCCACACAAAACATTCAAATAATGTTACAAAAGCCAAAACCGCATTGCCATTAACCTTTAGAAAAAGAACCTATTTATTACAAAAACATGTTCCCAAAGTAACTGCAATCCATTTACAATTTCTTACCAATGATGCAGCGGGGAAGCTGTTTTAAAATTTAGAAAGTAGTTTCTCAGGAGATGCACCACATACATGTGCTACATGTGCAACAATTATATACAGTATATAAGATCCAAAAAATGCATTATTTAGGAGATAGCCATCAAATAATACCTAACTGCATATGAATGGCTCAAAGAAACTCCAATAACATATGAACAACCAGGGGAACACACAGAGTTAATTCTTAATTTGAAAAACTTTATTAAATAGATTATTCAAGGGAAAAGAGTATATAAGAGAACAATTTTAAAAAAGAGGAAAGGTGATCTAGTGAGGTGGATCTCATCCACTGATCAATTGCACGATCATTTACAAATATCATTGCAAAAGTCAATTAAACAATGAATTTTACAGTCTATATAATAGTGGATATCGCAATCTCAATATTGAGGAAAGAAAAGCACCAATATAATGTGTTTTCCCTTCTAAACAAACATACATAATAGTATTTAAAAGTGACATTGTGCTTCAGCTACCAGAGGAAAAGACCAGCATATATGTCATAGGTTCATACCCATAGTGCTAGCTCATATACTGTAGGTGTCAGTGGCCGGATCTACCACAAAGGAAGGTCCACAAAGCACGTTTCCCATTTTTCAAGTTTTATTGCTTCATCAGAGGGAAGTCGAGTGTCTTCCATCCCACGCTTATCCATTAAAAAGCCAACCTACAATATACTCACATAAGCAGCATTCAGTCAATGGAACCAAGCGAAGTGGCGCATGCGCACATGAGCCTACCCGTCCTTCTCAGAATCATGCATGGTGTCACGGTAAGTCCGCGCACACGTGGGAGCAGGGACGCGTCACCATGGCTCCCGTGCATGCGCAGACACTGCAGTTGACGCCTGGCAACACCAGGGGGAGGAGAGCAGAGCCCACCCGCCCACCTCAGCTATTACCATTATATCTACTAGTCAAAGATTGTGCAGCAGTTGCAATGGCGCTCACTTACAATACACCAGAAATTGAATTGATATATAGTGGATCATTAAAGTAACAGAAAAAATATAGAATAATCTTTGTCCAATTCACTGTGACCCAAATGTGCAAGTAGCGTTCAAATATGTTGTCTGTTACAAAAATCATTTAATTTGTGCACCAAGCTGTCAGAACCCTCCTGTTAGTTTTTTTATATTTTGTGGGTCACATGACTTTCTGCCTATATAATCCAGCTCCGCCCTTCTGGCCTTGCTGGACTTCAGTGTTACATTTACTCTTAACCTAGCCAGGTGCCTTGTACCTAACTCTGTCGTTTGCTTGCTCCTTGGACCACTAGTACTTTTTGTTTGTTTGTCTTTGCTCTGCTACAATTTCTGCTAGGAGGTGTCCAACTATATTCCAGTCCTTAGTTCTTGTAGGCACCCCTCCCTTATATCTATAGGTCTGCGTTCAGACTAGCCGAGGACTTAGGGGGGTCTGTTCACAATTATACCCGCATCGTAGGGAATCAGCTTAGTCCTATTGTAGGAACAGTTTTCCTATCTTTTCTTAGTGCTTGTAGCAATTCATAACAGTAAGTCCAGCCCGAAAAATAAAACACTCTAAGGGAAGAAATCCAGATATCAGCATGGTGTCGGTTCAGAAGTTGGCTCAACGTGTGCAGGGAGTGTCTTTGGAGGTGGCCGAGCTCCAGCAACACGTGAGTAGCTGTCCTGGAGCGCATTTTGTCGAACCGAAGGTAGGACTGCCAGATTTTTTTTTATGGTAAACAGCAAGATTTTTTTTCCTTTAAAAACGCTTGTTTATTATATTTTCGTTTAAGACCCAGATCCTCGGGGAATGAATCACAACGCATTGGGTTTATAATGTCACTTTTGCGCAAAGAACCACAAGGATGGGCCTTTTCTCTACAACCTAATGATCCGTGTTTTAGATCTGTGGAAGATTTTTTTTCTGCTATGGGGTTGTTGTATGATGATCCTGATCGAGTCTCATCTGCTGAAACTGAATTAAGACGTTTGAAGCAGGGATCAGGTGATGTGGAAAATTATTGTACATACTTCAGAAGATGGTCGGCTGAAGTGGAATGGAATGACTCAGCATTAAAATGTCTGCTTCTTGCTGGTCTAGGTGAAAGGGTTAAGGATCTGCTGATTGCCTTCCCAAAACCTGGAACCTTGCAGGAGGCAATGCAATTAGCTATTCGTGTGGACAGGAGACTGCGTGCTAGGATTAATGAAGAGAAATCTACTGCTATGGCAGCTCTTAGTTTTCAGAGGGTCTGCTCGGAAGGTGGAGAACCGATGGAGATTGGGGCGATGTCACCCCACTCTCAGGAAAAAGACCGCAGGTTTGCTAAAGGATTATGTTTTTATTGCGGTAAATCTGACCACTTTATTAAGAACTGTGTGCTTCGTTTGAACAAAGAAAAAAAAAAGAGGTCAGTTACGCCCGTATAGCTTGTTTAAACTCAAAAGGAGTATTTCTTTCTGGAAGCACCTCAATCCAGGAGGAGTTGATTGAATTTTGTGTATTTGTGGATTGTGGTTCTACACTCAATGTGATTGATAAGGGATTTTTGGAAAAATTTAAATTAGAATCCAAACTTTTGTCATCTCCTATTTCTGTGGTTGCTGTTGATGGCTCTCCCTTGAAATGTATTACTCACAAGGTTTTTGAACTTCCCCTCACCATTAATGGTATTCACCAAGAGAATTTGGATTTGGCGGTATTAAATAATTTGCCTTCTCCAGTGGTTTTGGGGTTACCTTGGTTAAAATTGCACAATCCTGTACTGGACTGGTCTACCAATGAAATTAAGTCTTGGAGTCCTAAGTGTTATGATAAATGTTGTAACCGTCACATTGCTGCTGTGGAAAGAGGGGAATTACCTGTACCTATTCAGGATTTTTGGAAGTTTTTTTCTGAGGAGGAGTCGCAAGTTTTGCCTCCTCATAGGGACTATGATTGTACTATTGAGTTTGTCCCTGAAGCTACTCTTCCCAAGAGTCACTTATTTAATCTTACTATCCCTGAGAGAAAGGCCTTGGAGGAATACATACAGACAAGCTTGGCCGCCGGTCACATTAGACCTTCTAAGTCACCTGTGGCTGTTGAATTTTTTTTTGTTAAAAAAAAGGACGGCGGTTTACGTCCATGTCTGGATTTTTGTGAAATTAATAAAATTACAGTACGCAATTCCTACCCACTGCCATTAATTCCTGACTTGTTCAACCAGTTAGTGGGGGCCAAGTGGTTCTCTAAAATTGATCTCCGGGGGGCATACAATTTGTTACGTATGAAGGAAGTTGATGAGTGGAAAACTGCTTTTAACACTCCGGTGGATCATTTTGAGAATCTGGTTATGCCTTTTGGTCTTACTAATGCACCAGCGTTTTTTCAGAACCTTATTAATGACATCCTAAGACCGTTGATTGGTAAGAATGTGGTGGTGTATTTGGATGACATTTTGATTTATTCGCCGGATCTGGAGTCTCATTGGCAGAGCGTACGTGAGGTATTGCAGTTGTTAAGTGACAATTCACTTTTTGCTAAGCTGGAGAAATGTGAGTTCGCTGTGCAGAGAATTAGTTTTTTGGGCTACATTATCTCCAGCGAGGGCTTTGAGATGGACCCGGTGAAGGTTCAAGCAGTGCAGGAATGGCCTAGGCCTATTGGTTTGAAATCGATACAGAGATTTTTGGGTTTCGCCAATTATTACAGAAAATTCATTGAGAATTTTTCTATAATTGTTAAGCCACTGATCGATCTCACCAGGAAAGGTGCGAATACGGTCCAGTGGACTACTGAGGCCATTGAAGCTTTTGTGTATCTCAAGGAGAGGTTCAGTTCTGCCCCCATCCTTATGCAGCCTGATGAGACCAAGCCTTTTTTGGTCGAGGTTGATGCTTCTTCGGTGGGGGTCGGTGCTGTTTTGTCTCAGGAAAACAAGGATGGAGTACATCCCTGTGCTTTTTTTTCAAAAAAATTTTCTGAGACCGAACTTAATTACGATGTCGGTAATCGGGAATTGCTGGCGATTAAACTCGCATTCGAACAATGGTGTCATCGCTTGGAAAGGTTTCGGTCCCGAGGATAACTCCTGGGTAAGGGCTGATGATGTCTCAGCTCCTAGACTTGTCAGAGCATTTCACAGGAGGTTTCCTGATAGACCTGGGCCTGGAGGATCCGGAGGATCCTCATAGAAGAGGGGGTACTGTTAGAACCCTCCTGTTAGTTTTTTTCTATTTTGTTGGTCACATGAATTTCTGCCTATATAATCCAGCTCCGCCCTTCTGGCCTTGCTGGACTTCAGTGTTACATTTACTCTTAAGCTAGCTCTATCGTTTGCTTGGTCCTTGGACCACTAGTACTTTTTGTTTGTTTGTCTTTGCTCTACTACAATTTCTGCTAGCAGGTGTCCAACTATATCCCAGTCCTTAGTTCTTGTAGGGACCCCTCCCTTATATCTATAAGTCTGCGTTCAGACTAGCCGAGGACTTAGGCGGGTCTGTTCACAAGGAACAGGTCCCCCGCTGCATCGTAGGGAATCAGCTTAGTCCTATTGTAGGGACAGTTTTCCTATCTTTCCTTAGTGCTTGTAGCAATTCATAACACAAGCATTATGTGTAACCTACACCTTACTATTACTGAAAGATATCGCTCATGTGTTCCCACCATACTCACTTGTGTAGTTATCTATTTGTGAGAATTTTCCTTTCACATCTTCTCCTACAATAGCAGAGACTTGGAAGGTGTAATGATTTCCAGGTATCAGGCCTCCAGCAGTGTAGGAAGTTGAAGGCACAATTATATAGAATGTAGAATCTTCCACCATCTGGATCAGGTAAGAGCTCGCATTTCCAATTGGATTTTCCCAGGTCAGTGATATAGAATTGGTGGTGAGGTTCTCTGTCATCAGGTTTCTGACCACTTCAGGTCCTGGAAGAATAGACAGTGATCATGTCTAATAAACTTCAACATTGTTTATTGGTTACTTACCTGGTTTACTACTAGTAGCTGGAATAATATATTCCACCAAGAAAATTGAGATTTGTTAGAATTAATACATAATTTTAGCTCTGCTAACATGGATGTGTGGCACCCCAGGGGTCTGGTTTCCACGGTAACAGCAATGTTATGTCTGAGAGCAGGTGGGAGGTCTCTTGGTCAGGAATCCTATGCATGCCACACCTCCTGCCCAGTCCTGGGAGGGGAAGAACTTCCCCTATATAAACTTAGGGCTGAGGCAGGGTGAGTGAGTAGAGAAGAAGAGGAGTCCCAGACAGAGACAGAGTCTGGTCTGGAGAGGAGCGGCTATAGGAAAGAAAGATCAGGAGCTCAGTGGGAGCAGTGCTAAAAGGAATCAGGGGCTGGAAGCTGTAGAGCTCGCCCTGATTGAAGATTTCTTACCGGACCCGGAGTCCGAGGCTGTGGGGACTAACTCCTACCCAGCAGCAGAAACCAACCGGCAGGGGATTGCAGGTCCCCTGGCCCAGAAACCCGAAGGCACGGTCACACGCGTGGGACCAGCACCGCCGTCGTGGAGCGGAAGCTACTAGAAGGCCCCGAGTCACCGGCCATACGGGTGAGCACCACACGGCACACTCAGGGACGTGGGCTACTTTTACCCGCCTCTAGCAAGGTAGCCAGAAGAGTACAGTTAGTTTGGGAGGCCTACAACTCCGCCTGGCCAGGGGAGATCCCATCTGCTCAAGGACTGACCAGGCCCCAATCGCTAGCCAGTACTCCGGGAGGGTCTATCTTTGTGACCAGTAAAGACCCTGAACTACACCGTACCGTCTCCGAGTGGTTTCTGCTACCCCCATCATCCACGTCGGCTGCCCTGAGGCCATACCCCTACCGTTGGGGGTTATACTACCACGCTGCACAATCCTACCACCGGCCTCAGCGGTCTGCCCTGCAGCAGCAGCCCTAAAGCTGCATTCAACGGGTGGCGTAGTCATCTAACATCACTGCTATTGCAGCGCCACTTAGTCTGACTCCCTGGGCACGGACCGGGTCACCGCCACGAGACTACAACCCTCAACAGATCCGGCTCCGGGTAAGCCCCCGCGTGCGCAACGCAGCGCGATACAGGCCCAGGAGCGCGTCAACTTTTGGCGTAGTCGGCAGGATTTCGTGCCCGCAACCACCGGGTACGGCGTGCCTGAAAAAGACTGTTCAAACTTACCTGTGGTGAAGATTCCTGCCATCCGGCACCATTTTCAGCCTTCTTCCCGCCGTCTGTGGAGTTTTCCCGCCGTTGGACGCCATCTTGAGGACGCCGCGCGGGAAAAAGAGGGGCGTGGACTCCGAAAAGCCCGCGAGAACTGAAGCCCCGCCTCACGTCCGGACGTTGCGTCAGGTCCTGGAAGGAGCCCAGCAGACGCCGACGTCACAGGAGCGCGACGGAAGGTCCTCAACCCTGACGATCCACTGCGGAGCCACGGCCTACGGTAGAGGATCATCGCAAGGTAGGCCACGGTCCACTAGGGGGGAGAAGGATGTCGGATACGGAGGAGAGCTTCACCGCTCCAACCCCCGCCAGCGCTACCGCTGTTGCGGTCATGCCTTTCACCATGCCCTATATCCCGGGGGCAGCCTGGCTACCCCAGTACTCAGGGGAGTCACATACCCTGCAGGACTTTAGAGAAAAGCTGGATAGCCTCTTCCAGGTGTACCCCCTCACAGAAGAGCAAAAAGTGAGCATCCTGGTGGCCCAATTAACCGGGGCAGCCCGAAGGGAGGTAAAGTCCTGGCCACCTGGGGGGAGGACTGTCGCAGGGATACTAACCCGGCTGAGGGACACCTTTGATACCCGCACCTCAGCCGAGATCAAGCTTAGATTCTACGGGTGCAAACAGCGGGCACATGAGAGTATAAGGGACTATGCCCTGAACCTACAAGAGGCCCTGAGAGCCGTTAAG
Source organism: Phyllobates terribilis (assembly GCF_046119375.1). Classification (NCBI taxonomy): domain Eukaryota; kingdom Metazoa; phylum Chordata; class Amphibia; order Anura; family Dendrobatidae; genus Phyllobates; species Phyllobates terribilis. The sequence goes on from NW_027362763.1 coordinate 348,932,674, forward strand.
CAGACCGACCCTGACGGCGTGGGAGACGAGGACAGGCTGTTGACTGAACAATTTATAGAGGGTTTATATTGCAATGCCCACCGAACCCAGTTGCGGGCAATGGCCTTACAGGACCCTCATCTGGGATTTGCACAGTTCAAGGACAGAGCCATCCGGGTGCTCCGAGAACCGGCACCGGATGGCGTTGTGACCCACAGGCGCCCAGCTATCACTTACCACCAGGAGGCGGCGCCCTTGTCGGCAGGGCCTGTGGGGGCTGATGCGCAGGCTTTGAACAATGACCCGGCCCTAGACCTGCACCATCAGGTCCAAGAGCTAGCTAAAAGCGTTGCTGCGCTAATCCGAACTGTGCAGTCTTTACAGGTTTCTACTCCAGGGAAGATCCAGCTGGCATCCGGACCGGAGGACATCCCGTGGCGTCGACCAAGGAGGACCCCACCGGCCAGAGGAAGACCCAGTGACCGATACGACGAGGACGGACGACCCATCTGCCGCCGCTGCAATCAACCCGGACATATGGCAAGGTACTGTCCTTTAAACTGGCACAACCTGGGGGTAGAGGGCCAACCCCCAGGAAAAAGATCACCAGGCCCATCGAACTGGCGCGACAAATATGTGGGAGGACGTCCAGTCTTGCCTGTGGTACTGGATGGCATCCCTATGAGTGCCCTACTGGACACCGGGTCACAGGTCACCACCATCACGTACGTGCTCTTCAAGCAGTACTGGAATGACTCGGATATTACCCGCTACCCTGACGACGACTTGAGTATCATCGCCAGCAATGGTCAGCCCGTGCCACAGATCGGATTTAAAGAGGTGACCATTAAAATTGGTAGAGTTGAACTGGCAGCACAGGGACTGATCATTGTAGACATTGACAAACACGAGAGTCACCCAAAGATAACTCTAGGAACTAATGTAATTGAAAATTGTCTTGCAGAGGTGATTTTCCTTTTACAGCAGGTTGCCAAGAACGCCAGCTCCGGCGAGCAGCGAGTGCTCCAAAAAGAGATCCGGGCACTGATGCGACGGCAACAGGTGGAACTCTCCGGCGGTGAGATTGGTAGCGTGAGAATGTGTGACCCTTTCCCTATTGCCATGCCCCCAAAAAGTGAAATGATGATTTGGTGCCGGGCAGCTATTGGTCTGAGAGGTAGAGATTACCAGGCAATGGTAGAACCAGTTTACTCAGACAGTAGGCCCACCATCTTGACAGCACGGGGGGTGGTTAATGTACGCCATGGGAGGGTGCCCGTTCGCATAATCAATATCGGGAAGAGGGAAGTGTACCTGCCCCGGTATGCCACGCTAGCCAAATTATATACCATTAACCAAAATGCTATACAATCTGTGGAACCCTTGCCTCCATCTCACCCGGAGGAAGGTAACGGCTCTAAGAAAGTAATGGAGGATTGGTGTCAGCAACTACACTTGGGAACTGACTCCACTCCCTCCCACCAGAAACAGGGAGTCTACCGGGTGGTTCAAGAGTATGAGAGAGTGTTTAGTAAACACCCGTTAGACTTCGGGCGAGTCAAGGGGGTAGAACACCACATCCCCACGGGAGATCATCCTCCCATAAAAGAGAGGTATCGACCCGTACCCCCTGCACATTACCAACACGCCAAGGGGATGCTTAGAGACATGAAGGAGGCTGGGGTAATCCGAGATAGCTGTAGCCCCTGGGCAGCCCCACTAGTTTTAGTCAAAAAGAAAGACAACACTATGAGGATGTGTGTAGATTACCGGAAAATCAACCGTATCACACACAAGGATGCGTACCCTTTACCAAGGATAGAGGAGTCTTTGGCTGCTTTAAGATCTGCTAACTTCTTCTCTACCTTGGATCTCACTAGCGGGTACTGGCAGGTTCCTGTAGCAGAGGCGGACCGGGAGAAGACCGCATTCACCACCCCGATGGGACTTAGCGAGTTTACCTGTATGCCGTTTGGACTTTGTAACGCACCAGGAACCTTCCAACGATTAATGGAGTGCTGTCTGGGACACAAAAACTTCGAGACGGTCTTGTTGTACCTGGACGATGTCATCGTATATTCCAAGACTTATGAGGACCACCTGAAACATCTGGCGGAAGTGTTCGAAGCCCTGGCAAGTTACGGCCTGAAGGTGAAACCCTCTAAGTGTCACCTCCTGAAGCCAAAGGTGCAGTACCTGGGACACGTGGTGAGCGCTGATGGAGTGGCTCCCGACCCTGATAAGATCACCGCAATTAAGGAATGGCCAAGTCCCTCCAGTGTAAAGGAAGTGCGGCAGTTCCTTGGGTTGGTAGGCTATTACCGCAGATTCATCCCCGGCTTCACCAAAAAGGCAGCTCCTATGCAGGACCTCCTGATAGGCCAGTCCCGGAAGGCCAAGAACCAGAAGCCGCCCTTCAGATGGGAGAAGTTGGAAGAAGAGTCCTTCCGCCAGCTGAAGATGGCCCTCACGGGGGATGAAATCCTGGCGTACCCGGATTACAGCCAGTCCTTTATCCTCTACACCGACGCAAGTAACATCGGGCTAGGAGCTGTGCTGTCCCAGATCCAGCAGGGGAAAGAACGAGTAATCGCTTATGCCAGCCGAAAACTGCGACCCACCGAGAGAAACCCTGAGAATTACAGCTCATTTAAGCTAGAGTTCCTGGCAGTGGTGTGGGCAGTCACCGAACGCTTTAAGCACTACCTCGCTTCTTCCCGGTTCATCGTGTACACGGATAACAACCCGTTGACACACCTGGACACAGCAAGACTCGGTGCCCTAGAGCAGAGATGGATGGCCCGTCTGTCCAACTACGAGTTCACAATCAAATACCGGGCAGGACGCTCCAATACCAACGCGGATGCCCTGTCCAGGATGCCAAATCTACCGGACGGAGGAGAAGATCCAGAGGGACTGGAAGAAGTCGAACTCCCCGTGTTTCACCGTCATGGGACTATCCAGTGTTCCCACCGGGTAAGGAGTAAGCAAGCCGCTACGTTTAACCCCTTGCCTCACTATAACTGGGCGGAAACGCAAGACAGTGACTCTGCCGTCCGGCTGGTAAAGGAGATGCTGACTCGGCCAGAGGCTCGCCTTGACCCAGACGCTCCGGAGGAAGCCAAGCAACTGTGGGCTGAGAAGAGTCGACTGTTCCTTTATAAGGGGAAGTTGTGCCGCCGAATGGTTAACTCCCGGACACATGAACTAATCTGGCAAGTGGTGGTGCCACGAAGAGACGCAGCCATGGTGATGGAGGCATACCACGACGGGGCTGGACACTTCGGATGGAAGAAGCTGGAGTTCCTGCTGCGCGGGCGGTTCCACTGGGTAGGCATGAGGGGAACCATCGAGAGGTGGTGCAGAGACTGTGGCCCGTGTAACCTAAGAAGGAAGGACCGTGCCAGCCAGAAGACTCCCCTGCAGTCCATCGTCACCCGGCAGCCGTTGGAACTGGTAGCCTTGGATCATGTAAAACTGACCCCAAGCAGAAGTGGCTACGTCTACGCGTTAACCATCGTGGATCATTACTCCCGGTTCTTGGTTGTCGTCCCCGTCAAGGACTTAACGGCTCAAACAGCAGCTAGAGCCTTCCAGCAGCACTTCTGCCGTCCGCACGGATACCCGGACCAAGTGCTGACGGACCAGGGACCTGCCTTTGAAGCGGAGGTCTTCCAGGAATTCTGCAATCTGTATGGCTGCCGGAAGATAAGGACGACACCCTATCATCCGCAAACTAATGGACTTTGTGAGAAAATGAACCAGGTGGTAATGGATCTTCTGAAAACGTTGCCCCTGGAAGAACGCAGTCTGTGGCCTGAGAGGCTGCCCGATCTGGTGGACCTATACAACCACATCCCGGTAGGTTCCACCAACTGTACCCCAGCTTACCTAATGAGGGCGAGACCTGGTAAGTTACCTGTTGACCTGGAAATGGGAGTCCTGACACCCGAGGACACTTCACCAGAAGCAGACTGGGACACAGAGAGGCAGCAGCAGTACCGGAAAGTACAGGAGAGTGTGGAGCGAAGTCTCTGTCAAGCTAGGGAAAGACAAGAGAAAACTTACAACCAGTATGCTCCCGCTGTTCCCCTGGTACCCGGAGAGCAGGTCTTGAAGAGGAAAAGACGGCTCCACAAGTTGGACGACCAGTGGGAGAAGGACCCGTACACCGTACTGCCCTCAAGCCACGACAACCCGAAGGTCTGTACCATTAGTAAAGACGGAGGGGAGACCACAGCCATTGTATCCCGGGATCACCTGAAGAAGTGTCCTGAACAGCTACGGAACCCTGAAGAGGAACAAGAAGACCATCGACCCGTAGAGAAAAGGGAAGATATGGTTAGTACTGTGCTCGGGGACTTCCCTCGGTCTTGGACTCAAGTCAATGGTGCAGTTGTGATACCCGTACTCACCTTCCTCCAACCAGCATCCCAAGCGCCTACGGAGCAACAGGTAGAGCTGGAAGAACAGCCGGTCCAGGAGGCAGAAGACTCCACACAAGCGGAACAGGAGGATCAACCCTCTGCTTATAGTGAGCCTGCCGTACCCCTAGTGAGACAAAGAGCCGGTAGACAGCTGCCCAGTTTACCCTTGACAATTCCTACACCCTGTAGTTCAGGGCCAGACAGTCAGCTCCGTAGGTCCACTAGGGCCACTAGAGGCCAGTTACCCGCACGTTGGAGGACCTAAATGTTTAAGCTATTTTATAATGTTTACCTGTTTATAGTTGCTTGTGTGTAATTTTGTGTTTCTAGTTATTTATAGGAGTCTTTGGTGGATTTACCGGGAATCCTTTGTGTATAGTTGGAGCGTAACCCAGGACGGACTAAAGACTGTTAAGGACTCGGGGCAGGACAGACCCCTACCTGGTTACGTCTCCCTGTTTTGGTGAAATGGACACCTTTGTTTTCTTCAAAGACTGCACCCGGTTGCGGACACGCCGTGACCATCTTTATGTGTTTTTCTTGTTGTATTATTAATGTTGTACCTTGTTATGTTTTTCTAAAAAAAAAAAAAATATATGTTTAGTCCCGGAGTACTAAATTTCACTAGGGGGGAATGTGGCACCCCAGGGGTCTGGTTTCCACGGTAACAGCAATGTTATGTCTGAGAGCAGGTGGGAGGTCTCTTGGTCAGGAATCCTATGCATGCCACACCTGCTGCCCAGTCCTGGGAGGGGAAGAACTTCCCCTATATAAACTTAGGGCTGAGGCAGGGTGAGTGAGTAGAGAAGAAGAGGAGTCCCAGACAGAGACAGAGTCTGGTCTGGAGAGGAGCGGCTATAGGAAAGAAAGATCAGGAGCTCAGTGGGAGCAGTGCTAAAAGGAATCAGGGGCTGGAAGCTGTAGAGCTCGCCCTGATTGAAGATTTCTTACCGGACCCGGAGTCCGAGGCTGTGGGGACTAACTCCTACCCAGCAGCAGAAACCGACCGGCAGGGGATTGCAGGTCCCCTGGCCCAGAAACCCGAAGGCACGGTCACACGCGTGGGACCAGCACCGCCGTCGTGGAGCGGAAGCTACTAGAAGGCCCCGAGTCACCGGCCATACGGGTGAGCACCACACGGCACACTCAGGGACGTGGGCTACTTTTACCCGCCTCTAGCAAGGTAGCCAGAAGAGTACAGTTAGTTTGGGAGGCCTACAACTCCGCCTGGCCAGGGGAGATCCCATCTGCTCAAGGACTGACCAGGCCCCAATCGCTAGCCAGTACTCCGGGAGGGTCTATCTTTGTGACCAGTAAAGACCCTGAACTACACCGTACCGTCTCCGAGTGGTTTCTGCTACCCCCATCATCCACGTCGGCTGCCCTGAGGCCATACCCCTACCGTTGGGGGTTATACTACCACGCTGCACAATCCTACCACCGGCCTCAGCGGTCTGCCCTGCAGCAGCAGCCCTAAAGCTGCATTCAACGGGTGGCGTAGTCATCTAACATCACTGCTATTGCAGCGCCACTTAGACTGACTCCCTGGGCACGGACCGGGTCACCGCCACGAGACTACAACCCTCAACAGATCCGGCTCCGGGTAAGCCCCCGCGTGCGCAACGCAGCGCGATACAGGCCCAGGGGCGCGTCAGATGCTCCTCTGTTTATCTTGGAAAGGTGTAACATTAACAATCAAGTAAATATTAGATATATTGCAGAAAATTAGCCTTTTTTATTTTCTTCAATGTGTTTTAAAATTGACCCCATAAAAATTATTTTGAATCCAATATGAATTGATCAAGAATGGACATTCAAATCAAAACATTGCCATATTAAGAAAAAAATGTTTAGTTTTTTTTACTATTTTATGACTTTAATTGGTTTTATTTTGAACAATCACACATAAAACCATAAAATACATCAACTATATATTGAAAATTATCACTTATTTTTCACACTTACTTGTGAAATTAGCTGCTAATGAGTTTGCCCCGATTATATCTCCTCCAACAACAGCAGAGACCAGGAAAATGTAATAATTCCCCGGTGTCAGGCCTCCAATTGTATCAGAAGTTGTCACGGTTTTATTGATGGTTGGATCTCCCAGTATCTGGATCCAGTAGGAATCTGCTTTTCCAATAGACGACTCCCAGGATAGGGATATAGCATTGGTGGTGATGTTCTCTGTCTTCAGGTTCCTGACTATATCAGGTTCTAGAGAAAAAAAGCACATTTATATACTTATATACTTTTTTTTTAACTCAGTTTCTTCATATCTTCAATAGTTTAGTACTGAGAATAAGGAGTACATCCAACTTAATGTATTAAATCAACTAAATAGACTTATTTAGCAGCACAAAACTAAACAAATTATGTCAGAAATACTGAAGCCTCATTGTGATTAATCTTAAGAAAATGAAGCAGTTCATAAAAAACATTTTGTGCTATTATTATTATTATTATTATTATTATTAATAATAAAAAAAAAGTTTCAAAATTCCCATACTAATTGCAAGCCATTCACAATTAATTTCTTATGAAGCAGTGGGAAACGGAATCTCAGCAGACGCAACAAAGACATTAGGTTTACGTGTACCAAGCGCTATATGTGACCTCTGCCTTACTATTACTGAAAGAGATCGTTCATGTGTTCCCACCATACTCACTTGTGTAATTATCTATCTGTAAGAATTCTCCTCTCACATCATCTCCTACAATAGCAGAGACTTGGAAGGTGTAATGATTTCCAGGTATCAGGCCTCCAGCAGTGTAGGAAGTTGTGGGCACAATTATATGGAATGTAGAATCTTCCACCATCTGGATCAGGTAAGAGCTCGCATTTCCAATTGGTTTCTCCCAGGTCAGTGATATAGAATTGGTGGTGATCTTGCCTGCTGTTAGGTTTCTTATAATGTCAGGTCCTGAAAGAAAAGTCAGTGACCATGTATAATAAATGTCAACACTTTGTATATATACAATGATTATTTATAGAAAATAAACCATTTTAACTGAATACATAGGTTAATTTGTGCGTACGATACAGCAACATTTACAGTCATGATTGACACCTATACAATCCTGTTGTTGAACTGTGCTGTCGTGCTACCTGTTCCCATTAAAATAACAAACTGCAGCAAAAAAATTTCCCTGTGATTATCATTGAATAATATTGGACCCACAATTAGTAAAATACAAATTGGAAATCCAGGACTCCAAGAATTTGGCAGAAATTCAGCCTCTATTATTCCATCATGAGAGAAGTATACGGAAACATTCTGGCTCCATTAGACTTAGATAAGATGTCTGAAGCAAGGAGTATCCCACGTAAGACAAGGAACATAAAAGCTATTTATTAGATTCTACTATACTTACTTGTGAAATTAGCTGCTAGTGAGTGATCCCCAATTATATCTCCTCCAACAACAGCGGAGACCAGGAATATGTAATAATTCCCCGGCATAAGACGATCAATTGTATCAGAAGTTGTGGTCACAAGTCTTTTGAGTGTTGAATCCCCCAATATCTCAATCAAGAAAGAATCTGCATTTCCGATACCCAACTCCCAGGTCAGGGATAATGAATTAGTGGTGATGTTCTCTGTCTTCAGGTTCTTCACTACTTCAGGCTCTAAAAGAAAGGTCAGTAAACTATTTACATACTGTACATAAAAACTTAAATTACTAATCTATTTTAAATGTTACCACTGAAAAAGAAGAAAGTATTTACCCAACTGCTAAATCTATTGCAAAGCCTTAAAGTGGTCAAAATATAGGCAGAAATAGATACTAAATGTATGATTGCTGGTAGCCTTACCACTGACACCGTGAACAATTATGAGAATTAGGGTGTTTGGTGTGGTGGTCAAACATTCACACTACTGATCCACTCATAGTCACCAATTGTCTATCAGATTGGCTTAGAACATAATCGTATGTCATTTAATGATGTGAAGTTAATTTAACAATGACAACCAATAGTAGATCCTGTTGTCACTTTAATAAAAATTGTACTTATTACAGCATAGAAAAAAGAGACATAATGCCAGCAAATAAAATACAATTTTATCCATTACCTTTTGGCTATTACTCTTGTTTCTGAATTATAATACTTAGTGTTTGGGGTAGAATTTTTTTTAAATGAGCTGTGCCGCCATCATATTCATATTTATTTATATTTACTCACACATACGGCCACAAACCACTGCTGACCTCATTAATGGCAATAAATATGTGGACAAGATTGAATGTAAAAGGATATAAGTATTTATTCAAGCTTTTATAGAACTTCAAGTAGAAGATCATTACTGGAGACCGGATATGTGAGAAACCATTTATCCAGCTGTAGCGGAGGCTTACTTGTGTAATTTGATGTTGATACGTTGTCTCCCTGTACTGTATCGAAGCCAGTTAAGGATGAGACCAGGAAGGTGCACTGAGTCCCAGGTATTAGGTCTTGCACTGTAAAGTCAGTTAGTGTAGTGGTTTTATTGTATTTTTCATTTCCCTGGATCTGTATGAGATAAGAACTTGTTCTTCCATATGGCGGCAGCCAGCTCAGAGATACAGACGTGTCAGTGATACTAAGAATTGTCAGATTCTTCACCTTTTCTGGTCCTTAAGACAAAAGTATCAATAGTTAAAACAGGTTATATTCAGTATTCAGCAGAAAAGAGTACACGCCTTTTGAATCTCACTGAACACTAAAATCATTTCCAAAATTTTGACAAGATTGAGTTTCATAGAAATTTTTTAACCCATAACATGAAAGTAAGGTTAATAATATAACTTTCATTATAAAATCTTCAATTTTACTCAAATTAGTTGATGGAAAATATATACACCCCACAACAAAATCTACTACATCTAGTATTTTGAGTGACCTCCTTGATTTTTTAGTAAAACACTGAGTCTTCTATGCATGGAATGAACAAGTTAGCAACATATTGCAACATCCATCTTTTCCATTCTTCAATAAAGACTTCTCTTAGGTCCTGGAAGCTAAATGGAAAATGATGCTCAACTTTTCTCTTTGAGATTCCCCATGATTGGGTTTGATTGGGTTCAGACTAGGAGACATACTCGGCCACTTAATAATTTTCACCATTACTTTCTTGAGAAATGCAAAAGTGGCATTAGGTGTGTGTTTTGGATCACTGCCATGTTGGAAAAGTGCACGTCTCACAGGGGCATAGAGTGATCGTTACTTACCCAGCTTTGCTTTATCACTTTGTTGATGATTTGATATTATGTATTTTATGTTTGTGAAAATAGGTTAGGTTTATCGCCTTGTCCATATCTGTAGTTGTACCATCTCATAACATATATAACAAAGCACTGCACTGTATTACTCTTATACAGTTATATGAAAAAGTTTGGGCACCCCTATTAATCTTAAGCTTAATGTTTTATAAAAATTGGTGTTTTTGCAACAGCTATTTCAGTTTGATATATGTAATAACTGTTGGACACAGTAATGTTTCTGCCTTGAAATCAGGCTTATTGTACTAACAGAAAATGTGCAATCTGCATTCAAAAAAATTTGACAGGTGCATAAGTATGGGAACCCTTATCATTTTCTTGTTTTAAATACTCCTACCTACTTTTTACTGACTTACTAAAGCACTTTTTTTGGTTTTGTAACCTCATTGAGCTTTGAACTTCATAGCCCGGTGTATGCAATCATGAGAAAAGCTACTTAAAGTGGCCACTTGCAAGTTGTTCTCCTGTTTGAATCTCCTCTGAAGAGTGTCATCATGGGCTCCTCCAAACAACTGTGAAATGATCTGAAAACAAAGATTATTCAACATAGTTGTTCAGGGGAAGGATACACAAAGCTGTCTCAGAGATTTAACCTGTCAGTTTCCACTGTGAGGAACATAGTAAGGAAATGGAAGAACACAGGGACAGTTCTTGTTAAGGCCAGAAGTGGCAGGCCAAGAAAAACATCAGAAAGGCAGAGAAGAAGAATGGTGAGATCAGTCAAGGACAATCCTCAGACCACCTCCAGAGAGCTGCAGCATCAACTTGCTGCAGATGGTGTCACTGTGCATCGGTCAACTATACAACGCACTTTGCACAAGGAGAAGCTGTATGGGAGAGTGATGCGAAAGAAGCCGTTTCTGCAAGCACGCCACAAACAGAGTCGGCTGAGGTATGCAAAAGCACATTTGGAGAAGCCAATTTCATTTTGGAAGAAGGTCCTGTGGACTGATGAAACCAAGATTGAGTTGTTTGGTCATACAAAAAGGCATTATGCATGGCGGCAAAAAAACACAGCATTCCAAGAAAAACACTTGCTACCCACAGTAAAATTTGGTGGAGGTTCCATCATGCTTTGGGGCTGTGTGGCCAATGCCGGCATCGGGAATCTTGTTAAAGTTGAGGGACGCATGGATTCCACTCAGTATCAGCAGATTCTTGACAATAATGTTCAAGAATCAGTGATAAAGTTGAAGTTACGCAGGGGATGGATCTTTCAGCAAGACAATGATCCAAACCACTGCTCCAAATCTACTCAGGCATTCATGCAGAGGAACAATTACAATGTTCTGGAATGGCCATCCCAGTCCCCAGACCTGAATATCATTGAACATCTGTGGGATCATTTGAAGAGGGCTGTCCATGCTCGGCGACCATCAAACTTAACTGAACTGGAATTGTTTTGTAAAGAGGAAGGGTCAAAAATACCTTCATCCAGGATCCAGGAACTCATTAAAAGCTACAGGAAGCGACTAGAGGCTGTTATTTTTGCAAAAGGAGGATCTACTAAATATTAATGTCACTTTTCTGGTGAGGTGCCCATATTTATGCACCTGTCAAATTTTGTTTGAATGCAGATTGCACATTTTCTGTTAGTACAATAAACCTCATTTCAAGGCAGAAACATTACTGTGTCCAACAGTTATTACATATATCAAACTGAAATAGCTGTTGCAAAAACACCATTTTTTATAAAATATTAAGCTTAAGATTAATAGGGGTGCCCAAACTTTTTCATATGACTGTATTTATATGGCCACTTGGTCTTATTATTTAGACTTTTTGATTATTGGACATTGCACTACATTGTGTTAAATCCTGCTACCATTTATTTGATGGCATTAAATTTCTAATTGTCACTTGTTACATATTAGTTATTTATTTACTATCTCTATTTTTCCACAGTGTTTTGGTAATGTCTGTCACCTACTTTTATGTGGCCGCATAATCCACAGTCATTTAAATAGATCAATACAAAACTTTATCTTTTTTGCGATCCAATTACTGTGTAGCTGCACTTGCCACCATTTATTAGACCGTACAGTCTTTCTGGGTTTTGGCATACATTTGTTGTGATTATTTGCTGGGACACCTGAGTGACGAGGGTCTCTGTATACAATCTCTATTCCTTATGTTTTTAATTGTTGTTATTTAATAAAAAGTATTTGACCTCTGGGCGTTATATTTCCCTTTCTTTGTAGGTTTTTGAATTCATTACAAGTGTCCTTATTCTTTGGCCAACATATAGAAATGTGATGATGTTGAACAAATTTGTTAGGGAAATTTCTTTTTTGTGCGCGCAAGATAACAATTCCTGTTTGTAACAAATGGCCAACAATTGTGGGACTCATTTATATTATTCTTTCCCATTGAAAATGTTGATTCTGAAAGGAAACTAAAGGTTTGTTCAGAAAGTTCATGGGGCGTACTCATTTATGCTGAGCACTCATATCTTTGCTGTATAAGTCCTTGTTACCAAAAATTGTAAGAGACATTATGAGATCAGTTAATTTAAGTCTGGAGTCATCAGTACGAGTCTCAATAAATTACACAAAGAAGATCACAACTCCCTCTTATTCACAGAGTATATAGAACATGAGGTTAGTTCATAGGATGGGTTTACAATCAAATGATTGCTACCCTCTTATCTAGAGAAGGCTCTGTTTGTTTACTTTTTATTGCGTTGTAAAAGTAATTTTATCTGTCAGGAAAATATTAATGTCAGGAAAATGTTCGTCCATATTTGCCTGACATAGATGTTCACCCCCCTTCCTTATTCCCCACCTGATCAGCACAAAAGCCCTAATTAACACAGTCATGAGGGAGGCCTTACACAAGCAAATGTCAGCCAGGAACTGGTACAAGCTAACTAAAATGCAAATGTATTTCCTCTTAACACAGACCTGAGATAGATTGTCACCTTCTCCCAGGCCAGAGTTTGGAGGAAAGAGGAAATGGTTCGTTAAGTTCAAAGGCACTCACAAACAATTCCCGACCACCAGCCATAGCCAGGTCGACTCCGATATGAAATATGAAATATTGTGAGATCCATACGTCCAACAGTAACGGGACCCAAATGTTCAGTGACCAAATCAGCCCAGGAATGTATATGTAGTTTTCCAGGGCTGCAAGCCAAATCAGAGAGCTGTAGCGCAAAAACACCAGAATAGCAGACTGCAGCTATGCGATGCATTGCCTCTAACTGAAGATGAAATCATAAGGGAAAAAATGGCATCGTTTGCACATTTCTGTGATCAACAAGCGATGAGTTATCGCAGAAGCTACCATTTTTGAATAAGAATGTACAGGCTGGAGACCGGCCCACAGGATGTCAGCACAGGGGGCGTGTGGCCAGATCTCCCCTTAGGTATAAGATAACTCATGGACAGTACAGAAGCACTCATTGCCGGGGTGAATAAGAATTATAAGCAACGGGTCTTGTTCAATAACAGCATAATCCAACTGGGGAACCCCTCCTCCACCTATAAAGAGTCGTCTCAGCGATTGCATAGTGTAAGTTGTCTTCTTTTATTCTATTTTATGTAACTGTATTTTAATGTCCCCTTTGTAACATACTTGTAAATAATTTTCATAAACACTGTGTTAAGGGGACGGTTGCAAACAACTTTATTAATAGTGGAAATCAACCGAACCCGGGGTCCGCGATGCAGCCTGGAAGACTGCGGCCGAACACCTTCCGGGTAAGAAGGTAAAAAAACCAACTGATATATCAATCCCTTCCGTGTTACTGTACACCGACATGGGAATAGGGATTCGCACTATATCCGCTAACTGCACGAGAGATGTGCGACAGATAATATAGCCGTAGCCCTGTTAACTGCACAGAGACTACGCAGCAGGTGCTAGGATGTGTGTGTGATTCACACCGGCGTATACGTGCTCCCAGCCGGCGTGCTATCTCTCCACGTGATTAACAGGCGGTCCAGGAATACGGAATCCGCAGTCTGCTCGGGGTGTATAGCGACCCCCTTGTCGGAGCCAGACTGTCAGACGAAGCTACCTGCCTCTCTCCATCTAAGGCTGCCTATCCACCACTAAACCTGCCTGTCCAAAGCTATAACAGCAAGAGTACTCGTGGAGCCCAAACAACCAAGCGTCCACACAGTAACACCATCTCAACTCAATGATCAGAGTGCCCATGTTTGTGGGCGGGCTATTTAAAGATTAAGCCCTGCCCACCGTTGCATTATTGGTGACGTCACCCGCGGCCAATCAGGCGGTGCCAGGTCACCGGATCAGCTGACTCCCAAACCACCAATCACGGTCCGCCATGTCACGGGCATGCTCAGTGCAGTGCATCCTGGACTTAGGCTGTAAAAGCCCTGTTTCCCTCCGCAACCTATGCTTCACATTGCTAGGAACAAAGACCCGAGAGACAACTTGCACATCTCGTGCACCAGCTAGGTGTTGGAACCAACGGTGATGCTGAGCAGCCTCTGCCCCAGCTGGACCAGAATGGGAGACCACAGAATCCACTGATGATTCTGAACCCATTTCAGATCCAGCAAACGCCTAACACACTGCCTCCCTTTTGGATTAAATATAAAATTAAATAGTTCTGTTTCTTTGGTTCTGTAATCGTTCCCTCCCCGAAGCCATACCCGCTACCAAAACGCAGGTGTTCGGCCAGGCATGTATTATATTTCAAACTTGGCTGGTGGTGGCAGAGAATAATAATAATTGGGCTATCATGAAGCTGACAGTGACCGTACGGAGGGTGTTAAACATGGATTCCATGCTTTGGAACCCAGAGGTGTGATGCCCATACGCTCACTGGTCGCTTACCGATACCTACGCGGCGAGTAGTCTGGATCATGTGCTTGCGACTCCGGACGAAATACTGACAGCATGATGGTACAGTGAGATATTGCGTGATCTCCCCAGTGTCGTCGCTGTGTGTGGTGATTCCTGACATTAACTCTTAAATTAATTCTGCGTCTCTTGCTGGTTTGGTAATCACTCCAGTATATGGTTTAACTTCCACTGCATTGTTCATTGTGCACAGAGGACAGACTGACCTCGAAGGAAGGGGGATAGGAATCTTCCTCCACCTTATGAAGTAAGTGGAGCTTTAACCCCTTAACTCCCCACCTCCACGTGTGGACCTACCTTGCTCTTGGTCTGACACTCCTTTTTTTGTTTGTTTTTTCAGCTGTCTAGGAAAGAAGGTCCAGATTTGGTCCTTATGTTTTGGACGTGTTACTGGCTGGCTGAGTTATGTGCTAATGTGGGATCTTTAACTAGAAAAGTCTTTAATATTTAGGTGAGTTAAGAACCAAACATATGTTTATTGGGATAAGTACGAGCCCTTGAGGGAACAATATCAGAACAATCAGCAATAGCCAAAGTGATTTAGTGTCTGAATACCACTATTTTTATAGAGAAAAAAAGAGAGGTGCTACAGCTAAGTTTGATGAGCAGAGGAGTGAGTGTATTGGATGTTCAGGGGTACTGTCAGATGCTTTAGCACAGGAAGCGTTATCTGAGATAATATCCGTACTCATAGTAAGCATCAAACTATAAATGGCAGGGGGAAAGCGATGGGGTAGTAGTTAGGTGGGGTAGTTGTTTCACTATTGTTATAATACCTAGTCTGCTCACTGACATCATTTATTTTTTGCAGTGTAATTATTTATCCTGTCATATGGGAATATGTTAGTGGTCCTATTATAAAGAAATACTGTATATGTTATGATATTGTAGAATAAACATTTTTTTTATTAAAAAAGAAGTTATAGATTAAAAAGTGATCATGAAAGATTATGAGATTGAAATCTCTAATTCCAGGTAAATTTTATTTGTAGTTTTAACTGTGGGCCATGTTTTGATGAGAGTTATGGAATATTAAAGAATTGCAACAATAAAATGGTAAAGCCCTGGATTTACAGTATTTACTAGATCTATAGTCTTACGGTGCTTTCAGACCCCCCCTTTTACTTTTTACACTTTTATTGCCATATTTTCAGATTAATATTATAATTGTTAATAGAATTAATAGAATTTGTGAGGTGCAATATAAAAGACATAAATGAAAATATATTACATATAACCAGACAACAGAAAATGAGTCATGTTCACTATAAAAGAAAAAAATAGTATATATATATATATAGATATATTATATGCTGTTGTCACATCTTCTGTGTTGTTTGTCAATTTGCTGCAATAAAAACTTCAAAAGGTCATAGGTCTTTCTATATTGAAATCTTATCTTATTATATACTCACTGGTGAAAATGATGTCAGCAGTAGAATCTCCAGTTACATCTTCTCCAGTGACTGCCCTAATGGTAACTGTATATTGGTTTCCAGGTGTCAGACCGCTGACCGGGAGCGACTCGGAGGTCGATGTCTCATTCTTGTAAATATCTCCTGTCACTTCAATGAGATAGTGACTGTAATTACTCTGAGGAGGGAGCCAGGATAGATCCATAGAGTTGGTGGAGATATTGGTGACCTGGACATTACCGACCACGCCAGGACCTGTGATTGGGATAGAAAGTAATAACATCAACCTCAGCAAGGTGTAACTTCTATAGACAGATATAGCTCTATTACATGTACGGTAGGGTCTGTTACACTGGCTTCATAACTATGATTTATAGCGGAGACATGACAGCTATAATTAATCTATTATCGAATGCAGAAAATCTGAACAAATGTCAGAGATTTAGGTAATTTGTCTTCTAAATACCACTGAAGACTGTCTTATTCTTGTGGACAAAATATTGTATCCTAGACAAAAAACAAGAACCTCACTGTGCAATAAAAATCACAATGGGCATGAAATTCATATTAATCTCAACCACTTTACTGAAACTATAATATGCAAAAACCTAAAGAAATGAACAGGAATGTAAATTGGTGTGCATGCAGCATACAAAGACAGAAACACAATACACAAATACCCTGCAATAAATAAATATACAGCAATAGTGCATGGAAATAATGGGAATTGGATATTTCACCCCCAGCAGTTCGCCCCCAGCAGTTCGCCCCTGGGTACATTTCGCCCCCGCACATTTCGTCCCCAGCATTTGGCACCCAGGATGTTTTGCCCCCGCACATTTCACCCCCGCACATGTCGCATGTGCGGGGGTGAAATGTGCGGGGGCAAAACATCACATGCATGTCGCTTGACAAACGATAATGTTTTAAATATTAGGGTGAGGACTGTCCCAAATAGGGTCACCGTGATGAGGTGGCAAGGTTTGGCATTATTTTTATCAAAATTATGTTAACTAAGTACCCAATATTATTTTCATGCATTTTTGCTGTTTATTTATTTATTGCAGGATATTTGTGTATTGTGTTTTTGACTTTGTTTTTTTGAAACTGTAATGTTCTACAAATACGCACTATGTGAACTTGGCCTTAGTTGGAGACTGCACAGCTCTCCTGTTTCCAAAATTGCTGGGTACAACACACAAGATACTTTTTTAGCTTTTTTACTGTCAGTAGCAAATATCGGGGGACAATTCTGCTTTCAACATTCACATTAGATTTTCAGACAAGTCTATTAACATTATCATTATCTGCAGACAATTATGTAATATCTGTGTCCAGCTCAGGATAGTCATGTCATGTATAATATATAGTAATGTTAAGTTGGTGCAATTCTTAGCAAATATTTGCCCCAGAGGCCTCAACCAACATTAATCCGACTCTGTTTAGGTTGCATAATACAAATTTATATTTCAATTGACTGTCTTTGTATACTGACCAAAAATATTTCCTTATGGGAGCAACTGTTACTATAGGAAACAAGAGAACAGATAGTACTTACGTGTGTACAGACTGATCTGACCAACATAAGCATATAAAACCATGTATCTATTATATGCAGAAATCTGAATGTTGTAGAAATTCCCCGATGTCAGATTAGTGATCTGTATTGCTGTAGTGTTCACAGTCCAGGTGCTGGATGGTTCTCCATAGACAGAAATGCTGTAAGTTGTATTCTCACCAATGTTAAAATCCCAATTTAGCCAGAAAGAGGTAGTGGTGATAAGTGTAGCAGTGATGTTTCCTGCCATTGTGGAAGAAGTGATATATCACATTATGGTATATAACATAATTACTTGAGTTTAGAAACTAGTAAAATGTATTTCAACGGCCTACATTTATTGTGACTAAGTCTATGTAAAAGAGATAAATTTATTGCAAATAAATAAAACTATCAACATATTATTGCCTTTTCATATAATTGGTGCACCTGGGACTGTGCAAAAGTATCAAATCCTCACTGTACATCTGCTATGATTGCAGATTTGCATCTAAATTTTTGCTATGTTCAGGCTTATTTTCTTAATATATTTGAAACAAAATATTTTGGAGACCAAAACCACTTCTTTGCTACTTTTATATTTTGAGAAAGCCACGTGGTGAAATGTATGTCAGAGATCTGGGGTTTTCCTATCCTGTGTATTCACAGCTTAGGGTATGTGCACACACGTTGTGTTTTGCAGCGTACAGATGCTGCAGATTTTTATGTAAATTTTCATCTGCGTCTGGCAGTACCAGCAAAGTCTATGAGAAACCAGAATTCACTGTTCCCACATGTTGCTTTTTCTTTGCTGCATACTGTATTTTCAGTGATTAGAAAAACACTGAAAGAATTGACATGTCACTTCATTCAGCGACTTTTCCAGAGTTTTTTCACCCATAGGAAGTAATGCGGGGGGCATGAAAAAACGCTACAAATAAGCAGCAAAAACGCACCAGAAAATGCAGCTGCGTATTTTGCTGCCTATTTGCAGCATTTTTGATGGCAAAATACAATGGGAGTCTTTTTTTCACAGTACTTTATGTGCATTACTAGAGACAGAAGGACAGTGAAAAAAACGCTGCAAAAACGCAACAAAAAACGCAGCTAAACCTGCGTTTTTGATGCAGCTAAGCTCCTGCACAGAAAAGTTATCAGCAGATTTCCTGCAGATTTTGGTGCAGAAAACGTGCAGAAAAAACACAACGTGTGTGCATATACCCTTATATGTTATGTCTGTTAATTTGATACTAATTTTGGTTCTTTAATACTTATAAGGTATCAATCCACTTGGAATTTCTCTCTATACATGAATATTTATTGAGCCTGCTGCTATAACTATGTACAGATCTACAATTTTGCTTAGGGAAAATAACTTCATTATTATATTATGCTCACTCTCTATACGTTTCACTGTGAAATTCCCTTTGTGTATGGCCCTCTCCTTTCTATATGTATTTTAAGTGATTTTTATCTTGATGTATTAGTAAAATTATATTCATTATCTAATAATATTTCTTTCTTTGTGTTTATTCACGTTTATTAGCAGCATATGTTATTATTTGTTACATATTGCATACTGCTTTGCAAAAACACGTTAAACATGAGAGAATGTATTCAAGTAGAATTAAATTCTATTTGAGTTTTACAATAATTCAATATCCTCAAAATGCTGTATTTTTGCAATTCACATTTACATTTTCCATTGAATAACTTTGATGCTATTTGAATTTTCCTGTTATATTTTGGTGATTAGCTGAAATCGAGTCTTAGCCGACTCGTATTATTATTAATATGGGCAAAAACATTTCACCTTGTTTGATATGAAGCTCATGTGGGAACTTACACGTCAAAGAGCAAAGATTGTAATTAGTTATTATGAGACGTCCAGTAGTATTACTTTTCTCTAAGTAGAGTGATGACAACATACAGCAGTATACCCAGATATTGAATAAGCTGAGATGATCACACATTTTTTATTCCCAGATTCACTGTCTGCCTATAAGCCTAATATACTCAGTAAGGTTGCAAGGTTCGGATATTGGAAACTGAATATAATCAATTGTGAATGTAAAACAGAACTAAGGAAGGTTGTCAGGTGTCCAAGCTTCTTGTTTTCCCAAATACAAAACAAAATATATCTATCAATATTAAATTATAGATGTAATGGTCACTCACCTAATACTAAGATATCGCTGGTTCCGTCTAGAAGTCCATTTTCTGCTACTGCAGAGATCCGCACTGTGTACTGGTTCCCACTGGTCAGGTAATTGATTGTCGCTGATTCTGAGTATACGCTGAAACTCTGATGTGGATCTCCTATCACTTCTACCAGATATGAGCTTCTGTTACCTTCTGGAAGCAGCCAGCTGACATTTATTGTGCTGCTGTTTATTATAGAGGCTTTTAGATCGGTTACAGTGGCTGGTCCTGTGAATGGGGCATAAACACTCATTATTATGTAATGGCAATCTTCATGAGCGACACTAGTAAAATCCAAATTTGCCAGCTTCGACAAACATTTCCGAAACATTTTTTTCGCAGTGATTGCCAAATGCTGCAGGGTCTCTGCATGACCTAGTAAGATGTGTGTAACACTCTGAGATCTCCTAGGACTGTATTCAACCCCTATTCAGATCTTTAGCACAAACACAGCCTTCGTAATGTCAGTGAGCTCAGTCAAGTCATCTGGTGTGACATGTCATAAAATGTTCTGCCATATTGCTGTTTGGGACAGCGAGATAATCAATAAGCAGGATGTATTGTTGGTGGAAAATCATTGTCTGGCTTGGAGGTATCATAAGCTAACACTTGCTTGTGGTAAGGCATCTTCACCAAATCACAACATGAACTCAATGGGTCATGAAAGTAAGTGAAAGTCTCTGGCCGTAAGTGCTGCAGCCGTAACTGCTGCAGTGCACTTTACAGCTCAATGACATCTCCGAGATGCAGACCACGCTTATGAGAGTACAAAGCACTAAAGGCACTCTTAAAAAAAGAATGGCGGCTATGTACTCTTCATCAAACCTGAGCACATGCCATCATTGTGCAAAGTGCAGTAAGATTGATGTGGTTCATCAGATGTGATACAGTGGAAGAGGATGACTGTGCAGAACACTGGTTTAGGCCATGGCCCACTATCAGAATTTGGTCAGTATTCGGTCAGCATTTTTTCTGAGCCAAAACCAGGTGAGGAACAATCAGAGAAAAGGTATAATAGAAACAAATTCACCAATTCTGCATTAATCACCCACTCCCGGTTTGGCTCCCACTCCTGAGAAAAAATACTGACCAAATACTGATAGTGGGCCCGTGGTCTTAAACTGATGATGTCACTGTCAGAGAAACATTATCCTACTGTGAAGTCGAGTGATATCTCATATATTCCATTCTGCTCTCAACTTCCTACCTCTTTTATACACATGCTGGAGGCAAAAGAGGCTAATTGGGACCTGCATTTCATAGTACTATTGCCCGGATGGCTGGTGGCAGTGGGGGGCTGTTGCTGATTGTAGCTCCCACATTCTTAGCTGTGGTATAGATTTGTTTTTCTTTTGCCCATTTATTGCTATTAACATTTTCCTATTTAAAACACTGTAATTACCTTTGTTGATCTTTCAAACCCAATTATTTCCACTTTGTCAAAATGCTGTACAAAGAAAAGCTAATAGGTACACATCCAGAAAGCAAATTGTGGCAATAGTCTGCAGTAGTGATATAGTGTTTGTGGCTATCCAATTGGACTAGTAAAAAAGGTCCGTAAGGACAGATATACACAGTTAAATGGTTGGATTTTTTATACTGTTTCCAAAAAAAATCTTCCAAGGACATAGCAAGAAATGCTAAGGGGGTAAGAAAGTACACAACCACAAAAGCCTAATGAAAGGCACTATAATTTTTTTTTATATACATATTTTTTTAATTTCCCTCTGTCAAAAAAACTAGACATAACAAAAATATAAGATATATGGGTATAAAGAGCTTCCATAACTGTGTGCTGTGTACAGATGTAAATGTAACTGGTAAAATAGGTGTGTAAAAAAGTAAAAGTTTGTCACATGCACACCACTTTTTTAAGTATACAGTCACAGATATATGTCTGATTTTTGCCTAACTTAGTATAGTCACTTGTTAAGCACACTTTCTCTGATAAACAGTGTGCTCAGATTCATATTTTTGGATTTGTGCTGGCTTCACTGATTTCTAATGCACGAATAATTAAAAAAAAAATGTAATTTAAATGTAGCAAAATGAGCTGCCAGTCCCCGGGCACTACGTCAGTGACCAATCACTCTGCACTGGTACTGGCACCTCTCCTATGTGTTTCTCCTTTTATTATTATTAGTAGTATTATTACGCCATTTATTCCATGGCACTTTACATGTGAAAAGGGTTATACATAGCAAACAACAAGTACAATAATCTTGAACAAAAACAAATCACTGACAGGAACAGGAGGAGAGAAAACCCTGCCTGCGAGGGCTCACAATCTACAAGGGATGGGTGAGGATACAGTAGATGAGGGAACAGCTGGTCGTGCAGTGGTATGGTGGAACGAGGGTTACTGCAGGTTGTAAACTTGTCAGAAGAGGTTGGTTTTCAGGATCCTTTTGAAGGTTTCCACGGTAGGCAAGAGTCTGATATGTTGGAGTATAGAGCTCCAGAGGAGGGGGATGCACAGGAGAAATCTTGTTTGCGATTGTGGGAAGAGTAGATAAGAGGGGAGTAGAGAAGGAGATCTTGTGAGGATCGGAGGTTGCGTGCATGTAGGTCTGGGAGATTGGTCACAGATGTATGGAGGAGACAGGTTGTGGATGGCTTTGTATGCCAAAGTTAGGGTTTTGAACTGGTGTCTCTGGGCAATGTGGAGCCATTGTAGGGATTGACAGAGAGGAGAGGCCAGGCAATAGCCGGGGGATAGATGGATTAGTCAGGCAGAAGTGTTTAGGATAAATTGGAGGGGTGCGAGAGTGTTAGAGGGGAGGCCACAAAGCAGAAGGTTGCAGTAGTCGAACCAGGAGATGATGAGGGTATGCACTAGTGTTTTTGCAAAGGCTTGGTTGAGGAATGTGCGGATCCGAGAGATATTTTTGAGTTGGAGTCAGCAGTAGTGTTGAGCCACCCCCGTAGTGTTCGAGTTCGGTTCGGTTCGTCGAACACCCGTGTGTTCGCCGAACTGTTCGTCGAACTGTTCGTCGAACACCTTCGAACACCGTTAAAACCAATGGCAGGCAAACAAAAACACATAGAAACACATAGAAAACACCTTCAAAGGTGTCCAAAAGCTGACAAACTGCTCAGAAGACACAACTAACACATGGAAAAGTGACAAGTACATATAGTCATGCGAAAAGAAAAGAGGTGGAGGAGTAAAAGGAGGGGGAGACACAGATATAGGCATGTCATGCCCTTCTAAAATCCAAAAAGTGAGAAGCCGAGACGGCCAGTCCGCTCCTGCCCGTGCCACCTCCGTGTCGCCGGGTTTGTGCCAGAGCCGCGGTGAACCCTGACGGCCAGCCCCCCTCTCCCAATACTGGTGCCTGTCCGCTGGTGGGTCGAGAGAGCCCCCCTGTGGTGGAGGCAGCTCTAAGCTTTTTAATTTAAATTGTCCCTCTAATTTGAATGAATACACTTTAAATCCATTTACAAGGATCTATTGGAGGGCAAGTCTCATGCCAGCAGCCGCGTAATTCCAGCTCCAGTAGCGTCCACTAAAGCTGCTGCAGTTAAAAAGCTTTTATAAGGATCGAGCTCGGCTGTCCACCGCAAGGCATCCTACTGCCAGTCCCAGCCCCTATGCCTTGGGGTGCCTCCTGATGCTCTTCACTAAGTATCCCGTGGTCCCGAAGCATTTCCTTTGAAAAAATTAAGTGTCCAAACTACAGGTGGTGTAGCTTGCTTAACAGCCGGGATAATCCGCTGACTAGCAGACACTGCTACTAGGCACAAAGTATTTCCTGGGCTAGATGCAGTTAAAAATTTGTAAGTAGATACTCTCGTTGGATGCTGAGAAAGCATTCCATAGAGTCTCCTGGCACGCCATATATGATTCTCTTAAAAAGCTTGGGGTAGGGGTCTAGGGGACCCTTTTATAGCCAAAATCACGGCCCTGTATCACAATACGTCACCTAGGCTGAAGATAAATGGAACTGTAGCACCGAGGGCTCGGTTGCTACAGACGTATTGCACCTCACCCAGAGGTGTGATATCTCACTCTCAGATAAGGATGGAGTGTGGATCAGGACCCGACACCTGCATGCATTACACCACATTGCCGTGGGGCAGGGCGACCAATATGCCCCTGAGATGGGCACGACAGTCCCTGTCCCTGGCTGGAGTGGGGGGAGGGAACACTGAGGAAGGGGAACCCTGCAGTGCAGGAGCAGGGAGGAAGCAGTTCCTGGGTGCATTGAGAAGGGAGTATAAAAGGTGGGCACCATCTTAGTTCAGTGCAGAGAAGTCTGAGCAGAAGTGGCAGGGAGCAGGGGCTCTGCATGAGCTCTGCTCCGGAGGCGGGCCTAGTAACAGAGGCCCAGGCCTGCAAGAGGGAGAAGGAAGGAAGAGGAGCGGAAAAGGCTCCAGGAACGAGGAATGAAGGGATCCCAGGGGTGCGGACGGGCGAGTCGCCACCGCACGCCCGAATCCACCTGCGTGGAGGGGTCAGGCCAAAGGGGGAGACCGGTCCCCGAACTAGTGGAGGCAGGAAACGACCCTCAGCTAGAAACCGGAGGCTCTGACATTTTATGTGGCGCAGCCCCTTGCTCCACCCGCTAGGAAGGCACCACATAGGGTCAGGGAAACTGGCGCCAAGTTTACCAAGAGGAGGCCCGAGGCAGCCGGACAGAAGTGTTGGTAAGAAAGGCCAGACAAAGGACACACAAAGGGGGTCCTGTGAAGCGCTCCAAAGTTATCTGGGAGTTGTCTGAGCCCCTCACCTGGTGAGCACAGTACGACGTGGGCAGCCGTTACCTGCAGACGTGGTCTGGATAATAAGAACTGTGAGTAAAGGCCCTGAACTGCATCACTGACTCCGTGTCGTTACTGCTGCTGCCCTGCACCATCACCCCCATCCTCCGCATACACTGCCCTGAGGCTATACTCCTCCCGTGGGGAGTTATGCTACGCTCTGCTGCACCCACAACACCAGCCTTAGCGGTCTGCCCTGTAGCGGCGGTTCACTCTGACCGCAATCCACGGGTGGCGTAGTCGGACATTTAAACATCAAAACCACATAAATAGTTCCGCCACTGGTTTGACCGCCCTGAGCCACGGAACCGGATCGCCGCCACGAAGACTACAACCACCAGCATCCACCAAAAAGGGTCCGGCTCCGGGTGTCCCAAGGCCCAGGGGGTGCGTCAGAACATTTTCATCACCTTTCACAATCACCAATGGGACAAGGCAGGGATGTCCTCTGTCCCCTCTCTTATACATCCTAGTGACGGAGCACCTGCTCTCATCAATTCGCCATAACCCCAATATTAGGTGGATTGAGGTGGGAGGCACCGAGTACAAGTGCTCTCTATTTGCTGATGATGTCCTAGTATATATCACTCAATCACATATATCCATCCCTGCTGTTATGGCTGAAATAGATCACTTTGTTACATGGTAAAATTTTAAAATCAATGCAGCGAAGTCTGAGGCCCTCGATGTCTCCCTCCCTAAATCCATATAGGATTCCATCCAGTCCAACTTTCCCTTTGCCTGGCCCTCACAGGGTATCAAATACTTAGGAATTCCTATTCATAGAGACCTCTCCCATCTATGTTATCTTAATTTTGGGCCCTTTATTGAACAATTCCATACAGACCACGGTTGGCAAGTTGGAACTGTGAGATTCACTACGTGCACCACTGGTATTTTGTGGAAAAGCACATGTAAGATTCTGCAACAGTCTCTGCTGATACTCCTGCATGCGTGCATCCCTTTCTATGGCAGGAATAATTTCTGCAAATTTACTTTTGTACCGGGGATCTAACAGTGTGGCAACCCAGTAGTCAGGATTATTTCTAATTCTCACAATTCGAGGGTCATGTTGCAGGTAGTGCAGCAAGAAGGCACTCATGTGTGTTGCGCATCCAGGAGCACCAAGTCCCTGTTGTGTTGGTGGCGAGGTAACAATCATGCTTCCTTCCTCTGTCCTCTCCCCCCAACCTCGCACAACAGAAATGTGATCAAGGTCTCCCTCATCTGATGAGTCTTCCATCAGTTCGTCCTCCACTTCTTCCTGGGCTCCTGCACCTTCCTCACTAGTTTGGCTGCTACCATGCGCCCTGGTAAAATCATCTCCCCCACCCTCACATGCCTGCCGCCCTGGTGCTGCCGACCGTCTGGACCTTGCAGATGTTAGCCCTTCCGCATACAACTCCTCCTCCTCTACTTCCTCCACCTCCTCTTGTGCCACCACCTGACTCCGAATTCTGTTTAACATGTGCTCCAGCATGTAAATCACCGGAATAGTCATGCTGATAATGGCATCGTCAGCACTAAACATCTTCGTCGCCATTTCAAAACTGTGCAGAAGGGTGCATAGGTCCCTGATCTGACACCACTCCTCCAGCGTGATTTGCCCCACCTCTGAATCTCGTTGGCCCAGGCTATACGTCAGAACGTATTGCACCAGGGCTTGTCGGTGCTGCCACAGTCGCTGCAACATGTGCAGAGTTGAATTCCACCGGGTAGGCACATCGCATTTTAGCCGGTGAAGTGGCAGGCCCAACGACTTCTGTAGAGATGTAAGTCGCTGAGCTGCGGGATGCGAACGGCGGAAGTGAGCACACAGCGACCGTGCCCTCTGCAGAAGGCCATCTAGTCTGGGATAGTGGGTTAAAAATTGCTGGACAACCAGGTTCAACACGTGAGCCATACAAGGCACGTGTGTGACATTGCCCCGGCGTAGGGCCGCACCCAGGTTTGCAGCATTGTCGCACACGGCCTTCCCTGGTTTCAGGTCCAGTGGAGACAACCATTCATGAAATTGGTTCTCCAGAGCTGACCACAACTCCTCAGCTGTGTGACTCACATTTCCCAGACATTTCAATGTAAAAACCGCCTGATGACGTTGAGCCCTACTGCCAGCATAGTAAGGAGGTGTGCAGGATCCCTTCTGCGCAGTTAGAAAGCTTGTGGCATGACCAGACAGGCTTTGGGTGCAGGTGGAAGACCGAGAGGAGGTTGAGGAGGCAGAAGCAGTGGAGGAAAAATGACATAAAGAGGATTGACGCACAACTCGTGGGGACGGCAAGACTTGGACAGCAGCCCCTTGTCCTGCTGTCACCATAGTTACCCAGTGCCCAGTCAGCGACATGTAACGCCCCTGTCCATGCCTACTCGTCCAAGTGTCTGTGGTGAAATGCACCCTGTCACACACAGAGTTTCTCAAAGAAGCGGTGATGTTGTGTGCGACATGCTGGTGGAGCGCAGGCACACCTTTCTTTGAGACGTAGTGCCGACTGGGCATCTGGTACTGGGGCACTGCGACGGACATAAGGTCTCGAAAATCCTCTGTGTCCACCAGGCGGAAAGGCAGCATTTCTGTAGCCAAGAGCTTGCAGATGGTGAAATTCAACCTCTTAGCTTTCTCATGGCTAGGAGGAAATGGTCTTTTACTTGTCCACATCTGAGGGACCGAGGGCTGGCTATTGTGCTTAGACGGGGTTGATAAGGGTGTCCCCGGCAAACTGCCGGTCTGTGAGGAAGATGCAGGCGGACATGTTAGGTTGCCTTGATCCAAAGGTGGTGCTATCGATGTCGGACAGCGCTCAAGACCAGCTGGTGTTACCACCTCCAAAGAAAATGATGACCTGCCAATCACGCTGGCTGTTGCGGGTAAAGAGGTGGCAGGTCTGCGCCCCAAAACAGGTGTGACTGCTGTCCCCCCAGTCACAGAGGATGAAGAGGCCGCGGATGCACAAGATATGGCAGACGGTGGTTGGCCCGGCCGGCTAGACCGCATTGTAGCACACTGAGCTTCCCACTGCAACTTATGCTTCATGTCCATGTGCCGGTTCATGCATGAAGTACTCAAACTATGTATTTTTTGGCCTCTACTTAGCTTTTGCTGACAAATGTTACAGATAACACGAGTTGGGTCATCTTTATCGATCTGAAAAAATGCCCAGGCTATGCAAGGCTTAGCACCCATGCGACCTGAAGAGCCACCACGACTTGTGGTGAGAGGCAGAGTTGTGTTTGAGGATGCAGTTGTTGACGTGCTTCCAGTACTACGTCTCTGTCCAGGAAGGCGCAACCTGACCTCGTCGTCACTAGCATCTTCCTCCACCTCCTCTGCTGACCTCATCTCTTGGCTGACTGTGGGTTGACAGTAAGTGGGATCTCCGACCTCATCATCATCACCCTGTGCGTTATCACACCCGTCGTCCTCAGAGCCAACCTGTTCCTGCCCTGACAAAAAACTAAAGTTGTCGCTCCAATCAGGTATTTGAGTCTTATCATCGTCTTCCTCATTGTCTCCACCAACAGGAGTTACAGTTTGGGAATGAGGGTCTACATTATGGTCAGAACCTTCTGCGTCTGGTCCTGGATCCGACTCATAAAGATTCTGGGCATCAGTGCAGATCATTTCCTCGTCTGGATTCACAGAAGCGCTGGAGTCGACCTCTGATTCCCAGGCTATAGTATGAGTAAACAGCTCTGCAGACTCAACCATCTGTTCTACCTCATACTCAGACGGGCAGCTGGAGATTTGGGAGCTGTGAGGAAGCAAGTGCGATTTGGGTGACACCTTTGAGGACTGGAGTATTTGTGATGTTGAAGTTGATGTGGAGGAGAGCCCACTTAAAGGAGCACTTGATATCCGTTGAAGCACCTGCTGTTTTTGTGCCTCATCTGGAATTTGTAGCGATTGGCGTGGCCGTAAGAAAGGGATCTTATCACATTGTCCGCTAAAAGAAGTAGACATTTTAGTTTGGCTGGAAGATGGTCTTTCTTCTGCACCTACCCCACGGACACAACCTTTTTTCCCCTTCCCAACACGCCTATTCCCCTTTCCACCAGCAGCAGGCCTTTTTCCACTCATTTTGGTGGTTAACTAATTCACAACTCTGGAGTTGTTTGCACAAAAAAACAATGGATGGTAACCGAGCAGAGCTGAGTGGCCAAACTGTGGTATTAGGCCAAAACTATTGGCTGGGTTAGATGCAGAAAAAAATTATTTTTAATTTGCAACCTGATGGAGGTCAGTATAGATGGACTAATAGACCAAGTCCCACACACCGCTAGAAGCCCAAATATTTTTTCAGAGCTAGATGCAGAAAATTTTTTTATTCAATTTGCAACCTGATGGAGGTCAGTATAGATGGACTAATAGACCAAGTCCCACACACTGCTAGAAGCCCAAATATTTTTTCAGAGCTAGATGCAGAAAAAAAATATTTTTAATTTGCAACCTGATGGAGGTCAGTATAGATGGACTAATAGACCAAGTCCCACACACTGCTAGAAGCCCAAATATTTTTTCAGAGCTAGATGCAGAAAAAAATTATTTTTAATTTGCAACCTGATGGAGGTCAGTATAGATGGACTAATAGAACAAGTCCCACACGCTGCTAGAAGCCCAAATATTTTTTCAGAGATAAATGAAGAAAAAAATTATTTTTAATTTGCAACCTGATGGAGGTCAGTATAGATGGACTAATAGACCAAGTCCCACACACTGCTAGAAGCCCAAATATTTTTTCAGAGCTAGATGCAGAAAAAAATTATTTTTAATTTGCAACCTGATGGAGGTCAGTATGGATGGACTAATAGACCAAGTCCCACGCACCGCTAGAAGCCCAAATATTTTTTCAGAGCTAGATGCAGAAAAAAATTATATTCAATTTGCAACCTGCTGGAGGTCAGTATAGAAGGACTAATAGAACAAGTCCCACACACTGCTAGAAGCCCAAATATTTTTTCAGAGCTAGATGCAGAAAAAAATTATTTTTAATTTGCAACCTGATGGAGGTCAGTATAGATGGACTAATAGACCAAGTCCCACACACTGCTAGAAGCCCAAATATTTTTTCAGAGCTAGATGCAGAAAAAAATTATTTTTAATTTGCAACCTGATGGAGGTCAGTATAGATGGACTAATAGACCAAGTCCCACACGCTGCTAGAAGCCCAAATATTTTTTCAGAGATAAATGAAGAAAAAAATTATTTTTAATTTGCAACCTGATGGAGGTCAGTATAGATGGACTAATAGAACAAGTCCCACACGCTGCTAGAAGCCCAAATATTTTTTCAGAGATAAATGAAGAAAAAAATTATTTTTAATTTGCAACCTGATGGAGGTCAGTATAGATGGACTAATAGACCAAGTCCCACACACTGCTAGAAGCCCAAATATTTTTTCAGAGCTAGATGCAGAAAAAAATTATTTTTAATTTGCAACCTGATGGAGGTCAGTATAGATGGACTAATAGACCAAGTTCCACACACCGCTAGAAGCCCAAATATTTTTTCAGAGCTAGATGCAGAAAAAAATTATATTCAATTTGCAACCTGCTGGAGGTCAGTATAGAAGGACTAATAGAACAAGTCCCACACACTGCTAGAAGCCCAAATATTTTTTCAGAGCTAAATGAAGAAAAAAATTATTTTTAATTTGCAACCTGATGGAGGTCAGTATAGATGGACTAATAGACCAAGTCCCACACACTGCTAGAAGCCCAAATATTTTTTCAGAGCTAGATGCAGAAAAAAATTATATTCAGTTTGCAACCTGATGGAGGTCAGTATAGATGGACTAATAGAATGATGCTATGCCCAAAAGATTTTACTTCACTAGGTGCAGTAAAAAAATTGGTATTCTATACACAGGTGGTATATCTTGCAACACAGATAGGCTACTCCACTGACTAACACACTCTGCAATAGGCCAAAAAGGATTAGCTTTGCTAGATTCAGCCAAATGCTGTGAAAAAAACTTGCACAGCACTGGCACAGACCTGCCTGGCAAAAACTGATAGGAACTGATGTAACCTAGTCCTGAAAAGGACTCCAATTACAATTAGTCTTTACTCCCACAATCTATCTATTTAAGAGCACAGACCTGCCTGATAAAAGTCGTAGGAAATGCTGTAACCTAGTCCTTAAAAGGACTGCAATCACAACTATTCCCTACTCCCAAGCTATCTGTATATTTGTGCGAAAATTGGCTTGAAATTAACAAGGTATAGCGCACACAGCAACAGCGGTGCCGTCTAACACGCAGCTGCAGCAGTGAGAAAATGGTGGCGACGGGGAAAATGGCTTGGTCTTATAGGGCAAGGACATGTGACATACACTGCCAATCACACATGCCCTTGCTTGTGTGAAAAAAAGCACTTCGCTCCGTGTGTGCGCTGCTGATAGGCTGACAGATTGCACCTCCCCACTGCAAATGCGGGAAAGAGAAAAAAAAATGGAGATCTTCATTGTTCCTGCAGAGATCCATCCCCTGCCCCTCCCCCCGCCCCGCTGTACACTCAAACTGCGTATTAACATTAATTTTCATCATTACTGAGAAAAAATCCAGTTATGATTTTGGTGCACGAACAGTTATCGAACATAACCTCGAACAGCCGAATTTTTCTCAAATTGTTCGTGTTCGCTGACCGGCTCGAACACCGCCCAAAACAGCTCGAATTTGAGATTGGCGAACAGTTCGAGTAGAACAACGCTCATCTCTAGTCAGCAGCAAGTGTTAAAGGCTTGGATCTGAGGTTTGAAGGAGAGATCAGAGTCAAGGGTTACCCCAAGGCAGCTAGCTTGCGGGACTGGGGAAAGTGAGCAGCCATTGACTTTGATGCATAGGTCAGTTAGGGGGGGTTGAATAAGATCGTGGAAAGATGATGTATGCGGTTTTATCCATGTTAACTTTTAGAAATGCAGCAGAGAAGAAAGATGAAATAGCGGACACACATTGTGGGATTTTGGTTAGTAAGGAGGTGATATTAGGTCAAGAGAAGTAGATCTGTGTGTCATCAGCATAGAGGTGATACTGAATGCCATGGGATTCTATGAGCTGGCCCAGTCCGAAAGTGTAGATGGAGAAGAGCAGGGTTCCTGGAACTGAGCCTTGAGGGACACCAACAGATAGGGGGCGAGATGAGGAGGTGTTATGTGAGTGGGAGACGCTGAATGTCCGGTCTGTTCAGTATGAGGAGATCCAAGATAGGGCCAAGTCTTTGATGCCAAGAGATGAGAGAGTCTGTTGTAAGACGGAATGGTCCACTGTGTTGAAGGGAGATGACTGGTCCAGAAGGAGGAGGACAGAGTAGTGTCGCTTGCATTTGGCAGTTAGTAGGTCAGTGGTGACTTTAGTCAGGGCTGTTTCAGTAGAATGGTGCGGTCGGAAGCCAGATTGTAAGCAGTCAAAGAGGGAGGAGGAGGAGGGGTGGGTGGATACTTCAAGTTAGACATGTTGTTCCAGTAGTTTTGAGGCATAGGGGAGAAGTGATACGGGGCGATAGCTAGTCAGAGAGAATGTGTCAAGGGAGGGCTTTTTGAGGATGGGTGTGATCGAGGCATGTTTGAAGCAGGAGAGGAAGACATCAGTTGTTAATGACAGGTTGAAGAGGTGGGTTAGGGTTAGGATGAAGACTGTAGTAAGTTTTGGGATCAGGTGGGACGGGATTGAATGAATTCAGACTCTGCATTAGTCACAGACTACTACATCCATCTTATTTAATTCAAAGGGTTATCACAGTGTTCTATATTGTGTTATATAGCACTGCAGATAACATCTACTTTTTATTTACTAAGCGCTATCACTGTGCGTCATCTATGGTGGTGGATAGGACTGCTGGTAACATCTACTACATTATTGGTACTGTGAGTTATTACAATTCCATGGTATTTTAAAGGACTGACTGCAGGTTTCCACTGTACATTATACAGTATGTAATCGCAGTATTACCTGTGGAATTACATAGTACTGCCGGTAATATCTAATATATTATCAGTATCTAATGAATTCTCTTTTTTATCTTTTTAGAGGAAAGGGCACGTGTAGCCATAATCTTTAGCTGCTGATCTTTTCTAACCCTAACAACAACGCCCCTAATTATCTATAATTAGGCTCATTGACCTAAGTACTTTGAGGGAACACTGTCCTGTATACCTTAATTAAAAAAAAAACAATAGTAGAAATTGTCAGTAATGAAATTCTGCAGAAGGGATGTTGATCCAAATATATTTTTCTGACTGAGACAGTTAATGTCTACCGAAAAAATGTTTTACCTTCATCTAGGTTAAGAAGTTAGGAAAATAGTTGGAACTTGATTGCCTAGAGTCTTTTTTCAAACTTGTATCCGGATTTACAAATGAACATATTAAAATGTTTTGCAGTTCGGATACGTACAGCAATGTACAAACCGACCCCAGATCTCCTGAAACAATCTAGACAGCATTAGGCTAAGGTACGATTATGGTATTCACACTCTGATCAGACTCTGGTCAGTGTTTGATCAGAGTTTGATCAAAGTTTGATCAGAGTGTGATCTGATTTCGTTGGATGCGGAGAATTAAAAAAAAAATGGCTCCATCTTCCACTTTCAGTGTGTCAGGAAAACTGTGATTTCACTTGAATGTCATCCGAGTGTAGTTCGATGTTTTCCATGAACCAATAGACATGATTGAACGAGTGACATCCGATTATAGAAGGCAACTAGTGCATGCTGCGACTTTTTCTTAGGACAAATTGGGTCCAAAGAAAAAAATCAGACATGTGCATGGCCCCATCGAATAACATGGGGACGAGTGCTATCCATCAAAACGATGGATACTACAGGTCCAATGTACATGAGCCAATATAGCCATATATGAGACTGTCAGGTTCTTGTCAGGAGACTGCCAGACTATCCATCAATAGCATCCACACTTGGACCATGAAGCACAGACGTGTGAATCTGACCTAACAACTATGAAACTATGTTTAAAAATTGTTCTTTGAAGAGCATGTGAGGCTTAGGCACATTGTGAAGCTTGAAATTATACATCAAAACCATACAAACCATGTCACTATATGCTTTAGACATATGAAACTATTTATCAAAATCAATAATTTAAAAGCATCTTATAAATTACTAATGCGGAATGATTCTTTATTCTTTCCCACCATACTCACTTGTGTAATTATCTATTTGTAAGAATTCTCCTCTCACATCTTCTCCTACAATAGCAGAGACTTGGAAGGTGTAATGATTTCCAGGTATCAGGCCTCCAGCAGTGTAGGAAGTTGTAGGCACAATTATATAGAATGTAGAATCTTCCACCATCTGGATCAGGTAAGAGCTCGCCTTTCCAATTGGTTTTTCCCAGTATAGTGATATAGAATTGGTGGTGATGTTCTCTGTCATCAGGTTTCTGACCACTTCAGGTCCTGGAAGAATAGACAGTGATCGTGTATAATAATCTTCAACATAGTTTATTGGTTACTTACCTGGTTTACTACTAGTATCTGGAATAATATATTCTACCCAGAAAATTGAGATTTGTTAGAATTAATACATAATTTTAGCTATGCTAACATGGATGCTCCTCTGTTTATCTTGGAAATATTAGATATATTAGATATATTGCAGAAATTTAGCCTTTTTTATTCTTTTCACTGTGTTTTAAAATTGACCCCATAAAAAATTATTTTGAGTCCAATATGAATTGATCAAGAATGGACATTCAAATCAAAACATCGCCATATTAAGAAAAAAATGCTTTGTTTTTATTACTATTTTATGACTTTCATTGGTTTTATTTTGAGCAATCACGCATAAAACCATAAAATACATCAACTATATATTGAAATTTATCACTTATTTTTCACACTTACTTGTGAAATTAGCAGCTAATGAGTTTGCCTCGATTATATCTCCGCCAACAAAAACAGAGACCAGGAAAATGTAATAATTCCCCGGTGTCAGGCCTCCAATTGTATCAGAAGTTGTAGTCACGGTTTTATTGAAAGTTGGATCTCCCAGTACATGGATCCAGTAAGAATCTGATTTTCCAATAGGCGACTCCCAGGATAGGGATATAGAATTGGTGGTGATGTTCTCTGTCTTCAGGTTCCTGACTATATCAGGTTCTAGAGAAAAAAAGCACATTTATATACTTTATATACTTTTTTTTTTAACTCAGTTTCTTCATATCTTCAATAATTTAGTATAGAGAATAAGGAGTACATCCAACTTAATGTATTAAATCGACTAAATAGACTTCTTTGGCAGCACAAAACTAAACAAATTATGTCAGAAATGCTGAAGCATCATTGTGATTAATCTTAAGAAAATGAAGCAGTTAAAAAAAACATTTTGTACTATTATTATTATTAATAAATAAAAAGGTTAAAAATTCCCATACTAATTGCAAGTCATTCACAATTCATTTCTTATGAAGCAGTGGTGAAACGGAATCTCAGCAGATGCAACAAAGACATTAGGTTTACGTGCACCAAGCGCTATATGTGACCTCTGCCTTACTATTACTGAATGATATCATTCATGTGTTCCCACCATACTCACTTGTGTAATTATCTATCTGTAAGAATTCTCCTCTCACATCATCTCCTACAATAGCAGAGACTTGGAAGGTGTAATGGTTTCCAGGTATCAGGCCTCCAGCAGTGTAGGAAGTTGTGGGCACAATTATATAGAATGTAGAATCTTCCACCATCTGGATCAGGTAAGAGCTCGCATTTCCAATTGGTTTCTCCCAGGTCAGTGATATAGAATTGGTGGTGATGTTGCCTGCTGTTAGGTTTCTTATAATGTCAGGTCCTGAAAGAAAAGCCAGTGACCATGTATAATAAATGTCAACACTTTGTATATATACAATGATTATTTATAGAAAATAAACCATTTTAACTTGAATACGTAAGTTAATTTGTGCGTACGATACAGCAACCTTTATAGTAATGATTGACACCTATACAATCCTGTTGTTGAACTGTGCTGTAGTGCTACCGGTTCCCATTAAAATAACAAACTGCAGCAAAAAAATTTCCCTGTGATTATCATTGAATAATATTGGACCCACAATTAGTAAAATACAAATTGGAAATCCAGGACTCCAAGAATTTGGCAGAAATTCAGCCTCTATTATTCCATCATGAGAGAAGTATAAGGAAAGATTCTGGGTCCATTACACTTAGATAAGATGTCTGAAGCAAGGAGTATCGCAAGTAAGACAAAGAACATCAAAGCTATTTATTAGATTCTATTATACTTACTTGTGAAATTAGCTGCTACTGAGTGATCCCCAATTATATCTCCTCCAACAACAGCGGAGACCAGGAATATGTAATAATTCCCTGGCGTCAGACCTTCAATTGTATCAGAAGTTGGGGTCACAAGTCTTTTGAGTGTTGAATCCCCCAATATCTCAATCAAGAAAGAATCTGCATTTCCGACACCCAACTCCCAGGTCAGGGATATTGAATTAGTGGTGATGTTCTCTGTCTTAAGGTTCTTCACTACTTCAGGCTCTAAAAGAAAGCTCAGTAAACTATTTACATACTGTACATAAAAACTTAAATTACTAATCTATTTTATATGTTAGTACTGAAAAAGAAGAAAGTATTTACCCAACTGCTAAATCTATTATAAAGCCTTAAAGTGGTCAAAATATAGGCAGAAATAGATAATAAATGTATGATTGCTCGTAGCCTTACCACTGACACCGTGAAAAATTATGAGAATTAGGGTGTTTGGTGTGGTGGTCAAACATTCACACTACTGATCCACTCATAGTCACCAATTGTCTATCAGATTGGCTTAGAACATAATCGTATGTCATTTAATGATGTGAAGTTAATTCAACAATGACAACCAATAGTAGATCCTGTTGTCACTTTAATAAAAGCTGTACTTATTACAGCATAGAATAAAGAGGCACAATGCCAGCAAATATAATACAATTTTATCCATTACCTTTAGGCTATTACAATTGTTTCTCAATTATAATTATTAGTTTTTGGGGTGGAATTTTTTTTAAATGAGCTGTGCCGCCATCATATTCATATTTATTTATATTTACTCCCACATACTGCCACAAACCACTGCTGACCTCAGTAATGACAATAAATATGTGGACATGATTGAATGTAAAAGGATATAAGTATTTATTCAAGCTTTTATAGAACTTCAAGTAGAAGATCATTACTGGAGACCGGATATGTGAGAAACCATTTATCCAGCTGTAGCGGAGGCTTACTTGTGTAATTTGATGTTGATACGTTGTCTCCCTGTACTGTATCGTAGCCAGTTAAGGATGAGACCAGGAAGGTGTACTGAGTCCCAGGTATTAGGTCTTGCACTGTAAAGTCAGTTAGTGTAGTGGTTTTATTGTATTTTTCATCTCCCTGGATCTGTATGAGATAAGAACTTGTTCTTCCATCTGGCGGCAGCCAGCTCAGAGATACAGACGTGTCAGTGATACTAAGAATTGTCAGATTCTTCACCTTTTCTGGTCCTTAAGACAAAAGTATCAATAGTTAAAACAGGTTATATTCAGTATTCAGCAGAAAAGAGTACACGCCTTTTGAAAAAGATCTTAATATCTCACTGAACACTAAAATCATTTCCAAAATTTTGACAAGATTGAGTTTCATAGAAAGTTTTTAACCCATAACATGAAAGTAAGGTTAATAATATAACTTTCATTATAAAATCTTCAATTTTACTCAAATTAGTTGATGGAAAATAAATACACCCCACGACAAAATCTACTACATCTAGTATTTTGAGTGACCTCCATGATTTTTTAGTAAAACACTGAGTCTTCTACGCATGGAATGAACAAGTTAGCAACATATTGCAACATCCATCTTTTCCATTCTTCAATAACGACTTCTCTTAGGTCCTGGAAGCTAAATGGAAAATGATGCTCAACTTTTCTCTTTGAGATTCCCCATGATTGGGTTTGATTGGGTTCAGACAAGGAGACTTACTTGGCCACGTAATCATTTTCACCATTACTTTCTTGAGAAATGCAAAAGTGGCATTAGATGTGTGTTTTGGATCACTGCCATGTTGGAAAAGTGCACGTCTCACGGGGCATAGAGTGATCGTTACTTACCCAGCTTTGCTTTATCACTTTGTTGATGATTTGATATTATGTATTTTATGTTTGTGAAAATAGGTTAGGTTTATCGCCTTGTTCATATCTCTAGTTGTACCATCTCATAACATGTATAGCAAAGCACTGCACTGTATTACTCTTATATTTATATGGCCACTTGGTCTTATTCTTTAGAGTTTTTGATTATTGGACATTGCACTACATTGTGTTAAATCCTGCTACCATTTATTTGATGGCATTAAATTTCTAATTGTCACATGTTACATATTAGTTATTTATTTATTATCTCTATTTTTCCACAGTGTTTTTGTAATGTCTGTCACCTACTTTTATGTGGCCGCATAATCCACAGTCATTTAAATAGATCAATACAAAACTTTATCCTTTTTGCCATCTAATTACTGTGTAGCAGCACTTGCCACCATTTATTAGACAATACAGTCTTTCTGGGTTTTGGCATACATTTGTT
Source organism: Phyllobates terribilis (assembly GCF_046119375.1). Lineage (NCBI taxonomy): Eukaryota > Metazoa > Chordata > Amphibia > Anura > Dendrobatidae > Phyllobates > Phyllobates terribilis. The sequence goes on from NW_027362763.1 coordinate 348,970,663, forward strand.
GTGATTATTTGCTGGGACACCTGAGTGACGAGGGTCTCTGTACACAATCTCTATTCCTTATGTTTTTAATTGTTATTATTTAATAAAAAGTATTTGACCTCTGGGCGTTATATTTCCCTTTCTTTGTAGGTTTTTGTATTCATTACAATTGTCCTTATTCTTTGGCCAACATATAGAAATGTGATCATGTTGAACAAATTTGTAAGGGAAATTTCTTTTTTGTGCACGCAAGATAACAATTCCTGTTTGTAACAAATGGCCAACAATTGTGGGACTCTTTTATATTATTGTTTCTCATTGAAAATGTTGATTCTGAATGGAAACTAAAGGTTTGTTCAGAAAGTGCATGGGGCGTACTCATTTATGCTGAGCACTCATATCTTTGCTGTATAAGTCCTTGTTACCAAAAATTGTAAGAGACATTATGAGATCAGTTAATTTAATTCTGGAGTCACCAGTACGAGTCTCAATAAATTACACAAAGAAGATCACAACTCCCTCTTATTCACAGAGTATATAGAACATGAGGTTAGTTCATAGGATGGGTTTACAATCAAATGATTGCTACCCTCTTATCTAGAGAAGGCTCTGTTTGTTTACTTTTTATTGCGTTGTAAAAGTCATTTTATCTGTCAGGGAAATATTAATGTCAGGAATATGTTCGTCCATATTTGCCTGACATAGATGTTCACCCCCCTTCCTTATTCCCCTTCTGCTCAGCACAAAAGCCCTAATTAACACAGTCATGAGGGAGGCCTTACACAAGCAAATGCCAGCCAAGAACTGGTACAAGCTAACTAAAATGCAAATGTATTTCCTCTTAACACAGACCTGAGATAGATTGTCACCTTCTCCCAGACCAGAGTTTGGAGGAAAGAGGAAATGGTTCGTTAAGTTCAAAGACACTCACAAACAATTCCCGACCACCAGCCATAGCCAGGTCGACTCCGATATGAAATATAAAATATTGTGAGTTCCATACATCCAACAGTAACGGGACCCATATGTTCAGTGACCAAATCAGCCCAGGAATGTATATGTAGTTTTCCAGGGCTGCAAGCCAAATCAGAGAGCTGGAGCGCAAAATCACCAGAATAGCAGACTGCAGCTATGCGATGCGTTGCCTCTAACTGAAGATGAAATCATAAGGGAAAAAATGGCATCGTTTGCACATTTCTGTGATCAACGAGCGATGAGTTATCGCAGAAGCTACCATTTTTGAATAAGAATGTACAGGCTGGAGACCGGCCCACAGTATGTCAGCACAGGGGGCGTGTGGCCAGATCTCCCCTTAGGTATAAGATAACTCATGGACAGTACAGAAGGACTCATTGCCGGGGTGAATAAGAATTATAAGCAACGGGTCTTGTTCAATAACAGCATAATCCAACTGGGGAGCCCCTCCTCCACCTATATTGAATCGTCTCAGCGATTGCATAGTGTAAGTTGTCTTCTTTTATTCTATTTTATGTAACTGCTTATGTATTTTAATTTCCCCTTTGTAACATACTTGTATATAATTTTCATAAACACTGTGTTAAGGGGACGGTTGCAAACAACTTTATTAATAGTGGAAATCAACCGAACCCGGGGTCCGCGATGCAGCCTGGAAGACTGCGGCCGAACACCTTCCGGGTAAGAAGGTAAAAAAAACAACTGATATATCAATCCCTTCCGTGTTACTGTACACCGACATGGGAATAGGGATTCGCACTATATCCGCTAACTGCACGAGAGATGTGCGACAAATAATATAGCCGTAGCCCTGTTAACTGCACAGAGACTACGCAGCAGGTGCTAGGATGTGTGTGTGATTCACACCGGCGTATACGTGCTCCCAGCCGGCGTGCTATCTCTCCACGTGACTAACAGGCGGTCCAGGAATAGGGAATCCGCAGTCTGCTCGGGGTGTATAATGACCCCCTTGTCGGAGCCAGACTGTCAGACGAAGCTACCTGCCTCCCTCCATCTAAGGCTGCCTATCCCCCACTAAACCTGCCTGTCCAAAGCTATAACAGCAAGAGCACACGTGGAGCCCAAACAACCAAGAGTCCACACAATAACACCATCTCAGCTCAATGATCAGATTGGCCTGTTTGTGGGCGGGCTATTTAAAGATTAAGCCCTGCCCACCATCGCATTATTGGTGACGTCACCCGCGGCCAATCAGGCAGTGCCAGGTCACCGGGTCAGCTGACTCCCAAACCACCAATCACGGTCCGCCATGTCACGGGCATGCTCAGTGCAGTGCATCCTGGACTTAGGCTGTAGTAGCCCTGTTTCCTTCCGCAACCTATGCTTCACATTTCTAGGAACAAAGACCCAAGAGACAACTTGCATATCTTGTGCACCAGCTAGGCGTTGGGACCGATGGTGATGCTGAGCAGCATCTGCCCTGGCTTGCCCAGAATGGGAGACCACAGAATCCACTAATGATTCTGAACCCATTTCAGATCCAGCAAACGCCTGACGTCTAACATTATCACCCCCCTTTTAACATCCCCTTCCACTTGACGCTGATATTCCTCAATGAGCAGGGGAGCATGAATGTGGTCCACCGGTTCCCTGGACCGATCCTCAGATCCATGGCCCCTACCGTGTACTAGGTAATATTTTTTCCCACGAATCATCTTAGACCCAACGATTGCCTGTACCTCGAGATCACCTCTGGCGTCTGAAGCAGGTTGGGGTTCCGAGAATTTTGTCAGGCGAACCGGCTTAAGGAGCGACAAGAGAAAAGTGTCGTGAATCCTCATGTGTCGTGGTAACTGTAACCGGTACACTACGGGGTTTATTTGGGCCAAAATTTTGAAAGGACCAATAAAACGGGGGGCAAACTTAGCAGATTCCCCGCGAACTCTGATATTGCGAGCCGCGAGCCACACCCTGTCGCCCGGAGAGAATACGGGGGCTGGACGGTGATGAATGTCAGCGGACTCTCTCATTCGATTCTTGGAGACCAATATAGCATCCTGGGTATGGTCCTAAACCTCCCGTGCCTCCAGAGCCCAATCTCTGACCCGAGGTTCCACAGAGGAAAGTGGCATAGGAACCGGGACTCGCGGATGTTGGCCATTATTTCGGAGAAACGGAGTCTTACCTGTTGAATCGGCCACTGCCTTGTTTAGAGCAAACTCTGCCCAAGGAAGCAATATCGCCCAATCATTAGGGTTGGCTGAAACTAAATGGCGCAAGAATGTCACAAGCGTCTGGTTAGTGCGTTCCACCAGACAATTGGTTTCTGGGTGATAGGCAGTAGAAAGATTCCGTTCAATGCTAAGCAAATTACACAATTCTTTCCAGAACCGGGAGGAAAACTGTGGGCCCCAGTCACAGACAATCCTATCAGGCATTTCGTGGAGACGGAAAACGTGACGAATGAACAGTGATGCCAGAACCCGGGAGGAAGGAACCCTAGGAAGAGGAACCAGGTGAACCATCTTAGAAAAAGGGTCAGAAACCACCCATATTATCATGTTTCCCCAGAACTTAGGTAACTCGACAATGAAATCCATCCCAACCAGCTCCCAAGGTCTATCCACCACGGGTAACGGATGAAGAAGACCAGCCGGCCTCTGACGGAATGATTTATTTCACGCACACTTGAACATATTCCTTAATGTCCTGGGGTAACCGAGGCCACCAATATGACCGTTGGAGAAACTCCGTGGTACGTTTGACCCCAAAATGACCTGCGATCTTAGAGGCATGTGCCCAGGAGAGCTCCTTATTTTGTAAATTAGCAGGAACGAACGTCCTCCCGTATGGAACCTGGTTTAGGGACACTGGAGCCACCATCCACATACATTCCGGGGGAATGTTAAGCCTGGGCTTGTCATCGTCCTCAGCCGTATCCATGGACCGGGAAAAAGCGTCCGCCTGAGGGTTCTTTTCCCCTTTTAAAAAGTGAATGGAAAAATTGAATCGGGAAAAGAAAAGAGACCACCTGGCCTGACTTGGGTTAAGACGCTGTGCCGTCTGTAGGTACGAGAGATTTTTATGATCGGAATATACCACGAAAGGATGTTTAGTTCCCTCCAAGAGGTACCTCGACTCCAAAAAAGCCACCTTAATAGCAAGTAATTCTTTGCTTCCAATCGTATAATTACTCTCTGCTGGAGAGAAGGTCTTGGATAAGAAAAAAAATGGTCTTGTCCGACCCTGTTCATTCTTTTGAGAGAGAACCGCTCCTGCTCCGACAGAGGAAGCGTTGACCTCCAGGAAGAATGGCTTGTCCACATCCGGGTGACGGAGAATGGGAGCTCTAGAAAAATAGGATTTAATCTCCCGGAACACCTCAGATGTCTCCTTAGACCAATTCTTGGGATTGGCACCCTTTCTGGTTAAAGTGGTCAAAGGAGCCACCAGTGTGGAAAATTTTGGTATGAACTGCTGGTAGTAGTTGATAAAGCCCATGAAGCGTTGTACTGCTTTAAGGGAATGGGGCTCCTGCCAGTTCTGTACTGCCACCAATTTTTGTGGGTCCATGGCCAATCCCTTACTGGATATGATGTAGCCCAGGAACGATAGAGACTCTCGTTCGAACTGGCATTTCTCCAGCTTACAATACAGAGAATTTGCACGCAATCGTTCAAAAACTCTGCGAACATCCTATCTGTGTGTGGAGAGGTCCGGGGAAAAAATACGGATATCATAAAGATAGACTACCACGGATGATAGCAGCAAATCCCGAAAGATATCATTGACAAAATCCTGAAAAACAGCAGGGGCATTGCATAACCCGAAAGACATGACGAGATACTCGTAATGACCATCACGAGTGTTAAAGGCTGTTTTCAACTCATCACCCTCACGGATTCGCAGGTCCAATTTAGTGAAGATGTTAGCCCCTCACAACCTGTCAAATAGTTCAGAAATAAGGGGCAGAGGGCATTTATTTTTGATGGTGATGGCATTTAATCCTCTGTAATCAATGCAGGGACGTAAATCACCCTCTTTCTTCTGGACGAAGAAAAACCTCGCTTCAGCAGGAGAGACCGATTTTCTGATAAACCCCCAGGCCAGGTTCTCTTTGATATAATCTGACATGGCCTGGGTCTCGGGGACAGACAGGGGGTAAACCCTACCGCGAGGAGGCTCCGTGCCGGGGACCAAATCAATAGGGCAGTCATATGTCGGTGAGGAGGTAAAGTCTCTGCAGCCTTTTTGGAAAAGACGTCCACAAAACTCTGATATTGGACAGGCAGAGCGGACAAGTCGGTAGATGGCTCAGAGACTACCCTCCGGGCGGCTGTAACCATACATTGAGAAACACAATTCTCACCCCAGGAAGAAATTCTCCCTGTATTCCAGTCAATGTGTGGAGTGTGACAACTTTGCGAAGGAAGACCCAATAGCACCTCATGTAATCCACCGGGAATAATAAGGAAGGAAATAATCTCCTGGTGACCCTGAGGAAACTACATGGTGAGGGGGATCGATTGGTGAGTGATTTGCGTGTCCAGCAGGGAACCGTTCATTGGTTTTGGCAGTAACTCCATAGGAATGGCATGCTTCTGGGCAAACGTTGATGACAAAAAATTGCCATCGGCGCCAGAATCCAACCACGCCCTGGCAGTAGCCGTGGTTGTTCCGAAGAACAATGTCACCTCATACAATAATTTGGAGGAAGAAGCCCCTGAATCTAACACACCTCCTCCAACGGTGGTTAGACACCTTAGTTTCCTGACCGCTTGGAACCCTTATTAATGGGGCTATCCAAGAGTTGTGCAGGTCGGAAACAAGGGGACTTAGACTTAGTCCGGGATATATCCATAGCCTCAGACTCTGGGTCAGGAGCCGCGGGTTTGGAGATAGGTCTAGAGAATGAAGGTGCCAACTGAAACCGAGGTCTGGAGACCTCCAGCTCTAACTTGCGTTCTGCATGACGCAAATCTATTCGGTTAGCGAGAGTGATTAACTCCTCCAGAGAGGTTGGGATCTCTCTGGTAGCTAGAGCATCTTTAATATGCCCAGCCAGACCCCTCCAGAACACCGGGATTAGCGACCAGTCAGACCAATGCAGTTCAGCCGCTAAGGTTCTGAACTGGATGGCATAGTGGCTGGTGGTGACCGAACCCAGGACCAACACAAGAAGCTTAAGAGCCGTATCATGTGTGAACTGAGGACCTAGGAAAACACTCTTTAGGGCACTAAGAAAGAGGCCCGCATTAGCCACTACCGGGTCATTCCGCTCCCACAGAGGGGTAGCCCACTCCAAAGCCCTGTGGGAGAGTAACGAGATGACAAAACCCACTTTGGCCCTTTTGGAGGGGAACTGTGCCTCCATCATCTCTAACTGAATGGAGCACAGATTAATAAAACCTCTGCAGGATCTGCTGTCGCCAGAAAATTTTTCCGGGAGAGCAAAAAGGGGTAATGGAGCAATAGCAGCTGCCGCAGCATTCACCGCAGCCGTGTCCACTAGATTAGCCGCTTGTGAAGCTGCCTGGGTAGCTACTGCAGTGATATCAGCGACCGGGGCAGTTTGTTCCAGAGTCCTAAGTCTGGCCTCAAGTTTCTGTATATAGAGCTGCAGTTGCTGGTTGTCGGCCATGTTCGGCTAGTCCCTGGCGGTCTGATACTGTTAAGGGGACGGTTGCAAACAACTTTATTAATAATGGAAAGCAATCGAACCCGTGATCCGCGATGCTGCCTGGAAGACTGCTGCCAAACAACTTCCGGGTAAGAAGGTAAAACAACCAAATGATATATCAATTCCTTTCGTGTTAATGCACACCGGGACGGGAATAGGGATTCGCACTATCTCCGTTAACTGCACGAGAGATGTGCGACAAATAATTTATCCGTAGCCCTGTTAACTGCACAGAGACTACGCAGCAGGAGCTAAGATGTGTGTGTGATTCACGCCGGCGTATACGTGCTCCCAGCCGGCGTGCTACCGGACTGCGGAGTATCTCTCCACGTGGCTAACTGGCGGTGCCGGGAATATGGAATCCGCAGTCTGCTCGGGGTGTATAGCGACCCCCTTGTCGGAGCCATACTGTCAGACGAAGCTACCTGCCTCCCTCCATCTAAGGTTGCCTATCCCCTGCTAAACCTGCCTGTCCGAAGCTATAACAGCAAGTGCACACGTGGAGCCCAAACAACCAAGCATCCACACAGTAACACCATCTCAGCTCAATGATCAGAGCACGCCGCCATGTTTGTGTGCGGACTATTTAAAGATTAAGCCCTGCCCACCGTCGCATTATTGGTGATGTCACCCGCGGCCAATCAGGCGGTGCCAGGTCACCGGGTCAGCTGACTCCCAAACCAACAATCACGGGCCGCCATGTCACGTGCATGCTCAGTGCAGTGCATCCTGGACTTAGGTTGTAGTAGCCCTGTTTCCCTCCGCAAACTATGCTTCACATTGCTAGGAACAAAGACACGAGAGACAACTTGCACATCTCATGCACCAGCTAGGCATTGGAACCGACGGCGATGGTGAGCAGCATCTGCCCCAGCTGGACAGGAATGGGAGACCGCAGAATCCACTGATGATTCTGATCCCATTTCAGATCCAGCAAAAGCCTGACGCCTAACACACTGCCTCCCTTTTGGATTAAATATAAAATTAAATAGTTCTGTTTCTTTGGTTCTGTAATCGTTCCCTCTCTGAAGCCATACCCGCTACTAAAACGCAGGCGTTCGGCCAGGCCTGTATTATAATTTAAACTTGGCTGGTGGTGGCAGAGAATAATAATAATTGGGCTATCGTGAAGCTGACAGTGACCGTACGGAGGGTGTTAAACACGGATTCCATGCTTTGGAACCCAGAGGTGTGATGCCCATACGCTCACTGGTCGCTTACCGATAACTACGCGGCGAGTAGTCTGGATCATGTGCTCGCGACTCCGGACGAAATACTGACAGCGTGATGATACGGTGAGATATTGCGTGATCTCCCCAGTGTCGTCGCTGTGTGTGGTGATTCCTGACATTAACTCTTAAATTAATTCTGCGTCTCTTGCTGGTTTGGTAATCACTCCAGTATATGGTTTAACTTTCACTGCATTGTTCATTGTGCACAGAGGACACACTGACCTGGAAGGAAGGGGGGATAGGAATCTTCCTCCACCTTATGAAGCAAGTGGAGCTTTAACCCCTTAACTCCCCACCTCCACGTGTGGACCTACCGTGCTCTTGGTCTGAAACTCCTTTTTTTGCTTGTTTTTTCAGCTGTCTAGGAAAGAAGGTCCATATTTGGTCGTTATGTTTTGGACGTGTTACTGGCTGGCTGAGTCATGTACTAATGTGGGATCTTTAACTAGAAAAGTCTTAAATATTTAGGTGAGTTAAGAACCAAACATATGTTTATTGGGATAAGTACAAGCCCTTGAGGGAACAATATCAGAACAATCAGCAATAGCCAAAGCGATTTAGTGTCTGAATACCACTATTTTTATAGAGAAAAAAAAGAGAGGTGTTACAGCTAAGTTTGATGAGCAGAGGAGTGAGTGGATTGGATGTTCAGGGGTATTGTCAGATGCTTTAGCACAGGAAGCGTTATCTGAGATAAAATCCGTACTCATAGTAAGCATCAAACTATAAATGGCAGGGGGAAAGCGATGGGGTAGTAGTTAGGTGGGGTAGTTGTTTCAATATTGTTATAATTAGTGTTGAGCCACCCCCGTAGTGTTCGAGTTCGGTTCGGTTCGTCGAACACCCGTGTGTTCGCCGAACTGTTCGTCGAACTGTTCGTCGAACACCTTCGAACACCGTTAAAACCAATGGCAGGCAAACAAAAACACATAGAAACACATAGAAAACACCTTCAAAGGTGTCCAAAAGCTGACAAACTGCTCAGAAGACACAACTAACACATGGAAAAGTGACAAGTACATATAGTCATGCGAAAATAAAAGAGGTGGAGGAGTAAAAGGAGGGGGAGACACAGATATAGGCATGTCATGCCCTTCTAAAATCCAAAAAGTGAGAAGCCGACACGGCCAGTCCGCTCCTGCCCGTGCCACCTCCGTGTCGCCGGGTTTGTGCCAGAGCCGCGGTGAACCCTGATGGCCAGCCCCCCTCTCCCAATACTGGTGCCTGTCCGCTGGTGGGTCGAGCGAGCCCCCCTGTGGTGGAGGCAGCTCCAAACTTTTTAATTTAAATTGTCTCTCTAATTTGAATGAATACACTTTAAATCCATTTACAAGGATCTATTGGAGGGCAAGTCTCATGCCAGCAGCCGCGTAATTCCAGCTCCAGTAGCGTCCACTAAAGCTGCTGCAGTTAAAAAGCTTTTATAAGGATCGAGCTCGGCTGTCCACCGCAAGGCATCCTACTGCCAGTCCCAGCCCCTATGCCTTGGGGTGCCTCCTGATGCTCTTCACTGAGTATCCCATAGTCCCGAAGCATTTCCTTTGAAAAAATTAAGTGTCTAAACTACAGGTGGTGTAGCTTGCTTAACAGCCGGGATAATCCGCTGACTAGCAGACACTGCTACTAGGCACAAAGTATTTCCTGGGCTAGATGCAGTTAAAAATTTGTAATTAGATACTCTCGTTGGATGCTGAGAAAGCATTCCATAGAGTCTCCTGGCACGCCATATATGATTCTCTTAAAAAGCTTGGGGTAGGGGTCTAGGGGACCCTTTTATAGCCCAAATCACGGCCCTGTATCGCAATACGTCACCTAGGCTGAAGATAAATGGAACTGTAGCACCCTGAGGGCTCGGTTGCTACAGACGTATTGCACCTCACCCAGAGGTGTGATATCTCACTCTCAGGTAAGGATGGAGTGTGGATCAGGACCCGACACCTGCATGCATTACACCACATTGCCGTGGGGCAGGGCAACCAATATGCCCCTGAGATGGGCACGACAGTCCCTGTCCCTGGCTGGAGTGGGGGGAGGGAACACTGAGGAAGGGGAACCCTGTAGTGCAGGAGCAGGGAGGAAGCAGTTCCTGGGTGCATTGAGAAGGGAGTATAAAAGGTGGGCACCATCTTAGTTCAGTGCAGAGAAGTCTGAGCAGAAGTGGCAGGGAGCAGGGGCTCTGCATGAGCTCTGCTCCGGAGGCGGGCCTAGTAACAGAGGCCCAGGCCTGGAAGAGGGAGAAGGAAGGAAGAGGAGCGGAGAAGGCTCCAGGAACGAGGAATGAAGGGATCCCAGGGGTGCAGACGGGCGAGTCGCCACCGCACGCCCGAATCCACCTGCGTGGAGGGGTCAGGCCAAAGGGGGGACCGGTCCCCGAACTAGTGGAGGCAGGAAACGACCCTCAGCTAGAAACCGGAGGCTCTGACATTTTATGTGGCGCAGCCCCTCGCTACACCCGCTAGGAAGGCACCACATAGGGTCAGGGAAACTGGCGCCAAGTTTACCAAGAGGAGGCCCGAGGCAGCCGGACAGAAGTGTTGGTAAGAAAGGCCAGACAAAGGACACACAAAGGGGGTCCTGTGAAGTGCTCCAAAGTTATCTGGGAGTTGTCTGAGCCCCTCACCTGGTGAGCACAGTACGACGTGGGCAGCCGTTACCTGCAGACGTGGTCTGGATAATAAGAACTGTGAGTAAAGGCCCTGGACTGCATCACTGACTCCGTGTCGTTACTGCTGCTGCCCTGCACCATCACCCCCATCCTCCGCATACACTGCCCTGAGGCTATACTCCTCCCGTGGGGAGTTATGCTACGCTCTGCTGCACCCACAACACCAGCCTCAGCGGTCTGCCCTGTAGCGGCGGTTCACTCTGACCGCAATCCACGGGTGGCGTAGTTGGACATTTAAACATCAAAACCACATAAATAGTTCCGCCACTGGTTTGACCGCCCTGAGCCACGGAACCGGGTCGCCGCCACGAAGACTACAACCACCAGCATCCACCAAAAAGGGTCCGGCTCCGGGTGTCCCAAGGCCCAGGGGGTGCGTCAGAACATTTTCATCACCTTTCACAATCACCAATGGGACAAGGCAGGGATGTCCTCTGTCCCCTCTCTTATACATCCTAGTGACGGAGCACCTGCTCTCATCAATTCGTCATAACCCCAATATTAGGTGGATTGAGGTGGGAGGCACCGAGTACAAGTGCTCTCTATTTGCTGATGATGTCCTAGTATATATCACTCAATCACATATATCCATCCATGCTGTTATGGCTGAAATAGATCACTTTGTTACATGGTAAAATTTTAAAATCAATGCAGCGAAGTCTGAGGCCCTCGATGTCTCCCTCCCCAAATCCATATAGGATTCCATCCAGTCCAACTTTCCCTTTGCCTGGCCCTCACAGGGTATCAAATACTTAGGAATTCCTATTCATAGAGACCTCTCCCATCTATGTTATCTTAATTTTGGGCCCTTTATTGAACAATTCCATACAGACCACGGTTGGCAAGTTAGAACTGTAAGATTCACTACGTGAACCGCTGGTGTTTTGTGGAAAAGCACATGTACACCGCGTTCCAAATTATTATGCAAAAAGTGTTTAGGAGTGATAAGGGAAGAATTTGTTTGTTTGTCAGTTAAACTCATTGATGGTGATGTGTGTCAGGGCTCTTTATATCACTGTAAGCAATTGCAGACACCTGTGCTAATTAGTTTGGCAGGTGTGTCCAATGAAAGGCAAGACTACTTAAGAAGGCTCTCTCACATTATTAAGCAGCCTACATTTTCTGCCAAAATGGGAAAGAAAAAGGATGTGTCGGCTGCTGAGAAGCAACAAATTGTGGAGTGTTTAGGTCAAGGCATGACTACAATCAACATTGTGCGATGATCAGGATGAAGTGTCCTGGCAATCAAGAAGTATGTAGCTGATTCACAGTACACACGTGTGCGTGCTGATAAGGGCAAATTGAGGACTCTTTCCTACAGGCAATTACGTCAGGTTGAAAGAGCAGCGGCAAAAAAGCCTTGTCATAGCAGCAGACAAGTTTTTGAAGCTGCTTGTGCCTCCAACGTCCCCCGAACAACAAGATGCAGGGTCCTTCAGAGGTTTGCAGCTGTGCATACGCCATCCTGTCGACCTCCTCTATCCACTTCACACAAGCAGAAACGGCTCCAGTGGGCCAAACATTACATGAAGACTGATTTCAAAACTGTTTTGTTCACGGATGAGTGCCGTGCAGCGCTCGATGGTCCAGATGGATGGAGTGGAGGATGGCTGGTTGATGGACACCCCACGCAAACACGGCTACAGCGCCAACAAGGAGGAGGTGGAGTAATGTTTTGGGCTGGAATCATGGGGAGAGAGATTGTCGGCCCCTTTAGGATCCCTGAAGGCGCTAAAGATGAACTTCATAATGTATGTGGAACCGTGTATTTCACAGCAAGATCATTTTTCTGCATGATAATGCACCATCTCATGCTGCACATAAAACATCTGCATCTCTGGCTGATATGGGCATAAAAGGGGACAAACTTATGGTGTGACCCCCATGCTCCCCTGACCTCTACCCCATTCAGAACCTTTGGAGCATCATTAAAAGGAGTGTCTATGATGGCGGGAGGCAGTTCACATCTAAGCAACAGCTCTGGGAGGGTATTCTGTCCTCATGCAAAACAATTGAAGCAGAAACCATCCAAAACCTGACAAATTCAATGGACGAGAGAGTTCAGAAGCTCCTTTCGAACAAGGGGTCCTATGTGAAAATGTAACATCACCTAGAATAAAGTTTTGAGTTGAAAACTGTTTGATTTCAGTTTCTAACAACCTGCTAATGCTTATAATTTCAAAAATGACCATTTTTTTGGTCTTTATTAAAATGAAAAGGTTGATCGAAAAGTTTGGGGGATCTAAGAGTGTGGCAACCCAGTAGTCATGATTACTTCGAATTCTGACAATATGAGGGTCATGCTGCAGGTAGTGCAGCAAGAAGGCACTTATGTGTCTTGCGCATCTCGGAGCCCCAAAATTATTTTCCGGGCTAGATGCAGCTAAAAATTATTATTAATTTTAAATCTGGTGAAGCTTTAGTATAGATGGCCTAATAGGATCAGTGCTGCACACTGCTACAAAGCCCAAATTATTTTCCAGTCAAGATACAGATAAACATGATTAGTAATTTTAAATCTGGTGGAGCTTATTATAGATGCCCTAATAGAATCAGTGCTGCACACTGCTACAAAGCCCAAATTATTTTCCAGTCAAGATACAGATAAACATGATTAGTAATTTGAAAGCTTAAAACGTTTGGTAGGGTGATTTTAACCAATCATCAAGCTTTTACTCTCCCCAGGATGACACAGGGGTAGAAAAGTCGTTTCGGATCCATGATTTGTTCATCTTTATGAACGTGAGTCTGTCTACATTATCAGTGGAGAGCCGCGTGCGCTTATCTGTCAGCACACCACCAGCAGCGCTGAACACACGTTCAGACAGAACGCTGGCTGCGGGGCATGACAAGATCTCCAAGGCGTAAGTGGCTAGCTCCGGCCATTTATCCAGATTGGAAGCCCAAAAAGAGCAAGGGTCCAGTGACACAGTCGTGGCTTCAATGTTTACTTGGAGATACTCCTGTACCATCGTCTCTAGGCGTTGACTATGTGTCAGACTTCTTGTCTCCTGTGGCCTTGCAAAGGATGGGCTAAAAAAGTGGTGAAATGATTCCGCAAAATTGATGTTACCAGCAGATACTGTGGTTCTGTTACGGTTTGAGTGCTGAACACTTGACGGTCCCACGGTTGGCAAGTTGGAACTGTGAGATTCACTACGTGCACCACTGGTATTTTGTGGAAAAGCACATGTAAGATTCTGCAACAGTCTCTGCTGATACTCCTGCATGCGTGCATCCCTTTCTATGGCAGGAATAATTTCTGCAAATTTACTTTTGTACCGGGGATCTAACAGTGTGGCAACCCAGTAGTCAGGATTATTTCTAATTCTCACAATTCGAGGGTCATGTTGCAGGTAGTGCAGCAAGAAGGCACTCATGTGTGTTGCGCATCCAGGAGCACCAAGTCCCTGTTGTGTTGGTGGCGAGGTAACAATCATGCTTCCTTCCTCTGTCCTCTCCCCCCAACCTCGCACAACAGAAATGTGATCAAGGTCTCCCTCATCTGATGAGTCTTCCATCAGTTCGTCCTCCACTTCTTCCTGGGCTCCTGCACCTTCCTCACTAGTTTGGCTGCTACCATGCGCCCTGGTAAAACCATCTCCCCCACCCTCACATGCCTGCCGCCTTGGTGCTGCCGACCTTCTGGACCTTGCAGATGTTAGCCCTTCCGCATACAACTCCTCCTCCTCTACTTCCTCCACCTCCTCTTGTGCCACCACCTGACTCCGAATTCTGTTTAACATGTGCTCCAGCATGTAAATCACCGGAATAGTCATGCTGATAATGGCATCGTCAGCACTAAACATCTTCGTCGCCATTTCAAAACTGTGCAGAAGGGTGCATAGGTCCCTGATCTGAGACCACTCCTCCAGCGTGATTTGCCCCACCTCTGAATCTCGTTGGCCCAGGCTATACGTCAGAACGTATTGCACCAGGGCTTGTCGGTGCTGCCACAGTCGCTGCAACATGTGCAGAGTTGAATTCCACCGGGTAGGCACATCGCATTTTAGCCGGTGAAGTGGCAGGCCCAACGACTTCTGTAGAGATGTAAGTCGCTGAGCTGCGGGATGCGAACGGCGGAAGTGAGCACACAGCGACCGTGCCCTCTGCAGAAGGCCATCTAGTCTGGGATAGTGGGCTAAAAATTGCTGGACAACCAGGTTCAACACGTGAGCCATACAAGGCACGTGTGTGACATTGCCCCGGCGAAGGGCCGCACCCAGGTTTGCAGCATTGTCGCACACGGCCTTCCCTGGTTTCAGGTCCAGTGGAGACAACCATTCATGAAATTGGTTCTCCAGAGCTGACCACAACTCCTCAGCTGTGTGACTCACATTTCCCAGACATTTCAATGTAAAAACCGCCTGATGACGTTGAGCCCTACTGCCAGCATAGTAAGGAGGTGTGCAGGATCCCTTCTGCGCAGTTAGAAAGCTTGTGGCATGACCAGACAGGCTTTGGGTGCAGGTGGAAGACCGAGAGGAGGTTGAGGAGGCAGAAGCAGTGGAGGAACTTTGACATAAAGAGGATTGACGCACAACTCGTGGGGACGGCAAGACTTGGACAGCAGCCCCTTGTCCTGCTGTCACCATAGTTACCCAGTGCCCAGTCAGCGACATGTAACGCCCCTGTCCATGCCTACTCGTCCAAGTGTCTGTGGTGAAATGCACCCTGTCACACACAGAGTTTCTCAAAGAAGCGGTGATGTTGTGTGCGACATGCTGGTGGAGCGCAGGCACACCTTTCTTTGAGAAGTAGTGCCGACTGGGCATCTGGTACTGGGGCACTGCGACGGACATAAGGTCTCGAAAATCCTCTGTGTCCACCAGGCGGAAAGGCAGCATTTCTGTAGCTAAGAGCTTGCAGATGGTGAAATTCAACCTCTTAGCTTTCTCATGGCTAGGAGGAAATGGTCTTTTACTTGTCCACATCTGAGGGACCGAGGGCTGGCTATTGTGCTTAGAAGGGGTTGATAAGGGTGTCCCCGGCAAACTGCCGGTCTGTGAGGAAGATGCAGGCGGACATGTTAGGTTGCCTTCATCCAAAGGTGGTGCTATCGATGTCGGACAGCGCTCAACACCAGCTGGTGTTACCACCTCCAAAGAAAATGATGACCTGCAAATCAGGCTGGCTGTTGCGGGTAAAGAGGTGGCAGGTCTGCGCCCCAAAACAGGTGTGACTGCTGTCCCCCCAGTCACAGAGGATGAAGAGGCCGCGGATGCACAAGATATGGCAGACGGTGGTTGGCCCGGCCGGCTAGGCCGCATTGTAGCACACTGAGCTTCCCACTGCAACTTATGCTTCATGTCCATGTGCCGGTTCATGCATGAAGTACTCAAACTATGTATTTTTTGGCCTCTACTTAGCTTTTGCTGACAAATGTTACAGATAACACGAGTTGGGTCATCTTTATCGATCTGAAAAAATGCCCAGGCTATGCAAGGCTTAGCACCCATGCGACCTGAAGAGCCACCACGACTTGTGGTGAGAGGCAGAGTTGTGTTTGAGGATGCAGTTGTTGACGTGCTTCCAGTACTACGTCTCTGTCCAGGAAGGCGCAACCTGACCTCGTCGTCACTAGCATCTTCCTCCACCTCCTCTGCTGACCTCATCTCTTGGCTGACTGTGGGTTGACAGTAAGTGGGATCTCCGACCTCATCATCATCACCCTGTGCGTTATCACACCCGTCGTCCTCAGAGCCAACCTGTTCCTGCCCTGACAAAAAACTAAAGTTGTCGCTCCAATCAGGTATTTGAGTCTTATCATCGTCTTCCTCATTGTCTCCACCAACAGGAGTTACAGTTTGGGAATGAGGGTCTACATTATGGTCAGAACCTTCTGCGTCTGGTCCTGGATCCGACTCATAAAGATTCTGGGCATCAGTGCAGATCATTTCCTCGTCTGGATTCACAGAAGCGCTGGAGTTGACCTCTGATTCCCAGGCTATAGTATGAGTAAACAGCTCTGCAGACTCAACCATCTGTTCTACCTCATACTCAGACGGGCAGCTGGAGATTTGGGAGCTGTGAGGAAGCAAGTGCGATTTGGGTGACACCTTTGAGGACTGGAGTATTTGTGATGTTGAAGTTGATGTGGAGGAGAGCCCACTTAAAGGAGCACTTGATATCCGTTGAAGCACCTGCTGTTTTTGTGCCTCATCTGGAATTTGTAGCGATTGGCGTGGCCGTAAGAAAGGGATCTTATCACATTGTCCGCTAAAAGAAGTAGACATTTTAGTTTGGCTGGAAGATGGTCTTTCTTCTTCAGATGTTACTGTTGCTTTAACACCTACCCCACGGACACAACCTTTTTTCCCCTTCCCAACACGCCTATTCCCCTTTCCACCAGCAGCAGGCCTTTTTCCACTCATTTTGGTGGTTAACTAATTCACAACTCTGGAGTTGTTTGCACAAAAAAACAATGGATGGTAACCGAGCAGAGCTGAGTGGCCAAACTGTGGTATTAGGCCAAAACTATTGGCTGGGTTAGATGCAGAAAAAAATTATTTTGAATTTGCAACCTGATGGAGGTCAGTATAGGTGGACTAATAGAGAAAGTCCGACACACTACTAGAAGGCCAAATATTTTTTCAGAGGTAGATGCAGAAAAAAATATATTCAGTTTGCAACCTGATGGAGGTCAGTATAGATGGATTAATAGAACAAGACCCACACACAGCTAGAAGCCCAATATTTTTTCAGAGGTAAATGCAGAAAAAACTATATTCAGTTTGCAACCTGATGGAGGTCAGTATAGATGGACTAATAGAACAAGTCCCACACACTGCTAGAAGCCCAAATATTTTTTCAGAGGTACTGTAGATGCAGATAAAAATTAGTTTTAATTTGCAACCTGATGGAGGTCAGTATAGATGGACTAACAGAGAAAGTCCGACACACTACTAGAAGGCCAAATATTTTTTCAGAGCTAGATGCAGAAAAAAATTATATTCAGTTTGCAACCTGATGGAGGTCAGTATAGATGGACTAATAGAGAAAGTCCGACACACTACTAGAAGGCCAAATATTTTTTCAGAGGTAGATGCAGAAAAAAATATATTCAGTTTGCAACCTGATGGAGGTCAGTATAGATGGATTAATAGAACAAGACCCACACACAGCTAGAAGCCCAATATTTTTTCAGAGGTAGATGCAGAAAAAAATATATTCAGTTTGCAACCTGATGGAGGTCAGTATAGATGGACTAATAGAACAAGTCCCACACACTGCTAGAAGCCCAAATATTTTTTCAGAGGTACTGTAGATGCAGATAAAAATTAGTTTTAATTTGCAACCTGATGGAGGTCAGTATAGATGGACTAATAGAATGATGCTATGCCCAAAAGATTTTACTTCACTAGGTGCAGTAAAAAAATTGGTATTCTATACACAGGTGGTATATCTTGCAACACAGATAGGCTACTCCACTGACTAACACACTCTGCAATAGGCCAAAAAGGATTAGCTTTGCTAGATTCAGCCAAATGTTGTGAAAAAAACTTGCACAGCACTGGCACAGACCTGCCTGGCAAAAACTGATAGGAACTCATGTAACCTAGTCCTGAAAAGGACTGCAATTACAATTAGTCTTTACTCCCACAACCGATCTATTTAAGAGCACAGACCTCCCTGATAAAAGTCGTAGGAAATGCTGTAACCTAGTCCTTAAAAGGACTGCAATCACAACTATTCCCTACTCCCAAGCTATCTGTATATTTGTGCGAAAATTGGCTTGAAATTAACAAGGTATAGCGCACACAGCAACAGCGGTGCCGTCTAACACGCAGCTGCAGCAGTGAGAAAATGGTGGCGACGGGGAAAATGGCTTGGTCTTATAGGGCAAGGACATGTGACATACACTGCCAATGACACATGCCCTTGCTTGTGTGAAAAAAAGCACTTCGCTCCGTGTGTGCGCTGCTGATAGGCTGACAGATTGCACCTCCCCACTGTAAATGCGGGAAAGAGAAAAAAAAATGGAGATCTTCATTGTTCCTGCAGAGATCCATCCACTGCCCCTCCCCCCACCCCGCTGTACACTCAAACTGCGTATTAACATTAATTTTCATCATTACTGAGAAAAAATCCAGTTATGATTTTGGTGCACGAACAGTTATCGAACATAACCTCGAACAGCCGAATTTTTCTCAAATTGTTCGTGTTCGCCGAACGGCTCGAACACCGCCCAAAACAGCTCGAATTTGAGATTGGCGAACAGTTCGAGTAGAACAACGCTCATCTCTAGTTATAATACCTAGTCAGCTCACTGACATCATTTATTTTTTGCAGTGTAATTATTTATCCTGTCATATGGGAATACGTTAGTGGTCCTATTATAAAGAAATACTGTATATGTTATGATATTGTAGAATAAACATTTTTTTTATTAAAAAAGAAGTTATAGATTAAAAAGTGATCATGAAAGATTATGAGATTGAAATCTCTAATTCCAGGTAAATTTTATTTGTAGCTTTAACTGTGGGCCATGTTTTGATGAGAGTTATGGAATATTAAAGAATTGCTACAATAAAATGGTAAAGCCCTGGACTTACAGTATTTACTAGATCTATAGTCTTACGGTGCTTTCAGACCCCCCCTTTTACTTTTTACACTTTTATTGCTATATTTTTGGATTAATAATATAATTGTTAATAGAATTAATAGAATTTGTGAGGTGTGATATAAAAGACATAAATGAAAATATATTACATATAACCAGACAACAGAAAATGAGTCATGTTCACTATAAAAGAAAAAAATAGTATATATATATATATATATATATATATATATATATATATATATAGATAGATATATTATATGCTGTTGTCACATCTTCTGTGTTGTTTGTCAATTTGCTGCAATAAAAACTTCAAAAGGTCATAGGTCTTTCTATATTGAAATCTTATCTTATTATATACTCACTGGTGAAAATGATGTCAGCAGTAGAATCTCCAGTTACATCTTCTCCAGTGACTGCCCTAATGGTAACTGTATATTGGTTTCCAGGTGTCATACCGCTGACCGGGAGAGACTCGGAGGTCGTTGTCTCATTCTTGTAAATATCTCCTGTCACTTCAATGAGATAGTGACTGTAATTGCTCTGATGAGGGAGCCAGGATAGATCCATAGAGTTGGTGGAGATATTGGTGACCTGGACATTACTGACCACGCCAGGACCTGTGATTGGGACAAAAACTAATAACATCAACCTCAGGAAGGTGTATCTTCTATAGACAGATATAGCTCTATTACATGTACGGTAGGGTCTGTTACACTGGCTTCATAACTATGATTTATAGCGGAGCCATGACAGCTATAATTAATCTATTATTGAATGCAGAACTTCTGAACAAATGTCAGAGATTTAGGTAATTTGTCTTCTAAATACCACTGAAGACTGTCTTATTCTTGTGGACAAAAATATTGTATCCTAGACAAAAAAGAAGAACCTCACTGTGCAATAAAAAGCACAATGGGCATGAAATTCATATTAATCTCAACCACTTTACTGAAACTATAATATGCAAAAACCTAAAGAAATGAACAAGAATGTAAATTGGTGTGCATGCAGCATACAAATACAGAAACACAATACACAAATACCCTGCAATAAATAAATATACAGCAATAGTGCATGGAAATAATGGGAATTGGATATTTCACCCCCAGCAGTTCGCCCCCAGCAGTTCGCCCCTCGGTACATTTCGCCCCCGCACATTTCGTCCCTAGCTTTTGGCCCCCAGGATGTTTTGCCACCGCACATTTCACCGCCGCACATATCGCATGTGCGGGGGTGAAATGTGCGGGGGCAAAACATCACATGCATGTCACTTGACAAATGGTAAGGTTTTAAATATTAGGGTGAGGACTGTCCCAAATTGGGTCACCGTGATGAGGTGGGAAGGTTTGGCATTATTTTTATCAAAATTATGTTAACTAAGTACTAGTTTTGAGCCACCCCCGTAGTGTTCGAGTTCGGTTCGGTTCGTCGAACACCCGTGTGTTCGCCGAACTGTTCGTCGAACTGTTCGTCGAACACCTTCGAACACCGTTAAAACCAATGGCAGGCAAACAAAAACACATAGAAACACATAGAAAACACCTTCAAAGGTGTCCAAAAGCTGACAAACTGCTCAGAAGACATAACTAACACATGGAAAAGTGACAAGTACATATAGTCATGCGAAAATAAAAGAGGTTGAGGAGTAAAAGGAGGGGGAGACACAGATATAGGCATGTCATGCCCTTCTAAAATCCAAAAAGAGAGAAGCCGACACGGCCAGTCCGTTCCTGCCCGTGCCACCTCCGTGTCGCCGGGTTTGTGCCAGAGCCGCGGTGAACCCTGACGGCCAGCCGCCCTCTCCCAATACTGGTGCCTGTCCGCTGGTGGGTCGAGCGAGCCCCCCTGTGGTGGAGGCAGCTCTAAGCTTTTTAATTTAAATTGTCTCTCTAATTTGAATGAATACACTTTAAATCCATTTACAAGGATCTATTGGAGGGCAAGTCTCATGCCAGCAGCCGCGGTAATTCCAGCTCCAGTAGCGTCCACTAAAGCTGCTGCAGTTAAAAAGCTTTTATAAGGATCGAGCTCGGCTGTCCACCGCAAGGCATCCTACTGCCAGTCCCAGCCCCTATGCCTTGGGGTGCCTCCTGATGCTCTTCACTAAGTATCCCATGGTCCCGAAGCATTTCCTTTGAAAAAATTAAGTGTCTAAACTACAGGTGGTGCAGCTTGCTTAACAGCCGGGATAATCCGCTTACTAGCAGACACTGCTACTAGGCACAAAGTATTTCCTGGGCTAGATGCAGTTAAAAATTTGTAATTAGATACTCTCGTTGGATGCTGAGAAAGCATTCCATAGAGTCTCCTGGCACGCCATATATGATTCTCTTAAAAAGCTTGGGGTAGGGGTCTAGGGGACCCTTTTATAGCCAAAATCACGGCCCTGTATCGCAATACGTCACCTAGGCTGAAGATAAATGGAACTGTAGCACCCTGAGGGCTCGGTTGCTAAAGACGTATTGCACCTCACCCAGAGGTGTGATATCTCACTCTCAGGTAAGGATGGAGTGTGGATCAGGACCCGACACCTGCATGCATTACACCACATTGCCATGGGGCAGGGCGACCAATATGCCCCTGAGATGGGCACGACAGTCCCTGTCCCTGGCTGGAGTGGGGGGAGGGAACACTGAGGAAGGGGAACCCTGTAGTGCAGGAGCAGGGAGGAAGCAGTTCCTGGGTGCATTGAGAAGGGAGTATAAAAGGTGGGCACCATCTTAGTTCAGTGCAGAGAAGTCTGAGCAGAAGTGGCAGGGAGCAGGGGCTCTGCATGAGCTCTGCTCCGGAGGAGGGCCTAGTAACAGAGGCCCAGGCCTGGAAGAGGGAGAAGGAAGGAAGAGGAGCGGAGAAGGCTCCAGGAACGAGGAATGAAGGGATCCCAGGGGTGCGGACGGGCGAGTCGCCACCGCACGCCCGAATCCACCTGCGTGGAGGGGTCAGGCCAAAGGGGGAGACCGGTCCCCGAACTAGTGGAGGCAGGAAACGACCCTCAGCTAGAAACCGGAGGCTCTGACATTTTGTGTGGCGCAGCCCCTCGCTACACCCGCTAGGAAGGCACCACATAGGGTCAGGGAAACTGGCGCCAAGTTTACCAAGAGGAGGCCCGAGGCAGCCGGACAGAAGTGTTGGTAAGAAAGGCCAGACAAAGGACACACAAAGGGGGTCCTGTGAAGTGCTCCAAAGTTATCTGGGAGTTGTCTGAGCCCCTCACCTGGTGAGCACAGTACGACGTGGGCAGCCGTTACCTGCAGACGTGGTCTGGATAATAAGAACTGTGAGTAAAGGCCCTGAACTGCATCACTGACTCCGTGTCGTTACTGCTGCTGCCCTGCACCATCACCCCCATCCTCCGCATACACTGCCCTGAGGCTATACTCCTCCCGTGGGGAGTTATGCTACGCTCTGCTGCACCCACAACACCAGCCTCAGTGGTCTGCCCTGTAGCGGCGGTTCACTCTGACCGCAATCCACGGGTGGCGTAGTCGGACATTTAAACATGAAAACCACATAAATAGTTCCGCTACTGGTTTGACCGCCCTGAGCCACGGAACTGGGTCGCCGCCACGAAGACTACAACCACCAGCATCCACCAAAAAGGGTCCGGCTCCGGGTGTCCCAAGGCCCAGGGGGTGCGTCAGAACATTTTCATCACCTTTCACAATCACCAATGGGACAAGGCAGTGATGTCCTCTGTCCCCTCTCTTATACATCCTAGTGACGGAGCACCTGCTCTCATCAATTCGCCATAACCCCAATATTAGGTGGATTGAGGTGGGAGGCACCGAGTACAAGTGCTCTCTATTTGCTGATGATGTCCTAGTATATATCACTCAATCACATATATCCATCCATGCTGTTATGGCTGAAATAGATCACTTTGTTACATGGTAAAATTTTAAAATCAATGCAGCGAAGTCTGAGGCCCTCGATGTCTCCCTCCCCAAATCCATATAGGATTCCATCCAGTCCAACTTTCCCTTTGCCTGGCCCTCACAGGGTATCAAATACTTAGGAATTCCTATTCATAGAGACCTCTCCCATCTATGTTATCTTAATTTTGGGCCCTTTATTGAACAACTCCATACAGACCACGGTTGGCAAGTTAGAACTGTAAGATTCACTACGTGAACCACTGGTGTTTTGTGGAAAAGCACATGTACACTGCGTTCCAAATTATTATACAAAAAGTGTTTAGGAGTGATAAGGGAAGAATTTGTTTGTTTGTCAGTTAAACTCATTGATGGTGATGTGTGTCAGGGCTCTTTATATCACTGTAAGCAATTGCAGACACCTGTGCTAATTAGTTTGGCAGGTGTGTCCAATGAAAGGCAAGACTACTTAAGAAGGCTCTCTCACATTATTAAGCAGCCTACATTTTCTGCCAAAATGGGAAAGAAAAAGGATGTGTCGGCTGCTGAGAAGCAACAAATTGTGGAGTGTTTAGGTCAAGGCATGACTACAATCAACATTGTGCGATGATCAGGATGAAGTGTCTTGGCAATCAAGAAGTATGTAGCTGATTCACAGTACACACGTGTGCGTGCTGATAAGGGCAAATTGAGGACTCTTTCCTACAGGCAATTACGTCAGGTTGAAAGAGCAGCGGCAAAAAAGCCTTGTCATAGCAGCAGACAAGTTTTTGAAGCTGCTTGTGCCTCCAACGTCCCCCGAACAACAAGATGCAGGGTCCTTCAGAGGTTTGCAGCTGTGCATGCGCCATCCTGTCGACCTCCTCTATCCACTTCACACAAGCAGAAACGGCTCCAGTGGGCCAAACATTACATGAAGACTGATTTCAAAACTGTTTTGTTCACGGATGAGTGCCGTGCAGCGCTCGATGGTCCAGCTGGATGGAGTGGAGGATGGCTGGTTGATGGACACCCCACGCAAACACGGCTACAGCGCCAACAAGGAGGAGGTGGAGTAATGTTTTGGGCTGGAATCATGGGGAGAGAGATTGTCGGCCCCTTTAGGATCCCTGAAGGCGCTAAAGATGAACTCCATAATGTATGTGGATTTTCTCAAACAGCACTTCCTGCCATGGTTCAAGAAGAAGAACCGTGTATTTCACAGCAAGATCATTTTTTCTGCATGATAATGCACCATCTCATGCTGCACATAAAACATCTGCATCTCTGGCTGATATGGGCATAAAAGGGGACAAACTTATGGTGTGACCCCCATGCTCCCCTGACCTCTACCCCATTCAGAACCTTTGGAGCATCATTAAAAGGAGTGTCTATGATGGCGGGAGGCAGTTCACATCTAAGCAACAGCTCTGGGAGGGTATTCTGTCCTCATGCAAAACAATTGAAGCAGAAACCATCCAAAACCTGACAAATTCAATGGACGAGAGAGTTCAGAAGCTCCTTTCGAACAAGGGGTCCTATGTGAAAATGTAACATCACCTAGAATAAAGTTTTGAGTTGAAAACTGTTTGATTTCAGTTTCTAACAACCTGCTAATGCTTATAATTTCAAAAATGACCATTTTTTTGGTCTTTATTAAAATGAAAAGGTTGATCGAAAAGTTTGGGGGATCTAAGAGTGTGGCAACCCAGTAGTCATGATTACTTCGAATTCTGACAATATGAGGGTCATGCTGCAGGTAGTGCAGCAAGAAGGCACTTATGTGCCTTGCGCATCTCGGAGCCCCAAAATTATTTTCCGGGCTAGATGCAGCTAAAAATTATTTTTAATTTTAAATCTGGTGAAGCTTTAGTATAGATGGCCTAATAGGATCAGTGCTGCACACTGCTACAAAGCCCAAATTATTTTCCAGTCAAGATACAGATAAACATGATTAGTAATTTGAAAGCTTAAAACGGTTGGTAGGGTGATTTTAACCAATCATCAAGCTTTTACTCTCCCCAGGATGACACAGGGGTAGAAAAGTCGTTTCGGATCCATGATTTGTTCATCTTTATGAACGTGAGTCTGTCTACATTATCAGTGGAGAGCCGCGTGCGCTTATCTGTCAGCACACCACCAGCAGCGCTGAACACACGTTCAGACAGAACGCTGGCTGCGGGGCATGACAAGATCTCCAAGGCGTAAGTGGCTAGCTCCGGCCATTTATCCAGATTGGAAGCCCAAAAAGAGCAAGGGTCCAGTGACACAGTCGTGGCTTCAATGTTTACTTGGAGATACTCCTGTACCATCGTCTCTAGGCGTTGACTATGTGTCAGACTTCTTGTCTCCTGTGGCCTTGCAAAGGATGGGCTAAAAAAGTGGTGAAATGATTCCGCAAAATTGATGTTACCAGCAGATACTGTGGTTCTGTCACGGTTTGAGTGCTGAACACTTGACGGTCCCACGGTTGGCAAGTTGGAACTGTGAGATTCACTACGTGCACCACTGGTATTTTGTGGAAAAGCACATGTAAGATTCTGCAACAGTCTCTGCTGATACTCCTGCATGCGTGCATCCCTTTCTATGGCAGGAATAATTTCTGCAAATTTACTTTTGTACCGGGGATCTAACAGTGTGGCAACCCAGTAGTCAGGATTATTTCTAATTCTCACAATTCGAGGGTCATGTTGCAGGTAGTGCAGCAAGAAGGCACTCATGTGTGTTGCGCATCCAGGAGCACCAAATCCCTGTTGTGTTGGTGGCGAGGTAACAATCATGCTTCCTTCCTCTGTCCTCTCCCCCCAACCTCGCACAACAGAAATGTGATCAAGGTCTCCCTCATCTGATGAGTCTTCCATCAGTTCGTCCTCCACTTCTTCCTGGGCTCCTGCACCTTCCTCACTAGTTTGGCTGCTACCATGCGCCCTGGTAAAACCATCTCCCCCACCCTCACATGCCTGCCGCCTTGGTGCTGCCGACCGTCTGGACCTTGCAGATGTTAGCCCTTCCGCATACAACTCCTCCTCCTCTACTTCCTCCACCTCCTCTTGTGCCACCACCTGACTCCGAATTCTGTTTAACATGTGCTCCAGCATGTAAATCACCGGAATAGTCATGCTGATAATGGCATCGTCAGCACTAAACATCTTCGTCGCCATTTCAAAACTGTGCAGAAGGGTGCATAGGTCCCTGATCTGAGACCACTCCTCCAGCGTGATTTGCCCCACCTCTGAATCTCGTTGGCCCAGGCTATACGTCAGAACGTATTGCACCAGGGCTTGTCGGTGCTGCCACAGTCGCTGCAACATGTGCAGAGTTGAATTCCACCGGGTAGGCACATCGCATTTTAGCCGGTGAAGTGGCAGGCCCAACGACTTCTGTAGAGATGTAAGTCGCTGAGCTGCGGGATGCGAACGGCGGAAGTGAGCACACAGCGACCGTGCCCTCTGCAGAAGGCCATCTAGTCTGGGATAGTGGGCTAAAAATTGCTGGACAACCAGGTTCAACACGTGAGCCATACAAGGCACGTGTGTGACATTGCCCCGGCGAAGGGCCGCACCCAGGTTTGCAGCATTGTCGCACACGGCCTTCCCTGGTTTCAGGTCCAGTGGAGACAACCATTCATGAAATTGGTTCTCCAGAGCTGACCACAACTCCTCAGCTGTGTGACTCACATTTCCCAGACATTTCAATGTAAAAACCGCCTGATGACGTTGAGCCCTACTGCCAGCATAGTAAGGAGGTGTGCAGGATCCCTTCTGCGCAGTTAGAAAGCTTGTGGCATGACCAGACAGGCTTTGGGTGCAGGTG
The DNA here is from genome assembly GCF_046119375.1 of Phyllobates terribilis. NCBI lineage: Eukaryota > Metazoa > Chordata > Amphibia > Anura > Dendrobatidae > Phyllobates > Phyllobates terribilis. The sequence goes on from NW_027362763.1 coordinate 348,997,385, forward strand.
GAAGACCGAGAGGAGGTTGAGGAGGCAGAAGCAGTGGTGGAACTTTGACATAAAGAGGATTGACGCACAACTCGTGGGGACGGCAAGACTTGGACAGCAGCCCCTTGTCCTGCTGTCACAATAGTTACCCAGTGCCCAGTCAGCGACATGTAACGCCCCTGTCCATGCCTACTCGTCCAAGTGTCTGTGGTGAAATGCACCCTGTCACACACAGAGTTTCTCAAAGAAGCGGTGATGTTGTGTGCGACATGCTGGTGGAGCGCAGGCACACCTTTCTTTGAGAAGTAGTGCCGACTGGGCATCTGGTACTGGGGCACTGCGACGGACATAAGGTCTCGAAAATCCTCTGTGTCCACCAGGCGGAAAGGCAGCATTTCTGTAGCCAAGAGCTTGCAGATGGTGAAATTCAACCTCTTAGCTTTCTCATGGCTAGGAGGAAATGGTCTTTTACTTGTCCACATCTGAGGGACCGAGGGCTGGCTATTGTGCTTAGACGGGGTTGATAAGGGTGTCCCCGTCAAACTGCCGGTCTGTGAGGAAGATGCAGGCGGACATGTTAGGTTGCCTTGATCCAAAGGTGGTGCTATCGATGTCGGACAGCGCTCAAGACCAGCTGGTGTTACCACCTCCAAAGAAAATGATGACCTGCCAATCACGCTGGCTGTTGCGGGTAAAGAGGTGGCAGGTCTGCGCCCCAAAACAGGTGTGACTGCTGTCCCCCCAGTCACAGAGGATGAAGAGGCCGCGGATGCACAAGATATGGCAGACGGTGGTTGGCCCGGCCGGCTAGACCGCATTGTAGCACACTGAGCTTCCCACTGCAACTTATGCTTCATGTCCATGTGCCGGTTCATGCATGAAGTACTCAAACTATGTATTTTTTGGCCTCTACTTAGCTTTTGCTGACAAATGTTACAGATAACACGAGTTGGGTCATCTTTATCGATCTGAAAAAATGCCCAGGCTATGCAAGGCTTAGCACCCATGCGACCTGAAGAGCCACCACGACTTGTGGTGAGAGGCAGAGTTGTGTTTGAGGATGCAGTTGTTGACGTGCTTCCAGTACTACGTCTCTGTCCAGGAAGGCGCAACCTGACCTCATCGTCACTAGCATCTTCCTCCACCTCCTCTGCTGACCTCATCTCTTGGCTGACTGTGGGTTGACAGTAAGTGGGATCTCCGACCTCATCATCATCACCCTGTGCGTTATCACACCCGTCGTCCTCAGAGCCAACCTGTTCCTGCCCTGACAAAAAACTAAAGTTGTCGCTCCAATCAGGTATTTGAGTCTTATCATCGTCTTCCTCATTGTCTCCACCAACAGGAGTTACAGTTTGGGAATGAGGGTCTACATTATGGTCAGAACCTTCTGCGTCTGGTCCTGGATCCGACTCATAAAGATTCTGGGCATCAGTGCAGATCATTTCCTCGTCTGGATTCACAGAAGCGCTGGAGTCGACCTCTGATTCCCAGGCTATAGTATGAGTAAACAGCTCTGCAGACTCAACCATCTGTTCTACCTCATACTCAGACGGGCAGCTGGAGATTTGGGAGCTGTGAGGAAGCAAGTGCGATTTGGGTGACACCTTTGAGGACTGGAGTATTTGTGATGTTGAAGTTGATGTGGAGGAGAGCCCACTTAAAGGAGCACTTGATATCCGTTGAAGCACCTGCTGTTTTTGTGCCTCATCTGGAATTTGTAGCGATTGGCGTGGCCGTAAGAAAGGGATCTTATCACATTGTCCGCTAAAAGAAGTAGACATTTTAGTTTGGCTGGGAGATGGTCTTTCTTCTGCACCTACCCCACGGACACAACCTTTTTTCCCCTTCCCAACACGCCTATTCCCCTTTCCACCAGCAGCAGGCCTTTTTCCACTCATTTTGGTGGTTAACTAATTCACAACTCTGGAGTTGTTTGCACAAAAAAACAATGGATGGTAACCGAGCAGAGCTGAGTGGCCAAACTGTGGTATTAGGCCAAAACTATTGGCTGGGTTAGATGCAGAAAAAAATTATTTTTAATTTGCAACCTGATGGAGGTCAGTATAGATGGACTAATAGACCAAGTCCCACACAACGCTAGAAGCCCAAATATTTTTTCAGAGCTAGATGCAGAAAATTTTTTTATTCAATTTGCAACCTGATGGAGGTCAGTATAGATGGACTAATAGACCAAGTCCCACACACTGCTAGAAGCCCAAATATTTTTTCAGAGCTAGATGCAGAAAAAAATTATTTTTAATTTGCAACCTGATGGAGGTCAGTATAGATGGACTAATAGACCAAGTCCCACACACTGCTAGAAGCCCAAATATTTTTTCAGAGCTAGATGCAGAAAAAAATTATTTTTAATTTGCAACCTGATGGAGGTCAGTATAGATGGACTAATAGAACAAGTCCCACACGCTGCTAGAAGCCCAAATATTTTTTCAGAGATAAATGAAGAAAAAAATTATTTTTAATTTGCAACCTGATGGAGGTCAGTATAGATGGACTAATAGACCAAGTCCCACACTGCTAGAAGCCCAAATATTTTTTCAGAGCTAGATGCAGAAAAAAATTATTTTTAATTTGCAACCTGATGGAGGTCAGTATAGATGGACTAATAGACCAAGTCCCACACACCGCTAGAAGCCCAAATATTTTTTCAGAGCTAGATGCAGAAAAAAATTATATTCAATTTGCAACCTGCTGGAGGTCAGTATAGAAGGACTAATAGAACAAGTCCCACACACCGCTAGAAGCCCAAATATTTTTTCAGAGCTAGATGCAGAAATTTTTTTTATTCAATTTGCAACCTGATGGAGGTCAGTATAGATGGACTAATAGACCAAGTCCCACACACTGCTAGAAGCCCAAATATTTTTTCAGAGCTAGATGCAGAAAAAAATTATTTTTAATTTGCAACCTGATGGAGGTCAGTATAGATGGACTAATAGACCAAGTCCCACACACTGCTAGAAGCCCAAATATTTTTTCAGAGCTAGATGCAGAAAAAAAATATTTTTAATTTGCAACCTGATGGAGGTCAGTATAGATGGACTAATAGAACAAGTCCCACACGCTGCTAGAAGCCCAAATATTTTTTCAGAGATAAATGAAGAAAAAAATTATTTTTAATTTGCAACCTGATGGAGGTCAGTATAGATGGACTAATAGACCAAGTCCCACACACTGCTAGAAGCCCAAATATTTTTTCAGAGCTAGATGCAGAAAAAAATTATTTTTAATTTGCAACCTGATGGAGGTCAGTATAGATGGACTAATAGACCAAGTCCCACACACCGCTAGAAGCCCAAATATTTTTTCAGAGCTAGATGCAGAAAAAAATTATATTCAATTTGCAACCTGCTGGAGGTCAGTATAGAAGGACTAATAGAACAAGTCCCACACACTGCTAGAAGCCCAAATATTTTTTCAGAGCTAAATGAAGAAAAAAATTATTTTTAATTTGCAACCTGATGGAGGTCAGTATAGATGGACTAATAGACCAAGTCCCACACACTGCTAGAAGCCCAAATATTTTTTCAGAGCTAGATGCAGAAAAAAATTATATTCAGTTTGCAACCTGATGGAGGTCAGTATAGATGGACTAATAGAATGATGCTATGCCCAAAAGATTTTACTTCACTAGGTGCAATAAAAAAATTGGTATTCTATACACAGGTGGTATATCTTGCAACACAGATAGGCTACTCCACTGACTAACACACTCTGCAATAGGCCAAAAAGGATTAGCTTTGCTAGATTCAGCCAAATGCTGTGAAAAAAACTTGCACAGCACTGGCACAGACCTGCCTGGCAAAAACTGATAGGAACTGATGTAACCTAGTCCTGAAAAGGACTCCAATTACAATTAGTCTTTACTCCCACAATCTATCTATTTAAGAGCACAGACCTGCCTGATAAAAGTCGTAGGAAATGCTGTAACCTAGTCCTTAAAAGGACTGCAATCACAACTATTCCCTACTCCCAAGCTATCTGTATATTTGTGCGAAAATTGGCTTGAAATTAACAAGGTATAGCGCACACAGCAACAGCGGTGCCGTCTAACACGCAGCTGCAGCAGTGAGAAAATGGTGGCGACGGGGAAAATGGCTTGGTCTTATAGGGCAAGGACATGTGACATACACTGCCAATCACACATGCCCTTGCTTGTGTGAAAAAAAGCACTTCGCTCCGTGTGTGCGCTGCTGATAGGCTGACAGATTGCACCTCCCCACTGCAAATGCGGGAAAGAGAAAAAAAAATGGAGATCTTCATTGTTCCTGCAGAGATCCATCCCCTGCCCCTCCCCCCGCCCCGCTGTACACTCAAACTGCGTATTAACATTAATTTTCATCATTACTGAGAAAAAATCCAGTTATGATTTTGGTGCACGAACAGTTATCGAACATAACCTCGAACAGCCGAATTTTTCTCAAATTGTTCGTGTTCGCCGACTGGCTCGAACACCGCCCAAAACAGCTCGAATTTGAGATTGGCGAACAGTTCGAGTAGAACAACGCTCATCTCTACTAAGTACCCAATATTATTTTCATGCATTTTTGCTGTTTATTTATTTATTGCAAGATATTTGTGTATTGTGTTTTTGACTTTGTTTTTTTGAAACTGTAATGTTCTACAAATACGCACTATGTGAACTTGGCCTTAGTTGTAGACTGCACAGCTCTCCTGTTTCCAAAATTGCTGGGTACAACACACAAGATACTTTTTTAACTTTTTTACTGTCAGTAGCAAATATCGGGGAGCAATTCTGCTTTCAACATTCACATTAGATTTTCAGACAAGTCTATTAAAATTATCATTATCTGCAGACAATTATGTAATATCTGTGTCCAGCTCAGGATAGTCATGTCATGTATATATATAGTAATGTTAAGTTGGTGCAATTCTTAGCAAATATTTGCCCCAGAGGCCTCAACCAACATTAATCCGACTCTGTTTAGGTTGCATAACACAAATTTATATTTCATTTGACAGTCTTTGTATACTGACCAAAAATATTTCCTTATGGGAGCAACTGTTACTATAAGAAACAAGAGAACAGATAGTACTTACGTGTGTACAGACTGATCTGACCAACATAACCATATAAAACCATGTATCTATTATATGCAGAAATCTGAATGTTGTAGAAATTCCCCGATGTCAGATCGGTGATCTGTATTGCTGTAGTATTCACAGTCCAGGTGCTCCATGGTTCTCCATAGACAGAAATGCTGTAGGTTGTATTCTCACCAATGTTAAAATCCCAATTTAGCCAGAAAGAGGTAGTGGTAATAAGTGTAGCAGTGATGTTTCCTGCCATTGTGGAAGAAGAAGCGATATATCACATTATGGTATATAACATAATTAATTCAGTTTAGAAACTAGTAAAATGTATTTCAACGGCCTACATTTATTGTGACTAAGTCTATGTAAAAGAGATAAATTTATTGCAAATAAATAAAACTATCAACATATTATTGCCTTTTCATATAATTGGTGCACCTGGGACTGTGCAAATGTTGGAGTATCAAATCCTCACTGTACATCTGCTATGATTGCAGATTTGCATTTAAATTTTTGCTATGTTCAGGCTTATTTTCTTAATATATTTGAAACAAAATATTTTGGAGACCAAAACCACTTCTTTGCTACTTTTACATTTTGAGAAAGCCACGTGGTGAAATGTATGTCAGAGATCTGGGGTTTTCCTATCCTGTGTATTCACAGCTTAGGGTATGTGCACACACGTTGTGTTTTGCAGCGTACATGCTGCAGATTTTTATGTAAATTTTCATCTGCGTCTGGCAGTACCAGCAAAGTCTATGAGAAACCAGAATTCACTGTTCCCACATGTTGCTTTTTCTTTGCTGCATACTGTATTTTCAGTGATTAGAAAAACACTGAAAGAATTGACATGTCACTTCATTCAGCGACTTTTCCAGAGTTTTTTCACCCATAGGAAGTAATGCGGGGGGCATGAAAAAACGCTACAAATAAGCAGCAAAAACGCACCAGAAAATGTTCAATTCACTGTTCCCACATGTTGCTTTTTCTTTGCTGCATATTTTCAGTGATTAGAAAAACGCTGAAAGAATTGACATGTCACTTCTTTCAGTGTTTTTTTCAGCGTTTTTTCACCCATAGGAAGTAATGGGGGGGGGTGAAAAACGCTACAAATAAGCAGCAAAAACGCACCAGAAAACGCACCTGCACGGTACTTTATGTGCATTACTAGAGACAGAAGGACAGTGAAAAAAACTCTGCAAAAACGCAACAAAAAAACGCAGCTAAACCTGTGTTTTTGATGCAGCTAAGCTCCTGCACAGAAAAGTTATCAGCAGATTTCCTGCAGATTTTGGTGCAGAAAACGTGCAGAAAAAAACACAACATGTGTGCATATACCCTTATATGTTATGTCTGTTAATTTGATACTTGCTGAGGTTTTTTAATACTTATAAAGTATCAATCCACTTGGAATTTCTCTCTATACATGAATATTTATTGAGCCTGCTGCTATAACTATGTACAGATCTATAATTTTGCTTAGGGAAAATAACTTCATTATTATATTATGCTCACTCTCTATACGTTTCACTGTGAAATTCCCTTTGTGTATGGCCCTCTCCTTTCTATATGTATTTTAAGTGATTTTTATCTTGATGTATTAGTAAAATTATATTCATTATCTAATAATATTTCTTTCTTTGTGTTTATTCACGTTTATTAGTAGCACATGTTATCATTTGTTACATATTGCATACTGCTTTGCAAATACACGTTAAACATGAGAGAATGTATTCAAGTAGAATTAAATTCTATTTGAGTTTTACAATAATTCAAAATCCTCAAAATGCTGTATTTTTGCAATTCACATTTACATTTTCCATTGAATAAATTTGATGCTATTTGAATTTTCCTGTTGTATTTTGGTGATTAGCTGAAATCGAGTCTTAGCCGACTCGTATTATTATTAATATGAGCCAAAACATTTGACCTTGTTTGATATGAAGCTCATGTGGGAACGTGCAAGTCAAAGAGCAAAGATTGTAATTAGTAGTGTTGAGCCAGCACTAAAATGCTCGGGTGCTCGAAGCTCGGGCCGAGCTCGCCGTGATACTCGGGTGCTCGACCCGAGCAACGAGCCCAATGTTAGTCTATGGGATACTCGAGCATTTTTGCGGTGGCACCCCCGGCAGTCTTTTAAAAGCCTAAAAAGTGCCAAAAACGATAGTGACAGTGCTCAAATGACATGGGGACAGCATGGGGATCGCCCCAGGAAGCATTTCTGACCCCCAGGTCACTGCTGTCAACAACGTGGTCAGAGGTATTAAGCCACTTTTACAGGCTCACAATAAAACGTTCATAAACGAAAGTGAAACTTTTTTTCCTGTGAAATATGTTAAGGAACATCCTTTCCAGGGTAAAGACTTGTGTAAAAGTTAAAATAAATGACCAAAAACAAAAATACTCCTCCACACCTTCGGCTATGTTCACAAGTAGCATTTTTTATGCGTTTTTGCACTTTTGTATTGCTTTCAACTATGACAAATGCATTCACCGTGAAATGTCATTTTAACATTTTACAACCTTATCTGGCCATGTGCTGTGTGACACATGCATAAAGTGCTGAAAAGACAAGGGAACAGCATGGGGAAGACCCCTGGAAGCATCTCTGACTCCCAGGTCACTGTCTAAAAGTGTGCCCATCATAAGTGATCCTTACCGCATCAGAAGATGCAGACTTGCAACTATCCCCATGCAAGTTCTAGTCCCAGGGCAGTGTTCAATTGTACCTCCCCCTTTCCTTGCAATACAAGCTCAAGTATGCAGCCTGCCACCCACCCACCCCCAGGCTGCAATACCATACTACTTGCTTGCTTGAACTTGAAATTGGGCCTTTTAGGCATGTGGAGGCGGAATCTGGCCACCACGTCATGGCTGTGTTGGCGGCCTGGAATCCATACTCAGTCCCCAGCCGCCTGGTGGCCGGGTATCCCCGCTTGCTCCCCAGCCTCCAGGGGGTGGCCGGGTGTCCATACTCGGTCCCCAGCCACCCCTATTTGTCCCGGTAACCTTTCCCACACTTTTCTTAGCCTGGCCTGCTTTAGGGCAGAATTGGCCGAGCCCACCGGACTATCAGACTCCTCCAGTGGGCCCTGGCTTCTCCATCAGGGGAGTTGAGAGTGCCAAGGTGAGGAGCATGATGAGGATGATAGACGTTAGCATCTGCTTTGTTTTGTTGTAATGCAAGCGCATGTATGTAGTAGCGGCTAGGCCTGAGGTGGTCAGCGTTTTGGCGCATATCCTACCTCCTCCGAGGATTGCTGGATGTTTTCCTGCTACTATCCAAGTTCTATGACTCCCGTTAAAACAAAGCTTCAGGTGATAAATGATGGATGAGGTAGTGGCAAAGGAGAAAGAGCAGGAGGAACAGGGACCATTCACATCAATATCAGGCCAGTCAACCAGATATGTCTTGTAGGATATGTTTCTGTAACAAAAGGAGCGGTTCGGCTACACAGTTATAGGGCATACAGTGAGTGCAATGCCTACCAAAAATTTCGAGCCACTCCAATGCCCCTTGGAAATGACATGGAGGTCAGAGGGCGTTAACTAAACCTTTTTTTCCATTTATAGCAACTGGGTCTCCCGTGCACTGTTGGCCTAAGCAGTGAATGGAAGGCTTTCCAAAAATTATGAGGAACAGCAATGCCCCTTACAAGAGCCATGTGTGGCACCCCAGGAGTCTGGTCACCACAGTAATAGAGATATTACGTCGGAGAGCAAGTGGGAGGTTTCCTGGTCAGGATCCCTTAAACATGCAACATCCTCCTGCCCCAATCCTGGGAGGGGAGAATTCTGCCCTTATAAACTGGATCTGGGGCGGGGTTGAGTGAGTCAGAGAACAGTCAGAGTCAGAGTGAGAGCAAGGGAAAGTAACAGCAAGGAGCTCTGTAGGAACAAGGAGCTAAAGACCAGGGGCTGGAAGCTGAGCAGAGCTCGCCCTGGCAGAAGACAATAGGAACCGGACACAGGAGTCCGAAGCTGTGAGGACTTATATATCCAGCCGCAGAAACCAGCCGGCAGGGGATTTCAGGTCCTCTGGCCATAGAAACCCGGAGGCTCAGTCACAAGCAAGGGACCAGCACCGCCGTCGTGGAGTGGAGGCTAACAGAAGGCCCCAAGTCACCAGCCATACGGGTGAGCACTACACGGTACACTCAGGGACGTGGGCTACTTCTACCCGCTTACAGCAAGGTAGCCAGGAAGAGTGCAGACAGACGGGGAGGCCTACAACTCCACCTGGCCAGGGGAACTCCTGCTTGCTCACAGACTGACGAGGCCTCTTATGCTAGCCAGTACTCCCGGGAGGGTCTACCTTATAATCATCAGTAAAGACCCTGAACTGCACTGCAAAGACTCTGAGTCATTCCTGCTGCGCTCGTGCACCATCACCCCCATCATCCACACTCACTGCCCTGAGGCTATACTCCTCCCGAGGGGAGTTATTCCATTCTATGCTGCGCACACAACACCAGCCTCAGCGGTCTGCCTCGCAGCGGTGGTACTCACTGACCGCAATCCACGGGTGGCGCAGTCGGACAATTAACCTCAAAACCTAAGAAAGACTGCCACTGGTTTGACCAGCCTGAGCCACGGGACCGGGTCACTGCCACGGAGACTACAGACCCCAGAGACCCGGCACCGGGTATCCCACACAAGTGTACACACGGCCCAGGGGGCGCGTCACATGCAGTACAGCATATTACAAAGATAAGTCCCATTATTGGGGAGTGGGTGTCCCATGGTATTTGCTTATGCTTTCCAAGCAAAAGCTGCCAAAAATTAGGATGGAGCAACTTGCAATGCCCCTTACAAGAGCCATGCAGTACAGCATATTACAAACATAAGTCCCATGATTGGGGAGTGGGTGTCCCATAGTATTTGCTTATGCTTTCCCTGCAAAAGCTGCCAAAAATTAGGATGGAGCAACTTGCAATGCCCCTTACAAGAGCCATGCAGTACAGCATATTACAAACATAAGTCCCATTATTGGGGAGTGGGTGTCCCATAGTATTTGCTTATGCTTTCCCAGCAAAAGCTGCCAAAAATTAGGACGGAGCAACTTGCAATGCCCCTTACAAGAGCCATGCAGTACAGCATATTAAAAACATAAGTCCCATGATTGGGGAGTGGGTGTCCCATAGTATTTGCTTATGCTTTCCCAGCAAAAGCTGCCCAAAATTAGGATGGAGCAACTTGCAATACCCCTTACAAGAGCCATGCAGTACAGCATATTACAAACATAAGTCCCATTATTGGGGAGTGGGTGTCCCATAGCATTTGCTTATACCTTGCATGCAAAAGCTGCCAAAAATAAGGACGGAGGAACTTGCAATGCTGGCACCCTGGTGGTATAGTGGTGGTGGAGGCTGAGGATAAGGAGAAGAAGATTAAACAGCCGAAACGAGGAAGAATATACCCATGTGTGGGTGTGAAGCGGTGCATGTGAATACACCTCCCGAAATAACACAGTGGATTTGACTTTATGTTACTCTGCTGTCATTTGGTGGTGATGAGAAGTCTGGCCCAATCCAGCTCTTGTTAATTTTGATAAGGGTCAGCTTGTCAGCATTGTCAGTTGACAGGCGAGTGCGCTTATCAGTTATAATTCCCCCAGCGGCACTAAAACACACTCCGATAACACGCTAGCGGCAGGGCAGGCCAGGACCTCCAAGGCGTACAGAGCGAGTTCATTCCAAGTGTCCAGCTTGGATACCCAATAATTAAAAGGCACAGAGGAATCACGGAGGACGCTGGTACTATCGGCAAGGTACTCCCTCACCATCTTTTGAAACTTTCCACTCCTTGTGAGAGTACCCCGCGCCTCAGGGCCTGTAAGCTGGGCGGGTGTCAGAAAACTGTCCCAAAACGTTGACAGTGTTCCCCTGCCTCTGCTGGATTGGAGTTGCTTCTCTCTCGCCTGTACGCCTTGGTTGGGCAACGAACTGTGACCTCTGCCGCTTGCGTGTTCAGATGGGAATTTTTTTAAGAGTTCTGCAGCAAGGGCCTTCTGGTATTGCCCCATTTTTGTAGACCTCTACACCTCAGGAATAAGAGAGTGAAAGTTCTCCTTGTAGCGGGGGTCTACAAGTGTCACCAACCAGTAATGACTGTCACCCAACATTTTGACAACGTGAGGGTCACGGTTAATGCAGCGTAACATAAAGTCAGCCATGCGTGCCAGACTGGTAACGGGCAAGATTTCCGTGTCCTCACCAAGATGACGACTGACCATGCTCTCCTCCTCCTCCTCCTCTTCCTCCTCCCCCCTGTCCTCAGGCCACCCACGCTGAACCGACGGTATGACACTTGTACAGGTACTACCGTCTACAACGCATGATAGCAGCTCCTGTTCTTCCTCCTCCTCCTCCTCCTCCTCCTCTCCCTCATTGTCCCCCAATGCACGTTGGGATGAGATGAGGCTGGGCTGTGTGTAATTGCCCGCTACGGCTTCTTGATCCATCTCATCATACTCTGGCTGCAATGCCTCCTCTTTAATTCTCTGCAGAGAGCGTTGCAAAAGACAGACAAGTGAGATGCTGACACTAATGATGGCGTCATCGCCACTCACCATCTTGGTGGCCAACTCAAAGTTTGTCAGGATGGTACAAATGTCAGACATCCAGGTCCACTCCTGAGGTCTTATGTGTGGAGTCTGACCTGAATATCGACGGCCTTGTTGCAGCTGGTACTCCACAACTGCTCTCTTCTGCTCACAAATCCTTTGCAACATGTGGAGGGTAGAGTTCCAACGTGTGGGGACATCACACACCAGTCGGTGTGCCGGAAGCTGCAAACGCTGCAGCAACACAGCAAGGGCGGCGGAAGCTGTAGCCGACTTGAGAAAATGAGATGACAGGCGGCGTACTTTCACGATCAGATCTGGCAACTCGGGGTACGATTTAAGAAACCGCTGAACTACGAGGTTAAGCACATGAGCCAGGCATGGTACGTGTGTGATCTCACCTTGGCTCAGAGCCGCCACCAGGTTACGGCCATTGTCACACACGACCATGGCGGGATGTAGGTTCAGCAGTCTCAGCCACAGATCTGCCTGCTCTTTCACAGCTGTCCACAACTCACAAGCAGTGTGAGGTTTATCACCTAAGCTTATGAGTTTCAGCACAGCCTGTTGCCGCTTGGCGGAGGCAGTATTGCAATGCTTCCAGCTTGTAACTGATGTGGTGATATCTGAGATGGAGGCTGAACATGAGGAGGAGGAGGAGGAGGAGGAGGATGCGCAGGAGCTGTACACTGTGGGGGCAACTCTGACTTACATAGGGCCCGCAATCCTCGGTGTGGGGAGGATGTGTTCAGTTCCAAGGTCCGACTGGGTCCCGGCTTCCACTATGTTTACCCAGTGTGCCATCAGAGAGATGTACCATCCCTGGCCACAAGCACTTGTCCACGTGTCCGTTGTCAGTTGGACTCTCCCAGTAACTGCATTGTTGAGGGCACGGCAGATGCTTTGGGACACGTGCTTGTGTAGTGCGGGGATGGCACACCGGGCAAAATAGTGTCGGCTGGGGACCGAGTACCGAGGGATGGCCACCGCCATAAGATTGCGGAAGGATTCTGTCTCCACCAGCCTAAAAGGCAGCATTTCCAATGCAAGCAGTCGTGAAATGTGCGAATTTAGGACTGTGGCCTGTGGGGCGTTAGCTGCGAATTTCCGCTTTCGTTCAAAGGTCTGGGATATGGACAATTGAACGCTGCGGTGGGACGTGGACGTTGATGCTGTTTCTTGAGAAACTGCCATAACAAGTGAAGACTGAGAGGAGGGGGCATCTTTACATGCAGTATGGACAGGGGATTGCCTTGCACACACAACAGGGGGTTCTATTGCACGCACAACAGTGGAAGAAGCAGTGGTGACACCCGCTGACACTGGTCGTGGACCCTGGGTTTCGCCCCACAAAGTCAGGTGCTTTGCTGCCATGTGCCTGATCATGCTGGTGGTGGTCAGGCTGGTAGTTTTGTCACCCCTGCTGATGCTGGCATGGCAGGTGGAACATATGGCCTTTTTGGGGTTATCAGCAGAGTCTTTAAAAAAATTCCAGACTCTGGAAGACCTACCGCTTGTACTGGCAACGTCCCTCGTGTTGGTATTATGGGGAACGGTTGCCTGCCTTCTGTCTGCGGCCACCACACTGCTTCTTCCTGCCTGTTGGGGTACTCTGCCTCCCTCCCCCTGTGTGCTGCTGGCCTCACTCTGCATGTCCTCCTTCCACGTTGGGTCAGTTACTAGATCATCCACCACCTCCTCCTCTTCCACTTGCGCACCAAGATCCTCCTCCTCACTTCCTGGCAATTGCGTCTCGTCATCGTCCACCTCTTGTGACAGATTGCCAACGTCGACTTCCTGTGGCCGTGGCTGTTCAAATATTTGGGCATCGCAACATTGGATCTCCTCTTCCACCACTTCAAGCGTATCAGGCGAGGGGCCCAAATATGGAAATGGACCAGTGAACAGCTCTTCAGAGTGTCCAAGTGTGGGATCACTTGCTGTCTGACGACACTCGGCATAGTGGGAGGAAGGAGCATCAGGGTGAGGAGGAGTATGCGGTCGAGACTCACGGCTACTAAGAGTTGACCGTGTGGAAGACAGACCGGAGGTGGTGGTGCCCAGGTAACTGGAAGTATTATCTGCTATACAATTAATAACCTGTTCACACTGATCAGTTCTCAATACTGGTGTTGTTCTGTGCTTCCCTAGTAATTCGGTAAAGAAGTGGGAGCGAGAAGATGTGGCTGTTGGTTGTGGCACATTTTCACCTTGGCCACGGCCCCGTCCTCTCCACGAACCATCACCAGAACGTCCACTTCCACGTCCCTTGCCACGCGCCTTGCCCATTGTAAATGAAGTAAAATAGCTTACACTTGCACTATCAATGGAAAAAGGGTAATAAAGAGTAGATTAGAACTGTGGAAGAGGAAAACCACAGTTATTGTTTACTGGGGTATACCACACTTTTTTAAATAGAGATATTGGCGGCTGAACAGTGAGCGACACACTCAAACTGCTTTTTTTTTAGATACCAAAGGCCCAAAACTGGATAGTACAGTGGTTTGACCCGTGGAACTGCAAAACCACACTGGGATGTTGGGCCTACACAAGACTATTTTCAACAGATATATTTTTGTGTCACAACAGTCAGGAGACACTACTAGTGTTGAGCCACCCCCGTAGTGTTCGGGTTCGGTTCGGTTCGTCGAACACCGGGATGTTCGAGGAACTGTTCGTCGAACTGTTCGTCGAACACCTTAGAACACCGTCGAACACCGTTAAAACCAATGGCAGGCAAACAAAAACACATAGAAACACATAGAAAATACCTGCAAAGGTGTCCAAAAGCTGACAAACTGCTCAGAAGACACTCTCTTTAAAAAAGCCGGCCGGCAAATTCAGCAGCGGCATACACCGGTACCCGACAATTTAGACAAGAAGGAATAGAGCATCACACATAGATTAGATAGATAGAAACATGTCAGTCACACATATAAGAAGCACAGTGACAGTGTTGGTTACTGCACTTGTCATTTAGTGTAAAGGATTTATTAAAAAAAATAATAGTGTTTTCATGCACCGTCTCTTTAAAAAAGCCGGCCGGCAATTCAGCATCTGTACCCGACAATTTAGAACAGAAAGAATAGAGCTTCACACATAGATTAGATAGATAGAAACATGTCAGTCACACATATAAGAAGCACAGTGACAGTGTTGCTTACTGTACTTGTCATTTAGTGTAAAGGATTTATTTAAAAAAATAATAGTGTTTTCATGCACTGTCTCTTTAAAAAAGCCGGCCGGCAATTCAGCAGCGGTACCCGACAATTTAGAACAGAAAGATAGAGCATCACACATAGATTAGATAGATAGAAACATGTCAGTCACATTTATAATAAGTACAGTGACAGTGTTGGTTACTGTACTTGTCATTTAGTGTTAAAATAAAGGATTTATTAAAATAAAAATTGGCGTGGGATCCCCCATAATTTTAGGCTCTAGCGGAGGTTAAGCAGACGGCTGGGGCAGATGTTTGAAGCCTCGGAAGGGGGTAATACCCACGGAGCTTACCAGGCTACTAATATCAGCCCCCAGCTGAATACTTAGCCTTTACTAGCTATTAAAATGGGGGACCCCCCCAAAAAAATGACGTGGGGTCCCCCCTATTTTAATAGCTAGCAAAGGCTAGGCAGACAGCTGGGGGCTGATATTAATAGCTCAGGAAGGGTGCCATGAATATTGGCCCCCTCCCAGGCTAGAAACACCAGCCGTCAGCCGCCGCAGAAATGGCGCATCCATAGGATGCGCCAATTCTGGCACTTAGCCTCGCTCTTCCCACTGCCCTGTAGCGGTGGCAGTGGGGTAATAGGGCTGGGGTTGATGTCAGCTTATAATGCCAGCTGACATCAAGCCCAGGTTAGTAATGGAGAGGCGTCTATAAGACACCTCCATTACTAACCCCATAGTCAAAGTTAAAAAAAACACAAACACCCAGAATAAAGTTCTTTAATTGAAATAAACACACAATTCTTTATTGTTCTAAATTAAACCATACTTACCGTCACGCCCATTCCAGCTGAAGCCAACGATCTCCTGTAATAAAAATAAAATAATAAACCAACATCATCCTTACCTTTCCATGGTTCCCAGGACAGCTCCAGCTCTGCTACATCGAGATGACTGGCTGGACCGCAGCAGAACGCTGCCATCCAGCCTGTCATCCCGCGGACACTGAGAAGCGCAGGCATGCTTGCGCTCCTCACTGTCTCGCTGTGATGGCATCCAGATGAGCCGAGGTCATGTCCAATGAACTCGGCTCACCTCATCCACGTCACTGACAGCGTGGGAAAATTCTCACGCTGAAGCGCTGAGTGCAGGAGAATTTTCCCACGCTGTCAGTGAGGTGCATGAGGTTTGCTGAGTTCATTGGACATGAGCTCACCTCATGCACGTCACTGACAGCGTGGGAGAAATCTCCTGCACTCAGCACTTCAGCGTGAGAATTTTCCCACGCTGTCAGTGACGTGCATGAGGTGAGCCGAGTTCATTGGACATGACCTCGGCTCATCTGGATGCCGTCAAAGCGAGACAGTGAGGAGCGCAAGCATGCCTGCGCTTCTCAGTGTCCGCGGGATGACAGGCTGGATGGCAGCGTTCTGATGCGGTCCAGCCAGTCATCTCGATGTAGCAGAGCTGAAGCTGTCGTGGGAACCATGGAAAGGTAAGGATGAGGTTGGTTTATTATTTTTCTTTTATTGCAGGAGATCGTTGGCTTCAGCTGGAATGGGTGTGATGGTAAGTATGGTTTAATTTAGAACAATAAAGAATTGTGTGTTTATTTCAATTAAAGGACTTTATTCTGGGTGTTGTGTTTTTTTTAAATACTTTCCTAGAAATTCATGGCGGTCATGTCTAATACTGGCGTGACCCCATGAATTTTGGGCTTGGGGCCAGCTGATAATTCCAAGCTGGCCCTAACCCCTTTATTACCCAGTGAGCCACCGCACCAGGGCCCTGGATGAGTTGGGTACAGCGCCAGAAGATGGCGCTTCTATGAACGCGCCATTTTCCGGGGTGGCTGCGGACTGCAATTTGCAGCGGGGGGGGGGCCCAGAAAGCTTGGGCCTCCCTGCGCTGCAGATTCCAGCCCCCAGCTGCCTAGTTGTACCTGGCTGGACACAAAAATAGGGCGAAGCCCCACGTATTTTTTTTTTAATTATTTCATGAAATTCATGAAATAATTAAGAAAAAAAGGCCTTCCCTATATTGTTGTGTCCGGCCAGGTACAAATAGTCAGCTGGTGGTTGGGGGCAGCCCGTTCCTGCCTGCTGTACCTGTCTGGACACAAATATAGTGCGAAGCCCCACTTCAATTTTTTTTAATTATTTCATGAAATTCATGAAATAATTAAGAAAAAAAGGCCTTCCCTATATTGTTGTGTCCGGCCAGGTACAAATAGGCAGCTGGTGGTTGGGGGCAGCCCGTTCCTGCCTGCTGTACCTGGCTGGACACAAATATAGTGCGAAGCCCCACTTCAATTTTTTTTAATTATTTCATGAAATTCATGAAATAATTAAGAAAAAAAGGCCTTCCCTATATTGTTGTGTCCGGCCAGGTACAAATAGGCAGCTGGTGGTTGGGGGCAGCCCGTTCCTGCCTGCTGTACCTGGCTGGACACAAATATAGTGCGAAGCCCCACTTCAATTTTTTTTAATTATTTCATGAAATTCATGAAATAATTAAGAAAAAAAGGCCTTCTCTATATTGTTGTGTCCGGCAAGGTACAAATAGGCAGCTGGTGGTTGGGGGCAGCCCGTTCCTGCCTGCTGTACCTGGCTGGACACAAATATAGTGCGAAGCCCCACTTCAATTTTTTTAAATTATTTCAGGAAATTCATGAAATTATTAAAAAAAAAATTGACGTGGGGCTTCGCACTATATTTGTGTCCAGTCAGGTGCAGCAGGCAAGAACGGGCTGCCCCCAACCACCAGCTGCCTATTTGTACCTGGCCGGACACAACAATATAGGGAAGCCCTTTTTTTCTTAATTATTTCATGAAATAATTTAAAGAAAATTGACGTGAGGCTTCGCCCTGTTTTTGTGTCCAGCCAGGTACAACTAGGCAGCTGGGGGCTGGAATCCGCAGCGCAGGGAGGCCCAAGCTTTCTGGGCCACCCCCGCTGCAAATTGAAGTCCGCAGCCACCCCAGAAAATGGCGCGTTCATAGAAGCGCCGTCTTGTGGCGCTGTACCCAACTCATCCAGGGCCCTGATGCGGTGGCTCACTGGGTAATAAAGGGGTTAGGGCCAGCTTGGCATTATCAGCTGGCCCTAAGCCCGAAATTCATGGGGTCACGCCAATATTAGACATGACCACCATGAATTTCTAGTAAAGTATTTAAAAAAAACACAACACCCAGAAAAAAGTCCTTTAATTGAAATAAACACACAATTCTTTATTGTTCTAAATTAAACCATACTTACCATCACGCCCATTCCAGCTGAAGCCAACGATCTCCTGAAATAAAAGAAAAATAATAAAGCAACATCATCCTTACCTTTCCATGGTTCCCATGACAGCTTCAGCTCTGCTACATCGAGATGACAGGCTGGACCGCAGCAGAACGCTGCCATCCAGCCTGTCATCCCGCAGACACTGAGAAGCGCAGGCTTGCTTGCGCTCCACAGTGTCTCTCTGTGAGGGCATCCAGATGAGCCGAGTTAATGTCCAATGAACTCGGCTCACCTCATGCACGTCACTGACAGCGTGGGAAAATTCTCCTGCACTCAGCGCTTCAGCGTGGGAGAATTCTCACACTGAAGCGCTGAGTGCAGGAGAATTCTCCCACGCTGTCAGTGACGTGCAGGAGGTGAGCTGAGTTCATTGGACATGAGCTCACCTTATGCACGTCACTGACAGCGTGGGAAAATTCTCCTGCACTCAGCGCTTCAGCGTGGGAGAATTCTCACGCTGAAGCGCTGAGTGCAGGAGAATTCTCCCACGCTGTCAGTGACGTGCAGGAAGTGAGCTGAGTTCATTGGACGTGAGCTCACCTTATGCACGTCACTGACAGCGTGGGAGAATTCTCCTGCACTCACCGCTTCAGCGTGAGAATTTTCCCACGCTGTCAGTGACGTGCATGAGGTGAGCCGAGTTCATTGGACATGAACTCGGCTCATCTGGATGCCGTCACAGAGAGACGCTGAGCAGCGCAAGCAAGCCTGCGCTTCTCAGTGTCTGCGGGATGACAGGCTGGATGGCAGCTTTCTGCTGCGGTCCAGCCTGTCATCTCGATGTAGCAGAGCTGAAGCTCTCGTGGGAACCATGGGAAGGTAAGCATTATGTTGCTTTATTATTTTTCTTTTATTGCAGGGGATCGTTGGCTTCAGCTGGAATGGGCGTGATTGTAAGTATGGTTTAATTTAGAACAATAAAGAATTGTGTCTTTATTTCAATTAAAGGACTTTATTCTGGGTGTTTGTGTTTTTTTTTAACTTTGACTATGGGGTTAGTAATGGGGGTGTCTTATAGACGCCTCTCCATTACTAATCTGGGCTTGATGTTAGCTGGCATTATAAGCTGACATCAACCCCAGCCCTATTACCCCACTGCCACCGCTACAGGGCAGTGGGAAGAGCGAGGCTAAGTGCCAGAATTGGCGCATCCTATGGATGTGCCATTTCTGGGGCGGCTGACGGCTGGTGTTTCTAGCCTGGGAGGGGGCCAATATTCATAGCACCCTTCCTGGGCTATTAATTTCAGCCCCCAGCTGTCTGCCTAGCCTTTGCTAGCTATTAAAATAGGGGGGACCCCACGTCAATTTTTTGGGGGGTCCCCCATTTTAATAGCTAGTAAAGGCTAGGCATTCAGCTGGGGGCTGATATTAGTAGCCTGGGAAGCTCCGTGGGTATTACCCCTTCCCAGGCTTCAAACATCTGCCCCAGCCGTCTGCTTAACCTCCGCTAGAGACTAAAATTATGGGGGATCCCACGCCAATTTTTGTTTAAATAAATCCTTTATTTTAACACTAAATGACAAGTACAGTAATCAACACTGTCACTGTACTTCATATATATGTGACTGACATGTTTCTATCTATCTAATCTATGTGTGATGCTCTATTCCTTCTATTCTAAATTGTCGGGTACCGCTGCTGAATTGCCGGCCGGCTTTTTTAAAGAGACGGTGCATGAAAACACTAATATTTTTTTTAATAAATCCTTTACACTAAATGGCAAGTACAGTAATCAACACTGTCACTGTACTTCTTATATATGTGACTGACATGTTTCTATCTATCTAATCTATGTGTGATTCTCTATTCCTTCTATTCTAAATTGTCGGGTACCGCTGCTGAATTGCCGGCCGGCTTTTTTAAAGAGACGGTGCATGAAAACACTATTATTTTTTTTAATAAATCCTTTACACTAAATGGCAAGTACAGTAATCAACACTGTCACTGTACTTCTTATATATGTGACTGACATGTTTCTATCTATCTAATCTATGTGTGATTCTCTATTCCTTCTATTCTAAATTGTCGGGTACCGCTGCTGAATTGCCGGCCGGCTTTTTTAAAGAGACGGTGCATGAAAACACTAATATTTTTTTTTATAAATCCTTTACACTAAATGACAAGTACAGTAATCAACACTGTCACTGTACTTCTTATATATGTGACTGACAAGTTTCTATCTATCTAATCTATGTGTGATGCTCTATTCTTTCGGTTCTAAATTGTCGGGTACCGGTGTACCGCTGCTGATTTGCCGGCTTTTAATGTTTCACTGTGAGAACAGTTCCCATCGATTTGGGCAATCACTCTAATGCCACAACCACCATGGCTGTGGCATTACAGTGAGTGGCAGACAATCCCTGCATGATTGGTGCTCTAAATAGCGCCAGACATGCAGGACACGCTTTTGGTGCACGAACAGTTATCGAACATAACCTCGAACAGCCGAATTTTTTGCAAATCGATCGGGTTCATCGAACAACTCGAACACCGCCCAAAACAGCTCGAATTTGAGATTGGCGAACAGTTCTAGTCGAACACCGCTCATCTCTAGACACTACTGTTTTTCTTTACGGAAAAAACTACCAAAACCTGAATAATAGAGATTTTTTACAGTGGGATGGCAAAACCACAGTTATTGTTTACTGGGGTATACCACACTTTTTTAAATAGAGATATTTGCAGCTGAACAGTGAGCGACACACTCAAACTGCTTTTTTTAGATACCAAAGGCCCAAAAATGGATAGTACAGCGATTTGACCCGTGGAACTGCGAAACCACAATGGGATATCGGGCCTACACAAGACTATTTTCAACAGATATATTTTTGTGTCACAACAGTCAGGAGACACTACTGTTTTTCTTTATGGAAAAAACTACCAAAACCTGAATAATAGAGATTTTTTATCGTGGGATGGCAAAACCACAGTTATTGTTTACTGGGGTATACCACACTTTTTTAAATACAGATATTTGCGGCTGAACAGTGAGCGACACACTCAAAATGCTTTTTTTTTAGATACCAAAGGCCCAAAACTGGATAGTACAGTGATTTGACCCGTGGAACTGCGAAACAACACTGGGATGTCGGGCCTACACAAGACTATTTTCAACAGATATATTTTTGTGTCACAACAGTCAGGAGACACTACTGTTTTTCTTTACGGAAAAAACTACCAAAAGCTGAATAATAGAGATTTTTTACCGTGGGATGGCAAAACCACAGTTATTGTTTACTGGGGTATACCACACTTTTTTAAATAGAGATATTTGCGGCTGAACAGTGAGCGACACACTCAAACTGCTTTTTTTTTAGATACCAAAGGCCCAAAACTGGATAGTACAGCGATTTGACCCGTGGAACTGCGAAACCACACTGGGATGTCGGGCCTACGCAAGACTATTTTCAACAGATATATTTTTGTGTCACAACACTCAGGAGACACTACTGTTTTTCTTTACGGAAAAAACTACCAAAACCTGAATAATATAGATTTTTTACCGTGGGATGGCAAAACCACAGTTATTGATTACTGGGGTATACCACACTTTTTTAAATACAGATATTTGCGGCTGAACAGTGAGCGACACACTCAAACTGCTTTTTTTTTAGATACCAAAGGCCGAAAACTGGATAGTACAGTGATTTGACCCGTGGAACTGCGAAACCACACTGGGATGTCGGGTCTACACAAGACTATTTTCAACAGATATATTTTTGTGTCACAACAGTCAGGAGACACTACTGTTTTTCTTTACGGAAAAAACTACCAAAACCTGAATAATAGAGATTTTTTACCGTGGGATGGCAAAACCACAGTTATTGTTTACTGGGGTACACCACACTTTTTTAAATAGAGATATTTGCGGCTGAACAGTGAGCGACACACTCAAACTGCTTTTTTTTTAGATACCAAAGGCCCAAAACTGGATAGTACAGTGATTTGACCCGTGGAACTGCGAAACCACACTGGGATGTCGGTTCTACACAAGACTATTTTCAACAGATATATTTTTGTGTCACAACAGTCAGGAGACACTACTGTTTTTCTTTACGGAAAAAACTACCAAAACCTGAATAATAGAGATTTTTTACCGTGGGATGGCAAAACCACAGTTATTGTTTACTGGGGTACACCACACTTTTTAAATAGAGATATTTGCGGCTGAACAGTGAGCGACACACTCAAACTGCTTTTTTTTTAGATACCAAAGGCCCAAAACTGGATAATACAGTGATTTGACCCGTGGAACTGCGAAACCACACTGGGATGTCGGGCCTACACAAGACTATTTTCAACAGATATATCTTTGTGTCACAACAGTCAGGAGACACTACTGTTTTTCTTTACGGAAAAAACTACCAAAAGCTGAATAATAGAGATTTTTTACCGTGGGATGGCAAAACCACAGTTATTGTTTACTGGGATATACCAATCTTTTTTAAATACAGATATTTGCGGCTGAACAGTGAGCGACACACTCAAACTGCTTTTTTTTTAGATACCAAAGGCCCAAAACTGGATAGTACAGAGATTTGACCCGTGGAACTGCGAAACCACACTGGGATGTCGGGCCTACACAAGACTATTTTCAACAGATATATTTTTGTGTCACAACAGTCAGGAGACCCTACTGTTTTTCTTTACGGAAAAAACTACCAAAACCTGAATAATAGAGACTTTTTACCGTGTGATGGCAAAACCACAGTTATTGTTTAGTGGGGTATACCACACATTTTTAAATAGAGATATTTGCGGCTGAACAGTGAGCGACACACTCAAACTGCTTTTTTTTTAGATACCAAAGGCCCAAAACTGGATAGTACAGCGATTTGACCCGTGCAACTGCGAAACCACACTGGGAAGTCGGGCCTACACAAGACTACTTTCAACAGATATATTTTTGCGTCACAACAGTCAGGAGACACTACTGTTTTTCTTTACGGAAAAAAATACCAAAACCTGAATAATAGAGATTTTTTACCGTGTGATGGCAAAACCACAGTTATTGTTTAGTGGGGTATACCACACTTTTTTAAATAGAGATATTTGCGGCTGAAGAGTGAGCGACACACTCAAACTGCTTTTTTTTTAGATACCAAAGGCCCAAAACTGGATAGTACAGCGATTTGACCCGTGGAACTGCGAAACCACACTGGGAAGTCGGGCCTACACAAGACTA
The DNA here is from genome assembly GCF_046119375.1 of Phyllobates terribilis. Classification (NCBI taxonomy): domain Eukaryota; kingdom Metazoa; phylum Chordata; class Amphibia; order Anura; family Dendrobatidae; genus Phyllobates; species Phyllobates terribilis. The sequence continues at coordinate 349,020,648 of NW_027362763.1, forward strand.
TTTTCAACAGATATATTTTTGCGTCACAACAGTCAGGAGACACTACTGTTTTTCTTTACGGAAAAAACTACCAAAAGCTGAATAATAGAGATTTTTTACCGTGGGATGGCAAACCCACAGTTATTGTTTACTGGGGTATACGCCACTTTTTTAAATAGAGATATTTGCGGCTGAACAGTGAGCGACACACTCAAACTGCTTTTTTTTTAGATACCAAAGGCCCAAAACTGGATAGTACAGCAATTTGACCCGTGGAACTGCGAAACCACACTGGGATGTCGGGCCTACACAAGACTATTTTCAACAGATATATTTTTGCGCCACAACAGTCAGGAGACACTACTGTTTTTCTTTATGGAAAAAATTACCAAAAGCTGAATAATAGAGATTTTTTACCGTGGGATGGCAAAACCACAGTTATTGTTTAGTGGGGTATACCACACTTTTTTAAATAGAGATATTTGCGGCTGAACAGTGAGCGACACACTCAAACTGCTTTTTTTTTTAGATACCAAAGGCCCAAAACTGGATAGTACAGCGATTTGACCCGTGGAACTGCGAAACCACACTAGGATGTCGGGCCTACACAAGACTATTTTCAACAGATATATTTTTGTGTCACAACAGTCAGGAGACACTACTGTTTTTCTTTACGGAATAAACTACCAAAACCTGAATAATAGAGATTTTTTACCGTGGGATGGCAAAACCACAGTTATTGTTTACTGGGGTACACCACACTTTTTTAAATAGAGATATTTGCGGCTGAACAGTGAGCGACACACTCAAACTGCTTTTTTTTTAGATACCAAAGGCCCAAAACTGGATAGTACAGTGATTTGACCCCTGGAACTGCGAAACCACACTGGGATGTCGGGCCTACACAAGACTATTTTCAACAGATATATTTTTGTGTCACAACACTCAGGAGACACTACTGTTTTTCTTTACGGAAAAAACTACCAAAACCTGAATAATAGAGATTTTTTACCGTGGGATGGCAAAACCACAGTTATTGTTTACTGGGGTACACCACACTTTTTAAATAGAGATATTTGCGGCTGAACAGTGAGCGACACACTCAAACTGCTTTTTTTTTAGATACCAAAGGCCCAACACTGGATAGTACAGTGATTTGACCCGTGGAACTGCGAAACCACACTGGGATGTTGGGCCTACACAAGAATATTTTCAACAGATATATTTTTGTGTCACAACAGTCAGGAGACACTACTGTTTTTCTTTACGGAAAAAACTACCAAAAGCTGAATAATAGAGATTTTTTACCGTGGGATGGCAAAACCACAGTTATTGTATACTGGGATATACCAAACTTTTTTAAATAGAGATATTTGCGGCTGAACAGTGAGCGACACACTCAAACTGCTTTTTTTTTAGATACCAAATTCCCAAAACTGGATAGTACAGCGATTTGACCCGTGGAACTGCGAAATCACACTGGGATGTCGGGCCTACACAAGACTATTTTCAACAGATATATTTTTGTGTCACAGCAGTCAGGAGACACTACTGTTTTTCTTTACGGAAAAAACTACCAAAACCTGAATAATAGAGACTTTTTACCGTGGGATGGCAAAACCACAGTTATTGTTTACTGGGGTATACCACACTTTTTTAAAAAGAGAAATTTGAGGCTGAACAGTGAGTAACACACTCAAACTGCTTTTTTTTTTAGATACCAAAGGCCCAAAACTGGATAGTACAGCGATTTGACCCGTGGAACTGCGAAACCACACTGGGATGTCGGGCCTACGCAAGATTATTTTCAACAGATATATTTTTGTGTCACAACAGTCAGGAGACACTACTGTTTTTCTTTACGGAAAAAACTACCAAAAGCTGAATAATAGAGAATTTTTACCGTGGGATGGCAAAACCACAGTTATTGTTTACTGGGGTATACCACACTTTTTTAAATAGAGATATTTGCAGCTGAACAGTGAGCGACACACTCAAATTGCTTTTTTTTTAGATACCAAAGGCCCAAAACTGGATAGTACAGCGATTTGACCCGTGGAGCTGTGAAACCACACTGGGATGTCGGTCCTACGCAAGACTATTTTCAACAGATATATATTTGTGTCACAACACTCAGGAGACACTACTGTTTTTCTTTACGGAAAAAACTACCAAAACCTGAATAATAGAGATTTTTTACCGTGGGATGGCAAAACCACAGTTATTGATTACTGGGGTATACCACACTTTTTTAAATACAGATATTTGCGGCTGAACAGTGAGCGACACACTCAAACTGCTTTTTTTTTAGATACCAAAGGCCCAAAACTGGATAGTATAGAGATTTGACCCGTGGAACTGCGAAACCACACTGGGATGTCGGGCCTACACAAGACTATTTTCAACAGATATATTTTTGTGTCACAACAGTCAGGAGACCCTACTGTTTTTCTTTACGGAAAAAACTACCAAAACCTGAATAATAGAGACTTTTTACCGTGTGATGACAAAACCACAGTTATTGTTTAGTGGGGTATACCACACATTTTTAAATAGAGATATTTGCGGCTGAACAGTGAGCGACACACTCAAACTGCTTTTTTTTTAGATACCAAAGGCCCAAAACTGGATAGTACAGCGATTTGACCCGTGGAACTGCGAAACCACACTGGGAAGTCGGGCCTACACAAGACTATTTTCAACAGATATATTTTTGCGTCACAACAGTCAGGAGACACTACTGTTTTTCTTTACGGAAAAAACTACCAAAAGCTGAATAATAGAGATTTTTTACCGTGGGATGGCAAAACCACAGTTATTGTTTACTTGTGTATACCACACTTTTTTAAATAGAGATATTTGCGGCTGAACAGTGAGCGACACACTCAAACTGCTTTTTTTTTTAGATACCAAAGGCCCAAAACTGGATAGTACAGCGATTTGACCGGTGGAACTGCGAAACCACACTGGGATGTCGGGCCTACACAAGACTATTTTCAACAGATATATTTTTGCGCCACAACAGTCAGGAGACACTACTGTTTTTCTTTATGGAAAAAATTACCAAAAGCTGAATAATAGAGATTTTTTACCGTGGGATGGCAAAACCACAGTTATTGTTTACTGGGGTATACCACACTTTTTTAAATAGAGATATTTGCGGCTGAACAGTGAGCGACACTCTCAAACTGCTTTTTTTTTAGATACCAAAGGCCCAAAACTGGATAGTACAGCGATTTGACCCATGGAACTGCGAAACCACACTGGGATGTCGGGCCTACGCAAGACTATTTTCAATAGATATATTTTTGTGTCACAACACTCAGGAGACACTACTGTTTTTCTTTACGGAAAAAACTACCAAAACCTGAATAATATAGATTTTTTACCGTGGGATGGCAAAACCACAGTTATTGATTACTGGGGTATACCACACTTTTTTAAATACAGATATTTGCGGCTGAACAGTGAGCGACACACTCAAACTGCTTTTTTTTTAGATACCAAAGGCCCAAAACCGGATAGTACAGCGATTTGACCCGTGGAACTGCGAAACCACACTGGGATGTCGGGCCTACACAAGACTATTTTCAACAGATATATTTTTGTGTCACAACAGTCAGGAGACACTACTGTTTTTCTTTACGGAATAAACTACCAAAAGCTGAATAATAGAGATTTTTTACCGTGGGATGGCAAAACCACAGTTATTGTATACTGGGATATACCAAACTTTTTTAAATAGAGATATTTGCGGCTGAACAGTGAGCGACACACTCAAACTGCTTTTTTTTTAGATACCAAATTCCCAAAACTGGATAGTACAGCGATTTGACCCGTGGCACTGCGAAATCACACTGGGATGTCGGGCCTACACAAGACTATTTTCAACAGATATATTTTTGTGTCACAGCAGTCAGGAGACACTACTGTTTTTCTTTACGGAAAAAACTACCAAAACCTGAATAATAGAGACTTTTTACCGTGGGATGGCAAAACCACAGTTATTGTTTACTGGGGTATACCACACTTTTTTAAAAAGAGATATTTGCGGCCGAACAGTGAGCAACACACTCAAACTGCTTTTTTTTTTAGATACCAAAGGCCAAAAACTGGATAGTACAGCGATTTGACCCGTGGAACTGCGAAACCACACTGGGATGTCGGGCCTACGCAAGACTATTTTCAACAGATATATTTTTGTGTCACAACACTCAGGAGACACTACTGTTTTTCTTAACGGAAAAAACTACCAAAACCTGAATAATAGAGATTTTTTACCGTGGGATGGCAAAACCACAGTTATTGATTACTGGGGTATACCACACTTTTTTAAATACAGATATTTGCGGCTGAACAGTGAGCGACACACTCAAACTGCTTTTTTTTTAGATACCAAAGGCCCAAAACTGGATAGTACAGAGATTTGACCCGTGGAACTGCGAAACCACACTGGGATGTCGGGCCTACACAAGACTATTTTCAACAGATATATTTTTGTGTCACAACAGTCAGGAGACCCTACTGTTTTTCTTTACGGAAAAAACTACCAAAACCTGAATAATAGAGACTTTTTACCGTGTGATGGCAAAACCACAGTTATTGTTTAGTGGGGTATACCACACATTTTTAAATAGAGATATTTGCGGCTGAACAGTGAGCGACACACTCAAACTGCTTTTTTTTTAGATACCAAAGGCCCAAAACTGGATAGTACAGCGATTTGACCCGTGGAACTGCGAAACCACACTGGGAAGTCGGGCCTACACAAGACTATTTTCAACAGATATATTTTTGCGTCACAACAGTCAGGAGACACTACTGTTTTTCTTTACGGAAAAAACTACCAAAAGCTGAATAATAGAGATTTTTTACCGTGGGATGGCAAAACCACAGTTATTGTTTACTGGGGTATACCACACTTTTTTAAATAGAGATATTTGCAGCTGAACAGTGAGCGACACACTCAAATTGCTTTTTTTTTAGATACCAAAGGCCCAAAACTGGATAGTACAGCGATTTGACCCGTGGAGCTGTGAAACCACACTGGGATGTCGGGCCTACGCAAGACTATTTTCAACAGATATATTTTTGTGTCACAACACTCAGGAGACACTACTGTTTTTCTTTACGGAAAAAACTACCAAAACCTGAATAATAGAGATTTTTTACCGTGGGATGGCAAAACCACAGTTATTGATTACTGGGGTATACCACACTTTTTTAAATACAGATATCTGCGGCTGAACAGTGAGCGACACACTCAAACTGCTTTTTTTTTAGATACCAAAGGCCCAAAACTGGATAGTATAGAGATTTGACCCGTGGAACTGCGAAACCACACTGGGATGTCGGGCCTACACAAGACTATTTTCAACAGATATATTTTTGTGTCACAACAGTCAGGAGACCCTACTGTTTTTCTTTACGGAAAAAACTACCAAAACCTGAATAATAGAGACTTTTTACCGTGTGATGGCAAAACCACAGTTATTGTTTAGTGGGGTATACCACACATTTTTAAATAGAGATATTTGCGGCTGAACAGTGAGCGACACACTCAAACTGCTTTTTTTTTAGATACCAAAGGCCCAAAACTGGATAGTACAGCGATTTGACCCGTGGAACTGCGAAACCACACTGGGAAGTCGGGCCTACACAAGACTATTTTCAACAGATATATTTTTGCGTCACAACAGTCAGGAGACACTACTGTTTTTCTTTACGGAAAAAACTACCAAAAGCTGAATAATAGAGATTTTTTACCGTGGGATGGCAAAACCACAGTTATTGTTTACTGGGGTATACCACACTTTTTTAAATAGAGATATTTGCGGCTGAACAGTGAGCGACACACTCAAACTGCTTTTTTTTTTAGATACCAAAGGCCCAAAACTGGATAGTACAGCGATTTGACCCGTGGAACTGCGAAACCACACTGGGATGTCGGGCCTACACAAGACTATTTTCAACAGATATATTTTTGTGTCACAACAGTCAGGAGACACTACTGTTTTTCTTTATGGAAAAAAATACCAAAACCTGAATAATAGAGATTTTTTACCGTGTGATGGCAAAACCACAGTTATTGTTTAGTGGGGTATACCACACTTTTTTAAATAGAGATATTTGCGGCTGAAAAGTGAGCGACACACTCAAACTGCTTTTTTTTTAGATACCAAAGGCCCAAAACTGGATAGTACAGCGATTTGACCCGTGGAACTGCGAAACCACACTGGGAAGTCGGGCCTACACAAGACTATTTTCAACAGATATATTTTTGCGTCACAACAGTCAGGAGACACTACTGTTTTTATTTACGGAAAAAACTACCAAAAGCTGAATAATAGAGATTTTTTACCGTGGGATGGCAAACCCACAGTTATTGTTTACTGAGGTATACACCACATTGTTAAATAGAGATATTTGCGGCTGAACAGTGATCGACACACTCAAACTGCTTTTTTTTTAGATACCAATGGCCCAAAACTGGATAGTACAGCAATTTGACCCGTGGAACTGCGAAACCACACTGGGATGTCGGGCCTACACAAGACAATTTTCAACAGATATATTTTTGCGCCACAACAGTCAGGAGACACTACTGTTTTTCTTTATGGAAAAAATTACCAAAAGCTGAATAATAGAGATTTTTTACCGTGGGATGGCAAAACCACAGTTATTGTTTACTGGGGTATACCACACTTTTTTAAATAGAGATATTTGCGGCTGAACAGTGAGCGACACTCTCAAACTGCTTTTTTTTTAGATACCAAAGGCCCAAAACTGGATAGTACAGCGATTTGACCCATGGAACTGCGAAACCACACTGGGATGTCGGGCCTACGCAAGACTATTTTCAATAGATATATTTTTGTGTCACAACACTCAGGAGACACTACTGTTTTTCTTTACGGAAAAAACTACCAAAACCTGAATAATATAGATTTTTTACCGTGGGATGGCAAAACCACAGTTATTGATTACTGGGGTATACCACACTTTTTTAAATACAGATATTTGCGGCTGAACAGTGAGCGACACACTCAAACTGCTTTTTTTTTAGATACCAAAGGCCCAAAACCGGATAGTACAGCGATTTGACCCGTGGAACTGCGAAACCACACTGGGATGTCGGGCCTACACAAGACTATTTTCAACAGATATATTTTTGTGTCACAACAGTCAGGAGACACTACTGTTTTTCTTTACGGAATAAACTACCAAAAGCTGAATAATAGAGATTTTTTACCGTGGGATGGCAAAACCACAGTTATTGTATACTGGGATATACCAAACTTTTTTAAATAGCGATATTTGCGGCTGAACAGTGAGCGACACACTCAAACTGCTTTTTTTTTAGATACCAAATTCCCAAAACTGGATAGTACAGCGATTTGACCCGTGGAACTGCGAAATCACACTGGGATGTCGGGCCTACACAAGACTATTTTCAACAGATATATTTTTGTGTCACAGCAGTCAGGAGACACTACTGTTTTTCTTTACGGAAAAAACTACCAAAACCTGAATAATAGAGACTTTTTACCGTGGGATGGCAAAACCACAGTTATTGTTTACTGGGGTATACCACACTTTTTTAAAAAGAGATATTTGCGGCCGAACAGTGAGCAACACACTCAAACTGCTTTTTTTTTTAGATACCAAAGGCCAAAAACTGGATAGTACAGCGATTTGACCCGTGGAACTGCGAAACCACACTGGGATGTCGGGCCTACGCAAGACTATTTTCAACAGATATATTTTTGTGTCACAACACTCAGGAGACACTACTGTTTTTCTTTACGGAAAAAACTACCAAAACCTGAATAATAGAGATTTTTTACCGTGGGATGGCAAAACCACAGTTATTGATTACTGGGGTATACCACACTTTTTTAAATACAGATATTTGCGGCTGAACAGTGAGCGACACACTCAAACTGCTTTTTTTGTAGATACCAAAGGCCCAAAACTGGATAGTACAGAGATTTGACCCGTGGAACTGCGAAACCACACTGGGATGTCGGGCCTACACAAGACTATTTTCAACAGATATATTTTTGTGTCACAACAGTCAGGAGACCCTACTGTTTTTCTTTACGGAAAAAACTACCAAAACCTGAATAATAGAGACTTTTTACCGTGTGATGGCAAAACCACAGTTATTGTTTTGTGGGGTATACCACACATTTTTAAATAGAGATATTTGCGGCTGAACAGTGAGCGACACACTCAAACTGCTTTTTTTTTAGATACCAAAGGCCCAAAACTGGATAGTACAGCGATTTGACCCGTGGAACTGCGAAACCACACTGGGAAGTCGGGCCTACACAAGACTATTTTCAACAGATATATTTTTGCGTCACAACAGTCAGGAGACACTACTGTTTTTCTTTACGTAAAAAACTACCAAAAGCTGAATAATAGAGATTTTTTACCGTGGGATGGCAAACCCACAGTTATTGTTTACTGGGGTATACACCACTTTGTTAAATAGAGATATTTGCGGCTGAACAGTGAGCGACACACTCAAACTGCTTTTTTTTTAGATACCAAAGGCCCAAAACTGGATAGTACAGCGATTTGTCCCGTGGAACTGCGAAATCACACTGGGATGTCGGGCCTACACAAGACTATTTTCAACAGATATATTTTTGTGTCACAGCAGTCAGGAGACACTACTGTTTTTCCTTACGGAAAAAAATACCAAAACCTGAATAATAGAGATTTTTTACCGTGGGATGGCAAAACCACAGTTATTGTTTACTGGGGTATACCACACTTTTTTAAATAGAGATATTTGCGGCTGAACAGTGAGCGACACTCTCAAACTGCTTTTTTTTTAGATACCAAAGGCCCAAAACTGGATAGTACAGCGATTTGACCCATGGAACTGCGAAACCACACTGGGATGTCGGGCCTACACAAGACTATTTTCAACAGATATATTTTTGTGTCACAACAGTCAGGAGACACTACTGTTTTTCTTTACGGAAAAAACTACCAAAAGCTGAATAATACAGATTTTTTACCGTGGGATGGCAAAACCACAGTTATTGTTTACTGGGGTATACCACACTTTTTTAAATAGAGATATTTGCGGCTGAACAGTGAGCGACACACTCAAACTACTTTTTTTTTAGATACCAAAGGCCCAAAACTGGATAGTACAGCGATTTGACCCGTGGAACTGCGAAACCACACTGGGAAGTCGGGCCTACACAAGACTATTTTCAACAGATATATTTTTGCGTCACAACAGTCAGGAGACACTACTGTTTTTCTTTACGGAAAAAACTACCAAAAGCTGAATAATAGAGATTTTTTACCGTGGGATGGCAAAACCACAGTTATTGTTTACTGGGGTATACCACACTTTTTTAAATAGAGATATTTGCGGCTGAACAGTGAGCGACACACTCAAACTGCTTTTTTTTTTAGATACCAAAGGCCCAAAACTGGATAGTACAGCGATTTGACCCGTGGAACTGCGAAACCACACTGGGAAGTCGGGCCTACACAAGACTATTTTCAACAGATATATTTTTGCGTCACAACAGTCAGGAGACACTACTGTTTTTCTTTACGGAAAAAACTACCAAAAGCTGAATAATAGAGATTTTTTACCGTGGGATGGCAAAACCACAGTTATTGTTTACTGGGGTATACGACACTTTTTTAAATAGAGATATTTGCGGCTGAACAGTGAGCGACACACTCAAACTGCTTTTTTTTTTAGATACCAAAGGCCCAAAACTGGATAGTACAGCGATTTGACCCGTGGAACTGCGAAACCACACTGGGATGTCGGGCCTACACAAGACTATTTTCAACAGATATATTTTTGTGCCACAACACTCAGGAGACACTACTGTTTTTCTTTATGGAAAAAATTACCAAAAGCTGAATAATAGAGATTTTTTACCGTGGGATGGCAAAACCACAGCTATTGTTTAGTGGGGTAAACCACACTTTTTTAAATAGAGATATTTGCGGCTGAACGGTGAGCGACACACTCAAACTGCTTTTTTTTTTAGATACCAAAGGCCCAAACCTGGATAGTACAGCGATTTGACCTGTGGAACTGCGAAACCACACTGGGATGTCGGGCCTACACAAGACTATTTTCAACAGATATATTTTTGTGTCACAACAGTCAGGAGACACTACTGTTTTTCTTTACGGAAAAAACTACCAAAACCTGAATAATAGAGACTTTTTACCGTGTGATGGCAAAACCACAGTTATTGTTTAGTGGGGTATACCACACATTTTTAAATAGAGATATTTGCGGCTGAACAGTGAGCGACATACTCAAACTGCTTTTTTTTAGATACCAAAGGCCCAAAACTGGATAGTACAGCGATTTGACCCGTGGAACTGCGAAACCACACTGGGAAGTCGGGCCTACACAAGACTATTTTCAACAGATATATTTTTGCGTCACAACAGTCAGGAGACACTACTGTTTTTCTTTACGGAAAAAACTACCAAAAGCTGAATAATAGAGATTTTTTACCGTGGGATGGCAAAACCACAGTTATTGTTTACTGGGGTATACCACACTTTTTTAAATAGAGATATTTGCGGCTGAACAGTGAGCGACACACTCAAACTACTTTTTTTTTAGATACCAAAGGCCCAAAACTGGATAGTACAGCGATTTGACCCGTGGAACTGCGAAACCACACTGGGAAGTCGGGCCTACACAAGACTATTTTCAACAGATATATTTTTGCGTCACAACAGTCAGGAGACACTACTGTTTTTCTTTACGGAAAAAACTACCAAAAGCTGAATAATAGAGATTTTTTACCGTGGGATGGCAAAACCACAGTTATTGTTTACTGGGGTATACCACACTTTATTAAATAGAGATATTTGCGGCTGAACAGTGAGCGACACACTCAAACTGCTTTTTTTTTTAGATACCAAAGGCCCAAAACTGGATAGTACAGCGATTTCACCCGTGGAACTGCGAAACCACACTGGGAAGTCGGGCCTACACAAGACTATTTTCAACAGATATATTTTTGCGTCACAACAGTCAGGAGACACTACTGTTTTTCTTTACGGAAAAAACTACCAAAAGCTGAATAATAGAGATTTTTTACCGTGGGATGGCAAAACCACAGTTATTGTTTACTGGGGTATACGACACTTTTTTAAATAGAGATATTTGCGGCTGAACAGTGAGCGACACACTCAAACTGCTTTTTTTTTTAGATACCAAAGGCCCAAAACTGGATAGTACAGCGATTTGACCCGTGGAACTGCGAAACCACACTGGGATGTCGGGCCTACACAAGACTATTTTCAACAGATATATTTTTGTGCCACAACACTCAGGAGACACTACTGTTTTTCTTTATGGAAAAAATTACCAAAAGCTGAATAATAGAGATTTTTTACCGTGGGATGGCAAAACCACAGCTATTGTTTAGTGGGGTATACCACACTTTTTTAAATAGAGATATTTGCGGCTGAACGGTGAGCGACACACTCAAACTGCTTTTTTTTTTAGATACCAAAGGCCCAAAACTGGATAGTACAGCGATTTGACCTGTGGAACTGCGAAACCACACTGGGATGTCGGGCCTACACAAGACTATTTTCAACAGATATATTTTTGTGTCACAACAGTCAGGAGACACTACTGTTTTTCCTTACGGAAAAAAATACCAAAACCTGAATAATAGAGATTTTTTACCGTGGGATGGCAAAACCACAGTTATTGTTTACTGGGGTATACCACACTTTTTTAAATAGAGATATTTGCGGCTGAACAGTGAGCGACACACTCAAACTGCTTTTTTTTTAGATACCAAAGGCCCAAAACTGGATAGTACAGCGACTTGACCCATGGAACTGCGAAACCACACTGGGATGTCGGGCTTACGCAAGACTATTTTCAACAGATATATTTTTGTGTCACAACACTCAGGAGACACTACTGTTTTTCTTTACGGAAAAAACTACCAAAACCTGAATAATAGAGACTTTTTACCGTGTGATGGCAAAACCACCGTTATTGTTTAGTGGGGTATACCACACTTTTTTAAATAGAGATATTTGCGGCTGAAAAGTGAGCGACACACTCAAACTGCTTTTTTTTTAGATACCAAAGGCCCAAAACTGGATAGTACAGCGATTTGACCCGTGGAACTGCGAAACCACACTGGGAAGTCGGGCCTACACAAGACTATTTTCAACAGATATATTTTTGCGTCACAACAGTCAGGAGACACTACTGTTTTTCTTTACGGAAAAAACTACCAAAAGCTGAATAATAGAGATTTTTTACCGTGGGATGGCAAAACCACAGTTATTGTTTACTGGGGTATACGACACTTTTTTAAATAGAGATATTTGCGGCTGAACAGTGAGCGACACACTCAAACTGCTTTTTTTTTAGATACCAAAGGCCCAAAACTGGATAGTACAGCGATTTGACCCGTGGAACTGCGAAACCACACTGGGATGTCGGGCCTACACAAGACTATTTTCAACAGATATATTTTTGTGTCACAACAGTCAGGAGACACTACTGTTTTTCTTTATGGAAAAAATTACCAAAAGCTGAATAATAGAGATTTTTTACCGTGGGATGGCAAAACCACAGTTATTGTTTAGTGGGGTATACCACACTTTTTTAAATAGAGATATTTGCGGCTGAACAGTGAGCGACACACTCAAACTGCTTTTTTTTTTAGATACCAAAGGCCCAAAACTGGATAGTACAGCGATTTGACCCGTGAAACTGCGAAACCACACTGGGATGTCGGGCCTACACAAGACTATTTTCAACAGATATATTTTTGTGTCACAACAGTCAGGAGACACTACTGTTTTTCTTTACGGAAAAAACTACCAAAAGCTGAATAATAGAGATTTTTTACCGTGGGATGGCAAAACCACAGTTATTGTTTACTGGGGTATACCACACTTTTTTAAATAGAGATATTTGCGGCTGAACAGTGAGCGACACACTCAAACTACTTTTTTTTTAGATACCAAAGGCCCAAAACTGGATAGTACAGCGATTTGACCCGTGGAACTGCGAAACCACACTGGGAAGTCGGGCCTACACAAGACTATTTTCAACAGATATATTTTTGCGTCACAACAGTCAGGAGACACTACTGTTTTTCTTTACGGAAAAAACTACCAAAAGCTGAATAATAGAGATTTTTTACCGTGGGATGGCAAAACCACAGTTATTGTTTACTGGGGTATACCACACTTTATTAAATAGAGATATTTGCGGCTGAACAGTGAGCGACACACTCAAACTGCTTTTTTTTTTAGATACCAAAGGCCCAAAACTGGATAGTACAGCGATTTCACCCGTGGAACTGCGAAACCACACTGGGAAGTCGGGCCTACACAAGACTATTTTCAACAGATATATTTTTGCGTCACAACAGTCAGGAGACACTACTGTTTTTCTTTACGGAAAAAACTACCAAAAGCTGAATAATAGAGATTTTTTACCGTGGGATGGCAAAACCACAGTTATTGTTTACTGGGGTATACGACACTTTTTTAAATAGAGATATTTGCGGCTGAACAGTGAGCGACACACTCAAACTGCTTTTTTTTTTAGATACCAAAGGCCCAAAACTGGATAGTACAGCGATTTGACCCGTGGAACTGCGAAACCACACTGGGATGTCGGGCCTACACAAGACTATTTTCAACAGATATATTTTTGTGCCACAACACTCAGGAGACACTACTGTTTTTCTTTATGGAAAAAATTACCAAAAGCTGAATAATAGAGATTTTTTACCGTGGGATGGCAAAACCACAGCTATTGTTTAGTGGGGTATACCACACTTTTTTAAATAGAGATATTTGCGGCTGAACGGTGAGCGACACACTCAAACTGCTTTTTTTTTTAGATACCAAAGGCCCAAAACTGGATAGTACAGCGATTTGACCTGTGGAACTGCGAAACCACACTGGGATGTCGGGCCTACACAAGACTATTTTCAACAGATATATTTTTGTGTCACAACAGTCAGGAGACACTACTGTTTTTCCTTACGGAAAAAAATACCAAAACCTGAATAATAGAGATTTTTTACCGTGGGATGGCAAAACCACAGTTATTGTTTACTGGGGTATACCACACTTTTTTAAATAGAGATATTTGCGGCTGAACAGTGAGCGACACACTCAAACTGCTTTTTTTTTAGATACCAAAGGCCCAAAACTGGATAGTACAGCGACTTGACCCATGGAACTGCGAAACCACACTGGGATGTCGGGCTTACGCAAGACTATTTTCAACAGATATATTTTTGTGTCACAACACTCAGGAGACACTACTGTTTTTCTTTACGGAAAAAACTACCAAAACCTGAATAATAGAGACTTTTTACCGTGTGATGGCAAAACCACCGTTATTGTTTAGTGGGGTATACCACACTTTTTTAAATAGAGATATTTGCGGCTGAAAAGTGAGCGACACACTCAAACTGCTTTTTTTTTAGATACCAAAGGCCCAAAACTGGATAGTACAGCGATTTGACCCGTGGAACTGCGAAACCACACTGGGAAGTCGGGCCTACACAAGACTATTTTCAACAGATATATTTTTGCGTCACAACAGTCAGGAGACACTACTGTTTTTCTTTACGGAAAAAACTACCAAAAGCTGAATAATAGAGATTTTTTACCGTGGGATGGCAAAACCACAGTTATTGTTTACTGGGGTATACGACACTTTTTTAAATAGAGATATTTGCGGCTGAACAGTGAGCGACACACTCAAACTGCTTTTTTTTTAGATACCAAAGGCCCAAAACTGGATAGTACAGCGATTTGACCCGTGGAACTGCGAAACCACACTGGGATGTCGGGCCTACACAAGACTATTTTCAACAGATATATTTTTGTGTCACAACAGTCAGGAGACACTACTGTTTTTCTTTATGGAAAAAATTACCAAAAGCTGAATAATAGAGATTTTTTACCGTGGGATGGCAAAACCACAGTTATTGTTTAGTGGGGTATACCACACTTTTTTAAATAGAGATATTTGCGGCTGAACAGTGAGCGACACACTCAAACTGCTTTTTTTTTTAGATACCAAAGGCCCAAAACTGGATAGTACAGCGATTTGACCCGTGAAACTGCGAAACCACACTGGGATGTCGGGCCTACACAAGACTATTTTCAACAGATATATTTTTGTGTCACAACAGTCAGGAGACACTACTGTTTTTCTTTACGGAAAAAAATACCAAAACCTGAATAATAGAGATTTTTTACCGTGTGATGGCAAAACCACAGTTATTGTTTAGTGGGGTATACCACACTTTTTTAAATAGAGATATTTGCGGCTGAAAAGTGAGCGACACACTCAAACTGCTTTTTTTTTTAGATACCAAAGGCCCAAAACTGGATAGTACAGCGATTTGACCCGTGGAACTGCGAAACCACACTGGGAAGTCGGGCCTACACAAGACTATTTTCAACAGATATATTTTTGCGTCACAACAGTCAGGAGACACTACTGTTTTTCTTTACGGAAAAAACTACCAAAAGCTGAATAATAGAAATTTTTTACCGTGGGATGGCAAAACCACAGTTATTGTTTACTGGGGTATACGACACTTTTTTAAATAGAGATATTTGCGGCTGAACAGTGAGCGACACACTGAAACTGCTTTTTTTTTAGATACCAAAGGCCCAAAACTGGATAGTACAGCGATTTGACCCGTGGAACTGCGAAACCACACTGGGATGTCGGGCCTACACAAGACTATTTTCAACAGATATATTTTTGTGTCACAACAGTCAGGAGACACTACTGTTTTTCTTTATGGAAAAAATTACCAAAAGCTGAATAATAGAGATTTTTTACCGTGGGATGGCAAAACCAAAGTTATTGTTTAGTGGGGTATACCACACTTTTTTAAATAGAGATATTTGCGGCTGAACAGTGAGCGACACACTCAAACTGCTTTTTTTTTTAGATACCAAAGGCCCAAAACTGGATAGTACAGCGATTTGACCCGTGAAACTGCGAAACCACACTGGGATGTCGGGCCTACACAAGACTATTTTCAACAGATATATTTTTGTGTCACAACAGTCAGGAGACACTACTGTTTTTCCTTACGGAAAAAAATACCAAAACCTGAATAATAGAGATTTTTTACCGTGGGATGGCAAAACCACAGTTATTGTTTACTGGGGTATACCACACTTTTTTAAATAGAGATATTTGCGGCTGAACAGTGAGCGACACACTCAAACTGCTTTTTTTTTAGATACCAAAGGCCCAAAACTGGATAGTACAGCGACTTGACCCATGGAACTGCGAAACCACACTGGGATGTCGGGCTTACGCAAGACTATTTTCAACAGATATATTTTTGTGTCACAACACTCAGGAGACACTACTGTTTTTCTTTACGGAAAAAACTACCAAAACCTGAATAATAGAGACTTTTTACCGTGTGATGGCAAAACCACAGTTATTGTTTAGTGGGGTATACCACACATTTTTAAATAGAGATATTTGCGGCTGAACAGTGAGCGACATACTCAAACTGCTTTTTTTTAGATACCAAAGGCCCAAAACTGGATAGTACAGCGATTTGACCCGTGGAACTGCGAAACCACACTGGGAAGTCGGGCCTACACAAGACTATTTTCAACAGATATATTTTTGCGTCACAACAGTCAGGAGACACTACTGTTTTTCTTTACGGAAAAAACTACCAAAAGCTGAATAATAGAGATTTTTTACCGTGGGATGGCAAAACCACAGTTATTGTTTACTGGGGTATACCACACTTTTTTAAATAGAAATATTTGCGGCTGAACAGTGAGCGACACACTCAAACTTCTTTTTTTTTTAGATACCAAAGGCCCAAAACTGGATAGTACAGCGATTTGACCCGTGGAACTGCGAAACCACACTGGGATGTCGGGCCTACACAAGACTATTTTCAACAGATATATTTTTGTGTCACAACAGTCAGGAGACACTACTGTTTTTCTTTACGGAAAAAAATACCAAAACCTGAATAATAGAGATTTTTTACCGTGTGATGGCAAAACCACAGTTATTGTTTAGTGGGGTATACCACACTTTTTTAAATAGAGATATTTGCGGCTGAAAAGTGAGCGACACACTCAAACTGCTTTTTTTTTAGATACCAAAGGCCCAAAACTGGATAGTACAGCGATTTGACCCGTGGAACTGAGAAACCACACTGGGAAGTCGGGCCTACACAAGACTATTTTCAACAGATATATTTTTGCGTCACAACAGTCAGGAGACACTACTGTTTTTCTTTACGGAAAAAACTACCAAAAGCTGAATAATAGAGATTTTTTACCGTGGGATGGCAAAACCACAGTTATTGTTTACTGGGGTATACCACACTTTTTTAAATAGAGATATTTGCGGCTGAACAGTGAGCGACACACTCAAACTGCTTTTTTTTTAGATACCAAAGGCCCAAAACTGGATAGTACAGCGATTTGACCTGTGGAACTGCGAAACCACACTGGGATGTCGGGCCTACACAAGACTATTTTCAACAGATATATTTTTGTGTCACAACAGTCAGGAGACACTACTGTTTTTCTTTATGGAAAAAATTACCAAAAGCTGAATAATAGAGATTTTTTACCGTGGGATGGCAAAACCACAGTTATTGTTTAGTGGGGTATACCACACTTTTTTAAATAGAGATATTTGCGGCTGAACAGTGAGCGACACACTCAAACTGCTTTTTTTTTTAGATACCAAAGGCCCAAAACTGGATAGTACAGCGATTTGACCCGTGAAACTGCGAAACCACACTGGGATGTCGGGCCTACACAAGACTATTTTCAACAGATATATTTTTGTGTCACAACAGTCAGGAGACACTACTGTTTTTCTTTATGGAAAAAATTACCAAAAGCTGAATAATAGAGATTTTTTACCGTGGGATGGCAAAACCAAAGTTATTGTTTAGTGGGGTATACCACACTTTTTTAAATAGAGATATTTGCGGCTGAACAGTGAGCGACACACTCAAACTGCTTTTTTTTTTAGATACCAAAGGCCCAAAACTGGATAGTACAGCGATTTCACCCGTGGAACTGCGAAACCACACTGGGAAGTCGGGCCTACACAAGACTATTTTCAACAGATATATTTTTGCGTCACAACAGTCAGGAGACACTACTGTTTTTCTTTACGGAAAAAACTACCAAAAGCTGAATAATAGAGATTTTTTACCGTGGGATGGCAAAACCACAGTTATTGTTTACTGGGGTATACGACACTTTTTTAAATAGAGATATTTGCGGCTGAACAGTGAGCGACACACTCAAACTGCTTTTTTTTTTAGATACCAAAGGCCCAAAACTGGATAGTACAGCGATTTGACCCGTGGAACTGCGAAACCACACTGGGATGTCGGGCCTACACAAGACTATTTTCAACAGATATATTTTTGTGCCACAACACTCAGGAGACACTACTGTTTTTCTTTATGGAAAAAATTACCAAAAGCTGAATAATAGAGATTTTTTACCGTGGGATGGCAAAACCACAGCTATTGTTTAGTGGGGTATACCACACTTTTTTAAATAGAGATATTTGCGGCTGAACGGTGAGCGACACACTCAAACTGCTTTTTTTTTTAGATACCAAAGGCCCAAAACTGGATAGTACAGCGATTTGACCTGTGGAACTGCGAAACCACACTGGGATGTCGGGCCTACACAAGACTATTTTCAACAGATATATTTTTGTGTCACAACACTCAGGAGACACTACTGTTTTTCTTTACGGAAAAAACTACCAAAACCTGAATAATAGAGACTTTTTACCGTGTGATGGCAAAACCACAGTTATTGTTTAGTGGGGTATACCACACTTTTTTAAATAGAGATATTTGCGGCTGAAAAGTGAGCGACACACTCAAACTGCTTTTTTTTTAGATACCAAAGGCCCAAAACTGGATAGTACAGCGATTTGACCCGTGGAACTGCGAAACCACACTGGGAAGTCGGGCCTACACAAGACTATTTTCAACAGATATATTTTTGCGTCACAACAGTCAGGAGACACTACTGTTTTTCTTTACGGAAAAAACTACCAAAAGCTGAATAATAGAGATTTTTTACCGTGGGATGGCAAAACCACAGTTATTGTTTACTGGGGTATACGACACTTTTTTAAATAGAGATATTTGCGGCTGAACAGTGAGCGACACACTCAAACTGCTTTTTTTTTAGATACCAAAGGCCCAAAACTGGATAGTACAGCGATTTGACCCGTGGAACTGCGAAACCACACTGGGATGTCGGGCCTACACAAGACTATTTTCAACAGATATATTTTTGTGTCACAACAGTCAGGAGACACTACTGTTTTTCTTTATGGAAAAAATTACCAAAAGCTGAATAATAGAGATTTTTTACCGTGGGATGGCAAAACCACAGTTATTGTTTAGTGGGGTATACCACACTTCTTTAAATAGAGATATTTGCGGCTGAACAGTGAGCGACACACTCAAACTGCTTTTTTTTTTAGATACCAAAGGCCCAAAACTGGATAGTACAGCGATTTGACCCGTGAAACTGCGAATCCACACTGGGATGTCGGGCCTACACAAGACTATTTTCAACAGATATATTTTTGTGTCACAACAGTCAGGAGACACTACTGTTTTTCTTTACGGAAAAAAATACCAAAACCTGAATAATAGAGATTTTTTACCGTGTGATGGCAAAACCACAGTTATTGTTTAGTGGGGTATACCACACTTTTTTAAATAGAGATATTTGCGGCTGAAAAGTGAGCGACACACTCAAACTGCTTTTTTTTTTAGATACCAAAGGCCCAAAACTGGATAGTACAGCGATTTGACCCGTGGAACTGCGAAACCACACTGGGAAGTCGGGCCTACACAAGACTATTTTCAACAGATATATTTTTGCGTCACAACAGTCAGGAGACACTACTGTTTTTCCTTACGGAAAAAACTACCAAAAGCTGAATAATAGAGATTTTTTACCGTGGGATGGCAAAACCACAGTTATTGTTTACTGGGGTATACGACACTTTTTTAAATAGAGATATTTGCGGCTGAACAGTGAGCGACACACTCAAACTGCTTTTTTTTTAGATACCAAAGGCCCAAAACTGGATAGTACAGCGATTTGACCCGTGGAACTGCGAAACCACACTGGGATGTCGGGCCTACACAAGACTATTTTCAACAGATATATTTTTGTGTCACAACAGTCAGGAGACACTACTGTTTTTCTTTATGGAAAAAATTACCAAAAGCTGAATAATAGAGATTTTTTACCGTGGGATGGCAAAACCAAAGTTATTGTTTAGTGGGGTATACCACACTTTTTTAAATAGAGATATTTGCGGCTGAACAGTGAGCGACACACTCAAACTGCTTTTTTTTTTAGATACCAAAGGCCCAAAACTGGATAGTACAGCGATTTGACCCGTGAAACTGCGAAACCACACTGGGATGTGGGGCCTACACAAGACTATTTTCAACAGATATATTTTTGTGTCACAACAGTCAGGAGACACTACTGTTTTTCCTTACGGAAAAAAATACCAAAACCTGAATAATAGAGATTTTTTACCGTGGGATGGCAAAACCACAGTTATTGTTTACTGGGGTATACCACACTTTTTTAAATAGAGATATTTGCGGCTGAACAGTGAGCGACACACTCAAACTGCTTTTTTTTTAGATACCAAAGGCCCAAAACTGGATAGTACAGCGACTTGACCCATGGAACTGCGAAACCACACTGGGATGTCGGGCTTACGCAAGACTATTTTCAACAGATATATTTTTGTGTCACAACACTCAGGAGACACTACTGTTTTTCTTCACGGAAAAAACTACCAAAACCTGAATAATAGAGACTTTTTACCGTGTGATGGCAAAACCACAGTTATTGTTTAGTGGGGTATACCACACATTTTTAAATAGAGATATTTGCGGCTGAACAGTGAGCGACATACTCAAACTGCTTTTTTTTAGATACCAAAGGCCCAAAACTGGATAGTACAGCGATTTGACCCGTGGAACTGCGAAACCACACTGGGAAGTCGGGCCTACACAAGACTATTTTCAACAGATATATTTTTGCGTCACAACAGTCAGGAGACACTACTGTTTTTCTTTACGGAAAAAACTACCAAAAGCTGAATAATAGAGATTTTTTACCGTGGGATGGCAAAACCACAGTTATTGTTTACTGGGGTATACCACACTTTTTTAAATAGAGATATTTGCGGCTGAACAGTGAGCGACACACTCAAACTACTTTTTTTTAGATACCAAAGGCCCAAAACTGGATAGTACAGCGATTTGACCCGTGGAACTGCGAAACCACACTGGGAAGTCGGGCCTACACAAGACTATTTTCAACAGATATATTTTTGCGTCACAACAGTCAGGAGACACTACTGTTTTTCTTTACGGAAAAAACTACCAAAAGCTGAATAATAGAGATTTTTTACCGTGGGATGGCAAAACCACAGTTATTGTTTACTGGGGTATACCACACTTTTTTAAATAGAGATATTTGTGGCTGAACAGTGAGCGACACACTCAAACTGCTTTTTTTTTTAGATACCAAAGGCCCAAAACTGGATAGTACAGCGACTTGACCCATGGAACTGCGAAACCACACTGGGATGTCGGGCTTACGCAAGACTATTTTCAACAGATATATTTTTGTGTCACAACACTCAGGAGACACTACTGTTTTTCTTTACGGAAAAAACTACCAAAACCTGAATAATAGAGACTTTTTACCGTGTGATGGCAAAACCACAGTTATTGTTTAGTGGGGTATACCACACATTTTTAAATAGAGATATTTGCGGCTGAACAGTGAGCGACATACTCAAACTGCTTTTTTTTAGATACCAAAGGCCCAAAACTGGATAGTACAGCGATTTGACCCGTGGAACTGCGAAACCACACTGGGAAGTCGGGCCTACACAAGACTATTTTCAACAGATATATTTTTGCGTCACAACAGTCAGGAGACACTACTGTTTTTCTTTACGGAAAAAACTACCAAAAGCTGAATAATAGAGATTTTTTACCGTGGGATGGCAAAACCACAGTTATTGTTTACTGGGGTATACCACACTTTTTTAAATAGAGATATTTGCGGCTGAACAGTGAGCGACACACTCAAACTACTTTTTTTTAGATACCAAAGGCCCAAAACTGGATAGTACAGCGATTTGACCCGTGGAACTGCGAAACCACACTGGGAAGTCGAGCCTACACAAGACTATTTTCAACAGATATATTTTTGCGTCACAACAGTCAGGAGACACTACTGTTTTTCTTTACGGAAAAAACTACCAAAAGCTGAATAATAGAGATTTTTTACCGTGGGATGGCAAAACCACAGTTATTGTTTACTGGGGTATACCACACTTTTTTAAATAGAGATATTTGTGGCTGAACAGTGAGCGACACACTCAAACTGCTTTTTTTTTTAGATACCAAAGGCCCAAAACTGGATAGTACAGCGATTTGACCCGTGGAACTGCGAAACCACACTGGGAAGTCGGGCCTACACAAGACTATTTTCAACAGATATATTTTTGCGTCACAACAGTCAGGAGACACTACTGTTTTTCTTTACGGAAAAAACTACCAAAAGCTGAATAATAGAGATTTTTTACCGTGGGATGGCAAAACCACAGTTATTGTTTACTGGGGTATACGACACTTTTTTAAATAGAGATATTTGCGGCTGAACAGTGAGCGACACACTCAAACTGCTTTTTTTTTAGATACCAAAGGCCCAAAACTGGATAGTACAGCGATTTGACCCGTGGAACTGCGAAACCACACTGGGATGTCGGGCCTACACAAGACTATTTTCAACAGATATATTTTTGTGTCACAACAGTCAGGAGACACTACTGTTTTTCTTTACGGAAAAAACTACCAAAAGCTGAATAATAGAGATTTTTTACCGTGGGATGGCAAAACCACAGTTATTGTTTACTGGGGTATACCACACTTTTTTAAATAGAGATATTTGCGGCTGAACAGTGAGCGACACACTCAAACTGCTTTTTTTTTAGATACCAAAGGCCCAAAACTGGATAGTACAGCGATTTGACCCGTGGAACTGCGAAACCACACTGGGATGTCGGGCCTACACAAGACTATTTTCAACAGATATATTTTTGTGTCACAACAGTCAGGAGACACTACTGTTTTTCTTTATGGAAAAAATTACCAAAAGCTGAATAATAGAGATTTTTTACCGTGGGATGGCAAAACCACAGTTATTGTTTAGTGGGGTATACCACACTTTTTTAAATAGAGATATTTGCGGCTGAACAGTGAGCGACACACTCAAACTGCTTTTTTTTTTAGATACCAAAGGCCCAAAACTGGATAGTACAGCGATTTGACCCGTGAAACTGCGAAACCACACTGGGATGTCGGGCCTACACAAGACTATTTTCAACAGATATATTTTTGTGTCACAACAGTCAGGAGACACTACTGTTTTTCTTTATGGAAAAAATTACCAAAAGCTGAATAATAGAGATTTTTTACCGTGGGATGGCAAAACCAAAGTTATTGTTTAGTGGGGTATACCACACTTTTTTAAATAGAGATATTTGCGGCTGAACAGTGAGCGACACACTCAAACTGCTTTTTTTTTTAGATACCAAAGGCCCAAAACTGGATAGTACAGCGATTTCACCCGTGGAACTGCGAAACCACACTGGGAAGTCGGGCCTACACAAGACTATTTTCAACAGATATATTTTTGCGTCACAACAGTCAGGAGACACTACTGTTTTTCTTTACGGAAAAAACTACCAAAAGCTGAATAATAGAGATTTTTTACCGTGGGATGGCAAAACCACAGTTATTGTTTACTGGGGTATACGACACTTTTTTAAATAGAGATATTTGCGGCTGAACAGTGAGCGACACACTCAAACTGCTTTTTTTTTTAGATACCAAAGGCCCAAAACTGGATAGTACAGCGATTTGACCCGTGGAACTGCGAAACCACACTGGGATGTCGGGCCTACACAAGACTATTTTCAACAGATATATTTTTGTGCCACAACACTCAGGAGACACTACTGTTTTTCTTTATGGAAAAAATTACCAAAAGCTGAATAATAGAGATTTTTTACCGTGGGATGGCAAAACCACAGCTATTGTTTAGTGGGGTATACCACACTTTTTTAAATAGAGATATTTGCGGCTGAACGGTGAGCGACACACTCAAACTGCTTTTTTTTTTAGATACCAAAGGCCCAAAACTGGATAGTACAGCGATTTGACCTGTGGAACTGCGAAACCACACTGGGATGTCGGGCCTACACAAGACTATTTTCAACAGATATATTTTTGTGTCACAACAGTCAGGAGACACTACTGTTTTTCCTTACGGAAAAAAATACCAAAACCTGAATAATAGAGATTTTTTACCGTGGGATGGCAAAACCACAGTTATTGTTTACTGGGGTATACCACACTTTTTTAAATAGAGATATTTGCGGCTGAACAGTGAGCGACACACTCAAACTGCTTTTTTTTTAGATACCAAAGGCCCAAAACTGGATAGTACAGCGACTTGACCCATGGAACTGCGAAACCACACTGGGATGTCGGGCTTACGCAAGACTATTTTCAACAGATATATTTTTGTGTCACAACACTCAGGAGACACTACTGTTTTTCTTTACGGAAAAAACTACCAAAACCTGAATAATAGAGACTTTTTACCGTGTGATGGCAAAACCACAGTTATTGTTTAGTGGGGTATACCACACTTTTTTAAATAGAGATATTTGCGGCTGAAAAGTGAGCGACACACTCAAACTGCTTTTTTTTTAGATACCAAAGGCCCAAAACTGGATAGTACAGCGATTTGACCCGTGGAACTGCGAAACCACACTGGGAAGTCGGGCCTACACAAGACTATTTTCAACAGATATATTTTTGCGTCACAACAGTCAGGAGACACTACTGTTTTTCTTTACGGAAAAAACTACCAAAAGCTGAATAATAGAGATTTTTTACCGTGGGATGGCAAAACCACAGTTATTGTTTACTGGGGTATACGACACTTTTTTAAATAGAGATATTTGCGGCTGAACAGTGAGCGACACACTCAAACTGCTTTTTTTTTAGATACCAAAGGCCCAAAACTGGATAGTACAGCGATTTGACCCGTGGAACTGCGAAACCACACTGGGATGTCGGGCCTACACAAGACTATTTTCAACAGATATATTTTTGTGTCACAACAGTCAGGAGACACTACTGTTTTTCTTTATGGAAAAAATTACCAAAAGCTGAATAATAGAGATTTTTTACCGTGGGATGGCAAAACCACAGTTATTGTTTAGTGGGGTATACCACACTTTTTTAAATAGAGATATTTGCGGCTGAACAGTGAGCGACACACTCAAACTGCTTTTTTTTTTAGATACCAAAGGCCCAAAACTGGATAGTACAGCGATTTGACCCGTGAAACTGCGAAACCACACTGGGATGTCGGGCCTACACAAGACTATTTTCAACAGATATATTTTTGTGTCACAACAGTCAGGAGACACTACTGTTTTTCTTTACGGAAAAAAATACCAAAACCTGAATAATAGAGATTTTTTACCGTGTGATGGCAAAACCACAGTTATTGTTTAGTGGGGTATACCACACTTTTTTAAATAGAGATATTTGCGGCTGAAAAGTGAGCGACACACTCAAACTGCTTTTTTTTTTAGATACCAAAGGCCCAAAACTGGATAGTACAGCGATTTGACCCGTGGAACTGCGAAACCACACTGGGAAGTCGGGCCTACACAAGACTATTTTCAACAGATATATTTTTGCGTCACAACAGTCAGGAGACACTACTGTTTTTCCTTACGGAAAAAACTACCAAAAGCTGAATAATAGAGATTTTTTACCGTGGGATGGCAAAACCACAGTTATTGTTTACTGGGGTATACGACACTTTTTTAAATAGAGATATTTGCGGCTGAACAGTGAGCGACACACTCAAACTGCTTTTTTTTTAGATACCAAAGGCCCAAAACTGGATAGTACAGCGATTTGACCCGTGGAACTGCGAAACCACACTGGGATGTCGGGCCTACACAAGACTATTTTCAACAGATATATTTTTGTGTCACAACAGTCAGGAGACACTACTGTTTTTCTTTATGGAAAAAATTACCAAAAGCTGAATAATAGAGATTTTTTACCGTGGGATGGCAAAACCAAAGTTATTGTTTAGTGGGGTATACCACACTTTTTTAAATAGAGATATTTGCGGCTGAACAGTGAGCGACACACTCAAACTGCTTTTTTTTTTAGATACCAAAGGCCCAAAACTGGATAGTACAGCGATTTGACCCGTGAAACTGCGAAACCACACTGGGATGTCGGGCCTACACAAGACTATTTTCAACAGATATATTTTTGTGTCACAACAGTCAGGAGACACTACTGTTTTTCCTTACGGAAAAAAATACCAAAACCTGAATAATAGAGATTTTTTACCGTGGGATGGCAAAACCACAGTTATTGTTTACTGGGGTATACCACACTTTTTTAAATAGAGATATTTGCGGCTGAACAGTGAGCGACACACTCAAACTGCTTTTTTTTTAGATACCAAAGGCCCAAAACTGGATAGTACAGCGACTTGACCCATGGAACTGCGAAACCACACTGGGATGTCGGGCTTACGCAAGACTATTTTCAACAGATATATTTTTGTGTCACAACACTCAGGAGACACTACTGTTTTTCTTTACGGAAAAAACTACCAAAACCTGAATAATAGAGACTTTTTACCGTGTGATGGCAAAACCACAGTTATTGTTTAGTGGGGTATACCACACATTTTTAAATAGAGATATTTGCGGCTGAACAGTGAGCGACATACTCAAACTGCTTTTTTTTAGATACCAAAGGCCCAAAACTGGATAGTACAGCGATTTGACCCGTGGAACTGCGAAACCACACTGGGAAGTCGGGCCTACACAAGACTATTTTCAACAGATATATTTTTGCGTCACAACAGTCAGGAGACACTACTGTTTTTCTTTACGGAAAAAACTACCAAAAGCTGAATAATAGAGATTTTTTACCGTGGGATGGCAAAACCACAGTTATTGTTTACTGGGGTATACCACACTTTTTTAAATAGAGATATTTGCGGCTGAACAGTGAGCGACACACTCAAACTACTTTTTTTTAGATACCAAAGGCCCAAAACTGGATAGTACAGCGATTTGACCCGTGGAACTGCGAAACCACACTGGGAAGTCGGGCCTACACAAGACTATTTTCAACAGATATATTTTTGTGTCACAACAGTCAGGAGACACTACTGTTTTTCTTTATGGAAAAAATTACCAAAAGCTGAATAATAGAGATTTTTTACCGTGGGATGGCAAAACCAAAGTTATTGTTTAGTGGGGTATACCACACTTTTTTAAATAGAGATATTTGCGGCTGAACAGTGAGCGACACACTCAAACTGCTTTTTTTTTTAGATACCAAAGGCCCAAAACTGGATAGTACAGCGATTTCACCCGTGGAACTGCGAAACCACACTGGGAAGTCGGGCCTACACAAGACTATTTTCAACAGATATATTTTTGCGTCACAACAGTCAGGAGACACTACTGTTTTTCTTTACGGAAAAAACTACCAAAAGCTGAATAATAGAGATTTTTTACCGTGGGATGGCAAAACCACAGTTATTGTTTACTGGGGTATACGACACTTTTTTAAATAGAGATATTTGCGGCTGAACAGTGAGCGACACACTCAAACTGCTTTTTTTTTTAGATACCAAAGGCCCAAAACTGGATAGTACAGCGATTTGACCCGTGGAACTGCGAAACCACACTGGGATGTCGGGCCTACACAAGACTATTTTCAACAGATATATTTTTGTGCCACAACACTCAGGAGACACTACTGTTTTTCTTTATGGAAAAAATTACCAAAAGCTGAATAATAGAGATTTTTTACCGTGGGATGGCAAAACCACAGCTATTGTTTAGTGGGGTATACCACACTTTTTTAAATAGAGATATTTGCGGCTGAACGGTGAGCGACACACTCAAACTGCTTTTTTTTTTAGATACCAAAGGCCCAAAACTGGATAGTACAGCGATTTGACCTGTGGAACTGCGAAACCACACTGGGATGTCGGGCCTACACAAGACTATTTTCAACAGATATATTTTTGTGTCACAACAGTCAGGAGACACTACTGTTTTTCCTTACGGAAAAAAATACCAAAACCTGAATAATAGAGATTTTTTACCGTGGGATGGCAAAACCACAGTTATTGTTTACTGGGGTATACCACACTTTTTTAAATAGAGATATTTGCGGCTGAACAGTGAGCGACACACTCAAACTGCTTTTTTTTTAGATACCAAAGGCCCAAAACTGGATAGTACAGCGACTTGACCCATGGAACTGCGAAACCACACTGGGATGTCGGGCTTACGCAAGACTATTTTCAACAGATATATTTTTGTGTCACAACACTCAGGAGACACTACTGTTTTTCTTTACGGAAAAAACTACCAAAACCTGAATAATAGAGACTTTTTACCGTGTGATGGCAAAACCACAGTTATTGTTTAGTGGGGTATACCACACTTTTTTAAATAGAGATATTTGCGGCTGAAAAGTGAGCGACACACTCAAACTGCTTTTTTTTTAGATACCAAAGGCCCAAAACTGGATAGTACAGCGATTTGACCCGTGGAACTGCGAAACCACACTGGGAAGTCGGGCCTACACAAGACTATTTTCAACAGATATATTTTTGCGTCACAACAGTCAGGAGACACTACTGTTTTTCTTTACGGAAAAAACTACCAAAAGCTGAATAATAGAGATTTTTTACCGTGGGATGGCAAAACCACAGTTATTGTTTACTGGGGTATACGACACTTTTTTAAATAGAGATATTTGCGGCTGAACAGTGAGCGACACACTCAAACTGCTTTTTTTTTAGATACCAAAGGCCCAAAACTGGATAGTACAGCGATTTGACCCGTGGAACTGCGAAACCACACTGGGATGTCGGGCCTACACAAGACTATTTTCAACAGATATATTTTTGTGTCACAACAGTCAGGAGACACTACTGTTTTTCTTTATGGAAAAAATTACCAAAAGCTGAATAATAGAGATTTTTTACCGTGGGATGGCAAAACCACAGTTATTGTTTAGTGGGGTATACCACACTTTTTTAAATAGAGATATTTGCGGCTGAACAGTGAGCGACACACTCAAACTGCTTTTTTTTTTAGATACCAAAGGCCCAAAACTGGATAGTACAGCGATTTGACCCGTGAAACTGCGAAACCACACTGGGATGTCGGGCCTACACAAGACTATTTTCAACAGATATATTTTTGTGTCACAACAGTCAGGAGACACTACTGTTTTTCTTTACGGAAAAAAATACCAAAACCTGAATAATAGAGATTTTTTACCGTGTGATGGCAAAACCACAGTTATTGTTTAGTGGGGTATACCACACTTTTTTAAATAGAGATATTTGCGGCTGAAAAGTGAGCGACACACTCAAACTGCTTTTTTTTTTAGATACCAAAGGCCCAAAACTGGATAGTACAGCGATTTGACCCGTGGAACTGCGAAACCACACTGGGAAGTCGGGCCTACACAAGACTATTTTCAACAGATATATTTTTGCGTCACAACAGTCAGGAGACACTACTGTTTTTCCTTACGGAAAAAACTACCAAAAGCTGAATAATAGAGATTTTTTACCGTGGGATGGCAAAACCACAGTTATTGTTTACTGGGGTATACGACACTTTTTTAAATAGAGATATTTGCGGCTGAACAGTGAGCGACACACTCAAACTGCTTTTTTTTTAGATACCAAAGGCCCAAAACTGGATAGTACAGCGATTTGACCCGTGGAACTGCGAAACCACACTGGGATGTCGGGCCTACACAAGACTATTTTCAACAGATATATTTTTGTGTCACAACAGTCAGGAGACACTACTGTTTTTCTTTATGGAAAAAATTACCAAAAGCTGAATAATAGAGATTTTTTACCGTGGGATGGCAAAACCAAAGTTATTGTTTAGTGGGGTATACCACACTTTTTTAAATAGAGATATTTGCGGCTGAACAGTGAGCGACACACTCAAACTGCTTTTTTTTTTAGATACCAAAGGCCCAAAACTGGATAGTACAGCGATTTGACCCGTGAAACTGCGAAACCACACTGGGATGTCGGGCCTACACAAGACTATTTTCAACAGATATATTTTTGTGTCACAACAGTCAGGAGACACTACTGTTTTTCCTTACGGAAAAAAATACCAAAACCTGAATAATAGAGATTTTTTACCGTGGGATGGCAAAACCACAGTTATTGTTTACTGGGGTATACCACACTTTTTTAAATAGAGATATTTGCGGCTGAACAGTGAGCGACACACTCAAACTGCTTTTTTTTTAGATACCAAAGGCCCAAAACTGGATAGTACAGCGACTTGACCCATGGAACTGCGAAACCACACTGGGATGTCGGGCTTACGCAAGACTATTTTCAACAGATATATTTTTGTGTCACAACACTCAGGAGACACTACTGTTTTTCTTTACGGAAAAAACTACCAAAACCTGAATAATAGAGACTTTTTACCGTGTGATGGCAAAACCACAGTTATTGTTTAGTGGGGTATACCACACATTTTTAAATAGAGATATTTGCGGCTGAACAGTGAGCGACATACTCAAACTGCTTTTTTTTAGATACCAAAGGCCCAAAACTGGATAGTACAGCGATTTGACCCGTGGAACTGCGAAACCACACTGGGAAGTCGGGCCTACACAAGACTATTTTCAACAGATATATTTTTGCGTCACAACAGTCAGGAGACACTACTGTTTTTCTTTACGGAAAAAACTACCAAAAGCTGAATAATAGAGATTTTTTACCGTGGGATGGCAAAACCACAGTTATTGTTTACTGGGGTATACCACACTTTTTTAAATAGAGATATTTGCGGCTGAACAGTGAGCGACACACTCAAACTACTTTTTTTTAGATACCAAAGGCCCAAAACTGGATAGTACAGCGATTTGACCCGTGGAACTGCGAAACCACACTGGGAAGTCGGGCCTACACAAGACTATTTTCAACAGATATATTTTTGTGTCACAACAGTCAGGAGACACTACTGTTTTTCTTTATGGAAAAAATTACCAAAAGCTGAATAATAGAGATTTTTTACCGTGGGATGGCAAAACCAAAGTTATTGTTTAGTGGGGTATACCACACTTTTTTAAATAGAGATATTTGCGGCTGAACAGTGAGCGACACACTCAAACTGCTTTTTTTTTTAGATACCAAAGGCCCAAAACTGGATAGTACAGCGATTTCACCCGTGGAACTGCGAAACCACACTGGGAAGTCGGGCCTACACAAGACTATTTTCAACAGATATATTTTTGCGTCACAACAGTCAGGAGACACTACTGTTTTTCCTTACGGAAAAAAATACCAAAACCTGAATAATAGAGATTTTTTACCGTGGGATGGCAAAACCACAGTTATTGTTTACTGGGGTATACCACACTTTTTTAAATAGAGATATTTGCGGCTGAACAGTGAGCGACACACTCAAACTGCTTTTTTTTTAGATACCAAAGGCCCAAAACTGGATAGTACAGCGACTTGACCCATGGAACTGCGAAACCACACTGGGATGTCGGGCTTACGCAAGACTATTTTCAACAGATATATTTTTGTGTCACAACACTCAGGAGACACTACTGTTTTTCTTTACGGAAAAAACTACCAAAACCTGAATAATAGAGACTTTTTACCGTGTGATGGCAAAACCACAGTTATTGTTTAGTGGGGTATACCACACTTTTTTAAATAGAGATATTTGCGGCTGAAAAGTGAGCGACACACTCAAACTGCTTTTTTTTTAGATACCAAAGGCCCAAAACTGGATAGTACAGCGATTTGACCCGTGGAACTGCGAAACCACACTGGGAAGTCGGGCCTACACAAGACTATTTTCAACAGATATATTTTTGCGTCACAACAGTCAGGAGACACTACTGTTTTTCTTTACGGAAAAAACTACCAAAAGCTGAATAATAGAGATTTTTTACCGTGGGATGGCAAAACCACAGTTATTGTTTACTGGGGTATACGACACTTTTTTAAATAGAGATATTTGCGGCTGAACAGTGAGCGACACACTCAAACTGCTTTTTTTTTAGATACCAAAGGCCCAAAACTGGATAGTACAGCGATTTGACCCGTGGAACTGCGAAACCACACTGGGATGTCGGGCCTACACAAGACTATTTTCAACAGATATATTTTTGTGTCACAACAGTCAGGAGACACTACTGTTTTTCTTTATGGAAAAAATTACCAAAAGCTGAATAATAGAGATTTTTTACCGTGGGATGGCAAAACCACAGTTATTGTTTAGTGGGGTATACCACACTTTTTTAAATAGAGATATTTGCGGCTGAACAGTGAGCGACACACTCAAACTGCTTTTTTTTTTAGATACCAAAGGCCCAAAACTGGATAGTACAGCGATTTGACCCGTGAAACTGCGAAACCACACTGGGATGTCGGGCCTACACAAGACTATTTTCAACAGATATATTTTTGTGTCACAACAGTCAGGAGACACTACTGTTTTTCTTTACGGAAAAAAATACCAAAACCTGAATAATAGAGATTTTTTACCGTGTGATGGCAAAACCACAGTTATTGTTTAGTGGGGTATACCACACTTTTTTAAATAGAGATATTTGCGGCTGAAAAGTGAGCGACACACTCAAACTGCTTTTTTTTTTAGATACCAAAGGCCCAAAACTGGATAGTACAGCGATTTGACCCGTGGAACTGCGAAACCACACTGGGAAGTCGGGCCTACACAAGACTATTTTCAACAGATATATTTTTGCGTCACAACAGTCAGGAGACACTACTGTTTTTCCTTACGGAAAAAACTACCAAAAGCTGAATAATAGAGATTTTTTACCGTGGGATGGCAAAACCACAGTTATTGTTTACTGGGGTATACGACACTTTTTTAAATAGAGATATTTGCGGCTGAACAGTGAGCGACACACTCAAACTGCTTTTTTTTTAGATACCAAAGGCCCAAAACTGGATAGTACAGCGATTTGACCCGTGGAACTGCGAAACCACACTGGGATGTCGGGCCTACACAAGACTATTTTCAACAGATATATTTTTGTGTCACAACAGTCAGGAGACACTACTGTTTTTCTTTATGGAAAAAATTACCAAAAGCTGAATAATAGAGATTTTTTACCGTGGGATGGCAAAACCAAAGTTATTGTTTAGTGGGGTATACCACACTTTTTTAAATAGAGATATTTGCGGCTGAACAGTGAGCGACACACTCAAACTGCTTTTTTTTTTAGATACCAAAGGCCCAAAACTGGATAGTACAGCGATTTGACCCGTGAAACTGCGAAACCACACTGGGATGTCGGGCCTACACAAGACTATTTTCAACAGATATATTTTTGTGTCACAACAGTCAGGAGACACTACTGTTTTTCCTTACGGAAAAAAATACCAAAACCTGAATAATAGAGATTTTTTACCGTGGGATGGCAAAACCACAGTTATTGTTTACTGGGGTATACCACACTTTTTTAAATAGAGATATTTGCGGCTGAACAGTGAGCGACACACTCAAACTGCTTTTTTTTTAGATACCAAAGGCCCAAAACTGGATAGTACAGCGACTTGACCCATGGAACTGCGAAACCACACTGGGATGTCGGGCTTACGCAAGACTATTTTCAACAGATATATTTTTGTGTCACAACACTCAGGAGACACTACTATTTTTCTTTACGGAAAAAACTACCAAAACCTGAATAATAGAGACTTTTTACCGTGTGATGGCAAAACCACAGTTATTGTTTAGTGGGGTATACCACACATTTTTAAATAGAGATATTTGCGGCTGAACAGTGAGCGACATACTCAAACTGCTTTTTTTTAGATACCAAAGGCCCAAAACTGGATAGTACAGCGATTTGACCCGTGGAACTGCGAAACCACACTGGGAAGTCGGGCCTACACAAGACTATTTTCAACAGATATATTTTTGCGTCACAACAGTCAGGAGACACTACTGTTTTTCTTTACGGAAAAAACTACCAAAAGCTGAATAATAGAGATTTTTTACCGTGGGATGGCAAAACCACAGTTATTGTTTACTGGGGTATACCACACTTTTTTAAATAGAGATATTTGCGGCTGAACAGTGAGCGACACACTCAAACTACTTTTTTTTAGATACCAAAGGCCCAAAACTGGATAGTACAGCGATTTGACCCGTGGAACTGCGAAACCACACTGGGAAGTCGGGCCTACACAAGACTATTTTCAACAGATATATTTTTGCGTCACAACAGTCAGGAGACACTACTGTTTTTCTTTACGGAAAAAACTACCAAAAGCTGAATAATAGAGATTTTTTACCGTGGGATGGCAAAACCACAGTTATTGTTTACTGGGGTATACCACACTTTTTTAAATAGAGATATTTGTGGCTGAACAGTGAGCGACACACTCAAAATGCTTTTTTTTTTAGATACCAAAGGCCCAAAACTGGATAGTACAGCGATTTGACCCGTGGAACTGCGAAACCACACTGGGAAGTCGGGCCTACACAAGACTATTTTCAACAGATATATTTTTGCGTCACAACAGTCAGGAGACACTACTGTTTTTCTTTACGGAAAAAACTACCAAAAGCTGAATAATAGAGATTTTTTACCGTGGGATGGCAAAACCACAGTTATTGTTTACTGGGGTATACGACACTTTTTTAAATAGAGATATTTGCGGCTGAACAGTGAGCGACACACTCAAACTGCTTTTTTTTTAGATACCAAAGGCCCAAAACTGGATAGTACAGCGATTTGACCCGTGGAACTGCGAAACCACACTGGGATGTCGGGCCTACACAAGACTATTTTCAACAGATATATTTTTGTGTCACAACAGTCAGGAGACACTACTGTTTTTCTTTATGGAAAAAATTACCAAAAGCTGAATAATAGAGATTTTTTACCGTGGGATGGCAAAATCACAGTTATTGTTTAGTGGGGTATACCACACTTTTTTAAATAGAGATATTTGCGGCTGAACAGTGAGCGACACACTCAAACTGCTTTTTTTTTTAGATACCAAAGGCCCAAAACTGGATAGTACAGCGATTTGACCCGTGAAACTGCGAAACCACACTGGGATGTCGGGCCTACACAAGACTATTTTCAACAGATATATTTTTGTGTCACAACAGTCAGGAGACACTACTGTTTTTCTTTACGGAAAAAAATACCAAAACCTGAATAATAGAGATTTTTTACCGTGTGATGGCAAAACCACAGTTATTGTTTAGTGGGGTATACCACACTTTTTAAAATAGAGATATTTGCGGCTGAAAAGTGAGCGACACACTCAAACTGCTTTTTTTTTTAGATACCAAAGGCCCAAAACTGGATAGTACAGCGATTTGACCCGTGGAACTGCGAAACCACACTGGGAAGTCGGGCCTACACAAGACTATTTTCAACAGATATATTTTTGCGTCACAACAGTCAGGAGACACTACTGTTTTTCTTTACGGAAAAAACTACCAAAAGCTGAATAATAGAGATTTTTTACCGTGGGATGGCAAAACCACAGTTATTGTTTACTGGGGTATACGACACTTTTTTAAATAGAGATATTTGCGGCTGAACAGTGAGCGACACACTCAAACTGCTTTTTTTTTAGATACCAAAGGCCCAAAACTGGATAGTACAGCGATTTGACCCGTGGAACTGCGAAACCACACTGGGATGTCGGGCCTACACAAGACTATTTTCAACAGATATATTTTTGTGTCACAACAGTCAGGAGACACTACTGTTTTTCTTTATGGAAAAAATTACCAAAAGCTGAATAATAGAGATTTTTTACCGTGGGATGGCAAAACCAAAGTTATTGTTTAGTGGGGTATACCACACTTTTTTAAATAGAGATATTTGCGGCTGAACAGTGAGCGACACACTCAAACTGCTTTTTTTTTTAGATACCAAAGGCCCAAAACTGGATAGTACAGCGATTTGACCCGTGAAACTGCGAAACCACACTGGGATGTCGGGCCTACACAAGACTATTTTCAACAGATATATTTTTGTGTCACAACAGTCAGGAGACACTACTGTTTTTCCTTACGGAAAAAAATACCAAAACCTGAATAATAGAGATTTTTTACCGTGGGATGGCAAAACCACAGTTATTGTTTACTGGGGTATACCACACTTTTTTAAATAGAGATATTTGCGGCTGAACAGTGAGCGACACACTCAAACTGCTTTTTTTTTAGATACCAAAGGCCCAAAACTGGATAGTACAGCGACTTGACCCATGGAACTGCGAAACCACACTGGGATGTCGGGCTTACGCAAGACTATTTTCAACAGATATATTTTTGTGTCACAACACTCAGGAGACACTACTGTTTTTCTTTACGGAAAAAACTACCAAAACCTGAATAATAGAGACTTTTTACCGTGTGATGGCAAAACCACAGTTATTGTTTAGTGGGGTATACCACACTTTTTTAAATAGAGATATTTGCGGCTGAAAAGTGAGCGACACACTCAAACTGCTTTTTTTTTAGATACCAAAGGCCCAAAACTGGATAGTACAGCGATTTGACCCGTGGAACTGCGAAACCACACTGGGAAGTCGGGCCTACACAAGACTATTTTCAACAGATATATTTTTGCGTCACAACAGTCAGGAGACACTACTGTTTTTCTTTACGGAAAAAACTACCAAAAGCTGAATAATAGAGATTTTTTACCGTGGGATGGCAAAACCACAGTTATTGTTTACTGGGGTATACGACACTTTTTTAAATAGAGATATTTGCAGCTGAACAGTGAGCGACACACTCAAACTGCTTTTTTTTTAGATACCAAAGGCCCAAAACTGGATAGTACAGCGATTTGACCCGTGGAACTGCGAAACCACACTGGGATGTCGGGCCTACACAAGACTATTTTCAACAGATATATTTTTGTGTCACAACAGTCAGGAGACACTACTGTTTTTCTTTATGGAAAAAATTACCAAAAGCTGAATAATAGAGATTTTTTACCGTGGGATGGCAAAACCACAGTTATTGTTTAGTGGGGTATTCCACACTTTTTTAAATAGAGATATTTGCGGCTGAACAGTGAGCGACACACTCAAACTGCTTTTTTTTTTAGATACCAAAGGCCCAAAACTGGATAGTACAGCGATTTGACCCGTGAAACTGCGAAACCACACTGGGATGTCGGGCCTACACAAGACTATTTTCAACAGATATATTTTTGTGTCACAACAGTCAGGAGACACTACTGTTTTTCTTTACGGAAAAAAATACCAAAACCTGAATAATAGAGATTTTTTACCGTGTGATGGCAAAACCACAGTTATTGTTTAGTGGGGTATACCACACTTTTTTAAATAGAGATATTTGCGGCTGAAAAGTGAGCGACACACTCAAACTGCTTTTTTTTTTAGATACCAAAGGCCCAAAACTGGATAGTACAGCGATTTGACCCGTGGAACTGCGAAACCACACTGGGAAGTCGGGCCTACACAAGACTATTTTCAACAGATATATTTTTGCGTCACAACAGTCAGGAGACACTACTGTTTTTCCTTACGGAAAAAACTACCAAAAGCTGAATAATAGAGATTTTTTACCGTGGGATGGCAAAACCACAGTTATTGTTTACTGGGGTATACGACACTTTTTTAAATAGAGATATTTGCGGCTGAACAGTGAGCGACACACTCAAACTGCTTTTTTTTTAGATACCAAAGGCCCAAAACTGGATAGTACAGCGATTTGACCCGTGGAACTGCGAAACCACACTGGGATGTCGGGCCTACACAAGACTATTTTCAACAGATATATTTTTGTGTCACAACAGTCAGGAGACACTACTGTTTTTCTTTATGGAAAAAATTACCAAAAGCTGAATAATAGAGATTTTTTACCGTGGGATGGCAAAACCAAAGTTATTGTTTAGTGGGGTATACCACACTTTTTTAAATAGAGATATTTGCGGCTGAACAGTGAGCGACACACTCAAACTGCTTTTTTTTTTAGATACCAAAGGCCCCAAAATGGATACTACAGCGATTTGACCCGTGAAACTGCGAAACCACACTGGGATGTCGGGCCTACACAAGACTATTTTCAACAGATATATTTTTGTGTCACAACAGTCAGGAGACACTACTGTTTTTCCTTACGGAAAAAAATACCAAAACCTGAATAATAGAGATTTTTTACCGTGGGATGGCAAAACCACAGTTATTGTTTACTGGGGTATACCACACTTTTTTAAATAGAGATATTTGCGGCTGAACAGTGAGCGACACACTCAAACTGCTTTTTTTTTAGATACCAAAGGCCCAAAACTGGATAGTACAGCGACTTGACCCATGGAACTGCGAAACCACACTGGGATGTCGGGCTTACGCAAGACTATTTTCAACAGATATATTTTTGTGTCACAACACTCAGGAGACACTACTGTTTTTCTTTACGGAAAAAACTACCAAAACCTGAATAATAGAGACTTTTTACCGTGTGATGGCAAAACCACAGTTATTGTTTAGTGGGGTATACCACACTTTTTTAAATAGAGATATTTGCGGCTGAAAAGTGAGCGACACACTCAAACTGCTTTTTTTTTAGATACCAAAGGCCCAAAACTGGATAGTACAGCGATTTGACCCGTGGAACTGCGAAACCACACTGGGAAGTCGGGCCTACACAAGACTATTTTCAACAGATATATTTTTGCGTCACAACAGTCAGGAGACACTACTGTTTTTCTTTACGGAAAAAACTACCAAAAGCTGAATAATAGAGATTTTTTACCGTGGGATGGCAAAACCACAGTTATTGTTTACTGGGGTATACGACACTTTTTTAAATAGAGATATTTGCAGCTGAACAGTGAGCGACACACTCAAACTGCTTTTTTTTTAGATACCAAAGGCCCAAAACTGGATAGTACAGCGATTTGACCCGTGGAACTGCGAAACCACACTGGGATGTCGGGCCTACACAAGACTATTTTCAACAGATATATTTTTGTGTCACAACAGTCAGGAGACACTACTGTTTTTCTTTATGGAAAAAATTACCAAAAGCTGAATAATAGAGATTTTTTACCGTGGGATGGCAAAACCACAGTTATTGTTTAGTGGGGTATACCACACTTTTTTAAATAGAGATATTTGCGGCTGAAAAGTGAGCGACACACTCAAACTGCTTTTTTTTTTAGATACCAAAGGCCCAAAACTGGATAGTACAGCGATTTGACCCGTGGAACTGCGAAACCACACTGGGAAGTCGGGCCTACACAAGACTATTTTCAACAGATATATTTTTGCGTCACAACAGTCAGGAGACACTACTGTTTTTCCTTACGGAAAAAACTACCAAAACCTGAATAATAGAGATTTTTTACCGTGGGATGGCAAAACCACAGTTATTGTTTACTGGGGTATACGACACTTTTTTAAATAGAGATATTTGCGGCTGAACAGTGAGCGACACACTCAAACTGCTTTTTTTTTAGATACCAAAGGCCCAAAACTGGATAGTACAGCGATTTGACCCGTGGAACTGCGAAACCACACTGGGATGTCGGGCCTACACAAGACTATTTTCAACAGATTTATTTTTGTGTCACAACAGTCAGGAGACACTACTGTTTTTCTTTATGGAAAAAATTACCAAAAGCTGAATAATAGAGATTTTTTACCGTGGGATGGCAAAACCAAAGTTATTGTTTAGTGGGGTATACCACACTTTTTTAAATAGAGATATTTGCGGCTGAACAGTGAGCGACACACTCAAACTGCTTTTTTTTTTTAGATACCAAAGGCCCCAAAATGGATACTACAGCGATTTGACCCGTGAAACTGCGAAACCACACTGGGATGTCGGGCCTACACAAGACTATTTTCAACAGATATATTTTTGTGTCACAACAGTCAGGAGACACTACTGTTTTTCCTTACGGAAAAAAATACCAAAACCTGAATAATAGAGATTTTTTACCGTGGGATGGCAAAACCACAGTTATTGTTTACTGGGGTATACCACACTTTTTTAAATAGAGATATTTGCGGCTGAACAGTGAGCGACACACTCAAACTGCTTTTTTTTTAGATACCAAAGGCCCAAAACTGGATAGTACAGCGACTTGACCCATGGAACTGCGAAACCACACTGGGATGTCGGGCTTACGCAAGACTATTTTCAACAGATATATTTTTGTGTCACAACACTCAGGAGACACTACTGTTTTTCTTTACGGAAAAAACTACCAAAACCTGAATAATAGAGACTTTTTACCGTGTGATGGCAAAACCACAGTTATTGTTTAGTGGGGTATACCACACATTTTTAAATAGAGATATTTGCGGCTGAACAGTGAGCGACATACTCAAACTGCTTTTTTTTAGATACCAAAGGCCCAAAACTGGATAGTACAGCGATTTGACCCGTGGAACTGCGAAACCACACTGGGAAGTCGGGCCTACACAAGACTATTTTCAACAGATATATTTTTGCGTCACAACAGTCAGGAGACACTACTGTTTTTCTTTACGGAAAAAACTACCAAAAGCTGAATAATAGAGATTTTTTACCGTGGGATGGCAAATCCACAGTTATTGTTTACTGGGGTATACCACACTTTTTTAAATAGAGATATTTGCGGCTGAACAGTGAGCGACACACTCAAACTGCTTTTTTTTTTAGATACCAAAGGCCTAAAACTGGATAGTACAGCGATTTGACCCGTGGAACTGCGAAACCACACTGGGATGTCGGGCCTACACAAGACTATTTTCAACAGGTATATTTTTGTGTCACAACAGTCAGGAGACACTACTGTTTTTCTTTACGGAAAAAAATACCAAAACCTGAATAATAGAGATTTTTTACCGTGTGATGGCAAAACCACAGTTATTGTTTAGTGGGGTATACCACACTTTTTTAAATAGAGATATTTGCGGCTGAAAAGTGAGCGACACACTCAAACTGCTTTTTTTTTAGATACCAAAGGCCCAAAACTGGATAGTACAGCGATTTGACCCGTGGAACTGAGAAACCACACTGGGAAGTCGGGCCTACACAAGACTATTTTCAACAGATATATTTTTGCGTCACAACAGTCAGGAGACACTACTGTTTTTCTTTACGGAAAAAACTACCAAAAGCTGAATAATAGAGATTTTTTACCGTGGGATGGCAAAACCACAGTTATTGTTTACTGGGGTATACCACACTTTTTTAAATAGAGATATTTGCGGCTGAACAGTGAGCGACACACTCAAACTGCTTTTTTTTTACATTCCAAAGGCCCAAAACTGGATAGTACAGCGATTTGACCCGTGGAACTGCGAAACCACACTGGGATGTCGGGCCTACACAAGACTATTTTCAACAGATATATTTTTGTGTCACAACAGTCAGGAGACACTACTGTTTTTCTTTATGGAAAAAATTACCAAAAGCTGAATAATAGAGATTTTTTACCGTGGGATGGCAAAACCACAGTTATTGTTTACTGGGGTATACCACACTTTTTTAAATAGAGATATTTGCGGCTGAACAGTGAGCGACACACTCAAACTGCTTTTTTTTTTAGATACCAAAGGCCCAAAACTGGATAGTACAGCGATTTGACCCGTGAAACTGCGAAACCACACTGGGATGTCGGGCCTACACAAGACTATTTTCAACAGATATATTTTTGTGTCACAACAGTCAGGAGACACTACTGTTTTTCTTTATGGAAAAAATTACCAAAAGCTGAATAATAGAGATTTTTTACCGTGGGATGGCAAAACCAAAGTTATTGTTTAGTGGGGTATACCACACTTTTTTAAATAGAGATATTTGCGGCTGAACAGTGAGCGACACACTCAAACTGCTTTTTTTTTTAGATACCAAAGGCCCAAAACTGGATAGTACAGCGATTTCACCCGTGAAACTGCGAAACCTCACTGGGATGTCGGGCCTACACAAGACTATTTTCAACAGATATATTTTTGTGTCACAACAGTCAGGAGACACTACTGTTTTTCCTTACGGAAAAAAATACCAAAACCTGAATAATAGAGATTTTTTACCGTTGGATGGCAAAACCACAGTTATTGTTTACTGGGGTATACC
This sequence comes from Phyllobates terribilis, assembly GCF_046119375.1. Lineage (NCBI taxonomy): Eukaryota > Metazoa > Chordata > Amphibia > Anura > Dendrobatidae > Phyllobates > Phyllobates terribilis. The sequence continues at coordinate 349,063,009 of NW_027362763.1, forward strand.
ACACTTTTTTAAATAGAGATATTTGCGGCTGAACAGTGAGCGACACACTCAAACTGCTTTTTTTTTAGATACCAAAGGCCCAAAACTGGATAGTACAGCGACTTGACCCATGGAACTGCGAAACCACACTGGGATGTCGGGCTTACTCAAGACTATTTTCAACAGATATATTTTTGTGTCACAACACTCAGGAGACACTACTGTTTTTCTTTACGGAAAAAACTACCAAAACCTGAATAATAGAGACTTTTTACCGTGTGATGGCAAAACCACAGTTATTGTTTAGTGGGGTATACCACACATTTTTAAATAGAGATATTTGCGGCTGAACAGTGAGCGACATACTCAAACTGCTTTTTTTTAGATACCAAAGGCCCAAAACTGGATAGTACAGCGATTTGACCCATGGAACTGCGAAACCACACTGGGAAGTCGGGCTTACGCAAGACTATTTTCAACAGATATATTTTTGTGTCACAACAGTCAGGAGACACTACTGTTTTTCTTTACGGAAAAAAATACCAAAACCTGAATAATAGAGATTTTTTACCGTGGGATGGCAAAACAACAGTTATTGTTTACTGGGGTATACGACACTTTTTTAAATAGAGATATTTGCGGCTGAACAGTGAGCGACACACTCAAACTGCTTTTTTTTTTAGATACCAAAGGCCCAAAACTGGATAGTACAGCGATTTGACCCGTGGAACTGCGAAACCACACTGGGATGTCGGGCCTACACAAGACTATTTTCAACAGATATATTTTTGTGCCACAACACTCAGGAGACACTACTGTTTTTCTTTATGGAAAAAATTACCAAAAGCTGAATAATAGAGATTTTTTTACCGTGGGATGGCAAAACCACAGCTATTGTTTAGTGGGGTATACCACACTTTTTTAAATAGAGATATTTGCGGCTGAACGGTGAGCGACACACTCAAACTGCTTTTTTTTTTAGATACCAAAGGCCCAAAACTGGATAGTACAGCGATTTGACCTGTGGAACTGCGAAACCACACTGGGATGTCGGGCCTACACAAGACTATTTTCAACAGATATATTTTTGTGTCACAACAGTCAGGAGACACTACTGTTTTTCCTTACGGAAAAAAATACCAAAACCTGAATAATAGAGATTTTTTACCGTGGGATGGCAAAACCACAGTTATTGTTTACTGGGGTATACCACACTTTTTTAAATAGAGATATTTGCGGCTGAACAGTGAGCGACACACTCAAACTGCTTTTTTTTTAGATACCAAAGGCCCAAAACTGGATAGTACAGCGACTTGACCCATGGAACTGCGAAACCACACTGGGATGTCGGGCTTACGCAAGACTATTTTCAACAGATATATTTTTGTGTCACAACACTCAGGAGACACTACTGTTTTTCTTTACGGAAAAAACTACCAAAACCTGAATAATAGAGACTTTTTACCGTGTGATGGCAAAACCACAGTTATTGTTTAGTGGGGTATACCACACTTTTTTAAATAGAGATATTTGCGGCTGAAAAGTGAGCGACACACTCAAACTGCTTTTTTTTTAGATACCAAAGGCCCAAAACTGGATAGTACAGCGATTTGACCCGTGGAACTGCGAAACCACACTGGGAAGTCGGGCCTACACAAGACTATTTTCAACAGATATATTTTTGCGTCACAACAGTCAGGAGACACTACTGTTTTTCTTTACGGAAAAAACTACCAAAAGCTGAATAATAGAGATTTTTTACCGTGGGATGGCAAAACCACAGTTATTGTTTACTGGGGTATACGACTCTTTTTTAAATAGAGATATTTGCAGCTGAACAGTGAGCGACACACTCAAACTGCTTTTTTTTTAGATACCAAAGGCCCAAAACTGGATAGTACAGCGATTTGACCCGTGGAACTGCGAAACCACACTGGGATGTCGGGCCTACACAAGACTATTTTCAACAGATATATTTTTGTGTCACAACAGTCAGGAGACACTACTGTTTTTCTTTATGGAAAAAATTACCAAAAGCTGAATAATAGAGATTTTTTACCGTGGGATGGCAAAACCACAGTTATTGTTTAGTGGGGTATACCACACTTTTTTAAATAGAGATATTTGCGGCTGAACAGTGAGCGACACACTCAAACTGCTTTTTTTTTTAGATACCAAAGGCCCAAAACTGGATAGTACAGCGATTTGACCCGTGAAACTGCGAAACCACACTGGGATGTCGGGCCTACACAAGACTATTTTCAACAGATATATTTTTGTGTCACAACAGTCAGGAGACACTACTGTTTTTCTTTACGGAAAAAAATACCAAAACCTGAATAATAGAGATTTTTTACCGTGTGATGGCAAAACCACAGTTATTGTTTAGTGGGGTATACCACACTTTTTTAAATAGAGATATTTGCGGCTGAAAAGTGAGCGACACACTCAAACTGCTTTTTTTTTTAGATACCAAAGGCCCAAAACTGGATAGTACAGCGATTTGACCCGTGGAACTGCGAAACCACACTGGGAAGTCGGGCCTACACAAGACTATTTTCAACAGATATATTTTTGCGTCACAACAGTCAGGAGACACTACTGTTTTTCCTTACGGAAAAAACTACCAAAAGCTGAATAATAGAGATTTTTTACCGTGGGATGGCAAAACCACAGTTATTGTTTACTGGGGTATACGACACTTTTTTAAATAGAGATATTTGCGGCTGAACAGTGAGCGACACACTCAAACTGCTTTTTTTTTAGATACCAAAGGCCCAAAACTGGATAGTACAGCGATTTGACCCGTGGAACTGCGAAACCACACTGGGATGTCGGGCCTACACAAGACTATTTTCAACAGATATATTTTTGTGTCACAACAGTCAGGAGACACTACTGTTTTTCTTTATGGAAAAAATTACCAAAAGCTGAATAATAGAGATTTTTTACCGTGGGATGGCAAAACCAAAGTTATTGTTTAGTGGGGTATACCACACTTTTTTAAATAGAGATATTTGCGGCTGAACAGTGAGCGACACACTCAAACTGCTTTTTTTTTTTAGATACCAAAGGCCCCAAAATGGATACTACAGCGATTTGACCCGTGAAACTGCGAAACCACACTGGGATGTCGGGCCTACACAAGACTATTTTCAACAGATATATTTTTGTGTCACAACAGTCAGGAGACACTACTGTTTTTCCTTACGGAAAAAAATACCAAAACCTGAATAATAGAGATTTTTTACCGTGGGATGGCAAAACCACAGTTATTGTTTACTGGGGTATACCACACTTTTTTAAATAGAGATATTTGCGGCTGAACAGTGAGCGACACACTCAAACTGCTTTTTTTTTAGATACCAAAGGCCCAAAACTGGATAGTACAGCGACTTGACCCATGGAACTGCGAAACCACACTGGGATGTCGGGCTTACGCAAGACTATTTTCAACAGATATATTTTTGTGTCACAACACTCAGGAGACACTACTGTTTTTCTTTACGGAAAAAACTACCAAAACCTGAATAATAGAGACTTTTTACCGTGTGATGGCAAAACCACAGTTATTGTTTAGTGGGGTATACCACACTTTTTTAAATAGAGATATTTGCGGCTGAAAAGTGAGCGACACACTCAAACTGCTTTTTTTTTAGATACCAAAGGCCCAAAACTGGATAGTACAGCGATTTGACCCGTGGAACTGCGAAACCACACTGGGAAGTCGGGCCTACACAAGACTATTTTCAACAGATATATTTTTGCGTCACAACAGTCAGGAGACACTACTGTTTTTCTTTACGGAAAAAACTACCAAAAGCTGAATAATAGAGATTTTTTACCGTGGGATGGCAAAACCACAGTTATTGTTTACTGGGGTATACGACACTTTTTTAAATAGAGATATTTGCAGCTGAACAGTGAGCGACACACTCAAACTGCTTTTTTTTTAGATACCAAAGGCCCAAAACTGGATAGTACAGCGATTTGACCCGTGGAACTGCGAAACCACACTGGGATGTCGGGCCTACACAAGACTATTTTCAACAGATATATTTTTGTGTCACAACAGTCAGGAGACACTACTGTTTTTCTTTATGGAAAAAATTACCAAAAGCTGAATAATAGAGATTTTTTACCGTGGGATGGCAAAACCACAGTTATTGTTTAGTGGGGTATACCACACTTTTTTAAATAGAGATATTTGCGGCTGAAAAGTGAGCGACACACTCAAACTGCTTTTTTTTTTAGATACCAAAGGCCCAAAACTGGATAGTACAGCGATTTGACCCGTGGAACTGCGAAACCACACTGGGAAGTCGGGCCTACACAAGACTATTTTCAACAGATATATTTTTGCGTCACAACAGTCAGGAGACACTACTGTTTTTCCTTACGGAAAAAACTACCAAAACCTGAATAATAGAGATTTTTTACCGTGGGATGGCAAAACCACAGTTATTGTTTACTGGGGTATACGACACTTTTTTAAATAGAGATATTTGCGGCTGAACAGTGAGCGACACACTCAAACTGCTTTTTTTTTAGATACCAAAGGCCCAAAACTGGATAGTACAGCGATTTGACCCGTGGAACTGCGAAACCACACTGGGATGTCGGGCCTACACAAGACTATTTTCAACAGATTTATTTTTGTGTCACAACAGTCAGGAGACACTACTGTTTTTCTTTATGGAAAAAATTACCAAAAGCTGAATAATAGAGATTTTTTACCGTGGGATGGCAAAACCAAAGTTATTGTTTAGTGGGGTATACCACACATTTTTAAATAGAGATATTTGCGGCTGAACAGTGAGCGACATACTCAAACTGCTTTTTTTTTTTAGATACCAAAGGCCCCAAAATGGATACTACAGCGATTTGACCCGTGAAACTGCGAAACCACACTGGGATGTCGGGCCTACACAAGACTATTTTCAACAGATATATTTTTGTGTCACAACAGTCAGGAGACACTACTGTTTTTCCTTACGGAAAAAAATACCAAAACCTGAATAATAGAGATTTTTTACCGTGGGATGGCAAAACCACAGTTATTGTTTACTGGGGTATACCACACTTTTTTAAATAGAGATATTTGCGGCTGAACAGTGAGCGACACACTCAAACTGCTTTTTTTTTAGATACCAAAGGCCCAAAACTGGATAGTACAGCGACTTGACCCATGGAACTGCGAAACCACACTGGGATGTCGGGCTTACGCAAGACTATTTTCAACAGATATATTTTTGTGTCACAACACTCAGGAGACACTACTGTTTTTCTTTACGGAAAAAACTACCAAAACCTGAATAATAGAGACTTTTTACCGTGTGATGGCAAAACCACAGTTATTGTTTAGTGGGGTATACCACACATTTTTAAATAGAGATATTTGCGGCTGAACAGTGAGCGACATACTCAAACTGCTTTTTTTTAGATACCAAAGGCCCAAAACTGGATAGTACAGCGATTTGACCCGTGGAACTGCGAAACCACACTGGGAAGTCGGGCCTACACAAGACTATTTTCAACAGATATATTTTTGCGTCACAACAGTCAGGAGACACTACTGTTTTTCTTTACGGAAAAAACTACCAAAAGCTGAATAATAGAGATTTTTTACCGTGGGATGGCAAATCCACAGTTATTGTTTACTGGGGTATACCACACTTTTTTAAATAGAGATATTTGCGGCTGAACAGTGAGCGACACACTCAAACTGCTTTTTTTTTTAGATACCAAAGGCCTAAAACTGGATAGTACAGCGATTTGACCCGTGGAACTGCGAAACCACACTGGGATGTCGGGCCTACACAAGACTATTTTCAACAGATATATTTTTGTGTCACAACAGTCAGGAGACACTACTGTTTTTCTTTACGGAAAAAAATACCAAAACCTGAATAATAGAGATTTTTTACCGTGTGATGGCAAAACCACAGTTATTGTTTAGTGGGGTATACCACACTTTTTTAAATAGAGATATTTGCGGCTGAAAAGTGAGCGACACACTCAAACTGCTTTTTTTTTAGATACCAAAGGCCCAAAACTGGATAGTACAGCGATTTGACCCGTGGAACTGAGAAACCACACTGGGAAGTCGGGCCTACACAAGACTATTTTCAACAGATATATTTTTGCGTCACAACAGTCAGGAGACACTACTGTTTTTCTTTACGGAAAAAACTACCAAAAGCTGAATAATAGAGATTTTTTACCGTGGGATGGCAAAACCACAGTTATTGTTTACTGGGGTATACCACACTTTTTTAAATAGAGATATTTGCGGCTGAACAGTGAGCGACACACTCAAACTGCTTTTTTTTTACATTCCAAAGGCCCAAAACTGGATAGTACAGCGATTTGACCCGTGGAACTGCGAAACCACACTGGGATGTCGGGCCTACACAAGACTATTTTCAACAGATATATTTTTGTGTCACAACAGTCAGGAGACACTACTGTTTTTCTTTATGGAAAAAATTACCAAAAGCTGAATAATAGAGATTTTTTACCGTGGGATGGCAAAACCACAGTTATTGTTTACTGGGGTATACCACACTTTTTTAAATAGAGATATTTGCGGCTGAACAGTGAGCGACACACTCAAACTGCTTTTTTTTTTAGATACCAAAGGCCCAAAACTGGATAGTACAGCGATTTGACCCGTGAAACTGCGAAACCACACTGGGATGTCGGGCCTACACAAGACTATTTTCAACAGATATATTTTTGTGTCACAACAGTCAGGAGACACTACTGTTTTTCTTTATGGAAAAAATTACCAAAAGCTGAATAATAGAGATTTTTTACCGTGGGATGGCAAAACCAAAGTTATTGTTTAGTGGGGTATACCACACTTTTTTAAATAGAGATATTTGCGGCTGAACAGTGAGCGACACACTCAAACTGCTTTTTTTTTTAGATACCAAAGGCCCAAAACTGGATAGTACAGCGATTTCACCCGTGAAACTGCGAAACCTCACTGGGATGTCGGGCCTACACAAGACTATTTTCAACAGATATATTTTTGTGTCACAACAGTCAGGAGACACTACTGTTTTTCCTTACGGAAAAAAATACCAAAACCTGAATAATAGAGATTTTTTACCGTTGGATGGCAAAACCACAGTTATTGTTTACTGGGGTATACCACACTTTTTTAAATAGAGATATTTGCGGCTGAACAGTGAGCGACACACTCAAACTGCTTTTTTTTTAGATACCAAAGGCCCAAAACTGGATAGTACAGCGACTTGACCCATGGAACTGCGAAACCACACTGGGATGTCGGGCTTACTCAAGACTATTTTCAACAGATATATTTTTGTGTCACAACACTCAGGAGACACTACTGTTTTTCTTTACGGAAAAAACTACCAAAACCTGAATAATAGAGACTTTTTACCGTGTGATGGCAAAACCACAGTTATTGTTTAGTGGGGTATACCACACATTTTTAAATAGAGATATTTGCGGCTGAACAGTGAGCGACATACTCAAACTGCTTTTTTTTAGATACCAAAGGCCCAAAACTGGATAGTACAGCGATTTGACCCATGGAACTGCGAAACCACACTGGGAAGTCGGGCTTACGCAAGACTATTTTCAACAGATATATTTTTGTGTCACAACAGTCAGGAGACACTACTGTTTTTCTTTACGGAAAAAAATACCAAAACCTGAATAATAGAGATTTTTTACCGTGTGATGGCAAAACCACAGTTATTGTTTAGTGGGGTATACCACACTTTTTTAAATAGAGATATTTGCGGCTGAAAAGTGAGCGACACACTCAAACTGCTTTTTTTTTTAGATACCAAAGGCCCAAAACTGGATAGTACAGCGATTTGACCCGTGGAACTGCGAAACCACACTGGGAAGTCGGGCCTACACAAGACTATTTTCAACAGATATATTTTTGCGTCACAACAGTCAGGAGACACTACTGTTTTTCCTTACGGAAAAAACTACCAAAAGCTGAATAATAGAGATTTTTTACCGTGGGATGGCAAAACCACAGTTATTGTTTACTGGGGTATACGACACTTTTTTAAATAGAGATATTTGCGGCTGAACAGTGAGCGACACACTCAAACTGCTTTTTTTTTAGATACCAAAGGCCCAAAACTGGATAGTACAGCGATTTGACCCGTGGAACTGCGAAACCACACTGGGATGTCGGGCCTACACAAGACTATTTTCAACAGATATATTTTTGTGTCACAACAGTCAGGAGACACTACTGTTTTTCTTTATGGAAAAAATTACCAAAAGCTGAATAATAGAGATTTTTTACCGTGGGATGGCAAAACCAAAGTTATTGTTTAGTGGGGTATACCACACTTTTTTAAATAGAGATATTTGCGGCTGAACAGTGAGCGACACACTCAAACTGCTTTTTTTTTTTAGATACCAAAGGCCCCAAAATGGATACTACAGCGATTTGACCCGTGAAACTGCGAAACCACACTGGGATGTCGGGCCTACACAAGACTATTTTCAACAGATATATTTTTGTGTCACAACAGTCAGGAGACACTACTGTTTTTCCTTACGGAAAAAAATACCAAAACCTGAATAATAGAGATTTTTTACCGTGGGATGGCAAAACCACAGTTATTGTTTACTGGGGTATACCACACTTTTTTAAATAGAGATATTTGCGGCTGAACAGTGAGCGACACACTCAAACTGCTTTTTTTTTAGATACCAAAGGCCCAAAACTGGATAGTACAGCGACTTGACCCATGGAACTGCGAAACCACACTGGGATGTCGGGCTTACGCAAGACTATTTTCAACAGATATATTTTTGTGTCACAACACTCAGGAGACACTACTGTTTTTCTTTACGGAAAAAACTACCAAAACCTGAATAATAGAGACTTTTTACCGTGTGATGGCAAAACCACAGTTATTGTTTAGTGGGGTATACCACACATTTTTAAATAGAGATATTTGCGGCTGAACAGTGAGCGACATACTCAAACTGCTTTTTTTTAGATACCAAAGGCCCAAAACTGGATAGTACAGCGATTTGACCCGTGGAACTGCGAAACCACACTGGGAAGTCGGGCCTACACAAGACTATTTTCAACAGATATATTTTTGCGTCACAACAGTCAGGAGACACTACTGTTTTTCTTTACGGAAAAAACTACCAAAAGCTGAATAATAGAGATTTTTTACCGTGGGATGGCAAATCCACAGTTATTGTTTACTGGGGTATACCACACTTTTTTAAATAGAGATATTTGTGGCTGAACAGTGAGCGACACACTCAAACTGCTTTTTTTTTTAGATACCAAAGGCCTAAAACTGGATAGTACAGCGATTTGACCCGTGGAACTGCGAAACCACACTGGGATGTCGGGCCTACACAAGACTATTTTCAACAGATATATTTTTGTGTCACAACAGTCAGGAGACACTACTGTTTTTCTTTACGGAAAAAAATACCAAAACCTGAATAATAGAGATTTTTTACCGTGTGATGGCAAAACCACAGTTATTGTTTAGTGGGGTATACCACACTTTTTTAAATAGAGATATTTGCGGCTGAAAAGTGAGCGACACACTCAAACTGCTTTTTTTTTAGATACCAAAGGCCCAAAACTGGATAGTACAGCGATTTGACCCGTGGAACTGAGAAACCACACTGGGAAGTCGGGCCTACACAAGACTATTTTCAACAGATATATTTTTGCGTCACAACAGTCAGGAGACACTACTGTTTTTCTTTACGGAAAAAACTACCAAAAGCTGAATAATAGAGATTTTTTACCGTGGGATGGCAAAACCACAGTTATTGTTTACTGGGGTATACCACACTTTTTTAAATAGAGATATTTGCGGCTGAACAGTGAGCGACACACTCAAACTGCTTTTTTTTTACATTCCAAAGGCCCAAAACTGGATAGTACAGCGATTTGACCCGTGGAACTGCGAAACCACACTGGGATGTCGGGCCTACACAAGACTATTTTCAACAGATATATTTTTGTGTCACAACAGTCAGGAGACACTACTGTTTTTCTTTATGGAAAAAATTACCAAAAGCTGAATAATAGAGATTTTTTACCGTGGGATGGCAAAACCACAGTTATTGTTTACTGGGGTATACCACACTTTTTTAAATAGAGATATTTGCGGCTGAACAGTGAGCGACACACTCAAACTGCTTTTTTTTTTAGATACCAAAGGCCCAAAACTGGATAGTACAGCGATTTGACCCGTGAAACTGCGAAACCACACTGGGATGTCGGGCCTACACAAGACTATTTTCAACAGATATATTTTTGTGTCACAACAGTCAGGAGACACTACTGTTTTTCTTTATGGAAAAAATTACCAAAAGCTGAATAATAGAGATTTTTTACCGTGGGATGGCAAAACCAAAGTTATTGTTTAGTGGGGTATACCACACTTTTTTAAATAGAGATATTTGCGGCTGAACAGTGAGCGACACACTCAAACTGCTTTTTTTTTTAGATACGAAAGGCCCAAAACTGGATAGTACAGCGATTTCACCCGTGAAACTGCGAAACCTCACTGGGATGTCGGGCCTACACAAGACTATTTTCAACAGATATATTTTTGTGTCACAACAGTCAGGAGACACTACTGTTTTTCCTTACGGAAAAAAATACCAAAACCTGAATAATAGAGATTTTTTACCGTTGGATGGCAAAACCACAGTTATTGTTTACTGGGGTATACCACACTTTTTTAAATAGAGATATTTGCGGCTGAACAGTGAGCGACACACTCAAACTGCTTTTTTTTTAGATACCAAAGGCCCAAAACTGGATAGTACAGCGACTTGACCCATGGAACTGCGAAACCACACTGGGATGTCGGGCTTACTCAAGACTATTTTCAACAGATATATTTTTGTGTCACAACACTCAGGAGACACTACTGTTTTTCTTTACGGAAAAAACTACCAAAACCTGAATAATAGAGACTTTTTACCGTGTGATGGCAAAACCACAGTTATTGTTTAGTGGGGTATACCACACATTTTTAAATAGAGATATTTGCGGCTGAACAGTGAGCGACATACTCAAACTGCTTTTTTTTAGATACCAAAGGCCCAAAACTGGATAGTACAGCGATTTGACCCGTGGAACTGCGAAACCACACTGGGAAGTCGGGCCTACACAAGACTAATTTCAACAGATATATTTTTGCGTCACAACAGTCAGGAGACACTACTGTTTTTCTTTACGGAAAAAACTACCAAAAGCTGAATAATAGAGATTTTTTACCGTGGGATGGCAAAACCACAGTTATTGTTTACTGGGGTATACCACACTTTTTTAAATAGAGATATTTGCGGCTGAACAGTGAGCGACACACTCAAACTACTTTTTTTTAGATACCAAAGGCCCAAAACTGGATAGTACAGCGATTTGACCCGTGGAACTGCGAAACCACACTGGGAAGTCGGGCCTACACAAGACTAATTTCAACAGATATATTTTTGCGTCACAACAGTCAGGAGACACTACTGTTTTTCTTTACGGAAAAAACTACCAAAAGCTGAATAATAGAGATTTTTTACCGTGGGATGGCAAAACCACAGTTATTGTTTACTGGGGTATACCACACTTTTTTAAATAGAGATATTTGTGGCTGAACAGTGAGCGACACACTCAAACTGCTTTTTTTTTTAGATACCAAAGGCCCAAAACTGGATAGTACAGCGATTTGACCCGTGGAACTGCGAAACCACACTGGGAAGTCGGGCCTACACAAGACTATTTTCAACAGATATATTTTTGCGTCACAACAGTCAGGAGACACTACTGTTTTTCTTTACGGAAAAAACTACCAAAAGCTGAATAATAGAGATTTTTTACCGTGGGATGGCAAAACCACAGTTATTGTTTACTGGGGTATACGACACTTTTTTCAATAGAGATATTTGCGGCTGAAGAGTGAGCGACACACTCAAACTGCTTTTTTTTTTAGATACCAAAGGCCCAAAACTGGATAGTACAGCGATTTGACCCGTGGAACTGCGAAACCACACTGGGATGTCGGGCCTACACAAGACTATTTTCAACAGATATATTTTTGTGCCACAACACTCAGGAGACACTACTGTTTTTCTTTATGGAAAAAATTACCAAAAGCTGAATAATAGAGATTTTTTACCGTGGGATGGCAAAACCACAGCTATTGTTTAGTGGGGTATACCACACTTTTTTAAATAGAGATATTTGCGGCTGAACAGTGAGCGACACACTCAAACTGCTTTTTTTTTAGATACCAAAGGCCCAAAACTGGATAGTACAGCGATTTCACCCGTGAAACTGCGAAACCTCACTGGGATGTCGGGCCTACACAAGACTATTTTCAACAGATATATTTTTGTGTCACAACAGTGAGGAGACACTACTGTTTTTCCTTACGGAAAAAAATACCAAAACCTGAATAATAGAGATTTTTTACCGTTGGATGGCAAAACCACAGTTATTGTTTACTGGGGTATACCACACTTTTTTAAATAGAGATATTTGCGGCTGAACAGTGAGCGACACACTCAAACTGCTTTTTTTTTAGATACCAAAGGCCCAAAACTGGATAGTACAGCGACTTGACCCATGGAACTGCGAAACCACACTGGGATGTCGGGCTTACTCAAGACTATTTTCAACAGATATATTTTTGTGTCACAACACTCAGGAGACACTACTGTTTTTCTTTACGGAAAAAACTACCAAAACCTGAATAATAGAGACTTTTTACCGTGTGATGGCAAAACCACAGTTATTGTTTAGTGGGGTATACCACACATTTTTAAATAGAGATATTTGCGGCTGAACAGTGAGCGACATACTCAAACTGCTTTTTTTTAGATACCAAAGGCCCAAAACTGGATAGTACAGCGATTTGACCCGTGGAACTGCGAAACCACACTGGGAAGTCGGGCCTACACAAGACTAATTTCAACAGATATATTTTTGCGTCACAACAGTCAGGAGACACTACTGTTTTTCTTTACGGAAAAAACTACCAAAAGCTGAATAATAGAGATTTTTTACCGTGGGATGGCAAAACCACAGTTATTGTTTACTGGGGTATACCACACTTTTTTAAATAGAGATATTTGCGGCTGAACAGTGAGCGACACACTCAAACTACTTTTTTTTAGATACCAAAGGCCCAAAACTGGATAGTACAGCGATTTGACCCGTGGAACTGCGAAACCACACTGGGAAGTCGGGCCTACACAAGACTATTTTCAACAGATATATTTTTGCGTCACAACAGTCAGGAGACACTACTGTTTTTCTTTACGGAAAAAACTACCAAAAGCTGAATAATAGAGATTTTTTACCGTGGGATGGCAAAACCACAGTTATTGTTTACTGGGGTATACCACACTTTTTTAAATAGAGATATTTGCGGCTGAACAGTGAGCGACACACTCAAACTGCTTTTTTTTTTAGATACCAAAGGCCCAAAACTGGATAGTACAGCGATTTGACCCGTGGAACTGCGAAACCACACTGGGAAGTCGGGCCTACACAAGACTATTTTCAACAGATATATTTTTGCGTCACAACAGTCAGGAGACACTACTGTTTTTCTTTACGGAAAAAACTACCAAAAGCTGAATAATAGAGATTTTTTACCGTGGGATGGCAAAACCACAGTTATTGTTTACTGGGGTATACGACACTTTTTTCAATAGAGATATTTGCGGCTGAACAGTGAGCGACACACTCAAACTGCTTTTTTTTTTAGATACCAAAGGCCCAAAACTGGATAGTACAGCGATTTGACCCGTGGAACTGCGAAACCACACTGGGATGTCGGGCCTACACAAGACTATTTTCAACAGATATATTTTTGTGCAACAACACTCAGGAGACACTACTGTTTTTCTTTATGGAAAAAATTACCAAAAGCTGAATAATAGAGATTTTTTACCGTGGGATGGCAAAACCACAGCTATTGTTTAGTGGGGTATACCACACTTTTTTAAATAGAGATATTTGCGGCTGAACGGTGAGCGACACACTCAAACTGCTTTTTTTTTTAGATACCAAGGGCCCAAAGCTGGATAGTACAGCGATTTGACCTGTGGAACTGTGAAACCACACTGGGATGTCGGGCCTACACAAGACTATTTTCAACAGATATATTTTTGTGTCACAACAGTCAGGAGACACTACTGTTTTTCCTTACGGAAAAAAATACCAAAACCTGAATAATAGAGATTTTTTACCGTGGGATGGCAAAACCACAGTTATTGTTTACTGGGGTATACCACACTTTTTTAAATAGAGATATTTGCGGCTGAACAGTGAGCGACACACTCAAACTGCTTTTTTTTTAGATACCAAAGGCCCAAAACTGGATAGTACAGCGACTTGACCCATGGAACTGCGAAACCACACTGGGATGTCGGGCTTACGCAAGACTATTTTCAACAGATATATTTTTGTGTCACAACAGTCAGGAGACACTACTGTTTTTCTTTACGGAAAAAACTACCAAAACCTGAATAATAGAGACTTTTTACCGTGTGATGGCAAAACCACAGTTATTGTTTAGTGGGGTATACCACACATTTTTAAATAGAGATATTTGCGGCTGAACAGTGAGCGACATACTCAAACTGCTTTTTTTTAGATACCAAAGGCCCAAAACTGGATAGTACAGCGATTTGACCCGTGGAACTGCGAAAACACACTTGGAAGTCGGGCCTACACAAGACTATTTTCAACAGATATATTTTTGCGTCACAACAGTCAGGAGACACTACTGTTTTTCTTTACGGAAAAAACTACCAAAAGCTGAATAATAGAGATTTTTTACCGTGGGATGGCAAAACCACAGTTATTGTTTACTGGGGTATACCACACTTTTTTAAATAGAGATATTTGCGGCTGAACAGTGAGCGACACACTCAAACTGCTTTTTTTTTAGATACCAAAGGCCCAAAACTGGATAGTACAGCGATTTGACCCGTGGAACTGCGAAACCACACTGGGATGTCGGGCCTACACAAGACTATTTTCAACAGATATATTTTTGTGTCACAACAGTCAGGAGACACTACTGTTTTTCTTTACGGAAAAAACTACCAAAACCTGAATAATAGAGATTTTTTACCGTGGGATGGCAAAACCACAGTTATTGTTTACTGGGGTACACCACACTTTTTAAATAGAGATATTTGCGGCTGAACAGTGAGCGACACACTCAAACTGCTTTTTTTTAGATACCAAAGGCCCAAAACTGGATAGTACAGTGATTTGACCCGTGGAACTGCGAATCCACCCTGGGATGTCGGGCCTACACAAGACTATTTTCAACAGATATATTTTTGTGTCACAACAGTCAGGAGACACTACTATTTTTCTTTACGGAAAAAACTACCAAAAGCTGAATAATAGAGATTTTTTACCGTGGGATGGCAAAACCACAGTTATTGTTTACTGGGATATACCAAACTTTTTTAAATAGAGATATTTGCGGCTGAACAGTGAGCGACACACTCAAACTGCTTTTTTATTAGATACCAAAGGCCCAAAACTGGATAGTACAGCGATTTGACCCGTGGAACTGCGAAATCACACTGGGATGTCGGGCCTACACAAGACTATTTATAACAGATATATTTTTGTGTCACAGCAGTCAGGAGACACTACTGTTTTTCTTTACGGAAAAAACTACCAAAACCTGAATAATAGAGACTTTTTACCGTGGGATGGCAAAACCACAGTTAATGTTTACTGGGGTATACCACACTTTTTTAAATAGAGATATTTGCGGCTGAACAGTGAGCGACACACTCAAACTGCTTTTTTTTTAGATACCAAAGGCCCAAAACTGGATAGTACAGCGATTTGACCCGTGGAACTGCAAAACCACACTGGGATGTCGGTCCTACACAAGACTATCTTCAACAGATATATTTTTGTGTCACAACAGTCAGGAGACACTACAGTTTTTCTTTACGGAAAAAACTAACAAAACCTGAATAATAGAGATTTTTTACCGTGGGATGGCAAAACCACAGTTATTGTTTACTGGGGTATACCACACTTTTTTAAATAGAGATATTTGCGGCTGAACAGTGAGCGACACACTCAAACTGCTTTTTTTATAGATACCAAAGGCCCAAAACTGGATAGTACAGTGATTTGACCCGTGGAACTGCGAAACCACACTGGGAAGTCGGGCCTACACAAGACTATTTTCAACAGATATATTTTTGTGTCACAACAGTCAGGAGACACTACTGTTTTTCTTTACGGAAAAAACTAACAAAAGCTGAATAATAGAGATTTTTTCCGTGGGATGGCAAAACCACAGTTATTGTTTACTGGGGTATACCACACTTTTTTAAATAGAGATATTTGCGGCTGAACAGTGAGCGACACACTCAAACTGCTTTTTTTTTAGATACCAAAGGCCCAAAACTGGATAGTACAGCGATTTGACCCGTGGAACTGCGAAACCACACTGGGATGTCGGGCCTACACAAGACTATTTTCAACAGATATATTTTTGTGTCACAACAGTCAGGAGACACTACTGTTTTTCCTTACGGAAAAAAATACCAAAACCTGAATAATAGAGATTTTTTACCGTGGGATGGCAAAACCACAGTTATTGTTTACTGGGGTATACCACACTTTTTTAAATAGAGATATTTGCGGCTGAACAGTGAGCGACACACTCAAACTGCTTTTTTTTAGATACCAAAGGCCCAAAACTGGATAGTACAGCGACTTGACCCATGGAACTGCGAAACCACACTGGGATGTCGGGCCTACGCAAGACTATTTTCAACAGATATATTTTTGTGTCACAACACTCAGGAGACACTACTGTTTTTCTTTACGGAAAAAACTACCAAAAGCTGAATAATAGAGATTTTTTACCGTGGGATGGCAAAACCACAGTTATTGTTTACTGGGGTATACCACACATTTTTAAATAGAGATATTTGTGGCTGAACAGTGAGCGACACACTCAAACTGCTTTTTTTTTTAGATACCAAAGGCCCAAAACTGGATAGTACAGCGATTTGACCCTTGGAACTGCGAAACCACACTGGGATGTCGGGCCTACACAAGACTATTTTCAACAGATATATTTTTGTGTCACAACAGTCAGGAGACACTACTGTTTTTCTTTATGGAAAAAAATACCAAAACCTGAATAATAGAGATTTTTTACCGTGTGATGGCAAAACCACAGTTATTGTATAGTGGGGTATACCACACTTTTTTAAATAGAGATATTTGCGGCTGAAAAGTGAGCGACACACTCAAACTGCTTTTTTTTTAGATACCAAAGGCCCAAAACTGGATAGTACAGCGATTTGACCCGTGGAACTGCGAAACCACACTGGGAAGTCGGGCCTACACAAGACTATTTTCAACAGATATATTTTTGCGTCACAACAGTCAGGAGACACTACTGTTTTTCTTTACGGAAAAAACTACCAAAAGCTGAATAATAGAGATTTTTTACCGTGGGATGGCAAAACCACAGTTATTGTTTACTGGGGTATACGACACTTTTTTAAATAGAGATATTTGCGGCTGAACAGTGAGCGACACACTCAAACTGCTTTTTTTTTAGATACCAAAGGCCCAAAACTGGATAGTACAGCGATTTGACCCGTGGAACTGCGAAACCACACTGGGATGTCGGGCCTACACAAGACTATTTTCAACAGATATATTTTTGTGCCACAACAGTCAGGAGACACTACTGTTTTTCTTTATGGAAAAAATTACCAAAAGCTGAATAATAGAGATTTTTTACCGTGGGATGGCAAAACCACAGTTATTGTTTAGTGGGGTATACCACACTTTTTTAAATAGAGATATTTGCGGCTGAACAGTGAGCGACACACTCAAACTGCTTTTTTTTTAGATACCAAAGGCCCAAAACTGGATAGTACAGTGATTTGACCCGTGGAACTGCTAAGCCACACTGGGATGTCGGGCCTACACAAGACTATTTTCAACAGATATATTTTTGTGTCACAACAGTCAGGAGACACTACTGTTTTTCTTTACGGAAAAAACTACCAAAACCTGAATAATAGAGATTTTTTACCGTGGGATGGCAAAACCACAGTTATTGTTTACTGGGGTACACCACACTTTTTAAATAGAGATATTTGCGGCTGAACAGTGAGCGACACACTCAAACTGCTTTTTTTTTAGATACCAAAGGCCCAAAACTGGATAGTACAGTGATTTGACCCGTGGAACTGCGAATCCACCCTGGGATGTCGGGCCTACACAAGACTATTTTCAACAGATATATTTTTGTGTCACAACAGTCAGGAGACACTACTGTTTTTCTTTACGGAAAAAACTACCAAAAGCTGAATAATAGAGATTTTTTACCGTGGGATGGCAAAACCACAGTTATTGTTTACTGGGATATACCAAACTTTTTTAAATAGAGATATTTGCGGCTGAACAGTGAGCGACACACTCAAACTGCTTTTTTTTTAGATACCAAAGGCCCAAAACTGGATAGTACAGCGATTTGACCCGTGGAACTGCGAAATCACACTGGGATGTCGGGCCTACACAAGACTATTTTCAACAGATATATTTTTGTGTCACAGCAGTCAGGAGACACTACTGTTTTTCTTTACGGAAAAAACTACCAAAACCTGAATAATAGAGACTTTTTACCGTGGGATGGCAAAACCACAGTTATTGTTTACTGGGGTATACCACACTTTTTTAAATAGAGATATTTGCGGCTGAACAGTGAGCGACACACTCAAACTGCTTTTTTTTTAGATACCAAAGGCCCAAAACTGGATAGTACAGCGATTTGACCCGTGGAACTGCGAAACCACACTGGGATGTCGGGCCTACACAAGACTATCTTCAACAGATATATTTTTGTGTCACAACAGTCAGGAGACACTACAGTTTTTCTTTACGGAAAAAACTAACAAAACCTGAATAATAGAGATTTTTTACCGTGGGATGGCAAAACCACAGTTATTGTTTACTGGGGTATACCACACTTTTTTAAATAGAGATATTTGCGGCTAAACAGTGAGCGACACACTCAAACTGCTTTTTTTTTAGATACCAAAGGCCCAAAACTGGATAGTACAGAGATTTGACCCGTGGAACTGCGAAACCACACTGGGATGTCGGGCCTACACAAGACTATTTTCAACAGATATATTTTTGTGTCACAACAGTCAGGAGACCCTACTGTTTTTCTTTATGGAAAAAACTACCAAAACCTGAATAATAGAGACTTTTTACCGTATGATGGCAAAACCACAGTTATTGTTTAGTGGGGTATACCACACTTTTTTAAATAGAGATATTTGCGGCTGAACAGTGAGCGACACACTCAAACTGCTTTTTTTTTAGATACCAAAGGCCCAAAACTGGATAGTACAGTGATTTGACCCGTGGAACTGCGAAACCACACTGGGAAGTCGGGCCTACACAAGACTATTTTCAACAGATATATTTTTGTGTCACAACAGTCAGGAGACACTACTGTTTTTCTTTACGGAAAAAACTAACAAAAGCTGAATAATAGAGATTTTTTCCGTGGGATGGCTAAACCACAGTTATTGTTTAGTGGGGTATACCACACTTTTTTAAATAGAGATATTTGCGGCTGAACAGTGAGCGACACACTCAAACTGCTTTTTTTTTAGATACCAAAGGCCCAAAACTGGATAGTACAGTGATTTGACCCGTGGAACTGCGAAACCACACTGGGATGTCGGGCCTACACAAGACTATTTTCAACAGATATATTTTTGTGCCACAACAGTCAGGAGACACTACTGTTTTTCTTTAGGGAAAAAACTACCAAAAGCTGAATAATAGAGATTTTTTACCGTGGGATGGCAAAACCACAGTTATTGTTTACTGGGGTATACCACACTTTTTTAAATAGAGATATTTGCGGCTGAACAGTGAGCGACACACTCAAACTGCTTTTTTTTTTAGATACCAAAGGCCCAAAACTGGATAGTACAACGATTTGACCCGAGGAACTGCGAAACCACACTGGGATGTCGGGCCTACACAAGACTATTTTCAACAGATATATTTTTGTGTCACAACAGTTAGGAGACACTACTGTTTTTCTTTACGGAAAAAACTACCAAAACCTGAATAATAGAGATTTTTTACCGTGGGATGGCAAAACCACAGTTATTGTTTACTGGGGTACACCACACTTTTTAAATAGAGATATTTGCGGGTGAACAGTGAGCGACACACTCAAACTGCTTTTTTTTTAGATACCAAAGGCCCAAAACTGGATAGTACAGTGATTTGACCCGTGGAACTGCGAAACCACACTGGGATGTCGGGCCTACACAAGACTATTTTCAACAGATATATTTTTGTGTCACAACAGTCAGGAGACATTACTGTTTTTCTTTACGGAAAAAACTACCAAAAGCTGAATAATAGAGATTTTTTACCGTGGGATGGCAAAACCACAGTTATTGTTTACTGGGATATACCAAACTTTTTTAAATAGAGATATTTGCGGCTGAACAGTGAGCGACACACTCAAACTGCTTTTTTTTTAGATACCAAATTCCCAAAACTGGATAGTACAGCGATTTGACCCGTGGAACTGCGAAATCACACTGGGATGTCGGGCCTACACAAGACTATTTTCAACAGATATATTTTTGTGTCACAGCAGTCAGGAGACACTACTGTTTTTCTTTACGGAAAAAACTACCAAAACCTGAATAATACAGGCTTTTTACCGTGGGATGGCAAAACCACAGTTATTGTTTACTGGGGTATACCACACTTTTTTAAATAGAGATATTTGCGGCTGAACAGTGAGCAACACACTCAAACTGCTTTTTTTTTAGATACCAAAGGCCCAAAACTGGATAGTACAGCGATTTGACCCATGGAACTGCGAAACCACACTGGGATGTTGGGCCTACGCAAGACTATTTTCAACAGATATATTTTTGTGTCACAACACTCAGGAGACACTACTGTTTTTCTTTACGGAAAAAACTACCAAAACCTGAATAATATAGATTTTTTACCGTGGGATGGCAAAACCACAGTTATTGATTACTGGGGTATACCACACTTTTTTAAATACAGATATTTGCGGCTGAACAGTGAGCGACACACTCAAACTGCTTTTTTTTAGATACCAAAGGCCCAAAACCGGATAGTACAGCGATTTGACCCGTGGAACTGCGAAACCACACTGGGATGTCGGGCCTACACAAGACTATTTTCAAAAGATATATTTTTGTGTCACAACAGTCAGGAGACACTACTGTTTTTCTTTACGGAAAAAACTACCAAAAGCTGAATAATAGAGAATTTTTACCGTGGGATGGCAAAACCACAGTTATTGTTTACTGGGGTATACCACACTTTTTTAAATAGAGATATTTGCAGCTGAACAGTGAGCGACACACTCAAACTGCTTTTTTTTTTAGATACCAAAGGCCCAAAAATGGATAGTACAGCGATTTGACCCGTGGAACTGCGAAACCACACTGGGATGTCGGGCCTACGCAAGACTATTTTCAACAGATATATTTTTGTGTCACAACACTCAGGAGACACTACTGTTTTTCTTTACGGAAAAAACTACCAAAACCTAAATAATAGAGATTTTTTACCGTGAGATGGCAAAACCACAGTTATTGATTACTGGGGTATACCACACTTTTTTAAATACAGATATTTGCGGCTGAACAGTGAGCGACACACTCAAACTGCATTTTTTTAGATACCAAAGGCCCAAAACTGGATAGTACAGAGATATGACCCGTGGAACTGCGAAACCACACTGGGATGTCAGGCCTACACAAGACTATTTTCAACAGATATATTTTTGTGTCACAACAGTCAGGAGACCCTACTGTTTTTCTTTACGGAAAAAACTACCAAAACCTGAATAATAGAGACTTTTTACCGTGTGATGGCAAAACCACAGTTATTGTTTAGTGGGGTATACCACACATTTTTAAATAGAGATATTTGCGGCTGAACAGTGAGCGACATACTCAAACTGCTTTTTTTTTAGATACCAAAGGCCCAAAACTGGATAGTACAGCGATTTGACCCGTGGAACTGCGAAACCACACTGGGAAGTCGGGCCTACACAAGACTATTTTCAACAGATATATTTTTGCGTCACAACAGTCAGGAGACACTACTGTTTTTCTTTACGGAAAAAACTACCAAAAGCTGAATAATAGAGATTTTTTACCGTGGGATGGCAAAACCACAGTTATTGTTTACTGGGGTATACCACAATTTTTTAAATAGAGATATTTGCGGCTGAACAGTGAGCGACACACTCAAACTGCTTTTTTTTTTAGATACCAAAGGCCCAAAACTGGATAGTACAGCGATTTGACCCGTGGAACTGCGAAACCACACTGGGATGTCGGGCCTACACAAGACTATTTTCAACAGATATATTTTTGTGCCACAACAGTCAGGAGACACTACTGTTTTTCTTTACGGAAAAAAATACCAAAACCTGAATAATAGAGATTTTTTACCGTGTGATGGCAAAACCACAGTTATTGTTTAGTGGGGTATACCACACTTTTTTAAATAGAGATATTTGCGGCTGAAAAGTGTGCGACACACTCAAACTGCTTTTTTTTTAGATACCAAAGGCCCAAAACTGGATAGTACAGCGATTTGACCCGTGAAACTGCGAAACCACACTGGGAAGTCGGGCCTACACAAGACTATTTTCAACAGATATATTTTTGTGTCACAACAGTCAGGAGACACTACTGTTTTTCTTTACGGAAAAAACTAACAAAAGCTGAATAATAGAGATTTTTTACCGTGGGATGGCAAAACCACAGTTATTGTTTAGTGGGGTATACCACACTTTTTTAAATAGAGATATTTGCGGCTGAAAAGTGTGCGACACACTCAAACTGCTTTTTTTTTAGATACCAAAGGCCCAAAACTGGATAGTACAGCGATTTGACCCGTGGAACTGCGAAACCACACTGGGATGTCGGGCCTACACAAGACTATTTTCAACAGATATATTTTTGTGCCACAACAGTCAGGAGACACTACTGTTTTTCTTTATGGAAAAAATTACCAAAAGCTGAATAATAGAGATTTTTTACCGTGGGATGGCAAAACCACAGTTATTGTTTAGTGGGGTATACCACACTTTTTTAAATAGAGATATTTGCGGCTGAACAGTGAGCGACACACTCAAACTGCTTTTTTTTTTAGATACCAAAGGCCCAAAACTGGATAGTACAGCGATTTGACCCGTG
Source organism: Phyllobates terribilis (assembly GCF_046119375.1). Lineage (NCBI taxonomy): Eukaryota > Metazoa > Chordata > Amphibia > Anura > Dendrobatidae > Phyllobates > Phyllobates terribilis. The sequence continues at coordinate 349,086,298 of NW_027362763.1, forward strand.
GAACTGCGAAACCACACTGGGATGTCGGGCCTACACAAGACTATTTTCAACAGATATATTTTTGTGTCACAACAGTCAGGAGACACTACTGTTTTTCCTTACGGAAAAAAATACCAAAACCTGAATAATAGAGATTTTTTACCGTGGGATGGCAAAACCACAGTTATTGTTTACTGGGGTATACCACACTTTTTTAAATAGAGATATTTGCGGCTGAACAGTGAGCGACACACTCAAACTGCTTTTTTTTTAGATACCAAAGGCCCAAAACTGGATAGTACAGTGATTTGACCCGTGGAACTGCGAAACCACACTGGGATGTCGGGCCTACACAAGACTATTTTCAACAGATATATTTTTGCGTCACAACAGTCAGGAGACACTATTGTTTTTCTTTACGGAAAAAACTACCAAAACCTGAATAATAGAGATTTTTTACCGTGGGATGGCAAAACCACAGTTATTGTTTACTGGGGTACACCACACTTTTTAAATAGAGATATTTGCGGCTGAACAGTGAGCGACACACTCAAACTGCTTTTTTTTTAGATACCAAAGGCCCAAAACTGGATAGTACAGCGATTTGACCCGTGGAACTGCGAAATCACACTGGGATGTCGGGCCTACACAAGACTATTTTCAACAGATATATTTTTGTGTCACAGCAGTCAGGAGACACTACTGTTTTTCTTCACGGAAAAAACTACCAAAACCTGAATAATAGAGACTTTTTACCGTGAGATGGCAAAACCACAGTTATTGTTTACTGGGGTATACCACACTTTTTTAAATAGAGATATTTGCGGCTGAACAGTGAGCGACACACTCAAACTGCTTTTTTTTTAGATACCAAAGGCCCAAAACTGGATAGTACAGCGATTTGACCCGTGGAACTGCGAAACCACACTGGGATGTCGGGCCTACACAAGACTATCTTCAACAGATATATTTTTGTGTCACAACAGTCAGGAGACACTACAGTTTTTCTTTACGGAAAAAACTAACAAAACCTGAATAATAGAGATTTTTTACCGTGGGATGGCAAAACCACAGTTATTGTTTACTGGGGTATACCACACTTTTTTAAATAGAGATATTTGCGGCTGAACAGTGAGCGACATACTCAAACTGCTTTTTTTTTAGATACCAAAGGCCCAAAACTGGATAGTACAGAGATTTGACCCGTGGAACTGCGAAACCACACTGGGATGTCGGGCCTACACAAGACTATTTTCAACAGATATATTTTTGTGTCACAACAGTCAGGAGACCCTACTGTTTTTCTTCATGGAAAAAACTACCAAAACCTGAATAATAGAGACTTTTTACCGTGTGATGGCAAAACCACAGTTATTGTTTAGTGGGGTATACCACACTTTTTTAAATAGAGATATTTGCGGCTGAACAGTGAGCGACACACTCAAACTGCTTTTTTTTTAGATACCAAAGGCCCAAAACTGGATAGTACAGTGATTTGACCCGTGGAACTGCGAAACCACACTGGGAAGTCGGGCCTACACAAGACTGTTTTCAACAGATATATTTTTGTGTCACAACAGTCAGGAGACACTACTGTTTTTCTTTACGGAAAAAACTAACAAAAGCTGAATAATAGAGATTTTTTCCGTGGGATGGCAAAACCACAGTTATTGTTTACTGGGGTATACCACACTTTTTTAAATAGAGATATTTGCGGCTGAACAGTGAGCGACACACTCAAACTGCTTTTTTTTTAGATACCAAAGGCCCAAAACTGGATAGTACAGCGATTTGACCCGTGGAACTGCGAAACCACACTGGGATGTCGGGCCTACACAAGACTATTTTCAACAGATATATTTTTGTGCCACAACAGTCAGGAGACACTACTGTTTTTCTTTAGGGAAAAAACTACCAAAAGCTGAATAATAGAGATTTTTTACCGTGGGATGGCAAAACCACAGTTATTGTTTACTGGGGTATACCACACTTTTTTAAATAGAGATATTTGCGGCTGAACAGTGAGCGACACACTCAAACTGCTTTTTTTTTTAGATACCAAAGGCCCAAAACTGGATAGTACAACGATTTGACCCGAGGAACTGCGAAACCACACTGGGATGTCGGGCCTACACAAGACTATTTTCAACAGATATATTTTTGTGTCACAACAGTTAGGAGACACTACTGTTTTTCTTTACGGAAAAAACTACCAAAAGCTGAATAATACAGATTTTTTACCGTGGGATGGCAAAACCACAGTTATTGTTTACTGGGGTATACCACACTTTTTTAAATAGAGATATTTGCGGCTGAACAGTGAGCGACACACTCAAACTGCTTTTTTTTTAGATACCAAAGGCCCAAAACTGGATAGTACAGTGATTTGACCGGTGGAACTGCGAAACCACACTGGGATGTCGGGCCTACACAAGACTATTTTCAACAGATATATTTTTGTGTCACAACAGTCAGGAGACACTACTGTTTTTCTTTACGGAAAAAACTACCAAAACCTGAATAATAGAGATTTTTTACCGTGGGATGGCAAAACCACAGTTATTGTTTACTGGGGTACACCACACTTTTTAAATAGAGATATTTGCGGGTGAACAGTGAGCGACACACTCAAACTGCTTTTTTTTTAGATACCAAAGGCCCAAAACTGGATAGTACAGTGATTTGACCCGTGGAACTGCGAAACCACACTGGGATGTCGGGCCTACACAAGACTATTTTCAACAGATATATTTTTGTGTCACAACAGTCAGGAGACATTACTGTTTTTCTTTACGGAAAAAACTACCAAAAGCTGAATAATAGAGATTTTTTACCGTGGGATGGCAAAACCACAGTTATTGTTTACTGGGATATACCAAACTTTTTTAAATAGAGATATTTGCGGCTGAACAGTGAGCGACACACTCAAACTGCTTTTTTTTTAGATACCAAATTCCCAAAACTGGATAGTACAGCGATTTGACCCGTGGAACTGCGAAATCACACTGGGATGTCGGGCCTACACAAGACTATTTTCAACAGATATATTTTTGTGTCACAGCAGTCAGGAGACACTACTGTTTTTCTTTACGGAAAAAACTACCAAAACCTGAATAATACAGACTTTTTACCGTGGGATGGCAAAACCACAGTTATTGTTTACTGGGGTATACCACACTTTTTTAAATAGAGATATTTGCGGCTGAACAGTGAGCAACACACTCAAACTGCTTTTTTTTTTAGATACCAAAGGCCCAAAACTGGATAGTACAGCGATTTGACCCATGGAACTGCGAAACCACACTGGGATGTCGGGCCTACGCAAGACTATTTTCAACAGATATATTTTTGTGTCACAACACTCAGGAGACACTACTGTTTTTCTTTACGGAAAAAACTACCAAAACCTGAATAATATAGATTTTTTACCGTGGGATGGCAAAACCACAGTTATTGATTACTGGGGTATACCACACTTTTTTAAATACAGATATTTGCGGCTGAACAGTGAGCGACACACTCAAACTGCTTTTTTTTAGATACCAAAGGCCCAAAACCGGATAGTACAGCGATTTGACCCGTGGAACTGCGAAACCACACTGGGATGTCGGGCCTACACAAGACTATTTTCAACAGATATATTTTTGTGTCACAGCAGTCAGGAGACACTACTGTTTTTCTTCACGGAAAAAACTACCAAAACCTGAATAATAGAGACTTTTTACCGTGGGATGGCAAAACCACAGTTATTGTTTACTGGGGTATACCACACTTTTTTAAATAGAGATATTTGCGGCTGAACAGTGAGCGACACACTCAAACTGCTTTTTTTTTAGATACCAAAGGCCCAAAACTGGATAGTACAGCGATTTGACCCGTGGAACTGCGAAACCACACTGGGATGTCGGGCCTACACAAGACTATCTTCAACAGATATATTTTTGTGTCACAACAGTCAGGAGACACTACAGTTTTTCTTTACGGAAAAAACTAACAAAACCTGAATAATAGAGATTTTTTACCGTGGGATGGCAAAACCACAGTTATTGTTTAGTGGGGTATACCACACTTTTTTAAATAGAGATATTTGCGGCTGAACAGTGAGCGACATACTCAAACTGCTTTTTTTTTAGATACCAAAGGCCCAAAACTGGATAGTACAGAGATTTGACCCGTGGAACTGCGAAACCACACTGGGATGTCGGGCCTACACAAGACTATTTTCAACAGATATATTTTTGTGTCACAACAGTCAGGAGACCCTACTGTTTTTCTTTATGGAAAAAACTACCAAAACCTGAATAATAGAGACTTTTTACCGTGTGATGGCAAAACCACAGTTATTGTTTAGTGGGGTATACCACACTTTTTTAAATAGAGATATTTGCGGCTGAACAGTGAGCGACACACTCAAACTGCTTTTTTTTTAGATACCAAAGGCCCAAAACTGGATAGTACAGTGATTTGACCCGTGGAACTGCGAAACCACACTGGGAAGTCGGGCCTACACAAGACTATTTTCAACAGATATATTTTTGTGTCACAACAGTCAGGAGACACTACTGTTTTTCTTTACGGAAAAAACTAACAAAAGCTGAATAATAGAGATTTTTTCCGTGGGATGGCAAAACCACAGTTATTGTTTACTGGGGTATACCACACTTTTTTAAATAGAGATATTTGCGGCTGAACAGTGAGCGACACTCTCAAACTGCTTTTTTTTTAGATACCAAAGGCCCAAAACTGGATAGTACAGCGATTTGACCCGTGGAACTGCGAAACCACACTGGGATGTCGGGCCTACACAAGACTATTTTCAACAGATATATTTTTGTGCCACAACAGTCAGGAGACACTACTGTTTTTCTTTAGGGAAAAAACTACCAAAAGCTGAATAATAGAGATTTTTTACCGTGGGATGGCAAAACCACAGTTATTGTTTACTGGGGTATACCACACTTTTTTAAATAGAGATATTTGCGGCTGAACAGTGAGCGACACACTCAAACTGCTTTTTTTTTTAGATACCAAAGGCCCAAAACTGGATAGTACAACGATTTGACCCGAGGAACAGCGAAACCACACTGGGATGTCGGGCCTACACAAGACTATTTTCAACAGATATATTTTTGTGTCACAACAGTTAGGAGACACTACTGTTTTTCTTTACGGAAAAAACTACCAAAAGCTGAATAATACAGATTTTTTACCGTGGGATGGCAAAACCACAGTTATTGTTTACTGGGGTATACCACACTTTTTTAAATAGAGATATTTGCGGCTGAACAGTGAGCGACACACTCAAACTGCTTTTTTTTTAGATACCAAAGGCCCAAAACTGGATAGTACAGTGATTTGACCCGTGGAACTGCGAAACCACACTGGGATGTCGGGCCTACACAAGACTATTTTCAACAGATATATTTTTGTGTCACAACAGTCAGGAGACACTACTGTTTTTCTTTACGGAAAAAACTACCAAAAGCTGAATAATACAGATTTTTTACCGTGGGATGGCAAAACCACAGTTATTGTTTACTGGGGTATACCACACTTTTTTAAATAGAGATATTTGCGGCTGAACAGTGAGCGACACACTCAAACTGCTTTTTTTTTAGATACCAAAGGCCCAAAACTGGATAGTACAGTGATTTGACCCGTGGAACTGCGAAACCACACTGGGATGTCGGGCCTACACAAGACTATTTTCAACAGATATATTTTTGTGTCACAACAGTCAGGAGACACTACTGTTTTTCTTTACGGAAAAAACTACCAAAACCTGAATAATAGAGATTTTTTACCGTGGGATGGCAAAACCACAGTTATTGTTTACTGGGGTACACCACACTTTTTAAATAGAGATATTTGCGGGTGAACAGTGAGCGACACACTCAAACTGCTTTTTTTTTAGATACCAAAGGCCCAAAACTGGATAGTACAGTGATTTGACCCGTGGAACTGCGAAACCACACTGGGATGTCGGGCCTACACAAGACTATTTTCAACAGATATATTTTTGTGTCACAACAGTCAGGAGACATTACTGTTTTTCTTTACGGAAAAAACTACCAAAAGCTGAATAATAGAGATTTTTTACCGTGGGATGGCAAAACCACAGTTATTGTTTACTGGGATATACCAAACTTTTTTAAATAGAGATATTTGCGGCTGAACAGTGAGCGACACACTCAAACTGCTTTTTTTTTAGATACCAAATTCCCAAAACTGGATAGTACAGCGATTTGACCCGTGGAACTGCGAAATCACACTGGGATGTCGGGCCTACACAAGACTATTTTCAACAGATATATTTTTGTGTCACAGCAGTCAGGAGACACTACTGTTTTTCTTTACGGAAAAAACTACCAAAACCTGAATAATACAGACTTTTTACCGTGGGATGGCAAAACCACAGTTATTGTTTACTGGGGTATACCACACTTTTTTAAATAGAGATATTTGCGGCTGAACAGTGAGCAACACACTCAAACTGCTTTTTTTTTTAGATACCAAAGGCCCAAAACTGGATAGTACAGCGATTTGACCCATGGAACTGCGAAACCACACTGGGATGTCGGGCCTACGCAAGACTATTTTCAACAGATATATTTTTGTGTCACAACACTCAGGAGACACTACTGTTTTTCTTTACGGAAAAAACTACCAAAACCTGAATAATATAGATTTTTTACCGTGGGATGGCAAAACCACAGTTATTGATTACTGGGGTATACCACACTTTTTTAAATACAGATATTTGCGGCTGAACAGTGAGCGACACACTCAAACTGCTTTTTTTTAGATACCAAAGGCCCAAAACCGGATAGTACAGCGATTTGACCCGTGGAACTGCGAAACCACACTGGGATGTCGGGCCTACACAAGACTATTTTCAACAGATATATTTTTGTGTCACAGCAGTCAGGAGACACTACTGTTTTTCTTCACGGAAAAAACTACCAAAACCTGAATAATAGAGACTTTTTACCGTGGGATGGCAAAACCACAGTTATTGTTTACTGGGGTATACCACACTTTTTTAAATAGAGATATTTGCGGCTGAACAGTGAGCGACACACTCAAACTGCTTTTTTTTTAGATACCAAAGGCCCAAAACTGGATAGTACAGCGATTTGACCCGTGGAACTGCGAAACCACACTGGGATGTCGGGCCTACACAAGACTATCTTCAACAGATATATTTTTGTGTCACAACAGTCAGGAGACACTACAGTTTTTCTTTACGGAAAAAAATAACAAAACCTGAATAATAGAGATTTTTTACCGTGGGATGGCAAAACCACAGTTATTGTTTACTGGGGTATACCACACTTTTTTAAATAGAGATATTTGCGGCTGAACAGTGAGCGACATACTCAAACTGCTTTTTTTTTAGATACCAAAGGCCCAAAACTGGATAGTACAGAGATTTGACCCGTGGAACTGCGAAACCACACTGGGATGTCGGGCCTACACAAGACTATTTTCAACAGATATATTTTTGTGTCACAACAGTCAGGAGACCCTACTGTTTTTCTTTATGGAAAAAACTACCAAAACCTGAATAATAGAGACTTTTTACCGTGTGATGGCAAAACCACAGTTATTGTTTAGTGGGGTATACCACACTTTTTTAAATAGAGATATTTGCGGCTGAACAGTGAGCGACACACTCAAACTGCTTTTTTTTTAGATACCAAAGGCCCAAAACTGGATAGTACAGTGATTTGACCCGTGGAACTGCGAAACCACACTGGGAAGTCGGGCCTACACAAGACTATTTTCAACAGATATATTTTTGTGTCACAACAGTCAGGAGACACTACTGTTTTTCTTTACGGAAAAAACTAACAAAAGCTGAATAATAGAGATTTTTTCCGTGGGATGGCAAAACCACAGTTATTGTTTACTGGGGTATACCACACTTTTTTAAATAGAGATATTTGCGGCTGAACAGTGAGCGACACTCTCAAACTGCTTTTTTTTTAGATACCAAAGGCCCAAAACTGGATAGTACAACGATTTGACCCGAGGAACAGCGAAACCACACTGGGATGTCGGGCCTACACAAGACTATTTTCAACAGATATATTTTTGTGTCACAACAGTTAGGAGACACTACTGTTTTTCTTTACGGAAAAAACTACCAAAAGCTGAATAATACAGATTTTTTACCGTGGGATGGCAAAACCACAGTTATTGTTTACTGGGGTATACCACACTTTTTTAAATAGAGATATTTGCGGCTGAACAGTGAGCGACACACTCAAACTGCTTTTTTTTTAGATACCAAAGGCCCAAAACTGGATAGTACAGTGATTTGACCCGTGGAACTGCGAAACCACACTGGGATGTCGGGCCTACACAAAACTATTTTCAACAGATATATTTTTGTGTCACAGCAGTCAGGAGACACTACTGTTTTTCTTTACGGAAAAAACTACCAAAACCTGAATAATACAGACTTTTTACCGTGGGATGGCAAAACCACAGTTATTGTTTACTGGGGTATACCACACTTTTTTAAATAGAGATATTTGCGGCTGAACAGTGAGCAACACACTCAAACTGCTTTTTTTTTTAGATACCAAAGGCCCAAAACTGGATAGTACAGCGATTTGACCCATGGAACTGCGAAACCACACTGGGATGTCGGGCCTACGCAAGACTATTTTCAACAGATATATTTTTGTGTCACTACACTCAGGAGACACTACTGTTTTTCTTTACGGAAAAAACTACCAAAACCTGAATAATATAGATTTTTTACCGTGGGATGGCAAAACCACAGTTATTGATTACTGGGGTATACCACACTTTTTTAAATACAGATATTTGCGGCTGAACAGTGAGCGACACACTCAAACTGCTTTTTTTTAGATACCAAAGGCCCAAAACCGGATAGTACAGCGATTTGACCCGTGGAACTGCGAAACCACACTGGGATGTCGGGCCTACACAAGACTATTTTCAAAAGATATATTTTTGTGTCACAACAGTCAGGAGACACTACTGTTTTTCTTTACGGAAAAAACTACCAAAAGCTGAATAATAGAGACTTTTTACCGTGTGATGGCAAAACCACAGTTATTGTTTAGTGGGGTATACCACACATTTTTAAATAGAGATATTTGCGGCTGAACAGTGAGCGACATACTCAAACTGCTTTTTTTTTAGATACCAAAGGCCCAAAACTGGATAGTACAGCGATTTGACCCGTGGAACTGCGAAACCACACTGGGAAGTCGGGCCTACACAAGACTATTTTCAACAGATATATTTTTGCGTCACAACAGTCAGGAGACACTACTGTTTTTCTTTACGGAAAAAACTACCAAAAGCTGAATAATAGAGATTTTTTACCGTGGGATGGCAAAACCACAGTTATTGTTTAGTGGGGTATACCACACTTTTTTAAATAGAGATATTTGCGGCTGAAAAGTGTGCGACACACTCAAACTGCTTTTTTTTTAGATACCAAAGGCCCAAAACTGGATAGTACAGCGATTTGACCCATGAAACTGCGAAACCACACTGGGAAGTCGGGCCTACACAAGACTATTTTCAACAGATATATTTTTGCGTCACAACAGTCAGGAGACACTACTGTTTTTCTTTACGGAAAAAACTAACAAAAGCTGAATAATAGAGATTTTTTACCGTGGGATGGCAAAACTACAATTATTGTTTACTGGGGTATACGACACTTTTTTAAATAGAGATATTTGCGGCTGAACAGTGAGCGACACACTCAAACTGCTTTTTTTTTAGATACCAAAGGCCCAAAACTGGATAGTACAGCGATTTGACCCGTGGAACTGCGAAACCACACTGGGATGTCGGGCCTACACAAGACTATTTTCAACAGATATATTTTTGTGCCACAACAGTCAGGAGACACTACTGTTTTTCTTTATGGAAAAAATTACCAAAAGCTGAATAATAGAGATTTTTTACCGTGGGATGGCAAAACCACAGTTATTGTTTAGTGGGGTATACCACACTTTTTTAAATAGAGATATTTGCGGCTGAACAGTGAGCGACACACTCAAACTGCTTTTTTTTTTAGATACCAAAGGCCCAAAACTGGATAGTACAGCGATTTGACCCGTGGAACTGCGAAACCACACTGGGATGTCGGGCCTACACAAGACTATTTTCAACAGATATATTTTTGTGTCACAACAGTCAGGAGACACTACTGTTTTTCCTTACGGAAAAAAATACCAAAACCTGAATAATAGAGATTTTTTACCGTGGGATGGCAAAACCACAGTTATTGTTTACTGGGGTATACCACACTTTTTTAAATAGAGATATTTGCGGCTGAACAGTGAGCGACACACTCAAACTGCTTTTTTTTTAGATACCAAAGGCCCAAAACTGGATAGTACAGCGATTTGACCCATGGAACTGCGAAACCACACTGGGATGTCGGGCCTACACAAGACTATTTTCAACAGATATATTTTTGTGTCACAACAGTCAGGAGACACTACTGTTTTTCTTTACGGAAAAAGCTACCAAAAGCTGAATAATACAGATTTTTTACCGTGAGATGGCAAAACCACAGTTATTGTTTACTGGGGTATACCACACTTTTTTAAATAGAGATATTTGCGGCTGAACAGTGAGCGACACACTCAAACTGCTTTTTTTTTAGATACCAAAGGCCCAAAACTGGATAGTACAGTGATTTGACCTGTGGAACTGCGAAACCACACTGGGATGTCGGGCCTACACAAAACTATTTTCAACAGATATATTTTTGTGTCACAACAGTCAGGAGACACTACTGTTTTCTTTACGGAAAAAACTACCAAAAGTTGAATAATAGAGATTTTTTACCGTGGGATGGCAAAACCACAGTTATTGTTTACTGGGATATACCAAACTTTTTTAAATAGAGATATTTGCGGCTGAACAGTGAGCGACACACTCAAACTGCTTTTTTTTTTAGATACCAAAGGCCCAAAACTGGATAGTAGAGCGATTTGACCCGTGGAACTGCGAAATCACACTTAGATGTCGGGCCTACACAAGACTATTTTCAACAGATATATTTTTGTGTCACAGCAGTCAGGAGACACTACTGTTTTTCTTTACGGAAAAAACTACCAAAACCTGAATAATAGAGACTTTTTACCGTGGGATGGCAAAACCACAGTTATTGTTTACTGGGGTATACCACACTTTTTTAAATAGAGATATTTGCGGCTGAACAGTGAGCGACACACTCAAACTGCTTTTTTTTTAGATACCAAAGGCCCAAAACTGGATAGTACAGCGATTTGACCCGTGGAACTGCGAAACCACACTGGGATGTCGGGCCTACACAATACTATCTTCAACAGATATATTTTTGTGTCACAACAGTCAGGAGACACTACAGTTTTTCTTTACGGAAAAAACTACCAAAAGCTGAATAATAGAGATTTTTTACCGTGGAATGGCAAAACCACAGTTATTGTTTACTGGGATATACCATACTTTTTTAAATAGAGATATTTGCCGCTGAACAGTGAGCGACACACTCAAACTGCTTTTTTTTTAGATACCAAAGGCCCAAAACTGGATAGTACAGCGATTTGACCCGTGGAACTGCGAAATCACACTGGGATGTCGGGCCTACACAAGAGTATTTTCAACAGATATATTTTTGTGTCACAGCAGTCAGGAGACACTACTGTTTTTCTTTGCGGAAAAAACTACCAAAACCTGAATAATAGAGATATTTTACCGTGGGATGGCAAAACCACAGTTATTCTTTACTGGGGTATACTACACTTTTTTATATAGAGATATTTGCGGCTGAACAGTGAGCGACACACTCAAACTGCTTTTTTTTTAGATACCAAAGGCCCAAAACTGGATAGTACAGCGATTTGACCCGTGGAACTGCGAAACCACACTGGGATGTCGGGCCTACACAAGACTATTTTCAACAGATATATTTTTGTGTCACAACAGTCAGGAGACACTACTGTTTTTCTTTACGGAAAAAACTACCAAAAGCTGAATAATAGAGATTTTTTACCGTGGGATGGCAAAACCACAGTTATTGTTTACTGGGGTATACCTCACTTCTTTAAGTAAAGATATTTGCGGCTGAACAGTGAGCGACACACTCAAACTGCATTTTTTTTTTAGACATCAAAGGCCCAAAACTGGATAGTACAGCGATTTGACTTGTGGAACTGCAAAACCACACTGGGATGTCGGGCCAACACAAGACTATTTTCAACAGATATATTTTTGTGTCACAACAGTCAGGAGACACTACTGTTTTTCTTTACGGAAAAAACTACCAAAAGCGGAATAATAGAGATTTTCTACCGTGGGATGGCAAAACCACAGTTATTGTTTACTGGGGTATACCACACTTTTTTAAATAGAGATATTTGCGGCTGAACAGTGAGCGTCACACTCAAACTGCCTTTTTTTTTAGATACCAAAGGCCCAAAACTGGATAGTACAGCGATTTGACCCGTGGAACTGCGAAACCACACTGGGATGTCGGGCCTACACAAGACTACTTTCAACAGATATATTTTTGTGTCACAACAGTCAGGAGACACTACTGTTTTTCTTTACGGAAAAAACTACCAAAACCTGAATAATAGAGATTTTTTACCGTGGGATGGCAAAACCACAGTTATTGTTTACTGGGGTATACCACACTTTTTTAAATAGAGATATTTGCGGCTGAACAGTGAGCGACACACTCAAACTGCTTTTTTTTTAGATACCAAAGGCCCAAAACAGGATAGTATAGCGATTTGACCTGTGGAACTGCGAAACCACACTGGGATGTCAGGCCAACACAAGACTATTTTCAACAGATATATTTTTGTGTCACAACAGTCAGGAGACACTACTGTTTTTCTTTACGGAAAAAACTACCAAAAGCTGAATAATAGAGATTTTTTACCGTGGGATGGCAAAACCACAGTTATTGTTTACTGGGGTATACCACACTTTTTTAAATAGAGATATTTGTGGCTGAACAGTGAGCGACACACTCAAACTGTTTTTTTTTTAGATACAAATGGCCCAAAATGGATAATACAGAGGTTTGAACCGTTGAAGTGCAAAACAACACTTCTGTTTCTCTAGCCTACACCAGACTATTTTCAACAGTTATATTTGTGTCTGAAAAATCAGAGACAAGCTTTTTTTTTGGGCGGGGGGGGGACACACCAAAAGGTTAATAAGACGGGTATTTGTACAGTGTGAAGGAGGAAAAAAAAAGGAGGATTTAGATGAAAAAAAAAGGATTTTTCCTGACTCCCGACACCTGGTGCTAAGTCCAGCAATTTCAGCAACAGGAGCACACAGGACTGTAATGCAGCGTTTGCTGGTATAACCACTGTGTCTCCTATACAGCCTGCCTGCCTGGTATCTGTTATGGATATTAGTCCTGAAAAGGACTGTTTGTTTGTTCTGGCAGCCTTTACAGACCCTACACTAACTATTTCGCAGTTTATATCTCTCCCTAAATCAGCAGCGCTGTCCCTACACTGTCTAATCCGGAGCGACTGTGTCCAAGATGGCGGCGCCCCGTTTCAAATACTCGAGGAGACGCTGTGCGGCCAGCCAATCACTGTAATGCCCACAACCAACATGGCTGCAGCATTACAGTGACTGGCTGGCAATCCCTGCATGTTCATTGGCTCTGTAAAGAGCGCCAAACATGCAGGGCGGAGACCCGAGCTCCCGCCCGAGTAACCCGGAAATGCTCGGTGCTCGCCGAACATCCCGAGTAGCGTGATGCTCGGGCGAGTACCGAGCAGTGTCGAGCATGTTCGCTCAACACTAGTAATTAGTTATTATGAGACGACCAGTAGTATTACTTTTCTCTAAGTAGAGTGATGACAACATACAGCAGTATACCCAGATATTGAATAAGCTGAGATGATCACACATTTTTTATTCCCAGATTCACTGTCTGCCTATAAGACTAATATTCTCAGTAAGGTTGCAAGGTTCGGATATTAGAAACTGAATATAATGTATTGTGAATGTAAAACAGAACTAAGGAAGGTTGTCAGGTGTCCAAGCTTCTTGTTTTCCCAAATGCAAAACAAAATATATCTATCAATATTAAATTATAAATGTAATGGTCACTCACCTAATACTAAGATATCACTGTTTCCGCCTAGAAGTCCATTTTCTGCTACTGCAGAGATCCGCACTGTGTACTGGTTCCCACTGGTCAGGTAATTGATTGTCGCTGATTCTGAGTATACGCTGAAACTCTGATGTGGATCTCCTATCACTTCTACCAGATATGAGCTTCTGTTACCTTCTGGAAGCAGCCAGCTGACATTTATTGTGCTGCTGTTTATTATAGAGGCTTTTAGATCGGTTACAGTGGCTGGTCCTGTGAATGGGGCATAAACACTCATTATTATGTAATGGCAATCTTCATGAGCGACACTACTAAAATCCAAATTTGCCAGCTTCGACAAACATTTCCGAAACATTTTTTTCGCAGTGATTGCCAAATGCTGCAGGGTCTCTGCATGACCTAGTAAGATGCGTGTAACACTCTGAGGTCTCCTATGACTGTATCCAACCCCTACTCAGATCTTTAGCACAAACACAGCCTTAGCAATGTCATTGACCTCATTACAGAAATGAACATTAACTTGGTATTAATCAACAGAGAGTATAATAACAGCACACTTACAGACTTTTCAGTATTGTTAAAATTAAAAAATGATGACAAGTCATCTGGTGTGACATGTCATAAAATGTTCTGCCATATTGCTGTTTGGGGCAGCGAGATAATCAATAAGCAGGATGTATTGTAGGTGGAAAATCATTGTCTGGCTTGGAGGTATCATAAGCTAACACCTGCTCGTGGTAAGGCATCTTCACCAAATCATAACATGAACTCAATGGGTCATGAAAGTGAGTGAAAGTCTCTGGACGTAAGTGCTGCAGGCGTAACTGCTGCAGTGCACTTTACAGCTCAATGACATCTCCAAGATGCAGACCACGCTTATGAGAGTACAAAGCACTAATGGCACTCTTAAAAAAAGAATGGCGTCTATGTACTCTTCATCACACCTGAGCACATGCCATCATTGTGCAAAGTGCAGTAAGATTGATGTGGTTCATCGGATGTGATACAGCGGAAGAGGATGACTGTGCAGAACACTGGTTTAGGCCATGGCCCACTATCAGAATTTGGTCAGTATTCAGTCAGTATTTTTTCTGAGCCAAAACCAGGTGAGGAACAATCAGAGAAAAGGTATAATAGAAACAAATGCAATAATTCTGCATTTATCACCCACTCCTGGTTTTGGATCCCACTCCTGAGAAAAAATACTGACCAAATACTGATAGTGGGGCCGTGGTCTTAAACTGATGATGTCACTGTCAGAGAAACATTATCCTACTGTGAAGTCGAGTGATATCTTATATATTCCATTCCGCTCTCAACTTCCTACCTCTTTTATACACATGCTGGAGGCAAAAGAGGCTAATTGGGACCTGCATTTCATAGCACTATTGCCCGGATGGCTGGTGGCAGTGGGGGGCTGTTGCTGATTGTAGCTCCCACATTCTTAGCTGTGGTATAGATTTGTTTTTCTTTTGCCCATTTATTGCTATTAACATTTTTCCTGTTTAAAACACTGTAATTACCTTTGTTGATCTTTCAAACCCAATTATTTCCACTTTGTCAAAATGCTGTAAAAAGCAAAGCTAATAGGTACACATCCAGAAAGCAAATTGTGGCAATAGTCTGCAGTAGTGATATAGTGTTTGTGGCTATCCAATTGGACTAGTAAAATGGTCCATAAAGACAGATATACACAGTTAAATGGTTTGATTTTTTTATAGTATTTACAAAAAAAATCTTCCAAGGACATAGCAAGAAATGCTAAGGAGGTAAGAAAGTACACAACCACAAAAGCCAAATGTAAGGCACTACAATTTTTTTATATATATATCTTTTTTTAATTCCCCTCTTCCAAAAAAGCTAGACATAAAAAGAATTATGAGATATATGGGTATAAAGAGCTTCCATAACTATGTGCTGTGTACAGATGTAAATGTAACTGGTAAAATAGGTGTGCAAAAAAAATTAAAGTTTGTCACATGCACACCACTTTTTTAAGTATACAGTCACAGATAAATGTCTGATTTTTGGCTAACTTAGTATAGTCACTTGTTAAGCACACTTTCTCTGAACGACAGAGTGCTCAGATTCATATTTTTGGATTTGTGCTGGCTTCACTGATTTCTAATGCACGAATAATTAAAAAAAAAATGTAATTCAAATGTAGCAAAATGAGCTGCCAGTCCCCGGGCACTACGTCAGTGACCAATCACTCTGCACTGGTACTGGCACCTCTCCTATGTGTTTCTCCTTCTATTATTATTATTATTATTTTTACGTCATTTATTTCATGGCGCTTTACATGTGAAAAGGGGTATACATAGCAAACAATAAGTACAATAATCTTGAACAAAAACAAGTCACTGACAGGAACAGGAGGAGACAAAACACTGCCCGCGAGGGCTCACAATCTACAAGGGATGGGTGAGGATACAGTAGATGAGGGCACAGCTGGTCGTGCAGTGTTATGGTGGAACGAGGGTTACTGCAGGTTGTAGGCTTGTCAGAAGACTTTGGTTTTCAGGATCCTTTTGAAGGTTTCCACGGTAGGTGAGAGTCTGATATGCTGGAGTATAGAGCTCCAGAGGAGGGGGGGATACACAGGAGAAATCTTGTTTGCGATTGTGGGATGAGTAGATAAGAGGGGAGTAGAGAAGGAGATCTTGTGAGGATCGGAGGTTGAATGCATGTAAGTCCGGGAGATTGGTCACAGATGTATGGAGGAGACAGGTAGTGGATGGCTTTGTATGCCAAAGTTAGGGTTTTGAACTGGTGTCTCTGGGCATTGTGGAGCCATTGCAGGGATTGACAGAGAGGAGAGGCCAGGCAATAGCGGGGGGATAGATGGATTAGTCAGGCAGAAGTGTTTAGGAAAAATTGGAGGGGTGCAAGAGTGTTAGATGGGAGGCCACAAAGCAGAAGGTTGCAGTAGTCAAATCAGGAGATGATGAGGGTGCACACTAGCGTTTTTGCAAATTCTTGGTTGAGAAATGTGCGGATCAGGGAGATATTATTGAGTTGGAGTCCGCAGCAAGTGGAAAAGGCTTGGATCTGAGGTTTGAAGGAGAGATCAGAGTCAAGGGTTACCTCAAGGCAGCTAGCTTGCGGGACTGGGGAAAATGATCAGCCATTGACTTTAATGAATAGTTCAGTTAGGTGGGGTTGAATAAGATGGTGGAAAGATGATGTATGCGGTTTTATCCATGTTAACTTTTAGAAATGTAGCAAAGAAGAAAGATGAAATAGCGGACACACATTGTGGGATTCTGGTTAGTAAGGAGGTGATATTAGGTCCAGAGAAGTAGATCTGTGTGTCATCAGCATAGAGGTGATACTGAATGGCGTGGGACTCTATGAACTGGCCCAGTCCGAAAGTGTAGATGGAGAAGAGCAGGGTTTCTGGAACTGAGCCTTGAGGGACACAGACAGATAGGGGGCGAGATGAGGAGGTGTTATGTGAGTGGGAGACGCTGATTGTCCGGTCTGTTCAGTATGAGGAGATCCAAGATAGGGCCAAGTCTATGATGCCAAGAGAGGAGAGAGTCTGTTGAAAGAGGGAATGGTCCACTGTGTTGAAGGGAGATGACTGGCCCAGGAGGAGGAGGACAGAGTAGTGTCGCTTGCATTTGGCAGTTAGTAGGTCAGTGGTGACTTTAGTCAGGGCTGTTTCAGTAGAATGGTGCGGTCGGAAGCCAGATTGTAAGCAGTCAAACAGGGAGCAGGAGAAGAGGTGGGTGGATACTTCAATTTAGACATGTTGTTCCAGTAGTTTTGAGGCATAGGGGAAAAGTGATATGGTGCGATAGCTAGTCAGAGAGAATATGTCAAGGGAGGGCTTTTTGAGGATGGGTGTGATCGAGGCATGTTTGAAGCATGAGGGGAAGACATCAGCTGTTAATGACAGGTTGAAGAGGTGGGTTAGGGTTAGGATGAAGACTGTAGTAAGTTTTGGGATCAGGTGCGACCGGATTGAATGAATTCAGTCTCTGCATTAGTCACAGACTACTACACCCATCTTCTTTAATTCAAATGGTTATCACAATGTTCTATATTGTGTTATATAGCACTGCAGATAACATCTACTTTATATTTACTAAGCGCTATCACTGTGCGTCATCTATGGTGGTGGATAGGACTGCTGGTAACATCTACTACATTATTGGTATTGTGAGTTATTACAATTCCATGGTAATTCAAAGGAATGACTGCAGGTTTCCACTGTACATTATACAGTATGTACTTGCAGTATTACCTGTGGAATTACATAGTACTGCCAGTAATATCTAATATATTATGATTATCTAATTAATTCTCTTTTTTATCTTTTTAGAGGAAAGGGCACATGTAGCCATAATCTTTAGCTGCTGAACTTTTCTAACCCTAACAGCAACACCCCTAATTATCTATAATTAGGCTCATTGACCTAAGTACTTTGAGGTAACACTGGCCTGAATACCTTTAAAAAAATAAAAACAATAGTATAAATTATCAGTAATGAAATTCTGCCGAAGGGATGTTGATCCAAGTATTTTTTTCTGACTGAGACAGTTAATGTCTACCTAAAAAATGTTTTACCTTCATCTAGGTTAAGAAGTTAGGAAAATAGTTGGAACTTGATTGTCTAGTGTCTTTTTTCAAACTTGTATCCGGATTTACAAATTAACATATTAAAATGTTTTGCAGTTCGGATACGTACAGCAATGTACAAACCGACCCCAGATCTCCTGAAACAATCTAGACAGCATTAGGCTAAGGTACGATTATGGTAATCACACTCTGATCAGACTCTGGTCATTGTTTGATCAGAGTTTGATCAAAGTTTGATCAGAGTGTGATTTGATTTTGTTGGATGTGGAGAATTAAAAAAAAGATGTCTCCATCTTCTCCTTTCATTGTGTCTGGAAAACTGTGATTTCACTTGAATGTCATCCGAGTGTAGTTCAATGTTTTCCATGAACCAATAGACATGATTGAACGACTGCCATCCGATTATAGAAGGCAACTCGTGCATGCTGCGACTTTTTCTTCAGACAAATTGGGTCCAAAGAAAAAAATCAGACATGCACATGGCCCCATCGAATAACATGGGGACGAGTCCTATCCATCAAAATGATGGATACTACTGGTCCAATGTACACGAGCCAATATAGGCAAATATGAGACTATCAGGTTCTGGTCAGGAGACTGCCAGCCTATGTATCAATAGCATCCACACCTGGACCATGAAGCACAGACGTGTGAATCTGACCTAACAACTATGAAACTATGTTTTTAGATTGTTCTATGAAACGCATGTGAGGCTTAGGCACATTGTGAAGCTTGAAATTATACATCAAAACCATACAAACCATGTCACTATACGCCTTAGAAATATGAAACTATTTATCAAAATGAATAATTTAAAAGCATCTTATAAATTACTAATGCTGAGAATTATTCTTTATTCTTTCCCACCGTACTCACTTGTGTAATTATTTATTTGTAAGAATTCTCCTCTCACATCATCTCCTACAATAGCAGAGACTTGGAAGGTGTAATGATTTCCAGGTATCAGGCCTCCAGCAGTGTAGGAAGTTGTGGGCACAATTATATAGAATGTAGAATCTTCCACCATCTGGATCAGGTAAGAGCTCGCATTTCCAATTGGATTTTCCCAGTATAGTGATATAGAATTGGGGGTGATGTTCTCTGTCATCAGGTTTCTGACCACTTCAGGTCCTGGAAGAATAGATAGAGATCATGTACAATAATCTACAACATTGTTTATTGGTTACTTACCTGGTTTACTACTAGTAGCTGGAATAATATATTCCACCCAGAAAATTTAGATTTGTTAGAATTAATACATAATTTTAGCTCTGCTAACATGGATGCTCCTCTGTTTATCTTGGAAAGGTGTAACATTAACAATCAAGTAAATATTAGATATATTGCAGAAAATTAGCCTTTTTTATTTTCTTCAATGTGTTTTAAAATTGACCCCATAAAAATTATTTTGAATCCAATATGAATTGATCAAGAATGGACATTCAAATCAAAACATCGCCATATTAAGAAAAAAAATGCTTCGTTTTTTTTGCTATTTTATGACTTTAATTGGTTTTATTTTGAACAATCACACATAAAACCATAAAATACATCAACTATATATTGAAAATTATCACTTATTTTTCACACTTACTTGTGAAATTAGCTGCTAATGAGTTTGCCCCGATTATATCTCCTCCAACAACAGCGAAGACCAGGAAAATGAAATAATTCCCCGGTGTCAGGCCTCCAATTGTATCAGAAGTTGTAGTCACGGTTTTATTGATGGTTGGATCTCCCAGTATCTGGATCCAGTAGGAATCTGCTTTTCCAATAGGTGACTCCCAGGATAGGGATAAAGCATTGGTGGTGATGTTCTCTGTCTTCAGGTTCCTGACTATATCAGGTTCTAGAGAGAAAAAGCACATTTATATACTTATATACTTTTTTTATAACTCAGTTTCTTCATATCTTCAATAGTTTAGTACTGAGAATAAGGAGTACATCCAACTTAATGTATTAAATCAACTAAATAGACTTCTTTAGCAGCACAAAACTAAACAAATTATGTCAGAAATGCTGAAGCATCATTGTGATTAATCTTAAGAAAATGAAGCAGTTCATAAAAAACATTTTGTACTATTATTATTATTATTATTATTATTAATAAAAAAAAAGTTTCAAAATTCCCATACTAATTGCAAGCCATTCACAATTCATTTCTTATGAAGCAGTGGGAAACGGTATCTCAGCAGATGCAACAAAGACAATAGGTTTACGTGTACCAAGCGCTATATGTGACCTCTGCCTTACTATTACTGAAAGAGATCGTTCATGTGTTCCCACCATACTCACTTGTGTAATTATCTATCTGTAAGGATTCTCCTCTCACATCTTCTCCTACAATAGCAGAGGCTTGGAAGGTGTAATGATTTCCAGGTATCAGGCCTTCAGCAGTGTAGGAAGTTGTGGGCACAATTATATGGAATGTAGAATCTTCCACCATCTGGATCAGGTAAGAGCTCGCATTTCCAATTGGTTTTTCCCAGTTCAGTGATATAGAATTGGTGGTGATCTTGCCTGCTGTTAGGTTTCTTATAATGGCAGGTCCTGAAAGAAAAGCCAGTGACCAGGTATAATAAATGTCAACACTTTGTATATATACAATGATTATTTATAGAAAATAAACCATTTTAACTTGAATACGTAGGTTAATTTGTGCGTACGATACAGCAACATTTACAGTCATGATTGACACCTATACAATCCTGTTGTTGAACTGTGCTGTTGTGCTACCTGTTCCCATTAAAATAACAAACTGCAGCAAAAAAATTTCCCTGTGATTATCATTGAATAATATTGGACCCACAATTAGTAAAATACAAATTGGAAATCCAGGACTCCAAGAATTTGGCAGAAATTCAGCCTCTATTATTCCATCATGAGAGAAGTATAAGGAAACATTCTGGCTCCATTAGACTTAAATAAGATGTCTGAAGCAAGGAGTATCCCACGTAAAACAAGGAACATAAAAGCTATTTATTAGATTCTACTATACTTACTTGTGAAATTAGCTGCTAGTGAGTGATCCCCAATTATATCTCCTCCAACAATAGCGGAGACCAGGAATATGTAATAATTCCCCGGCATAAGACGATCAATTGTATCAGAAGTTGTGGTCACAAGTCTTTTGAGTGTCGAATCCCCCAATATCTCAATCAAGAAAGAATCTGCATTTCCGATACCCAACTCCCAGGTTAGGGATATTGAATTAGTGGTGATGTTCTCTGTCTTCAGGTTCTTCACTACTTCAGGCTCTAAAAGAAAGGTCAGTAAACTATTTACATACTGTACATAAAAACTTAAATTACTAATCTATTTTAAATGTTACCACTGAAAAAGAATAAAGTATTTACCCAACTGCTAAATCTATTGCAAAGCCTTAAAGTGGTCAAAATATAGGCAGAAATAGATAATAAATGTATGATTGCTGGTATCCTTACCACTGACACCGTGAACAATTATGAGAATTAGGGTGTTTGGTGTGGTGGTCAAACATTCACACTACTGATCCACTCACAGTCACCAATTGTCTATCAGATTGGCTTAGAACATAATCGTATGTTATTTAATGATGTGAAGTTAATTTAACAATGACAACCAATAGTAGATCCTGTTGTCACTTTAATAAAAATTGTACTTATTACAGCATAGAATAAAGAGGCACAATGCCAGCAAAAAAAATACAATTTTATCCATTACCTTTTGGCTATTACTCTTGTTTCTGAATTATAATACTTAGTGTTTGGGGTGGAATTTTTTTTAAATGAGCTGTGATGGCATCATATTAATATTTAGTTATATTTACTCCCACATACTGCCACAAACCACTGCTGACCTCAGTAATGGCAATAAATATGTGGACATGATTGAATGTAAAAGGATATAAGTATTTATTCAAGCTTTTATAGAACTTCAAGTAGAAGATCATTACTGGAGACCGGATATGTGAGAAACCATTTATCCAGCTGTAGCGGAGGCTTACTTGTGTAATTTGATGTTGTAACGTTGTCTCCCTGTACTGTATCGTAGCCAGTTAAGGATGAGACCAGGAAGGTGTACTGAGTCCCAGGTATTAGGTCTTGCACTGTAAAGTCAGTTAGTGTAGTGGTTTTATTGTATTTTTCATTTCCCTGGATCTGTATGAGATAAGAACTTGTTCTTCCATCTGGCGGCAGCCAGCTCAGAGGTACAGACGTGTCAGTGATACTAAGAATTGTCAGATTCTTCACCTTTTCTGGTCCTTAAGATAAAAGTATCACTGAACACTAAAATCATTTCCAAAATTTTGACAAGATTGAGTTTCATAGAAATTTTTTAACCCATAACATGAAAGTAAGGTTAATAATATAACTTTCATTATAAAATCTTCAATTTTACTCAAATTAGTTGATGGAAAATAAATACACCCCACAACAAAATCTACTACATCTAGTATTTTGAGTGACCTCCTTGATTTTTTAGTAAAAACTGAGTCTTCTATGCATGGAATGAACAAGTTAGCAACATATTGCAACATCCATCTTTTCCATTTTTCAATAAAGACTTCTCTTAGGTCCTGGAAGCTAAATGGAAAATGATGCTCAACTTTTCTCTTTCAGATTCCCCATGATTGGGCTTGATTGGGTTCAGACTAGGAGACATACTCGGCCACTTAACAATTTTCACCATTACTTTCTTGAGAAATGCAAAAGTGGCATTAGATGTGTGTTTTGGATCACTGCCATGTTGGAAAAGTGCACGTCTCACAGGGGCATAGAGTGATCGTTACTTACCCAGCTTTGCTTTATCACTTTGTTGATGATTTGATATTATGTATTTTATGTTTGTGAAAATAGATTAGGTTTATCGCCTTGTCCATATCTGTAGTTGTACCATCTCATAACATGTATAGCAAAGCACTGCACTGTATTACTCTTATATTTATATGGCCACTTGGTCTTATTATTTAGACTTTTTGATTATTGGACATTGCACTACATTGTGTTAAATCCTGCTACCATTTATTTGATGGCATTAAATTTCTAATTGTCCCTTGTTACATATTAGTTATTTATTTACTATCTCTATTTTTCCACAGTGTTTTTGTAATGTCTGTCACGTACTTTTATGTGGCCGCATAATCCACAGTCATTTAAATAGATCAATTCAAAACTTTTTCTTTTTTGCAATCCAATTACTGTGTAGCTGCACTTGCCTCCATTTATTAGACCGTACAGTCTTTCTGGGTTTTGGCATACATTTGTTGTGATTATTTGCTGGGACACCTGAGTGACGAGGGTCTCTGTACACAATCTCTATTCCTTATGTTTTTAATTGTTGTTATTTAATAAAAAGTATTTGACCTCTGGGCGTTATATTTCCCTTTCTTTGTAGGATTTTGTATTCATTACACGTGTCCTTATTCTTTGGCCAACATATAGAAATGTGATGATGTTGAACAAATTTGTTAGGGAAATTTCTTTTTTGTGCGCGCAAGATAACAATTCCTGTTTGTAACAAATGGCCAACAATTGTGGGACTCATTTATATTATTCTTTCCCATTGAAAATGTTGATTCTGAAAGGAAACTAAAGGTTTGTTCAGAAAGTGCATGGGGCGTACTCATTTATGCTGAGCACTCATATCTTTGCTGTATAAGTCCTTGTTACCAAAAATTGTAAGAGACATTATGGCATCAGTTAATTTAATTCTGGAGTCATCAGTTCGAGTCTCAATAACTTACACAAAGAAGATCACAACTCCCTCTTATTCACAGAGTATATAGAACACCAAGTTGGTTCATAGGATGGGTTTACAATCAAATGATTGCTACCCTCTTATCTAGAGAAGGCTCTGTTTGTTTACTTTTTATTGCGTTGTAAAAGTCTTTTTATCTGTCAGGGAAATATTAATGTCAGGAAAATGTTCGTCCATATTTGCCTGACATAGATGTTCACCCCCCTTCCTTATTCCGCTTCTGCTCAGCACAAAAGCCCTAATTAACACAGTCGTGAGGGAGGCCTTACACAAGCAAATGTCAGCCAAGAACTGGTACAAGCTAACTAAAATGCAAATGTATTTCCTCTTAACACAGACCTGAGATATATTGCCACCTTCTCCCAGGCCAGAGTTTGGAGGGAAGAGGAAATGGTTTGTTAAGTTCAAAGGCACTCACAAACAATTCTCGACCACCAGCCATAGCCAGGTCGACTCCGATATGAAATATGAAATATTGTGAGTTCCATACGTCCAACAGTAACGGAACCCATATGTTCAGTGACCAAATCAGCCCAGGAATGTATATGTAGTTTTCCAGGGCTGCAAGCCAAATCAGAGAGCTGTAGCACAAAAACACCAGAATAGCAGACTGCAGCTATGCGATGCGTGGTCTCTAACTGAGGATGAAATCATAAGGGAAAAAATGGCATCATTTGCACATTTCTGTGATCAACGAGTGATGAATTATCGCAGAAGCTACCATTTTTGAATAAGAATGTACAGGCTGGAGACCGGCCCACAGGATGTCAGCACAGGGGGCGTGTGGCCAGATCTCCCATTAGGTATAAGATAACCCATGGACAGTACAGAAGGACTCATTGCAGGGTTGAATAAGAATTATAAGCAATGGGTCTTGTTCAATAACAGCATAATCCAACTGGGAAGCCCCTCCTCCGCCTATATTGAATCCTCTCAGAGATCGCATAGTGTAAGTTGTCTTCTTTTATTCTATTTTATGTAACTGGTTATGCATTTTAATGTCCCCTTTGTAACATACTTGTATATAATTTTCATAAACACTGTGTTAAGGGGACGGTTGCAAACAAATTTATTAATAGTGGAAATCAACCGAACCCGGGGTCCGCGATGCAGCCCGGAAGGCTGCGGCCGAACACCTTCCGGGTAAGAAGGTAAAAAAAACAACTGATATATCAATCCCCTCCGTGTTACTGTACACCGACACTGGAATAGGGATTCACACTATATCCGCTAACTGCACGAGAGATGTGCGACAAATAGTGTAGCCGTAGCCCAGTTAACTGCACAGAGACTATGCTGCAGCCGCTAGGATGTGTGTGTGATTCACACCGGCGTATACGTGCTCCAAGCCGGCGTGCTACCGGACTGCGGAGTATCTCTCCACGTGACTAACAGGCGGTCCAGGAATACGGAATCCGCAGTCTGCTCGGGGTGTATAGCGACCCCCTTGTCGAAGCCAGACTGTCAGACGAAGCTACCTGACTCCCTCCATCTAAGGCTGCCTATCCACCACTAAACCTGCCTGTCCAAAGCTATAACAGCAAGAGCACACGTGGAGCTCAAACAACCAAGCGTCCACACAGTAACACCATCTCAGCTCAATAATCAGAGCGCCCATGTTTGTGGGCGGGCTATTTAAAGATTAAGCCCTGCCCACCGTTGCATTATTGATGACATCACCCGCGGCCAATCAGGCGGTGCCAGGTCACCGGATCAGCTGACTCCCAAACCACCAATCACAGTCCGCCATGTCACGGGCATTCTCAGTGCAGTGCATCCTGGACTTAGGCTGTAGTAGCCCTGATTCCCTCCGCAACCTATGCTTCACATTGCTAGGTACAAAGACCCGAGAGACAACTTGCACATCTCGTGCACCAGCTAGGCGTTGGAACCAACGGCGATGCTGAGCAGCATCTGCCCCAGCTGGACCAGAATGGGAGACCACAGAATCCACTGATGATTCTGAACCCATTTCAGATCCAGCAAACGCCTGACACCTAACACACTGCCTCCATTTTGGATTAAATATAAAATTAAATAGTTCTGTTTCTTTGGTTCTGTAATCGTTCCCTCCCCGAAGCCATACCCGCTACCAAAACGCAGGTGTTCGGCCAGGCCTGTATTATATTTCAAACTTGGCTGGTGGTGGCAGAGAATAATAATAATTCGGCTATCATGAAGATGACAGTGACCGTACGGAGGGTGTTAAACACGGATTCCATGCTTTGGAACCCAGGGGTGTGATGCCCATATGCTCACTGGTCGCTTACCGATACCTACTCGGCGAGTAGTCTGGATCATGTGCTCGCGACTCCGGACGAAATACTGACAGCGTGATGGTACGGTGAGTTATTGCGTGATCTCCCCAGTGTCGTCACTGTGTGTGGTGATTCCTGACATTAACTCTTAAATTAATTCTGCGTCACTTGCTGGTTTGGTAATCACTCCAGTATATGGTTTAACTTCCACTGCATTGTTCATTGTGCACAGAGGACAGACTGACCTCGAAGGAAGGGGGGATAGGAATCTTCCTCCACCTTATGAAGTAAGTGGAGCTTTAACCCCTTAACTCCCCACCTCCACGTGTGGACCTACCGTGCTCTTGGTCTGACACTCCTTTTTTTGTTTGTTTTTTCAGCTGTCTAGGAAAGAAGGTCCAGATTTGGTCCTTATGTTTTGGACGTGTTACTGGCTGGCTGAGTTATGTGCTAATGTGGGATCTTTAACTAGAAAAGTCTTTAATATTTAGGTGAGTTAAGAACCAAACATATGTTTATTGGGATAAGTACGAGCCCTTGAGGGAACAATATCAGAACAATCAGCAATAGCCAAAGTGATTTAGTGTCTGAATACCACTATTTTTATAGAGAAAAAAAGAGAGGTGCTACAGCTAAGTTTGATGAGCAGAGGAGTGAGTGTATTGGATGTTCAGGGGTACTGTCAGATGCTTTAGCACAGGAAGCGTTATCTGAGATAAAATCCATGCTCATAGTAAGCATCAAACTATAAATGGCAGGGGGAAAGGGATGGGCGGTAGTTAGGTGGGGTAGTTGTTTCAATATTGTTATAATACCTAGTCTGCTCACTGACATCATTTATTTTTTGCAGTGTAATTATTTATCCTGTCATATGGGAATATGTTAGTGGTCCTATTATAAAGAAATACTGTATATGTTATGATATTGTAGAATAAACATTTTTTTATTAAAAAAGAAGTTATAGATTAAAAAGTGATCATGAAAGATTATGAGATTGAAATCTCTAATTCCAGGTAAATTTTATTTGTAGTTTTAACTGTGGGCCATGTTTTGATGAGAGTTATGGAATATTAAAGAATTGCTACAATAAAATGGTAAAGCCCTGGACTTACAGTATTTACTAGATCTATAGTCTTACGGTGCTTTCAGACCCCCCCTTTTACTTTTTACACTTTTATTGCCATATTTTCAGATTAATATTATAATTGTTAATAGAATTAATAGAATTTGTGAGGTGCAATATAAAAGACATAAATGAAAATATATTACATATAACCAGACAACAGAAAATGAGTCATGTTCACTATAAAAGAAAAAAATAGTATATATATATATATATATATAGATATATTATATGCTGTTGTCACATCTTCTGTGTTGTTTGTCAATTTGCTGCAATAAAAACTTCAAAAGGTCATAGGTCTTTCTATATTGAAATCTTATCTTATTATATACTCACTGGTGAAAATGATGTCAGCAGTAGAATCTCCAGTTACACCTTCTCCAGTGACTGCCCTAATGGTAACTGTATATTGGTTTCCAGGTGTCAGACCGCTGACCGGAAGCGTCTCGGAGGTCGTTGTCTCATTCTTGTAAATATCTCCTGTCACTTCAATGAGATAGTGACTGTAATTACTCTGAGGAGGGAGCCAGGATAGATCCATAGAGTTGGTGGAGATATTGGTGACCTGGACATTACTGACCACGCCAGGACCTGTGATTGGGACAGAAACTAATAACATCAACCTCAGCAAGGTGTAACTTCTATAGACAGATATAGCTCTATTACATGTACGGTAGGGTCTGTTACACTGGCTTCATAACTATGATTTATAGCGGAGCCATGACAGCTGTAATTAATCTATTATCGAATGCAGAAAATCTGAACAAATGTCAGAGATTTAGGTAATTTGTCTTCTAAATACCACTGAAGACTGTCTTATTCTTGTGGACAAAATATTGTATCCTAGACAAAAAACAAGAACCTCACTGTGCAATAAAAATCACAATGGGCATGAAATTCATATTAATCTCAACCACTTTACTGAAACTATAATATGCAAAAACCTAAAGAAATGAACAGGAATGTAAATTGATGTGCATGCAGCATACAAAGACAGAAACACAATACACAAATACCCTGCAATATATAAATATACAGCAATAGTGCATGGAAATAATGGGAATTGGATATTTCACCCCCAGCAGTTCGCCCCCAGCAGTTCGCCCCTGTGTACATTTCGTCCCTAGCATTTGGCCCCCAGGATGTTTTGCCCCCGCACATTTCACCTCCGCACATGTCGCAAGTGCGGGGGTGAAATGTGCGGGGGCAAAACATCACATGCATGTCGCTTGACAAACGATAAGGTTTTAAATATTAGGGTGAGGACTGTCCCAAATAGGGTCACCGTGATGAGGTGGGAAGGTTGGCATTATTTTTATCAAAATTATGTTAACTAAGTACCCAATATTATTTTCATGCATTTTTGCTGTTTATTTATTTATTGCAGGATATTTGTGTAATGTGTTTTTGACTTTGTTTTTTTGAAACTGTAATGTTCTACAAATACGCACTATGTGAACTTGGCCTTAGTTGGAGACTGCACAGCTCTCCTGTTTCCAAAATTGCTGGGTACAACACACAAGATACTTTTTTAGCTTTTTTACTGTCAGTAGCAAATATCGGGGAACAATTCTGCTTTCAACATTCACATTAGATTTTCTGACAAGTCTATTAACATTATCATTATCTGCAGACAATTATGTAATATCTGTGTCCAGCTCAGGATAGTCATGTCATGTATAATATATAGTAATGTTAAGTTGGTGCAATTCTTAGCAAATATTTGGCCCAGAGGCCTCAACCAACATTAATCCGACTCTATTTAGGTTGCATAATACAAATTTATATTTCATTTGACTGTCTTTGTATCCTGACCAAAAATATTTCCTTATGGGAGCAACTGTTACTATAAGAAACAAGAGAACAGATAGTACTTACGTGTGTACAGACTGATCTGACCAACATAACCATATAAAACCATGTATCTATTATATGCAGAAATGTGAATATTGTAGAAATTCCCAGA
The DNA here is from genome assembly GCF_046119375.1 of Phyllobates terribilis. NCBI lineage: Eukaryota > Metazoa > Chordata > Amphibia > Anura > Dendrobatidae > Phyllobates > Phyllobates terribilis. The sequence goes on from NW_027362763.1 coordinate 349,116,084, forward strand.
TGTCTGATTGGTGATCTGTATTGCTGTAGTATTCACAGTCCAGGTGCTGGATGGTTCTCCATAGACAGAAATGCTGTAGGTTGTATTCTCACCAATGTTAAAATCCCAATTTAGCCAGAAAGAGGTAGTGGTGATAAGTGTAGCAGTGATGTTTCCTGCCATTGTGGAAGAAGAAGTGATATATCACATTATGGTATATAACATAATTACTTGAGTTTAGAAACTAGTAAAATGTACCGTATATTCCGGCGTACAAGACGACCTGGTGTATAAGACGACCCCCCTACTTTCCTGTTAAAATATAGAGTTTAGGATATATTCACCGTATAAGACTACCCCTTTTCCAACGCATACCAAACACCGGTAAAAATTTAAAAAAAATAGATTTGAATTTAACATGGTACTTTTTTTATTTAAATTCTTATGACATGCAGGTATATAGCAGGAAAACTGTCACTCATAAACATAAGGCATACAACAACAACATTACTATCATCCATTTTCATCAGCGGCATACACCGGTACCCGACAATTTACAACAGAAAGAATAGAGCTTCACACATAGATTAGATAGATAGAAATATGTCAGTCACATATATTTGAAGTACAGTGACATTGTTGCTTACTGTACTTGTCATTTAGTGTAAAGGATTTATTTAAAAAAATAATAGTGTTTTCATGCACCGTCTCTATAAAAAAGCCGGCCGGCAATTCAGCATCTGTACCCGACAATTTAGAATAGAAGGAATAGAGAATCATACATAGATTAGATAGATAGAAACATGTCAGTCACATATATATGAAGTACAGTGACAGTGTTGATTACTGTACTTGTCATTTAGTGTTAAAATAAAGGATTTATTTAAAAAAAAATTGGCGTGGGGTTCCCCTTAATTTTAGTCTCTAGCGGAGGTTAAGCAGACAGCTGGGGCAGATGTTTGAAGCCTGGGAAGGGGGTAATACCCACGGAGCTTCCCAGACTACTAATATCAGCCCCCAGCTGAATACCTAGCCTTTACTAGCTATTAAAATGGGGGACCCCCCCAAAAAAATGACGTGGGGTCCCCCCTATTTTAATAGCTAGCAAAGGCTAGGCAGACAGCTGGGGGCTGATATTAATAGCCCAGGAAGGGTGCAATGAATATTGGCCCCCTCCCAGGCTAGAAACACAAGACGTCAGCCGCCCCAGAAATGGCGCATCCATAGGATGCGCCAATTCTGGCACTTAGCCTCGCTCTTCCACGCTGCCCTGGTGCGGTGGCAGGGGGTAATAGGGCTGGGGTTCATGTCAGCGCCAGCTGCCATGAAGCCCAGGTTAGTAATGATGGGCGTTTATAAGACACCCCCATTACTAACCTACAAAGTGTTAAAAAGAAAAAACACACACTACACCAAGAAAAAAATAATTTATTTGAAATAAACCACACCATTTTATTTAATTCTTAGTTTACTAAAAAAAAAATAGTTACCTGTCCACGTTCCTGCGCTGATCTCCCATGCACAGCTGTCACATCTGGAGATGGTGACAGCTGTGCATGGCTGCTGTAAGCTCACGCTGCCGGGAACACGTCCGCTCCCGACAGCGGGAGCCACTGACTGAGGTCACCGGAGTGCATTCAGTCAGCGCAGCTCCGGAGACCTCCTTTACGGCACTGCTGTACCGTGGGAATTTCTCACGATACAGCAGGGCCGTAAAGCAGCTAACCGGAGCAGCGCTGCCTGAACTCCGGCGAACCCGCTTATGCAATGACGGGGCTGCTTTACGGCCCCGTCATTCTAGCGGCGGCAGCGGTTCAGAGCGGTCACATTCTATGTGGCTGCTCTGAACTGGAGATCTTCGTGGGACACTCGTGGACTACTACGGAGGGGTAAGGATAAGGTTGTGGTTTATTATTTTATATTTTATTACAGGAGATCGATGGCTTCGGGGAATTAGGTGTCTAGGTGAGTATAGGTGTAGTTTTTTATTTTTTACTTTATTTTAGGTGGCGATCGGCGGGGACAGGTAATGTATGAACTAATTTATTGTAGGTAACCACTGGCCACCAATGACATGTATTTAAAATTTATTGGGGACACAGTAGGGCAATTTATATAGCAGGATCAGGCTGATGGGAACTACTGCTCCCATCGAGCTGATCCTGCTGGCAGGAGTGGACGGGGGACAGACATAGGCCGATGGGAGTAGTAGTGTCACATCGGCCTATGTCTGCCTGCACGCACACACCCGCACACATCGCACAGACACCGCGCACACCCGCACACATCGCACAGACACCGCGCACACTCGCAGACATCGCACAGACACCGCGCACACTCGCACACACTCGCAGACATCTCACAGACACCGCACACACCCGCAGACATCGCGCAGACACCCCACACACACTCGCAGACACACGCACAGACACCCGCACACACCAATCATGACGGGTCTGGGAGGTGAGGCTGACCTGTGAGACCGTGGGAAAGTTCATGTGAGTTCATGCAATGCAGTCAAGCATGAACTCACATGAACCCTCTGAGGGCACCGCGGCGACTTCAAATGAACAGCTGATCGGCATCACCTGATACCTCAGCTGTTCATTTGAAATAACCAGCGGGAAAGCGCAGCACAGAACGGGAAAGCCGGAGGTGAAGTCTTTTCACTGCCAGCTTCCCCGCCCGGGTCCTTCACTCCCCGCTCCTTTGTGCTGCACTCCAAGCCCGGTCCTAACTTACGATCGGGGTGGGAGGTGGCGAGGGGAGCGGAGGATCGGGGTGGGAGGCTGCGGGGAAGCAGTATGGGGCGGTGTGATTGTTTAAAACTTCCCAGCTCCGGACACAGCGCAGCGCTTCTGTGACAAGTGAAAGCTGTCGGCACAGAAGCCCTGCGCTGTGTCCGGAGCTGAGAAGACACTGCAATGTGTCAGAAAAGTTCGCTAGGTTCTGTCTGTCTCCGCTGCTGGGAATACGCTGCGCTGTGTCCCAGGCCTGAGAAGACACAGCGCAGCGATGTGTCAGTTTCAGCACAGAAGCGCTGACTGTCTGGACCTACCGCCGCCGTATTTTAACTCCCTCCACCTTATATTAACTCCCACATGGCAGGGATACGGCCACGGCAGCTTATTAACACCCCCAGAGTATCCCCGCATGTCAATTTCTGAAAGTTCAAAAACATTACCGGCGTATAAGACGACCCCAGACTAGACAGAAGATTTTTCAGTCTTCAAAAGTCGTCTTATACGCCGAAATATACGGTATTTCAACGGCCTACATTTATTGTGACTAAGTCTATGTAAAAGAGATAAATTTATTGCAAATAAATAAAACTATCAACATATTATTGCCTTTTCATATAATTGGTGCACCTGGGACTGTACAAAAGTATCAAATCCTCACTGTACATCTGCTATGATTGTAGATTTGCATCTAAATTTTTGCTATGTTCAGTCTTATTTTCTTAATATATTTGAAACAAAATATGTCTCTTTGGAGACCAAAACCACTTCTTTGCTACTTTTACATTTTGAGAAAGCCACGTGGTGAAATGTATGTCAGAGATCTGGGGTTTTCCTATCCTGTGTATTCACAGCTTAGGGTATGTGTACACACGTTGTGTTTTGCTGCTTAGATGCTGCAGATTTTTATGTAAATTTTCATCTGCGTCTGGCAGTACCAGCAAAGTCTATGAGAACCCAGACTTCACTGTTCCCACATGTTGCTTTTTGTTTGCTGCGCATTTTCAGTGATTAGAAAAAACGCTGAAAGAATTGACATGTCACTTCATTCAGCGACTTTTCCAGAGTTTTTTCACCCATAAGAAGTAATGGGGCGGGATGAAAAAACGCTACAAATAAGCAGTAAAAAAGCACCAAAAAAAGCACCTGCATAATTTGCTGCGTAATTTCAGCGTTTTTGATGGCAAAATAGAATGGGAGTCTTTTTTTTCACAGTACTTTACGTGCATTACTAGAGACAGAAGGACAGTGAAAAAAACGCTGCAAAAACGCAACAAAAAACGCAGCTAAACCTGCGTTTTTGATGCAGCTAAGCTCCGGCACAGAAAAGTTAGCAGATTTCGTGCAGATTTTGGTGCCGAAAACGTGCAGAAAAAACACAACATGTGTGCATATACCCTTATATGTTATGTCTGTTAATTTGATACTTGTTGAGGTTCTTTAATACTTATAAAGTATTAATCCACTTGGAATTTCTCTCTATACATGAATATTTATTGAGCCTGCTGCTATAACTATGTACAGATCTATAATTTTGCTTAGGGAAAATAACTTAATTATTATATTATGCTCACTCTCTGTACATTTCACTGTGAAATTCCCTTTGTGTATGACCCTCTCCTTTCTATAAGTATTTTAAGTGATTTTTATCTTGATGTATTAGTAAAATTATATTCATTATCTAATAATATTTCTTTCTTTGTGTTTATTCACGTTTATTAGCAGCATATGTTATTATTTGTTACATATTGCATATTGCTTTGCAAATACAAGTTAAACATGAGAGAATGTATTCAAGTAGAATTAAATTCTATTTGAGTTTTACAATAATTCAAAATCCTCAAAATGCTGTATTTTTGCAATTCACATTTACATTTTCCATTGAATAACTTTGATGATATTTGAATTTTCCTGTTGTATTTTGATGATTAGCTGAAATCGAGTCTTAGCCAACTCGTATTATTATTAATATGGGCAAAAACATTTTACCTTGTTTGATATGAAGCTCATGTGGGAACTTACACGTCAAAGAGCAAAGATTGTAATCAGTTATTATGAGACGTCCAGTAGTATTACTTTTCTCTAAGTAGAGTGATGACAACATACAGCAGTATACCCAGATATTGAATAAGCTGAGATGATCACACATTTTTTATTCCCAGATTCACTGTCTGCCTATAAGACTAATATTCTCAGTAAGGTTGCAAGGTTCGGATATTGGAAACTGAATATAATCAATTGTGAATATAAAACAGAACTGAGGAAGGTTGTCAGGTGTCCAAGCTTCTTGTTTTCCCAAATACAAAACAAAATATATCTCTCAATATTAAATTATAAATGTAATGGTCACTCACCTAATACTAAGATATCGCTGTTTCCGCCTAGAAGTCCATTTTCTGCTACTGCAGAGATCCGCAATGTGTACTGGTTCCCACTGGTCAGGTAATTGATTGTCGCTGATTCTGAGTATACGCTGAAACTCTGATGTGGATCTCCTATCACTTCTACCAGATATGAGCTTCTGTTACCTTCTGGAAGCAGCCAGCTGACATTTATTGTGCTGCTGTTTATTATAGCGGCTTTTAGCTCAGTTACACTGGCTGGTCCTGTAAATGGGACATACACACTCATTAATAAAAAAATATACATCTAAATAAATGAAACATTTTGTGTGTAATGGCAATCTTCATGAGCGAAACTACTAAAATCCAAATTTGCCAGCTTCGACAAACATTTCCGAAACATTTTTTTCGCAGTGATTGCCAAATGCTGCAGGGTCTCTGCATGACCTAGTAAGATGCGTGTAACACTCTGAGGTCTCCTAGGACTGTATTCAACCCCTATTCAGATCTTTAGCACAAGCACAGCCTTAGTAATGTCAGTGACCTCAGTCAAGTCATCTGGTGTGACATGTCATAAAATGTTCTGCCATATTGCTGTTTGGGGCAGCGAGATAATCAATAAGCAGGATGTATTGTAGGTGGAAAATCATTGTCTGGCTTGGAGGTATCATAAGCTAACACCTGCTTGTGGTAAGGCATCTTCACCAAATCACAACATGAACTCAATGGGTCATGAAAGTAAGTGAAAGTCTCTGGCCGTAAGTGCTGTAGGCGTAACTGCTGCAGTGCACTTTACAGCTCAATGACATCTCCAAGATGCAGATCACGCTTATGAGAGTACAAAGCACTAATGGCACTCTTAAAAAAGAATGGCGGCTATGTTCTCTTCATCAAACCTGAGCACATGCCATCATTGTGCAAAGTGCAGTAAGATTGATGTGGTTCATCAGATGTGATACAGTGGAAGAGGATGACTGTGCAGAACACTGGTTTAGGCCATGGCCCACTATCGGAATTTGGTCAGTATTCGGTCAGCATTTTTTCTGAGCCAAAACCAGGTGAGGAACAATCAGAGAAAAGGTATAATAGAAACAAATGCACCAATTCTGCATTAATCACCCACTCCTGGTTTTGGCTCCCACTCCTGAGAAAAAATACTGACCAAATACTGATAGTGGGGCCGTGGTCTTAAACTGATGATGTCACTGTCAGAGAAACATTATCCTACTGTGAAGTCGAGTGATATCTTATATATTCCATTCTGCTCTCAACTTCCTACCTCTTTTATACACATGCTGGAGGCAAAAGAGGCTAATTGGGACCTGCATTTCATAGTACTATTGCCCGGATGGCTGGTGGCAGTGGGGGGCTGTTGCTGATTGTAGCTCCCACATTCTTAGCTGTGGTATAGATTTGTTTTTCTTTTGCCCATTTATTGCTATTAACATTTTACCTGTTTAAAACACTGTAATTACCTTTGTTAATCTTTCAAACCCAATTATTTCCACTTTGTCAAAATGCCGTAAAAAGAAAAGCTAATAGGTACACATCCAGAAAGCAAATTGTGGCAATAGTCTGCAGTAGTGATATAGTGTTTGTGGCTATCCAATTGGACTAGTAAAAAAGGTCCGTAAAGACAGATATACACAGTTAAATGGTTGGATTTTTTATACTGTTTCCAAAAAAAATCTTACAAGGACATAGCAAGAAATGCTAAGGAGGTAAGAAAGTACACAACCACAAAAGCCTAATGAAAGGCACTATAATTTTTTTTTTATATATATATTTTTTTAATTCCCCTCTGTTAAAAAAACTAGACATAACAAAAAATATAAGATATATGGGTATAAAGAGCTTCCATAACTGTGTGCTGTGTACAGATGTAAATGTAACTGGTAAAATAGGTGAGTAAAAAAGTTAAAGTTTGTCACATGCACACCACTTTTTAAAGTATACAGTCACAGATGTATGTCAGATTTTTGCCTAACTTAGTATAGTCACTTGTTAAGCACACTTTCTCTGAACGACAGAGTGCTCATATTCATATTTTTGGTTTTGTGCTGGCTTCACTGATTTGTAATGCACGAATAATTAAAAAAAAAATGTAATTCAAATGTAGCAAAATGAGCTGCCAGTCCCCGGGCACTACGTCAGTGACCAATCACTCTGCACTGGTACTGGCACCTCTCCTATGTGTTTCTCCTTTTATTATTATTAGTAGTATTATTACGCCATTTATTCCATGGCACTTTACATGTGAAAAGGGGTATACATAGCAAACAACAAGTACAATAATCTTGAACAAAAACAAGCCACTAACAGGAACAGGAGGAGAGAAAACCCTGCCCGCGAGGGCTCACAATCTACAAGGGATGGGTGAGGATACAGTAGATGAGGGAACAGCTGGTCGCGCAGTGGTATGGTGGAACGAGGGTTACTGCAGGTTGTAGACTTGTCAGAAGAGGTTGGTTTTCAGGATCCTTTTGAAGGTTTCCACGGTAGGCAAGAGTCTGATATGTTGGAGTATAGAGCTCCAGAGGAGGGGGATGCACAGGAGAAATCTTGTTTGCGATTGTGGGAAGAGTAGATAAGAGGGGAGTAGAGAATGTTAGAGGGGAGGCCACAAAGCAGAAGGTTGCAGTAGTCGAACCAGGAGATGATGAGGGTACGCACTAGTGTTTTTGCAAATGCTTGGTTGAGGAATGTGCGGATCCGGGAGATATTTTTGAGTTGGAGTCAGCAGCAAGTGTAAAAGGCTTGGATCTGAGGTTTGAAGGAGAGATCAGAGTTAAGGGTTACTAAAGGCAGCTAGCTTGCAGGACTGGGGAAAGTGAGCAGCCATTGACTTTGATGGATAGCTCAGTTAGGGGGGGTAGAATAAGATCGTGGAAAGATGATGTATGCGGTTTTATCCATGTTAACTTTTAGAAATGCAGCAGAGAAGAAAGATGAAATAGCGGACACACATTGTGGGATTCTGGTTAGTAAGGAGGTGATATTAGGTCAAGAGAAGTAGATCTGTGTGTCATCAGCATAGAGGTGATACTGAATGCCGTGGGACTCTATGAGCTGGCCCAGTCCGAAAGTGTAGATGGAGAAGAGCAGGGTTCCTGGAACTGAGCCTTGAGGGACACCAACAGATAGGGGGCGAGATGAGGAGGTGTTATGTGAGTGGGAGACACTGACTGTCCGGTCTGTTCAGTATGAGGAGATCCAAGATAGGGCCAAGTCTATGATGCCAAGAGAGGAGAGAGTCTGTTGTAAGACGGAATGGTCCACTGTGTTGAAGGGAGATGACTGGTCCAGGAGGAGGAGGACAGAGTAGTGTCGCTTGCATTTGGCAGTTAGTAGGTCTGTGGTGACTTTAGTCAGGGCTGTTTCAGTAGAATGGTGTGGTCGGAAGCCAGATTGTAAGCAGTCAAAGAGGGAGGAGGAGTAGGGGTGGGTGGATACTTCAAGTTAGACATGTTGTTCCAGTAGTTTTGAGGCATACGGGAGAAGTGATATGGGGCGATAGCTAGTCAGAGAGAATCTGTCAAGGGAGGGCTTTTTGAGGATGGGTGTGATCGAGGCATGTTTGAAGCAGGAGGGAAAGACATCAGTTGTTAATGACAGGTTGAAGAGGTGGGTTAGGGTTAGGATGAAGACTGTAGCAAGTTTTGGGATCAGGTGGGACGGGATTGAATGAATTCAGTCTCTGCATTGGTCACAGACTACTACACCCATCTTATTTAATTCAAAGGGTTATCACAGTGTTCTATATTGTGTTATATAGCACAGCAGATAACATCTACTTTATATTTACTAAGCGCTATCACTGTGCGTCATCTATGGTGGTGGATAGGACTGCTGGTAACATCTACTACATTATTGGTACTGTGAGTAATTACAATTCCATGGTATTTTAAAGGACTGACTTCAGGTTTCCACTGTACATTATACAGTATGTACTCGCAGTATTACCTGTGGAATTACATAGTACTGCCAGTAATATCTAATATATTATCAGTATCTAATGAATTCTCTTTTTTATCTTTTTAGAGGAAAGGGCACGTGTAGCCATAATCTTTAGCTGCTGATCTTTACTAACCCAAACAACAACGCCCCTAATTATCTATAATTAGGCTCATTGACCTAAGTACTTTGAGGGAACACTGGTCTGAATACCTTAATTAAAAAAAAAACAATAGTAGAAATTATCAGTAATGAAATTCTGCAGAAGGGATGTTGATCCAAATATTTTTTTCTGACTGAGACAGTTAATGTCTACCTAAAAAATGTTTTACCTTCATCTAGGTTAACAAGTTAGGAAAATAGTTGGAACTTGATTGTCTAGTGTCTTTTTTCAAACTTGTATCCGGATTTACAAATGAACATATTAAAATGTTTTGCAGTTCGGATACGTACAGCAATGTACAAACCGACCCCAGATCTCCTGAAACAATCTAGACAGCCTTAGGCTAAGGTACGATTATGGTATTCACACTCTGATCAGACTCTGGTCAGTGTTTGATCAGAGTTTGATCAAAGTTTGATCAGAGTGTGATCTGTTTTCGTTGGATGCGGAAAATTAAAAAAAAATGGCTCCATCTTCTACTTTCAGTGTGTCAGGAAAACTGTGATTTCACTTGAATGTCATCCGAGTGTAGTTCGATATTTTCCATGAACCAATAGACATGATTGAACGAGTGCCATCCGATTATAGAAGGCAACTAGTGCATGCTGCGACTTTTTCTTAGGACAAATTGGGTCCAAAGAAAAAAATCAGACATGTGCATGGCCCCATCGAATAACATGGGGACGAGTGCTATCCATCAAAACGATGGATACTACAGGTCCAATGTACATGAGCCAATATAGGCATATATGAGACTGTCAGGTTCTGGTCAGGAGACTGCCAGACTATCCATCAATAGCATCCACACTTGGACCATGAAGCACAGATGTGTGAATCTGACCTAACAACTATGAAACTATGTTTATAAATTGTTCTTTGAAGAGCATGTGAGGCTTAGGCACATTGTGAAGCTTGAAATTATACATCAAAACCATACAAACCATGTCACTATATGCCTTAGAAATATGAAACTATTTATCAAAATCAATAATTTAAAAGCATCTTATAAATTACTAATGCGGAATGATTCTTTATTCTTTCCCACCGTACTCACTTGTGTAATTATCTATTTGTAAGGATTCTCCTCTCACATCATCTCCTACAATAGCAGAGACTTGGAAGGTGTAATGATTTCCAGGTATCAGGCCTCCAGCAGTGTAGGAAGTTGTGGGCACAATTATATAGAATGTAGAATCTTCCACCATCTGGATCAGGTAAGAGCTCGCATTTCCAATTGGTTTTTCCCAGGTCAGTGATATAGAATTGGTGGTGATGTTGCCTGCTGTTAGGTTTCTTATAATGTCAGGTCCTGAAAGAAAAGCCAGTGACCATGTATAATAAATGTCAACACTTTGTAAATATACATTGATTATTTATAGAAAATGAACCATTTTAACTTGAATACGTAGGTTAATTTGTGCGTACGATACAGCAACCTTTACAGTCATGATTGACACCTATACAATCCTGTTGTTGAACTGTGCTGTCGTGCTACCTGTTCCCATTAAAATAACAAACTGCAGCAAAAAAATTTCCCTGTGATTATCATTGAATAATATTGGACCCACAATTAGTAAAATACAAATTGGAAATCCAGGACTCCAAGAATTTGGCAGAAATTCAGCCTCTATTATTCCATCATGAGAGAAGTATAAGGAAAGATTCTGGGTCCATTACACTTAGATAAGATGTCTGAAGCAAGGAGTATCCCACGTAAGACAAAGAACATCAAAGCTATTTATTAGATTCTATTATACTTACTTGTGAAATTAGCTGCTAGTGAGTGATCCCCAATTATATCTCCTCCAACAACAGCGGAGACCAGGAATATGTAATAATTCCCAGGCGTCAGACCTTCAATTCTATCAGAAGTTGGGGTCACAAGTCTTTTGAGTGTTGAATCCCCCAATATCTCAATCAAGTAAGAATCTGCATTTCCGATACCCAACTCCCAGGTCAGGGATATTGAATTAGTGGTGATGTTCTCTGTCTTAAGGTTCTTCACTACTTCAGGCTCTAAAAGAAAGGTCAGTAAACTATTTACATACTGTACATAAAAACTTAAATTACTAATCTATTTTATATGTTAGTACTGAAAAAGAAGAAAGTATTTACCCAACTGCTAAATCTATTATAAAGCCTTAAAGTGGTCAAAATATAGGCTGAAATAGATAATAAATGTATGATTGCTCGTAGCTTTACCACTGACACCGTGAACAATTATGAGAATTAGGGTGTTTGGTGTGGTGGTCAAACATTCACACTACTGATCCACTCATAGTCACCAATTGTCTATCAGATTGGCTTAGAATATAATCGTATGTCATTTAATGATGTGAAGTTAATTCAACAATGACAACCAATAGTAGATCCTGTTGTCACTTTAATAAAAGCTGTACTTATTACAGCATAGAATAAAGAGGCATAATGCCAGCAAATATAATACAATTTTATCCATTACCTTTAGGCTATTACACTTGTTTCTCAATTATAATAATTAGCTTTTGGGGTGGAATTTTTTTTAAATGAGCTGTGCCGCCATCATATTCATATTTATTTATATTTACTCCCACATACGGCCACAAACCACTGCTGACCTCATTAATGGCAATAAATATGTGGACATGATTGAATGTAAAAGGATATAAGTATTTATTCAAGCTTTTATAGAACTTCAAGTAGAAGATCATTACTGGAGACCGGATATGTGAGAAACCATTTATCCAGCTGTAGCGGAGGCTTACTTGTGTAATTTGATGTTGATACATTGTCTCCCTGTACTGTATCGTAGCCAGTTAAGGATGAGACCAGGAAGGTGTACTGAGTCCCAGGTATTAGGTCTTGCACTGTAAAGTCAGTTAGTGTAGTGGTTTTATTGTATTTTTCATCTCTCTGGATCTGTATGAGATAAGAACTTGTTCTTCCATCTGGCGGCAGCCAGCTCAGAGATACGGACGTGTCAGTGATACTAAGAATTGTCAGATTCTTCACCTTTTCTGGTCCTTAAGATAAAAGTATCAATAGTTAAAACAGGTTATATTCAGTATTCAGCAGAAAAGAGTACACGCCTTTTGAAAAAGATCTTAATATCTCACTGAACACTAAAATCATTTCCAAAATTTTGACAAGATTGAGTTTCATAGAAATTTTTTAACCCATAACATGAAAGTAAGGTTAATAATATAACATTCATTATAAAATCTTCAATTTTATTCAAATTAGTTGGTGGAAAATAAATACACCCAACAACAAAATCTACTACATCTAGTATTTTGAGTGACCTCCATGATTTTTTAGTAAAACACTGAGTCTTCTACGCATGGAATGAACAAGTTAGCAACATATTGCAACATCCATCTTTTCCATTCTTCAATAACGACTTCTCTTAGGTCCTGGAAGCTAAATGGAAAATGATGCTCAAATTCTCTCTTTGAGATTCCCCATGATTGGGTTTGATTGGGTTCAGACTAGGAGACATACTCGGCCACGTAATCATTTTCACCATTACTTTCTTGAGAAATGCAAAAGTGGAATTAGATGTGTGTTTTGGATCACTGCCATGTTGGAAAAGTGCATGTCTCACAGGGGCATAGAGTGATCGTTACTTACCCAGCTTTGCTTTATCACTTTGTTGATGATTTGATATTATGTATTTTATGTTTGTGAAAATAGGTTAGGTTTATCGCCTTGTCCATATCTGTAGTTGTACCATCTCATAACATGTATAGCAAAGCACTGCACTGTATTACTCTTATATTTATATGGCCACTTGGTCTTATTCTTTAGACTTTTTGATTATTGGACATTGCACTACATTGTGTTAAATCCTGCTACCATTTATTTGATGGCATTAAATTTCTATATGTCACATGTTACATATTAGTTATTTATTTACTATCTCTATTTTTCCACAGTGTTTTTGTAATGTCTGTCACCTACTTTTATGTGGCCGCATAATCCACAGTCATTTAAATAGATCAATACAAAACGTTATCCTTTTTGCCATCTAATTACTGTGTAGCAGCACTTGCCTCCATTTATTAGACCGTACAGTCTTTCTGGGTTTTGGCATACATTTGTTGTGATTATTTGCTGGGACACCTGAGTGACGAGGGTATCTATACACAATCTCTATTCCTTATGTTTTTAATTGTTACTATTTAATAAAACATATTTGACCTCTGGGCGTTATATTTCCCTTTCCTTGGGATGGAGGTGGGATGGAGCGACATGGGATGGGAGTCAATGGGACATAGAAAATTGTGCCTTTGTCTCCGTCTGATAAATGTGTATGGATCAAGGTATATCCATATAGCTACATCCACATAACGCTAAATAGATCCTATACCTACTTGTGACCACTCTATCTCCGCTATCCTCCCTGGTGCGCATACGTGCTGCTGCCACTTCGGACCTTCAGCTCGCTGACACCAGGTGCGCGAACGTGTGCACCGCTGCCTAGCAGCGGTGGCACGCTTGCGTCCCACTGTCGACCGGCGGAAGCGCCAGACAGGAAGTGACATGCCGCGGCGCATGCGCCGTCATGAGGGAGCGCTACCCAGAAATAATCCTTTACATCAGACCATGACACAACAAGCCGCTATTTAAGGCAATATGGGCTCATTTCCAAAATATCCGCCCCCCGACGAAGCGAGGGCGAAACGCGCGTAGGGGCGCAAGGGCACGAGCGATACTCACCTACCTCCACAAGTAAGTACTTTTGATCAATATGTGGTGGTGTGGATACTACTTAGATGAACTTTGATAGAGGTAGAACCCTATATTGGGTCTAATGCCAGGTACAGCTCCAATGTTAAGAGTGACTCAATACCAGGTTTTTAGGCATATGAATGTGCCGCTATAAATTGATTGGCTATTTATGAGTCCAACAAGATAGTGAAGTTTACATTATGCACTATGCACTATGCACTGTTCACTTTAATTTGATATATTGAAATAACGATTGGATTCTATATTGTTGTTGAAGGATATATATTATCCATAGCCAAACATGTATTTTTGATATATCCTGTATGCATTGCAATGACACTTGATCAATATACCTCTGACATATCCTTGTCTTGAATAATGTGTGAGTTAGCTGTGCCCTCTTTTTGCAGCACCATAATATTTTAATATGTATTGTTTCAATAAAGTATCAATTTTTTCTGAAAAACTCTGGTCATACAAACTCTCTTATTTTTGAGGTTCTTTTTTGTGAATTAAATTTTCAATGGAGTTGGACGTGATGTTCTTGAAATCCTTGTGAGTATGTTGTTATTTATACTGTTCCTGTTTTACAATAGATTGACCTTTGAACTCACTATGGATATGAGAGCCAGGGAAAAAACCTGGCAGAATAAGTTCTTGGATCTTTTTCAACATGGCGCTGCAGATGTTTTTAATGGGAACCCAATGGATAATAAAGAGTTGATGTTAAAATATAGAAATTTAATGCAGAGGAAAACTAGAACATGGTGGACGAAAGCAGCCCTAGAGAATTATAGTAAACAAAAAATCATACCAAGGGGTCTCAGAGTGCAATTATATCCAACCTTTGAATTAAATGATCCAACATTGGTGGACAAATGGGTGACGGCAGCCTCCTCCTGTTCACTTGCCTTCATTGACATTATCAATGAGAGGAATACACAACTTTTAAATGAATTGGACCATGAGATTTGCACTCTGCAGCTACAAATGACACAGGAAATTCAGGTAGAACCCCTAAAAAAATTCTATAGTGATTTAGAACTTGAAATGGAAAAATGGGAGCAGGAAATTAGTGCCACCAAGAAAAAGAAATACGTGAGGGATGTCAATGATTATCAGCAGAAAAGGATTTATAGATGGCAATATAAAGCTAGGACTGGGGAGAGTATGAATGAACCAAATCAAGTGATGTCCTCAGCCTCGTCCGTATCAAGTATACCTTCGGTTAAACTTGATCAGGACTCCGGGCATTCTAACCGGATTAAGACAAGATATGGAGGAAAGGGGAAGTACTATGGGCCGAGTAAAAAGAACAGTGGGAGGAAATACCATGAACAACCAAAGGTAATAAATCTATCAAAACATTGCCTCTCTAAAATTCAAACAAGTATTTTGGAAAAAGGTTTAACTTTTTCCCCTCCCCAATCTCTAGATACTTTTACGGCCATTAAAGATGTTCATTTATATGCCAGAAAATTAATCCTCAAAAGATTCTATGAAAAAAACAATCTGGGTTTAAACCTGGATACAGAGGAGGAAAAGGCTGCAGTAACTATCTTAGAATCACTGGCTGAGGAATCCAATTTTTGTGAAAACGAAAGCACAGGTGGGAGTCCATTTCCTATGTTTTTGTGCAATAAATCAAAGAAGTTTCCTACTATTACGTCTTGTCCATCTATAGACATGTTTGTAAAATTGGTTACAGTAGATATTGAAAAATTAAGTCGAAGGGGATCGGTAAATTATGGTAAGGAAGATTTGGCATTGCGAGAGATGCAATCTTGGAAGGACTTTGTCTTCAAAATGGCCGACAAAGGGGGTAACTTGGTCATATGGCCGTGTGACATGTATGAAAAGCAAGCATATAAATTACTATCAGATAAAAATTGCTATAAAACATTGCCCCACAATCCCCTCTCAGAATTCCAGTCGGAATTGGTGGGCATTTTACATAAGGCCTTTGAAGACGGCGTCATTCCCAAAAAGTTTTTAGACATGATAGATAAAATGAAACCAAGTCTTCCAACTTTTTACTTGATCCCCAAATTGCACAAGAACATGATGGACCCCCCTGGACGCCCCATAATCTCGGGTAACGATGGCCTATGCGAAGCAGTCTGCCGAATGATAGATCACTATCTAAAACCAATCGTCTCAACATTACCGTCCTATATACAGGATACAACATCGGCCTTAAGACGACTGGATCAAATACATTTGGAAGATGGAATGATCCTAGTCGTGGCCGATGTCGAAGCACTATATACAGCGATAAAACATCGGGACGGGTTGAAGGCGATTCATTGGTTTCTTGACAACAGTAATTTGGACAGACTGATGATAGAGCTTATTGTGACCCTATCAGAGTTTGTACTTGAACATAACTGCTTTATATTCAATGAGCAGATTTATGTTCAGACACAAGGAACAGCTATGGGGGCAGCGTGTGCCCCCTCATATGCAAATCTGTTCATGGGGGGCCTGGGAAAGGGAGGTCCTACAGTGTAATCCAGTTGAGGGATCAGACAAGGTCCTCAACTGGATGAGGTATATAGACGATACACTTTTTGTTTGGGGGGGTACGTGCGAGGAGCTGGAAGTATTCATGATGGAGTTGAATAAAAATGATATCAATATCAGATTAACGTATAATAGCGGTTTACATGTCTACTCTCTAGATGTGGATTTACTAGTATCGGCGGATGGAATGATTATTACCGATATTTATCGAAAACCGACCTCGACCAACTCCATCCTGTACGCCAGCTCCTCGCACTTCCCCTCCACCATCAAAAGTATTCCGATCAGCCAGTATCTTAGAGCAAAAAGAATTTGCTCCACAGAAGAAAAATTTGAAGATCAGGCAGCGGATCTTTACTTGAGATTTAGGGAGAGAGGATATGGACATCGTATTATCAAGCATGGATACAAGAGGGCTAGGGATACCCCTAGGGACAAATTGCTTTACAATAACCCAGTTAAGGAGGGAGAATCTTCTGACCAGGCCAGATTGATCACACCTTTCAATAAGCAGTGGAAAGAATTTAATAAAATTATCCATAAACATTGGAGAGTCTTGAAAATGGATCTGATCCTGTCACGAGTAATCGGGGAAAAGCCCAGCGTTACGGCCAAGAGATCCAAAAATTTAAAGGATCTCTTGGTCCGGAGTCATTACTCCAAGGAAATAATACATAAAAACTCCTTTAGAAATTACATTAAGGGCTTTTTCCCGTGTGGACATTGCAAGGCATGTTCCAAGTTAGTGAAAAGCAAGACTTTCTCCAATTCCGATAAAAACAGAGAATTCAAAATTGACACTTACCTGACATGCTCTTCGAAAGGCGTGATCTATCTGGCAGAATGCCCAGGTGCAAAACTATATGTTGGTATGACTACCCGGGAACTTAAAATTAGAGTGCGTGAGCACATAAGGGATATTGAAAAATCTAAAAATATTGAAGATATGAGCGAACTAAAAACTTTACCCAGGCATTTCAAAGCCCTGCATAATAGTGATGCAAGACTCCTAAGGATAAGAGCGATCGACCAGGTAGTCCTGGGCCCAAGAGGGGGAGACCTATTCAAGATCTTATCCCAGGTAGAAAGCCGGTGGATTTACAGATTAAAAACTGTAACTCCATCGGGGCTCAATGAGAACTTTGGATTTAGCTCCTTCCTTTGAAACGATAAGGGATTTATCCCCTTTGTATCCAACGAGCCCTCCTCCCTCTTATCCCCCGCCTCTCTTTTGTCTGGCCTTCAGTTCTCCTATATATCCTCTTCTCCTCCCTTTCCCCTACCTTCCTTCCCTCCCTATATATTCTTTTTCCCCATTCTCTCCTCTTTTTGTCTTTCTCCTTGGTCTTCCCTGGTGTTTGGGATATGGGTGTAATTTTTATAAATTTTTGATTTTAATTAATCTTCTTTTAGTTTTAGATTATTCGATATTGAGCTTGTGTGTCCTTTCAAGACGCAGCTTCCTGTGTGATCCGGAAAACAAGTGGAGCCACGAGTGATCTGTCAGAACCTTACGAGACTTATCTGTGATGGACCCTTCTTTATATAGAGAAACTATATTCTCTTGATGTGTAATTTAATGGATGGATTAACGCTTAATGTGTATGGGGAAGTCACTAAATGAGTATTAATGTATAGGGGGGATATTTGGTTGCTTTCCTTTTCTTTTGGGGGGGGATAGGATATGTGTGTATGCATTGGTGAATATTATCCACTAAATCTGCCTTGAAATTTCAACAGTACCACCAGATAAAAATATAAAACCCCTTTCCTATCAATCCCCCCCCCCCCCTTTCTAGACTATTCTTCAGCATATCGCTTTTGGGTTACAATGATATTAGATATCCTATTTGAGGTTTATTATTGGGGAGTATTATGTATTCTGAAATGGCAACTATGGTAAATGGAATGAAATGCTAATTTCCCCCTCCCCCTCCGCCCCATGGATACCTTCCCCCCTTTAGATCAAGCCTAGCCTATTATAGTTGGATCTTATGATCTTGGGCATAGCCAGCATGAGATTTATAGATGCATAAGGGGTCTCTAAAAGTGAATGGTAGCCTTATGTGCAGTGAAACTCAATACACTGAATATACCTTTTTTCCCATCATCAGGTGGGATGGAGCGACATGGGAGGGGAGTCAATGGGACATAGAAAATTGTGCCTTTGTCTCCGTCTGATAAATGTGTATGGATCAAGGTATATCCATATAGCTACATCCACATAACGCTAAATAGATCCTATACCTACTTGTGACCACTCTATCTCCGCTATCCTCCCTGGTGCGCATGCGCGCTGCTGCCACTTCGGACCTTCCGCTCGCTGACACCAGGTGCACGAACGTGTGCACCAGCGGTGGCACGCTTGCGTCCCACTGTCGACCGGCGGAAGCGCCAGACAGGAAGTGACATGCCGCGGCGCATGCGCCGTCATGAGGGAGCGCTACCCGGAAATAATCCCTTACATCAGACCGTGACACAACAAGTCGCTATTTAAGGCAATATGGGCTCATTTCCAAAATATCCGCTCCCCGACGAAGCGAGGGCGAAACGCGCGTAGGGGCGCGAGGGCACGAGCGATACTCACCTACCTCCACAAGTTAGATGAACTTTGATAGAGGTAGAACCCTATATTGGGTCTAATGCCAGGTACAGCTCCAATGTTAAGAGTGACTCAATACCAGGTTTTTAGGCATATGAATGTGCCGCTATAAATTGATTGGCTATTTATGAGTCCAACAAGATAGTGAAGTTTACATTACACACTATGCACTATGCACTGTTCACTTTAATTTGATATATTGAAATAACGATTGGATTCTATATTGTTGTTGAAGGATATATATTATCCATAGCCAAACATGTATTTTTGATATATCCTGTATGCATTGCAATGACACTTGATCAATATACCTCTGACATATCCTTGTCTTGAATAATGTGTGAGTTAGCTGTGCCCTCTTTTTGCAGCACCATAATATTTTAATATGTATTGTTTCAATAAAGTATAAATTTTTTCTGAAAAACTCTGGTCATACAAACTCTCTTATTTTTGAGGGTCTTTTTTGTGAATTAAATTTCCCTTTCTTTGTAGGTTTTTGTATTCATTACAAGTGTCCTTTATTCTTTGGCCAACATATAGAAATGTGATAATGTTGAACAAATTTGTTAGGGAAATTTCTTTTTTGTGCGCGCAAGATAACAATTCCTGTTTGTAACAAATGGCCAACAATTGTGGGACTCTTTTATATTATTGTTCCCCATTGAAAATGTTGATTCTGAAAGGAAACTAAAGGTTTGTTCAGAAAGTGCATGGGGCGTACTCATTTATGCTGAGCACGCATATCTTTGCTGTATAAGTCCTTGTTACCAAAAATTGTAAGAAACATTATGAGATCAGTTAATTTAATTATGGAGTCACCAGTACGAGTCTCAATAAATTACACAAAGAAGATCACAACTCCCCCTTATTCACAGAGTATATAGAACATGAGTTTAGTTCATAGGATGGGTTTACAATCAAATGATTGCTACCCTCTTATCTAGAGAAGGCTCTGTTTGTTTACTTTTTATTGCGTTGTAAAAGTCTTTTTATCTGTCAGGGAAATATTAATGTCAGGAAAATGTTCGTCCATATTTGCCTGACATAGATGTTCACCCCCCTTCGTTATTCCCCTTCTGCTCAGCACAAAAGCCCTAATTAACACAGTCGTGAGGGAGGCCTTACACAAGCAAATGTCAGCCAAGAACTGGTACAAGCTAACTAAAATGCAAATGTATTTCCTCTTAACACAGACCTGAGATAGATTGCCACCTTCTCCCAGGCCAGAGTTTGGAGGAAAGAGGAAATGGTTTGTTGAGTTCAAAGGCACTCACAAACAATTCCCGACCACCAGCCATAGCCAGGTCGACTCCGATATGAAATATGAAATATTGTGAGTTCCATACGTCCAACAGTAACGGGACCCATATGTTCAGTGACCAAATCAGCCCAGGAATGTATATGTAGTTTTCCAGGGCTGCAAGCCAAATCAGAGAGCTGTAGCGCAAAAACACCAGAATAGCAGACTGCAGCTATGCGATGCGTTGCCTCTCACTGAAGATGAAATCATAAGGGAAAAATGGCATTGTTTGCACATTTCTGCGATCAACGAGCTATGAGTTATCGCAGAAGCTACTATTTTTGAATAAGAATGTACAGGCTGGAGACCGGCCCACAGGATGTCAGCACAGGGGGCGTATGGCCAGATCTCCCCTTAGGTATAAGATAACTCATGGAAGTACAGAAGCACTCATTGCCGGGGTGAATAAGAATTATAAACAATGGGTCTTGTTCAATAACAGCATAATCCAACTGGGGAGCCCCACCTCCACCTATATTGAATCGTCTCAGAGATCGCATAGTGTAAGTTGTCTTCTTTTATTCTATTTTATGTAACTGGTTATGTATTTTAATGTCCCCTTTGTAACATACTTGTATATAATTTTCATAAACACTGTGTTAAGGGGACGGTTGCAAACAACTTTATTAGTAGTGGAAATCAACTGAACCCGGGGTCCACGATGCAGCCTGGAAGACTGCGGCCGAACACCTTCCGGGTAAGGAGGTAAAAAAAACAACTGATATATCAATCCCTTCCGTGTTACTGTACACCGACATGGGAAAAGGGATTCGCACTATATCCGCTAACTGCACGAGAGATGTGCGACAAATAATGTAGCCGTAGCCCTGTTAACTGCACAGAAACTACGCAGCAGGTGCTAGGATGTGTGTGTGATTCACACCGGCGTATACGTGCTCCCAGCCGGCGTGCTATCTCTCCACGTGACTAACAGGCGGTCCAGGAATACGGAATCCGCAGTCTGCTTGGGGTGTATAATGACCCCCTTGTCGGAGCCAGACTGTCAGACGAAGCTACCTGCCTCCCTCCATCTAAGGCTGCCTATCCCCCACTAAACCTGCCTGTCCAAAGCTATAACAGCAAGAGCACACGTGGAGCCCAAACAATCAAGCGTCCACACAATAACACCATCTCAGCTCAATGATCAGAGCGCCCATGTTTGTGGGCGGGCTATTTAAATATTAAGCCCTGCCCACCGTCGCATTATTGGTGACGTCACCCGCGGCCAATCAGGCGGTGCCAGGTCACCGGGTCAGCTGACTCCCAAACCACCAATCACGGTCCGCCATGTCACGGGCATGCTCAGTGCAGTGCATCCTGGACTTAGGCTGTAGTAGCCCTGTTTCCCTCCGCAACCTATGCTTCACATTGCTAGGAACAAAGACCCAAGAGACAACGTGCACATCTCGTGCACCAGCTAGGCGTTGGGACCGATGGCCATGCTGAGCAGCATCTGCCCCAGCTTGCCCAGAATGGGAGACCACAGAATCCACTGATGATTCTGAACCCATTTCAGTTCCAGTAAACACCTAACATTATCCCCCCCTTTTAACATCCCCTTCCACTTGACGCTCATATTCCTCAATGAGCAGGGGAGCATGAATGTGGTCCACCGGTTCCCTGGACCGATCCTCAGATCCATGGCCCCTCCTGTGTACTAGGTAATATTTTTTCCCACGAATCATCTTAGACCCAACGATTGCCTGTACCTCGAGATCACCCCTGGTGTCTGAAGCAGGTTGGGGTTCCGAGAATTTTGTCAGGTGAACCGGCTTAAGGAGCGACACTTGAAAAGTGTCGTGAATCCTCATGTGTCGTGGTAACTGTAACCGGTACACTACGGGGTTTATTTGGGCCAAAATTTTGAAAGGACCAATAAAACGGGGGGCAAACTTAGCAGATTCCCCGCAAACTCTGATATTGATAGCCGCGAGCCATACCCTGTCGCCCGGAGAGAATACGGGGGCTGGATGGTGATGAGTGTCAGCGGACTCTCTCATTCGATTCTTGGAGGCCAATATAGCATCCTGGGTATGGTCCCAAACCTCCCGTGCCTCCAGAGTCCAATCTCTGACCCCAGGTTCCACAGAGGAAAGTGGCATAGGAACCGGGACTCGCGGATGTTGGCCATTATTTAGGAGAAACGGAGTCTTACCTGTGAATCTGCCACTGCCTTGTTTAGAGCAAACTCTGCCCAAGGAAGCAATATCGCCCAATCATTATGGTTGGCTGAAACGAAATGGCGCAAGAATGTCACAAGCGTCTGGTTAGTGCGTTCCACCAGACCATTGGTTTCCGGGTGATAGGCAGTAGAAAGATTCAGTTCAATGCTAAGCAAATTACACAATTCTTTCCAGAACCGGGAAGAAAACTGTGGGCCCCGGTCACAGACAATACTATCAGGCATTTCGTGGAGACGGAAAACGTGATGAATGAACAGTGATGCCAGAACCCGGGAGGAAGGAACCCTAGGAAGAGGAACCAGGTGAGCCATCTTAGAAAAAGGGTCAGAAACCACCCATATTATCGTGTTTCCCCGGAACTTTGGTAACTCGACAATGAAATCCATCCCAACCAGCTCCCAAGGTCTATCCACCACGGGTAACGGATGAAGAAGACCAGCCGGCCTCTGACGGGACGATTTATTTCACGCACGCTTGAACATATTCCTTAATGTCCTGGGGTAACCGAGGCCACCAATACGACCATTGGAGAAACTCCGTGGTACGTTTGACCCCAAAATGACCTCCTATCTTAGAGGCATGTGCCCAGGAGAGCTCCTTATTTTGTAAATTAGCAGGAACGAACGTCCTCCCGTATGGAACCTGGTTTAGGGACACTGGAACCACCATCCACATACATTCCGGGGGAATGTTAAGCCTGGGCTCGTCATCGTCCTCAGCCGTATCCATGGACTGGGACAAAGCGTCCGCCTGAGGGTTCTTTTCCCCTTTTAAAAAGTGAATGGAAAAATTGAATCGGGAAAAGAAAAGAGACCACCTGGCCTGACTCAGGTTAAGACGCTGCGCCGTCTGTAGGTACGAGAGATTTTTATGATCGGAATATACCACGAAAGGATGTTTAGCTCCCTCCAAGAGGTACCTCCACTCCAAAAAAGCCACCTTAATAGCAAGTAATTCATTGTTTCCAATCGTATAATTCCTCTCTGCTGGAGAGAAGGTCTTGGATAAGAAAAAAAATGGTCTTGTCCGACCCTGTTCATTCTTTTGAGAGAGAACCGCTCCTGCTCCGACAGAGGAAGCGTCGAACTCTAGGAAGAATGGCTTGTCCACATCCGGGCGACGGAGAATGGGAGCTCTAGAAAAATAGGATTTAATCTCCCGGAACACCTCGGATGTCTCCTTAGACCAATTCTTGGGATTGGCACCCTTTCTGGTTAAAGCGGTCAAAGGAGCCACCAGTGTGGAAAATTTTGGTTTGAACTGCTGGTAGTAGTTGATAAAGCCCATGAAGTGTTGTACTGCTTTAAGGGAATGGGGCTCCTGCCAGTTCTGTATTGCCACAAATTTTTGTGGGTCCATGGCCAATCCCTTACTGGATATGATGTAGCGCAGGAATGATAGAGACTCTCGTTCGAACTGGCATTTCTCCAGCTTACAATACAGAGAATTTGCACGCAATCGTTCAAAAACTCTGCGAACATCCTATCTGTGTGTGGAGAGGTCCGGGGAAAAATTAAGGATATCATCAAGATAGACTACCACGGATGATAGCAGCAAATCCCGAAAGATATCATTGACAAAATCCTGAAAAACAGCAGGGGCATTGCATAACCCGAAAGACATGACGAGATACTCATAATGACCATCACGAGTGTTAAAGGCTGTTTTCCACTCATCACCCTCACGGATTCGCACAAGATTATTTGCCCCTCGCAGGTCCAATTTAGTGAAGATGTTAGCCCCTCAAAACCTGTCAAATAGTTCAGAAATAAGGGGCAGAGGGCATTTATTTTTGATGGTGATGGCATTTAATCCTCTGTAATCAATGCAGGGACGTAAATCACCCTCTTTCTTCTGGACGAAGAAAAACCTCACTTCAGCAGGAGAGACCAATTTTCTGATAAACCCCCAGGCCAGGTTCTCTTTGATATAATCTGACATGGCCTGGGTCTCGGGGACAGACAGGGGGTAAACCCTACCGCGAGGAGGCTCCGTGCCGGGGACCAAATCAATAGGACAGTCATACGTCGGTGGGGAGGTAAAGTCTCTGCAGCCTTTTTGGAAAAGACGTCCACAAAACTCTGATATTGGACAGGCAGAGCGGACAAGTTGGTAGAAGGCTCAGAGACTACCCTCCGGGCGGCTGTAATCATACATTGAGAAACACAATTCTCACCCCAGGAAGAAATTCTCCCTGTATTCCAGTCAATGTGTGGAGTCTGACAACTTTGCCATGGAAGACCCAATAGCACCTCATCTAATCCACCGGGAATAATAAGGAAGGAGATAACCTCCCGGTGACCCTGAGGAAATGACATGGTGAGGGGGATCGACTGGTGAGTGATTTGCATGTCCAGCAGTGAACCGTTCATTGGTTTTGGCAGTAACTCCATAGGAATGGCATGCTTCTGGGCAAACGTTGATGACAAAAAATTGCCATCGGCGCCAGAATCCACCCACGCCCTGGCAGTAGCCGTGGTTGTTCCGTAGAAGAAGGTCACCTCATACAATAATTTGGAGGAAGAAGCCCCTGAATCTAACACACCTCCTCCAACGGTGGCTAGACACCTTCGTTTCCTGACCGCTTGGAACCCTTATTAATGGGGCAATCCAAGAGTTGTGCAGGTCGGAAACAAGGGGACTTAGACTTAGTCCGGGATATATCCATAGCCTCAGACTCCGGGTCGGAAGCCGCGGGTTTGGAGATAGGTCTAGAGAATGAAGGTGCCAACTGAAACCGAGGTCTGGAGACCTCCAGCTCTAACTTGCGTTCTGCATGACGCAAATCTATTCGGTTAGCGAGAGTGATTAACTCCTCCAGAGAGGTTGGGATAACTCTGGTAGCTAGAGCATCTTTAATATGCCCAGCCAGACCCCTCCAGAACACCGGGATTAGCGACCGGTCAGACCAATCCAGTTCAGCCGCTAAAGTTCTGAACTAGATGGCATAGTGGCTGGCGGTGACCGAACACTGGACCAACACAAGAAGCTTAAGAGCCATATCATGTGTGAACTGAGGACCTAGGAAAACACTCTTTAGTGCACTAAGAAAGAGGCCCGCATTAGCCACTACCGGGTCATTCCGCTCCCACAGAGGGGTAGCCGACTCCAAAGCCCTGTGGGAGAGTAACGAGATGACAAAACCCACTTTGGTCCTTTTGGAGGGGAACTGTGACTCCATCATCTCTAACTGAATGGAGCACAGATTAATAAAACCTCTGCAGGATCTGCTGTCGCCAGAAAATTTTTCCGGGAGAGCAAAAAGGGGTAATGGAGAAATAGCAGCTGCCGCAGCATTCACTGCAGCCGTGTTCACTAGATTAGCTGCTTGTGAAGCTGCCTGGGTAGCTACTGCAGTGATATCAGCGACCGGGGCAGTTTGTTCCAGAGTCCTAAGTCTGGCCTCAAGTTTCTGTACATAGCGCTGCAGTTGCTGGTTGTCGGCCATGTTCGGCTAGACCCTGGCGCTCTGATACTGTTAAGGGGACGGTTGCAAACAACTTTATTAATAATGGAAAGCAACCGAACCCGGGATCCGCGATGCTGCCTGGATGACTGAGGCCAAACAACTTCCGGGTAAGAAGGTAAAACAACCAACTGATATATCAATTCCTTTCATGTTACTGCACACCGGAACGGGAATAGGGATTCGCACTATCTCCGTTAACTGCATGAGAGATGTGCGACAAATAATTTATCCGTAGCCCTGTTAGCTGCACAGAGACTACGCAGCAGGAGGTAGGATGTGTGTGTGATTCACGCCGGCGCATACGTGCTCCCAGCCGGCGTGCTACCGGACTGCGGAATATCTCTCCACGTGGCTAACAGGCGGTGCCGGGAATACGGAATCCGCAGTCTGCTCGGGGTGTATAGCGACCCCCTTGTCGGAGCCATACTGTCAGACGAAGCTACCTGCCTCCCTCCATCTAAGGTTGCCTATCCCCTGCTAAACCTGCCTGTCCGAAGCTATAACAGCAAGAGCACACGTGGAGCCCAAACAACCGAGCATCCACACAGTAACACCATCTCAGCTCAATGATCAGAGCAAGCCGCCATGTTTGTGGGCGGGCTATTTAAAGATTAAGCCCTGCCCTCCGTCGCATTATTGGTGAAGTCACCCGCGGCCAATCAGGCGGTGCCAGGTCACCGGGTCAGCTGACTCCCAAACCAACAATCACGGTTCGCCATGTCACGGGCATGCTCAGTGCAGTGCATCCTGGACTTAGGTTGTAGTAGCCCTGTTTCCCTCCGCAAACTATGCTTCACATTGCTAGGAACAAAGACACAAGAGACAACTTGCACATCTCATGCACCAGCTAGGCGTTGGAACCGACAGCAATGCTGAGCAGCATCTGCCCTAGCTGGACAGGAATAGGAGACCACAGAATCCACTGATGATTCTGAACCCATTTCAGATCCAGCAAAAGCCCGACGCCTAACACGCTGCCTCCCTTTTGGATTAAATATAAAATTAAATAGTTCTGTTTCTTTGGTTCTGTAATCGTTCCCTCTCCGAAGCCATACCCGCTACCAAAATGCAGGCGTTTCTGCCAGGCCTGTATTATAATTCAAACTTGGCTGGTGGTGGCAGAGAATAATAATAATTGGGCTATCGTGAAGATGACAGTGACCGTACGGAGGGTGTTAAACACGGATTCCATGCTTTGGAACCCAGAGGTGTGATGCCCATACGCTCACTGGTCACTTAGAGATACCTACGCGGCGAGTAGTCTGGATCATGTGCTCGCGACTCCGGACGAAATACTGACAGCGTGATGGTACGTTGAGATATTGCGTGATCTCCCCAGTGTCGTCGCTGTGTGTGGTGATTCCTGACATTAACTCTTAAATTAATTCTGCGTCTCTTGCTGGTTTGGTAATCACTCCAGTATATGGTTTAACTTCCACTGCATTGTTCATTGTGCACAGAGGACAGACTGACCTGGAAGGAAGGGGGGATAGGAATCTTCCTCCACCTTATGAAGTAAGTGGAGCTTTAACCCCTTAACTCCCCACCTCCATGTGTGGACCTACTGTGCTCTTGGTATGACACTTTTTTTGTTTGTTTTTTCAGCTGTCTAGGAAAGAAGGTCCAGATTTGGTCCTTATGTTTTGGACGTGTTACTGGCTGGCTGAGTCAAGTGCTAATGTGGGATCTTTAACTAGAAAAGTCTTTAATATTTAGGTGAGTTAAGAACCAAACATATGTTTATTGGGATAAGTACGAGCCCTTGAGGGAACAATATCAGAACAATCAGCAATAGCCAAAGCAATTTAGTGTCTGAATACCACTATTTTTATAGAGAAAAAAAGAGAGGTGCTACAGCTAAGTTTGATGAGCAGAGGAGTGAGTGTATTGGATGTTCAGGGGTATTGTCAGATGCTTTAGCACAGGAAGCGTTATCTGAGATAAAATCCGTACTCATAGTAAGCATCAAACTATAAATGGCAGGGGGAAAGGGATGGGCGGTAGTTAGGTGGGGTAGTTGTTTCAATATTGTTATAATACCTAGTCTGCTCACTGACATCATTTATTATTTGCAGTGTAATTATTTATCCTGTCATATGGGAATATGTTAGTGGTCCTATTATAAAGAAATACTGTATATGTTATGATATTGTAGAATAAACATTTTTTTTATTAAAAAAGAAGTTATAGATTAAAAAGTGATCATGAAAGATTATGAGATTGAAATCTGTAATTCCAGGTAAATTTTATTTGTAGCTTTAACTGTGGGCCATGTTTTGATGAGAGTTATGGAATATTAAAGAATTGCTACAATAAAATGGTAAAGCCCTGGACTTACAGTATTTACTAGATCTATAGTCTTACGATGCTTTCAGACCCTCCTCCCTTTTACTTTTTACACTTTTATTGCCATATTTTCAGATTAATATTATAATTGTTAATAGAATTAATAGAATTTGTGAGGTGTGATATAAAAGACATAAATGAAAATATATTACATATAACCAGACAACAGAAAATGAGTCATGTTCACTATAAAAGAAAAAAATAGTATATATACAGTGGTGGCCAAAAGTATTGGCACCCCTGCTATTCTGTCAGATAATACTCAGTTTCTTCCTGAAAATGATTGCAATCACAAATTGTTTGGTATTATTATCTTCATTTAATTTGTCTTCAATGAAAAAACACAAAAAGAATTGTCATAAAGTCAAATTGGATACAATTCCACACCAAACCTAAAAAAGTGGGTGGACAAAAGTATTGGCACTGTTTGAAAAATCATGTGATGCTTCTCTAATTCGTGTAATTAACAGCACCTGTAACTTACCTGTGGCACCTAACAGGTGTTGGCAATAACTAAATCACACTTGCAGCCAGTTAACATGGATTGAAGTTGACTCAACCTCTGTCCTGTGTCCTTGTGTGTACCACATTGAGCATGGAGAAAAGAAAGAAGACCAAAGAACTGTCTGAGGACTTGAGAAACCAAATTGTGAGGAAGCATGAGCAATCTCAAGGCTACAAGTCCATCTCCAAAGACCTGAATGTTCCTGTGTCTTCCGTGCGCAGTATCATCAAGAAGTTTAAAGCCCATGGCACTGTGGCTAACCTCACTAGATGTGGACGGAAAAGAAAAATTGACGAGAGATTTCAACGCAAGATTGTGCGGATGGTGGATAAAGAACCTCGACTAACATCCAAACAAGTTCAAGCTGCCCTGCAGTCAGAGGGTACAACAGTGTCAACACGTACTATCCGTCGGCGTCTGAATGAAAAAGGACTGTATGGTAGGATACCCAGGAAGACCCCACTTCTTACCCCGAGACATAAAAAAGCCAGGCTGGAGTTTGCCAAAACTCACCTGAGAAAGCCTAAAACGTTTTGGAAGAATGTTCTCTGGTCAGATGAGACAAAAGTAGAGCTTTTTGGCAAAAAGCATCAACATAGAGTGTACAGGAAAAAAAAAGAGGCATTCAAAGAAAAGAACACGGTCCCTACAGTCAAACATGGCGGAGGTTCCCTGATGTTTTGGGGTTGCTTTGCAGCCTCTGGCACTGGACTTCTTGACCGTGTGCATGGCATTATGAAGTCTGAAGACTACCAACAAATTTTGAAGCATAATGTAGGGCCCAGTGTGAGAAAGCTGGGTCTCCCTCAGAGGTCATGGGTCTTCCAGCAGGACAATGACCCAAAACACACTTCCAAAAGCACTATAAAATGGTTTGAGAGTAAGCACTGGAGACTTCTAAGGTGGCCAGCAATGAGTCCAGACCTGAATCCCATAGAACACCTGTGGAGAGATCTCAAAATGGCAGTTTGGAGAAGGCACCCTTCAAATATCAGGGACCTGGAGCAGTTTTCCAAAGAAGAATGGTCTACAATTCCTGCAGAGCATTGTAAGTAACTCATTGATGGTTACCGGAAGCCGTTGGTCGCAGTTATTTTGGCTAAAGGTTGTGCAACCAAGTATTAGGCTGAGGGTGCCAATACTTTTGTCTGGCCCATTTTTGGAGTTTTGTGTGAAATGATCAATGATTTGATTTTTGCTTCATTCTCTTTTGTGTTTTTTCCTTGCAAACAAATTAAATGAAGATAATAATACCAAAGAATTTGTGATTGCAATCATTTTCAGGAAGAAACTGAGTATTATCTGACAGAATTGCAGGGGTGCCAATACTTTTGGCCACCACTGTATATAGATATATTATATGCTGTTGTCACATCTTCTGTGTTGTTTGTCAATTTGCTGCAATAAAAACTTCACAAGGTCATAGGTCTTTCTATATTGAAATTTTATCTTATTATATACTCACTGGTGAAAATGATGTTTGCTGTAGAATCTCCAGTTACATCTTCTCCAGTGACTGCCCTAATGGTAACTGTATATTGGTTTCCAGGTGTCAGACCGCTGACCGGGAGCGACTCGGAGGTCGTTGTCTCATTCTTGTAAATATCTCCTGTCACTTCAATGAGATAATGACTGTAATTACTCTGAGGAGGGAGCCAGGATAGATCCATAGAGTTGGTGGAGATATTGGTGACCTGGACATTACTGACCACGCCAGGACCTGTGATTGGGATAGAAAGTAATAACATCAACCTCAGCAAGGTGTAACTTCCATAGACAGATATAGCTCTATTACATGTACGGTAGGGTCTGTTACACTGGCTTCATAACTATGATTTATAGCGGAGCCATGACAGCTATAATTAATCTATTATTGAATGCAGAACTTCTGAACAAATGTCAGAGATTTTGGTAATTTGTCTTCTAAATACCACTGAAGACTGTCTTATTCTTGTGGACAAAAATATTGTAGCCTAGACACAAACCAAGAACCTCACTGTGCAATAAAAAGCACAATGGGCATGAAATTCATATTAATCTCAACCACTTTACTGAAACTATAATATGCAAAAACCTAAAGAAATGAACAGGAATGTAAATTGGTGTGCATGCAGCATACAAATACAGCAATAGTGCATGGAAATAATGGGAATTGGATATTTCACCCCCAGCAGTTCGCCCCCAGCAGTTCGCCCCTGGGTACATTTCGCCCCCGCACATTTCGTCCCCAGCATT
This sequence comes from Phyllobates terribilis, assembly GCF_046119375.1. Taxonomy (NCBI): domain Eukaryota; kingdom Metazoa; phylum Chordata; class Amphibia; order Anura; family Dendrobatidae; genus Phyllobates; species Phyllobates terribilis. The sequence goes on from NW_027362763.1 coordinate 349,147,136, forward strand.
TAGCCCCCAGGATGTTCTGCCACCGCACATTTCACCCCCGCACATATCGCATGTGCGGGGGTGAATTGTGCTGGGGCAAAACATCACATGCATGTCACTTGACAAATGGTAAGGTTTTGAATATTAGGGTGAGGACTGTCCCAAATAGGGTCACCGTGATGAGGTGGGAAGGTTTGGCATTATTTTTATCAAAATTATGTTAACTAAGTACCCTATATTATTTTAATGCATTTTTGCTGTTTATTTATTTATTGCAAGATATTTGTGTATTGTGTTTTTGACTTTGTTTTTTTGAAACTGTAATGTTCTACAAATACGCACTATGTGAACTTGGCCTTAGTTGTAGATTGCACAGCTCTCCTGTTTCTAAAATTGCTGGGTACAACACACAAGATACTTTTTTAACTTTTTTACTGTCAGTAGCAAATATCGGGGGACAATACTGCTTTCAACATTCACATTAGATTTTCAGACAAGTCTATTTACATTATCATTATCGGCAGACAATTATGTAATATCTGTGTCCAGCTCAGGATAGTCATGTCATGTATAATATATAGTAATGTTAAGTTGGTGCAATTCTTAGCAAATATTTGCCCCAGAGGCCTCAACCAACATTAATCCGACTCTGTTTAGGTTGCATAATACAAATTTATATTTCATTTGACTGTCTTTGTATACTAACCAAAAATATTTCCTTATGGGAGCAACTGTTACTATAAGAAACAAGAGAACAGATAGTACTTACGTGTGTACAGATTGATCTGACCAACATAACCATATAAAACCATGTATCTATTATATGCAGAAATCTGAATGTTGTAGAAATTCCCCGATGTCAGATTAGTGATCTGTATTGCTGTAGTATTCACAGTCCAGGTGCTGGATGGTTCTCCATAGACAGAAATGCTGTAGGTTGTATTCTCACCAATGTTAAAATCCCAATTTAGCCAGAAAGAGGTAGTGGTGATAAGTGTAGCAGTGATGTTTCCTGCCATTGTGGAAGAAGAAGTGACATATCACATTATGGTAGATAACATAATTACTTGAGTTTAGAAACTAGTAAAATGTATTTCAACGGCCTACATTTATTGTGACTAAGTCTATGTAAAAGAGATAAATTTATTGCAAATAAATAAAACTATCAACATATTATTGCCTTTTCATATAATTGGTGCACCTGGGACTGTGCAAATGTTGGAGTATCAAATCCTCACTGTACATCTGCTATGATTGCAGATTTGCATCTAAATTTTTGCTATGTTCAGGCTTATTTTCTTAATATATTTGAAACAAAATATTTTGGAGACCAAAACCACTTCTTTGCTACTTTTACATTTTGAGAAAGCCACCTGGTGAAATGTATGTCAGAGATCTGGGGTTTTCCTATCCTGTGTATTCACAGCTTAGGGTATGTGCACACACGTTGTGTTTTGCTGCGTACATGCTGCAGATTTTTATGTAAATTTTCAGCTGCGTCTCGCAGTACCAGCAAAGTCTATGAGAAACCAGAATTCACTGTTCCCACATGTTGCTTTTTCTTTGCTGCATATTTTCAGTGATTAGAAAAACGCTGAAAGAATTGACATGTCACTTCTTTCAGCGTTTTTTTCAGCATTTTTTCACCCATAGGAAGTAATGGGGGGGGTGAAAAACGCTACAAATAAGCAGCAAAAATGCACCAGAAAATGCACCAGCGTATTTTGCTGCGTATTTGCAGCATTTTTGATGGCAAAATAGAATGGGAGTCTTTTTTTCACGGTACTTTATGTGCATTACTAGAGACAGAAGGACAGTGAAAAAAACGCTGCAAAAACGCAACAAAAAAACGCAGCTAAACCTGCGTTTTTGATGCAGCTAAGCTCCTGCACAGAAAAGTTATCAGCAGATTTCGTGCAGATTTTGGTGCAGAAAACGTGCAGAAAAAACACAACATGTGTGCATATACCCTTATATGTTATGTCTGTTAATTTGATACTTGCTGAGGTTCTTTAATACTTATAAGGTATCAATCCACTTGGAATTTCTCTCTATACATGAATATTTATTGAGCCTGCTGCTATAACTATGTACAGATCTATAATTTTGCTTAGGGAAAATAACTTCATTATTTTATTATGCTCACTCTCTATACGTTTCACTGTGAAATTCCCTTTGTGTATGGCCCTCTCCTTTCTATATGTATTTTAAGTGATTTTTATCTTGATGTATTAGTAAAATTATATTCAATATCTAATAATATTTCTTTCTTAGTGTTTATTCACGTTTATTAGCAGCACATGTTATCATTTGTTACATATTGCATACTGCTTTGCAAATACACGTTAAACATGAGAGAATGTATTCAAGTAGAATTAAATTCTATTTGAGTTTTACAATAATTCAATATCCTCAAAATGCTGTATTTTTGCAATTCACATTTACATTTTCCATTGAATAACTTTGATGCTATTTGAATTTTCCTGTTGTATTTTGGTGATTAGCTGAAATCGAGTCTTAGCCAACTCGCATTATTATTAATATGGGCCAAAACATTTTACCTTGTTTGATATGAAGCTCATGTGGGAACTTACACGTCAAAGAGCAAAGATTGTAATTAGTTATTATGAGACGTCCAGTAGTATTACTTTTCTCTAAGTAGAGTGATGACAACATACAGCAGTATACCCAGATATTGAATAAGCTGAGATGATCACACATTTTTTATTCCCAGATTCACTGTCTGCCTATAAGACTAATATTCTTAGTAAGGTTGCAAGGTTCGGATATTGGAAACTGAGTATAATCAATTGTGAATATAAAACAGAACTAAGGAAGGTTGTCAGGTGTCCAAGCTTCTTGTTTTCCCAAATACAAAACAAAATATATCTATCAATACTAAATTATAGATGTAATGGTCACTCACCTAATACTAAGATATCACTGTTTCCGCCTAGAAGTCCATTTTCTGCTACTGCAGAGATCCGCACTGTGTACTGGTTCCCACTGGTCAGGTAATTGATTGTCGCTGATTCTGAGTATACGCTGAAACTCTGATGTGGATCTCCTATCACTTCTACCAGATATGAGCTTCTGTTACCTTCTGGAAGCAGCCAGCTGACATTTATTGTGCTGCTGTTTATTATAGAGGCTTTTAGATCGGTTACAGTGGCTGGTCCTGTAAATGGGACATACACACTCATTATTATGTAATGGCAATCTACATGAGCAACACTAGTAAAATCCAAATTTGCCAGCTTCGACAAACATTTCCAAAACATTTTTTTCGCAGTGATTGCCAAATGCTGCAGGGTCTGTGCATGACCTAGTAAGATGCGTGTAACACTCTGAGGTCTCCTAGGACTGTATTCAACCCCTATTCAGATCTTTAGCACAAACACAGCCTTAGTAATGTCAGTGACCTCAGTCAAGTCATCTGGTGTGACATGTCATAAAATGTTCTGCCATATTGCTGTTTGGGGCAGCGAGATAATCAATAAGCAGGATGTATTGTAGGTGGAAAATCATTGTCTGTCTTGGAGGTAACATAAGCTAACACCTGCCCGTGGTAAGGCATCTTCACCAAATCACAACATGAACTCAATGGGTCATGAAAGTAAGTGAAAGTCTCTGGCCGTAAGTGCTGCAGGCGTAACTGCTGCAGTGCACTTTACAGCTCAATGTCATCTCCAAGATGCAGACCACGCTTATGAGAGTACAAAGCACTAATGGCACTCTTAAAAAAAGAATGGCGGCTATGTACTCTTCATCAAACCTGAGCACATGCCATTGTGACACCCCAGGGGTCTGGTTGCCACAGTGATAGAGATATTATGTCTGAGAGCAGGTGGGAGGTCCTTTGGTCAGGGATCCTGTGCATGCCACACCTCCTGCCCAGTCTTGGGAGGGGAAGAACTTCCCCTGTATAAACCCGGGGCTGAGGCAGGGTGAGTCAGACAAGGAGAGTGGAGAAGAGAAGCAGCATAGGAAACAGCAGAGTTACAAGGAGTCAGGGGCTGGCAGCTACAGAGCTCGCCCTGACTAAGAAGATTCTTTACCGGACCCGGAGTCCGAGGCTGTGGGGACTAACTCCTACCCAGCAGCAGAATCCGTCGGGCAGGGGATTTCAGGTCCTCTGGCCCAGAAGCCCGAAGGCACGGTCACACGCGTGGGACCAGCACCGCCATCGTGGAGCGGAAGCCATTAGAAGGCCCCGAGTCACCGGCCATACGGGTGAGCACCACACGGTACACTCAGGGACGTGGGCTACTTACATCAGCTTCTAGCAAGGTAGCCAGAAGAGTACAGTCAGTTTGGGAGGCCTACAACTACGCCTGGCCAGGGGAGATCCCATCTGCTCAAAGACTGACCAGGCCCCGTTTGCTAGCAAGTACTCCGGGAGGGTCTATCGTTGTTACCAGTAAAGACCCTGAATTACACCGCACCGTCTCTGAGTGGTTCCTGCTACCCCCATCATCCACATCTGCTGCCCTGAGGCCATACCCCTCCCGTTGGGGGTTATACCATCTACGCTGCACCATCCATCCACCGGCCTCAGCGGACTGTCCTGCAGCGGCAGCTCCAGAGCTGCATTCAACGGGTGGCGTAGTCGTCCTACATCTACCGCTGTTACATCGCCGCTCAGTTTGACTCCCTGGGCACGGACCGGGTCACCGCCACGAGACTACAACCCTCAAGAGATCCGGCTCCGGGTAAGCTCCCGCGTGCGCAACGCAGCGCGACACAGGCCCAGGGGCGCGTCAACTTTGGCGTAGCCGGCAGGATTTCGTGCCCGCAACCACCGGGTACTGCGTGCCTGAAAAGCAAAGACTGTTCAAACTTACCAGTGGTGAAGGTTTCCCGCCATCCGGCGCCATCTTCTACCTTCTTCCCGCCATCCGCGAAGTTTTCCCGCCATCCGGCGCCATCTTCGACCTTCTTCCCGCCATCCGTGGAGTTTTCCCGCCATTGGACGCCATCTTGAGGACGCCGCGCGGGAAGAAGAGGGGCGTGGACTCCGAAAGCGCGCGAGAACTGAAGCCCCGCCTCACGTCCGGACGTTGCGTAAGGTCCTGGAAGGAGCCCAGCAGACGCCGACGTCACAGGAGCGCGACGGAAGGTCCTCAACCCTGACGATCCACTGCGGAGCCGCGGCCTACGGAAGAGGATCATCGCAAGGTAGGCCACGGTCCACTAGGGGGGAGGAAGATGTCGGATACGGAGGAGAGCTTCACTGCCTCAACCCCCGCCAGCACTACCGCTGCTGCAGTTATGCCCTTCACCATGCCCTATATCCCGGGAGCAGCTTGGCTACCCCAGTACTCAGGGGAGTCACATACCCTGCATGACTTTAGAGAAAAGCTGGATAGCCTCTTCCAGGTGTACCCCCTCACAGAAGAGCAAAAAGTGAGCATCCTGGTGGCCCAACTAACCGGGGCAGCCAAAAGGGAAGTAAAATCCTGGCCACCTGGGAGGAAGACTGTCGCAGGGATACTAACCCGGCTGAAAGACACCTTTGATACCCGCACCTCAGCCGAGATTAAGCTTAGATTCTACGGGTGCAAGCAGCGAGCGCATGAGAGTATAAGGGACTATGCACTAAACCTACAAGAGGCCCTGAGGGCCATAAAGCAGACCGACCCTGATGGGGTGGGAAACGAGGACAGGCTGTTGACTGAACAATTTATAGAGGGTTTATATTGCAATGCCCACCGAACCCAGTTGCGGGCAATGGCCTTACAGGATCCCCATCTGGACTTTGCACAGTTCAAGGACAGAGCCATCCGGGTGCTCCGAGAACCGGCACCAGGTGGCGTTGTGACCCACAGACGCCCCACTACCACTTACTACCAGGAGGCGGCGCCCTTGTCAGCAGGGCCTGTGGGAGCTGATGCGCAGGCTTTGGACAATGACCCGGCTCCAGACCTACACCATCAGGTCCAAGAGCTAGCTAAGAGCGTTGCTGCGCTAACCCGAACTGTGCAGTCTTTACAGGTTTCCACCCCAGGGAAGATCCAGCTGGCATCTGGACCGGAGGACATCCCGTGGCGTCGACCAAGGAGGACCCCACCGGCCAGAGGAAGACCCAGTGACCGATACAGTGAGGACGGACGACCCATCTGCCGCCGCTGCAATCAACCCGGACATATGGCAAGGTACTGTTCTTTAAACGGGCACAACCTGGGGTAGAGGGCCAACCCCCAGGAAAAAGATCACCAGGCCCATCGAACTGGCGCGACAGATATGTGGGAGGACGTCCAGTCTTGCCTGTGGTACTGGATGGCATTCCCATGAGTGCCCTACTGGACACCGGGTCACAGGTCACCACCATCCCGTACGTGCTCTTCAAGCAGTACTGGAATGACTCGGATATTACCCGCTACCCCGACGACGACTTGAGTATCATCGCCAGCAATGGTCAGCCCGTGCCACAGATCGGATTTAAAGAGGTGACCATCAAAATTGGTAGAGTCGAACTGGCCGCACAGGGACTGATCATTGTAGATATCGATAAACATGAGAGTCACCCAAAAATAACTCTAGGAACTAATGTAATTGAAAATTGTCTTGCAGAGGTGATTTTCCTTTTACAGCAGGTTGCCAAGAATGCCAGCTCCGGCGAGCAGCGGGTGCTCCAGAAAGAGATCCGGGCACTGATGCAACGGCAACAAGTGGAACTCTCCGGCGGTGAGATTGGTAGCGTAAGAATGTGTGACCCTTTTCCTATTGCCATGCCCCCAAAAAGTGAAATGATGATTTGGTGCCGGGCAGCTATTGGTCTGAGAGGTAGAGATTACCAGGCAATGGTAGAACCAGTTTACTCAGACAGTAGGCCCACCATTTTGACAGCACGGGGGGTGGTCAATGTACGCCATGGGAGGGTGCCCATTCGCATAATAAATATCGGGGAGAGGGAAGTGTACCTGCCCCGGTATGCCACGCTAGCCAAATTATATACCACTAATCAAAGTTCTATACAATCTGTGGAACCCTTGCCTCCATCTCACCCGGAGGAAGGTAACGGCTCTAAGAAAGACATGGAGGACTGGTGTCAGCAACTACATTTGGGTACTGACTCCACTCCCTCACATCAGAAACAAGGAGTCTATCGGGTGGTTCAAGAGTATGAGAGAGTGTTTAGTAAACACCCGTTAGACTTCGGGCGAGTCAAGGGGGTAGAACATCGCATCCCCACGGGAGATCATCCTCCCATAAAAGAGAGGTATCGACCCGTACCCCCTGCACATTACCAACACGCCAAGGGGATGCTTAGAGATATGAAGGAGGCTAGGGTAATCCGGGATAGTTGTAGCCCCTGGGCAGCCCCATTAGTTTTAGTCAAAAAGAAAGACAACACCATGAGGATGTGTGTAGATTACCGGAAAATCAACCGTATCACACACAAGGATGCGTACCCCTTACCAAGGATAGAGGAGTCATTGGCTGCTTTAAGATCTGCTAACTTCTTCTCTACCTTGGATCTCACTAGCGGGTACTGGCAGGTTCCTGTAGCAGAGGCGGACCGGGAGAAGACCGCATTCACCACCCCGATGGGACTTAGCGAGTTCACCTGCATGCCGTTCGGACTCTGCAACGCACCAGGAACCTTCCAACGCCTAATGGAGTGTTGTCTGGGCCACAGAAACTTCGAGACGGTCCTGTTGTACCTGGACGATGTCATCGTATATTCTAAGACGTATGAGGACCACCTGAAACACCTGGCGGAAGTGTTCGAGGCTCTGGCGAGTTACGGCCTAAAGGTGAAACCCTCCAAGTGTCACCTCCTGAAACCAAAGGTGCAGTACCTGGGACACGTGGTGAGCGCTGACGGAGTGGCTCCCGACCCCGATAAGATCACCGCAATTAAGGGATGGCCAAGCCCCTCCAGCGTAAAAGAAGTGCGGCAGTTCCTCGGGTTGGTAGGCTACTACCGAAGGTTTATTCCCGGTTTCACCAAAAAGGCAGCACCTATGCAGGACCTCCTGATAGGCCAGTCCCGGAAGGCCAAGAACCAGAAGCCGCCCTTCAAATGGGAAGAGCTGGAAGAAGAGTCCTTCCGCCAGCTGAAGATGGCCCTCACGGGGGACGAAATCCTGGCGTACCCGGATTATAGCCAGCCCTTTATCCTCTACACCGACGCCAGTAACATCGGGCTAGGAGCCGTACTGTCCCAGATCCAGCAGGGGAAGGAACGAGTAATCGCCTACGCCAGCCGAAAACTGCGACCCACCGAAAGGAACCCCGAGAATTACAGCTCATTTAAGTTAGAGTTCCTGGCCGTAGTATGGGCAATCACTGAGCGCTTTAAGCATTACCTCGCTTCTTCCCGGTTCACCGTGTACACGGATAACAACCCGCTGACACACCTGGACACGGCAAGACTCGGTGCCCTGGAGCAGAGGTGGATGGCCCGTCTGTCCAACTACGAGTTCACAATTAAATACCGGGCAGGACGCTCCAATACCAACGCGGACGCCCTGTCCAGGATGCCCAACCTGCCGGACGGAGGAGAAGATCCGGAGGGACTGGAAGAAGTTGAACTCCCTGCGTTCCACCGTCATGGGACTATTCAGTATTCCCACCGGGTAAGGAGTAAGCAGGCTGCTACGTTGAACCCCTTACCCCACTACAACTGGGCGGAAACGCAAGACAGCGACCCTGCCGTCCGACTGGTGAAGGAGATGCTGACTCGGCCAGAGGCTCGCCTTGAACCAGACGCTCCGGAGGAAGCCAAACAACTATGGGCAGAGAAGAGTCGACTGTTCCTTTACAAAGGGAAGTTGTGCCGCAGAATGGTTAACTCCCGGACGCATGAATTACTCTGGCAAGTAGTGGTGCCACGAAGAGACGCAGCCATGGTGATGGAGGCATACCACGACGGAGCTGGACACTTTGGGTGGAAAAAGCTGGAGTTCCTGCTGCGCGAGCGGTTCCACTGGGTAGGCATGAGGGGAACCATCGAGAAGTGGTGCAGAGATTGTGGCCCGTGCAACCTGAGAAGGAAGGACCGAGCCAGCCAGAAGACTCCCCTGCAGTCCATCGTCACCCGGCAACCGTTGGAACTGGTAGCCTTGGATCATGTAAAACTGACCCCAAGCAGAAGTGGCTACGTCTACGCGTTAACCATCGTGGATCATTACTCCCGGTTCTTGGTTGTCGTCCCCGTCAAGGACTTAACGGCTCAAACAGCAGCTAGAGCCTTCCAGCAGCACTTCTGCCGTCCACACGGGTACCCGGACCAAGTGCTGACGGACCAGGGACCTGCCTTTGAAGCGGAGGTCTTTCAGGAATTCTGCAATCTGTATGGCTGCCGGAAGATAAGGACGACACCCTACCATCCGCAGACTAATGGACTTTGTGAAAAAATGAACCAGGTGGTAATGGATCTTCTAAAAACGTTGCCCCTGGAAGAACGCAGTCTGTGGCCTGAAAAGTTGCCCGATCTGGTGGACCTATACAACCACATCCCGGTAGGTTCCACCAACTGTACCCCGGCTTACCTAATGAGGGCGAGACCTGGTAAGTTACCTGTTGACCTGGAAATGGGAGTCCTGACCCCCGAGGACACTTCACCAGAAACAGACTGGGACACAGAGAGGCAGCAGCAGTACCGGAGAGTACAGGAGAGCGTGGAGCGAAGTCTCTGTCAGGCTAGGGAAAGACAAGAGAAAACTTACAACCAGTATGCTCCCGCTGTTCCCCTGGTACCCGGAGAGCAGGTCTTGAAGAGGAAGAGACGGCTCCACAAGTTGGACGACCAGTGGGAGAAGGACCCCTACACCGTACTGCCCTCAAGCCACGAGAACCCGAAGGTCTGTACCATCAGTAAAGACGGAGGGGAAACCACAGCCATTGTATCCCGGGACCACCTGAAGAAGTGTCCCGAACAACTGAGGAACCCTGAAGAGGAACAAGAAGACCATCGACCCGTGGAAGAAAGGGAAGATATGGTTAGTACCGTGCTCGGGGACTTTCCTCAGTCTTGGACTCAAGTCAATGGTGCAGTTGTGGTACCCGTACTCACCTTCCTCCAACCATCATCCCAAGAACCTACGGAGCAACGGGTAGAGCTGGAAGAACAGCCGGTCCAGGAGGCAGAAGACTCCACACAAGCAGAACAGGAGAATCAACCCTCTGCTTATAGTGAGCCTGCCGTACCCCTAGTGAGACAAAGAGCCGGTAGACAGCTGCCCAGTTTACCCTTGACAGCTCCTACACCCTGTAGTTCAGGGCCAGACAGTCAGCTCCGTAGGTCCACTCGGGCCACTAGAGGCCAGTTACCCGCACGCTGGAGAATTTAAAGTGTATAAATTGTTTTATTTATGTTTTTCTGTGTCTTGTTGCTTGTGTATAATTTTGTGCTTCTAGTTATTTTTAGGAAACCTTGGTGGATTTACCGGGAATCCTTGTATATAGTTGGAGCGTAACCCAGGATGGACTAGAGACTGTTAAGGACTCGGGGTAGGACAGACCCCTACCTGGTTACGTCTCCCTGTGTTGGTGAAATGGACACCTTTGCTTTTCTTCAAAGACTGCATCCGGTTGCGGACACGCCGTAACCATCTTATGTGTTTTTCTTATAGTATTGTTATTGTTATACTTTGTTATGTTTTTCTAAATGTGTTTAGTCCCGGAGTACTAAATTTCACTAGGGGGGAATGTGACACCCCAGGGGTCTGGTTGCCACAGTGATAGAGATATTATGTCTGAGAGCAGGTGGGAGGTCCTTTGGTCAGGGATCCTGTGCATGCCACACCTCCTGCCCAGTCTTGGGAGGGGAAGAACTTCCCCTGTATAAACCCGGGGCTGAGGCAGGGTGAGTCAGACAAGGAGAGTGGAGAAGAGAAGCAGCATAGGAAACAGCAGAGTTACAAGGAGTCAGGGGCTGGCAGCTACAGAGCTCGCCCTGACTAAGAAGATTCTTTACCGGACCCGGAGTCCGAGGCTGTGGGGACTAACTCCTACCCAGCAGCAGAATCCGTCGGGCAGGGGATTTCAGGTCCTCTGGCCCAGAAGCCCGAAGGCACGGTCACACGCGTGGGACCAGCACCGCCATCGTGGAGCGGAAGCCATTAGAAGGCCCCGAGTCACCGGCCATACGGGTGAGCACCACACGGTACACTCAGGGACGTGGGCTACTTACATCAGCTTCTAGCAAGGTAGCCAGAAGAGTACAGTCAGTTTGGGAGGCCTACAACTACGCCTGGCCAGGGGAGATCCCATCTGCTCAAAGACTGACCAGGCCCCGTTTGCTAGCAAGTACTCCGGGAGGGTCTATCGTTGTTACCAGTAAAGACCCTGAATTACACCGCACCGTCTCTGAGTGGTTCCTGCTACCCCCATCATCCACATCTGCTGCCCTGAGGCCATACCCCTCCCGTTGGGGGTTATACCATCTACGCTGCACCATCCATCCACCGGCCTCAGCGGACTGTCCTGCAGCGGCAGCTCCAGAGCTGCATTCAACGGGTGGCGTAGTCGTCCTACATCTACCGCTGTTACATCGCCGCTCAGTTTGACTCCCTGGGCACGGACTGGGTCACCGCCACGAGACTACAACCCTCAAGAGATCCGGCTCCGGGTAAGCTCCCGCGTGCGCAACGCAGCGCGACACAGGCCCAGGGGCGCGTCACCATCATTGTGCAAAGTGCAGTAAGATTGATGTGGTTCATCGGATGTGATACAGCGGAAGAGGATGACTGTGCAGAACACTGGTTTAGGCCATGGCCCACTATCAGAATTTGGTCAGTATTCGGTCAGTATTTTTTCTGAGCCAAAACCAGGTGAGGAACAATCAGAGAAAATGTATAATAGAAACAAATGCAATAATTCTGCATTTATCACCCACTCCTGGTTTTGGATCCCACTCCTGAGAAAAAATACTGACCAAATACTGATAGTGGGGCCGTGGTCTTAAACTGATGATGTCACTGTCAGAGAAACATTATCCTACTGTGAAGTCGAGTGATATCTTATATATTCCATTCCGCTCTCAACTTCCTACCTCTTTCATACACATGCTGGAGGCAAAAGAGGCTAATTGGGACCTGCATTTCATAGTACTATTGCCCGGATGGCTGGTGGCAGTGGGGGGCTGTTGCTGATTGTAGCTCCCACATTCTTAGCTGTGGTATAGATTTGTTTTTCTTTTGCCCATTTATTGCTATTCACATTTTTCCTGTTTAAAACACTGTAATTACCTTTGTTGATCTTTCAAACCCAATTATTTCCACTTTGTCAAAATGCCGTAAAAAGCAAAGCTAATAGGTACACATCCAGAAAGCAAATTGTGGCAATAGTCTGCAGTAGTGATATAGTGTTTGTGGCTATCCAATTGGACTAGTAAAATGGTCCGTAAAGACAGATATACACAGTTAAATGGTTTGATTTTTTTATACTATTTACAAAAAAAATCTTCCAAGGACATAGAAAGAAATGCTAAGGAGGTAAGAAAGTACACAACCACAAAAGCCAAATGTAAGGCACTACAATTTTTTTATATATATATCTTTTTTTAATTCCCCTCTTCCAAAAAAACGAGACATAAAAAGAATTATGAGATATATGGGTATAAAGAGCTTCCATAAATGTGTGCTGTGTACAGATGTAAATGTAACTGGTAAAATAGGTGTGTAAAAAAAATTAAAGCTTGTCACATGCACACCACTTTTTTAAGTATACAGTCACAGATAAATGTATGATTTTTGCCTAGCTTAGTATAGTCACTTGTTAAGCACACTTTCTCTGAACGACAGAGTGCTCAGATTCATATTTTTGGATTTGTGCTGGCTTCACTGATTTCTAATGCACGAATAATTAAAAAAAAAATGTAATTCAAATGTAGCAAAATGAGCTGCCAGTCCCCGGGCACTACGTCAGTGACCAATCACTCTGCACTGGTACTGGCACCTCTCCTATGTGTTTCTCCTTCTATTACTATTATTATTATTATTATTACGTCATTTATTCCATGGCGCTTTACATGTGAAAAGGGGTATACATAGCAAACAACAAGTACAATAATCTTGAACAAAAACAAGCCACTGACAGGAACAGGAGGAGAGAAAACCCTTCCTGCGAGGGATCACAATCTACAAGGGATGGGTGAGGACACAGTAGATGTGGGCACAGCTGGTCGTGCAGTGTTATGGTGGAACGAGGGTTACTGCAGGTTGTAGACTTGTCAGAAGAGGTTGGTTTTCAGGATCCTTTTGAAGGTTTCCACGGTAGGTGAGAGTCTGATATGTTGGAGTATAGAGCTCCAGAGGAGGGGGATGCACAGGAGAAATCTTGTTTGCGATTGTGGGAAGAGTAGATAAGAGGGGAGTAGAGAAGGAGATCTTGTGAGGATCGGAGGTTGCGTGCATGTAAGTCCGGGAGATTGGTCACAGATGTATGGAGGAGACAGGTTGTGGATAGCTTTGTATGCCAAAGTTAGGGTTTTGAACTGGCGTCTCTGGGCATTGTGGAGCCATTGAAGTGATTGACAGAGAGGAGAGGCCAGGCAATAGCGGGGGGATAGATGGATTAGTCAGGCAGAAGTGTTTAGGATAAAATGTTGATCCAAGTATATTTTTCTGACTGAGACAGTTAATGTCTACCTAAAAAATGTTTTACCTTCATCTAGTTTAACAAGTTAGGAAAATAGTTGTAACTTGATTGCCTAGTGTCTTTTTTCAAACTTGTGTCCGGATTTACAAATGAACATATTAAAATGTTTTGCAGTTCGGATACGTACAGCAATGCACAAACCGACCCCAGATCTCCTGAAACAATCTAGACAGCCTTAGGCTATGGTCCGATTATGGTAATCACACTCTGATCAGACTCTGGTCAGTGTTTGATCAGAGTTTGATCAAAGTTTGATCAGAGTGTGATTTGATTTTGTTGGATGTGGAGAATTAAAAAAAAATGTCTCCATCTTCTCCTTTCATTGTGTCTGGTAAACTGTGATTTCAATTGAATGTCATCCGAGTGTAGTTCAATGTTTTCCATGAACCAATAGACATGATTGAACGACTGCCATCCGATTATAGAAGGCAACTCGTGCATGCTGCGACTTTTTCTTCAGACAAATTGGGTCCAAAGAAAAAAATCAGACATGCACATGGCCCCATCGAATAACATGGGGACGAGTGCTATCCATCAAAATGATGGATACTACAGGTCCAATGTACACGAGCCAATATAGGCAAATATGAGACTATCAGGTTCTGGTCAGGAGACTGCCAGCCTATCCATCAATAGCATCCACACTTGGACCATGAAGCACAGACGTGTGAATCTGACCTAACAACTATGAAACTATGTTTTTAGATTGTTCTATGAAGAGCATGTGAGGCTTAGGCACATTGTGAAGCTTGAAATTATACATCAAAACCATACAAACCATGTCACTATACGCCTTAGAAATATGAAACTATTTATCAAAATGAATAATTTAAAAGCATCTTATAAATTACTAATGCTGAGAATTACCGTATATTCCGGCGTATAAGACGACTTTTGAAGACTGAAAAATCTTCTGTCTAGTCTGGGGTCGTCTTATACGCCGGTAATGCTTTTGAACTTTCAGAAATTGACATGCGGGGATACTCTGGGGGTGTTAATAAGCTGCCGTGGCCGTATCCCTGCCATGTCGGAGTTAATATAAGGTGGAGGGAGTTAAAATACGGCGGCGGTAGGTCCAGACAGTCAGCGCTTCTGTGCTGAAACTGACACATCGCTGCGTATTCCCAGCTCCGGACATAGCGCAGGGCTTCTGTGCCGACAGCTTTCACTTGTCACAGAAGCGCTGCGCTGTGTCCGGAGCAGGGAAGTTCGCATCGCTTCTGTGACAATATATGAAAAGCCGGCAATTCAGCAGCGGCATAAGCCGGCACCCGACAATTTAGAATAGAAAGAATAGAGCTTCACACATAGATTAGATACATAGAAACATGTCAGTCACATATATATGAAGTACAGTGACAGTGTTGCTTACTGTACTTGTCATTTAGTGTAAAGGATTTATTAAAACAAATATTAGTGTTTCCATGCACCGTCTCTTTAAAAAAGCCGGCCGGCAATTCAGCAGCGGTACCCAACAATTTATAACAGAAAGAATAGAGCATCACACATAGATTAGATAGACAGAAACATGTCAGTCACATATATATGAAGTACAGTGACAGTGTTGGTTACTGTACTTGTCATCTAGTGTTAAAGTAACGGATTTATTTAAAAAAAAATTGGCGTGGGGTTCCCCTTAATTTTAGTCTCTAGCGGAGGTTAAGCAGACAGCTGGGGCAGATGTTTGAAGCCTGGGAAGGGGGTAATACCCACGGAGCTTCCCAGGCTACTAATATCAGCCCCCCGCTGAATACCTATCCTTTACTAGCTATTAAAATGGGGGACCCCCCCAAAAAAATGACGTGGGGTCCCCCCTATTTTAATAGCTAGCAAAGGCTAGGCAGACAGCTGGAGGCTGATATTAGTAGCCTAGGAAGGGTGCCATGAATATTGGCCCCCTCCCAGGCTAGAAACACCAGCCGTCAGCCGCCCCAGAAATGGCGCATCCATAGGATGCGCCAATTCTGGCACTTAGCCTCGCTCTTCCACACTGCCCTGGTGCGGTGGCAGGGGGTAATAGGGTTGGGGTTGATGTCAGCTTATAATGCCAGCTGACATCAAGCCCAGGTTAGTAATGGAGAGGCGTCTATAAGACACCCCCATTACTAACCCCATAGTCAAAGTTAAAAGAAAAACACAAACACCCAGAATAAAGTCCTTTAATTGAAATAAACACACAATTCTTTATTGTTCTAAATTAAACCATACTTACCATCACGCCCATTCCAGCTGAAGCCAACGATCTCCTGCAATAAAAGTAAAATAATAAAGCAACCTCATCCTTACCTTTCCATGGTTCCCAGCACAGCTCCAGCTCTGCTACATCGAGATGACAGGCTGGACCGCAGCAGAACGCTGCCATCCAGCCTGTCATCCCGCAGACACTGAGAAGCGCAGGCTTGCTTGCGCTCCTCAGTGTCTCGCTGTGACGGCATCCAGATGAGCCGACAATGAACTCAGCTCACCTCCTGGACGTCCGTCACTGACAGCGTGGGAAACTTCTACTGCGCATGCGGGGAGCAGGAGAATTTTCCCACGCTGTCAGTGACGTGCATGAGGTGAGCCGAGTTCATTGTCGGCTCATCTGGATGCCGTCACAGTCAGACACTGAGGAGCACAAGCATGCCTGCGCTTCTCAGTGTCTGCGGGATGACAGGCTGGATGGCAGCGTTCTGCTGCGGTCCAGCCTGTCATCTCGATGTAGCAGGGCTGGACCGGTCCTGGGAACCATGGGAAGGTAAGGATGAGGCTGCTTTATTATTTTACTTTTATTGCAGGAGATCGTTGGCTTCAGCTGGAATGGGCGTGATGGTAAGTATGGTTTAATTTAGAACATTAAAAAATTGTGTGTTTATTTCAATTAAAGGACTTTTTTCTGGGTGTTGTGTTTTTTTTAATTACTTTACTAGAAATTCATGGCGGTCATGTCTAATATTGGCGTGACCCCATGAATTTCAGGCTTAGGGCCAGCTGATAATGCCAAGCTGGCCCTAACCCCTTTATTACCCAGTGAGCCACCGCACCAGGGCCCTGGATGAGTTGGGTACAGCGCCAGAAGATGGCGCTTCTATGAACGCGCCATTTTCTGGGGTGGCTGCGGACTGCAATTTGCAGCGGGTGGGGCCCAGAAAGCTTGGGCCTCCCTGCGCTGCAGATTCCAGCCCCCAGCTGCCTAGTTGTACCTGGCTGGACACAAAAATAGGGCGAAGCCCCACGTCTTTTTTTTTTAATTATTTCATGAAATAATAAAAAAAAAAAGGGCTTCCCTATATTGTTGTGTCCGGCCAGGTACAAATAGGCAGCTGGTGGTTGGGGGCAGCCCGTTCCTGCCTGCTGTACCTGGCTGGACACAAAAATATGGCGAAGCCCACGTCAACATTTTTGGGAAAAATTAATTACAAAATTAATAATAATTTAGGGACTACATCTTTATTAACCCCTCAATTGTCATTTAGTGTTAAAATAAAGGTTTTTTTAAAAAGAAAATTGGCGTGGGATCCCCCATTATTATAGTCTCTAGCGGAGGTTAAGCAGACGGCTGGGGCAGATGTTTGAAGTCTGGGAAGGGGGTAATACCCACGGAGCTTCCCAGGCTACTAATATCAGCCCCCAGCTGAATACCTAGCCTTTACTAGCTATTAGAATGGGGGACCCCCCCAAAAAATGACGTGGGGTCCCCCCTATTTTAATATGTTTATGAGTGACAGTTTTCCTGCTATATACCTGCATGTCATAAGAATTTAAATTAAAAAAGGACCATGTTAAATTCAAATCTGTTTTTTTTTAATTTTTACCGGTGTTTGGTATGTGTTGGAAAAGGGGTAGTCTTATACGGTGAATATATCCTAAACTCTATATTTTAACAGGAAAGTAGGGGGGTCGTCTTATACACCAGGTCGTCTTATACGCCGGAATATACGGTATTCTTTATTCTTTCCCACCGTACTCACTTGTGTAATTATCTATTTCTAAGAATTCTCCTCTCACATCTTCTCCTACAATAGCAGAGACTTGGAAGGTGTAATGATTTCCAGGTATCAGGCCTCCAGCAGTGTAGGAAGTTGTAGGCACAATTATATAGAATGTAGAATCTTCCACCATCTGGATCAGGTAAGAGCTCGCATTTCCAATGGGTTTTTCCCAGTATAGTGATATAGAATTGGTGGTGATGTTCTCTATTATCAGGTTTCTGACCACTTCAGGTCCTGGAAGAATAGATAGAGATCATGTACAATAATCTACAACACTGTTTATTGGTTACTTACTGGTTTACTGCAATCAGTAGGAATAATGAATTCTACATTGATAATTTAGATTAGTTAGAAAATATTACATGGCTACATCCATGAATAAACATATATAATCCATATAAGAGAACTGTATTGTCACTCTAATTTCTGTTTTGGAAACAGAAAGAACAAAATGTAAATAGTCCTATATAATACATTACTTTACCTCTGGCAACATGGCGGCTCATCTGTTCATCTTGGAAAGGTGTAACATTAACAATCAGGTAAATAGTAGGTGGTTATCCAGAAATAAGAAAGAAATTTAGCCTTATTAAACCATTTAGCAGAGTGTTTTAAAATAGCTTTGGCATAAAAGAAATTTCTAAATCAATGGGAATGAGCTAAAATAGTCACACAAGAACAAAACATCACCAATGCATTGTTTTTCCTTAACAAGTAAAATAAGGCTACATTATGTTGTATTTCATGGGCCTTGAATAGCCTTATGTGGAACAGAAGCTATCACACATGAACTACACAAAAAAATGATCAAATAATTTATTTTTCACACTTACTTATGAAATTAGCTGCTAATGAGTTTGCCCCAATTATATCTCCTCCGACAACAGCGGAGACCAGGAATATGTAATAATTCCCCGGTGTCAGGCCTCCAATTGTATCAGAAGCTGTAGTCACGGTTTTATTGAAAGTTGGATCTCCCAGTATCTGGATCCAGTTAAAATCTGCTTTTCCAATAGACAACTCCCAGGATAGGGATATAGAAATGGTGGTGATGTTCTCTGCCTTCAGGTGCTTGACTATATTAGGTTCTAGAAGAAAATGTACAATAATTTCATTTATTCCTTTGGGACCCAGTTTCTTAACAACTTCACTAGTTTAGTAGTGAGAATAAGAATAAATATCCAACTTAATGTAATAAAGCAAATCAATAAACATTTTTTCCACACAAAACATTCAAATAATGTTACAAAAGCCAAAACCGCATTGCCATTAGCCTTTAGAAAAAGAACCTATTTATTACAAAAACATGTTCCCATAGTAACTGCAATCCATTTACAATTTCTTACCAATGATGCAGCGGGGAAGCTATTTTAAAATTTAGTAAGTCGTTTCTCAGGAGACGCACCACATACTTGTGCTACATGTGCAACAATTATATACAGTATATAGGATCCAAAAAATGCATTATTTAGGAGATAGCCATCAAATAACACCTAACTGCATATGAATGGCTAAAAGCAACTCCAATAACATATGAACAACCAGGGGAACACACAGAGTTAATTCTTAATTTGAAAAACTTTATTAAATAGATTATTCAAGGGAAAAGAGTATATAAGAGAACAATTTTAAAATAGAGGAAAGGTGATCTAGTGAGGTGGATCTCATCCACTGATCAATTGCACGATCATTTACAAATATCATTGCAAAAGTCAATTAAACAATGAATTTTACAGTGTATATAATAGTGGATATCGCAATCTCAATATTGCATAAAGAAAAGCACCAATATAATGTGTATTCCCTTCTAAAAAAACATACATAATGGTATTTAAAAGTGACATTGTGCTTCAGCTACCAGAGGAAAAGACCAGCATATATGTCATAGGTTCATACCCATAGTGCTAGCTCATATACTGTAGGTGTCAGTGGCCGGATCTACCACAAAGGAAGGTCCACAAAGCACGTTTCCCATTTTTCAAGTTTTATTGCTTCATCAGAGGGAAGTCCAGTGTCTTCCATCCCACGCTTATCCATTAAAAAACCAACCTACAACCTACTCACATAAGCAGCATTCAGCCAATGGAACCAAGAGAGGTGGCGCATGCGCACTTGAGCCTACCCGTCCTTCTCAGCGTCATGCATGTTGTCACGGTAAGTCCGCGCACACGTGGGAGCAGGGACGCGTCACCATGGCTCCCGTGCATGCGCAGACACTGCAGTTGACGCCTGGCAACACCAGGGGGAGGAGAGCAGAGCCCACTCGCCCACCTCAGCTATTACCATTATATCTACTAGTCAAAGATTGTGCAGCAGTCGCAATGTCGCTCACTTACAATACACCAGAAATTGAATTGATATATAGTGGATAATTAAAGTAACAGAAAAAATATAGAATAATCTTTGTCCAATTCACTGTGACCCAAATGTGCAAGTAGCGTTCAAATATATTGTCTGTTCCAAAAATCATTTAATTTGTGCACCAAGCTGTTAGAACCCTCCTGTTAGTTTTTTTATATTTTGTTGGTCACATGAATATCTGCCTATATAATCCAGCTCCGCCCTTCTGGCCTTGCTGGACTTCAGTGTTACATTTACTCTTAAGCTAGCCAGGTGCCTTGTACCTAACTCTGTCCTTTGCTTGCTCCTTGGAGCACTAGTACTTTTTGTTTGTTTGTCTTTGCTCTGCTACAATTTCTGCTAGGAGGTGTCCAACTATATCCCAGTCCTTAGTTCTTGTAGGGACCCCTCCCTTATATCTATAGGTCTGCGTTCAGACTAGCCGAGGACTTAGGCGGGTCTGTTCACAAGGAACAGGTCCCCCGCTGTATCGTAGGGAATCAGCTTAGTCCTATTGTAGGAACAGTTTTCCTATCTTTCCTTAGTGCTTGTAGCAATTCATAACAGTAAGTCCAACCCGAAAAATAAAACACTCTAAGGAAAGAAATCCAGATATCAGCATGGTGGCGGTTCAGAAGTTGGCTCAACCAACGCGTGCAGGGACTGTCTTTGGAGGTGGCCGAGCTCCAGCAACACGTGAGTAGCTGTCCTGGAGCGCATTTTGTCGAACCGAAGGTAGGACTGCCAGATTTTTTTTTATGGTAAACAGCAAGATTTTTTTTCCTTTAAAAACGCTTGTTTATTATATTTTCGTTTAAGACCCAGATCCTCGGGGAATGAATCACAACGCATTGGGTTTATAATGTCACTTTTGCGCAAAGAACCACAGGGATGGGCTTTTTCTCTACAACCTAATGATCCGTGTTTTAGATCTGTGGAAGATTTTTTTTCTGCTATGGGGTTGTTGCATGATGATCCTGATCGAGTCTCATCTGCTGAAACTAAATTAAGACGTTTGAAGCAGGGATCAGGTGATGTGGAAAATTATTGTACATACTTCAGAAGATGGTCGGCTGAAGTGGATGTTACAACTCTCCTGTTAGGTTTTTTTTAGTTTGCTGGTCACATGACCAGTTTTGCCTATTTAATCCGGCTCCGCCCTCCTGGCATTGCTGGACTTCATTTGTATTTACTACTGTTGAGCTAGCTTGGTGCTCTGTTGCCGTTCTCTGTTAGTTTTGCTAGGTCTTCTGACCTCCTTACTTTTTGTTGTGTGTTTGTCTTTGACTGCTACGATTTCTGCTAGGAGGTGTCCAACTTTTCCCAGTCCCTAGTTCTTGTAGGGATTCCTCCCTCACATCTATAGGTCTTCGTACAGACTAGCCGAGGACTTTAGCGGGTCTGATCGCAGGATCAGGTTCCCCGTTACATCGTAGGGATCTAGTTTAGTTCTATTGTAGGGACAGATCTCCTGTCTTTCCTTAGTCTCTGTAGCAGATCATAACAGTAAGTCCAGCCATAAAAAAAAAAAATTTTCTCTAGGAAAGACCTCCAGTTTTCCATCATGGTCTCGGTGCAAGATTTGGCTCAACGCTTGCAGGGACTCTCTCTGGAGGTGGCCAAGCTCCAACAACACGTGAGTAGCTGTTCTGGAGCGCATTTTGTGGAACCAAAGGTACGTTTGCCTGATCTATTTTTTGGCGAACAACAAGATTTTTTTTCTTTTAAAAATGCTTGTCTATTATATTTTCGTTTGAGACCCAGATCCTCTGTTGATGAATCACAGCGCATCGGGTTCATAATGTCACTTTTGCGCAAAGATCCTCAGGGATGGGCCTTCTCTCTCCAACCTAGTGATCCGTGCTTTAGATCAGTGGATAGTTTTTTTTCTGCTTTGGGTTTATTGTACGATGATCCTGATCGTGTCTCATCTGCTGAGTCTGAATTAAGACGTTTGAGGCAGGGATCAGGTAATGTGGAAAAATATTGTTCTCACTTCCGTCGGTGGTCTGCCCAGGTGGGGTGGAACGATTCAGCTTTAAAAAGCTTGTTTCTTGCAGGGCTAGGTGAAAGGGTTAAGGATTTACTGATTGCTTATCCCACACCTGGAAACTTGCAGGAGGCAATGCAATTAGCTATACGGGTGGACAGGAGACTGCGTGCAAGGGTTAATGAGAGCAAATCCTCTGCTATGTCAGCTTCGAGTCCTGAGAGGTTCAGTGCTGACAATGGTGAGCCGATGGAAATTGGGGCGATGACACCCCGCTCTCAGGAAAAAGACCGCCGACTTTCTGAAGGCTTGTGTTTCTATTGCGGAAATTCTGGTCATTTGATTAAGAGCTGTGTGCTTCGTATGAAGAAAGAAAAAAAAATGGTCAGTCATGCCCGTATTGCCTGTTTAAATTCTAAGGGAGTATTCCTATCTGCCACTACTGCTGCTCAGGATGAATTAATTGAATTTCGGGTATTTGTGGATTGTGGATCTACTCTGAATGTGATTGATGGGGGATTCTTGGAAAAACTTAGATTAGAACCTAAAACTTTTTCATCCCCTATTGCTGTGGTTTCTGTCGATGGCTCTCCCTTGAAGAGTGTTACTCACAAGGTCTGTGAATTTCCCCTCACTATTAATGGTATTCATCAAGAGAATTTGGATTTGCTGGTATTGGATAATTTGCCTTCTCCAGTAATATTGGGGTTACCCTGGTTAAAATTGCACAATCCTGTACTGGATTGGTCTACCAATGAAATTAAGTCCTGGAGCCCTAAGTGTTATGACAAGTGTTGTAACGGGCGCATTGCTGCTGTGGATAGAGGGGAATTGCCTGTACCTATTCAGGATTTTTGGAGAGTTTTTTCTGAGGAGGAGTCACAGGTTTTGCCTCCCCATAGAGACTATGATTGTACCATTGAATTTGTCCCTGGAGCGACTCTTCCTAAGAGTCGTTCATTTAATCTTACTATTCCTGAGAGAAAGGCTTTGGAGGAATACATACAGACAAGCTTGGCCGCTGGTCACATTAGGCCTTCCAAGTCTCCTGTGGCTGTTGGATTTTTTTTTGTAAAAAAAAAAGATGGCGGTTTACGTCCTTGTCTGGACTTTCGTGAGATTAATAAAATTACTGTACGCAATCCTTACCCACTGCCATTGATTCCTGATTTATTTAACCAGTTAGTGGGGGCCAAGTGGTTCTCTAAAATTGATCTCCGGGGGGCATACAATTTGTTGCGCATGAAGGAGGGTGATGAATGGAAGACTGCTTTTAACACTCCTGTGGGTCATTTTGAGAATCTGGTTATGCCTTTTGGTCTCACCAATGCTCCAGCATTTTTTCAGAATCTTATTAATGATATCCTTAGACCTTTAATCGGCAAAAATGTGGTTGTGTATTTGGATGACATTTTGATTTATTCGCCTGATCTGGAGTCTCATTGGCGGAGCGTACGTGAGGTATTACAGTTATTAATGGACAATTCGCTTTTTGCTAAGCTGGAGAAATGTGAGTTCGCTGTACAGAGAATTAGTTTTTTGGGCTACATTATCTCCAGTGAAGGTTTTGAGATGGACCCGGTGAAGGTTCAGGCTGTACAGGAATGGCCTAGGCCTATTGGTTTGAAATCGATACAGAGGTTTTTGGGTTTCGCCAATTATTACAGAAAATTCATAAAAAAAATTTCTATTATTGTCAAACCGCTGACCGATCTCACCAGGAAAGGTGCTAATGCGGTTCAGTGGACTTCTGAGGCCATTGAAGCTTTTGTGTTTTTAAAGGAGAGGTTCACCTCTGCTCCCATCCTTATGCATCCTGATGTGACTAAGCCGTTTTTGGTTGAGGTTGATGCTTCTTCGGTGGGGGTTGGTGCGGTGTTGTCTCAGGAAAACAAGGATGGAGTACATCCCTGTGCCTTTTTTTCAAAAAAATTTTCTGAGACTGAACTTAATTACGATATTGGTAATCGAGAATTGCTGGCGATTAAACTCGCATTTGAACACTGGCGTCACCTCTTGGAAGGTGCTGATTTTCCCATTCAGGTTTTCACTGATCACAAAAATCTGATCTATCTTGATGCTGCCAAGCGCTTGAATGCCCGTCAGGCTAGGTGGGCACTTTTATTCTCACAGTTTAATTTTTCCGTTACTTACATCCCGGGTACCAAGAATGTTAAAGCGGATGCTTTGTCTCGCAGCTTTTCTCCCATGGTCGGTGTTGAGGAGGAAGAGGAGACCATTTTACAAGAAGGTGTTGTGATTGCTGCTTTGGACTCCGTTTTGGAGGATGAGATTCTTAAAGCACAGGAGAATGCCCCATCTAACACTCCCCATGGGAGGTTGTTTGTGCCTAGGACCTTTAGGACAGATTTGTTTGTTGAGTGTCATGAGTCTCGGTTGGCAGGTCATCCAGGAATTTCTGAGACCAAGAGACTTGTGGGTCGCAGTTTTTGGTGGCCTGGATGGCAGAAGGAAGTCATTAAGTGGGTGCGCCAATGTACTGTGTGTGCTAGATCCAAGTCTTCGCATGCTCCTGCTGCGGGGTTGCTTTGCCCTCTGGAGGTTCCTAGTGCACCTTGGACACATCTGGCTATGGACTTTTTTACTGACCTTCCTCTCTCTGAAGGTTTCACGGTCATCTGGGTGGTCGTGGACCGTTTTAGCAAGATGTGTCACTTGGTTCCCTTTATCAAACTGCCTTGCGCTAAGACACTCGCTAAGGCCTTTGTCAAGGAGATTGTCAGATTACATGGTGTTCCTACTGACATTGTTTCTGATAGGGGACCTCAGTTCGTGGCTCGTTTTTGGCGTGCCTTTTGTGACAGGTTGGGAGTCCATTTGTCGCTTTCATCCGGATATCATCCTGAGTCTAATGGCCAGACAGAAAGGAAGAACCAGGATGTTGAGCAGTTCTTGCGTTGTTTTGTGGCAGACAATCAAGAGGGGTGGTCTGAGTTTCTGCCACTTGCTGAATTTGCTCTTAACAACCATACATCCTCTTCTGCTGGGTGTTCGCCTTTTTTTTGTTGTTCTGGGAGACATCCGTCTTTTGGGTCATTCTCCAAATTGGTTTCGGCTGTGCCTGAGGAGGAGAGTTTTTCCGGTGATTTGGAGAGAGTTTGGACGGATGTGCGTGTTAATCTTCAGGAGACTAACAAAAAATCTAAGAGGTACTTTGATAGGAAACGGCAAGAGGTTTTGTTTGCTGTTGGTGACATGGTTTGGTTGTCCTCTAAGAATCTGCGATTGAGGATTCCTTCTAAAAAATTGGGTCCCAAGTTCGTAGGGCCCTTTAAGGTGCTTCAGATAGTTAACCAATCTGCTGTTAGGCTGGAGGTTCCTACGTCCTGGAGGATTAATCCGGTGTTTCATGTTTCTCTGTTGAAAAAAGCTGATGTGTCGGATGGTGACGCCTATGCCACTGTTCCTCCGGTGGTGGAGGACGGGGAATGTGAAATTTCCCGCATCCTAAATTCTAGACGGTATAGAGGGAGTTTGCAGTATCTCGTCGCGTGGAAGGGTTTCGGACCTGAGGATAACTCATGGGTGAGGGCGGATGATGTTTCTGCTTCCAGACTTGTTCGAGCATTTCACAGGAGGTTTCCTGGTAAGCCTGGGCCTAGGGGATCCGGAGGATCCTCTTAGTAGAGGGGGTACTGTTACAACTCTCCTGTTAGTTTTTTTTTAGTTTGCTGGTCACATGACCAGTTTTGCCTATTTAATCCGGCTCCGCCCTCCTGGCATTGCTGGACTTCATTTGTATTTACTACTGTTGAGCTAGCTTGGTGCTCTGTTGCCGTTCTCTGTTAGTTTTGCTAGGTCTTCTGACCTCCTTACTTTTTGTTGTGTGTTTGTCTTTGACTGCTACGATTTCTGCTAGGAGGTGTCCAACTTTTCCCAGTCCCTAGTTCTTGTAGGGATTCCTCCCTCACATCTATAGGTCTATAGGTCTTCGTACAGACTAGCCGAGGACTTTAGCGGGTCTGATCGCAGGATCAGGCTCCCCGTTACATCGTAGGGATCTAGTTTAGTTCTATTGTAGGGACAGATCTCCTGTCTTTCCTTAGTCTCTGTAGCAGATCATAACAGTGGAATGGAATGACTCAGCATTAAAATGTCTGTTTCTTGCTGGTCTAGGTGAAAGGGTTTAGGATCTGCTGATTGCCTTCCCAAAACCTGGAACCTTGCAGGAGGCAATGCAATTAGCTATTCGTGTGGACAGGAGACTGCGTGCTAGGATTAATGAAGAGAAATCTACTGCTATGGCAGCTCCTAGTTTTCAGAGGGTCTGCTCGGAAGGTGGAGAACCGATGGAGATTGGGGCGATGTCACCCCACTCTCAGGAAAAAGACCGCAGGTTTGCTAAAGGATTATGTTTTTATTGCGGTAAATCTGACCACTTTATTAAGAACTTTGTGCTTCGTTTGAACAAAGAGAAAAAAAAAAGAGGTCAGTTACGCCCCTATAGCTTTTTTAAACTCAAAAGGAGTATTTCTTTCTGGAAGCACCTCATTCCAGGAGGAGTTGATTGAATTTTGGGTATTTGTGGATTGTGGTTGTACACTCAATGTGATTGATAAGGGATTTTTTGGAAAAATTTAAATTAGAATCCAAACTTTTGTCATCTCCTATTTCTGTGGTTGCTGTTGATGGCTCTCCCTTGAAATGTATTACTCACAAGGTTTTTGAATTTCCCCTCACCATTAATGGTATTCACCATGAGAATTTGGATTTGGCGGTATTAAATAATTTGCCTTCTCCAGTGGTTTTGGGGTTACCTTGGTTAAAATTGCACAATCCTGTACTGGACTGGTCTACCAATGATATTAAGTCTTGGAGTCCTAAGTGTTATGATAAATGTTGTAACCGTCACATTGCTGCTGTGGAAAGAGGGGAATTACCTGTACCTATTCAGGATTTTTGGAAGGTTTTTTCTGAGGAGGAGTCGCAAGTTTTGCCTCCTCATAGGGACTATGATTGTACTATTGAGTTTGTCCCTGAAGCTACTCTTCCCAAGAGTCACTTATTTAATCTTACTATCCCTGAGAGAAAGGCCTTGGAGGAATACATACAGACAAGCTTGGCCGCTGGTCACATTAGACCTTCTAAGTCACCTGTGGCTGTTGAATTTTTTTTTGTTAAAAAAAAGGACGGCGGTTTACGTCCATGTCTGGATTTTTGTGAAATTAATAAAATTACAGTCTTCAATTCCTACCCACTGCCATTAATTCCTGACTTGTTCAACCAGTTAGTGGGGGCCAAGTGGTTCTCTAAAATTGATCTCCGGGGGGCATACAATTTGTTACGTATGAAGGAAGGTGATGAGTGGAAAACTGCTTTTAACACTCCGGTGGATCATTTTGAGAATCTGGTTATGCCTTTTGGTCTTACCAATGCACCAGCGTTTTTTCAGAACCTTATTAATGACATCCTAAGACCGTTGATCGGTAAGAATGTGGTGGTGTATTTGGATGACATTTTGATTTATTCGCCGGATCTGGAGTCTCATTGGCAGAGCGTACGTGAGGTATTGCAGTTGTTAAGTGACAATTCACTTTTTGCTAAGCTGGAGAAATGTGAGTTCGCTGTGCAGAGAATTAGTTTTTTCGGCTACATTATCTCCAGCGAGGGCTTTGAGATGGACCTGGTGAAGGTTCAAGCAGTGCAGGAATGGCCTAGGCCTATTGGTTTGAAATCGATACAGAGATTTTTGGGTTTCGCCAATTATTACAGAAAATTCAATAAGAATTTTTCTATAATTGTTAAGCCGCTGACCGATCTCACCAGGAAAGGTGCGAATACGGTCCAGTGGAATACTGAGGCCATTGAAGCTTTTGTGTATCTCAAGGAGAGGTTCAGTTCAGCCCCCATCCTTATGCAGCCTGATGAGACCAAGCCTTTTTTGGTCGAGGTTGATGCTTCTTCGGTGGTGGTCGGTGCTGTTTTGACCCAGGAAAACAAGGATGGAGTACATTTCTATTTTTTTTTTAAAAAAAATTTCTGAGACCGAACTTAATTACAATGTCGGTAATCGGGAATTGCTGGCGATTAAACTCGCATTCGAACAATGGTGTCATCGCCGGGAAAGGTTTCGGTCCCGAGGATAACTCCTGGGTAAGGGCGGATGATGTCTCAGCTCCTAGACTTGTAGGAGCATTTCACAGGAGGTTTCCTGATAGACCTGGGCCTGGAGGATCCCGAGGATCCTCATAGAAGAGGGGGTACTGTTAGAACCCTCCTGTTAGTTTTTTTCTATTTTGTTGGTCACATGGATTTCTGCCTATATAATTCAGCTCTGCCCTTCTGGCCTTGCTGGACTTCAGTGTTACATTTACTCTTAAGCTAGCCAGGTGCCTTGTACCTAACTCTGTCGTTTGCTTGGTCCTTGGACCACTAGTACTTTTTGTTTGTTTGTCTTTGCTCTGCTACAATTTCTGCTAGCAGGTGTCCAACTATATCCCAGTCCTTAGTTCTTGTAGGGACCCCTCCCTTATATCTATAAGTCTGCGTTCAGACTAGCCGAGGACTTAGGCGGGTCTGTTCACAGGGAACAGGTCCCCCGCTGCATCGTAGGGAATCAGCTTAGTCCTATTGTAGGGACAGTTTTCTTATCTTTCCTTAGTGCTTGTAGCAATTCATAACACAAGCATTATGTGTAACTTACACCTTACTATTACTGAAAGATATCGCTCATGTGTTCCCACCATACTCACTTGTGAGAATTTTCCTTTCACATCTTCTCCTACAATAGCAGAGACTTGGAAGGTGTAATGATTTCCAGGTATCAGGCCTCCAGCAGTGTAGGAAGTTGTAGACACAATTATATAGAATGTAGAATCTTCCACCATCTGGATCAGGTAAGAGCTCGCATTTCCAATTGGATTTTCCCAGGTCAGTGATATAGAATTAGTGGTGAGGTTCTCTGTCATCAGGTTTCTGACTACTTCACGCATGGAATGAACAAGTTAGCAACATATTGCAACATCCATCTTTTCCATTCTTCAATAACGACTTCTCTTAGGTCCTGAAAGCTAAATGGAAAATGATGCTCAACTTTTCTCTTTGAGATTCCCCATGATTGGGCTTGATTGGGTTCAGACTAGGAGACATGCTCGGCCACTTAATCATTTTCACCATTACTTTCTTGAGAAATGCAAAAGTGGCATTAGATGTGTGTTTTGGATCATTGCCATGTTGGAAAAGTGCACGTCTCACAGGGGCATAGAGTGATCGTTACTTACCCAGCTTTGCTTTATCACTTTGTTGATGATTTGATATTATGTATTTTATGTTTGTGAAAATAGGTTAGGTTTATCGCCTTGTCCATATCTGTAGTTGTACCATCTTATAACATATATAGCAAAGCACTGCACTGTATTACTCTTATATTTATATGGCCACTTGGTCTTATTATTTAGACTTTTTGATTATTGGATATTGCACTACATTGTGTTAAATCCTGCTACCATTTATTTGATGGCATTAAATTTCTAATTGTCCCTTGTTACATATTAGTTATTTATTTACTATCTCTATTTTTCCACAGTGTTTTTGTAATGTCTGTCACCTACTTTTATGTGGCTGCATAATCCACAGTCATTTAAATAGATCAATACAAAACTTTATCTTTTTTGCGATCTAATTACTGTGTAGCTGCACTTGCCACCATTTATTAGACCGTACAGTCTTTCTGGGTTTTGGCATACATTTGTTGTGATTATTTGCTGGGACACCTGAGTGACGAGGGTCTCTGTACACATTCTCTATTCCTTATGTTTTTAATTGTTGTTATTTAATAAAAAGCATTTGACCTCTGGGCGTTATATTTCCCTTTCTTTGTAGGTTTTTGTATTCATTACAATTGTCCTTATTCTTTGGCCAACATATAGAAATGTGATGATGTTGAATAAATTTGTTAGGGAAATTTCTTTTTTGTGCGCGCAAGATAACAATTCCTGTTTGTAACAAATGGCCAACAATTGTGGGACTCTTTTATATTATTCTTTCCCATTGAAAATGTTGATTCTGAAAGGAAACTAAAGGTTTGTTCAGAAAGTGCATGGGGCGTACTCATTTATGCTGAGCACTCATATCTTTGCTGTATAAGTCCTTGTTACCAAAAATTGTAAGAGACATTATGGCATCAGTTAATTTAATTCTGGAGTCACCAGTATGAGTCTCAATAACTTACACAAAGAAGATCACAACTCCCCCTTATTCACAGAGTATATAGAACACCAAGTTGGTTCATAGGATAGGTTTACAATCAAATGATTGCTACCCTTTTATCTAGAGAAGGCTCTGTTTGTTTACTTTTTATTGCGTTGTAAAAGTCTTTTTATCTGTCAGGGAAATATTAATGTCAGGAAAATGTTCGTCCATATTTGCCTGACATAGATGTTCACCCCCCTTCCTTATTCCTCTTCTGCTCAGCACAAAAGCCCTAATTAACGCAGTCGTGAGGGAGGCCTTACACAAGCAAATGTCAGCCAAGAACTAGTA
This sequence comes from Phyllobates terribilis, assembly GCF_046119375.1. NCBI lineage: Eukaryota > Metazoa > Chordata > Amphibia > Anura > Dendrobatidae > Phyllobates > Phyllobates terribilis. Next base: position 349,177,529 of record NW_027362763.1, read on the forward strand.
CAAGCTAACTAAAATGCAAATGTATTTCCTCTTAACACAGACCTGAGATAGATTGCCACCTTCTCCCAGGCCAGAGTTTGGAGGAAAGAGGAAATGGTTCGTTAAGTTCAAAGGCACTCACAAACAATTCTCGACCACCAGCCATAGCCAGGTCGACTCCGATATGAAATATGAAATATTGTGAGTTCCATACGTCCAACAGTAACGGGACCCATATGTTCAGTGACCAAATCAGCCCAGGAATGTATATGTAGTTTTCCAGGGCTGCAAGCCAAATCAAAGAGCTGTAGCACAAAAACACCAGAATAGCAGACTGCAGCTATGCGATGCGTGGTCTCTAACTGAGAATGAAATCATAAGGGAAAAAATGGCATCGTTTGCACATTTCTGCGATCAACGAGCGATGAGTTATCGCAGAAGCTACCATTTTTGAATAAGAATGTACATGCTGGAGACCGGCCCACAGGATGTCAGCACAGGGGGCGTGTGGCCAGATCTCCCCTTAGGTATAAGATAACCCATGGACAGTACAGAAGGACTCATTGCAGGGGTGAATAAGAATTATAAGCAACGGGTCTTGTTCAATAACAGCATAATCCAACTGGGGAGCCCCTCCTCCACCTATATTGAATAGTCTCAGCGATCGCATAGTGTAAGTTGTCTTCTTTTATTCTATTTTATGTAACTGGTTATGTATTTTAATGTCCCCTTTGTAACATACTTGTATATAATTTTCATAAACACTGTGTTAAGGGGACGGTGGCAAACAACTTTATTAATAGTGGAAATCAACCGAACCCGGGGTCCGCAATGCAGCCTGGAAGACTGCGGCCGAAAAACTTCCGGGTAAGAAGGTAAAAAAACCAATTGATATATCAATCCCTTCCGTGTTACTGTACCACGACACGGGAATAGGGATTCGCACTATATCCGCTAACTGCACGAGAGATGTGCGACAAATAATGTAGCCGTAGCCCTGTTAACTGCACAGAGACTACGCAGCAGGCGCTAGGATGTGTGTGTGACTCACACCGGCGTATACGTGCTCCCAGCCGGCGTGCTACCGGACTGCGGAGTATCTCTCCACGGGACTAACAGGCGGTCCAGGAATACGGAATCCGCAGTCTGCTCGGGGTGTATAGCGACCCACTTGTCGGAGCCAGACTGTCAGACGAAGCTACCTGCCTCCCTCCATCTAAGGCTGCCTATCCACCACTAAACCTGCCTGTCCAAAGCTATAACAGCAAGAGCACACGTGGAGTCCAAAAAACCAAGCGTCCACACAGTAACACCATCTCAGCTCAATGATCAGAGCGCCTAGTTTGTGGGCGGGCTATTTAAAGATTAAGCCCTGCCCACCATCGCATTATTGGTGACGTCACCTGCGGCCAATCAGGCGGTGCAAGGTCACCGGATCAGCTGACTCCCAAATCACCAATCACGGTCCGCCATGTCACGGGCATGCTCAGTGCAGTGCATCCTGGACTTAGGCTGTAGTAGCCCTGTTTCCCTCTGCAACCTATGCTTCACATTGCTAGGAACAAAGACCCAAGAGACAACTTGCACTTCTCGTGCACCAGCTAGGCGTTGGGACCGACGGCGATGTTGAGCAGCATCTGCCCCGGCTTGACTGGAATAGGAGACCACAGAATCCACTGATGATTCTGAACCCATTTCAGATCCAGCAAATGCCCGACGCCTAACATTATCCCCCCCTTCTAACATCCCCCTCCACTTGACGCTCATATTCCTCAATGAGCAGGGGAGCATGAATGTGGTCCACCGGTTCCCAGGAACGATCCTCACATCCATGGCCCCTCCCGTGTACTAGGTAATATTTTTTCCCACGAATCATCTTAGACCCCACGATTGCCTGTACCTCGAGATCACCCCTGGTGTCTGAAGCAGGTTGGGGTTCCGAGAATTTTGTCAGGCGAACCGGCTTAAGGAGCGACACGTGAAAAGTGTTGTGAATCCTCATGTGTCGTGGTAGCTGTAACCGGTACACTACGGGGTTTATTTGGGCCAAAATTTTGAAAGGACCAATAAAACGGGGGGCAAACTTAGCAGATTCCCTGCGAACTCTGATATTGTGAGCCGCGATCCACACCCTGTTGCCCAGAGAGAATACGGGGGCTGGACGGTGATGAGTGTCAGCGGACTCTCTCATCCGATTCTTGGAGGCCGATATAGCATCCTGGGTATGGTCCCAAACCTCCCGTGCCTCCAGAGCCCAATCTCTGACCCCAGGTTCCACAGAGGAAAGTGGCATAGGAACCGGGACTCGCGGATGTTGGCCATTATGTAGAAGAAACGGAGTCTGACCTGTGGAATCTGCCACTGCCTTGTTTAGAGCAAACTCTGCCCAAGGAAGCAATATCACCCAATCAATATGGTTGGCCGAAACGAAATGGCGCAAGAATGTCACAAGCGTCTGGTTAGTGCGTTCCACCAGACCATTGGTTTCCAGGTGATAGGCAGTAGAAAGATTCAGTTCAATGCTAAGCAAATTACACAATTCTTTCCAGAACAGGGAGGAAAACTGTGGGCCCCGGTCACAGACAATCCTATCAGGCATTTCGTGGAGACGGAAAACGTGACGAATGAACAGTGATGCCAGAACCAGGGAGGAAGCAACCCTAGGAAGAGGAACCAGGTGAACCATTTTAGAAAAAGGGTCAGAAACCACCCATATTGTCGTGTTTCCCCGGAACTTAGGTAACTCGACAATGAAATCCATCCCAACCAGCTCCCAAGGTCTATCCGCCATGGGTAACGGATGAAGAAAACCAGCCGGCCTCTGACGGGACGATTTATTCCTTAATGTCCTGGGGTAACCGAGGCCACCAATACGACCGTTGGAGAAACTCTGTGGTACGTTTGACCTCAAAATAACCTCCGATCTTAGAGGCATGTGACCAGGAAAGCACCTCATTTTGTAAATTAGGAGGAACGAACGTCCTCCCGGGGGGAACCTGGTTTAGGGACACTGGAGCCACCGTCCGCATACATTCCGGGGGAATGATAAGCCTGGGCTCGTCATCGTCCTCACCCGTATCCATGGACCGGGACAAAGGGTCCGCCTGAGGGTTCTTTTCCCCTTTTAAAAAGTGAATGGAAAAATTGAATCGGGAAAAGAAAAGAGACCACCTGGCCTGACTCGGGTTAAGACGCTGTGCCGTCTGTAGGTACGAGAGATTTTTATGATCGGAATATACCATGAAAGGATGTTTAGCTCCCTCCAAGAGGTACCACCACTCCAAAAAAAGCCACCTTAATAGCAAGTAATTCTTTGTTTCCAATCGTATAATTCCTCTCTGCTGGAGAGATGGTCTTGGATAAGAAAAAAAATGGTCTTGTCCGACCCTGTTCATTCTTTTGAGAGAGAACCGCTACTGCTCCGACAGAGGAAGCGTCGAACTCCAGGAAGAATGGCTTGTCCACATCCGGGCGACGGAGAATGGGAGCTCTAGAAAAATAGGATTTAATCTCCCGGAACACCTCAGATGTCTCCTTAGACCAATTCTTGGGATTGGCACCCTTCCTGGTTAAAGTGGTCAAAGGAGCCACCAGTGTGGAAAATTTTGGTATGAACTGCCGGTAGTAGTTGATAAAGCCGATGAAGCGTTGTACTGATTTAAGGAGATGGGGCTTCTGCCAGTTCTGTGCCACCACCAATTTTTGTGGGTCCATGGCCAATCCCTTACTTGATATGATGTAGCCCAGGAACGATAGAGACTCTCGTTCCAACTGGCATTTCTCCAGCTTACAATACAGAGAATTTGCACGCAATAGTTCAAAAACTCTGCGAACATCCTCTCTGTGTGTGGAGAGGTCCGGGGAAAAAATAAGGATATCATCAAGATAGACTACCAAGGATGATAGCAGCAAATCCCGAAAGATATCATTGACAAAATCCTGAAAAACAGCAGGGGCATTGCATAACCCGAAAGACATGACGAGATACTCGTAATGACCATCACGAGTGATAAAGGCTGTTTTCCACTCACGGATTCGCACAAGATTATATGCCCCTCGCAGGTCCAATTTAGTGAAGATGTTAGCCCCTCACAACCTGTCAAATAGTTCAGAAATAAGGGGCAGAGGGCATTTATTTTTGATGGTGATGGCATTTAATCCTCTGTAATCAATGCAGGGACGTAAATCACCCTCTTTCTTCTGGACGAAGAAAAACCTCGCTAAAGCAGGAGAGACCGATTTTCTGATAAATCCCCAGGCCAGGTTCTCTTTGATATAATCTGACATGGCCTGGGTCTCGGGGACAGACAGGGGGTAAACCCTACCGCGAGAAGGCTCCGTGCTGGGGACCAAATCAATAGGACAGTCATACGTCGGTGGGGAGGTAAAGTCTCTGCAGCCTTTTTGGAAAAGACGTCCGCAAATCTCTGATATTGCACAGGCAGAGCAGACAAGTCGGTAGAAGGCTCAGAGACTACCCTCCGGGCGGCTGTAACCATACATTGAGAAACACAATTCTCACACCAGGAAGAAATTCTCCCTTTATTCCAGTCAATGTGTGGAATGTGACAACTTTGCCATGGAAGACCCAATAGCACCTCATCTAATCCACCGGGAATAATAAGGAAGGAGATAACCTCCCGGTGACCCTGAGGAAACGACATGGTGAGGGGGATTGACTGGTGAGTGATTTGCATGTCCAGCAGTGAACCGTTCATTGGTTTTGGCAGTAACTCCATAGGAATGGCATGCTTCTGGGCAAACGTTGATGACAAAAAATTGCCATCGGCGCCAGAATCCACCCACGCCCTGGCAGTAGCCGTGGTTGTTCCGAAGAACAAGGTCACCTCATACAATAATTTGGAGGAAGAAGGCCCTGAATCTAACACACCTCCTCCAATGGTGGTTAGACACCTTCGTTTCCCGACCGCTTGGAACCCTTATTAATGGGGCACTCCAAGAGTTGTGCAGGTCGGAAACGAGGGGACTTAGACTTAGTCCGGGATATATCCATAGCCTCAGATTCCGGGTCGGGAGCAGCGGGATTGGAGATATGTCTAGAGAATGAAGGTGCCAACTGAAACCGAGGTCTGGAGACCTCCAGCTCTAACTTGCGTTCTGCATGATGCAAATCCATTCGGTTAGCGAGAGTGATTAACTCCTCCAGAGAGGTTGGGATCTCTCTGGTAGCTAGAGCATCTTTAATATGCCCAGCCAGACCCCTCCAGAACACTGTAATTAGCGACCGCTCAGACCAATCCAGTTCAGCCGCTAAGGTTCTGAACTGGATGGCATAGTGGCTGGCGGTGACCGAACCCTGGACCAACACAAGAAGCTTAAGAGCCGTATCATGCGTGAACTGAGGACCTAGGAAAACACTCTTTAGGGCACTAAGAAAGAGGCCCGCATTAGCCACTACCGGGTCATTCCGCTCCCACAGAGGGGCAGCCCACTCCAAAGCCCTGTGGGAGAGTAACGAGATGACAAAACCCACTTTGGCCCTTTTGGAGGGTAACCGTGCCTCCATCATCTCTAAATGAATGGAGCACAGATTAATAAAACCTCTGCAGGATCTGCTATCGCCGGAAATTTTTTCCGGGAGAGCAAAAAGGGGTAATGGAGCAATAGCAGCTGCCGCAGCATTCACCGCAGCCGTGTTCACTAGATTAGCTGCTTGTGAAGCTGCCTGGGTAGCTACTGCAGTGATATCAGTGACCGGGGCAGTTTGTTCCAGTCTGGCCTCAAGTTGCTGTATATAGCGCTGCAGTTGCTGGTTGTCTGCCATGTTCGGCTAGACCCTGGCGCTCTGATACTGTTAAGGGGACGGTTGCAAACAACTTTATTAATAATGGAAAGCAACCGAACCCGGGGTCCGCGATGCAGCCTGGAAGACTGCGGCCGAACACCTTCCGGGTAAGAAGGTAAAACAGCCAACTGATATATCAATTCCTTCCGTGTTACTGCACACCGGGATGGGAATAGGGATTCGCACTATCTCCGTTAACTGCACGAGAGATGTGCGACAAATAATTTAGCCGTAGCCCAGTTAACTGCACATGGACTACGCAGCAGGAGCTAGGATGTGTGTGTGCGAATCACGCTGGCGTATACGTGCTCCCAGCCGGCGTGCTACCGGACTGCGGAGTATCTCTCCACGTGGCTAACAGGCGGTGCCGGGAATACGGAATCCGCAGTCTGCTCGGGGTGTATAGCGACCCCCTTGTCGGAGCCATACTGTCAGACGAAGCTACCTGCCTCCCTCCATCTAAGGCTGCCTATCCCCTGCTAAACCTGCCTGTCCGAAGCTATAACAGCAAGAGCACACGTGGAGCCCAAACAACCAAGCATCCACACAGTAACACCATCTCAGCTCAAAGATCAGAGCGCGCCGCCATGTTTGTGGGCGGGCTATTTAAAGATTAAACCCTGCCCACCGTCGCATTATTGTGACGTCACCCGCGGCCAATCAGGCGGTGCCAGGTCACCGGATCAGCAGACTCTCAAACCACCAATTACGGTCCGCCATGTCACGGCATGCTCAGTGCAGTGCATCCTGGACTTAGGTTGTAGTAGCCCTGCTTCCCTCCGCAACCTATGCTTCACATTGCTAGGAACAAATACCCAAGAGACAACTTGCACATCTCATGCACCAGCTAGGCGTTGGAACCGACGGTGATGCTGAGCAGCATCTGCCCCAGCTGGACCGGAATGGGAGACTACAGAATCCACTGATGATTCTGAACCCATTTCAGATCCAGCAAACGCCTGACGCCTAACACACTGCCTCCCTTTTGGATTAAATATAAAATTAAATAGTTCTGTTTCTTTGGTTCTGTAATCGTTCCCTCTCCGAAGCCATACCCGCTACCAAAACGCAGGCGTTCGGCCAGGCCTGTATTATAATTCAAACTTGGCTGGTGGTGGCAGAGAATAATAATAATTGGGCTATCATGAAGCTGACAGTGACCGTACGGAGGGTGTCAAACATGGATTCCATGCTTTGGAACCCAGAGGTGTGATGCCCATACGCTCACTGGTCGCTTACCGATACCTACGCGGTGAGTAGTCTGGATCATGTGCTCGCGACTCCGGACGAAATACTGACAGCGTGATGGTACGGTGAGATATTGCGTGATCTCCCCAGTGTCGTCGCTCTGTGTGGTGATTCCTGACATTAACTCTTAAATTAATTCTACGTCTCTTGCTGGTTTGGTAATCACTCCAGTATATGGTTTAACTTCCACTGCATTGTTCATTGTGCACAGAGGACAGACTGACCTCGAAGGAAGGGGGGGATAGAAATCTTCCTCCACCTTATGAAGTAAGTGGAGCTTTAACCCCTTAACTCCCCACCTCCACGTGTGGACCTACCATGCTCTTGGTCTGACACTCCATTTTTTGTTTGTTTTTTCAGCTGTCTAGGAAAGAAGGTCCAGATTTGGTCCTTATGTTTTGGACGTGTTACTGGCTGGCTGAGTTATGTGCTAATGTGGGATCTTTAACTAGAAAAGTCTTTAATATTTAGGTGAGCTAAGAACCAAACATATGTTTATTGGGATAAGTACGAGCCCTTGAGGGAACAATATCAGAACAATCAGCAATAGCCAAAGTGATTTAGTGTTTGAATACGACTATTTTTATAGAGAAAAAAAGAGAGGTGTTACAGCTAAGTTTGATGAGCAGAGGAGTGAGTGTATTGGATGTTCAGGGGTATTGTCAGATGCTTTAGCACAGGAAGCGTTATCTGAGATAAAATCCGTACTCATAGTAAGCATCAAACTATAAATGGCAGGGGGAAAGGGATGGGCGGTAGTTAGGTGGGGTAGTTGTTTCAATATTGTTATAATACCTAGTCTGCTCACTGACATCATTTATTTTTTGCAGTGTAATTATTTATCCTGTCATATGGGAATATGTTAGTGGTCCTATTATAAAGAAATACTGTATATGTTATGATATTGTAGAATAAACATTTTTTTTTATTAAAAAAGAAGTTATAGATTAAAAAGTGATCATGAAAGATTATGAGATTGAAATCTCTAATTCCAGGTAAATTGTATTTGTAGTTTTAACTGTGGGCCATGTTTTGATGAGAGTTATGGAATATTAAAGAATTGCTACAATAAAATGGTAAAGCCCTGGACTTACAGTATTTACTAGATCTATAGTCTTACGGTGCTGTCAGACCCCCCCTTTTACTTTTTACACTTTTATTGCCATATTTTCAGATTAATATTATAATTGTTAATAGAATTAATAGAATTTGTGATGTGTGATATAAAAGACATAAATGAAAATATATTACATATAACCAGACAACAGAAAATGAGTCATGTTCACTATAAAAGAAAAAAATAGTATATATATATATAGATATATTATATGCTGTTGTCACATCTTCTGTGTTGTTTGTCAATTTGCTGCAATAAAAACTTCAAAAGGTCATAGGTCTTTCTATATTGAAATCTTATCTTATTATATACTCACTGGTGAAAATGATGTCAGCAGTAGAATCTCCAGTTACATCTTCTCCAGTGACTGCCCTAATGGTAACTGTATATTGGTTTCCAGGTGTCAGACCGCTGACCGGGAGCGACTCGGAGGTCGATGTCTCATTCTTGTAAATATCTCCTGTCACTTCAATGAGATAGTGACTGTAATTACTCTGAGGAGGGAGCCAGGATAGATCCATAGAGTTGGTGGAGATATTGGTGACCTGGACATTACTGACCACGCCAGGACCTGTGATTGGGATAGAAAGTAATAACATCAACCTCAGCAAGGTGTAACTTCTATAGACAGATATAGCTCTATTACATGTACGGTAGGGTCTGTTACACTGGCTTCATAACTATGATTTATAGCGGAGCCATAACAGCTATAATTAATCTATTATTGAATGCAGAAATTCTGAATAAATGTCAGACATTTTGGTAATTTGTCTTCTAAATACCACTGAAGACTGTCTTATTCTTGTGGACAAAATATTGTATCCTAGACAAAAAACAAGAACCTCACTGTGCAATAAAAATCACAATGGGCATGAAATTCATATTAATCTCAACCACTTTACTGAAACTATAATATGCAAAAACCTAAAGAAATGAACAGGAATGTAAATTGATGTGCATGCAGCATACAAAGACAGAAACACAATACACAAATACCCTGCAATAAATAAATATACAGCAATAGTGCATGGAAATAATGGGAATTGGATATTTCACCCCCAGCAGTTCGCCCCCAGCAGTTCGCCCCTGGGTACATTTCGCCCCCGCACATTTCGTCCCCAGCATTTGGCCCCCAGGATGTTTTGCCCCCGCACATTTCACCCCCGCACATATCGCATGTTCGGGGGTGAATTGTGCGGGGGCAAAACATCACATGCATGTCACTTGACAAACGGTAAGGTTTTAAATATTAGGGTGAGGACTGTCCCAAATAGGGTCACCATGATGAGGTGGGAAGGTTTGGCATTATTTTTATCAAAATTATGTTAACTAAGTACCCAATATTATGTTCATGCATTTTTGCTGTTTATTTATTTATTGCAGGATATTTGTGTATTGTGTTTTTTACTTTGTTTTTTTGAAACTGTAATGTTCTACAAATACGCACTATGTGAACTTGGCCTTAGTTGTAGACTGCACAGCTCTCCTGTTTTCAAAATTGCTGGGTACAACACACAAGATACTTTTTTAACTTTTTTACTGTCAGTAGCAAATATCGGGGGACAATTCTGCTTTCAACATTCACATTAGATTTTCAGACAAGTCTATTTACATTATCATTATCTGCAGACAATTATGTAATATCTGTGTCCAGCTCATGATAGTCATGTCATGTATAATATATAGTAATGTTAAGTTGGTGCAATTCTTAGCAAATATTTGCCCCAGAGGCCTCAACCAACATTAATCCGACTCTGTTTAGGTTGCAAAATACAAATTTATATTTCATTTGACTGTCTTTGTATACTGACCAAAAATATTTCCTTATGGGAGGAACTGTTACTATAGGAAACAAGAGAACAGATAGTACTTACGTGTGTACAGACTGATCTGACCAACATAACCATATAAAACCATGTATCTATTATATGCAGAAATCTGAATGTTGTAGAAATTCCCCGATGTCAGATTAGTGATCTGTATTGCTGTAGTATTCACAGTCCAGGTGCTGGATGGTTCTCCATAGACAGAAATGCTGTAGGTTGTATTCTCACCAATGTTAAAATCCCAATTTAGCCAGAAAGAGGTAGTGGTGATAAGTGTAGCAGTGATGTTTCCTGCCATTGTGGAAGAAGAAGCGATATATCACATTATGGTATATAACATAATTACTTGAGTTTAGAAACTAGTAAAATGTATTTCAACGGCCTACATTTATTGTGACTAAGTCTATGTAAAAGAGATACATTTATTGCAAATTAATAAAACTATCAACATATTATTGCCTTTTCATATAATTGGTGCACCTGGGACTGTGCAAATGTTGGAGTATCAAATCCTCATTGTAAATCTGCTATGATTGTAGATTTGCATCTAAATTTTTGCTATGTTCAGGCTTATTTTCTTAATATATTTGAAACAAAATATTTTGGAGACCAAAACCACTTCTTTGCTACTTTTACATTTTGAGAAAGCCACGTGGTGAAATGTATGTCAGATATCTGGGGTTTTCCTATCCTGTGTATTCACAGCTTAGGGTATGTGCACACACGTTGTGTTTTGCAGCGTACATGCTGCAGATTTTTATGTAAATTTTCATCTGCGTCTGGCAGTACCAGCAAAGTCTATGAGAACCCACAATTCACTGTTCCCACATGTTGCTTTTTCTTTGCTGCATATTTTCAGTGATTAGAAAAACACTGAAAGAATTGACATGTCACTTCATTCAGCGACTTTTCAGCGTTTTTTCACCCATAGGAAGTAATGGGGGGGGTGAAAAAACGCTACAAATAAGCAGCAAAAACGCACCAGAAAACGCACCTGCATATTTTGCTGCGTATTTGCAGCATTTTTGATGGCAAAATAGAATGGGAGTCTTTTTTTTCACGGTACTTTACGTGCATTACTAGAGACAGAAGGACAGTGAAAAAATCGCTGCAAAAACGCAACAAAAACGCAGCTAAACCTGCGTTTTTGATCCAGCTAAGCTCCTGCACAGAAAAGTTATCAGCAGATTTCCTGCAGATTTTGGTGCAGAAAACGTGCAGAAAAAACACAACATGTGTGCATATACCCTTATATGTTATGTCTGTTAATTTGATACTTGCTGAGGTTCTTTAATACTTATAAAGTATCAATCCACTTGGAATTTCTCTCTATACATGAATATTTATTGAGCCTGCTGCTATAACTATGTACAGATCTATAATTTTGCTTAGGGAAAATAACTTCATTATTATACTATGCTCACTCTCTATACGTTTCACTGTGAAATTCCCTTTGTGTATGACCCTCTCCTTTCTATACGTATTTTAAGTGATTTTTATCTTGATGTATTAGTAAAATTATATTCATTATCTAATAATATTTCTTTCTTTATGTTTATTCACGTTTATTAGCAGCATATGTTATTATTTGTTACATATTGCATACTGCTTTGCAAATACACGTTAAACATGAGAGAATGTATTCAAGTAGAATTAAATTCTATTTGAGTTTTACAATAATTCAAAATCCTCAAAATGCTGTATTTTTGCAATTCACATTTACATTTTCCATTGAATAACTTTGATGCTATTTGAATTTTCTTGTTGTATTTTGGTGATTAGCTGAAATCGAGTCTTAGCCAACTCGTATTATTATTAATATGGGCAAAAACATTTCACCTTGTTTGATGTGAAGCTCATGTGGGAACTTACACGTCAAAGAGCAAAGATTGTAATTAGTTATTATGAGACGTCCAGTAGTATTACTTTTCTCTAAGTAGAGTGATGACAACATACAGCAGTATACCCAGATATTGAATAAGCTGAGATGATCACACATTTTTTATTCCCAGATTCACTGTCTGCCTATAAGACTAATATACTCAGTAAGGTTGCAAGGTTCGGATATTGGAAACTGAATATAATCAATTGTGAATGTAAAACAGAACTAAGGAAGGTTGTCAGGTGTCCAAGCTTCTTGTTTTCCCAAATACAAAACAAAATATATCTATCAATATTAAATTATAGATGTAATGGTCACTCACCTAATACTAAGATATCGCTGGTTCCGCCTAGAAGTCCATTTTCTGCTACTGCAGAGATCCGCACTGTGTACTGGTTCCCACTGGTCAGGTAATTGATTGTCGCTGATTCTGAGTATACGCTGAAACTCTGATGTGGATCTCCTATCACTTCTACCAGATATGAGCTTCTGTTACCTTCTGGAAGCAGCCAGCTGACATTTATTGTGCTGCTGTTTATTATAGAGGCTTTTTGATCGGTTACAGTGGCTGGTCCTGTGAATGGGGCATAAACACTCATTATTATGTAATGGCAATCTTCATGAGCGACACTACTAAAATCCAAATTTGCCAGCTTCGACAAACATTTCCGAAACATTTTTTTTCGCAGTGATTGCCAAATGCTGCAGGGTCTCTGCATGACCTAGTAAGATGCGTGTAACACTCTGAGGTCTCCTAGGACTGTATCCAACCCCTACTCTGATCTTTAGCACAAACACAGCCTTAGTAATGTCAGTGACCTCATTACAGAAATGAATATTAACTTGGTATTAATCAACAGCCAGTATAATAACAGCGCAATGACAGACATTTCAGTATTTTTAAAATTAAAAAACGATGACAAGTCATCTGGTGTGACATGTCATAAAATGTTCTGCCATATTCCTGTTTGGGGCAGCGAGATAATCAATAAGAAGGATGTATTGTAGGGGGAAAATCATTGTCTGGCTTGGAGGTATCATAAGCTAACACCTCCTCGTGGTAAGGCATCTTCACCAAATCACAACATGAACTCAATGGGTCATGAGAGTAAATGAAAGTCTCTGCCCGTAAGTGCTGCAGGCGTAACTGCTACAGTGCACTTTACAGCTCAATGACATCTCCAAGATGCAGACCACAAAGCACTACAAAGTAGCAGAGTACAAAGCACTAATGGCACTCTTAAAAAAAGAATGGCGGCTATGTTCTCTTCATCAAACCTGAGCACATGCCATCATTGTGCAAAGTGCAGTAAGATTGATGTGGTTCATCGGATGTGATACAGTGGAAGAGGATGACTGTGCAGAACACTGGTTTAGGCCATGGCCCGCTATCAGAATTTGATCACTATTCGGTCAGTATTTTTTCTGAGCCAAAACCAGGAGAGGAACAATCAGAGAAAAGGTATAATAGAAACAAATGTACCAATTCTGCATTTATCACCCACTCCTGGTTTTGGATCCCATTCCTGAGAAAAAATACTGACCAAATACTGATAGTCGAGCCGTGGTCTTAAACTGATGATGTCACTGTCAGAGAAACATTATCCTACTGTGAAGTCGAGTGATATCTTATATATTCCATTCTGCTCTCAACTTCCTACCTCTTTTATACACATGCTGGAGGCAAAAGAGGCAAACCCAATTATTTCCACTTTGTCAAAATGCCGTTAAAAGCAAAGCTAATAGGTACCCATCCAGAAAGCAAATTGTGGCAATAGTCTGCAGTAGTGATATAGTGTTTGTGGCTATCCAATTGGACTAGTAGAAAGGTCCGTAAAGACAGATATACACAGTTAAATGGTTGGATTTTTTAAACTGTTTCCAAAAAAAATCTTCCAAGGACATAGCAAGAAATGCTAAGGAGGTAAGAAAGTACACAACCACAAAAGCCAAATGTAAGGCACTACAATTTTTTTATATATATATCTTTTTTTAATTCCCCTCTTCCAAAAAAACTAGACATAAAAAGAATTATGAGATATATGGGTATAAAGAGCTTCCATAACTGTGTGCTGTGTACAGATGTAAATGTAACTGGTAAAATAGGTGTGTAAAAAAAATTAAAGTTTGTCACATGCACACCACTTTTTAAAGTATACTGTCACAGATATATGTCTGATCTTTGGCTAACTTAGTATAGTCACTTGTTAAGCACACTTTCTCTGAACGACAGAGTGCTCAGATTTATATTTTTGGATTTGTGCTGGCTTCACTGATTTCTAATGCACGAATAATTTAAAAAAAAATATAATTCAAATGTAGCAAAATGAGCTGCCAGTCCCCGGGCACTACGTCAGTGACCAATCACACTACACTGGTACTGGCACCTCTCCTATGTGTTTCTCCTTCTATTATTATTATTATTATTATTATTATTATTACGCCATTTATTCCATGGCGCTTTACATGTGAAAAGGGGTATACATAGCAAACAAAAGGTACAATAATCTTGAACAAAAACAAGTCACTGACAGGAACAGGAGGAGAGAAAACCCTGCCCGCGAGGGCTCACAATCTACAAGGGATGGGTGAGGATACAGTAGATGAGGGCACAGCTGGTCATGCAGTGGTATGGTGGAACGAGGGTTACTGCAGGTTGTAGGCTTGTCAGAAGAGGTTGGTTTTCAGGATCCTTTTGAAGGTTTCCACAGTAGGTGAGAGTCTGATATGCTGGAGTATAGAGCTCCAGAGGAGGAGGGATACACTGGAGAAATTTTGTTTGCGATTGTGGGAAGAGTAGATAAAAGGGGAGTAGAGAAGGAGATCATGTGAGGATCGGAGGTTGCGTGCATGTAGGTCCGGGAGATTGGTCACAGATGTATGGAGGAGACAGGTTGTGGATGGCTTTGTATGCCAAAGTTAGGGTTTTGAACTGGCGTCTCTGGGCATTGTGGAGCCATTGAAGGGATTGACAGAGAGGAGAGGCCAGGCAATAGCGGGGTGATAGATGGATTAGTCAGGCAGAAGTGTTTAGGATAAATTGGAGGGGTGCAAGAGTGTTAGATAGGAAGCCACAAAGCAGAAGGTTGCAGTAGTCAAATCAGGAGATGATGAGGGTGCACACTAGCGTTTTTGCAGATTCTTGGTTGAGGAATGTGCGGATCGGGGAGATATTATTGAGTTGGAGTCCGCAGCAAGTGGAAAAGGCTTGGATCTGAGGTTTGAAGGAGAGATCAGAGTCAAGGGTTACCCCAAGGCAACTAGCTTGCGGGACTGGGGAAAATGAGCAGCCATTGACTTTAATGAATAGTTCAGTTAGGTGGGGTTGAATAAGATGGTGGAAAGATGATTTATGCGGTTTTATCCATGTTAACTTTTAGAAATGTAGCAGAGAAGAAAGATGAAATAGCGGACACACATTGTGGGATTCTGGTTAGTAAGGAGGTGATATTAGGTCCAGAGAATTAGATCTGTGTGTCATCAGCATAGAGGTGATACTGAATGCCGTGGGACTCTACGAACGGGCCCAGTCCGAAAGTGTAGATGGAGAAGAGCAGGGTTCCTGGAACTGAGCCTTGAGGGACACCAACAGATAGAGGGCGAGATGAGGAGGTGTTATGTGAGTGGGAGACTCTGACTGTCCGGTCTGTTCAGTATGAGGAGATCCAAGATAGGGCCAAGTCTATGATGCCAAGAGAGGAGAGAGTCTGTTGAAAGAGGGAATGGTCCACTGTGTTGAAGGGAGATGACTGGTCCAGGAGGATGAGGACAGAGTAGTGTCACTTGTATTTGGCAGTTAGTAGGTCAGTGGTGACTTTAGTCAGGGCTGTTTCAGTAGAATGGTGCGGTCGGAAGCCTAATTGTAAGCGGTCAAACAGGGAGCAGGAGAAGAGTTGGGCGGATACTTCAAGTTAGACATGTTGTTCCAGTAGTTTTGAGGCATAGGGGAGAAGTGATATGGGGCGATAGCTAGTCAGAGAGAATGTGTCAAGGGAGGGCTTTTTGAGGATGGATGAAGCAGGAGGGGAAGACATCAGTTGTTAATGACAGGTTGAAGAGGTGGGTTAGGGTTAGGATGAAGACTGTAGTAAGTTTTGGGATCAGGTGGGACGGGATTGAATGAATTCAGTCTCTGCATTAGTCAAAGACTACTACACCCATCTTATTTAATTCAAATGGTTATCACAATGTTCTATATTGTGTTAAATAGCACAGCAGATAACATCTACTTTATATTTACTAAGCGCTATCACTGTGCGTCATCTATGGTGTTGGATAGGACTGCTTGTAACATCTACTACATTATTGGTACTCTGAGTTATTACAATTCCATGGTATTTTAAAGGACTGACTGCAGGTTTCCACTGTACATTATACAGTATGTACTCGTAGTATTACCTATGGTATTACATATTACTGCCGGTAATATCGAATATATTATCATTATCTAATTAATTCTCTTTTTTATCTTTTTAGAGGAAAGGGCACGTGTAGCCATAATCTTTAGCTGCTGATCTTTTCTAACCCTAACAACGCCCCTAATTATCTATAATTAGGCTCATTGACCTAAGTACTTTGAGGGAACACTGGCCTGAATACCTTTAAAAAAAAAAAACAATAGTAGAAATTATGGGTAACGAAATTCTGCAGAAGGGATGTTGATCCAAGTATTTTTTTCTGACTGAGACAGTTAATGTCTACCTAAAAAATGTTTTACCTTCATCTAGTTTAACAAGTTAGGAAAATAGTTGGAACTTGATTGCCTAGTGTCTTTTTTCAAACTTGTATCCGGATTTACAAATGAACATATTAAAATGTTTTGCAGTTCGGATACGTACAGCAATGCACAAACCGACCCCAGATCTCCTGAAACAATCTAGACAGCCTTAGGCTATGGTCCGATTATGGTAATCACACTCTGATCAGACTCTGGTCAGCGTTTGATCAGAGTATGATCAAAGTTTGATCAGAGTGTGATCTGATTTTGTTGGATGTGGAGAATTAAAAAAAAAATGTCTCCATCTTCTCCTTTCATTGTGTCAGGAAAACTGTGATTTCACTTGAATGTCATCCGAGTGTAGTTCAATGTTTTCCATGAACCAATAGACATGATTGAACGAGTGCCATCCGACTATAGAAGGCAACTAGTGCATGCTGTGACTTTTTCTTCAGACAAATTGGGTTCAAAGAAAAAAATCAGACATGTACATGGCCCCATCGAAAAACATGGGGACGAGTGCAATCCATCAAAATGATGGATACTACTGGTCCAATGTACACGAGCCAATATAGGCATATATGAGACTATCAGGTCCTGATCAGGAGACTGCCAGCCTATCCAGCAATAGCATCCACACTTGGACCATGAAGCACAGATGTGTGAATCTGACCTAACAACTATGAAACTATGTTTTTAGATTGTTCTATGAAGAGCATGTGAGGCTTAGGCACATTGTGAAGCTTGAAATTATTCATCAAAACCATACAAACCATGTCACTACACGCCTTAGAAATATGAAACTATTTATCAAAATGAATAATTTAAAGCATCTTATAAATGTTAGAACTCTCCTGTTAGGTTTTTTTTAGTTTGCTGGTCACATGACCATTTTTGCCTATTTAATCCGGCTCCGCCATCCTAGTCTTGCTGGACTTCATTGTATTTACTACTCTTGAGCTAGCTTGGTGCTCTGTTGCCGTTCTCTGTTAGTTTTGCTAGGTCTTCTGACCTCTATGCTTTTTGTTGTGTGTTTGTCTTTGACTGCTACTATTTCTGCTAGGAGATGTCCAACTTATCCCAGTCCCTAGTTCTTGTAGGGATCCCTCCCTCACATCTATAGGTCTTCGTTCAGACTAGCCGAGGACTTTAGCGGGTCTGACCGCAGGATCAGGTTCCCCGTTACATCGTAGGGATCTAGTTTAGTTCTATTGTAGGGACAGTTCTCCTGTCTTTCCTTAATCCCTGTAGCAGATCATAACAGTAAGTCCAGCCCTAAAAGAAAAAAAAAAACATTTTCTCTAAGGAAAGACCTCCAGTTTTCCATCATGGTCTCGATTCAAGATTTGGCTCAACGCTTGCAGGGACTCTCTCTGGAGGTGGCCGAGCTCCAACAACACGTGAGTAGCTGTTCTGGAGCGCATTTTGTGGAACCAAAGGTACGTCTGCCTGATCTATTTTTTGGCGAACAACAAGATTTTTTTTCTTTTAAAAATGCTTGTTTATTGTATTTTCGTTTGAGACCCGGATCCTCTGGTGATGAATCACAGCGCATAGGGTTCATAATGTCACTTTTGCGCAAAGATCCTCAGGGATGGGCCTTCTCTCTCCAACCTAGTGATCCGTGCTTTAGATCAGTGGATAGTTTTTTTTCTGCTTTGGGTTTGTTGTATGATGATCCTGATCGTGTCTCATCTGCTGAGTCTGAATTGAGACGTTTGAGGCAGGGATCAGGTAATGTGGAAAAATATTGTTCTCACTTCCGTCGGTGGTCTGCCCAGGTGGGGTGGAACGATTCAGCTTTGAAAAGCTTGTTTCTTGCAGGGCTAGGTGAAAGGGTTAAGAATTTACTGATTGCTTATCCCACACCTGGAAACTTGCAGGAGGCAATGCAATTAGCTATACGGGTGGACAGGAGACTGCGTGCAAGGGTTAATGAGAGCAAATTCTCTGCTATGTCAGCTCCGAGTCCTGAGAGGGTCTGTGCTGACAATGGAGAGCCGATGGAGATTGGGGCGATGAGACCCCGCTCTCAGGAAAAAGACCACAGGCTTTCTGAAGGCTTGTGCTTCTATTACGGAAATTCTGGTCATTTTATTAAGAACTGTGTGCTTCGTATGAAGAAAGAAAAAAAAAATGGTCAGTTATGCCCGTATTGCCTGTTTAAATTATAAGGGAGTATTCCTATCTGCCACTACTGCTGCTCAGGATGAATTAATTGAATTTCGGGTATTTGTGGATTGTGGTTCTACTCTGAATGTGATTGATGGGGGATTCTTGGAAAAACTTAGATTAGAACCTAAAACTTTGTCATCCCCTATTGCTGTGGTTTCTGTTGATGGCTCTCCCTTGAAGAGTGTTGCTCATAATGTCTGTGAATTTCCCCTCACTATTAATGGTATTCACCAAGAAAATTTGGATTTGCTGGTATTGGATAATTTGCCTTCTCCAGTAATATTGGGGTTACCCTGGTTAAAATTGCACAATCCTGTACTGGATTGGTCTACCAATGAAATTAAGTCCTGGAGCCCTAAGTGTTATGACAAGTGTTGTAACGGACGTATTGCTGCTGTGGATAAAGGGGAATTGCCTGTACCTATTCAGGATTTTTGGAGAGTTTTTTCTGAGGAGGAGTCACAAATTTTGCCTCCCCATAGAGACTATGATTGTACCATTGAATTTGTCCCTGGAGCGACTCTTCCTAAAAGTCGTTTATTTAATCTTACTATTCCTGAGAGAAAGGCTTTGGAGGAATACATACAGACAAGCTTGGCCGCCGGTTATATTAGGCCTTCCAAGTCTCCTGTGGCTGTTGGATTTTTTTTTGTAAAAAAAAAAGATGGCGGTTTACGTCCTTGTCTGGACTTTCGTGAGATTAATAAAATTACTGTACGCAATCCTTACCCACTGCCATTGATTCCTTATTTATTTAACCAGTTAGTGGGGGCCAAGTGGTTCTCTAAAATTGATCTCCGGGGGGCATACAATTTGTAGCGCATGAAGGAGGGTGATGAATGGAAGACTGCTTTTAACACTCCTGTGGGTCATTTTGAGAATCTGGTTATGCCTTTTGGTCTTACCAATGCTCCAGCATTTTTTCAGAATCTTATTAATGACATCCTTAGACCTGTAATCAGCAAAAATGTGGTTGTGTATTTGGATGACATTCTGATTTATTCGCCTGATCTGGAGTCTCATTGGCGGAGCGTACGTGAGGTATTACAGTTATTAATGGACAATTCGCTTTTTGCTAAGCTGGAGAAATGTGAGTTCGCTGTACAGAGAATTAGTTTTTTGGGCTACATTATCTCCAGTGAAGGTTTTGAGATGGACCCGGTTAAAGTTCAAGCTGTGCAGGAATGGCCTAGGCCTATTGGTTTGAAATCGATACAGAGGTTTTTGGGTTTCGCCAATTATTACAGAAAATTCATAAAAAAATTTTCTATTATTGTCAAACCGCTGACCGATCTCACCAGGAAAGGTGCTAATGCGGTTCAGTGGACTTCTGAGGCCATTGAAGCTTTTGTGTTTCTAAAGGAGAGGTTCACCTCTGCTCCCATCCTTATGCAGCCTGATGTGACTAAGCCGTTTTTGGTTGAGGTTGATGCTTCTTCGGTGGGGGTCGGTGCGGTGTTGTCTCAGGAAAACAAGGATGGAGTACATCCCTGTGCCTTTTTTTCAAAAAAATTTTCTGAGACTGAACTTAATTACGATATTGGTAATCGGGAATTGCTGGCGATTAAACTCGCATTTGAACACTGGCGTCACCTCTTGGAAGGTGCTGAATTTCCCATTCAGGTTTTCACTGATCATAAAAATCTGATCTATCTTGATGCTGCCAAGCGCTTGAATGCCCGTCAGGCTAGGTGGGCACTTTTTTTCTCGCGGTTTAATTTTTCCGTTACTTACATCCCGGGTACCAAGAATGTTAAAGCGGATGCTTTGTCTCGCAGCTTTTCTCCCATGGTCGGTGTTGTGGAGGAAGAGGAGAGCATTTTACAAGAAGGTGTTGTGATTGCTGCTTTGGACTCCGTTTTGGACGATGAGATTCTTAAAGCTCAGGAGAATGCCCCATCTAACACTCCCCATGGGAGGTTGTTTGTGCCTAGGACCTTTAGGAGAGATTTGTTTGTTGAGTGTCATGAGTCTCGGCTGGCAGGTCATCCAGGAATTTCTGAGACAAAGAGACTTGTGGGTCGCAGTTTTTGGTGGCCTGGATGGCAGAAGGAAGTCATTAAGTGGGTGCGCCAACGTACTGTGTGTGCTAGATCCAAGTCTTTGCATGCTCCTGCTGCGGGGTTGCTTTGCCCTCTGGAGGTTCCTAGTGCACCTTGGACACATATGGCTATGGACTTTATTACTGACCTTCCCCCCTCTGAAGGTTTCACGGTCATCTGGGTGGTCGTGGACCGTTTTTGCAAGATGTGTCACTTGGTTCCCTTCATCAAACTGCCTTGCGCTAAGACACTCGCTAAGGCCTTTGTCAAGGAAATTGTCAGACTACATGGTGTTCCTACTGACATTGTTTCTGATACGGGACATCAGTTCGTGGCTCGTTTTTGGCGTGCCTTTTGTGACAGGTTGGGAGTTCATTTGTCGTTTTCATCTGGATATCATCCTGAGTCTAATGGCCAGACAGAAAGGAAGAACCAGGATGTTGAGCAGTTCTTGCGTTGTTTTGTGGCAGACAATCAAGAGGGGTGGTCTGAGTTTCTGCCACTTGCTGAATTTGCTCTTAACAACCATACATCCTCTTCTGCTGGGTGTTCGCCTTTTTTTTGTTGTTTTGGGAGACATCCGTCTTTTGGGTCATTCTCCAAATTGGTTTCGGCTGTGCCTGAGGAGGAGAGTTTTTCCGGTGATTTGGAGAGAGTTTGGACGGATGTACGTGGTAATCTTCAGGAGGCTAACAAAAAATCTAAGAGGTACTTTGATAGGAAACGGCAAGAGGTTTTGTTTGCTGTTGGTGACATGGTTTGGTTGTCCTCTAAGAATCTGCGATTGAGGATTCCTTCTACAAAATTGGGTCCCAAGTTCATAGGGCCCTTTAAGGTGCTTCAGATAGTTAACCAATCTGCTGTTACGTTGGAGGTTCCTACGTCCTGGAAGATTAACCCGGTGTTTCATGTTTCTCTGTTGAAAAAAGCTGATGTGTCGGATGGTGACGCCTCTGCCACTGTTCCTCCGGTGGTGGAGAACGGGGAATATGAAATTTCCCGCATCCTAAATTCTAGACGGTATAGAGGGAGTTTGCAGTATCTCGTCGCTTGGAAGGGTTTCGGACCTGAGGATAACTCATGGGTGAGGGCGGATGATGTTTCTGCTTCCAGACTTGTCACAGCGTTTCACAGGAGGTTTCCTGGTAAGCCTGGGCCTAGAGGATCCGGAGGATCCTCTTAGAAGAGGGGGTACTGTTAGAACTCTCCTGTTAGGTTTTTTTTAGTTTGCTGGTCACATGACCATTTTTGCCTATTTAATCCGGCTCCGCCCTCCTGGTCTTGCTGGACTTCATTGTATTTACTACTCTTGAGCTAGCTTGGTGCTCTGTTGCCGTTCTCTGTTAGTTTTGCTAGGTCTTCTGACCTCTATGCTTTTTGTTGTGTGTTTGTCTTTGACTGCTACTATTTCTGCTAGGAGGTGTCCAACTTATCCCAGTCCCTAGTTCTTGTAGGGATCCCTCCCTCACATCTATAGGTCTTCGTTCAGACTAGCCGAGGACTTTAGCGGGTCTGATCGCAGGATCAGGTTCCCCGTTACATCGTAGGGATCTAGTTTAGTTCTATTGTAGGGACAGTTCTCCTGTCTTTCCTTAGTCCCTGTAGCAGATCATAACAATAAATTACTAATGCTGAGAATTATTCTTTATTCTTTCCCACCATACTCACTTGTGTAATTATCTATTTTTAAGAATTCTCCTCTCACATCTTCTACAATAGCAGAGACTTGGAAGGTGTAATGATTTCCAGGTATCAGGCCTCCAGCAGTGTAGGAAGTTGTAGGCACAATTATATAGAATGTAGAATCTTCCACCATCTGGATCAGGTAAGAGCTCACATTTCCAATTGGTTTTTCCCAGTATAGTGATATTGAATTGGTGGTGATGTTCTCTGTCATCAGGTTTCTGACCACTTCAGGTCCTGGAAGAATAGACAACGATCATGAATAATAATCTACAACACTGTTTATTGCTTACTTACTGGTTTACTGCAATCAGTAGGAATAATGAATTCTACCTTGATAATTTAGATTAGTTAGAACGTATTACACGGTTACATCCATGAATAAAGATATATAATCCATATAAGAGAACTGTATTGTCACTCTAATTTCTATTTTGGAAACAGAAAGAACAAAATGGAAATAGTCCTATATAATACATTACTTTACCTCTGTTAACATGGCGGCTCCTCTGTTCATCTTTTAAAGGTGTAACATTAACAATCAGGTAAATACTAGGTGGTTATCCAGAAATAAGAAAGAAATTTAGCCTTATTAAACCACTTAGCAGAGTGTTTTAAAATAGCTTTGGCAGAAAAGAAATTTCTAAACCAATGGGAATGAGCTAAAATAGTCACACAAGAACAAAACATCACCAATGCATTGTTTTTCCTTAACAAGTTAAAAAAGGCTACATTATGTTGTATTTCTTGGGCCTTGAATAGCCTTATGTCGAACAGAAGCTATTACACATGAACTACACAAAAAAATGATCAAATAATTTTTTTTTCACACTTACTTGTGAAATTAGCTGCTAATGAGTTGGCCCCAATTATATCTCCTCCGACAACAGCGGAGACCAAGATTATGTAATAATTCCCCGGTGTCAGGCCTCCAATTGTATCAGAAGTTGTAGTCACAGTTTTATTGAAAGTTGGATCTCCCAGTATCTGGATCCAGTAAGAATCTGCTTTTCCAGTAGACAATTCCCAGGATAGGGATATAGAAATGGTGGTGATGTTCTCTGCCTTCAGGTTCTTGACTATATTAGGTTCTAGAAGAAAATGTACAATAATTTCATTTATTCCTTTGGGACCCAGTTTTTTAACAACTGCACTAGTTTAGTAGTGAGAATAAGAAGAAATATCGAACTTAATGTAATAAAGCAATTCAATAAACATTTTTTCCACACAAAACATTCAAATAATGTTACAAAAGCCAAAACCGCATTGCCATTAACCTGATTGTCCGGTCTGTTCAGTATGAGGAGATCCAAGATAGGGCCAAGTCTATGATGCCAAGAGAGGAGAGAGTCTGTTGTAAGAGGGAATGGTCCACTGTGTTGAAGGGAGATGACTGGTCCAGGAGGATGAGGACAGAGTAGTGTCACTTGTATTTGGCAGTTAGTAGGTCAGTGGTGACTTTAGTCAGGGCTGTTTCAGTAGAATGGTGCGGTCGGAAGCCAGATTGTAAGCGGTCAAACAGGGAGCAGGAGAAGAGGTGGGTGGATACTTCAAGTTAGACATGTTGTTCCAGTAGTTTTGAGGCATAGGGGAGAAGTGATATGGGGCGATTGCTAGTCAGAGAGAATGTGTCAAGGGAGGGCTTTTTGAGGATGGATGAAGCAGGAAGGGAAGACATCAGTTGTTAATGACAGGTTGAAGAGGTGGGTTAGGGTTAGGATGAAGACTGTAGTAAGTTTTGGGATCAGGTGGGACGGGATTGAATGAATTCAGTCTCTGCATTAGTCAAAGACTACTACACCCATCTTATTTAATTCAAATGGTTATCACAATGTTCTATATTGTGTTAAATAGCACAGCAGATAACATCTACTTTATATTTACTAAGCGCTATCACTGTGCGTCATCTATGGTGTTGGATAGGACTGCTGGTAACATTTACTACATTATTGGTACTCTGAGTTATTACAATTCCATGGTATTTTAAAGGACTGACTGCAGGTTTCCACTGTACATTATACAGTATGTACTCGTAGTATTACCTATGGTATTACATATTACTGCCGGTAATATCTAATATATTATCATTATCTAATTAATTCTCTTTTTTATCTTTTTAGAGGAAAGGGCACGTGTAGCCATAATCTTTAGCTGCTGATCTTTTCTAACCCTAACAACGCCCCTAATTATCTATAATTAGGCTCATTGACCTAAGTACTTTGAGGGAACACTGGCCTGAATACCTTTAAAAAAAAAAAAACAATAGTAGAAATTATGGGTAACGAAATTCTGCAGAAGGGATGTTGATTAGTGTTGAGCCACCCCCGTAGTGTTCGAGTTCGGTTCGGTTAATCGAACACCCGTGTGTTCGCCGAACTGTTCGTCGAACTGTTCGTCGAACACCTTCGAACACCGTTAAAACCAATGGCAGGCAAACAAAAACACATAGAAACACATAGAAAACACCTTCAAAGGTGTCCAAAAGCTGACAAACTGCTCAGAAGACACAACTAACACATGGAAAAGTGACAAGTACATATAGTCATGCGAAAAGAAAAGAGGTGGAGGAGTAAAAGGAGGGGGAGACACAGATATAGGCATGTCATGCCCTTCTAAAATCCAAAAAGTGAGAAGCCGAGACGGCCAGTCCGCTCCTGCCCGTGCCACCTCCGTGTCGCCGGGTTTGTGCCAGAGCCGAGGTGAACCCTGACGGCCAGCCCCCCTCTCCCAATACTGGTGCCTGTCCGCTGGTGGGTCGAGAGAGCCCCCCTGTGGTGGAGGCAGCTCTAAGCTTTTTAATTTAAATTGTCCCTCTAATTTGAATGAATACACTTTAAATCCATTTACAAGGATCTATTGGAGGGCAAGTCTCATGCCAGCAGCCGCGTAATTCCAGCTCCAGTAGCGTCCACTAAAGCTGCTGCAGTTAAAAAGCTTTTATAAGGATCGAGCTCGGCTGTCCACCGCAAGGCATCCTAGTGCCAGTCCCAGCCCCTATGCCTTGGGGTGCCTCCTGATGCTCTTCACTAAGTATCCCGTGGTCCCGAAGCATTTCCTTTGAAAAAATTAAGTGTCCAAACTACAGGTGGTGTAGCTTGCTTAACAGCCGGGATAATCCGCTGACTAGCAGACACTGCTACTAGGCACAAAGTATTTCCTGGGCTAGATGCAGTTAAAAATTTGTAAGTAGATACTCTCGTTGGATGCTGAGAAAGCATTCCATAGAGTCTCCTGGCACGCCATATATGATTCTCTTAAAAAGCTTGGGGTAGGGGTCTAGGGGACCCTTTTATAGCCAAAATCACGGCCCTGTATCACAAAACGTCACCTAGGCTGAAGATAAATGGAACTGTAGCACCGAGGGCTCGGTTGCTACAGACGTATTGCACCTCACCCAGAGGTGTGATATCTCACTCTCAGATAAGGATGGAGTGTGGATCAGGACCCGACACCTGCATGCATTACACCACATTGCCGTGGGGCAGGGCGACCAATATGCCCCTAAGATGGGCACGACAGTCCCTGTCCCTGGCTGGAGTGGGGGGAGGGAACACTGAGGAAGGGGAACCCTGCAGTGCAGGAGCAGGGAGGAAGCAGTTCCTGGGTGCATTGAGAAGGGAGTATAAAAGGTGGGCACCATCTTAGTTCAGTGCAGAGAAGTCTGAGCAGAAGTGGCAGGGAGCAGGGGCTCTGCATGAGCTCTGCTCCAGAGGTGGGCCTAGTAACAGAGGCCCAGGCCTGCAAGAGGGAGAAGGAAGGAAGAGGAGCGGAGAAGGCTCCAGGAACGAGGAATGAAGGGATCCCAGGGGTGCGGACGGGCGAGTCGCCACCGCACGCCCGAATCCACCTGCGTGGAGGGGTCAGGCCAAAGGGGGAGACCGGTCCCCGAACTAGTGGAGGCAGGAAACGACCCTCAGCTAGAAACCGGAGGCTCTGACATTTTATGTGGCGCAGCCCCTTGCTCCACCCGCTAGGAAGGCACCACATAGGGTCAGGTAAACTGGAGCCAAGTTTACCAAGAGGAGGCCCGAGGCAGCCGGACAGAAGTGTTGGTAAGAAAGGCCAGACAAAGGACACACAAAGGGGGTCCTGTGAAGCGCTCCAAAGTTATCTGGGAGTTGTCTGAGCCCCTCACCTGGTGAGCACAGTACGACGTGGGCAGCCGTTACCTGCAGACGTGGTCTGGATAATAAGAACTGTGAGTAAAGGCCCTGAACTGCATCACTGACTCCGTGTCGTTACTGCTGCTGCCCTGCACCATCACCCCCATCCTCCGCATACACTGCCCTGAGGCTATACTCCTCCCGTGGGGAGTTATGCTACGCTCTGCTGCACCCACAACACCAGCCTTAGCGGTCTGCCCTGTAGCGGCGGTTCACTCTGACCGCAATCCACGGGTGGCGTAGTCGGACATTTAAACATCAAAACCACATAAATAGTTCCGCCACTGGTTTGACCGCCCTGAGCCACGGAACCGGATCGCCGCCACGAAGACTACAACCACCAGCATCCACCAAAAAGGGTCCGGCTCCGGGTGTCCCAAGGCCCAGGGGGTGCGTCAGAACATTTTCATCACCTTTCACAATCACCAATGGGACAAGGCAGGGATGTCCTCTGTCCCCTCTCTTATACATCCTAGTGACGGAGCACCTGCTCTCATCAATTCGCCATAACCCCAATATTAGGTGGATTGAGGTGGGAGGCACCGAGTACAAGTGCTCTCTATTTGCTGATGATGTCCTAGTATATATCACTCAATCACATATATCCATCCCTGCTGTTATGGCTGAAATAGATCACTTTGTTACATGGTAAAATTTTAAAATCAATGCAGCGAAGTCTGAGGCCCTCGATGTCTCCCTCCCTAAATCCATATAGGATTCCATCCAGTCCAACTTTCCCTTTGCCTGGCCCTCACAGGGTATCAAATACTTAGGAATTCCAATTCATAGAGACCTCTCCCATCTATGTTATCTTAATTTTGGGCCCTTTATTGAACAATTCCATACAGACCACGGTTGGCAAGTTGGAACTGTGAGATTCACTACGTGCACCACTGGTATTTTGTGGAAAAGCACATGTAAGATTCTGCAACAGTCTCTGCTGATACTCCTGCATGCGTGCATCCCTTTCTATGGCAGGAATAATTTCTGCAAATTTACTTTTGTACCGGGGATCTAACAGTGTGGCAACCCAGTAGTCAGGATTATTTCTAATTCTCACAATTCGAGGGTCATGTTGCAGGTAGTGCAGCAAGAAGGCACTCATGTGTGTTGCGCATCCAGGAGCACCAAGTCCCTGTTGTGTTGGTGGCGAGGTAACAATCATGCTTCCTTCCTCTGTCCTCTCCCCCCAACCTCGCACAACAGAAATGTGATCAAGGTCTCCCTCATCTGATGAGTCTTCCATCAGTTCGTCCTCCACTTCTTCCTGGGCTCCTGCACCTTCCTCACTAGTTTGGCTGCTACCATGCGCCCTGGTAAAATCATCTCCCCCACCCTCACATGCCTGCCGCCCTGGTGCTGCCGACCGTCTGGACCTTGCAGATGTTAGCCCTTCCGCATACAACTCCTCCTCCTCTACTTCCTCCACCTCCTCTTGTGCCACCACCTGACTCCGAATTCTGTTTAACATGTGCTCCAGCATGTAAATCACCGGAATAGTCATGCTGATAATGGCATCGTCAGCACTAAACATCTTCGTCGCCATTTCAAAACTGTGCAGAAGGGTGCATAGGTCCCTGATCTGAGACCACTCCTCCAGCGTGATTTGCCCCACCTCTGAATCTCGTTGGCCCAGGCTATACGTCAGAACGTATTGCACCAGGGCTTGTCGGTGCTGCCACAGTCGCTGCAACATGTGCAGAGTTGAATTCCACCGGGTAGGCACATCGCATTTTAGCCGGTGAAGTGGCAGGCCCAACGACTTCTGTAGAGATGTAAGTCGCTGAGCTGCGGGATGCGAACGGCGGAAGTGAGCACACAGCGACCGTGCCCTCTGCAGAAGGCCATCTAGTCTGGGATAGTGGGCTAAAAATTGCTGGACAACCAGGTTCAACACGTGAGCCATACAAGACACGTGTGTGACATTGCCCCGGCGAAGGGCCGCACCCAGGTTTGCAGCATTGTCGCACACGGCCTTCCCTGGTTTCAGGTCCAGTGGAGACAACCATTCATGAAATTGGTTCTCCAGAGCTGACCACAACTCCTCAGCTGTGTGACTCACATTTCCCAGACATTTCAATGTAAAAACCGCCTGATGACGTTGAGCCCTACTGCCAGCATAGTAAGGAGGTGTGCAGGATCCCTTCTGTGCAGTTAGAAAGCTTGTGGCATGACCAGACAGGCTTTGGGTGCAGGTGGAAGACCGAGAGGAGGTTGAGGAGGCAGAAGCAGTGGAGGAAAAATGACATAAAGAGGATTGACGCACAACTCGTGGGGACGGCAAGACTTGGACAGCAGCCCCTTGTCCTGCTGTCACCATAGTTACCCAGTGCCCAGTCAGCGACATGTAACGCCCCTGTCCATGCCTACTCGTCCAAGTGTCTGTGGTGAAATGCACCCTGTCACACACAGAGTTTCTCAAAGAAGCGGTGATGTTGTGTGCGACATGCTGGTGGAGCGCAGGCACACCTTTCTTTGAGAAGTAGTGCCGACTGGGCATCTGGTACTGGGGCACTGCGACGGACATAAGGTCTCGAAAATCCTCTGTGTCCACCAGGCGGAAAGGCAGCATTTCTGTAGCCAAGAGCTTGCAGATGGTGAAATTCAACCTCTTAGCTTTCTCATGGCTAGGAGGAAATGGTCTTTTACTTGTCCACATCTGAGGGACCGAGGGCTGGCTATTGTGCTTAGACGGGGTTGATAAGGGTGTCCCCGGCAAACTGCCGGTCTGTGAGGAAGATGCAGGCGGACATGTTAGGTTGCCTTGATCCAAAGGTGGTGCTATCGATGTCGGACAGCGCTCAAGACCAGCTGGTGTTACCACCTCCAAAGAAAATGATGACCTGCCAATCACGCTGGCTGTTGCGGGTAAAGAGGTGGCAGGTCTGCGCCCCAAAACAGGTGTGACTGCTGTCCCCCCAGTCACAGAGGATGAAGAGGCCGCGGATGCACAAGATATGGCAGACGGTGGTTGGCCCGGCCGGCTAGACCGCATTGTAGCACACTGAGCTTCCCACTGCAACTTATGCTTCATGTCCATGTGCCGGTTCATGCATGAAGTACTCAAACTATGTATTTTTTGGCCTCTACTTAGCTTTTGCTGACAAATGTTACAGATAACACGAGTTGGGTCATCTTTATCGATCTGAAAAAATGCCCAGGCTATGCAAGGCTTAGCACCCATGCGACCTGAAGAGCCACCACGACTTGTGGTGAGAGGCAGAGTTGTGTTTGAGGATGCAGTTGTTGACGTGCTTCCAGTACTACGTCTCTGTCCAGGAAGGCGCAACCTGACCTCGTCGTCACTAGCATCTTCCTCCACCTCCTCTGCTGACCTCATCTCTTGGCTGACTGTGGGTTGACAGTAAGTGGGATCTCCGACCTCATCATCATCACCCTGTGCGTTATCACACCCGTCGTCCTCAGAGCCAACCTGTTCCTGCCCTGACAAAAAACTAAAGTTGTCGCTCCAATCAGGTATTTGAGTCTTATCATCGTCTTCCTCATTGTCTCCACCAACAGGAGTTACAGTTTGGGAATGAGGGTCTACATTATGGTCAGAACCTTCTGCGTCTGGTCCTGGATCCGACTCATAAAGATTCTGGGCATCAGTGCAGATCATTTCCTCGTCTGGATTCACAGAAGCGCTGGAGTCGACCTCTGATTCCCAGGCTATAGTATGAGTAAACAGCTCTGCAGACTCAACCATCTGTTCTACCTCATACTCAGACGGGCAGCTGGAGATTTGGGAGCTGTGAGGAAGCAAGTGCGATTTGGGTGACACCTTTGAGGACTGGAGTATTTGTGATGTTGAAGTTGATGTGGAGGAGAGCCCACTTAAAGGAGCACTTGATATCCGTTGAAGCACCTGCTGTTTTTGTGCCTCATCTGGAATTTGTAGCGATTGGCGTGGCCGTAAGAAAGGGATCTTATCACATTGTCCGCTAAAAGAAGTAGACATTTTAGTTTGGCTGGAAGATGGTCTTTCTTCTGCACCTACCCCACGGACACAACCTTTTTTCCCCTTCCCAACACGCCTATTCCCCTTTCCACCAGCAGCAGGCCTTTTTCCACTCATTTTGGTGGTTAACTAATTCACAACTCTGGAGTTGTTTGCACAAAAAAACAATGGATGGTAACCGAGCAGAGCTGAGTGGCCAAACTGTGGTATTAGGCCAAAACTATTGGCTGGGTTAGATGCAGAAAAAAATTATTTTTAATTTGCAACCTGATGGAGGTCAGTATAGATGGACTAATAGACCAAGTCCCACACACCGCTAGAAGCCCAAATATTTTTTCAGAGCTAGATGCAGAAAATTTTTTTATTCAATTTGCAACCTGATGGAGGTCAGTATAGATGGACTAATAGACCAAGTCCCACACACTGCTAGAAGCCCAAATATTTTTTCAGAGCTAGATGCAGAAAAAAATTATTTTGAATTTGCAACCTGATGGAGTTCAGTATAGATGGACTAATAGACCAAGTCCCACACACTGCTAGAAGCCCAAATATTTTTTCAGAGCTAGATGCAGAAAAAAATTATTTTTAATTTGCAACCTGATGGAGGTCAGTATAGATGGACTAATAGAACAAGTCCCACACGCTGCTAGAAGCCCAAATATTTTTTCAGAGATAAATGAAGAAAAAAATTATTTTTAATTTGCAACCTGATGGAGGTCAGTATAGATGGACTAATAGACCAAGTCCCACACACTGCTAGAAGCCCAAATATTTTTTCAGAGCTAGATGCAGAAAAAAATTATTTTTAATTTGCAACCTGATGGAGGTCAGTATAGATGGACTAATAGACCAAGTCCCACACACCGCTAGAAGCCCAAATATTTTTTCAGAGCTAGATGCAGAAAAAAATTATATTCAATTTGCAACCTGCTGGAGGTCAGTATAGAAGGACTAATAGAACAAGTCCCACACACTGCTAGAAGCCCAAATATTTTTTCAGAGCTAAATGAAGAAAAAAATTATTTTTAATTTGCAACCTGATGGAGGTCAGTATAGATGGACTAATAGACCAAGTCCCACACACTGCTAGAAGCCCAAATATTTTTTCAGAGCTAGATGCAGAAAAAAATTATATTCAGTTTGCAACCTGATGGAGGTCAGTATAGATGGACTAATAGAATGATGCTATGCCCAAAAGATTTTACTTCACTAGGTGCAGTAAAAAAATTGGTATTCTATACACAGGTGGTATATCTTGCAACACAGATAGGCTACTCCACTGACTAACACACTCTGCAATAGGCCAAAAAGGATTAGCTTTGCTAGATTCAGCCAAATGCTGTGAAAAAAACTTGCACAGCACTGGCACAGACCTGCCTGGCAAAAACTGATAGGAACTGATGTAACCTAGTCCTGAAAAGGACTCCAATTACAATTAGTCTTTACTCCCACAATCTATCTATTTAAGAGCACAGACCTGCCTGATAAAAGTCGTAGGAAATGCTGTAACCTAGTCCTTAAAAGGACTGCAATCACAACTATTCCCTACTCCCAAGCTATCTGTATATTTGTGCGAAAATTGGCTTGAAATTAACAAGGTATAGCGCACACAGCAACAGTGGTGCCGTCTAACACGCAGCTGCAGCAGTGAGAAAATGGTGGCGACGGGGAAAATGGCTTGGTCTTATAGGGCAAGGACATGTGACATACACTGCCAATCACACATGCCCTTGCTTGTGTGAAAAAAAGCACTTCGCTCCGTGTGTGCGCTGCTGATAGGCTGACAGATTGCACCTCCCCACTGCAAATGCGGGAAAGAGAAAAAAAAATGGAGATCTTCATTGTTCCTGCAGAGATCCATCCCCTGCCCCTCCCCCCGCCCCGCTGTACACTCAAACTGCGTATTAACATTAATTTTCATCATTACTGAGAAAAAATCCAGTTATGATTTTGGTGCACGAACAGTTATCGAACATAACCTCGAACAGACGAATTTTTCTCAAATTGTTCGTGTTCGCCGACCGGCTCGAACACCGCCCAAAACAGCTCGAATTTGAGATTGGCGAACAGTTCGAGTAGAACAATGCTCATCTCTAGTGTTTAGGTCAAGGCATGACTACAATCAACATTGTGCGATGATCAGGATGAAGTGTCTTGGCAATCAAGAAGTATGTAGCTGATTCACAGTACACACGTGTGCGTGCTGATAAGGGCAAATTGAGGACTCTTTCCTACAGGCAATTACGTCAGGTTGAAAGAGCAGCGGCAAAAAAGCCTTGTCTTAGCAGCAGACAAGTTTTTGAAGCTGCTTGTGCCTCCAACGTCCCCCGAACAACAAGATGCAGGGTCCTTCAGAGGTTTGCAGCTATGCATACGCCATCCTGTCGACCTCCTCTATCCACTTCACACAAGCAGAAACGGCTCCAGTGGGCCAAACATTACATGAAGACTGATTTCAAAACTGTTTTGTTCACGGATGAGTGCCGTGCAGCGCTCGATGGTCCAGATGGATGGAGTGGAGGATGGCTGGTTGATGGACACCCCACGCAAACACGGCTACAGCGCCAACAAGGAGGAGGTGGAGTAATGTTTTGGGCTGGAATCATGGGGAGAGAGATTGTCGGCCCCTTTAGGATCCCTGAAGGCGCTAAAGATGAACTCCATAATGTATGTGGATTTTCTCAAACAGCACTTCCTGCCATGGTTCAAGAAGAAGAACCGTGTATTTCACAGCAAGATCATTTTTCTGCATGATAATGCACCATCTCATGCTGCACATAAAACATCTGCATCTCTGGCTGATATGGGCATAAAAGGGGACAAACTTATGGTGTGACCCCCATGCTCCCCTGACCTGTACCCCATTCAGAACCTTTGGAGCATCATTAAAAGGAGTGTCTATGATGGCAGGAGGCAGTTCACATCTAAGCAACAGCTCTGGGAGGGTATTCTGTCCTCATGCAAAACAATTGAAGCAGAAACCATCCAAAACCTGACAAATTCAATGGACGAGAGAGTTCAGAAGCTCCTTTCGAACAAGGGGTCCTATGTGAAAATGTAACATCACCTAGAATAAAGTTTTGAGTTGAAAACTGTTTGATTTCAGTTTCTAACAACCTGCTAATGCTTATAATTTCAAAAATGACCATTTTTTTGGTCTTTATTAAAATGAAAAGGTTGATCGAAAAGTTTGGGGGATCTAAGAGTGTGGCAACCCAGTAGTCATGATTACTTCGAATTCTGACAATATGAGGGTCATGCTGCAGGTAGTGCAGCAAGAAGGCACTTATGTGTCTTGCGCATCTCGGAGCCCCAAAATTATTTTCCGGGCTAGATGCAGCTAAAAATTATTATTAATTTTAAATCTGGTGAAGCTTTAGTATAGATGGCCTAATAGGATCAGTGCTGC
Source organism: Phyllobates terribilis (assembly GCF_046119375.1). Lineage (NCBI taxonomy): Eukaryota > Metazoa > Chordata > Amphibia > Anura > Dendrobatidae > Phyllobates > Phyllobates terribilis. The sequence continues at coordinate 349,211,537 of NW_027362763.1, forward strand.
ACACTGCTACAAAGCCCAAATTATTTTCCAGTCAAGATACAGATAAACATGATTAGTAATTTTAAATCTGGTGGAGCTTTTTATAGATGGCCTAATAGAATCAGTGCTGCACACTGCTACAAAGCCCAAATTATTTTCCAGCCAAGATACAGATAAACATGATTAGTAATTTGAAAGCTTAAAACGGTTGGTAGGGTGATTTTAACCAATCATCAAGCTTTTACTCTCCCCAGGATGACACAGGGGTAGAAAAGTCGTTTCGGATCCATGATTTGTTCATCTTTATGAACGTGAGTCTGTCTACATTATCAGTGGAGAGCCGCGTGCGCTTATCTGTCAGCACACCACCAGCAGCGCTGAACACACGTTCAGACAGAACGCTGGCTGCGGGGCATGACAAGATCTCCAAGGCGTAAGTGGCTAGCTCCGGCCATTTATCCAGATTGGAAGCCCAAAAAGAGCAAGGGTCCAGTGACACAGTCGTGGCTTCAATGTTTACTTGGAGATACTCCTGTACCATCGTCTCTAGGCGTTGACTATGTGTCAGACTTCTTGTCTCCTGTGGCCTTGCAAAGGATGGGCTAAAAAAGTGGTGAAATGATTCCGCAAAATTGATGTTACCAGCAGATACTGTGGTTCTGTTACGGTTTGAGTGCTGAACACTTGACGGTCCCACGGTTGGCAAGTTGGAAGTGTGAGATTCACTACGTGCACCACTGGTATTTTGTGGAAAAGCACATGTATGATTCTGCAACAGTCTCTGCTGATACTCCTGCATGCGTGCATCCCTTTCTATGGCAGGAATAATTTCTGCAAATTTACTTTTGTACCGGGGATCTAACAGTGTGGCAACCCAGTAGTCAGGATTATTTCTAATTCTCACAATTCGAGGGTCATGTTGCAGGTAGTGCAGCAAGAAGGCACTCATGTGTGTTGCGCATCCAGGAGCACCAAGTCCCTGTTGTGTTGGTGGCGAGGTAACAATCATGCTTCCTTCCTCTGTCCTCTCCCCCCAACCTCGCACAACAGAAATGTGATCAAGGTCTCCCTCATCTGATGAGTCTTCCATCAGTTCGTCCTCCACTTCTTCCTGGGCTCCTGCACCTTCCTCACTAGTTTGGCTGCTACCATGCGCCCTGGTAAAACCATCTCCCCCACCCTCACATGCCTGCCGCCTTGGTGCTGCCGACCGTCTGGACCTTGCAGATGTTAGCCCTTCCGCATACAACTCCTCCTCCTCTACTTCCTCCACCTCCTTTTGTGCCACCACCTGACTCCGAATTCTGTTTAACATGTGCTCCAGCATGTAAATCACCGGAATAGTCATGCTGATAATGGCATCGTCAGCACTAAACATCTTCGTCGCCATTTCAAAACTGTGCAGAAGGGTGCATAGGTCCCTGATCTGAGACCACTCCTCCAGCGTGATTTGCCCCACCTCTGAATCTCGTTGGCCCAGGCTATACTACAGAACGTATTGCACCAGGGCTTGTCAGTGCTGCCACAGTCACTGCAACATGTGCAGAGTTGAATTCCACCGGGTAGGCACATCGCATTTTAGCCGGTGAAGTGGCAGGCCCAACGACTTCTGTAGAGATGTAAGTCGCTGAGCTGCGGGATGCGAACGGCGGAAGTGAGCACACAGCGACCGTGCCCTCTGCAGAAGGCCATCTAGTCTGGGATAGTGGGCTAAAAATTGATGGACAACCAGGTTCAACACGTGAGCCATACAAGGCACGTGTGTGACATTGCCCCGGCGAAGGGCCGCACCCAGGTTTGCAGCATTGTCGCACACGGCCTTCCCTGGTTTCAGGTCCAGTGGAGACAACCATTCATGAAATTGGTTCTCCAGAGCTGACCACAACTCCTCAGCTGTGTGACTCACATTTCCCAGACATTTCAATGTAAAAACCGCCTGATGACGTTGAGCCCTACTGCCAGCATAGTAAGGAGGTGTGCAGGATCCCTTCTGCGCAGTTAGAAAGCTTGTGGCATGACCAGACAGGCTTTGGGTGCAGGTGGAAGACCGAGAGGAGGTTGAGGAGGCAGAAGCAGTGGAGGAACTTTGACATAAAGAGGATTGACGCACAACTCGTGGGGACGGCAAGACTTGGACAGCAGCCCCTTGTCCTGCTGTCACCATAGTTACCCAGTGCCCAGTCAGCGACATGTAACGCCCCTGTCCATGCCTACTCGCCCAAGTGTCTGTGGTGAAATGCACCCTGTCACACACAGAGTTTCTCAAAGAAGCGGTGATGTTGTGTGCGACATGCTGGTGGAGCGCAGGCACACCTTTCTTTGATAAGTAGTGCCGACTGGGCATCTGGTACTGGGTCACTGCGACGGACATAAGGTCTCGAAAATCCTCTGTGTCCACCAGGCGGAAAGGCAGCATTTCTGTAGCCAAGAGCTTGCAGATGGTGAAATTCAACCTCTTAGCTTTCTCATGGCTAGGAGGAAATGGTCTTTTACTTGTCCACATCTGAGGGACCGAGGGCTGGCTATTGTGCTTAGACGGGGTTGATAAGGGTGTCCCCGGCAAACTGCCGGTCTGTGAGGAAGATGCAGGCGGACATGTTAGGTTGTCTTGATCCAAAGGTGGTGCTATCGATGTCGGACAGCGCTCAACACCAGCTGGTGTTACCACCTCCAAAGAAAATGATGACCTGCCAATCACGCTGGCTGTTGCGGGTAAAGAGGTGGCAGGTCTGCGCCCCAAAACAGGTGTGACTGCTGTCCCCCCAGTCACAGAGGATGAAGAGGCCGCGGATGCACAAGATATGGCAGACGGTGGTTGGCCCGGCCGGCTAGGCCGCATTGTAGCACACTGAGCTTCCCACTGCAACTTATGCTTCATGTCCATGTGCCGGTTCATGTATGAAGTACTCAAACTATGTATTTTTTGGCCTCTACTTAGCTTTTGCTGACAAATGTTACAGATAACACGAGTTGGGTCATCTTTATCGATCTGAAAAAATGCCCAGGCTATGCAAGGCTTAGCACCCATGCGACCTGAAGAGCCACCACGACTTGTGGTGAGAGGCAGAGTTGTGTTTGAGGATGCAGTTGTTGACGTGCTTCCAGTACTACGTCTCTGTCCAGGAAGGCGCAACCTGACCTCGTCGTCACTAGCATCTTCCTCCACCTCCTCTGCTGACCTCATCTCTTGGCTGACTGTGGGTTGACAGTAAGTGGGATCTCCAACCTCATCATCATCACCCTGTGCGTTATCACACCCGTCGTCCTCAGAGCCAACCTGTTCCTGCCCTGACAAAAAACTAAAGTTGTCGCTCCAATCAGGTATTTGAGTCTTATCATCGTCTTCCTCATTGTCTCCACCAACAGGAGTTACAGTTTGGGAATGAGGGTCTACATTATGGTCAGAACCTTCTGCGTCTGGTCCTGGATCCGACTCATAAAGATTCTGGGCATCAGTGCAGATCATTTCCTCGTCTGGATTCACAGAAGCGCTGGAGTCGACCTCTGATTCCCAGGCTATAGTATGAGTAAACAGCTCTGCAGACTCAACCATCTGTTCTACCTCATACTCAGACAGGCAGCTGGAGATTTGGGAGCTGTGAGGAAGCAAGTGCGATTGGGGTGACACCTTTGAGGACTGGAGTATTTGTGATGTTGAAGTTGATGTGGAGGAGAGCCCACTTAAAGGAGCACTTGATATCCGTTGAAGCACCTGCTGTTTTTGTGCCTCATCTGGAATTTGTAGCGATTGGCGTGGCCGTAAGAAAGGGATCTTATTACATTGTCCGCTAAAAGAAGTAGACATTTTAGTTTGGCTGGTAGATGGTCTTTCTTCTGCAGATGTTACTGTTGCTTTAACACCTACCCCACGGACACAACCTTTTTTCCCCTTCCCAACACGCCTATTCCCCTTTCCACCAGCAGCAGGCCTTTTTCCACTCATTTTGGTGGTTAACTAATTCACAACTCTGGAGTTGTTTGCACAAAAAAACAATGGATGGGAACCGAGCAGAGCTGAGTGGCCAAACTGTGGTATTAGGCCAAAACTATTGGCTGGGTTAGATGCAGAAAAAAATTATATTCAATTTGCAACCTGATGGAGGTCTGTATAGATGGATTAATAGAACAAGTCCCACACACAGCTAGAAGCCCAATATTTTTTCAGAGGTAGATGCAGAAAAAAATATATTCAGTTTGCAACCTGATGGAGGTCAGTATAGATGGACTAATACAACAAGTCCCACACACAGCTAGAAGCCCAATATTTTTTCAGAGGTAGATGCAGAAAAAAATATATTCAGTTTGCAACCTGATGGAGGTCTGTATAGATGGATTAATAGAACAAGTCCCACACACAGCTAGAAGCCCAATATTTTTTCAGAGGTAGATGCAGAAAAAAATATATTCAGTTTGCAACCTGATGGAGGTCTGTATAGATGGATTAATAGAACAAGTCCCACACACAGCTAGAAGCCCAATATTTTTTCAGAGGTAGATGCAGAAAAAAATATATTCAGTTTGCAACCTGATGGAGGTCTGTATAGATGGATTAATAGAACAAGTCCCACACACAGCTAGAAGCCCAATATTTTTTCAGAGGTAGATGCAGAAAAAAATATATTCAGTTTGCAACCTGATGGAGGTCTGTATAGATGGATTAATAGAACAAGTCCCACACACAGCTAGAAGCCCAATATTTTTTCAGAGGTAGATGCAGAAAAAAATATATTCAGTTTGCAACCTGATGGAGGTCTGTATAGATGGATTAATAGAACAAGTCCCACACACAGCTAGAAGCCCAATATTTTTTCAGAGGTAGATGCAGAAAAAAATATATTCAGTTTGCAACCTGATGGAGGTCTGTATAGATGGATTAATAGAACAAGTCCCACACACAGCTAGAAGCCCAATATTTTTTCAGAGGTAGATGCAGAAAAAAATATATTCAGTTTGCAACCTGATGGAGGTCTGTATAGATGGATTAATAGAACAAGTCCCACACACAGCTAGAAGCCCAATATTTTTTCAGAGGTAGATGCAGAAAAAAATATATTCAGTTTGCAACCTGATGGAGGTCAGTATAGATGGACTAATAGAATGATGCTATGCCCAAAAGATTTTACTTCACTAGGTGCAGTAAAAAAATTGGTATTCTATACACAGGTGGTATATCTTGCAACACAGATAGGCTACTCCACTGACTAACACACTCTGCAATAGGCCAAAAAGGATTAGCTTTGCTAGATACAGCCAAATGCTGTGAAAAAAACTTGCACAGCACTGGCACAGACCTGCCTGGCAAAAACTGATAGGAACTGATGTAACCTAGTCCTGAAAAGGACTCCAATTACAATTAGTCTTTACTCCCACAATCTATCTATTTAAGAGCACAGACCTGCCTGATAAAAGTCGTAGGAAATGCTGTAACCTAGTCCTTAAAAGGACTGCAATCACAACTATTCCCTACTCCCAAGCTATCTTTAGATTTGTGCGAAAATTGGCTTGAAATTAACAAGGTATAGCGCACACAGCAACAGCGGTGCCGTCTAACACGCAGCTGCAGCAGTGAGAAAATGGTGGCGACGGGGAAAATGGCTTGGTCTTATAGGGCAAGGACACGTGACATACACTGCCAATGACACATGCCCTTGCTTGTGTGAAAAAAAGCACTTCGCTCCGTGTGTGCGCTGCTGATAGGCTGACAGATTGCACCTCCCCACTGCAAATGCGGGAAAGAGAAAAAAAAATGGAGATCTTCATTGTTCCTGCAGAGATCCATCCCCTGCCCCTCCCCCCACCCCGCTGTACACTCAAACTGCGTATTAACATTAATTTTCATCATTACTGAGAAAAAATCCAGTTATGATTTTGGTGCACGAACAGTTATCGAACATAACCTCGAACAGCCGAATTTTTCTCAAATTGTTCGTGTTCGCCGAACGGCTCGAACACCGCCCAAAACAGCTCGAATTTGAGATTGGCGAACAGTTCGAGTAGAACAACGCTCATCTCTAGTTGGAACTCTACATTGCAGATGTTCGGAAGGATTTGTGAGCAGAAAAGGGCAGTTGTTGACTACCAGCATCAACAAGGCCGTCATTATTCAGGTCAGACTCCACACATAAAACTTCTGGAGTGGACATGGATGTCAGACATATGAACCATCCTACAAAACTTTGAGGACTCCACCAAGATGGTGAGCGGCGATGACGCCATAGTTAGCATTACCATCCCGCCTCTCTGTCTTCCGAAACGCTCTCTGCTCACAATTAAAGAGGATGCATTGCAGGCGGAGCATGATGAGATGGAGCAAGGAACCATACAGGGTGATTCCACACAACCGAGCCATCTCATCCCAATGTGGATTGGGTGACAAGGAAGAAGAGGAGGAGGAAGAAGAACAGGAGCTAGTTTCCTGCGCTATAGACAGTACTACCTGCACAACTGTCATACCATCTCTTCAGCGTGGACGACCTGAGGACAGGGAGGAGGAGGAAGAGGAGGAGGTTGAGGAAGAGAGCATGGTCAGTCGTCCTCTTGGTGAGGACACGGAAGTCTTGCCTCTTTGCAGTCTAGCATACATGGCTGAGTTTATGTTACGCTGCCTTTTCCGTGACCCTCGCGTTGTCCAAATTATGGGTGACAGTCATTACTGGTTGGTGACACTTCTAGGAGTACTTTCTGTCTCTTATTCCCGCGCAGGACAAGCCTTATAAAATGGGGCAGTACGAGAAGGCCCTTGTTGTGGAATTATTAAAAAAATTCCCTTCTGAAAACGCTGGTGGCAGAGGTCACAGTTCGTTGGACAACCAAGGAGTACAGGCGAGACACAAATGCAATCCAGCAGAGGCAGAGGAACACTGTCAAAGTTCTGGGACAGTTTTCTCAGACCCTCCCATTGCACAAGCCCTGATGCGCAGGGTACTCTCCCAAGGAGGGAAAAGTTGAGGAAGATGCTGGGGGAGTACCTTGCCGACCATACCAACGTCCTCCGTGATTCCTTTGTGCCTTCTAATTATTGGGTATCCAAGCTGGACACGTGACATGAACTGGCTCTCTACGCCTTGGAGGTCCTGGCCTGCACTGCCGCTAGCGTTTTGTCACAGCGGGTTTTTAGTGCCGCCGGTGGAATTATAGCCAATAGGCACATCCACCTGTCAGCTGATAATGCTGACAGGCTGACTCTTATAAAAATTAACAAGGGCTGCATTGGGCAAGACTTCTCAACACTATCGAATGATAGCAGCGTAACAAACTCAAATACAGTGTCTTTTTTTGGGAGATCTAACTGTATTCCCATGAACCTCTGTCTTCACACCCAGACATGGGTATAAGCTTCCTGATTTTGTCTATTTGCTCTTGTCCTCCTCCTTCTCTGTATCCTCATGCTCCACCACCATATCACCACCATATGTACCATATCAACATATCTACGTCTCCTCCAAATTTTGGGAAGCCGTTGCTTCACTGCATAGGCAAACAGTATGGGAGACACACTTCCTAATAAAGGGAACTGTTATGTTCTGCTACCAAAGCTAAGGAAAGAGAGGAGATCTGTCCCTACTATAGGACTCAGCTGAATCCCTACGATGTAACAGGGAACCTGATCCTGCGATCAGACCTGCTAAAGTCCTAATCTAGTCTGTACGGAGACCTATAGATGTGGGGAGGGAATCCCTACAAGTACTAAGGACTGGGAGGAATATGGGACACCTCCTAACAGAAATAGTAGCAGACAGACGAACAAACAAAATAGATAGAACATAGAGGTCCGTAGACCAAGCAAACTAACAGAGCTAGATACAGAGCACAAGCTAGCTAGAAAGTAGATATACAATGAAGTCCAGCAAAGCCAGAAGGGCGGAGCAGGATTAAATAGGCCAACAAGGTCATGTGACCAGCAAAGGAAAAAAAACCTAACAGCAAGGTTCTAACAGGAACATTGTTTTCAGGAGGCCCTCCGACCTCTACGTCTCTCGCAAGGGGCATTGGAGTTCCTCCAAATTTTTGGCAGCCGTTGCTTCACTGTATAGGCAAACAGTATGGGAGACCCACTTCCTAATAATGGGAACATTATTTTCAGGAGGCCCTCTGACCTCTACCTCTCTTGCAAGGGGCATTGGAGTGCCTCCAAATTTTGACAGCCATTGCAGTCACTGCATAGGCAAACAGTATGGGAGACCCTCTCCTTTCTAATGGGAATATGTCGTTACTGTGGCCCAGCTCTATGTGTCTTTAAATTGTTAGTAGGGTTTTTCCTAAATTTTGGCAGTGGGTGCACTCACTGCATACCCTATAACTGAATAGCAGACCCTCTCCTTTCTAATGGGAACATGTCATACTCATTACTGTGGCCCAGCTGTATGTGTCTTTAAATTGTTACTGGGGTTTTTCCCAAATTTTGTCAGCCCTTGCAGTCACAGCATGGGCATTACCACTATAGGAGACCCGCTCCTTTATAATGGAAAATGTTTTTTTACTGAGACCCTCCTTTATGTCTCTTCAAAGGGGTACTGGGTTGCGTCCAAATTTTTGGCAGCCCTTGCAGTCACTGCATATGCAATAGCACTATAAGAGACCCACTCATTAATAATGGGTACAACAAAGCATAGCCACCTGATGGCTCTCTAACAATAGTGAGGGCCGACTGCTGGCCCTTTAAGAATAGTAAGGGCCGCCTGACGGCCATATAAAAATAGTCTTTGTGACCTTCAGAGTCCCTCCATCATAAATTAAACAGCTGCAGGACGACTGACCTGTCATTTGTTGGTATTTGTGTGGGTTGGGACGGGGATGTGCGCATGCGTTGGGTTGCTCCCGCCCCACGTCCCCACGTCGCCTGTCTCCATGGTGTCGACGCTCCCCGGAAGTAGTCTATTGACACTTCCGGGTCACGCCCGCATCATGATGGGAGGTGTGGGTTCATGGGTTCATGCTCGGGCGGGGTCCACCCCGACGCATGCGCCGTTACTCCCCATCCCGATCGCGGCCATCTTGAATGTGTCACGTGATTTTACACATGACATATCGGATTGGGAGGGAAATATAAAAAGGTCCTGGTACATACACCATTAGACGCCTCTTGAAAAAGCTCACGCGAAACGCGCGTCGAAGCCTCCTTGTACTCCTGGCACTCCCCCTCTTGTGGTCCCTGCACCATCTGTGACACTATATTTTGGGGTAAGCGACTATTGTTCTATGAATGCTATGTACGCTGGAAGCTAATATTTAATATTTGACTGTGTCTATATTATCCCAATTTTATTTGTGTCACATTCCTTTAAACATCTTACCCCCTACTATTCTTATGTATCCTTATATTTCTCTCCTCTCTTATTGTTTGATTTGATTTTAGGATAATGTTTATAGATGGCACAATCCGCATAACAGACCTCGGTCTAGATGTCGGGGTACCCATCCCTCACGCTCCAGGTCCACCTCGGCTTCCTCTACATTCTCTAACTCTGAACCACTTCCCCTTGAGTGTTCGACTGTCCGTGTAACATCGGAACCTCAGGTTACACCAAGGATTCAGACGAGACCTTTAAATAAGAAAAAACGGACTACCCCCTATCAGGTTAGTGATTCCCGGGGGGAACTCCGGGTTATTAATTTGACCACTCATGCTCTCACGCTGGCACAGATGGAGGTCCTTAGTTTGGGCATATCTTTCTCTCCTACCAACTCATTTGATTACTTCACTGCCCTTAAGGACCTCCATCTGTTTGCCCGGAAATTAATGCTAAAAAAATTACATTCCAGAGTGCCTGGTGAGGGGGATCCTGTGACTTCTCTAGAGAGGGAGGCCTTGGAAAATCTGGAAGATCTCTTTCGAGAGCAGGCTCAATCATCGACCACAGGTGGGTCATTACAAACAAGACAGCCTAAGTCTACGAGGTTCCCCCCTTTGTCTCTTAGTCCTGCAGTTGAGATTTTTGTGCGTCTGGTGAGTGAGGATCTGAAACGCCTCCCTACAAGAAGGCGTTCTGATAATCTCACTCATTCCCAGCGCACTGCACTTAATCAACTGCGGGCCTTGTCTGACACGGTTATTAAACCAGCAGACAAGGGGGGAATATCATTCTTTGGCCCTGCTCTCAATATGAGAAGGAGGCTTTACGTCAACTTCGAGATATCCAGACATACAAAAGATTATCTTTTAATCCCATGGCCTCCTTCTCTAGCGAGCTCCAGGGTATTTTGGGTCGTGTCTGTGATTTTGGTCTCATTGACAGGCGGACCATGGAGGCCCTCACGGTGCGCTTTCCGAAGACGGCCACGTTCTATTTGCTTCCAAAAATTCATAAGGATGCCCTCAACCCACCGGGACGTCCGATGGTGTCCGGATTGGACGGCTTTTGTAGCCCGATTTCACAGTATATTGATGGCCACCTTCGGCCATTGGTTGGAAATCTTCCATCTTACATTAAAGACACAACGGACGTCCTCACTCGGGTTGACGGCGCCCTTATCTTGGAAGACACCCTTTTAGTCACGGCCGATGTTGAGAGCCTGTATACCGGTATCGGTCATGACCTCGGCCTGTCTGCAACTCGCTTCTTTCTGGGGGGTTCGGACCTGGATGGCCCTTCCAGAGAATTCATCTTTGAGCTCCTCCAATTCGTCCTTTGCCATAATTATTTTTAATTTAAAGATAGAATATACCTCCAAATCCATGGCACGGCGATTGGGACGGCCTGTGCCCCCTCGTACGCCAATCTCTTCCTGGGCGCTTGGGAGAGGGAGATCTTTGGCGACGAGGGGGTGCAGGGCGCCGACCTGGTCGTGTCATGGATGAGGTATATTGATGATATTTTATTTTTCTGGCGAGGGACGGTGGAGAAGCTTGACGATTTCATGGCACGTCTTAATTCCAACAATCGTGCTGTGAGGCTGACGTATACCTACCACTCTAAGCGGATCGAGTTTCTGGATATCACACCTGAGGTGGATTCAGAACATCGTATCCAGACTGACTTATTTAGAAAACCTACCTCAGTGAATTCTCTGATTCATGCTACATCTGCACATGATTCATCAACTATCAGGGCCTTCCCGGTGGAACAATTCCTCAGAATGAGGCGGATCTGCTCTACAAATTCAAACTTTGAAAGGCGGGCCTTGGATCTGGCTGAACGGTTCAGGCAACGCAGTTACAGTAATCGCTCCATTGGCCGTGGCTATATGAGGGCACGTAATACTCCTCGGGACCATCTGATCCATCCCCCTCCCAGACATTCACACCTATTACCTGAGAGGATCCGCTACATCTCTACATTTAACATTGAGTGGGGGATGATGCGGCGGATCCTCTCACGGCATTGGAACATTTTGGGTGCGGAATCTTCCCTTCGGGAATTTATTGGAGAATCTCCATGTATGACACCACGGCGGTCGAACACTTTGGGGGATTTGTTGGTATCCAGTCACTATGTCCCTCAAATAGCAAATCCATTTGGATCCCGCGGCCCCACGATGGGCACCTTTCCTTGTTGACATTGTGCCGCCTGCATCAATGTCCTACTTAGCACGTCATTCACGAACTCTGACAGCTCCCGTTATTTTGAGATTCGTCACTACGTTTCTTGCAGCACCACACATGTGGTGTATTACCCCACATGTGGGTGCGGATTGATATATGTTGGATTAACCTCTAGGGAGCTTCGTGTCAGAGTTTGTGAACATGTGAGGGACATTGATGCAGCTCGGTCGGTCGTTGATCCCCGGGAGCTTAAGACGCTGCCTCGACACTTCAAGGCCGTTCACAATTCTGATTCACGGTCATTGAAAGTTCGAGGCATTGATGTGGTACATCTGGGCTCTCAGGGTGGCAATGCCAAATGTCTCTTAGCCCAAAAAGAGGCGAAGTGGATCATCACTTTAGATACCCTGGCACCGCGGGGTCTTAATGAAAATTTGGGGTTCGTTCCTTTCCTTTGATGAGATTCGTTCCTATTCTGTGCCTTTTTGCGTCTATTAGTTGTGATGAGGTGATGCTCTACCATTTGTCACACTATTTTATTGATTCTAGTGAAGTGAAGCCTTTATGCTCTCCTGCGAACCTGTGCTGTAAAATATATATACCTCTACCACAAGAGGGTTTTTTCGTGTCTTTTTATTTATTTTAATTGTGTTTGTTAGTAATTATGGTGTTTTTTTCTTTTATCTCTCTTCAAGGACCCTACTTCTGTTTCTACCTTTTTGAGTTGACATCTTTGAATTTCTAGTTCTGCTCTAGCAACATTATGGGATGAATGATTCATCATGCCACTATTGTTTATTTTGTGTTTTCTTTTGGCATTTATTATGGTGTATATTTTTTTCTCATACTTAATGTGTTTTCGATTTTTTTTGTTTTTCTTATTATTTCTTATTTTTTCTTTTTGTTTTATTTCTACTCATTTTTATTTATAAATATTGATTATTATTATTATTATTATTAGTTTTCTGTCTTTTCCTTTGTTCTTTTTTCTTATGTTCTCATCCCCCCTTTTTTCACTTTTTCCCTTTCCTTTCCGTTCTCTATTAAAAGCTGCAGGACGACTGACCTGTCATTTGTTGGTATTTGTGTGGGTTGGGATGGGAAAGTGCGCTTGCGTTGGGTTGCTCCCACCACGCGTCCCCGCGTCGCTTGTCTCCATGCTGTCGGCGCTCCCCAGAAGTAGTCTATTGACACTTCCGGGTTGCGCCCGCATCATGATGGGCGGTGTGGGTTCATGCTCGGGCGGGGTCCACCCCGACGAATGCGCCGTTACTCCCCATCCCGATCGCGGGATGGGGACACATCTTGAATGTGTCACGTGATTTTACACGTGACATATCGGATTGGGAGGGAAATATAAAAAGGTCGTGGTACATACACCATTAGACGCCTCTTGAAAAAGCTCACGCGAAACGCGCGTCGAGGCCTCCTTGTACTCCTGGCACTCCCCCTCTTGTGGTCCCTGCACCATCTGTGACACTATATTTTGGGGTAAGCGACTATTGTTCTATGAATGCTATGTAAGCTGGAAGCTAATATTTAATATTTGACTGTGTCTATATTATCCCAATTTTATTTGTGTCACATTCCTTTAAACATCTTACCCCCTACTATTCTTATGTATCCTTATATTTCTCTCCTCTCTTATTGTTTGATTTGATGTTAGGATTATCTAGGCACGTTTTTATGTTGCCCTGGGTGATTGGTATACGTCCTCACATTTTTTGGGCTGGAGACCTAATGGGGTTTTGATAAGCATGTCTGCAATTTATACTATGTATTTATCTATATGATATTTTAATGATCTTTTTATGCCAGTACACTCGTTTTTCCTCTAGTTTTGTAATAAACAGGATGTGTCTGATGATGTGTCACACACCACATGGCCAGATAAGGTTGTAAAATTTTAAAATGACATTTCCTGGTGAATGCATTTGTCTTGGTTGAAAGCAATGCAAAAGTGCAAAAACGCATCAAAAACGCTACGTGTGAAAATAGCCCAAGGTGTGGAGGAGAATTTTTGTTTTTGTATATTTATTTTGCCTAATATACAAGTCATTACCCTGGAAAGGATGCTCCTTAACATATTTCCCAGGAAAAAACATTTTGGTTTAGTTTTTGTATGTTTTATTGTGAGTCCGTAAAAGTGGCGTAATACCTCTGACAATGTTGTTGACAGCAGTGACCTGGGAGTCAGAAATGCTTCCAGGGGTCTTCCACATGCTGTTCCCATGTCATTTGAGCACTGTTCCCATCGATTTGGCCAATTTTTAGGCCCTCTGCAGACCGCCGGGGGGAGCAGCCGGAAAAATGCTTGAGTTTCCCATAGACTTACATTGGGCTCGTTACTCGGACCGAGCACTCGAGCATTACAATTTGCTCGACTCAAACAACAAGTACCCAAGCATTTTAGTGCTCGCTCATTACTAGTCTCCATATATTGCGCTGGCTGTAGTGGAAGAGGTGTTGGTCCCCAATATACTACTTATACTCTAGTGAAATTGATGCCACTTTGGTGGTTTTAGGCCCAAATGTTTTCAAATGGGAACAGTCATGATTGAGTCTCCATCTACTGTGTTGGCTGTAGTGTAAGAGGTGTCGTTCCTAATTGTTCAATTGCTACTGTACTGAAATTGATGCCACTTTGTTGGTGTCTGCCAGTAATTTTTGGAAATGTGGGGAATCCTGATTGGGTCTCCATTTATTGGGTTGGCTGTAGAGGAAGAGGTGTCGTTCCTAATTATACAATTTCTACTGTACTGAAATTGATGCCACTTCGGTGGTATTAGGCCCTAATTTAGGGAAATATGAATCCTGATTGGGTCTCCTTGTGCTGGGTTGGCTGCAGAGGTTTTTACAATAGTTATACTCTAGTGAAAATAATTTTTTGGTGCAGATATTGATCTCCACACAGGTGTACACAGACCTGATAAACTTAACATAGGTATACAAAGCAGACTGCTTCTCAGCTTAAAATTGTTTGGGGCAGATATTCTTCTCCACACAAGGGGAAAAAAAAAAGGTTGGGTCCGAGCAGCTTCCTGAGCCTTGACTATACTGTACTGTCAGGGCAAGAAGAAGAGGAGGGTGACTGAGGGCGAGGAATGGGATATCACATTGGCTGATGATGAGGTTGTACAACCAACTTGGTGTGAACCCAGAGGCACGCAGCTTAGTAGCTCATCTGAGGAGGTAGAGGAGGAAGACGAGGAGGTTATAGTTCGCCCTATGGTGCAGACATGGAGTGATGCAAGCACGAGGAGCACTGCATCCTTAGCCACAACCGTGGCAGTGACCAGCAGGTCGCTGGTCTGCAGCTCGCAGGGGCGGCAAGGGTTGCCTAGCTTGGGCCTTTTTTTGAGACCGCAAAGGATGAGCCAACTCACATTATCTGAAAACTCAGTAGAGGGAAAAAGTGCAATAATTTGACTACTACATGCATGAACCTTCACATGCGCACACAACATGCGTTACTCTGGCAATCTCACTGCGATAAAATGCGTATCAGCGGACCTCAACAACCATCAGGTGCCCCATCAACCGCATTTGCTGCTTCTTCCTCCTCCTCTCTTACCATGCCAAGTATTGGCACGCAGGTCTCCCACCGCAGAACCTCTGCTTCTCTACCTGCACCAGTCAGGCTGAGTGAGAGCCCATCAGCTGTAAAAGAAGCGGACATGCATGCTGTGTTTGTTTCACTGAGCACACCACACGTTCCTCAATAAACTGTAACATGTCCCCCTGCACCTCACTCACAGTCCAGCAGTTTGTCTGTTTCACCGCACTCTGCCCTCTCTCAGCACCACAGCCAGCCCTCGGTCCCACATTTGTGGTCACGTAAAAATTGCTTCCTCCCACAAATGACAAAGCTAAGAGGTGGATTTACACCATCTCCAATCTGTTGGCCACGGAAATGGTGGTGTCAGGCCCTAATTTTTTGATTTGTGAACACTCCTGTATGGCTGCTTTTTTGCTAAGGAGGTAACCGGAGAACCTGAAAGAAACCCCCGCAAACACAGGGAGAACATACAAACTACTTGCAGATGTTGTCCTCTATCAACATAAAGGATTTAGCTCGTTATCTAGGAGACTAACCACCGCTGCTGTCTACCTTGTGAAGATTGTGTTGAATCTTGCAAGGCGTCACGGATTTACCGTGACAGAGAGAAGCCAGAAGACAGCAGTGTCTGATTGCTCCCACTCCTGCAGTCATTAAAAAGAAGCCTTACATCTTCATATTAATCGGTGCAGGGGTTAATCTGCCTAGTTGTGAGCTCCTGGAAGCTTAACGTGATTTAGGCTCTCAGCAGATTTGTCCCATGCATCTCCCCTAGTGTGGTAACGCTGTACCCCAACACATCAGACCGTCGCCTACCGTGGAAACCTTGAAAAGGAAGCTGAAGACCCACTTCTTGTGACAAGCGTACAATCTGCGGCAACCCTCACTCCAGCATACCGTTGCATGACTTGCTGTACCCTGACCTACTGTATCCTCACCCATCCCTTGTAGACTGTTTGTGCGCCCTGGCGGGCAGGGTCCTCTCTCCTCTTGTACCAGTCGGTGACCCCTTTTGATATGTAACGCGCCACGGAATAAATGTCGCTGTAATAGTAATAATAATTGTAGTACTTGTAGTCTGGGTCAATTGATGGTACTTTCCAGGTGTCTACCCCTAATTTGATGTGTTTGGCAGTTTTTGGACCGGTTTTAAGGTGGTCTCATCAAGGCAGAGGTTGAGTGCGCAGGTGGAGGCCCTAGAGGAGGTGGAGGCAGAAGCAGCGGAGGAAGTGTGAAATACAGAGGTTGCAAGCCTTGGGAATTTCAAGATTTCAAGATTTGTGGAGCAGCCCCTTCTCCACCTGCCCCCACAGCCACCAGAGTCACCCAGTTCTCAGTCAGAGAGATGCAACGCCCTTGGCCATGCTTACTCATCCAGGAGTCTGTGGTGAAATGCACCCTGGTAGACATAGATTTAGTCACATACTGGAGTAGCGCAGGCACAGCTTTCTTACTTTCTTAGAAAAGTAATGGTGATGGGGCCACTGGTACTGGTGGACTGCGAAGGCCATCAGCTTTCACAAACAGTCTGTATCTACCAGGCAGAAAGGCAGCATTTCCGTGGCCAACAGATTGAAGATGGTGGAGTTCAACCTCTTAGCTTTGTCATGTGTAGCATGAAACAACCTTTTACTTGACCACAACTGCGGGACCAAGGGTTGGCTGCAGTGCTGAGAGAGGGCGGAGTACAGTGAACTGGACATACTGGTGAACTGTGAGTGAGGTGCAGGCACAGATGTTATGGTGGATTGAGAAACATTTGATGCGCTCGGTGAAACAAACACAACATGCATGTCCGCTTCCGTTACAGCTGACGGGCTCTCACTCAGCCTGACTGGAGCGGGTAGAGAACCGGAGGTTCTGCGGTGGGAGACCTGCGTGACAATACTTGTCACGGTAACAGAGGAGGAGGAAGAAGCAGCGGATGCGGTTGATGGGGCAGCTGAATGTTATTGAGGTCCGCATTTCAGCACCGTGAGGTTCCCAGCGTAACGCATGTTTGCGCATGTGAACGTTCATGCATGTAGTAGTTAAATTGTTGCAGTTTTTCCCTCTACTGAGTTTTTTATCGCAACGTTTTCAGATAACGTGAGTTGGCTCATCCTTTGTGGTGACAAAAAAAAGCCCAGGCTAGGCAACCCTTGCTGCTCCTAGGAGCTGCAGACTCACGACCGCTGCTGGCCACAGCCACAGTTGTGGCTAAGGATGCAGTGCTCCTCGTGCTTGCATCACTCAATGTCTGCATCGTAGGGTAAAAGGTAACCTCCTCGTCTTCCTCCTCAGATGAGCTACTCGGCTGCGTGACTCTGGGTTCACACCAAGTAGGATCTTCAACCTCATCATCATCCAATGTGTTATCCCATTCCTTGCCCTCAGAGTGACCCTTTTCCTCTTATTGCTCTGACAGCACAGTACAGTCCGCATGAGTCTCAGGTATCTTAGTCTCATCAGAATCATCTCCCTCCCCGTTGGTTAACGTCTGGTGACTAGGGTCAGGAACCTGCTCAGACCCTACTCCTTCCTGCCCCGAATCCAACCTAAAAAAGTTTTGGGCATCGGTGCAGATGCTTTCCTCCTCTTCTTGACTCTGTGAATGTTTGGAGTACACTTCTGATGCTCATGGTATAGAATGGGTGAACAGTTCTACAGACTCGCCCATCTGTGGTATGCTACAGTCAGTTGGGCAGTTGGACAGTGTGATGCAGGAGGAAGCAAGGGTAATTGGGGTGCCACCTCTGTGGACTGCACTGTGTGTGATGTTAAGGTGCAGGAAGAAGAGGAGAGACCACTTGAAGCAGCTCTTGCCAGCCACTGGACCTCCTGCTCTTTCTGGCCCTTATCAACAAGGCATAACATTGTGCAACTGCCAAAGAAAGGGAGTGGAGTAGCCCATCCAGTAACAGAAGTTGTCAGTTGTCTTTGGATAGGACATGACAGTGTTGGTCCACTAGAGCTTTCACTAACATTACCACCTACCCCACATATACCTTGAACACCAAGCCTGTTTGCCCTTCCACCACGACCTCTCTTTTTCCCACTCATGTTGCTTAGATACTGTGGTAGGAGCACGCTATTAGCAAAACAAAAATAGATTTTTTCCTCTGCAACAGCTCTGCACACACCTGAATTTCAGCGGCACTAAATGACAAGGTAAGATATGGCTTGCTGTAAAATGCTATTAACAGAAGAAAGTATTTTTTAGTGTGGATGAGGCCTGTATAACATACAAGATATTCCCCAAACTATTTCAAACTGAGATGTCCCCCACTGTATCACATTACTAACATAAAAAAGTATTTTTTTATTGTGGATGAGGCCTGTATAATATAGGATATATGCTACAAACAATTTCAAACTGAGATGTCCCCCACTGTATCACATAACTAACATAAAAAAGTATTTTTTTGTGTGGATGAGGCCTGTATAACATAGGAGAAATGCTACGAACAATTTCAAATTGAGATGTCCCCTACTGTATGTAATGCACACGCCCGGGCTGAGCGGCGTGTGCGTGTGATGCCACTGGACCGTGCCGGAGAGTGAATGCCTGGAGGGGCGTAACTAGGTATTCACCCGATCCAACCAGGGTCGCACGACGGCATACGACGCCAGTGCACCAAGGAGGAACCGAGCAGAGGGACCAGGTGCTACTCCAGGACAGACCCCGGACACGGCTGTTGACCCACACAGGGGAATACAGGAACAGACAGGTTAGGCTGGCACACAGACTGGTGGGTATAGGCAGGCACGACTGGTATGCAGGCAGGCGGGTATGCAGGCAGGGGGGTACAGGCAAGCACGGCTAGAGTGCAGACAGGAAGGCACAAGCAGGTTGGAACACAGGCGGGATAGGACCCAGTACACACTGGGACTCAGGAACAGAACCACAGATGTGGCGGACAAACACAGCAGAGTGAGGCCGCCCAGAGAGGTGAGCAAGAGCAGGGCAAGACGAGACAGCCTGGAGCGGTGAGCAAGAGTAGAGCAGGACGAGGCCGCCTGGAGCGGTGAGCAAGAGTAGAGCAGGACGCCGCCGCCTGGGGCGGTGAGCAAGAGTAGAGCAGGACGAGGCCGCCTGGAGCGGAGAGCAAGAGTAGAGCAGGACGAGGCCGCCTGGAGCGGTGAGCAAGAGTAGAGCAGGACGAGGCCGCCTGGAGCGGTGAGCAAGAGTAGAGCAGGACGAGGCCGCCTGGAGCGGTGAGCAAGAGTAGAGCAGGACGAGGCCGCCTGGAGCGGTGAGCAAGAGTAGAGCAGGACGAGGCCGCCTGGAGCGGTGAGCAAGAGTAGAGCAGGACGAGGCCGCCTGGAGCGGTGAGCAAGAGTAGAGCAGGACGAGGCCGCCTGGAGCGGTGAGCAAGAGTTGTCAGAGCGGAGCGAGACTGCCGGAGCGGTGAGCAAAGGGTCAGAGCGGAGCAAGACTGCCGGAGCAGTGAGCAAAGAGTCAGAGCGGAGCAAGACTGCCGGAGCAGTGAGCAAAGGGTCAGAGCGGAGCAAGACTGCCGGAGCAGTAAGCAAAGGGTCAGAGCAGGCCAGAACCTCCGGAGCGGTGAGCAAGGCAGAGCAGGCTAGAACCGCCGGAGCGGTGAGCAAGGCAGAGCAGGCTAGAACCGCCGGAGCGGTGAGCAAGGCAGAGCAGGCTAGAACCGCCGGAGCGGTGAGCAAGGCAGAGCAGGCTAGAACCGCCGGAGCGGTGAGCAAGGCAGAGCAGGCTAGAACCGCCGAAGCGGTGAGCAAGGCAGAGCAGGCTAGAACCGCTGGAGCGGTGAGCAAGGCAGAGCAGGCTAGAACCGCCGGAGCGGAGAGCAAGGCAGAGCAGGCTAGAACCACCGGAGCGGTGAGCAAGGCAGAGCAGGGGGGACAGGGCTCTGTACACACAGAACAGGAAGGAAGGGAAAGGCAGAACCAGATACCCACAGGGTACTTGCAGTGAAGTAGCGAGTGGACCACAAACTCACAAACGGAAGTACAGTGACAACGAGCAGGAGTTAGGTACGAGTTCAGACTCTGCAGAAAAAGGAAAGGTACGGACATCGAGAAACACAGGAAACAGGCTAGAAGAGTATACAGACAAGAACAGACACAGTAGCAAGATACAGGAGCGGGTCTAGGTATGCAGCCCCTAGAAGGCGGGAGGAACAGGCTAGGAGCGTGTTCAGACAGGACAGACAAGATACAGGAGCGGGTCTAGGTATGCAGCCCCTAGAAGGCGGGAGGAACAGGCTAGGAACGTGTTCAGACAGGCCTGGAAACACAGCCTCCAGGAAAGGCAGGCAAGCAAACACAGAAAGGGACCTGGCACATTCAGAGTGAAAGAGCACACTGAATGAAACACAATGCTCAGGCAGGGATTCATTGGAGCAGCTGGGTTAAATACCACGTGACAGACAGCAATAGGCTGAGGACGCACAAGGGGTGTGCCCGCAGCAGGTACAAGAAACAGGAAGTGATCAGGCGCCGCCCTTAAGCAGCAGACACAGAGGCAAGCAGACAGCATGGAGGGAAGCCAGGCTAGCAGACTGGACTGGAGATCAAGTGCGCGCTCTTGCACAGTGGGAGATGGACCACTATGCAAGGACGCTGCCAGGTATGTTACACTGTATCACATTACTAACAGAAGAAAGTATTTTTTAGTGTGGATGAGGTCTGTATAACATAGGAGATATGCTACAAACTATTTCAAACTGACATGTCCCCTGCTGTATAACATTAGGAATCGAAGAAAGTATTTTTTTACTGTGGATGAGGCCTGTATAACATAAAATATATGCTCTAAGATATTTCAAACTCAGATCTAGCCTGCTGTATCACTTTAATCACAGCAAAAAATAGATTTTTTTACTCTGCATGAGCTCTACATACAGCTGAATTTAACCGCCACTAAAAGACTAAGTAGCAGAGTGTAACATGTTTGTTATAGAAAAAAATATTTTTTGTAGTCTGGATAGCAACAGAAAAAATCTATTTTTTTACTTCGAAAACAGCTTAAGTTCAACGCCACTAAAGTAGTAGGTGACTTTTAGCATAGTATCACGTTTGCGACAGAAAAAAATATTTTTTTTTAGTCTGGCTAGCAACAGAAAAAAATATATTTTTTTTACTGTGCATACAGCTGAATTTCACCCACAAAAAAAATGACAAAGCAGGCTACTATAGCTTGTGCTATCACATTAGCAAATTAAAAAAAAAAAGTATTTTGTGCTCTGCACTCAGGAGGAGCTCTGCCGAGTCTGCATACAGCTGAATTTCAACCCCCCTAAATGAACAGATGGGCTAGTAAGGCTTACTTGCTGTATAACATTAGCAAGTGAAAAAATAGATGGAAGGGATACTGGTGCATAGAGCTCCATACAAGCAGTGCACAACACAGTTCTACGCCATGGGCCCTGCTGGTTTTGTCTGAACCTGAGTAATTGCACAAGGAAAAAAAAAGTGCTGCAAGGTCGATTTCACAGGCACACAGCAGACTACTTATCTAAACTATCTCACTTCAAAACAACTGCCTATCTATCTAGCTAAAATGGCTCTTTACACAGGAGCACTCAGCAGCAGCGTCTGTAAGCAGTGACATGCATAAAATGGCGCTGAGGGAACATGTCCGCTCTTTATATAGAGAGGACATGTGATTTCAGCAGCCAATGGCAGAAGCCCTTGTGTCTGGACAGTGTGTATGCTTCCTGCGCTCTGATTGGCTATCTGCGATTTGCTCACTTAAAGTTACAGGAAAAACAAAAAAGATTACAAGCGCGCCGCTTTTATGACCTTTTCTGAGCTCTCCCCAGTACCTCCACTCATCAAACACGTCCTCCCACTCATCATACACAAGAACTATGCTAGCCAAACTGTTGAAAACACTGTAGTTGCCCCGCAATAATTTTCCCGCACTTAATCGGCGAATGTTACAGATTTTCCCAAATTTAACGAGAAATGCTCGTCTATACGATCACGAATCCGAATGTGCCATATTCCTGTCGAATTTAACTTTTGAGATTGGATTTCAAACATATTCGCTCATCACTAATAAACAGCAGCTGAATAACTGGTTTGTTTTTTTGCACCGTTCACCATGTGGTATAAGTTAAAGAGCATTATTTTTTGGATCAGTATGATTACACTTATACCATATATATATATATATATATATATATATATATATATATATATATATATATATATATATATATATAAATATATACACATATATATATTTAGAGATGGCTACTTTTGAACGATTTGAACTTTTTATTTGTTCCATATTAGGGTACTTAACATTTTTTGATTGCTTTTTATTCAGATTTTTCAAACATATTTGAAAAAAAAAACAGCAAATGAGGAATTGTTTTTATTTTTGCACTGTTCACTTTGCAATACAAAAACAGCTTTATTCTTCGAGTGAGTATGGTTACAGCAATGCAGATTTACAGTATATAGGTTTTATGCTTCGTTACTTAAAGTTAAATGAGTAAGGACTTCTTTTTTGCAGTGGGAGTTGACATTAGTCATAACATTTTTTTTTACATAAGTAATTTTGATCACTTTTGTATTCCATTTTTTGTTCATTAGTAGGATGAAAAAGTTTTTATTCATTTTTTATGGTGTTCATCATATGGGATAAATAATGTGACATTGTTATTGCTAGAGTCATTCTGGATGAGGCACTACCAATTATATGTGTACATTTTTTACATAAAAGCATTTCTTGTGATTAATCAGTTTTCCATGTTTTTCCATGCTTATTTGAGATTGTTCTTGTGTTTTTGCTAATTTTGCTACATTTTTGCTTAGCCTCACTATGGGAGTTGAATATTTTTCAGTTTGATTGCATTAATTGCCCTCAGGTTGCTATGGCAACATGGTTAAAGATGGAACCTTTGTTTTCTGCTAGTCATCTATATGCCATTCTTAAAATTGACAGCGATAAAGGGCTTAAACCAATCGCGACCTATGCAAAAAGTGTCAGCTATAATATACAGCTTACACATGTTGCATTTTCACCCTTTGTGGAGGGCACCATTTACTTATTAAAATGGAAATTCTGAGGAATAAATGACTGCCATAAATAATGTTATCAGCAGCCATTTAAGTGGAAAAATAAATCATAGGTATCCCAAAAAATATCACAATAAAAACTGCAACTTTATCTTCATCCTCAAAAAACTAAATCCTGTTGACAGAAAATAAAAAAAAGCTCTTGCGATGAAGCAACCCAAAGCTAAATGTTCCATTAAACTGTTTTTGCACACAAAAGTACTAAAATGTAAAAAAAAAAAGCATTTACTTATTTGGTATAACCATTGTCCTACCCATGGGCAAAGTAAAGTTCACTTGTTGAAAGTAAATTGCGAGCTAAACAGTGGAAAAAAAACACAAAAATAATGGTGGAATTGTTGATTTTTAATTCCTTCTTAGAATAGGTAATAAAAGTTAATTAATAGAGATGAGCGCATCTGACAAAATTTTGAATTTGCCAAATTGTCCTGATTTTCCATGGAAACTTGATTTTGCTTTGGGGCCCCTCCAGACACCAGAGTATAATAACCGTACAATATAAAAAGCAAAGAAAAAACTAATACTCACCTTAGCACTCACCTATCCGACCCCTCTGCTGCTCGCTGGCAGCCGTTTAATCCTCAGTCGCCTCTTTATTCGCATGTTGCCAGCCCTATTTGCTGGTCAGTTCACTCTGAGCATCGCTTGTCATGGCGTCATGGATGTGTAACATACAGTAAACTCTGAGGCCTGATCAAGGCCAGAAGTCACGGCCAAGAGTGAATAGGCCAGAGCCATGACAGCAGAAAGAAGAGTCTCTCAGGAACCTGAGACTTGAGACCTGCCATCTTCTTTCTGCTGTTGCATTATTGACTTGTTCACTTTAAGCATGGTTTTCCAACCGTGACCAGGAGGCCACCATTTTGATGAATTTGCACAAAGAAAATTTACAAAAATATGTCTTAAATTCCACTAAGATAAATTTGTTCATCTCTATTAACCAATATATTATATGTACTTCCAATGGTGCTATTGAAAAATGAAATTTGTCCAGCAAAAAAAAGCCTCTCAACTTTATTAACTTGCTTGGTTCTTAGGCCACATGCACACGCTGAGTATTTGGTGAGTTTTTTACCTCAGCATTTGAGTGGAACAGTCTGAGGAAAACTATAATATAAACACGTCACCACTTTTGCATTTTTTACCCACTCCTGGTTTTGGCTTACAAATACTGATGTAAAAAACTCACCAAATATTCAACGTGTGCACATGGCCTTACTGGGTTTGACATATGCGGAAACACAAGGCCATGTGCACACGTTGAGTATTTGGTGAGTTTTTCACCTCAGTATTTGTAAGCCAAAACCAGGAGTGGGTGATAAATACAGAAGTGGTGACGTGATTCTATTATACTTTTCCTCTGACTGTTCCTCTCCTGGTTTTCGCTTACAAATACTGAGGTGAAAAACTCACCAAATATTCAATGTATGCACACAGCCTAACAGTGTGCAATGCACGTACTGTCAAGGTTCGTGTACATGATCGTATTTTCGGTCCGAGTGCTATCTGTGAACAAAATGAACAGCACTCAGACCAATGTTATTCAATGGGGCAGTGCAGATGACCAATTTTTTTAAGGCCATGTGCACAAGTTGAGTATTTGGTGAGTTTTTTTACCTCAGTATTTGCAAACTAAAACCAGGAATGTAACAGTAAGGCCACATGCACATGTTGAGAATTTGGTAAGTTTTTTACCTCAGTAATTGTAAGGGTGGGTGATAAATACAGAAGTGGTGACGTGTTTCTATTATACTTTTCCTCTGACTGTTCCTCTCCTGGTTTTGGCTTACAAATACTGGGGTAAAAAACTTACCAAATATTCAACATATGCAAGTGGCCTTAAAAAAATTGGTTGTCTGCACTGCACTGTCTCCAACACCCCATCAAATCCAGATGAGAGTCACCCAAGTTTACGGGTGCGCAAAATAAAATAAGATGCCATACAGAGCCACAGTATAGCATGCAATTTTTACAGACACATTACAATTCTGTGACATAGGAAACTGTAAGTGGTCCTGTAAATGATTAATAGCTGCTGCTGTAAAAAAAACTAGTGCATACGGACAGCACGCGGATGACAAGTGAGAAAAAAAATTGTCACACTTTCTGTATGAAACTGACCTATTTTACTGTTTGGAGATCTGGTTGCGATCATTATAATCATAGGGAAGCACAGGGGTCATTATTATTATTATAAGAAAATACAGTGGTGATTAAAGGAGTCATAGGGAGTATTATTAGAAAAGAGGACCTATCACCTTCAAACATACTATATTATGGTAAAGAGCCTATATATATATATTAATAAAAGTGAAAAATATTTACCTTTGGAAGATGAATATCTATAATATATGAACTACCATATGCTATGAGAGAATCACAGTTTATGAGAGACACCATTTTGGGATTAGCAATGTAGAAGAATGATGAAAGGTGTCAGTAATTCCACGCTCCTCTGTTAAATTAGATTATACAGGATCCAGTCCTTTTGTGATAGATTTATTCCTTTGACAAGCTTGTCTATCACAAAAGGACTTGATACTGTATAATCTAATTTAACAGAGGAGCGTGGAATTACTGACACCTTTCATCATTCTTCTACAATGCTAACCACCAAGGTTTGGTGTCTCCAGCAGCCCTCTCTCACGCTTAATACATGAGTTGTGCATGTCACAACCCTGCAAGGTAAGCACATTCTCATTTAATAATTTTGTTTGCCTGGGTAACAGCACTATTGCGCCCCCATTCTTATTTCTTTGTAGAACCATTTTGGGATTGGCAGTTCAGTGTGGGATTCCAGGCTGGTTACTAGGCAGTGTCTCTGGTCATCAGCAGTGAAGTACTAGTGACCTTAAGGCTATGTGCCCACGATGCAGAAATGCTGCATATTTTTTCCACTTCTCCCTGGCAGGAAAAACGC
Source organism: Phyllobates terribilis (assembly GCF_046119375.1). NCBI lineage: Eukaryota > Metazoa > Chordata > Amphibia > Anura > Dendrobatidae > Phyllobates > Phyllobates terribilis. The sequence goes on from NW_027362763.1 coordinate 349,237,523, forward strand.
ATGCGGATTTTACATGCATTTTTCCTGCCAGGTAGAAGCGTTTGTCAAGCGTTTTTGCATGCATTTCTGCATGCGGGTTATCAAGCGCTTTTCCAAGCGATTTTAGCATCACTTGGAAAAGTGCTTGACAACTTGGTCACACAATATAAATCCATGCAACCGGCATGGAATTATATAGTGTGACCAAGTAATAGTTAAAAAAAAAAAGAATAAGAATGGTGTATAATCTTTATTTTTTATTTTAAATTCTTTTTTTTTACAGGCATCATGGTATCCCGGGTCTGGATGAAAGTCTCCTCTTCTCCAGGCCTGGGTACCATCCGCACATTGAATCGCTTCATATCCGCGTGCGCACATGTAGTGATGCGGATATCAAGTGTTTCTATTCAAGTCAATGGCGGCAATTACGCTGCGTGTCCGCAAAATTAATGGACATGCTGCATATTTTTCCGCAATGATAATCCGCAGCGGAAATTTCCGCAGCATGTGCACAGCACATGCGGATTATCATTGGGGACCATGGGGCATGTATTACTAAGCGTCTTTTAAGTGGGAAGGAAGCTGTGGATAAGCTCACCCCAGAGAGAAGCGCAAAGGAACCGGACACCAGAGTCCGTGGTTGTGGCGGTGCTGGGCCCTATGATGCTGCTGTGCCGCAGGGTGTCTGGTGGGGACAGGAGACCTGTAGTCTCTTGCCCTCCGGATTCAGCTGCTGGGCCTGCAGTGCCCCACGACCACGGACTCCGGTGTCCGGTTCCTTTCTCTCTGGGGTGAGCTTATCCACAGCTCCCTTCCCCAGGTCCTTCCTCGTCGTTCTCCTGTCTCCAACTTCTCTCAACTCACTATTACTAACCCCGCCTCCAGATTCCAGTTGTTAAAGGGAGGAGCTCCCCTTTCTGGTCTGGAGCCAGGAAAGTGTTGTATGCTGGTAAACCTGATTAGGGGACCCCTCCTTGCTTCCAGGCATGGCATCACCCCCTGTGAGGGAGGCAATGCCACTGTGGCAACCGGACCCCTGGAGTGCCACACACTAGAGTCCGTGGTTGTGGGGCACTGAAGGCCCAGCAACTGAATCCGGAGGGCAGGAGACTGTAGGTCTCCTGGCCCCACCAGATGCCCGGCGGCACAGCAGCATCATAGGGCCCAGCACCGTCATGTGGGAGAGTCACTTGAGAAAGGCCCAAGCTGCTTGCCATACGGGTGAGGAAAAAGACGTTTTACTCAGGGATGAGGGCCGCAGCATAGCTTCAAGCAGCAGGGCCAAAGAGAATAGCACAGAGAGAAGGCCTACAACTCTACTTGGCGAGGTGGATCCTCAACTTGCTTCCAGGCCACCCAGATCTCCACTACCAGCTAGTACCCGTGCCCCGGTCTGCTTGATAAACCGCAAAGTAAAGATAGAGGAAACCGCCATTAAGTTGTTGTCTGGTCATTGTCTGCGCCCTCAGCCCTGCATTACATCGCATCAACAACATCAACTTCCACAATTCTTCATATACTGACCTGAAGCTTAGCTCTGCCTGTGGAGAGCTGAACCAACTCTGCTGCGTCACCATCAGCTCCAGTGGATCTGCACCTCAGCGGCGGCCCCATATAGCCGCATACCACAGGTGGCGTCATGAACATCATCTCTAAAAACTTTATTTCCCTTTTACTTTCCCTTTAATTGACAACCCTGGGTAACGGACCGGGTCACTGCCACCGTGACATCCCCAGCACCGACCGGCCCGGTTACCGAGTACCCCACGGCCCCAGGGGGCGCGTCATACATGACAGGTGACACCCTGCAGTATTGGCCTCGACCAGTTTTGGAGTCGATCGGGGCCTATAACCCCTTAAATACTGCTGTCAATCACAACAGCGGTATCTAAGTGGTTAAAAGAAAGTTAAAAAAAAACCTTTGGCAGGATCGACCCTCAGTGATTGTAATCGCGGGGACCAATTGTTGCCATGGTACCCTGAGGTCATCTGATGATCCCAGGGTACGGTGGCCTGGGAGATCCAAGTATACAGCAGGTCTCACAGGCACAGTCAGTGAGTCACTGACAGGTCTTAGGCACTGCAGTACATCAGTACTGCAGTGCCTGAGACCCGAGATCAGAGTGAAAATTATACATGTCCCACAGTGAAAAAGTGAATAAAAAGTAAAAAAAAAAAAAAAAAAAAAGCGCACTAAAAATCACAAAAGCCGTTTCGCCACTAAAAACGCAGCATTTGTGATAAAACAAAGATAAAAAAATCTGGTATTGCCAATTCTGGAATGACCTGATCTATAAAACTCGCAAGTTATTTATTCCATACAGCGAATACCATAAAAAAAATAAAAAACAACCCAAAAATGTCTCTTTCCACCCTACTGACACACAAAAAATTGAATAAAAAGCGATCAAAAGGTAATATGTAAAAAAAATGGTATAAATAAAAACGCCAAATCGTCCCACACAAAAAAAAGTCGTAATTTTGCTCATTCGGAAAAAAAATAAGAACGTTACAGCTTTCAGAATATGGTGATGCAAAAACAAATTCATTTTTTTAAATACTGTTTTTCATCTGTAAAAGCAGCACAGCATAAAAAAAAACTATATAAATCTGGTATCGCTATAATCATACTGACCTGACAAATAAATAGGCTTTATCACTTTTACCGCACAGTGAACGGCGCAAAAAAAATAAACATTATATAACTTTTTTTTTTACTCTGTGATAGCAGCAAAACAAAAAAAAAATATATAAATTTGGCATCGTTGTAATCGTATCACACGAAGACTAAAGTCATCTAAATCAATAATACCGCATGGTGAACTATGCTAAAATAAAAATAAGAACTATTCTTGTACTGTTGTCTATGTGTTCATTCCACCCTCCAAAAATCAGAACTAGGCTCGGCTCACATTTATCTGAGAGCTTACATCAGGGTTTCTGTGTAAATCTCCAAAACCGCAATTCAGACAAAACTCTGACAGAACCACTCACTATAACGAGGCAGATAGTCACTTTGGACTCCGTTTGGTCTCTGTTCCGACAATATCCCATCATTTTAGGCATCTTTTAGAGCAAAAGTGTGGACAACCACAGCTCTGTGAACGCTTAATAAGAAGGATACCACCGAAACAGATGCCAAACGGAATTCAAAGTGTCTCCATCGTCCTTATTATGAGTGATTCCTTTTGTGGTTTTGTTTTGTTTGAATCTAAATTTTGCACCCCAAAATTTTACCAATAAAAACCCTAATTTATACCGCACAATCCCATATCCATATGCACCCTCCTTCTGAGCCCCACTCTGCCTAAACCGCAGTAAGCGGCCAGATGTTTGGCATTACTGTAGCAGGGAGAGCCCAATTAACAATTTACGGGGTGCGCGTCAGAAGCACAGGCTGGTGACACTGTATGGTGGCACTACAATATATGGGGGCTCTACACTGTATGGGGGCACAATGTATGGCCACTAAACTGGCATATTTACAATTCTCCAGAATAAAGCATGGCGTGTATGTTACAAAATAGTCACGGCAGCCTTAGATGAGAGGTGCTATTTCTACAATGGGGTCACTTTTGTTTTTTGTTCTTCTGTTCTGGTACCTTAGGGGCTCCTCAAATGTTGGCCATAAACTATTGTAGCAAAATCTGTGCTCCAAAAGCCAAACAGCGCTCCTTCCTTCTCAGCCCTAATGTGTGGCCTAACAGTAGCTTCTGACGACATATGGGGCATTACCTCGTCAGGGAGAAAATGCATAATAAATATTGGGGTCCAGTTTCACCTATTACCGTATTTTTTGGCCCATAAGACGCACTTTTTTCCCCCAAATTTAGGAGGAAAATGGAGGGTGCATTTTATGGTCCGAACCTTACCAGATACTTACGATGGTGGTATACCAGGATCGCAGGGCCGATGCTGTAATTCGGCAGTGGATGCGGCAGCGAGGCAGAGCGGCGGCGAGGCAGAGTGGATGTGCAGCGCTGCGGCGGCGAGGCAGAGCGGCGGTGGGTGCACAGTGATCTACAGGAAAATGGCCGCCATGCGGCCATTTTTCTGTGGATCACGGCTTCATGAAGATGGCCACGGCCACCGCTCTGCCACATCACAGCACCCACCACCTCTCTGCCGAAAAGCTGCACAGGCCCTGGACCCGGTCCCGGCCCCATCCAGACCACGGGCCCCAGCCAGGCTCCAGCCCCACCACAGGCCTCAGCCAGGCTCTAGCCAGGCCCCACCACAGGCCCCAGGCCCCACCACAGGCCCAGGCCCCAGCACAGGCCCAGGCAGCACCACAGGCCCAGGCCCCACCACAGACCCTAGGCCCCACCACAGGCCCCAGCCCCGCAGCATCTCACCTCTTCTGCTGCAGCCGCCAGGTTCCAGAGGGAGGGAACTGAGGGCCCTGCGATCCTGCTCCACCACCACCACACCTCCCCGCTGCTGGAGCACCGGCTTCTCGCATCCAGGGTCCACAGCATTCATCAACTTCCGCCGGCTTCCTGAAGGACTCTGCGTCCTGTGACCCTCGCTCCAACGCCCCCAAGGTAAGATACCTATTCAGACTATAAGATGGACCCCCATCTTATAAAAAATATTTTTTTCCTATTTTCCACCCCAAAATTTGGGGTGCGCCTTATGGTCTGGTGCGTCTTATAGTCTGAAAAATACGGTAACTCTTGTGTAACTGACAAATTAGCAGCAAATACAAGAACTACATTCTACCACTAAAATGTTATATTTCTACATCTTAATGTCATAAAATTCTGTGATGCACCTGTGGGCTCAAAATACTCATTACACTCCCAGATGAAATCCTTAAGTAATGAAGTTTCCAATATGGGGTCACCTGGAAGGGGGGGATTCTTCTGATCTGGAACTTAAGAGGCTCAGCTAATGGAGCCCACAATCTATTCAACAGAATCTGCGTTCTAAAAGCCAAGTAGCGCTCTTTCCCATCCAATCCCTGCAGTGTGCTCAAACAGTACTGTACAACCACATATGGGGTACTGACACGTTCGGGAAAAATTTCATAACAAATTATGAGGTCCATTTTCTACTATTACCCCTGGTGGAAGTGTTTAAGTTGGTGCTAAAACAGTATTTTAGTGGAAAAAAATAACATTTTTGCTTTCTCATCTAATTGTTATAAGGTTTCATGAATCACCTGTAGATTGAAAACGCTCAGTACACCCCTAGATTAATTCCTTGAGAAGTCTAGTTTCCAAAATTAGGTCACTTGTGGGGGGTTTCTGTTTTGGCATGTCAGGGGCTCTGCAAATGTGACATGGCATTCATAATCTATTCCAAAAATCAAACAGTGCTCTTTCCTTTCCAAGCTCTGCCATGTGCCCAAACAGCAGTTTTTAACCACATATGGGATATAATCGCGTTCAGGAGAAACTGAGTAACAACTTATGGGGTTAATTTTTTCCTATTATCCATTGTGAAAATTAGAAATTTGGGGCTAAAACAACATTTTAGCATAAAAAAATTAATTTACGTTTTCATATCCACATTTTAAAAAGTTATGTGAAGCACCTGTGGGTTCAACAAGGTCAACACCCCCCTAGATGAATTCCTTGATGGGTCTCATTTCCAAAATGGGGTCACTTGTGGGGGCATGAAAATTCAAATTTTGAAAATTGTGAAAGTTTCTAAATTTTTGCCAAATTTCCGATTTTTTCACAAATATACGCAAGTCATATTGAATAAATTTTACCACTATCATGAAGTACAATATGTCACGAAAAAACAGTCTCAGAACCAGTGGGATCTGTTAAAGCGTTCCAGAGTTATTACCTCATAAAGTGACAGCGGTCAGAATTGTAAAAATTGGCCTGGTCATTAATGTGCAAATCACTTTCGGGTGTAAAAGGGTTAAGGTCAAAATTAGCTTGGTCACTAAAGGGTTAAACATGTACATCAAAAACCGGTATCGGTGTCATGAGTGTTTTGGATCAGTGTGTCATCCTCGTGTTTTTCCTATCAATGTGTGTCATCAGTGTACGGACCATGTGTCCGTTTTTACTAAAAGTGTGTCATTAGTGTATGGTCTGTGTGTCCATTTTTCCCATCAGTGTGTCATTAGTGCTTTTCACGGATTGATAAAGAAATAAATGAATTACAAAGCTTCTCCTTTACTTTAAAATGTAAAATATGTGCTGCACATGGATGACACATGGATGCCATTTGTGCGCTACATGAGTTTTTTACAGACCCATAGACTTGTATTGGCCCTTGTCATCCGTTTTGATAGAAAAAAAACGGATATATCTCTGTATGTTTTTTATGGACAAAGGGGCTTTGTAAAAACATGAACATGTGCATAGCAGCATAGGTTATAATGAGTACGTGTGGTATCCGTTAAAAAAACGGATACCACGCGTATTGAAAATATCAATGTGTGAAGGAGGTAGTAGGTGAAGTACATCACGACCTAAGGTCTACTCGGCACAGGAATCCCCAGTGCAGAGTGAAGATGCAGGAAGAAAACATTGCATGCTGTGAAGACAGAGAGGAGAGGATGGAGGGAGCAGTGCAGAGGTTCATACAGGGGGCTGCAGCAGTGGGACAGGGAAGCATCAAGGCGAGTATTATTTGTTTTTCTTTTCACCCTACAATAATTATGCTCTGAAGAGACCCCAGAACATGAGATTGAACATTCCATTCACATAATTTCATGCAAAACTAATTTCCTTGCTAAATTTGAGCAAACTGCTGAATTAGAATTTCAGCAGAATCAGTCAACTGTATTAATTGGCTTGTTTTCTACTGGAACAACCCTTTTCAATTGCTATATACCCCCCATTTAAAATAAAAAACAGCCTGTACTGACCTCCAATGCCTTTCCATTGTTATGTCACATGAGCCCTGAAGCCAGTTTACGGCTGCTTCACTTATATTTCGTTGGCACAAAACTGACATCCGGAAGGATAATAAATCCTACACAGAAAGTACCACATTCCAGCATAAAAATAAAATATATTATTTATTAAGTAATTTAAGACACATATTTCATCATATCAGAATATAAAATTATATACACAAATTCCTGATAAATATTGAGCACATGAATCGGGTATTTATGGATGAGGGTGGGATAATAAATAAAATCATGTAATCAATAAAATAATTGTTTAAATCTTTAAATCTTACATACAGGAATCATATTTACTTATTAGCAGCTAGTTTAACCTAATAAGGGGCACTAGTGTATCTTATTCATTCTTATTTCATGTTTATATATATTTATGCAAATGCATTTTAACTTAAATGGATTTAACTCGTTCTTGACTATGTTTGATATTATAATGATCATTTATATGATTTACCAATTATTTTTTTGATTACATGATTTCAATTATTATCATACCCTCACCACCTAAGTACATGTGCTAAATACTTCTCTGGAATTTGTGTATATAATTTCTTCTTCTGATATGATGAAATATAATTTTTAAATTATTTAATACATTTATTTATTTAATTTATTCTTATGTTAAAGTGTAGTACTTTTCTTTATAGGATTTATGATTAGCTTATTTGTACATACTTGTTACAATTGTTCTGTTTAATCTGACATCCGGAAGAAGTAAAAGCTACTCTTGCTCTCTGATTGCCTCTACATGTCCGCTACGGCCGATGGAAGTGAGAGTAAAGCGGCTGCTGATAGGTTACAGTTCTCACTTGAAATTGTTATGACACCCAGTGACGTAATTACAGTCTGATGGACCCGGTGTAGAATCTCAATCGGGCCCCCCATTCATGAATATATATATACACTACCGTTCAAAAGTTTGGGGTCACCCAGACAATTTTGTGTTTTCCATGAAAACTGATACTTTTATTTATCAAATGAGTTGCAAAATGAATAGAAAATATAGCCCAGACATTGACAAGGTTAGAAATAATGATTTTTATTTGAAAGAATAATTTTCTCCTTCAAACTTTGCTTTCGTCAAAGAATGCTCACTTTGCAGGAATTACAGCATTGCAGACCTTTGGCATTCTAGCTGTTAATTTGCTGAGATAATCTTGAGAAATTTCACCCCCTGCTTCCTGAAGCCCCTCCCACAAGTTGGATTGGCTTGATGGGCACTTTTTGCGTACCATACGGTCAAGCTGCTCCCACAACAGCTTAATGAGGTTGAGATCTGGTGATTGTACTGGCCACTCCATTACAGATTACAGATAGAATACCAGCTGCTTGCTTCTTCCCTAAATAGTTCATGCATAATTTGGAGGTGTGCTTTGGGTCACTGTCTAGATGTAGGATGAAATTGGCTCCACTCAAGCGCTGTCCACAGGGTATGGCATGGCGTTGCAAAATGGAGTGATAGCCTTCCTTATTCAAAATCCCATTTACCTTGTACAAATCTATCACTTTACCAGCTCCAAAGCAACCCCAGTCCATCACATTACCTCCACCATGCTTGACAGATGGCGTCAGGAACTCTTCCAGCAGCTTTTCAGTTGTTCTGCATCTCATAAATGTCCTTCTGTGTGATCCAAACACCTCAAACTTTGATTTGTCTGTCCATAAAACTTTTTTCTAATCTTCCTCTGTCCAATGTCTGTGTTCTTTTGCCCATATTAATCTTTTCCTTTTATTAGCCAGTCTCAGATATGGCTTTTTCTTTGCCACTTTGGCCTGAAGGCCAGCATCCCGGAGTCGCCTCTTCACTATAGACGTTGACACTGGCATTTTGCGTGTACTATTTAATGAAGCTGCCAGTTGAGGAGATGTGAGGCATCGATTTCTCAAACTAGAGACTCTAATATACTTGTCTTGTTGCTCAGTTGTGCAGCGGGGCCTCCCACTTCTCTTTCTACTCTGGTTAGAGCCTGCTTGTGCTCTCCTCTGAAGGGAGTAGTACACACCGTTGTAGGAAATCTTCAGTTTCTTGGCAACTTCCCGCATGGAATAGCCTTCATTTCTAAGAACAATAATAGACTGTCGAGTTTCACATGAAAGTTTTCTTTTTCTGGCCATTTTGAGAGTTTCATAGAACAAACAAATGTAATGCTCCAGATTCTCACCTAGCTCAAAGGAAGGTCAATTTTATAGCTTCTCAAATCAGCCAAACCGTTTTCAGCTGGGCTAACATACTTTTGCAAGGGTTTTTTAAACATCCATTAGCCTTCTTACAAAGTTAGCAAACACAATGTATCATTAAAACACTGGAGTGGTGGTTGTTGGAAATGGGCCTCTATAAACCTATGTAGATATTGCAATAAAACCAAGACGTTTGCAGCTAGAATAGTCATTTACCACATTAACAATGTATAGAGTGTATTTCTGATTAATTTAATGTTAGCTTCATTGAAACAAAATGTGCTTTTCTTTCAAAAATGACATTTCTAAATGACCCCAGACTTTTGAACTGTAGTGTGTATGTATGTATATATATATATATATATATATATATATATATATATATACACAACCCCTGGCAAAAGTTATGGAATCACCGGGCTCGGAGGATGTTCATTCAGTTGTTTAATGTTGTTGAAAAAAAGCAGATCACAGACATGGCGCAAAACTAAAGCCATTTCAAATAGCAACGTTAGGGATTTAAGAAACACTAAAAGAAATCAAGATTAAAAATGTGGTACTCAGTAAGGGTAATTTTTCAGACCAAGTAGAGGGAAAAAATTATGGAATCACTCAATTCTGAGGAAAAAAATATGAAATCACCCTGTAAATTTTAATTTCCAAAACTAACACCTGCATCAAATTAGATCTGCTCGTTAGTCTGCATCTAAAAAGGAGTGATCACACCTTGGAGAGCTGTTGCACCAAGTGGACTGACATGAATCATGGCTCCAACACGAGAGATGTCAATTGAAACAAAGGAGAGGATTATCAAACTCTTAAAAGAAGGTAAATCATCACGCAATGTTGCAAAAGATGTTGGTTGTTCACAGTCAGCTGTGTCTAAATCTGGACCCAATACAAACAGCATGGGAAGGTGGTAAAAGGCAAACATACTGGTAGACCAAGGAAGACATCAAAGCGTCAAGACCGGAAACTTAAAGCAATATGTCTCCAAAACAGGAAATGCACAACAAAGCAAATGAGGAACGAATGGGAGGAAACTGGAGTCAATGTCTGTGACCAAACTGTAAGAAACCACCTAGAGGAAATGGGATTTACATACAGAAAAGATAAACATAAGCCATCATTAACACCTAAACAGAAAAAAGCAAGGTTACAATGGGCTAAGGAAAAGCAATCGTGGACTGTGGATGACTGGATGAAAGTCATATTCAGCGATGAATCGCGAATCTGCATTGGGCAAGGTGATGATGCTGAAACTTTTGTTTGGTGCCATTTTAATGAGATTTATAAAGATGACTGCATGAAGAAAACATGCAAATTTTCACAGTCATTGATGATATGGGGCTGCATGTCAGGTAAAGGCACCAGGGAGATTGTTGTCATTACATCTTCAATAAATGCCCAAGCTTACATTGATATTTTGGACAGTTTTCTTATCTAATCAATTGAAAAGGATGTTTGGGGATGATGACATAATTTTTCAAGATGATAATGCATCCTGCCATAGAGCTAAAACTGTGAAAACATTCCTTGAAAGAAGACACATAAGGTCAATGTCATGGCCTGCAAATAGTCCGGATCTCAATCCAATTGAAAATCTTTGGTGGAAGTTGAAGAAAATGGTCCATGACAAGGCTCCAACCTGCAAAGCTGATCTGGAGCAGCAATCCGAGAAAGTTGGAGCCAGATTGATGAAGCGTATTGTTTGTCACTCATTAAGTCCATGCCTCAGAGACTGCAAGCTGTTATTAAAGCCAGAAGTGGTGCAACAAAATACTAGTGATGTATTGGAGTGTTCTTTTGTGTGTTTGTCATGATTTCATAATTTTTTCCTCAGAAATGAGTGATTCCATAATTTTTTCCCTCTGCTTGGTCTGAAAAAAAATTACCCTTTCTGAGTACCACATTTTTAATCTAGATTTCTTTTAGTGTTTCTTAAAGCCCTAAAGTTGCCATTTGAAATGATTTTAGTTTTGTGCCATGTCTGTGATCTGCTTTTTTTCAACAACATTAAACAACTGAATGTTCATCCTCCGAGCCCTGTGATTCCATAAATTTAAGTATAGGTATTCCACAATATATATATATATATATATATATATATATATATACAGTGGGTACGGAAAGTATTCAGACCCCTTTAAATTTTTCACTCTTTGATTCATTGCAGCCATTTGGTAAATTCTGAAAAGTTCATTTTTTTTCTCATTAAAGTACACTCTGCACCCCATCTTGACTGAAAAAAAACAGAAATGTAGAAATTTTTGCAAATTTATTAAAAAACAAAAACAGAAATATCACATGGTCATAAGTATTCAGACCCTTTGCCCAAACACTCATATTTAAGTCACATGCTGTCCATTTCCTTGTGATCCTCCTTGAGATGGTTCTACTCCTTCATTGGAGTCCAGCTGTGTTTAATTAAACTGATTTGGAAAGGCACACACCTGTCTATATAAGACCTCACAGCTCACAGTGCATGTCAGATCAAATGAGAATCATGAGCTCAAAGGAGCTGCCCAAGGAGCTCAGAGACAGAATTTTGGCAAGGCACAGATCTGGCCAAGGTTACAAAAGAATTTCTGCATTACTCAAGGTTTCTTAGAGCACAGTGGCCTCCATAATCCTTAAATGGAAGAAGTTTGGGACCACCAGAAGTCTTCCTAGACCTGGCCGTCCAGCCAAACTGAGCAATCGTGGGAGAAGAGCCTTGGTGAGAGAGGTAAAGAAGAACCCTAAGATCACTGTGACTGAGCTCCAGAGATGCAGTAGGGAGATGGGAGAACGTTCCACAAAGTCAACTATTACTGCAGCCCTCCACCAGTCGGGCCTTTATGGCAGAGTGGCCTGACGTAAGCATACAGCTAAAATAACAAAGAAGTGTCTTCAGAACAACTCTATGACCATTCTTGATTGGCCCAGCTAGAGCCCTGACCTAAACCCAATTGAGCATCTCTGGAAAGACCTGGAAATGGCTGTCCACCAACGTTCACCATCCAACCTGACGGAACTGGAGAGGATCTGCAAGGAAGAATGTCAGAGGACCCCCAAATCCAGGTGTGAAAAACTTGTTGCATCATTGTTGCATCATTCCCAAGAAGACTCATGGCTGTACTAGCTCAAAAGGGTGCTTCTGCTCAATATTGAGCAAAGGGTCTGAATACTTATGACCATGTGATATTTCAGTTTTTCTTTTTTAATAAATTTGCAAAAATTTCTACATTTCTGTTTTTTTCAGTCAAGATCGGGTGCAGAGTATACTTTAATGAGAAAAAAATGAACTTTTTAGAATTTACCAAAAGGCTGCAATGAAACAAAGAGTGAAAAATTTAAAGGGGTCTGAATACTTTCTTTATCTACTGATATAGACATATATATATATATACAGTACAGACCAAAAGTTTGGACATACCTTCTCATTTAAAGATTTTTCTGTATTTTTATGACTTTAAAAATTGTACATTCACACTGAAGGAATCAAAACTATGAATTAACACATGTGGAATTATATACTTAACAAAAAAGTGTGAAACAACTGAAAATATGTCTTATATTCTAGGTTCTTCAAAGTAGCCACCTTTTGCTTTGATGACTGCTTTGCACACTCTTGGCATTCTCTTGATGAGCTTCAAGAGGTAGTCACCGGAAATGGTCTTCCAACAATCTTGAAGGAGTTCCCAGAGATGCTTAGCACTTGTTGGCCCTTTTGCCTTCACTCTGCGGTCCAGCTCACCCCAAACCATCTCGATTGGGTTCAGGTCTGGTGACTATGGAGGCCAGGTCATCTGGCGTAGCACCCCATCACTCTCCTTCTTGGTCAAATAGCCCTTACATAGCCTGGAGGTGTGTTTGGGGTCATTGTCCTGTTGAAAAATAAAAGATGGTCCAACTAAATGCAAACCGGATGGAATAGCATGCCGTTGCAAGATGCTGTGGTAGCCATGCTGGTTCATTATGCCTTCAATTTTGAATAAATCCCCAACAGTGTCACCAGCAAAGCACCCCCACACCATCACACCTCCTCCTCCATGCTTCACGGTGGGAACCAGGCATGTGGAGTCCATCCATTCACCTTTTCTGCGACGCACAAAGACACGGTGGTTGGAACCAAAGATCTCAAATTTGGACTCATCAGACCAAAGCACAGATTTCCACTGGTCTAATGTCCATTCCTTGTGTTCTTTAGCCCAAACAAGTCTCTTCTGCTTGTTGCCTGTCCTTAGCAGTGGTTTCCTAGCAGCTATTTTACCATGAAGGCCAGCTGCACAAAGTCTCCTCTTAACAGTTGTTGTAGAGATGTGTCTGCTACTAGAACTCTGTGTGGCATTGACCTGGTCTCTAATCTGAGCTGCTGTTAACCTGCGATTTCTGAAGATGGTGACTCGGATAAACTTATCCTCAGAAGCAGAGGTGACTCTTGGACTTCCTTTCCTGGGGCGGTCCTCATGTGAGCCAGTTTCTTTGTAGAGCTTGATGGTTTTTGCAACTGCACTTGGGGACACATTCAAAGTTTGCCCAATTTTTCGGACTGACTGGCCTTCATTTCTTAAAGTAATGATGGCCACTCGTTTTTCTTTACTTAGCTGCTTTTTTCTTGCCATAATACAAATTCTAACAGTCTATTCAGTAGAACTATCAGCTGTGTATCCACCTGACTTCTGCACAACACAACTGATGGTCCCAACCCCATTTATAAGGCAAGAAATCCCACTTATTAGGCTATGTGCCCACGATGCAGAAATGAAGCAGAAAATTTCTGCAGCATTTCTGCATCTCCCTGGCAGAAAAAACGCATGCAGATTGTGCATGCATTTTTCCTGCAGAATACATGCGGATTCACATGCGTTTCCGCATGCAGATTGACAAGCGCTTTCCAGGCGATAGCATCACTTGGAAAGTGCTTGACAACTAGGTCACACTGTATAAATCCATGCAAACAGCATGGATTTATACAGTGTGAACCGTAAAAATAAAATAAAATAAAGTTATACTCACCCCCAATGCCGTGGCGTGGCTGCAGCGCTCGTTCCTGTCTGGTTCCCGGCTGCCGGCATATCGCGAGACAGAGCGGTGAAGGGCCTGCGGTCACATGACTGTGACGTCACCGAAGGTCCTTCAGCGATACCGGCATGCAGAGAAGCCTTCGGAAAGGTGAGTATAAACTTTATTTATTATTTTATTCTTTTTTACAGGTACAATGGTACCCAGGTCTGGATGAGAGTCTTCTCTCCTCCAGAACTGGGTACCATCCGCACATTGAAACGCATATAGAATCCGCTTGTCAAATGTACAGACGCGCATTCTATGCGTCTCAATGCGTCTTCCGCAAAATTAAATGACATTCTGCGGATTTTTGTACGCAGCATAAACGCTGCGGAAAAATCCGCAGCATGTGCATAGAACATGCGGAATCCCCTTGGGGACCATGGGGTGCGGATTACCTAGCGTTTCACAAGCGTTTACGCTGCGGAAATTCCGCAGCATAAACTCTTGAAAAACGCTAGGTGGGCACCCAGCCTTAAACCTGACAGGGCACACCTGTGAAGTGAAAACCATTTCCGGTGACTACCTCTTGAAGCTCATCAAGAGAATGCCAAGAGTGTGCAAAGCAGTCATCAAAGCAAAAGGTGGCTACTTTGAAGAACCTAGAATATAAGACATATTTTCAGTTGTTTCACACTTTTTTGTTAAGTATATAATTCCACATGTGTTCATTTCATAGGTTTGATGCCTTCAGTGTGAATGTACAATTTTCAAAGTCATGAAAATACAGAAACCTCTTTAAATGAGAAGGTGTGTCCAAACTTTTGGTCTGTACTGTATATATATATATATATATATATATATATATATATATCATCCTGGTATGTATGTCCGTCATCCTAGCCCCATCCTTGTATGTCACCCATGCTGTAATATGTCGTTTATCCTGGGCCCCATATTGGTATATATCCCCCATCTTAATATATGTCCCCCATTCTGCTGCTGTTCCTTAATCTATAATAGAATAGAAAACATTATACTCACCAGGGGCATACATAGAAGTCATGGGACCTATTAGCAGAAGTATTATGAATCCTCCATATAGTATAATGCATCCCATAGTCCTCCATATAATATATTGCATAGCTCATAGTCATCCATGTATTATAATGCACAGCCCATAGTCTTCCATAAACTATACTGCACCCCCATAGTGCTCCATAAAGTATAAGGCACCCCTATAGTCTTCCATAAAGTATAATGCACCCCTATAGTCCTCCATTAAGTATAATGCAACCCTATAGTCCTCCATAAAGTATAATGCAACCCCATAGTTCTCCATAAAGTATAATTCAACCCCATAGTCCTCCATAAAGTATAATGCAACCCCATAGTC
Source organism: Phyllobates terribilis (assembly GCF_046119375.1). Classification (NCBI taxonomy): domain Eukaryota; kingdom Metazoa; phylum Chordata; class Amphibia; order Anura; family Dendrobatidae; genus Phyllobates; species Phyllobates terribilis. The sequence goes on from NW_027362763.1 coordinate 349,252,942, forward strand.
CTCCATAAAGTATAATGCACCCCCATAGTCCTTCATAAAGTATAATGCACCCCATAGTCATCCATAAACTATAATGCTCCCCATAGTCATCCATAAACTATAATGCACCCCATAGTCATCCATGTACTAGTATGACCACCGATTTAAAAAATAAATAAATAAATACTCGCCTTCCCTTCACACACCCGCCATGCTCGTCCTTTGTGAAGCTGGCAGCTGACTTCGGCATGTGACGGAAGCATATTACGTCACTGTCATGCGCCCCATCACGTGCACGCCAACTGCCGGCCTCTGATTGGCCGGCAGCGTGTATTGTCACGCACGTACCCGATGGGCCTGTGTACAGCTCCATCAAATGTATAGTGTCCACGACTGGGTACTGCACATCTGCCTTTATTCAAATCAAAATAAGTTAATCTGCAGTACCCTGCAGTGACCACTATAAAGTTGACAGAGCTATACTGTTCTGCTTTGCAACGGTGCAAATTCCCCGCACTGGTCATGGTCTTCTGCAGGTTGTGACCTGCCAGATTGCTCCAATGTTTGCTGGGTGAGCCGTAGATCACTTTTCAATGTAAGTCTATGAGAGACAGAACGAGGCTCGTAGGCTTACATTGGGAGCTTGTGACCATTACCTCTGACTTCCAGTCAGTCAGAAGTCACGGTCACAAGATGCACAATCGAGCTTGCAGCGGCACTGGGAAGAGCAGAAGACAGCGGCTGGTTAGTATATTACCAGAGGCAGAAATCATACATTAGTGATACCACTCCGGCAGTGAAATAAATAAAACACTGGAGTGATGCTTTACAGAACTGACTGACGACCATAAAATAGATTAAGGCTCTCCACTGCCAAGTCCGACTGGCTTTTCCAGCATGAATCCAGTTGATTGACAGGTACACCCATAAAAGATTTGTAGGGTAGCACGGTTGCTCAGTGGTTAGCACTGCAGCCTTGCAGCATTAGGGTCCTGGGTTTGAATCCCACCATCTGCAAGTAGTTTATATGTTTTCCCCGTGTTTGGGGGGTTTCCTCCCACACTCCAAGGGCATCCTGATATGGAATTTAGATTGTGAGCCCCAATGGAGACAGATAATGTCTGTAAAGCGGTGTGGAGTTAATAGTAGTGTTGAGCCACCCCCGTAGTGTTCGGGCTCGGTTCGGTTCGTCGAACACCGGGATATTCGAGGAACTGTTCGTCGAACACCTTAGAACACCGTCGAACACCGTTAAAACCAATGGCAGGCAAACAAAAACACATAGAAACACATAGAAAACATCTTCAAAGGTGTCCAAAAGCTGACAAACTGCACAGAAGACGCTCTCTTTAAAAAAGCCGGCCGGCAATTCAGCAGCGGCATACACCGGTACCCGACAATTTAGACAAGAAGGAATAGAGCATCACACATAGATTAGATAGATAGAAACATGTCAGCCACATATATAAGAAGTACAGTGACAGTGTTGCTTACTGTACTTGTCATTTAGTGTAAAGGATTTATTAAAAAAAATATTAGTGTTTTCATGCACCGTCTCTTTAAAAAGGCCGGCCGGCAATTCAGCAGCGGTACCCGACAATTTATAACAGAAAGAATAGAGCATCACACATAGATTAGATAGATAGAAACATGTCAGTCACATATATAAGAAGCACAGTGACAGTGTTGGTTACTGTACTTGTCATTTAGTGTAAAGGATTTATTAAAAAAAATATTAGTGTTTTCATGCACCTTCTCTTTAAAAAAGCCGGCCGGCAATTCAGCAGCAGTACCCGACAATTTATAACAGAAAGAATAGAGCATCACACATAGATTAGATAGATAGAAACATGTCAGTCACATATATAAGAAGTACAGTGACAGTGTTGGTTACTGTACTTGTCATTTAGTGTTAAAATAAAGGATTTATTAAAAAAAAAATTGGCGTGGGGTTCCCCGTAATTTTAGGCTCTAGCGGAGGTTAAGCAGATGGCTGGGGCAGATGTTTGAAGCCTGGGAAGGGGGTAATACCCATGGAGCTTCCCAGGCTACTAATATCAGCCCCCAACTGAATACCTAGCCTTTACTCGCTATTAAAATGGGGGACCCCCCCAAAAAAATGACTTGGGGTCCCCCCTATTTTAATAGCTAGCAAAGGCTAGGCAGACAGCTGGGGGCTGATAATAATAGCCCAGGAAGGGTGCCATGAATATTGGCCCCCTCCCAGGCTAGAAACACCAGCCGTCAGCCGCCCCAGAAATGGCGCATCCATAGGATGCGCCAATTCTGGCACTTAGCCTCGCTCTTCCCACTGCTCTGTAGCGGTGACAGTGGGGTAATAGGGCTGGGGTTGATGTCAGCTTATAATGCCAGCTGACATCAAGCCCAGGTTAGTAATGGAGAGGCGTCTATAAGACACCCCCATTACTAACCCCATAGTCAAAGTTAAAAAAAAAACACTAACACCCAGAATAAAGTCCTTTAATTGAAATAAACACACAATTCTTTATTGTTCTAAATTAAACCATACTTACCATCACGTCCATTCCAGCTTAAGCCAACGATCTCCTGCAATAAAAGAAAAATAATAAAGCAACCTCATCCTTACCTTTCCATGGTTCCCAGGACAGCTCCAGCTCTGCTACATCGAGATGACAGGCTGGACCACAGCAGAAAGCTGCCATGCAGCCTGTCATCCCACAAACACTGAGAAGCGCAGGCATGCTTGCGCTCCTCAGTGTCTCGCTGTGACGGCATCCAGATGAGCCGAGTTCATGTCCAATGAACTCAGCTCACTTCATGCACGTCACTGACAGAGTGGAAAATTCTCCGGCACTCAGCGCTTCAGCGTGAGAATTTTCCCACGCTGTCAGTGACGTGCATGAGGTGAGTTCATGTCCAATGATCTCAGCTCACCTCATGCACATCACTGACAGCGTGGGAGAATTCTCACGCTGAAGCACTGAGTGCAGGAGAATTTTCCCACGCTGTCAGTGACGTGCCTGAGGTGAGCCGAGTTCATTGGACATGAACTCGGCTCATCTTTATGCCGTCACAGCGAGACACTGAGGAGCGCAAGCATGCCTGCGCTTCTCAGTGTGTGCGGCATGGCAAGCTGGATGGCAGCGTTCTGCTGCGATCCAGCCTGTTATGTGAATGTAGCAGAGCTGAAGCCGTCGTGGGAACCATGGAAAGGTAAGGATGATGTTGGTTTATTATTTTACTTTTATTGCAGGAGATCGTTGGCTTCAGCTGGAATGGGCGTGACGGTAACTATGGTTTAATTTAGAACAATAAAGAATTGTGTCTTTATTTCAATTAAAGGACTTTATTCTGGGTGTTTGTGTTTTTTTTAACTTTGACTATGGGGTTAGTAATAGGGGTGTCTTATAGACGCCTCTCCATTACTAACCTGGGCTTGATGTCAGCTGGCATTATAAGCTGACATCAACCCAGGCCCTATTACCCCACTGCCACCACTATGGGGCAGTGGGAAGAGCGAGGCTAAGTGCCAGAATTGGCGCATCCTACGGATGCGCCATTTCTGGAGCGGCTGACGGCTGGTGTTTCTAGCCTGGTAGGGGGCCAATATTCATGGCACCCTTCCTGGGCTATTAATATCAGCCCCCAGCTGTCTGCCTAGCCTTTGCTAGCTATTAAAATAGGGGGGACCCCAAGTCATTTTTTTGAGGGGTCCCCCATTTTAATAGCTAGTAAAGGCTAGGTATTCAGCTGGGGGCTGATATTAGTAGCCTGGGGAGCTCCGTGGGTATTACCCCCTTCCCAGGCTTTAAACATCTGCCCCAGCCATCTGCTTAACCTCCACTAGAGCCTAAAATTATGGGGAACCCCACGCCAATTTTTTTTTAAATAAATCCTTTATTTTAACACTAAATGACAAGTACAGTAATCAACACTGTCACTGTACTTCATATATATGTGACTGACATGTTTCTATCTATATAATCTATGTGTGATTCTCTATTCCTTCTATTCTAAATTGTCGGGTACCGCTGCTGAAATGCCGGCCGGCTTTTTTAAAGAGACGGTGCATGAAAACACTATTATTTTTTTAATTAATCCTTTACACTAAATGACAAGTACAGTAAGCAACACTATCACTGTACTTCATATATATGTGACTGACATGTTTCTATCTATCTAATCTATGTGTGATTCTCTATTCTTTCTGTTCTAAATTGTCGGGTACCGGTGTATGCTGCTGCTGAATTGCCGGCTTTTCATGTTTCACTGTGAGCACTGTTCCCATCGATTTGGGCAATCACTGTAATGCCACAACCACCATGGCTGTGGCATTACAGTGAGTGGCAGACAATCCCTGCATGATTTGTGCTCTAAATAGCGCCAGACATGCAGGACACGCTTTTGGTGCACGAACAGTTATCGAACATAACCGCGAACAGCCGAATTTTTTGCAAATCGTTCGGGTTCGTCGAACGACTCGAACACCGCCCAAAACAGCTCGAATTTGAGATTGGCGAACAGTTCTAGTCGAACACCGCTCATCTCTAGTTAATAGTGCTAGGTAAGTAACATAAATAAATAAAATAAAATCTAGAGCAATGTGGGGAGAAGCTGGCCTTTAAGCTATGTTTTCTCTGAAACTCTGCATTATTTCAGAGAAAAATATATACCTGACTGCAATCATGTAGTCAGGCTGATTCTTGCTGCCCGCAGTCTGGTCAGCATGAATCACATGGCAAATTCCATTTAACGGTGAAATTAACTATTTACAAAAAAATCAATTGTACACAATGTTTAGTATTGCAAAAAGTATTGGTGTCTTCTCGAGTACCATGGGGTGCTCCAGCGAAACGACTAAAAACGACTCTGTATTTGTGCACTGACATCACTGGAGCTTTCAAACACAGAGGGTTAATAAGAGCTTCTGTTATCTATAGGGTATTGTGGTTATCACTTGGGTTATTTTACAGACTACTATTTTAAACCTGTGTGTTATGCTTATTGGCCAGATGAAGAACAAATAACACTATTCTGATCTCCATCTGGCAATAGAAGGCGATTGACATATTAAGCACTTTTTCAAACTTGCTAAACATCATATGAACAGGGCCTAAGGCTATGTGCCCACGATGCAGAAATGATGCGGATTTTTGCTGAGCGTTTCTGCATCTCCATGGCAGAAAAAACGCATGCGGATTGTACATGCGTTTCTTCTTCCTGGTAGAAGCGCAAGTGAAGCGTTTTGAACACCCCCCGGTCTTCTCTGAGCGGCGCTGCTGTCTCCTTGGCTTCCGGAGGTGGTCTGCAAGGATCTTCCGTGACGTCATTTAGTCATGTGACGGTCACGCGACCGCTGACGTCAGCGATCAGGTGATGGTCGCGTGACCATCACATGACTAAATGAAGTCATGGAAGGTCCTTTTTAGAGCACCGGGAGCCGCTGAAGATACTGGACACATTGCTGAGGAGACCGGCGGCCATCTGAAGGTGAGTATAATGTTTTTTTTAAATTTTTTTTTTACTATTGATGCTGCATTTGCAGCATCGTAACTTGGTCACACAACATAAATCCATGCCGGTTGCATGGATTTATATAGTGTGATCAAGTTGTCAAGCACTTTCCAAGTGATGCTAAAATCGCTTGGAAAGCGCTTGTCAACCCGCATGCGGAAATGCATGTGAAGAACGCTTCACTTACGCTTCTGCCTGGCAAAAAAAACTAATGTACAATCAGCATGAATTTTTTCTGCCAGGGAGATGCAGAAACGCTCAGGAAAAAATCCGCAGCATTTCTGCATCGTGAGCACATAGCCTAATAGTGATGAAACTCTGGATGTCAGGTACAAAAAGCTACAGTATAAAATCTTCATGTAAAACCACAATCATACATACACAGGAATGCAGATACATAGCCACATACAATCATTTACACAGAGAAAAGCACACATTAGAAATGTACACAGCTTATACACGTACAGCATATATACACACTAATACATATACTTACTTAAGCGCATCTCACACAGTCTCTGGAAGCAGCGGGGGCCTCACAGAAGCCATAACCATGTACTGTATATACAAAGAGGAGGACACAGCACAGAATGGAGAGGACTGCAACGGGAGCTCTCTCTTATTGTCCGGCTCTGCAGACGCTCTGTCCACAATCCCTATCTCTCCCTCCCTCCTTCTGTTCCGACAGCCTCCAGTGATAGAGAGAGGTCCTAATTAGAGATGAGCGTTGTTCGACTCGAACTGTTCGCCAATCTCAAATTCGAGCTGTTTTGGGCGGTGTTCGAGCCGTTCGGCGAACACGAACGATTTGAGAAAAATTCGGCTGTTCGAGGTTATGTTCGATAACTGTTCGTGCACCAAAATCATAACTGGATTTTTTCTCAGTAATGATGAAAATTAATGTTAATACGCAGTTTGAGTGTACAGCGAGGCGGGGGGAGGGGCAGGGGATGGATCTCTGCAGGAATAATGATCTCCATTTTTTTTTCTCTTTCCCGCATTTACAGTAGGGAGGTGCAATCTGTCAGCCTATCAGCAGCGCACACACGGAGCGAAGTGCTTTTTTTCACACAAGCAAGGGCATGTGTCATTGGCAGTGTATGTCACATGTCCTTGCCCTATAAGACCAAGCCATTTTCCCAGTCGCCACCATTTTCTCACTGCTGCAGCTGCGTGTTAGACGGCACCGCTGTTGCTGTGTGCGCTATACCTTGTTAATTTCAAGCCAATTTTCGCACAAATCTACAGATAGCTTGGGAGTAGGGAATAGTTGTGATTGCAGTCCTTTTAAGGACTAGGTTACAGCATTTCCTACGACTTTTATCAGGCAGGTCTGTGCTCTTAAATAGATAGATTGTGGGAGTAAAGACTAATTGTAATTTCAGTCCTTTTCAGGACTAGGTTACATCAGTTCCTATCAGTTTTTGCCAGGCAGGTCTGTGCCAGTGCTGTGCAAGTTTTTTTCACAGCATTTGGCTGAATCTAGCAAAGCTATTACTTTTTGGCCTATTGCAGAGTGTGTTAGTCAGTGGAGTAGCCTATCTGTGTTGCAAGATATACCACCTGTGTATAGAATACCAATTTTTTTACTGCACCCAGTGAAGTAAAATCTTTTGGGCATAGCATCATTCTATTAGTCCATCTATACTGACCTCCATCAGGTTGCAAATTGAATATCATTTTTTTCTGCATCTAGCTCTGAAAAAATATTTGGGCTTCTAGCAGTGTGTGGGACTTGTTCTATTAGTCCATTTATACTGACCTCCATCACGTTGCAAACTGAATATAATTTTTTTCTGCATCTAGCTCTGAAAAAATATTTGGCCTTCTAGCAGTGTGCGGGACTTGGTCTATTAGTCCATCTATACTGACCTCCATCACGTTGCAAATTCAAAATAATTTTTTGTCTGCATCTAGCTCTGAAAAAATATTTGGCCTTCTAGCAGTGTGTGGGACTTTCTATATTAGTCCATCTATACTGACCTCCATCAGGTTGCAAATTAAAAATAATTTTTTGTCTGCATCTAGCTCTGAAAAAATATTTGGCCTTCTAGCAGTGTGTGGGACTTGTTCTATTAGTCCATCTATACTGACCTCCATCAGGTTGCAAACTGAATATAATTTTTTTCTGCATCTAGCTCTGAAAAAATATTTGGGCTTCTAGCAGAGTGTGGGACTTGTTCTATTAGTCCATCTATACTGACCTCCATCACGTTGCAAATTAAAAATAATTTTTTTCTGCATCTAGCTCTGAAAAAATATTTGGCCTTCTATCAGTGTGTGGGACTTTCTCTATTAGTCCATCTATACTGACCTCCATCAGGTTGCAAATTAAAAATAATTTTTATCTGCACCTACCTCTGAAAAAATATTTGGTCTTCTAGCTGTGTGTGGGACTTGTTCTATTAGTCCATCTATACTGACCTCCATCAGGTTGCAAACTGAATATAATTTTTTTCTGCATCTAGCTCTGAAAAAATATTTAGCCTTCTAGCAGTGTGTGGGACTTTCTCTATTAGTCCATCTATACTGACCTCCATCAGGTTGCAAATTAAAAATAATTTTTACCTGCATCTAGCTCTGAAAAAATATTTGGCCTTCTAGCAGTGTGTGGGACTTTCTCTATTAGTCCATCTATACTGACCTCCATCAGGTTGCAAATTAAAAATAATTTTTATCTGCATCTAGCTCTGAAAAAATATTTGGCCTTCTAGCAGTGTGTGGGACTTTCTCTATTAGTCCATCTATACTGACCTCCATCAGGTTGCAAATTAAAAATAATTTTTTGTCTGCATCTAGCTCTGAAAAAATATTTGGCCTTCTAGCAGTGTGTGGGACTTTCTCTATTAGTCCATCTATACTGACCTCCATCAGGTTGCAAACTGAATATATATTTTTTCTGCATCTACCTCTGAAAAAATATTTGGGCTTCTAGCTGTGTGTGGGACTTGTTCTATTAGTCCATCTATACTGACCTCCATCAGGTTGCAAATTGAATATAATTTTTTTCTGCATCTAACCCAGCCAATAGTTTTGGCCTAATACCACAGTTTGGCCACTCAGCTCTGCTCGGTTCCCATCCATTGTTTTTTTGTGCAAACAACTCCAGAGTTGTGAATTAGTTAACCACCAAAATTAATGGGAAAAAGGCCTGCTGCTGGTGCAAAGGGGAATAGGCGTGTTGGGAAGGGGAAAAAAGGTTGTGTCCGTGGGGTAGGTGTTAAAGCAACAGTAACATCTGCAGAAGAAAGACCATCTTCCAGCCAAACTAAAATGTCTACTTCTTTTAGCGGACAATGAGATAAGATCCCTTTCTTACGGCCACGCCAATCGCTACAAATTCCAGATGAGGCACAAAAACAGCAGGTGCTTCAACGGATATCAAGTGTTCCTTTAAGTGGGCTCTCCTCCACATCAACTTCAACATCACAAATACTCCAGTCCTCAAAGGTGTCACCCCAATCGCACTTGCTTCCTCACAGCTCCCAAATCTCCAGCTGCCCGTCTGAGTATGAGGTAGAACAGATGGTTGAGTCTGCAGAGCTGTTTACTCATACTATAGCCTGGGAATCAGAGGTCGACTCCAGCGCTTCTGTGAATCCAGACGAGGAAATGATCTGCACTGATGCCCAGAATCTTTATGAGTCGGATCCAGGACCAGACACAGAAGGTTCTGACCATAATGTAGACCCTCATTCCCAACTGTAACTTCTGTTGGTGGAGGCAATGAGGAAGACGATGATGAGACTCAAATACCTGATTGGAGCGACAACTTTAGTTTTTTGTCAGGGCAGGAACAGGTTGGCTCTGAGGACGACGGGTGTGATAACGCACAGGGTGATGATGATGAGGTTGGAGATCCCACTTACTGTCAACCCACAGTCAGCCAAGAGATGAGGTCAGCAGAGGAGGTGGAGGAGGATGCTAGTGACGACGAGGTCAGGTTGCGCCTTCCTGGACAGAGACGTAGTACTGGAAGCACGTCAACAACTGCATCCTCAAACCCAACTCTGCCTCTCACCACAAGTCGTGGTGGCTCTTCAGGTCGCATGGGTGCTAAGCCTTGCATAGCCTGGGCATTTTTTCAGATCGATAAAGATGACCCAACTCGTGTTATCTGTAACATTTGTCAGCAAAAGCTAAGTAGAGGCCAAAAAATACATAGTTTGAGTACTTCATGCATGAACCGGCACATGGACATGAAGCATAAGTTGCAGTGGGAAGCTCACTGTGCTACAATGCGGCCTAGCCGGCCGGGCCAACCACCGTCTGCCATATCTTGTGCATCCGCGGCCTCTTCATCCTCTGTGACTGGGGGGACAGCAGTCACACCTGTTTTGGGGCGCAGACCTGCCACCTCTTTACCCGCAACAGCCAGCGTGATTGGCAGGTCATCATTTTCTTTGGAGGTGGTAACACCAGCTGGTGTTGAGCGCTGTCCGACATTGATAGCACCACCTTTGGATCAAGGCAACCTAACATGTCCGCCTGAAACTTCCTCACAGACAGGCAGTTTGCCGGGGACACCATTATCAACCCCATCTAAGCACAATAGCCAGCCCTCGGTCCCTCAGATGTGGACAAGTAAAAGACCATTTCCTCCTAGCCATGAGAAAGCTAAGAGGTTGAATTTCACCATCTGCAAGCTCTTGGCTACAGAAATGCTGCCTTTCCGCCTGGTGGTCACAGAGGATTTTCGAGACCTTATGTCCGTCGCAGTGCCCCAGTACCAGATGCCCAGTCAGCACTACTTCTCAAAGAAAGGTGTGCTGTGCTCCACCAGCAAGTCGCACACAACATCACCGCTTCTTTGAGAAACTCTGTGTGTGACAGGGTGCATTTCACCACAGACACTTGGACGAGTAGGCATGGACAGGGGCGTTACATGTCGCTGACTGGGCACTGGGTAACTATGGTGACAGCAGGACAAGGGGCTGCTGTCCAAGTCTTGCCGTCCCCACGAGTTGTGCGTCAATCCTCTTTATCTCAAAGTTCCTCCACTGCTTCTGCCTCCTCAACCTCCTCTCGGTCCTCCACCTGCACCCAAAGCCTGTCTGGTCATGCCACAAGCTTTCTAACTGCGCAGAAGGGATCCTGCACACCTCCTTACTATCCTGGCAGTAGGGCTCAACGTCATCAGGCGGTTTTTACTTTGAAATGTCTGGGAAATGTGAGTCACACAGCTGAGGAGTTGTGGTCAGCTCTGGAGAACCAATTTCATGAATGGTTGTCTCCACTGGACCTGAAACCAGGGAAGGCCGTGTGCGACAATGCTGCAAACCTGGGAGCGGCCCTTCGCCGGGGCAATGTCACACACGTGCCTTGTATGGCTCACGTGTTGAACCTGGTTGTCCAGCAATTTTTAGCTCACTATCCCGGACTAGATGGCCTTCTGCAGAGGGCACGGTCGCTGTGTGCTCACTTCCGCCGTTCGCATCCCGCAGCTCAGCGACTTACATCTCTACAGAAGTCATTGGGCCTGCCACTTCACCGGCTAAAATGCGATGTGCCTACCCGGTGGAATTCAACTCTGCACATGTTGCAGCGACTGTGGCAGCACCGACAAGCCCTGGTGCAATACGTTCTGACGTATAGCCTGGGCCAACGAGATCCAGAGGTGGGGCAAATCACGCTGGAGGAGTGGTCTCAGATCAGGGACCTATGCACCCTTCTGCACAGTTTTGAAATGGCGACGAAGATGTTGAGTGCTGACGATGCCATTATCAGCATGATTATTCCGGTGATTTACATGCTGGAGCACATGTTAAACAGAATTCGGAGTCAGGTGGTGGCACAAGAGGAGGTGGAGGAAGTAGAGGAGGAGGAGTTGTATGCGGAAGGGCTAACATCTGCAAGGTCCAGACGGTCGGCAGCACCAAGGCGGCAGGCATGTGAGGGTGGGGGAGATGGTTTTACCAGGGCGCATGGTAGCAGCCAAACTAGTGAGGAAGGTGCAGGAGCCCAGGAAGAAGTGGAGGACGAACTGATGGAAGACTCATCAGATGAAGGAGTCCTTGATCACATTTCTGTTGTGCGAGGTTGGGGGGAGAGGACAGAGGAAGGAAGCATGATTGTTACCTCGCCACCAACACAACAGGGACTTGGTGCTCCTGGATGCGCAACACACATGAGTGCCTTCTTGCTGCACTACCTGCAACATGACCCTCGAATTGTGAGAATTAGAAATAATCCTGACTACTGGGTTGCCACACTGTTAGATCCCCGGTACAAAAGTAAATTTGCAGAAATTATTCCTGCCATAGAAAGGGATGCACGCATGCAGGAGTATGAGCAGAGACTGTTGCAGAATCTTACATGTGCTTTTCCACAAAACACCAGTGGTGCACGTAGTGAATCTCACAGTTCCAACTTGCCAACCGTGGGACCGTCGAGTGTTCAGCACTCAAACCATAACAGAACCACAGTATCTGCTGGTAACATCAATTTTGCGGAATCATTTCACCACTTTTTTAGCCCATCCTTTGCAAGGCCACAGGAGACAAGAAGTCTGACACATAGTCAACGCCTAGAGACGATGGTACAGGAGTATCTCCAAGTAAACATTGAAGCCATGACTGTGTCACTGGACCCTTGCTCTTTTTGGGCTTCCAATCTGGATAAATGGCCGGAGCTAGCCACTTACGCCTTGGAGATCTTGTCATGCCCCGCAGCCAGCGTTCTGTCTGAACGTGTGTTCAGCGCTGCTGGTGGTGTGCTGACAGATAAGCGCACGCGGCTCTCCACTGATAATGTAGACAGACTCACGTTCATAAAGATGAACAAATCATGGATCCGAAATGACTTTTCTACCCCTGTGTCATCCTGGGGAGAGTAAAAGCTTGATGATTGGTTAAAATCACCTCACCAACCGTTTTAAGCTTTCAAATTACCAATCATGTTTATCTGTATCTTGGCTGGAAAATAATTTGGGCTTTGTAGCAGTGTGCAGCACTGATTCTATTAGGCCATCTATAATAAGCTCCACCAGATTTAAAATTACTAATCATATTTATCTGTATCTTGGCTGGAAAATAATTTGGGCTTTGTAGCAGTGTGCAGTACTGATTCTATTAGGCCATCTATACTAAGCTCCACCAGATTTAAAATTACTAATCATGTTTATCTGTACCTTGGCTGGAAAATAATTTGGGCTTTGTAACAGTGTGCAGCACTGATTCTATTAGGCCATCTATACTAAGCTCCACCAGATTTAAAATTAATAATAATTTTTAGCTGCATCTAGCCCGGAAAATAATTTTGGGGCTCCGAGATGCGCAAGACACATAAGTGCCTTCTTGCTGCACTACCTGCAACATGACCCTCATATTGTCAGAATTCGAAGTAATCCTGACTACTGGGTTGCCAGACTCTTAGATCCCCCAAACTTTTCGATCAACCTTTTCATTTTAATAAAGACCAAAAAAATGGTCATTTTTGAAATTATAAGCATTAGCAGGTTATTAGAAACTGAAATCAAACAGTTTTCAACTCAAAACTTTATTCTAGGTGATGTTACATTTTCACATAGGACCCCTTGTTCGAAAGGAGCTTCTGAACTCTCTCGTCCATTGAATTTGTCAGGTTTTGGATGGTTTCTGCTTCAATTGTTTTGCATGAGGACAGAATACCCTCCCAGAGCTGTTGCTTAGATGTGAACTGCCTCCCGCCATCATAGACACTCCTTTTGATGATGCTCCAGAGGTTCTGAATGGGGTAGAGGTCAGGGGAGCATGGGGGTCACACCATAAGTTTGTCCCCTTTTATGCCCATATCAGCCAGAGATGCAGATGTTTTATGTGCAGCATGAGATGGTGCATTATCATGCATAAAAATGATCTTGCTGTGGAATACACGGTTCTTCTTCTTGAACCATGGCAGGAAGTGCTGTTTGAGAAACTCCACATACATTATGGAGTTCATCTTTACCCCTTCAGGGATCCTAAAGGGGCCGACAATCTCTCTCCCCATGATTCCAGCCCAAAACATTACTCCACCTCCTCCTTGTTGGCGCTGTAACCGTGTTTGCGTGGGGTGTCCATCAACCAGCCATCCTCCACTCCATCCATCTGGACCATCGAGCGTTGCACGGCACTCATCCGTGAACAAAACAGTTTTGAAATCAGTCTTCATGTAATGTTTGGCCCACTGGAGCCATTTCTGCTTGTGTGAAGTGGATAGAGGAGGTCGACAGGATGGCGTTTGCACAGCTGCAAACCTCTGAAGGACCCTGCATCTTGTTGTTCGGGGGACGTTGGAGGCACCAGCAGCTTCAAAAACTTGTCTGCTGCTATGACAAGGCTTTTTTGCCGCTGCTCTTTTAACCTGACGTAATTGCCTGTAGGAAAGAGTCCTCAATTTTCCCTTATCAGCACGCACACGTGTGTACTGTGAATCAGCTACATACTTCTTGATTGCCAAGACACTTCATCCTGATCATCGCACAATGTTGATTGTAGTCATGCCTTGACCTAAACACTCCACAATTTGTTGCTTCTCAGCAGCCGACACATCCTTTTTCTTTCCCATTTTGGCAGAAAATGTAGGCTGCTTAATAATGTGGGACAGCCTTCTTAAGTAGTCTTGCCTTTCATTGGACACACCTGCCAAACTAATTAGCACAGGTGTCTGCAATTGCTTACAGTGATATAAAGAGCCCTGACACACATCACCATCAATGAGTTTAACTGACAAACAAACAAATTCTTCCCTTATCACTCCTAAACACTTTTTGCATAATAATTTGGAACACAGTGTACATGTGCTTTTCCACAAAACACCAGTGGTTCACGTAGTGAATCTTACAGTTCTAACTTGCCAACCGTGGTCTGTATGGAGTTGTTCAATAAAGGGCCCAAAATTAAGATAACATAGATGGGAGAGGTCTCTATGAATAGGAATTCCTAAGTATTTGATACCCTGTGAGGGCCAGGCAAAGGGAAAGTTGGACTGGATGGAATCCTGTATGGATTTGGGGAGGGAGACATCGAGGGCTTCAGACTTCGCTGCATTGATTTTAAAATTTGACCATGTAACAAAGTGATCTATTTCAGCCATAACAGCATGGATGGATATATGTGATTGAGTGATATATACTAGGACATCATCAGCAAATAGAGAGCACTTGTACTCGGTGCCTCCCACCTCAATCCACCTAATATTGGGGTTATGGCGAATTGATGAGAGCAGGTGCTCCGTCACTAGGATGTATAAGAGAGGGGACAGAGGACATCCCTGCCTTGTCCCATTGGTGATTATGAAAGGTGATGAAAATGTTCTGATGCAACCCCTGGGCCTTGGGACACCCGGAGCCGGACCCTTTTTGGTGGATGCTGGTGGTTGTAGTCTCCGTGGCGGCGACCCGGTTCCGTGGCTCAGGGCGGTCAAACCAGTGGCGGAACTATTTATGTGGTTTTGATGTTTAAATGTCCGACTACGCCACCCGTGGATTGTGGTCAGAGTGAACCGCCGCTGCAGGGCAGACCGCTGAGGCTGGTGTTGTGGGTGCAGCAGAGCGTAGCATAACTCCCCACGGGAGGAGTATAGCCTCAGGGCAGTGTATGCGGAGGATGGGGGTGATGGTGCAGGGCAGCAGCAGTAACGACACGGAGTCAGTGATGCAGTCCAGGGCCTTTACTCACAGTTCTTATTATCCAGACCACGTCTGCAGGTAATGCCTGCCCACGTCGTACTGTGCTCACCAGGTGAGGGGCTCAGACAACTCCCAGATAACTTTGGAGCGCTTCACAGGACCCCCTTTGTGTGTCCTTTGTCTGGCCTTTCTTACCAACCCTTCTGTCCGGTTGCCTCGGGCCTCCTCTTGATAAACTTGGCGCCAGTTTCCCTGACCCTATGTGGTGCCTTCATAGCGGGTGTAGCGAGGGGCTGCGCCACATAAAATGTCACAGCCTCCGGTTTCTAGCTGAGGGTCGTTTCCTGCCTCCACTAGTTTCGGGGACCGGTCTCCCCCTTTGGCCTGACCCCTCCACGCAGGTGGATTCGGGCGTGCGGTGGCGACTCGCCTGTCCGCACCCCTGGGTCCCTTCATTCCTCATTCCTGGAGCCTTCTCCGCTCCTCTTCCTTCCTTCTCCCTCTTCCAGGCCTGGGCCTCTGTTACTAGGCCCGCCTCCGGAGCAGAGCTCATTCAGAGCCCATGCTCCCTGTCACTTCTGCTCAGACTTCTCTGCACTGAACTAAGATGGTGCCCACCTTTTATACTCCCTTCTCAATGCACCCAGGAACTGCTTCCTCCCTGCTCCTGCACTACAGGGTTCCCCTTCCTCAGTGTTCCCTCCCCCCACTCCAGCCAGGGACAGGGACTGTCGTGCCCATCTCAGGGGCATATTGGTCGCCCTGCCCCACGGCAATGTGGTGTAATGCATGCAGGTGTCGGGTCCTGATCCACACTCCATGCTTACCTGAGAGTGAGATATCACACCTCTGGGTGAGGTGCAATACCTCTGTAGCAACCGAGCCCTCAGGGTGCTACGGTTCCATTTATCTTCAGCCTAGGTGACGTATTGTGATACAGGGCCGTGATTTTGGCTATAAAAGGGTCCCCTAGACCCCTACCCCAAGATTTTTAAGAGAATCATATATGGCGTGCCAGGAGACTCTATGGAATGCTTTCTCAGCATCCAACGAGAGTATCTAATTACAAATTTTTAACTGCATCTAGCCCAGGAAATACTTTGTGCCTAGTAGCAGTGTCTACTAGTCAGCCGATTATCCCGGCTGTTAAGCAAGCTACACCACCTGTAGTTTGGACACTTAATTTTTTCAAAGGAAATGCTTCGGGACCACGGGATACTCAGTGAAGGAGGCACCCCAAGGCATAGGGGCTGGGACTGGCAGTAGGATGCCTTGCGGTGGACAGCCGAGCTCGATCCTTATATAAGCTTTTTAACTGCAGCAGCTTTAGTGGACGCTACTGGAGCTGGAATTACGCGGCTGCTGGCATGAGACTTGCCCTCCAATAGATCCTTGTAAATGGATTTAAAGTGTATTCATTCAAATTAGAGAGACAATTTAAATTAAAAAGCTTAGAGCTGCCTCCACCACAGGGGGGCTCGCTCGACCCACCAGCGGACAGGCACCAGTATTGGGAGAGGGGGGCTGGCCGTCAGGGTTCACCGCAGCTCTGGCACAAACCCAGCAACACGGAGGTGGCACGGGCAGGAACGGACTGGCCGTGTCGGCTTCTCACTTTTTGGATTTTAGAAGGGCATGACATGCCTATATCTGTGTCTCCCCCTCCTTTTACTCCTCCGCCTCTTTTCTTTTCGCATGACTATATGTACTTGTCACTTTTCCATGTGTTAGTTGTGTCTTCTGAGCAGTTTGTCAGCTTTTGGACACCTTTGAAGATGTTTTCTATGTGTTTCTATGTGTTTTTTGTTTGCCTGCCATTGGTTTTAACGGTGTTCGACGAACAGTTCGGCGAACACACGGGTGTTCAACGAACCGAACCGAACTCGAACACTACGGGGGTGGCTCAACACTAGTCCTAATGTATGTTGAGCTGCAGTTCCGTAATGTTGCCACCTGCTGGCCAACGTAATTATATCTCAAACACAGGAGACATACTAATGACGTTTCCAATGATGGGCCCCCCTCCACCTCTGGATCCCCCTCCACCTCTGTGCCCCCCCCCCTGCCCCTCACAGGCAATATGTCTGCCCTTGCCTTCCAGTACAGAAAGGAAGCAGCAGGACATCATACAAAGAAAAGATCCCACATTTCTACCACAATAAAGGCAATATATGGATAAGCTACAGGAAGGCCCACTTAGAAACCATTTCACCATAGCCTCATTTCTCCATAGCCTCAATGTGTTTCCCCATTGTGATGCTCGTTCGTCAGCAGGCATGTAGGAGATGTTCTATCATATGAGGTTTGTCATGGTAATGACGCAGGATGTCAATATATATACACACTGCCCACATACATATAGAGTATACACACATACTCATATATAAATATAATATTTACACATATTCATATACAGTATATACACAATTCACACAAATATAAACACACATACGCAATTACACATAAATAGATATAGTATATCTACGCATACATATAAAGTATACATTAACAGCGCAGACATGTTTACATAAAGTTCTTATACTCATATACACTCATGCATGTACTTTACACATATATGTACAGTATATGCATATACACATTATACAGATGCATATACAGCTATTGGAAATAAAAGCCCTCTTGTCTGGCACACATCTCTTTCAGAAGGTAGCTTTTGTTTCCAGCAGCATTTCTCTCCTCTCACCCTGCTTACTGTGACACATTGGAGGAGGGGCACAAGTAATCTGGCAGGCAGCAGGAGTCTTCAGAAAATCATAATTTAAGATGCTGGATACAGGTGTCTGCAAGGGAGGAATAAGCAGCCCACTGCAAAGCAAAGGCTTGGCACAGAGAAGGGAGGTGGAAGCCACAGGCAGGACTGCAACTCACTGCCTGATGGTTTATGATGACACTTCACAAGTCATCATCACAGAAAGAGCTGCCTGCTGATCATGTTAATAGATTGTGCCTTCTCAGTAGATGCACAAATAGTTACCATTGTATTACAACAGCCCAGTGATAATGCTTTGCATCTATAACTTACTTTACCTGAATGAAATGCATTATGGGAAAGTGAGGTTAGCAAAGCAGAGGAGCTTGGAAATTCCTCTGGAGGCAACTTCCACTGAAGTCGGCTCATTTCAATGATAGGCTCATGCCATGAAAATAATTTTTTCTACATTTTCCTATATCATTAGTTAGAAGGTTTTTTTTGTCAAATCATCAATGTTGTTACACCTTCTTTTAAATTAAATAATAACATTTTTAGTGATAAGTCCTCTTTAAAGAGACAAAGGGGGGATTATTATTACAAGGCATCACAGGGGGACATTATTACTATATGGCGCTGTATTACTGTAAGTAGGCACTGGAAGTATTATTACTATGACAAAGTCCGGAGACAACATTATTACTGAGTAGGGGCATAGAGGGGGCATTGTTATTGTCTAGGGTACTGGTTCTCCCTCCCTGCACTGCACCATGATTTGTGTAGAGGTGAAAGAATGTGAAGAGAGTGCTAGAAAAGTAGTTAGTCAAAGATGTATGTTACTTTTTGCCAAATTAAATAACCTCTTCAGAGAGAAGGAGGACTTGAACTCTAGTGACACTCAGGGCCTGGACAAGGGGTAGGCATGGTAGGCACCTGCCTAGGGCGCCACCTCCTACCTACCCGAGGGGGGCGCACTTTTAAAAAAATAATCGCTGAATGTCTGCGGCTGCCCGGCACCTTCCTCTGGCTGCAGATATTTAGCACAGCAACGGCTGGACGCGAGCACGTAGGTGAGCGATGTCAGTCACTGACACTGCTCACCCCTCTCTCTGTCTTGCGCCCCGGCTGTCACTCCCTCCCTGCACTCAGTTGTATTCGCGTCTGTCATTGCTGTGTGCGCCGCCTGGGACAGGAGCATAGGAGCTATAATCTTCCCTGCTCTGCCAGGATCTCCAACAAGACACCTGTGCCTTGCTGGAGAAGGCACATGCTGGGGACGTTGGATGATGCAATGGAATGATGTCATCGTGCGTCCAGCATCCACTACTGCACTTTACAGAAGAAGAGACGGTGGACGGGAGCTGGGATTATGTGAGTATAAACTTTTTAATTCTTATATTACTATGAGGAGAGGGTCTGTGCTGATGGGGGAGAATACAATGAGGGTCTGTGCTGATGGGAGCGTAGTAAACTGAGGGACTGTGCTGATAGGAATACAATGAGGGTCTGTGCTGATGAGGGGAATACATTGAGGGTCTGTGCTGATGGGGGTAATAAACTGAGGGGCTATGCTGATAGGGGGGATACAATGAGGGACTGTGCTGATGGGGAGTAATAAGCCAAGGGGTTGTGCTGATATGGGGGAATACAATGATGGGCTGTGCTGATGGGGGTAATAAATTCAGGGGCTGTGCTGATAGAGGGGAATACAATGAGGGGCTGTGCTGATGGGGGGTAATAAACCAAGGGGTTGTGCTGATAGGGGGGAATGCAATGAGGGGCTGTGCTGATGGGAGTAATAAAATGAAGAGCTCTGCTGATGGGGGGTAATAAAATGGGGGTCTGTGCTGGTGGGGGTAATAAACTGAGGAGCTCTGCTCTGCTGATCGGGGGAATAAAACTGAGGGTCTTTGCTGATGGGAGGGAATAAACTGAAGGGTTGTGCAGATGTGGGAAATAAAATCAGGGGCTGTGGTGAAGGGGGGAATAAAATGAGGGCCTGTGCAAAGGGGGGATAAACTGAGGGGCTGTGCAGAGGGTGGGATAAACTGAGGGGCTGTGCAGAGGGGGGTAAACTGAGGGGCTGTGCAGAGGTGGGGAATAAAATGAGAGGTTATGCAGGGGGGCATGAAATGAGTGGCAGTGTGGGGTGCCATGAAATGAGGGGCTGTGCTGGGGCCATTAAATGAGGGGCAGTGCAGGAGGTCATGAAATGAGAGGCTGTGTGTTTGAAATAGCAAAGTATATGAGGAGCTGTGGTGACCATACTGTACATGGGGCTGTGGAGGTCATTATGCTGGGAGCTGTGGTGACCGTACTGGATAGGGGGCTGTGGTTAATATCATACTGTTTAAGGTGCTCTTTGTGGGCCATAATACTGTATGGGGTGCTGTGAGGGGCATCATAGTATACATGGGTGCTGTATTGAATATCATGCTATTTATTGGGGTCTGTGATCGACATTATATTATATATGGTGATGACCATACTATGTACTGGTGGCTTGTTCTGGATATCATACCGTATGGGTGGCTGTGGTGACCATCATACTGTGTAGGGGGACAGTGTGAGGAGTGGTTACAGTTTGAAAGGGCAGCATGGTGGGCAGTATGAGGGTATAGTGTGAAGAGGGGGCACAGAATGGATATGGAGAGGAGACAGCGTGAAATGCAGGCACAATATTGAGAGCGGTTAGCATGACGGGGGGACAGTGTGGAGATATAGAAAGTGTAATGTAAAATTAGACAGGGGACAGCCATGGTATAGGCCATGGTTCATAAGAGCACATGGTGTGGCAGTTATAGCTGATAATAGCTGACAGTGTGGAGGCCATATGCCATAGGAGGCTTACTTAGGTCATAATATGAACAGATATTTTTATGAAGAAGACATTTTAATAACACTCTTATTTTTAAGGGCATTGTGTCGGGATGTGCTGCAAAAGACTGGAAGAGAGGGAGGTCTGCAGAGACCAGCTGTGGATGTGAAAGGTCATCATGTCATATAGACAAGATGGAGATGAAAAGAAAGAGACAACTCCAGAGAAAATGTAATCTATAAGGTACCTGAATATAAATGTTTATTTGTGATACTGACTAATTCTCATCAGTATTTTGGTTCCTGTATGGTCCGCAGTCTGTTGATGGCTGTTAATAACTCCCAGTATCATTTTACCATTGTTAAGGATATACTGGGAGTTGTAGGTTCATGCGATACAACTGTTTATGGGGCTGACTTGATATTACAATTGATCATTGTACTAAGCTTGGTTCTTGTATTCAAGTACTCTTGGTTCTGGTGACATATTCATGTATTGATGGTGGTTCTGGTGATGTATTTATTTGCTGATGACATTTCTGGTGCCATATTCATGTACTATTGGTGGTTCTGGTGCTCTAATTATGCACTGATGATGATTTTAGCTTTGTATTCATGTGCTACATGAATACAGCAACAATACAACCATCACTACATGAATATGTCACCAGAACGGGAAAACATCACCAGAACCACCATCAGTTTTGTGCAAGCTGTATTTGTTGCATGATGGATGCAAAAACTATTAGACGTATTATTATTATTATTATGATTTATTATTATAACAACATTTATTCCATGGTGCTTTATATGTGAAAGAGGTATACATAGCAAAAACAAATATAATTACAATAATCTTGAACAATACAAGTCAGCGACTGGTACAGGAGGAGAGAGCTCACGAGGGCTCACAATCTACAATGAATGGGTGAGGATACAGTAGATGAGGGTAGAGCTAGTCATGCAGCGGTGTGGTGGAGTGAGGGTTACTGCCGATGTAGGCTTGTCAGAAGAGGTGGGTCTTCAGGTTCCTTTTGAAGGTTTCCACGGCAGGCGAGAGTCTGATGTGTTGGGGTAGAGAGTTCCAGAGTAGGGGGATGCACGGGAGAAGTCTTGTATACGATTGTGAGAAGAGGAGATAAGAGGGCAATAGAGAAGGAGATCTTGCGAGGATCGGAGGTTGCGTGCAGGTAAGTACTGGGAGACTAGGTCATAGATGTATGGAGGAGACAGGTTGTGGATGACTTTGTATGCCATGGTTAGGGTTTTCAACTGGAGTCTCTGGGTAATGGGGAGCCAGTGAAGGGATTGACAGACAGGAAAGGCCAAGGAATAGCGGGGGGACAGGTGGATTAGTTGTGTAGCAGAGTTTAGGATAGATTGGAGGGGTATGAGAGTGTTAGAGGGGAGGCCAGAGAGCAGGAGGTTGCAGTAGTCGAGGCAGGAGCTGATGAGGGTGAGCACTAGTGTTTTTGCAGATTCATGATAGAGGAATGTGCAGATTCAGGAGATATTTTGGAGTTGGAGTCAGCAGGAAGTGGAAAGGGCTTGGATATGTGGTTTGAAGGAGAGATTAGAGTCCAGGGTTACCCCGAGACAATGAGCTTGCGGGACTGGGGAGAGTGGTCAGCTATTGACTATGATGGATAGGTCAGATGGGGGTTGAGTGAGAGGGTGGAAAGATGATGAATTCAATTTTATCCATGTTAAGTTTTAGAAATCTAAACAGAGAAAAAGGATGAAATAGCAGACAGACATTGTCAGATTCTGGTTAATAAGGAGGTGATATCAGGTCCAGAGAGGTAGATCTGTGTGTCATCAGCATAGAGATGATACTGAAAGCCGTGTGACTCTATAAGCTGTCCCAAGCCGAAGGTGTAGATGGAGAAGAGCAGGGGTCCTAGAACTGAACCTTGGGGGACACTGACAGATAGGGGGCGAGATGAGGAGGTGGTGTGTAAGTGGGAGACACTGAATGTCGAGTCTGTTAGGTATGAGGAGATCCAAGATAGGGCCAAGTCTGTGATGCCAAGAGATGAGAGAGGTTGTAGTAAGAGGGAATGGTCCACTGTGTCAAAGGCAGATGACAGGTCCAGGAGGAGGAGGACAGAGTGTCGCTTGGATTTGACAGTTAGTAGGTTGTTGGTGACTTTAGTCAGGGCAGTTTCAGTGGAGTGATGTGGTCGGAAACCAGATTGTAAGCGGTCAAAGAGGGAGCAGGAGGAGAGGTGGGAGGACAGTTCAGAATGGACGTGTTGTTCTAGTAGTTTTGAAGCATAAGGGAGAAGTGATATGGGGCGATAGCTAGTCAGAGAGGATGGGTCAAGGGAGGGCTTTTTGAGAATGAGTGTGATCGAGGCATGTTTGAAGCGTGAGGGGAAGGCACTAGTTGTTAGTGACAGGTTGAAAAGGTGGGTTAGGGTTGGGATGAGGATTGTGGTAAGGTTAGAGATGAGGTGGGATGGGATTGGGTCAAGATCACAGGTGGAGAGGTGTCATTTGTAGAGTAAAGAAGAAACTTGATTGTCTGTAGTGGTGAAGAAGCTGGTTTTGGAGGAGAAGGGTTGAGTAGAAATGAGGAGGCGCTGTGGGGACTTTAGGCAAAAGCTTTGTCTGATGGTGTCAATCTTCTGCTTGAAGAATGAGGCAAAGTCTTCAGCTGAGATGAGAGGAGAGGGAGGAGGCACTGGGGGACTGAGGAGAGAATTAAAAGTGTTGAATAGCTGTTTAGGGTTGTGAGACAGGGAGGATATGAGAGATGAGAAGTAGATTTGTTTTGCTGCAGAAAGTGTGGGCTTGAAAGAAGTGAGGGACTGTTTGAATGTGATGAAATGCTCATTGGAGTGGGACCTTTTCCTATCTCTGCTCAGCAACCCTGGAAGCCCTTCGCAGTTCTTTAGTCAGGTTGGTGTACCAGGGTTGCCTGTTGAGTGTGCGAGCTGTGGTATGTGTAAGGGGGATGACCGAATTGAGAGCTGCAGCTGTTGTGGATGTATCCCTTTATATATAATGGAGATTTGTTTATTTTCCATTAGGGTATCTGCACAACGCTGGACACCTTAATTGGGATTAAATGCTTCCAATGATAGTTATGCTTTATTAATTTCCATAATTATCCTTGGGTTCTAAATTTAAAATATAGGATGTCAGGGATGAACATCGCTATTTTTTCTCCTGTATTGTGTAAATGGTCCTCAAAAAATTACTGATTCTGTATGTAACTTTGAAATTTCACTCCCTGTTAAGTCAGATCCCTAAAGTACACCACTTTATATTTTTTACTTTTGATGACATTTTTTATGAAAAAGGTAACAATTCTAGTGGAAGTGGTCATCAGAGTTTGCTACTTAACCCATCGGAGGGGAAGGGGGAGGTGCATTAGTAGTCCTGTTACCTCAGTGTCTGAGCCATTCCTTTGCTTTAGGGTGGGGGGGGCGCCATTGGCTTCATCTGCCTAGGGTACCAAAATACCTTGTTCTGGTCCTGTTGCCATGTATCAATCTTAAAAGTCAATATCAACCCTTTAATGAGCCTTGCTATATAACTTATGCTAAGAAGCAAATCTAGATACTCCATTTGCATACACATGTTTTTGAGATGTTACCCACCAATGAGTGCAAAGCAGGAGATCTAATTTTGTTAGATAAGAGGCCTCGAATATATGGCTTAAGGGGGAACAATTCTCCATGTGGAGAGTGCCAAAACAGCGTAATGAGACTAATAGGCCATGCAATACTCCTTTGTGAATTTTAAATGCAAAATAGTCTCTACAGAGAGAAAAAGATTAGACTTGAATCTAGCATCGCCTATTGGATGTAGTAATCCTAAAAATCAAAATTGACCATTGCAACATG
The DNA here is from genome assembly GCF_046119375.1 of Phyllobates terribilis. Classification (NCBI taxonomy): domain Eukaryota; kingdom Metazoa; phylum Chordata; class Amphibia; order Anura; family Dendrobatidae; genus Phyllobates; species Phyllobates terribilis. The sequence goes on from NW_027362763.1 coordinate 349,277,387, forward strand.
ATTTTAAATAAGAAGCCAAACCAGACACTCCATTTTCATAAGATAAGAAGCCAAACCCATGTCATAGATGTCATAGACCTCTCACATAGCCAAATCAGATCTCCTGCTTTATATTGATGAAGGGCAACCCCAAAACATGTCTGCAAATGGAATGTCTGCTTTGGCTTCTTATCCTAAGGCTATGTGCCCACGATGCAGAAATGAAGCAGAAAATTTCTGCAGCATTTCTGCATCTCCCTGGCAGAAAAAACGCATGCAAATTGTGCATCCATTTTTCATGCAGAATACATGCGGATTCACATGCGTTTCCGCATGCAGATTGACAAGCGCTTTCCAGGCGATAGCATCACTTGGAAAGTGCTTGACAACTAGGTCACACTATATAAATCCATGCAAACAGCATGGATTTATACAGTGTGAACCGTAAAAATTAAAACAAATAAAGCTGTACTCACCCCCGATGCCCGGCGTGGCTGCAGCGCTGCTTCCTGGCTGGTTCCCGGCTGCCGGCATATCGCGAGACAGAGCGGTGAAGGGCCTGCGGTCACATGACTGTGACGTCACCGCAGGTCCTCAAGCGATGCCGGCATTCAGGGAAAAGCCTTCGGAAAGGTGAGTATAAACTTTATTTGTTATTTTATTCTTTTTTTACAGGTACAATGGTACCCAGGTCTGGATGAGAGTCTCCTCTCCTCCAGAACTGGGTACCATCCGCACATAGAGACGCATAGAAGCCGCTTGTACAAATGTACAGTCGCGGTTTCTATGCGTTTCAATGCAAGTCAATGGCGGGAGTTCCGCTGCGCTTCCGCAAAATTAAATGACATGCTGCGGATTTTTGTACGCAGCATAAACGCTGTGGAAAATCCGCAGCATGTGCATAGAACATGCGGAATCCCCTTGGGGACCATGGGGGGCGGATTACCTAGCGTTTCACAAGCGTTTCCGCTGCGGAAATTCCGCAGCATAAACGCTTGAAAAACGCTACGTGGGCACCCAGCCTAAGTCATGTAGCAAGTCATGTTAAAGGGTTCAAGTTTCTTGCAGGTGTAAAGGCTGAATATATAGCATGTCCACCTATGTATTTGATGCAGGAACACAATGATTAACACAAAGTTTTCACATACAACGCATATCTTCCATAACTGTTGTTCACCAATTATTCTGTGATATTTGTGCCTCAAGCTATCATTGGTACACCATTGCAATATATTTTCTTAAGCCACGTGACATATTTTATGTATTTGTATGGACATTTATATGAACTTTGTAATGTCTTTCAAACTATACTTTGATGGTCCTAAATTTAATTAATATTATTTGTCTTGGATGTTTCTACAGCTACGCTAGCACAAATTACTTGCACTTATATTCTTCAATGGGAAAGCACTGTTACCTTCCTGGGCTCGTGTAGAGGCACATGTTACCTTGTCAACTGTCTTACTTCAAATTAACAATACTGAAATATGAACATAAAGTCCCCCCTCCCACGATCTCTGAACTTTTCCCCATCGGGGCGTATTCATGTCAAACTAATTGTGCCAGAATGCTGTAATTATTTGTACCAAAACCTCTTTTAATATCTAGCATCGTATTTATGATGTGTTTTACACTTCTTAAAGGGGTGGTCCAAAACCAAAAGTGATTTTATACTAAATGTCTATCTATGAAATTCAATAATCAAATTACTTTTCTAATATGCTTCAATTAAAAATTCCCTACCCTTCCCTCTGTACTCCAACTTTTTGGCTGCTCTTTATTTTTACTTTTTTACTTACAATGACATTTTATTTGAGAATCCCAAGTGCATGCTGGGACACCCAAAGAGGACATCATCAAGGACAGAGCATAAAAAAAAAATTCCTCATGCTCACCACACCGCTCACTTCTCCAGCCCCTCCGCTCCTGACCGCCACATGTATGGTCTTCATCGCATCTTCATATCACCCTCGGCTATGCTGAAATACTCAGGTTTGTCACACAAGGCTGGAGCTCTGGCGTTTGACAGGCCTGGGAGGGTTCTTGCATGTACCCGCAAAGAGACGTCTTGACGTTACGATGTGTGCCGTGACCTTTGTGGGCTCATGTGCAGAACCCTCCCAGGACTATCAAATACCAAAGCCCTGGCATAGCATGAGAAGCCCAGGGATTTCAGCGATCTGACAATGCGAAGAGGACCAGACAGGTAGCCATGAGGAGCTAAGGGGTCTGAAGTGTGAACGGTGAGGTGAATATAAGGAATTTTTTTTTAAAGTTATGGTTATTATACTCTGGGATCTGGAGAGAATCCAAAACATAATAAGGGACATTAAATTTGTGGAGAACAACTTCTCTGTGCATCGAATTTCCTGAGAAAAAACGTGCAAACATTTACTTGTTTGCAATTATCCAATACTGGGATGAAGATTTATCCTCTCTTCCATTCTTTTATCACTATACTTCATATGTTTTTATAAGTACTTCTTTTGTTATCTTTGTGGTAATCTATTCATCCTACAAGACTGTATGTCCATTTTATTGCATTTTGACTTGTTAGAAAGGTTTTTAGTCTGCATGAAGTTTGATGCAGACTAAATTCCCTATTTGTTCATCTAATTATTGCTACCTTTATATTTGTTACAATATTTGCTGACATGATAAAGGCATCAGTGTGATGCAGAAACACATAGCCACTAATTTCCTTTAAAGAGGTCCCTTCACCAAATATTTCATGTTGATCTGGACACATGATGTAATAGTGGCAGCAGAGCAAAATAAAACGTTTTTGTTTGCTTTTAATTTCACCTTTCTGTTGCAGAGATATTAGAAATCCAAGTAATTGGCACCGTATGAGTTAACTTTTGTTAAAGGGATTTTCCGAGACTTTGCTCATTTTTTTGCTATGGGGCTAAGACTTTACAGGCAGGTAGTTGCTAACTTCCTGCCTGTTCTGCCAGACACCGATCTCTATCGGCTCAGATTGAGCACAGATTTCTCATGCTGACTATTCTGCTGATTCAATTGACCTAATTTCAACAGAAAAGCTCCTCCTCTTCCATTCTTCTATGTTAACAGGGCATCACTGTTGACATCATGCTGATTGACAGCCTGCTCCCCGCAGTTAGGCAGTCAGCAGTGACGCCCCATCAGAAGAGCAGAACGGAAAAGAAGAAGCTGCTCTGTCAACATGATGTCAACTGAAGCCATACAATCGCTAGGAGTGGTCTCTGAGTCTGCAGAAATCGGCGCCGGCCAGGACAGGCAGAAAGTTAGAAACTACATGTCTGTAAGTTCACTGGTCCATAGCAGAAACAAAGTCCTGGATTACCACTTTAAGTCCAAGTGGGTGTTATCAGATAGCAACTTATACAGGGAGAAGTACAGACGCTCAGTGAAAACACTCCTTTGGACTTAACTAATGTTAACTTATTAGGTGCCAAATACTTTAATTGATAATATCTTTGCAACAGAGAGAAAAAATGAAAAACAAATAAAACATTTTATTCCACTCTATAGCCACAATTACATTGTGTGTCCAGTTCAACATGTAAAATTTGGTGAAAGGTAGTCTAAGGATGCAACCAATTTTAGCTTGTGTGCTTTTGTTTGTTTGCTCCATTTCTTTAAAGTGCCATGTTTATTTAATTTATCCATTTACAGGTGCATCTCACTAAATTAGAATATCGTCAAAAAGTAAATTTATTTCACTTCTTCAATACAAAAAGTGAAACTCATATATTATATAGAGTCATTACAAATAGAGTGATCTATTTCAAGTGTTTATTTCTGTTTCTGTTGATGATTATTGTTTACAGCCAATGAAAACACAAAAGTCATGGTCTCAGAAAATTAAAATAATTACCAAAAAACACCTGCAAAGGCTTCCTAAGCGTTTACAAAGGTCCATTAGTCTGTTTCAGTAGGCTCCACAATCATGGGGAAGACTGCTGTTTTGACAGATGTCCAGACGGCAGTCATTGACACACTCCACAAGGTCCCAGAGTTCCAATTTTCATTTGGAAATCAAGGTCCCAGAGTCTGGAGGAAGAGTGGAGAGGTACACAATCCAAGCTGCTTGAGGTCTAGTGTGAAGTTTCCACAATCAGTGATGGTTTGGGGGACCATGTCATCTGCTGGTGTAGGTCCACTGTGTTTTATCAAGACCAATGTCAGCGCAGCCGTCTACCAGGAAATTTTAGAGCACTTCATACTTCCCTTTGCCGACAAGCTTTTTGGAGATGGAAATGTCATTCTCCAGCAGGATGTGGCACCTGTCCACACTTTAAAGTACCAATACCTGGTTTAAAAAGAACAGTATCACTGTGCTTGATTGGCCAGCAAACTCGCCTGACCTTAACCCCATAGAGAATCTATGGGGTATTGTCAAGAGGAAGATGAGAGCCCCCAGACCCAACAATGCAGATGAGCTGAAGGCTGCTATCAAAGCAACCTGAGCTTCCATAACACATCAGCAGTGCCACAGGCTGATCGCCTCCATGCCACGCCACATTGATGAAGTAATTGATGCAAAAAGAGCCCCGACCAAGTATTGAGTGCATTTACTGAACATACATTCTAATTTACTGAGATAATGACTTGTGTGTTTTCATTGGCTGTAAGCCATAATCATCAACATTAACAGAAATAAACACTTGAAATAGATCATTCTGTTTGTAATGAATCTATATAATATATGAGTTTCACTTTTTGTATTGAAGAACTGAAATAAATTACATTTTTGATAATATTCTAATTTAGTGAGATACACCTGTATATAGCCAGGAAAGGGCTTATTTTTTGCCAGTTGAGTTGTAGTTTTAATTCACAGCATTTATTTTTTCATATAATGTAATGGATAGAGATGAGTGGAAGTTCAGAAGTTCAAGTAAAATTTTCTGAAATTTGTGGTTCCATATGAGTGCAAACACTTTGAGAATCAATTTGCAATTCACAAAAAAAAAAATCTTTGCTCGGTACCATTTTCCACATTGGAGAAACATCAGAGAGCTTCCCCATAATGCCTAGCAGCTATTACATCACATATATCTCATAAAATTTTATGCCAACCCATTGGCACCCTATGATGACATCTCAGTGCGGCCAATTAGAGCACAAAATGGACACACTGGCAAGATTGAATAGCTTAAGTGCAGCGGTCAGTGATTTAAGAGGATAGCGGCAATGAGCAGAGCTGGTATGGCCCTTTCGCCAAAGTCTCCCAGGAGCCATTTTCCAACATAACAATGCCAAGCCACACATTGTTCATGATACTATGAGCTGCTTGCATGGCCTGAATGTGCTACCATGACCTGCAGCATCTTCAAACTTGTCTCCAATCAAACTCATATGGGACATCATTGTATGACAATTGCAAAGGAAGCTTCCAGCAGCAAATCTTTATGATTTACTAGCTCAAGTGCATTCAGCATGGCAGAACATTCTCCATTAATAATCTCTAATAACTTCATAGTTAGCATGCAGTATATGGCACTCATATACAGACACTCTATGCTAGCCACACACTGCATGTTACAAATGCACACACACAGTTTATGCTGCATACACTATATGTTACACACAGACACTTCATTCTACACACACTTTATGTTACAAACATCGCATGCTATACATACACACACCTTATGCTACATACACACTGCGTGTAACATACACACTGCATATTACATAAACGCACAAATGCATATTGCACACGGTCACTTCATGCTAAACACGCACTGTTTTAGATGCAAACTGCATTTTACATGGACACACAAACACTGCATGTTAAACACACACATATCAGCATGATGTTACCTTCTACACTTCTAATCTCAGAAACTGTACTGATAATCCAAGTCTGGTATTATCAGTGCCGTTACTGACTTGCAAAGTTTCAGGGCAGAGATGTAACTAGAGTTCTATGGGCTACAGTGCAAAATTTGGACCTTGTTTCCCTCCATTAGCATGTTCGTCAGATTTGCATGGACCCCTGTAGAGTTCTAGATCTTATAAAAAAAAGTATGTGTTCGTCCACCCACCCCCAATAAAGAATACAGATAATATATATACAAATCTCACAGAAAGTGCATCAAATAAGATCACTTTCTAAGTAATATTACTAAATAATTCAGTCATACCATTACCAAATAACACATATTATCACTATATTGTTATATCAAAACTAATATACCAATAAGACAACATAAAAGGGATAACTACTGCCACACCATGACAATATATTATCACCAGATATTGTCTGAATATAACCACCACCATCCTGTTACTGAACACAATCCACTACTGTATACTAAGACCTGCATACCAGTAACACAACATATAGTGGAAAAACACCACCATACCATAAAAAAGACAACATATTACCATCAATAGTGTCAGAATGGGGCGCCAAGGACCCACCAGTAAAATGGACCCTGAGGACCCACTGTTCAGCTACTTGCAAATATTAAATTTGCAAGTAGCTTGTTAAATTTAATATTGGGTAGCTTGTTAAATTAATAATGTGATGTTTTCCTTTGATTGTACATAGGAAATCAAGTGTATTGTGCCAACTACTGCTCAAATACTGCTTGATGCTTTGCCAATTTACAAAGTAACTAGTCTGCTTGATGTAGCATGACAATAAAAAGAAATCCAACTTGTATATCTCCAATAACTATGTGGATACTACTCATGTCTTTGTTTTAACCTAACTAAACAGTTCAAATGCTCAGAGATTGTTTAAGAAGATGGACATGTCTCCTGAATGCAAGGAGTGCCAGTCAAAGACCACACGCAGTGACCAGTTTTTGTGTGAAGGTATGCCGTCATTATGTCCTATGTGCTTACATCAAAAACAAGAGCAAAAAACTCTCCAACTGAATGCAGTATGTATGTGACTATCTTATACTAAAGGAACCCAAAACATATATGTTAAACATTCGCTGTCCATTTTTGTTATTTCTTTAATCTCATAAAACAGCCTTGATCATTTACACATATCCCGTCACTTATTCCATGAAGGAACAGTACAGTTGTTCACCAGCCCAAAATGTTAGTTCCTAGCAAACAGAGATAAAACCGATACATTTTTACTGCCCATTTTATATAAACTTTTAGTAATTTATTCACATTTGGAGACTATTTCAATAAAAAAATGCAATTATGGTGTGATATGTATATTCATAAAAAAGACTAAATATTTTGGATTACATCACAGCAGGTACAGAAGAACAATGCTTCTACATATGTTGATCTCCAGCAAAACCAATGCCAGCGCAATCACCCGGAGCCTTCTGCACCCATTTAGCAATCTGCCACTGCACGGGTGCCGACTGTGTTGTACAGCTGGCACAGGAGCTGACTCCGATTGCTACAGTTTTATTCATTAAATGCAGCTGTCAGTTTTTACAGTCAGAATAAAGAGGTTGGAAGCAGGGTGTGACAGTAGGTTCCCATTGAACGTGACTGTGTTTATACAGCTAAAAATCCAAGCCCATGGCTTGGCATCAAAAGATATCGGCAATTATACAATACACTGCAACATTACAATATTTCTACATACAATCCCTAGCGGCTAGAATTATATGCCGCGGGATGAAAAAGAGATTCTAGCTGAATTAAAACAATGTTTTTTATTAGTGCAGTAATAAATATAAAAAGACAAAACAAAAAAGAAACCGGATGGGACAAGACCTCCAATGAAGAGAGGCAATATAAGGTAGCTTGTCACCTTGTCACATGCTGCTAGTGTATGGGATTGCATGTATTCATTTGGGAAAATGGCTTCATGTTTACTGATGCACTCGGCACTATCTTCGACTTTTTATATCTAGAATGCAATACTGAGCAGAACACAGAGGAACAAAAAGTTCTATCATGCTAACAGCAGAGTTCAGTGGAACCGCTGGACCATAGACAATTAAACATTGATACAATATAAACTGAATAAAGGCTAAAACAAAAGCAAAATTCTAAATAAATGCACAATTTTGTTTAGACCTAAGACACAAACATGAAGTTGTTGGAAAGTGTAAAAGTTAGCGCTCCCTACTGTCACACATGCTGGCAAGTGTCAGAATTGCCCACTTACAGTCTTCTAATCATAACTGAATGTGCACTCAGATTTACAGTAAATTACTAGAGGATCATTTGATACTTATTATTACTGCTACTGTGTCATTCTTATATCACATTTATGACCATTTATCTAGCTATTCCACCAAGAGAGATTAAAGTAGTCAATAAATCTAGTCACATTTTTCTAAGTCAAATACAGAGCTCAAATTGAAACCTTAAGTCTAAGTGTCCACGATGCAGAAATGCTGCAGATTTTTCCTGGGCGTTTCTGCATCTCCCTGGCAGAAAAAATGAATGCGGATTTTATATGAATTTTTAATGCCAGGTAGAAGCGTAAGTGAAGCGTTTTGAATATGCAATTTCGCATTTGGGTTGTCAAGCGCTTTTCTAAGTGATTTTAGCATCACTTGGAAAAGTGCTTGATAACTTGGTCACACTATAGTCATGTGACAGGTCACGTGACCACCGACTTCAGCGGTCGCGTGACCTGTCACATCACTAAATGATGCCATGGAAGGTCCTTTTACCACCGCGAGCAGCCGAAGACACCGGAGAAGGAGACTGGGGGCCATCAGAAGGTGAGTATATATTTATTTTTTATTTTAATTATTTTTTAACTACAGGTACTATGGTAACCGGGTCTGGAGGAGAGTCTCCTCTTCTCCAGACCTGGGTACCATCCGCACATTGAACCGCATAATATCCGCATGTGCACGTGTAGTCATGCAGATGTTATGCAGTCCAATGCAAGTCAATGGCGGCTAAAACGCCGTGATTCCGCTAAATTAATGGACGTGCTGCGGATTTTTCCGCAATGATAATCCGCAGTGGAAATTTCCGCAGCATGTGCACAGCACATGCGGATTATCATTGGGGACCATTGGAGACCTATGAACAAACGTTTTTTAAGCGTTTCCGCTGGGTAAATTACGCTGGGGAAATGCTTAAAAAACTCATAGTGGGCACGCAGCCTTAAAAACACTGTTTAAGAACAAAAGGTTTTGCCATAATATATTCTCACAACTGCTAACAGAAGACCAGTGCTGATTTTAGTAGGCTACAATTTTTTATGGATTTTTAAGTTCTTGACTGCACTAACTGTGACTGTGCTAATTCTGCTGTGGAACGTCATTTTTCTACAAGTATACTATTAATATTCCTCCTGCTATAAAGGCAATTAGCTATTACATAATATTGGAGTAGTAATTATAATGTGTACCCTGAGGATGAAAGACAATTACCTAAAAACTATTAAGCTGACAGGCATTTATTATCTTCTAGAAAATAAAGAGATAATATAGAATTTCAGTCTTTAAATGCAAGACTTTTTCCTCTGCGGTTTCTAGCACACTCCTTATAATATTACTACAACAGAAAGTCTATGTCCACATTAATGTTTCATATTTTATCTGTTCATAAAATATAAAGTCTAATAATCATCCCTTCCCAATACTGATTTCAAACATCAGCGCACATGGATAACTATGATAAAACTACAGAACAGCAATGTAGGTAAAAACACTTACATGATGCAGTTCTCATTCCTTTAATGATTTTCTAAATACTGTCCTGCAATTCATATTGTTGAATGTAGCTAAGCCTCCAAGGCCGTTTTGTGACAGTCACTCAGCTTGTATGATTCAAGGCAAACCTTCCTAGAATGTGGGTGGAGCTTCGTAAAGGTATTTTCTGTGTAAACTCTTAATTATCTTTTCAGAACTGTTGTATAAGCTAAATGTATTAAAAGATGCACAAAAAAACATAAATAAGATAAAAATAATTTGAATCTATGTATATATACATATGCAAAAGAAAATATTTCAAACAACTTACATAAATACATACACCTACTATGAAATATAAATAAGTAGAAAGAGAGAAAGGATTGAAACATTGTTAAAGATAGGTATATAGATAGATAGATGGATAGATAGATGGATAGATAGGTCTTCAATGAAGCATCTTACTGTTCAACAATAATTGGTGGGATTTTGTTTGTATATAAAGTAGATACATGTTGTCCAGAATGATACAAATTTACCAGCAGTTACAGTAGTGTGAAAAAGTGTTTGCCCCCTTCCTGATTTCTTATTCTTTTGCATGTTTGTCACACTTAAATGTTTCAGATCACAAAACAAATTTAAATATTAGACAAAGATAACACACGCAAACACAAAATGCAGTTGTTAAATGAAGGTCTTTATTATTAGGGGAAAAAGAAATCCAAACCTACAGGGTCCTGTGTGAAAAAGTGATTGCCCCGTAAACCTAATAACTGGTTGGCCCACCATTAGCAGCAACAACTGCAATCAAGCATTTGCGATAACTGGCAATGAGTCTTTTACAACGCTCTGGAGGAATTTCGGCACACACATCTTTGCAAAATTGTCCTAATTCAGCCACATTGGAGGGTTTCCGAGCATGATTCGCCTTTTTAATGTAATGCCACAGCATCTCGATTGAACTAAGATCAGGACTTTGACTAGGTCACTCCAACTTCTTAATTTTGTTTATTTTAAGCCATTCAGAGGTGAACTTGCTGGTGTGTTTTGGATCATTGTCCTGCTGCATAACCCTAGGTCACGAACAGATGGCTGGACATTTTCCTTCAGGATTTTTTGGTAGACAGCAGAATTCATGGTTCCATTTACCACAGCAAGTCTTCCAGGTCCTGAAGCAGCAAAACAGCCCCAGACCATCACTCTACCACCACCATATTTTATTGTTGGTATGATGTTCCTTTTCTGAAATGCTGTGTTACTTCAACGCCAGATATAATGGGACATTCACCCTCCAAAAAGTGAAACTTTTGTCTCATCAGTCCACAGAGTATTCTCCCAAAAGTCTTGGCAATCATCAAGATGTTTTCTGGCAAAACTAAGAAAAGCCTTTATGTTCTTTTTGCTCAGCAATGAGTGTTTTTTGTCTTGGAGTGGTTTTCCCAGTCTCTTTCTTATGGTGGAGTCATGAACACTGACCTTAAGTCAGGCAAGTGATTCCTGCAGTTCTTTGGATGTTGTTTGTTGGGTCTTTTGTGACCTCTTGCATGAGTTGTCGCTGCACTCTTCGGGTAATTTTTGTCGGCTGGCCACTCCTGGGAAGGTTCACCATTGTTTCATGTTTTCACCATTTGTGGATAATGGCTCTCACTGTGGTTTGCTGGAGTCCCAAAGCTTTGGAAATGGCTTTATAATCTTTTCCAGACTGATAGCTCTCAATTACTTTGTTTCTCATTTGTTCCTGAATTTCTTTGGCTCGCATCATGATGTCTAGCTTTTGAGGATCTTTTGGTCTACTTCACTTTGTCAGGCAGGTCTTATTTAAGTCATTTCTTGACTGACAACAGGTGTGGCAGTAATTAGGCATGTGTGAGTCTAGGCAAATTGAACTCAGCTTCCCAAATATGTGATAAACCACTGTTAATTTATGTTTTAAGGGGGAAAAAATAATTTTTTCACACAGAGCCCTGTGTAGGTTTGGAATTTTATTTCCTTAATAATAAAGTCCTTCATTTAAAAACTGCATTTTGTTTTTACTTATGTTAACTTTGTCTAATATTTAAATTTGTTTTGTGATCTGAAATATTTACGTATGACAAATATGCAAAAGAATAAGAAATCAGGAAGGGGGCGCTGGTAAGAGGTACACTCAATCCTGCAGCAGATAAAAGCAGCTACCACAATCTGAAGTGAGATTACAGAATAACCAATATATGTATGTCCGCGCTGGTTTGAATGAATAAAAAGGAATCGACTAGAAGTTAATAGAATATAAAAATATAATTTATTTAGATAATGGTAAAAGTGCTGAATAAAATATTAGAAACTATAGTAAAATAGAGTACAGGGGTGCTTCTCTGTTCATTTTCGGTCAGGCCTTTGTTTGTGTGTGGAAAGACTGAAGATTCCTAAAGGGGAATTCAAGATAATGGAGAGTTAGTAGTGAAATGGAGAGAGCTGTAAGTATTAATCAGATACACACTTGGGTAGGAGGTACCTGGTATCTCTTGTTGCTGATCTGGATTTGTTTGATGAGGGTATATATGGAAAATAGTTTTTTTTGTTGATGGGATTACTAAAAAGAGATGCAGTTAATGGCTATTTAAGGTAATTACTTATTATAGAGTACCGGATGTAAAAACAGTGGGGAGAGAAAGGTTTAAATGTTAATTACCTTGTGACTTATTGGTCCAGAGGATCCAATGTGAGAATTAGTACAAGCTTGCTACTTGTGATGGAAACCTGTGTGTAACAACCAGGAAATTATCAAATTAGATAAAGGGTGGGCAGCGTTATAGGTTGTATTATAAGGGCCCACTGTGATCCAGCGATGATAAGCTGGTGGGTTAATGGTAACTTGCTCCCTGTGTTTGGGGAGGTGGTATCAATGGGCTCCAATGTCACTTGTACCGTCTGCTGCAACCAGGGTTCGTAGTCAAGATGGTCTGGTCTGTAGTTACAGGCGTGGATTAGGTGGCGCCCCTGAGGGTTCAGTCACCACAGGGGTACTGTGACGCGCCCCTGGGCCTGTGTCGCGCTGCGTTGCGCACGCGGGAGCTTACCCGGAGCCGGATCTCTTGAGGGTTGTAGTCTCGTGGCGGTGACCCGGTCCGTGCCCAGGGAGTCAAACTGAGCGGCGATGTAACAGCGGTAGATGTAGGACGACTACGCCACCCGTTGAATGCAGCTATGGAGCTGCCGCTGCAAGACAGTCCGCTGAGGCCGGTGGATGGATGGTGCAGCGTAGATGGTATAACCCCCAACGGGAGGGGTATGGCCTCAGGGCAGCAGATGTGGATGATGGGGGTAGCAGGAACCACTCAGAGACGGTGCGGTGTAATTCAGGGTCTTTACTGGTAACAACGATAGACCCTCCAGGAGTACTTGCTAGTGAACGGGGCCTGGTCAGTCCTTGAGCAGATGGGATCTCCCCTGGCCAGGCGGAGTTGTAGGCCTCCCAAACTGACTGTACTCTTCTGGCTACCTTGCTAGAAGCGGATATAAGTAGCCCACGTCCCTGAGTGTACCGTGTGGTGCTCACCCGTATGGCCGGTGACTCGGGGCCTTCTAATGTGACCATGCCTTCGGGTTTCTGGGCCTGAGGACCTGAAATCCCCTGCCGGTCGGCTTCTGCTGCTGGGTAAGAGTTAGTCCCCACAGCCTCGGACGCCGGGTCCGGTAAGAAAGCTTCTCAGTCAGGGCGAGCTCTGCAGCTGCCAGCCCCTGACTTGTAGTAGTATTGCTCCCACTGAGCTTCTGCTGTTTCTTCCTGTGACTGTTTCTTGTCTCTACTCTCCTTGACTAACTAACCCTGCTTCAGCCCCGGGTTTATATAGGGGAAGGTCTTCCCCTCCCAAGACTGGGCAGGAGGTGTGGCATGCACAGGATCCCTGACCAAAGGACCTCCCACCTGCTCTCAGACATAACATTACATTACTGTGGGAAACCAGACCCCTGGGGTGCCACATTCCCCCCTAGTGAAATTTAGTACTCCGGGACTAAACACATTTTAGAAAAACATAACAAGATATAACAATAACAATACAATAAGAAACACATAAAGGTGGTCACGGCATGTCCGTAACCGGGTGCAGTCTTTGAAGAAAGCAAGGTGTCCATTTCACCAAAACAGGGAGACGTAACCAGGTAGGGGTCTGTCCTACCCCGAGTCCTTAACAGTCTCTAGTCCATCCTGGGTTACGCTCCAACTATGTACAAGGATTCCCGGTAAATCCACCAAGGATTCCTAAAAATAACTGGAAACACAAAATTATACACAAGCAACAATACACAGATAAACATAAATAAAACAATTTATACACTTCAAATCCTCCAGCGTGCGGGTAACTGGCCTCTAGTGGCCCTAGTGGACCTACGGAGCTGACTGTCTGGCCCTGAACTACAGGGTGTAGGAGCTGTCAAGGGTAAACTGGGCAGCTGTCTACCGGCTCTTTGTCTCACTAGGGGTACGGCAGGCTCACTATAAGCAGAGGGTTGATCCTCCTGTTCTGCTTGTGTGGAGTCTTCTGCCTCCTGGACCGGCTGTTCTTCCAGCTCTACCTGTTGCTCCGTAGGTGCTTGGGATGCTGGTTGGAGGAAGGTGAGTACGGGTACCACAACTGCACCATTGACTTGAGTCCAAGACCGAGGGAAGTTCCCGAGCACAGTACTAACCATATCTTCCCTTTCCTCTACGGGTCGATGGTCTTCTTGTTCCTCTTCAGGGTTCCTCAGTTGTTCGGGACACTTCTTCAGGTGGTCCCGGGATACAATGGCTGTGGTTTCCCCTCCGTCTTTACTGATGGTACAAACCTTCGGGTTCTCGTGGCTTGAGGGCAGTACGGTGTACGGGTCCTTCTCCCACTGGTCATCCAACTTATGGAGCCGTCTCTTCCTCTTCAAGACCTGCTCTCCGGGTACCAGGGGAACAGCGGGAGCATACTGGTTGTAAGTTTTCTCTTGTCTTTCCCTAGCCTGACAGAGACTTCGCTCCACGCTCTCCTGTACTCTCCGGTACTGCTGCTGCCTCTCTGTGTCCCAGTCTGTTTCTGGTGAAGTGTCCTCGGGTGTCAGGACTCCCATTTCCAGGTCAACAGGTAACTTACCAGGTCTTGCCCTCATTAGGTAAGCCGGGGTACAGTTGGTGGAACCTACCGGGATGTGGTTGTATAGGTCCACCAGATCGGGCAACTTCTCAGGCCACAGACTGCGTTCTTCCAGGGGCAACGTTTTTAGAAGATCCATTACCACCTGGTTCATTTTCTCACAAAGTCCATTAGTTTGCGGATGGTAGGGTGTCGTCCTTATCTTCCGGCAGCCATACAGATTGCAGAATTCCTGGAAGACCTCCGCTTCAAAGGCAGGTCCCTGGTCCGTCAGCACTTGGTCCGGGTACCCGTGTGGACGGCAAAAGTGCTGCTGGAAGGCTCTAGCTGCTGTTTGAGCCGTTAAGTCCTTGACGGGGACGACAACCAGAAACCGGGAGTAATGATCCACGATGGTTAACGCGTAGACGTAGCCACTTCTGCTTGGGGTCAGTTTTACATGATCCAAGGCTACCAGTTCCAACGGTTGCCGGGTGACGATGGACTGCAGGGGAGTCTTCTGGCTGGCACGGTCCTTCCTTCTCAGGTTGCACGGGCCACAGTCTCTGCACCACTTCTCGATGGTTCCCCTCATGCCTACCCAGTGGAACCGCTCGCGCAGCAGGAACTCCAGCTTCTTCCACCCGAAGTGTCCAGCTCCGTCGTGGTATGCCTCCATCACCATGGCTGCGTCTCTTCGTGGCACCACTACTTGCCAGAGTAATTCATGCGTCCGGGAGTTAACCATTCTGCGGCACAACTTCCCTTTGTAAAGGAACAGTCGACTCTTCTCTGCCCATAGTTGTTTGGCTTCCTCCGGAGCGTCTGGTTCAAGGCGAGCCTCCGGCCGAGTCAGCATCTCCTTCACCAGTCGGACGGCAGGGTCGCTGTCTTGCGTTTCCGCCCAGTTGTAGTGGGGTAAGGGGTTCAACGTAGCAGCCTGCTTACTCCTTACCCGGTGGGAATACTGGATAGTCCCATGACGGTGGAACGCAGGGAGTTCAACTTCTTCCAGTCCCTCCGGATCTTCTCCTCCGTCCGGCAGGTTGGGCATCCTGGACAGGGCGTCCGCGTTGGTATTGGAGCGTCCTGCCCGGTATTTGATTGTGAACTCGTAGTTGGACAGACGGGCCATCCACCTCTGCTCCAGGGCACCGAGTCTTGCCGTGTCCAGGTGTGTCAACGGGTTGTTATCCGTGTACACGGTGAACCGGGAAGAAGCAAGGTAATGCTTAAAGCGCTCGGTGACTGCCCATACTACGGCCAGGAACTCTAACTTAAATGAGCTGTAATTCTCGGGGTTCCTTTCGGTGGGTCGCAGTTTTCGGCTGGCGTAGGCAATTACTCGTTCCTTCCCCTGCTGGATCTGGGACAGTACGGCTCCTAGCCCGATGTTACTGGCGTCGGTGTAGAGGATAAAGGGCTGGCTATAATCCGGGTACGCCAGGATTTCGTCCCCCGTGAGGGCCATCTTCAGCTGGCGGAAGGACTCTTCTTCCAGCTCCTCCCATTTGAAGGGCGGCTTCTGGTTCTTGGCCTTCCGGGACTGGCCTATCAGGAGGTCCTGCATAGGTGCTGCCTTTTTGGTGAAACCGGGAATAAACCTTCGGTAGTAGCCTACCAACCCGAGGAACTGCCGCACTTCTTTTACGCTGGAGGGGCTTGGCCATTCCTTAATTGCGGTGATCTTATCAGGGTCGGGAGCCACTCCGTCAGCGCTCACCACGTGTCCCAGGTACTGCACCTTTGGTTTCAGGAGGTGACACTTGGAGGGTTTCACCTTTAGGCCGTAACTTGCCAGAGCTTCGAACACTTCCGCCAGGTGTTTCAGGTGGTCCTCATACGTCTTAGAATATACGATGACATCGTCCAGGTACAACAGGACCGTCTCGAAGTTTCTGTGGCCCAGACAACACTCCATTAGTCGTTGGAAGGTTCCCGGTGCGTTGCAGAGTCCGAACGGCATGCAGGTGAACTCGCTAAGTCCCATCGGGGTGGTGAATGCGGTCTTCTCCCGGTCCGCCTCTGCTACAGGAACCTGCCAGTACCCGCTAGTGAGATCCAAGGTAGAGAAGAAGTTAGCAGATCTTAAAGCAGCCAATGACTCCTCTATCCTTGGTAAGGGGTACGCATCCTTGTGTGTGATACGATTGATTTTCCGGTAATCTACACACATCCTCATGGTGTTGTCTTTCTTTCGGACTAAGACTAGTGGAGCTGCCCAGGGGCTACAGCTATCCCTGATCACCCCAGCCTCCTTCATGCCTCTAAGCATCCCCTTGGCGTGTTGGTAGTGGGCAGGGGGTACGGGTCGATACCTCTCTTTTATAGGAGGATGGTCTCCCGTGGGGATGTGGTGTTCTACCCCCTTGACTCGCCCGAAGTCTAACGGGTGTTTACTGAACACTCTCTCGTACTCCTGAACCACCCGATAGACTCCTTGTTTCTGGTGTGCGGGAGTGGAGTCAGTACCCAGATGTAGTTGCTGACACCAGTCCTCCATGTTTTTCTTAGAGCCGTTACCTTCCTCCGGGTGAGATGGAGGCAAGGGTTCCACAGATTGTATAGAATTTTGGTTAATGGTATATAATTTGGCTAACGTGGCATACCGGGGCAGGTACACTTCCCTCTCCCCGATATTTATTATGCGAACGGGCACTCTCCCATGGCGTACATCAACCACCCCCCGTGCTGTCAAAATGGTGGGCCTACTGTCCGAGTAAACTGGTTCTACCATTGCCTGGTAATCTCTACCTCTCAGACCAATAGCTGCCCGGCACCAAATCATCATTTCACTTTTTGGGGGCATGGCAATAGGAAAAGGGTCACACATTCTTACGCTACCAATCTCACCGCCGGAGAGTTCCACCTGTTGCCGTCGCATCAGTGCCCGGATCTCTTTCTGGAGCACCCGCTGCTCGCCGGAGCTGGCGTTCTTGGCAACCTGCTGTAAAAGGAAAATCACCTCTGCAAGACAATTTTCAATTACATTAGTTCCTAGAGTTATTTTTGGGTGACTCTCATGTTTGTCAATATCTACAATGATCAGTCCCTGTGCTGCCAGTTCGACTCTACCGATTTTGATGGTCACCTCTTTAAATCCGATCTGTGGCACGGGCTGGCCATTGCTGGCGATGATACTCAAGTCGTCGTCAGGGTAGCGGGTAATATCCGAGTCATTCCAGTACTGCTTAAAGAGCACGTACGGGATGGTGGTGACCTGTGACCCGGTGTCCAGTAGGGCACTCATGGGAATGCCATCCAGTACCACAGGCAAGACTGGACGTCCTCCCACATATCTGTCGCGCCAGTTCGATGGGCCTGGTGATCTTTTTCCTAGGGGTTGGCCCTCTACCCCAGGTTGTGCCCGTTTAAAGAACAGTACCTTGCCATATGTCCAGGTCGATTGCAGCGGCGGCAGATGGGTTGTCCGTCCTCGCTGTATCGGTCACTGGGTCTTCCTCTGGCCGGTGGGGTCCTCCTTGGTCGATGCCACGGGATGTCCTCCGGTCCGGATGCCAGCTGGATCTTCCCTGGGGTGGAAGCCTGTAAAGACTGCACAGTTCGGGTTAGTGCAGCAACGCTCTTAGCTAGCTCTTGGACCTGATGGTGTAGGTCTGGAGCCGGGTCATTGTCCAAAGCCTGCGCATCAGCTCCCACAGGCCCTGCCGACAAGGGCGCCGCCTCCTGGTGGTAAGTGATAGCAGGGCGCTTGTGGGTCACAACGCCACCCGGTGCTGGTTCTCGGAGCACCCGGATGGCTCTGTCCTTGAACTGTGCAAAGCCCAGATGGGGATCCTGTAAGGCCATTGCCCGCAACTGGGTTCGGTGGGTATTACAATACAGTCCCTCTATAAACTGTTCGGTCAACAGCCTGTCCTGATTTCCCACTCCATCAGGGTCGGTCTGCTTAATGGCCCTCAGGGCCTCTTGTAGGTTTAGTGCATAGTCCCTTATACTCTCATGCGCTCGCTGCTTGCACCCGTAGAATCTAAGCTTAATCTCGGCTGAGGTGCGGGTATCAAAGGTGTCCTTCAGCCGGGTTAGTATCCCTGCGACAGTCTTCCTCCCAGGTGGCCAGGATTTTACTTCCCTTTTGGCTGCCCCGGTTAGTTGGGCCACCAGGATGCTCACTTTTTGCTCTTCTGTGAGGGGGTACACCTGGAAGAGGCTATCCAGCTTTTCTCTAAAGTCATGCAGGGTATGTGACTCCCCTGAGTACTGGGGTAGCCAAGCTGCTCCCGAGATATAGGGCATGGTGAAGGGCATAACTGCAGCAGCGGTAGCGCTGGCGGGGGTTGAGGCAGTGAAGCTCTCCTCCGTATCCGACATCTTCCTCCCCCCTAGTGGACCGTGGCCTACCTTGCGATGATCCTGTTCCGTAGGCCGCGGCTCCGCAGTGGATCGTCAGGGTTGAGGACCTTCCGTCGCGCTCCTGTGACGTCGGCGTCTGCTGGGCTCCTTCCAGGACCTTACGCAACGTCCGGACGTGAGGCGGGGCTTCAGTTCTCGCGCGCTTTCGGAGTCCACGCCCCTCTTCTTCCCGCGCGGCGTCCTCAAGATGACGTCCAATGGCGGGAAAACTCCACGGATGGCGGGAAGAAGGCAGAAGATGGCGCCGGATGGCGGGAAACTTCACCGATGGCGGGAAGAAGGCTGAAGATGGCGCCGGATGGCGGGAATCTTCACCACAGGTAAGTTTGAAAAGTCTCTTTTTCAGGCACGCAGTACCCGGTGGTTGCGGGCACGAAATCCTGCCGACTACGCCAAAGTTGACACGCCCCTGGGCCTGTGTCGCGCTGCGTTGCGCACGCGGGAGCTTACCCGGAGCCGGATCTCTTGAGGGTTGTAGTCTCGTGGCGGTGACCCGGTCCGTGCCCAGGGAGTCAAACTGAGCGGCGATGTAACAGCGGTAGATGTAGGACGACTACGCCACCCGTTGAATGCAGCTATGGAGCTGCCGCTGCAAGACAGTCCGCTGAGGCCGGTGGATGGATGGTGCAGCGTAGATGGTATAACCCCCAATGGGAGGGGTATGGCCTCAGGGCAGCAGATGTGGATGATGGGGGTAGCAGGAACCACTCAGAGATGGTGCGGTGTAATTCAGGGTCTTTACTGGTAACAACGATAGACCCTCCCGGAGTACTTGCTAGTGAACGGGGCCTGGTCAGTCCTTGAGCAGATGGGATCTCCCCTGGCCAGGCGGAGTTGTAGGCCTCCCAAACTGACTGTACTCTTCTGGCTACCTTGCTAGAAGCGGATATAAGTAGCCCACGTCCCTGAGTGTACCGTGTGGTGCTCACCCGTATGGCCGGTGACTCGGGGCCTTCTAATGGCTTCCGCTCCACGATGGCGGTGCTGGTCCCACGCGTGTGACCGTGCCTTCGGGTTTCTGGGCCTGAGGACCTGAAATCCCCTGCCGGTCGGCTTCTGCTGCTGGGTAAGAGTTAGTCCCCACAGCCTCGGACGCCGGGTCCGGTAAGAAAGCTTCTCAGTCAGGGCGAGCTCTGCAGCTGCCAGCCCCTGACTTGTAGTAGTATTGCTCCCACTGAGCTTCTGCTGTTTCTTCTTGTGACTGTTTCTTGTCTCTACTCTCCTTGACTAACTAACCCTGCTTCAGCCCCGGGTTTATATAGGGGAAGGTCTTCCCCTCCCAAGACTGGGCAGGAGGTGTGGCATGCACAGGATCCCTGACCAAAGGACCTCCCACCTGCTCTCAGACATAACATTACATTACTGTGGGAAACCAGACCCCTGGGGTGCCACAACTGCACCTCAGATAGAGGTGTGGTATCTCCTCTTCCCGGTAAGGATGGAGCATCACACAAGACCCCACTTCACACTCAACACTACACCACTCCTGTCCTGTAGGGGGCCTAAATGCACCAGGGTGCTGCCCTGACCCGGGATAGAGGAGATAGGGGGGGGAACCAAAGATAGGGGGAACCAAGTAGTGGGTGAGGGTGGAGGAAACACTTACAGGAAGCACTTATAGAATCATATATAATATTTGGTCATCTTAGGTTCAAGGTCCATTGATTGTGGGTCTTCTGTCGGGGTCCAGCAAGAGTCTGTAGCTGGCTGAGGATTCACGGTCCTCGCTCTCTGGCCTTGAGACGAGGAGCGGGTCAGAGTTAACCAGTGTCTCTGCCCAGTCAGGGTCCCATTCTAAGAAGGCCTTGGAGGGGAGCAGAGGAGATAGGCTCCACAGACGAAAGGATCCCAGGGGGATACGGATGGAGCGCAGTCGCCACCTGTATTCTTCACTCTGGCTTTGCCAGAGGGACTCCTGCCGCAAGAGGGGTGACCGGCCCCTGATATCTGACTGTGTACTTCACGTCACTGTTTGAAAAGCCCGGCGGCTTAGTGGATCCCAGGGAGGAACAAAAGCGGGAGGAGATAGGAAGGAGAGGAACACACCAACGGGGTTTTGACAAGTGCTCCTGATCTACCTGGGAAGTGCTGAACCCCCTTCCTGGTGGCCGCAGTACGCCGTGTGTAGCAGAGAGAAGCTTTTTGGCTGAAAGTGCATCTAAAGTGAGTAAAGACCCGGATGACTTCATTTACCGCCTCCACTTGTTTATTCCTGCGCGGCACTGCAACCACCATACCTCCACACAGTTTATCTAACACTGCCCTGAGGCCTACTCCGCCTGTGGGAAGTAGTACCAACCAAGCTGCCAGAGCATCAGCCTCAGAGGACTGTCGCAGCGCTGGTGGCCTTCACCAGAAACCACAGGTGGCGTAGTCGAACAACCACTCATCCAAAAGCCCATTTTTCATGTGACAGCCCTGGGCACGGACCGGGTCACGGCTAGTGTTGAGCCACCCCCGTAGTGTTCGAGTTCGGTTCGGTTCGTCGAACACCCGTGTGTTCGCCGAACTGTTCGTCGAACTGTTCGTCGAACACCTTCGAACACCATTAAAACCAATGGCAGGCAAACAAAAACACATAGAAACACATAGAAAACACCTTCAAAGGTGTCCAAAAGCTGACAAACTGCTCAGAAGACACAACTAACACATGGAAAAGTGACAAGTACATATAGTCATGCGAAAAGAAAAGAGGTGGAGGAGTAAAAGGAGGGGGAGACACAGATATAGGCATGTCATGCCCTTCTAAAATCCAAAAAGTGAGAAGCCGAGACGGCCAGTCCGCTTCTGCCCGTGCCACCTCCGTGTCGCCGGGTTTGTGCCAGAGCCGCGGTGAACCCTGACGGCCAGCCCCCCTCTCCCAATACTGGTGCCTGTCCGCTGGTGGGTCGAGAGAGCCCCCCTGTGGTGGAGGCAGCTCTAAGCTTTTTAATTTAAATTGTCCCTCTAATTTGAATGAATACACTTTAAATCCATTTACAAGGATCTATTGGAGGGCAAGTCTCATGCCAGCAGCCGCGTAATTCCAGCTGCAGTAGCGTCCACTAAAGCTGCTGCAGTTAAAAAGCTTTTATAAGGATCGAGCTCGGCTGTCCACCGCAAGGCATCCTAGTGCCAGTCCCAGCCCCTATGCCTTGGGGTGCCTCCTGATGCTCTTCACTAAGTATCCCGTGGTCCCGAAGCATTTCCTTTGAAAAAATTAAGTGTCCAAACTACAGGTGGTGTAGCTTGCTTAACAGCCGGGATAATCCGCTGACTAGCAGACACTGCTACTAGGCACAAAGTATTTCCTGGGCTAGATGCAGTTAAAAATTTGTAAGTAGATACTCTCGTTGGATGCTGAGAAAGCATTCCATAGAGTCTCCTGGCACGCCATATATGATTCTCTTAAAAAGCTTGGGGTAGGGGTCTAGGGGACCCTTTTATAGCCAAAATCACGGCCCTGTATCACAATACGTCACCTAGGCTGAAGATAAATGGAACTGTAGCACCGAGGGCTCGGTTGCTACAGACGTATTGCACCTCACCCAGAGGTGTGATATCTCACTCTCAGATAAGGATGGAGTGTGGATCAGGACCCGACACCTGCATGCATTACACCACATTGCCGTGGGGCAGGGCGACCAATATGCCCCTGAGATGGGCACGACAGTCCCTGTCCCTGGCTGGAGTGGGGGGAGGGAACACTGAGGAAGGGGAACCCTGCAGTGCAGGAGCAGGGAGGAAGCAGTTCCTGGGTGCATTGAGAAGGGAGTATAAAAGGTGGGCACCATCTTAGTTCAGTGCAGAGAAGTCTGAGCAGAAGTGGCAGGGAGCAGGGGCTCTGCATGAGCTCTGCTCCGGAGGCGGGCCTAGTAACAGAGGCCCAGGCCTGCAAGAGGGAGAAGGAAGGAAGTGGAGCGGAGAAGGCTCCAGGAACGAGGAATGAAGGGATCCCAGGGGTGCGGACGGGCGAGTCGCCACCGCACGCCCGAATCCACCTGCGTGGAGGGGTCAGGCCAAAGGGGGAGACCGGTCCCCGAACTAGTGGAGGCAGGAAACGACCCTCAGCTAGAAACCGGAGGCTCTGACATTTTATGTGGCGCAGCCCCTTGCTCCACCCGCTAGGAAGGCACCACATAGGGTCAGGGAAACTGGCGCCAAGTTTACCAAGAGGAGGCCCGAGGCAGCCGGACAGAAGTGTTGGTAAGAAAGGCCAGACAAAGGACACACAAAGGGGGTCCTGTGAAGCGCTCCAAAGTTATCTGGGAGTTGTCTGAGCCCCTCACCTGGTGAGCACAGTACGACGTGGGCAGCCGTTACCTGCAGACGTGGTCTGGATAATAAGAACTGTGAGTAAAGGCCCTGAACTGCATCACTGACTCCGTGTCGTTACTGCTGCTGCCCTGCACCATCACCCCCATTCTCCGCATACACTGCCCTGAGGCTATACTCCTCCCGTGGGGAGTTATGCTACGCTCTGCTGCACCCACAACACCAGCCTTAGCGGTCTGCCCTGTAGCGGCGGTTCACTCTGACCGCAATCCACGGGTGGCGTAGTCGGACATTTAAACATCAAAACCACATAAATAGTTCCGCCACTGGTTTGACCGCCCTGAGCCACGGAACCGGATCGCCGCCACGAAGACTACAACCACCAGCATCCACCAAAAAGGGTCCGGGTGTCCCAAGGCCCAGGGGGTGCGTCAGAACATTTTCATCACCTTTCACAATCACCAATGGGACAAGGCAGGGATGTCCTCTGTCCCCTCTCTTATACATCCTAGTGACGGAGCACCTGCTCTCATCAATTCGCCATAACCCCAATATTAGGTGGATTGAGGTGGGAGGCACCGAGTACAAGTGCTCTCTATTTGCTGATGATGTCCTAGTATATATCACTCAATCACATATATCCATCCCTGCTGTTATGGCTGAAATAGATCACTTTGTTACATGGTAAAATTTTAAAATCAATGCAGCGAAGTCTGAGGCCCTCGATGTCTCCCTCCCTAAATCCATATAGGATTCCATCCAGTCCAACTTTCCCTTTGCCTGGCCCTCACAGGGTATCAAACACTTAGGAATTCCTATTCATAGAGACCTCTCCCATCTATGTTATCTTAATTTTGGGCCCTTTATTGAACAATTCCATACAGACCACGGTTGGCAAGTTGGAACTGTGAGATTCACTACGTGCACCACTGGTATTTTGTGGAAAAGCACATGTAAGATTCTGCAACAGTCTCTGCTGATACTCCTGCATGCGTGCATCCCTTTCTATGGCAGGAATAATTTCTGCAAATTTACTTTTGTACCGGGGATCTAACAGTGTGGCAACCCAGTAGTCAGGATTATTTCTAATTCTCACAATTCGAGGGTCATGTTGCAGGTAGTGCAGCAAGAAGGCACTCATGTGTGTTGCGCATCCAGGAGCACCAAGTCCCTGTTGTGTTGGTGGCGAGGTAACAATCATGCTTCCTTCCTCTGTCCTCTCCCCCCAACCTCGCACAACAGAAATGTGATCAAGGTCTCCCTCATCTGATGAGTCTTCCATCAGTTCGTCCTCCACTTCTTCCTGGGCTCCTGCACCTTCCTCACTAGTTTGGCTGCTACCATGTGCCCTGGTAAAATCATCTCCCCCACCCTCACATGCCTGCCGCCCTGGTGCTGCCGACCGTCTGGACCTTGCAGATGTTAGCCCTTCCGCATACAACTCCTCCTCCTCTACTTCCTCCACCTCCTCTTGTGCCACCACCTGACTCCGAATTCTGTTTAACATGTGCTCCAGCATGTAAATCACCGGAATAGTCATGCTGATAATGGCATCGTCAGCACTAAACATCTTCGTCGCCATTTCAAAACTGTGCAGAAGGGTGCATAGGTCCCTGATCTGAGACCACTCCTCCAGCGTGATTTGCCCCACCTGTGAATCTCGTTGGCCCAGGCTATACGTCAGAACGTATTGCACCAGGGCTTGTCGGTGCTGCCACAGTCGCTGCAACATGTGCAGAGTTGAATTCCACCGGGTAGGCACATCGCATTTTAGCCGGTGAAGTGGCAGGCCCAACGACTTCTGTAGAGATGTAAGTCGCTGAGCTGCGGGATGCGAACGGCGGAAGTGAGCACACAGCGACGTGCCCTCTGCAGAAGGCCATCTAGTCTGGGATAGTGGGCTAAAAATTGCTGGACAACCAGGTTCAACACGTGAGCCATACAAGGCACGTGTGTGACATTGCCCCGGCGAAGGGCCGCACCCAGGTTTGCAGCATTGTCGCACACGGCCTTCCCTGGTTTCAGGTCCAGTGGAGACAACCATTCATGAAATTGGTTCTCCAGAGCTGACCACAACTCCTCAGCTGTGTGACTCACATTTCCCAGACATTTCAATGTAAAAACCGCCTGATGACGTTGAGCCCTACTGCCAGCATAGTAAGGAGGTGTGCAGGATCCCTTCTGCGCAGTTAGAAAGCTTGTGGCATGACCAGACAGGCTTTGGGTGCAGGTGGAAGACCGAGAGGAGGTTGAGGAGGCAGAAGCAGTGGAGGAAAAATGACATAAAGAGGATTGACGCACAACTCGTGGGGACGGCAAGACTTGGACAGCAGCCCCTTGTCCTGCTGTCACCATAGTTACCCAGTGCCCAGTCAGCGACATGTAACGCCCCTGTCCATGCCTACTCGTCCAAGTGTCTGTGGTGAAATGCACCCTGTCACACACAGAGTTTCTCAAAGAAGCGGTGATGTTGTGTGCGACATGCTGGTGGAGCGCAGGCACACCTTTCTTTGAGAAGTAGTGCCGACTGGGCATCTGGTACTGGGGCACTGCGACGGACATAAGGTCTCGAAAATCCTCTGTGTCCACCAGGCGGAAAGGCAGCATTTCTGTAGCCAAGAGCTTGCAGATGGTGAAATTCAACCTCTTAGCTTTCTCATGGCTAGGAGGAAATGGTCTTTTACTTGTCCACATCTGAGGGACCGAGGGCTGGCTATTGTGCTTAGACGGGGTTGATAAGGGTGTCCCCGGCAAACTGCCGGTCTGTGAGGAAGATGCAGGCGGACATGTTAGGTTGCCTTGATCCAAAGGTGGTGCTATCGATGTCGGACTGCGCTCAAGACCAGCTGGTGTTACCACCTCCAAAGAAAATGATGACCTGCCAATCACGCTGGCTGTTGCGGGTAAAGAGGTGGCAGGTCTGCGCCCCAAAACAGGTGTGACTGCTGTCCCCCCAGTCACAGAGGATGAAGAGGCCGCGGATGCACAAGATATGGCAGACGGTGGTTGGCCCGGCCGGCTAGACCGCATTGTAGCACACTGAGCTTCCCACTGCAACTTATGCTTCATGTCCATGTGCCGGTTCATGCATGAAGTACTCAAACTATGTATTTTTTGGCCTCTACTTAGCTTTTGCTGACAAATGTTACAGATAACACGAGTTGGGTCATCTTTATCGATCTGAAAAAATGCCCAGGCTATGCAAGGCTTAGCACCCATGCGACCTGAAGAGCCACCACGAATTGTGGTGAGAGGCAGAGTTGTGTTTGAGGATGCAGTTGTTGACGTGCTTCCAGTACTACGTCTCTGTCCAGGAAGGCGCAACCTGACCTCGTCGTCACTAGCATCTTCCTCCACCTCCTCTGCTGACCTTATCTCTTGGCTGACTGTGGGTTGACAGTAAGTGGGATCTCCGACCTCATCATCATCACCCTGTGCGTTATCACACCCGTCGTCCTCAGAGCCAACCTGTTCCTGCCCTGACAAAAAACTAAAGTTGTCGCTCCAATCAGGTATTTGAGTCTTATCATCGTCTTCCTCATTGTCTCCACCAACAGGAGTTACAGTTTGGGAATGAGGGTCTACATTATGGTCAGAACCTTCTGCGTCTGGTCCTGGATCCGACTCATAAAGATTCTGGGCATCAGTGCAGATCATTTCCTCGTCTGGATTCACAGAAGCGCTGGAGTCGACCTCTGATTCCCAGGCTATAGTATGAGTAAACAGCTCTGCAGACTCAACCATCTGTTCTACCTCATACTCAGACGGGCAGCTGGAGATTTGGGAGCTGTGAGGAAGCAAGTGCGATTTGGGTGACACCTTTGAGGACTGGAGTATTTGTGATGTTGAAGTTGATGTGGAGGAGAGCCCACTTAAAGGAGCACTTGATATCCGTTGAAGCACCTGCTGTTTTTGTGCCTCATCTGGAATTTGTAGCGATTGGCGTGGCCGTAAGAAAGGGATCTTATCACATTGTCCGCTAAAAGAAGTAGACATTTTAGTTTGGCTGGAAGATGGTCTTTCTTCTGCACCTACCCCACGGACACAACCTTTTTTCCCCTTCCCAACACGCCTATTCCCCTTTCCACCAGCAGCAGGCCTTTTTCCACTCATTTTGGTGGTTAACTAATTCACAACTCTGGAGTTGTTTGCACAAAAAAACAATGGATGGTAACCGAGCAAAGCTGAGTGGCCAAACTGTGGTATTAGGCCAAAACTATTGGCTGGGTTAGATGCAGAAAAAAATTATTTTTAATTTGCAACCTGATGGAGGTCAGTATAGATGGACTAATAGACCAAGTCCCACACACCGCTAGAAGCCCAAATATTTTTTCAGAGCTAGATGCAGAAATTTTTTTTATTCAATTTGCAACCTGATGGAGGTCAGTATAGATGGACTAATAGACCAAGTCCCACACACTGCTAGAAGCCCAAATATTTTTTCAGAGCTAGATGCAGAAAAAAATTATTTTTAATTTGCAACCTGATGGAGGTCAGTATAGATGGACTAATAGACCAAGTCCCACACACTGCTAGAAGCCCAAATATTTTTTCAGAGCTAGATGCAGAAAAAAATTATTTTTAATTTGCAACCTGATGGAGGTCAGTATAGATGGACTAATAGAACAAGTCCCACACGCTGCTAGAAGCCCAAATATTTTTTCAGAGATAAATGAAGAAAAAAATTATTTTTAATTTGCAACCTGATGGAGGTCAGTATAGATGGACTAATAGACCAAGTCCCACACACTGCTAGAAGCCCAAATATTTTTTCAGAGCTAGATGCAGAAAAAAATTATTTTTAATTTGCAACCTGATGGAGGTCAGTATAGATGGACTAATAGACCAATTCCCACACACCGCTAGAAGCCCAAATATTTTTTCAGAGCTAGATGCAGAAAAAAATTATATTCAATTTGCAACCTGCTGGAGGTCAGTATAGAAGGACTAATAGAACAAGTCCCACACACTGCTAGAAGCCCAAATATTTTTTCAGAGCTAAATGAAGAAAAAAATTATTTTTAATTTGCAACCTGATGGAGGTCAGTATAGATGGACTAATAGACCAAGTCCCACACACTGCTAGAAGCCCAAATATTTTTTCAGAGCTAGATGCAGAAAAAAATTATATTCAGTTTGCAACCTGATGGAGGTCAGTATAGATGGACTAATAGAATGATGCTATGCCCAAAAGATTTTACTTCACTAGGTGCAGTAAAAAAATTGGTATTCTATACACAGGTGGTATATCTTGCAACACAGATAGGCTACTCCACTGACTAACACACTCTGCAATAGGCCAAAAAGGATTAGCTTTGCTAGATTCAGCCAAATGCTGTGAAAAAAACTTGCACAGCACTGGCACAGACCTGCCTGGCAAAAACTGATAGGAACTGATGTAACCTAGTCCTGAAAAGGACTCCAATTACAATTAGTCTTTACTCCCACAATCTATCTATTTAAGAGCACAGACCTGCCTGATAAAAGTCGTAGGAAATGCTGTAACCTAGTCCTTAAAAGGACTGCAATCACAACTATTCCCTACTCCCAAGCTATCTGTATATTTGTGCGAAAATTGGCTTGAAATTAACAAGGTATAGCGCACACAGCAACAGCGGTGCCGTCTAACACGCAGCTGCAGCAGTGAGAAAATGGTGGCGACGGGGAAAATGGCTTGGTCTTATAGGGCAAGGACATGTGACATACACTGCCAATCACACATGCCCTTGCTTGTGTGAAAAAAAGCACTTCACTGCGTGTGTGCGCTGCTGATAGGCTGACAGATTGCACCTCCCCACTGCAAATGCGGGAAAGAGAAAAAAAAATGGAGATCTTCATTGTTCCTGCAGAGATCCATCCCCTGCCCCTCCCCCCGCCCCGCTGTACACTCAAACTGCGTATTAACATTAATTTTCATCATTACTGAGAAAAAATCCAGTTATGATTTTGGTGCACGAACAGTTATCGAACATAACCTCGAACAGCCGAATTTTTCTCAAATTGTTCGTGTTCGCCGACCGGCTCGAACACCGCCCAAAACAGCTCGAATTTGAGATTGGCGAACAGTTCGAGTAGAACAACGCTCATCTCTAGTCACGGCCACGACGACATCCCACACCACCACCATACAGTGACCTGGCACCGAGTTACCCCACCGCTCAGGGAGGGCGAGTCAATTATACTATGCTGAGCAGCTGTACTGAATTGCTGGTGCAGTATTCAGTGATCCTGTGAAAGACTGGCGGGGGATCCGTGAGGATACCGTGTTGCTTTAAGGTGCCTTAGGGCTAGTACTGCGCGAGGTACAGTGTCAGATTTAGAGGTACGTGGTGTCTGCACAGCTAGTTATGAGTCTCGTAGCTGCCGGCATCAGTAGGTGGTATGATAGTGGTAGCTTTCATGTACCATGCTGCCACAAGGTCGCCCTAAGTTTTTTGCTGTCCGGGGGTCGTGCTAGACACTCAGCGTTACTCCAGAGGTAGGCGCGGTTGGTAGCTTGAACACTTGGCTGACGAAGTTGCTAGAAATATATGGCGGTGTTACCTTGTTTCCACTGGTAGATGGATGGTGGAGGGTTTTCCCCGAGGTAAGGAGTCATTGTAGTAGGCGGCTCATGGAAGCGTCTAGTCCCGGCCGTTGACTAGATGCAATGGCATCTTTGGAAGTATGGCGCACAGCGCTACAGTGCTTGAGGACCTGCGTGATCACGTGTGTCACGTGGTCGGAGTCCGTACGGAGGCCACAGAGGACCAATTTTCCTATACATTTCGGAAATCTCTCGGTTTCCTTCGTTGTATTTATACACACATATATATATATATATATATATATATATATACTTATATATACAGTACAGACCAAAAGTTTTAAATAGATATATAGTTAAAAATAACCTTATATTTCAACTAAAAAAATATGTACCGTATATACTCGCGTATAAGCCGACTTTTTCAGCACAATTTTTATGCTGAAAAAGCCCCCCTTGGCTTATGCTCAAGTGAGGGTCCCACTTACATTCCGACTGTGGATGGTGGGGTAGGAATTAGCGGTGGCGAAAGAGCAGGGCACAAGGGCGATCACATGTGCCCTCTGCAGCAGCCGGCAGCTGCGACTGTGCTCTATTAAGGATGCAGTGCTGGAGCAGAGGGAAGGAAGGTGAGTAGAATTGTTTATTTTTTTATGTGTGCAGTCATGGGGGTCCATGCATACCAGGATTGTGGATAAGGGGGACATGCATACCTGGATTGGTGATGAGGGGGCCAGGATTGGGAATGAGGGGGTCATGCATACCAGAATGGGGATGAGGGGGCCATGCATACAAGGATTGGGGGGTGAGGGGGCCATGCATACCAGGATTGGGGAAGAGGGGACCATGCATGCAAGGATTGGGGATGAGGGGGCCATGCATACCAGGATTGTAGATGAGGGGCCATACATACCAGGATTAGGGATGAGGGGGCCATGCATACCAGGATTGGGGATGAGGGGGCCATGCATACCAGGATTGGGGGATGAGTGGGCAATGCTTACCAGGATGGGGAAATTTACCAGTAGCTGCTGCATTTCCCACCCTAGGCTTATCCTCTAGTCGTTAAGTTTTCCCTGTTTTTTGTGGTAAAATTAGGTGCCTCGGCTTATACTCGAGTATATATGGTATATACCCTTTTAGCTGTCTTATCAAGACCATCCGGTATGACATGAACACACACTACATGCGTGTCTTGTCTTGCTTAATTTGATGCAAATAATTTATTGTCACTATTTTTTATCTCTCTTGCCCCACTTATCTGCCTATAAACCCTAAAATGAAAAATAAAACCTGTGTACATAGTTTACGGCTATTCGGGTATAAATATTGAGACTTTTGTTCTCTGGTGCTATAACAACCAAGTATGTTCTGCAAGCTACATATATTTTTCATCGCTGTAAACATTAAAAGGAGAGGGTTATCTGTAAATAGGTCATAATTCATATGAAATATTTTTAAATTGCTACTGGCATCAAATTAAGGGTGCTGCTTGTATTTGCTATACTGGAGAACAAGTACACTAGTTTGTTGACTTAGTAGTATAAATTTCCTTTAAGAACACAGGACATTTGTAGACAAAATAAATTTGACAAAAACAGCCTTTGGCATGACTTTTAGAGACATAGAAACTGCCTACTAGTGTTGAGCCACCCCCGTAGTGTTCGAGTTCGGTTCGGTTCGTCGAACACCCGTGTGTTCGCCGAACTGTTCGTCGAACTGTTCGTCGAACACCTTCGAACACTGTTAAAACCAATGGCAGGCAAACAAAAACACATAGAAACACATAGAAAACACCTTCAAAGGAGTCCAAAAGCTGACAAACTGCTCAGAAGACACAACTAACACATGGAAAAGTGACAAGTACATATAGTCATGCGAAAAGAAAAGAGGTGGAGGAGTAAAAGGAGGGGGAGACACAGATATAGGCATGTCATGCCCTTCTAAAATCCAAAAAGTGAGAAGCCGACACGTTCAGTCCGCTCCTGCCCGTGCCACCTCCGTGTCGCCGGGTTTGTGCCAGAGCCGCGGTGAACCCTGACGGCCAGCCCCCCTCTCCCAATACTGGTGCCTGTCCGCTGGTGGGTCGAGCGAGCCCCCCTGTGGTGGAGGCAGCTCTAAGCTTTTTAATTTAAATTGTCTCTCTAATTTGAATGAATACACTTTAAATCCATTTACAAGGATCTATTGGAGGGCAAGTCTCATGCCAGCAGCCGCGTAATTCCAGCTCCAGTAGCGTCCACTAAAGCTGCTGCAGTTAAAAAGCTTTTATAAGGATCGAGCTCAGCTGTCCACCGCAAGGCATCCTACTGCCAGTCCCAGCCCCTATGCCTTGGGGTGTCTCCTGATGCTCTTCACTGAGTATCCCGTGGTCCCGAAGCATTTCCTTTGAAAAAATTAAGTGTCCAAACTACAGGTGGTGTAGCTTGCTTAACAGCCGGGATAATCCGCTGACTAGCAGACACTGCTACTAGGCACAAAGTATTTCCTGGGCTAGATGCAGTTAAAAATTTGTAATTAGATACTCTCGTTGGATGCTGAGAAAGCATTCCATAGAGTCTCCTGGCACCCCATATATGATTCTCTTAAAAAGCTTGGGGTAGGGGTCTAGGGGACCCTTTTATAGCCAAAATCACGGCCCTGTATCACAATACGTCACCTAGGCTGAAGATAAATGGAACTGTAGCACCCTGAGGGCTCGGTTGCTACAGAGGTATTGCACCTCACCCAGAGGTGTGATATCTCACTCTCAGGTAAGGATGGAGTGTGGATCAGGACCCGACACCTGCATGCATTACACCACATTGCCATGGGGCAGGGCGACCAATATGCCTCTGAGATGGGCACGACAGTCCCTGTCCCTGGCTGGAGTGGGGGGAGGGAACACTGAGGAAGGGGAACCCTGTAGTGTAGGAGCAGGGAGGAAGCAGTTCCTGGGTGCATTGAGAAGGGAGTATAAAAGGTGGGCACCATCTTAGTTCAGTGCAGAGAAGTCTGAGCAGAAGTGGCAGGGAGCAGGGGCTCTGCATGAGCTCTGCTCCGGAGGCAGGCCTAGTAACAGAGGCCCAGGCCTGGAAGAGGGAGAAGGAAGGAAGAGGAGCGGAGAAGGCTCCAGGAACGAGGAATGAAGGGATCCCAGGGGTGCGGACGGGCGAGTCGCCACCGCACGAATCCACCTGCGTGGAGGGGTCAGTCCAAAGGGGGAGACCGGTCCCCGAAACTAGTGGAGGCAGGAAACGACCCTCAGCTAGAAACCGGAGGCTGTGACATTTTATGTGGCGCAGCCCCTCGCTACACCCGCTAGGAAGGCACCACATAGGGTCAGGGAAACTGGCGCCAAGTTTACCAAGAGGAGGCCCGAGGCAGCCGGACAGAAGGGTTGGTAAGAAAGGCCAGACAAAGGACACACAAAGGGGGTCCTGTGAAGCGCTCCAAAGTTATCTGGGAGTTGTCTGAGCCCCTCACCTGGTGAGCACAGTACGATGTGGGCAGCCGTTACCTGCAGACGTGGTCTGGATAATAAGAACTGTGAATAAAGGCCCTGGACTGCATCACTGACTCCGTGTCGTTACTGCTGCTGCCCTGCACCATCACCCCCATCCTCCGCATACACTGCCCTGAGGCTATACTCCTCCCATGGGGAGTTATGCTACGCTCTGCTGCACCCACAACACCAGCCTCAGTGGTCTGCCCTGCAGCGGCGGTTCACTCTGACCGCAATCCACGGGTGGCGTAGTCGGACATTTAAACATCAAAACCACATAAATAGTTCCGCCACTGGTTTGACCACCCTGAGCCACGGAACCGGGTCGCCGCCACGAAGACTACAACCACCAGCATCCACCAAAAAGGGTCCGGCTCCGGGTGTCCCAAGGCCCAGGGGGTGCATCAGAACATTTTCATCACCTTTCACAATCACCAATGGGACAAGGCAGGGATGTCCTCTGTCCCCTCTCTTATACATCCTAGTGACGGAGCACCAGCTCTCATCAATTCGCCATAACCCCAATATTAGGTGGATTGAGGTGGGAGGCACCGAGTACAAGTGCTCTCTATTTGCTGATGATGTCCTAGTATATATCACTCAATCACATATATCCATCCATGCTGTTATGGCTGAAATAGATCACTTTGTTACATGGTCAAATTTTAAAATCAATGCAGCGAAGTCTGAGACCCTCGATGTCTCCCTCCCCAAATCCATATAGGATTCCATCCAGTCCAACTTTCCCTTTGCCTGGCCCTCACAGGGTATCAAATACTTAGGAATTCCTATTCATAGAGACCTCTCCCATCTATGTTATCTTAATTTTGGGCCCTTTATTGAACAACTCCATACAGACCACGGTTGGCAAGTTAGAACTGTAAGATTCACTACGTGAACCACTGGTGTTTTGTGGAAAAGCACATGTACACTGTGTTCCAAATTATTATGCAAAAAGTGTTTAGGAGTGATAAGGGAAGAATTTGTTTGTTTGTCAGTTAAACTCATTGATGGTGATGTGTGTCAGGGCTCTTTATATCACTGTAAGCAATTGCAGACACCTGTGCTAATTAGTTTGGCAGGTGTGTCCAATGAAAGGCAAGACTACTTAAGAAGGCTGTCTCACATTATTAAGCAGCCTACATTTTCTGCCAAAATGGGAAAGAAAAAGGATGTGTCGGCTGCTAAGAAGCAACAAATTGTGGAGTGTTTAGGTCAAGGCATGACTACAATCAACATTGTGCGATGATCAGGATGAAGTGTCTTGGCAATCAAGAAGTATGTAGCTGATTCACAGTACACACGTGTGCGTGCTGAGAAGGGCAAATTGAGGACTCTTTCCTACAGGCAATTACGTCAGGTTAAAAGAGCAGCGGCAAAAAAGCCTTGTCATAGCAGCAGACAAGTTTTTGAAGCTGCTGGTGCCTCCAACGTCCCCGAACAACAAGATGCAGGGTCCTTCAGAGGTTTGCAGCTGTGAATACGCCATCCTGTCGACCTCCTCTATCCACTTCACACAAGCAGAAACGGCTCCAGTGGGCTAAACATTACATGAAGACTGATTTCAAAACTGTTTTGTTCACGGATGAGTGCCGTGCAGCGCTCGATGGTCCAGATGGATGGAGTGGAGGATGGCTGGTTGATGGACACCCCACGCAAACACGGCTACAGCGCCAACAAGGAGGAGGTGGAGTAATGTTTTGGGCTGGAATCATGGGGAGAGAGATTGTCGGCCCCTTTAGGATCCCTGAAGGCGCTAAAGATGAACTCCATAATGTATGTGGATTTTCTCAAACAGCACTTCCTGCCATGGTTCAAGAAGAAGAACCGTGTATTTCACAGTAAGATCATTTTTTTGCATGATAATGCACCATCTCATGCTGCACATAAAACATCTGCATCTCTGGCTGATATGGGCATAAAAGGGGAAAAACTTATGGTGTGACCCCCATGCTCCCCTGACCTCTACCCCATTCAGAACCTCTGGAGCATCATCAAAAGGAGTGTCTATGATGGCGGGAGGCAGTTCACATCTAAGCAACAGCTCTGGGAGGGTATTCTGTCCTCATGCAAAACAACTGAAGCAGAAACCATCCAAAACCTGACAAATTCAATGGACGAGAGAGTTCAGAAGCTCCTTTCGAACAAGGGGTCCTATGTGAAAATGTAACATCACCTAGAATAAAGTTTTGAGTTGAAAACTGTTTGATTTCAGTTTCTAATAACCTACTAATGCTTATAATTTCAAAAATGACAATTATTTTGGTCTTTATTAAAATGAAAAGGTTGATCGAAAAGTTTGGGGGATCTAAGAGTGTGGCAACCCAGTAGTCATGATTACTTCGAATTCTGACAATATGAGGGTCATGTTGCAGGTAGTGCAGCAAGAAGGCACTTATGTGTCTTGCGCATCTCGGAGCCCCAAAATTATTTTCTGGGCTAGATGCAGCTAAAAATTATTATTAATTTTAAATCTGGTGGAGCTTAGTATAGATGGCCTAATAGGATCAGTGCTGCACACTGCTACAAAGCCCAAATTATTTTCCAGCCAAGATACAGATAAACATGATTAGTAATTTGAAAGCTTAAAATGGTTGGTAGGGTGATTTTAACCAATCATCAAGCTTTTACTCTTCCCAGGATGACACAGGGGTAGAAAAGACGTTTCTGATCCATGATTTGTTCATCTTTATGAACGTGAGTCTGTCTACATTATCAGTGGAGAGCCGCGTGCGCTTATCTGTCAGCACACCACCAGCAGCGCTGAACACACGTTCAGACAGAACGCTGGCTGCGGGGCATGACAAGATCTCCAAGGCGTAAGTGGCTAGCTCCGGCCATTTATCCAGATTGGAAGCCCAAAAAGAGCAAGGGTCCAGTGACACAGTCATGGCTTCAATGTTTACTTGGAGATACTCCTGTACCATCGTCTCTAGGCGTTGACTATGTGGCAGACTTCTTGTCTCCTGTGGCCTTGCAAAGGATGGGCTAAAAAAGTGGTGAAATGATTCCGCAAAATTGATGTTACCAGCAGATACTGTGGTTCTGTTACGGTTTGAGTGCTGAACACTTGACGGTCCCACGGTTGGCAAGTTGGAACTGTGAGATTCACTACGTGCACCACTGGTGTTTTGTGGAAAAGCACATGTAAGATTCTGCAACAGTCTCTGCTGATACTCCTGCATGCGTGCATCCCTTTCTATGGCAGGAATAATTTCTGCAAATTTACTTTTGTACCGGGGATCTAACAGTGTGGCAACCCAGTAGTCAGGATTATTTCTAATTCTCACAATTCGAGGGTCATGTTGCAGGTAGTGCAGCAAGAAGGCACTCATGTGTGTTGCGCATCCAGGAGCACCAAGTCCCTGTTGTGTTGGTGGCGAGGTAACAATCATGCTTCCTTCCTCTGTCCTCTCCCCCCAACCTCGCACAACAGAAATGTGATCAAGGTCTCCCTCATCTGATGAGTCTTCCATCAGTTCGTCCTCCACTTCTTCCTGGGCTCCTGCACCTTCCTCACTAGTTTGGCTGCTACCATGCGCCCTGGTAAAACCATCTCCCCTACCCTCACATGCCTGCCGCCTTGGTGCTGCTGACCGTCTGGACCTTGCAGATGTTAGCCCTTTCGCATACAACTCCTCCTCCTCTACTTCCTCCACCTCCTCTTGTGCCACCACCTGACTCCGAATTCTGTTTAACATGTGCTCCAGCATGTAAATCACCTGAATAGTCATGCTGATAATGGCATCGTCAGCACTAAACATCTTCGTCGCCATTTCAAAACTGTGCAGAAGGGTGCATAGGTCCCTGATCTGAGACCACTCCTCCAGCGTGATTTGCCCCACCTCTGGATCTCGTTGGCCCAGGCTATACGTCAGAACGTATTGCACCAGGGCTTGTCGGTGCTGCCACAGTCGCTGCAACATGTGCAGAGTTGAATTCCACCGGGTAGGCACATCGCATTTTAGCCGGTGAAGTGGCAGGCCCAACGACTTCTGTAGAGATGTAAGTCGCTGAGCTGCGGGATGCGAACGGCGGAAGTGAGCACACAGCGACCGTGCCCTCTGCAGAAGGCCATCTAGTCTGGGATAGTGGGCTAAAAATTGCTGGACAACCAGGTTCAACACGTGAGCCATACAAGGCACGTGTGTGACATTGCCCCGGCGAAGGGCCGCACCCAGGTTTGCAGCATTGTCGCACACGGCCTTCCCTGGTTTCAGGTCCAGTGGAGACAACCATTCATGAAATTGGTTCTCCAGAGCTGACCACAACTCCTCAGCTGTGTGACTCACATTTCCCAGACATTTCAATGTAAAAACCGCCTGATGACGTTGAGCCCTACTGCCAGCATAGTAAGGAGGTGTGCAGGATCCCTTCTGCGCAGTTAGAAACCTTGTGGCATGACCAGACAGGCTTTGGGTGCAGGTGGAAGACCGAGAGGAGGTTGAGGAGGCAGAAGCAGTGGAGGAACTTTGACATAAAGAGGATTGACGCACAACTCGTGGGGACGGCAAGACTTGGACAGCAGCCCCTTGTCCTGCTGTCACCATAGTTACCCAGTGCCCAGTCAGCGACATGTAACGCCCCTGTCCATGCCTACTCGTCCAAGTGTCTGTGGTGAAATGCACCCTGTCACACACAGAGTTTCTCAAAGAAGCGGTGATGTTGTGTGCGACATGCTGGTGGAGCGCAGGCACACCTTTCTTTGAGAAGTAGTGCCGACTGGGCATCTGGTACTGGGGCACTGCGACGGACATAAGGTCTCGAAAATCCTCTGTGTCCACCAGGCGGAAAGGCAGCATTTCTGTAGCCAAGAGCTTGCAGATGGTGAAATTCAACCTCTTAGCTTTCTCATGGCTAGGAGGAAATGGTCTTTTACTTGTCCACATCTGAGGGACCGAGGGCTGGCTATTGTGCTTAGACGGGGTTGATAAGGGTGTCCCCGGCAAACTGCCGGTCTGTGAGGAAGATGCAGGCGGACATGTTAGGTTGCCTTGATCCAAAGGTGGTGCTATCGATGTCGGACAGCGCTCAACACCAGCTGGTGTTACCACCTCCAAAGAAAATGATGACCTGCCAATCACGCTGGCTGTTGCGGGTAAAGAGGTGGCAGGTCTGCGCCCCAAAACAGGTGTGACTGCTGTCCCCCCAGTCACAGAGGATGAAGAGGCCGCGGATGCACAAGATATGGCAGGCGGTGGTTGGCCCGGACGGCTAGGCCGCATTGTAGCACACTGAGCTTCCCACTGCAACTTATGCTTCATGTCCATGTGCCGGTTCATGCATGAAGTACTCAAACTATGTATTTTTTGGCCTCTACTTAGCTTTTGCTGACAAATGTTACAGATAACACGAGTTGGGTCATCTTTATCGATCTGAAAAAATGCCCAGGCTATGCAAGGCTTAGCACCCATGCGACCTGAAGAGCCACCACGACTTGTGGTGAGAGGCAGAGTTGTGTTTGAG
Source organism: Phyllobates terribilis (assembly GCF_046119375.1). Taxonomy (NCBI): domain Eukaryota; kingdom Metazoa; phylum Chordata; class Amphibia; order Anura; family Dendrobatidae; genus Phyllobates; species Phyllobates terribilis. Next base: position 349,316,129 of record NW_027362763.1, read on the forward strand.
GATGCAGTTGTTGACGTGCTTCCAGTACTACGTCTCTGTCCAGGAAGGCGCAACCTGACCTCGTCATCACTAGCATCTTCCTCCACCTCCTCTGCTGACCTCATCTCTTGGCTGACTGTGGGTTGACAGTAAGTGGGATCTCCAACCTCATCATCATCACCCTGTGCGTTATCACACCCGTCGTCCTCAGAGCCAACCTGTTCCTGCCCTGACAAAAAACTAAAGTTGTCGCTCCAATCAGGTATTTGAGTCTCATCATCGTCTTCCTCATTGTCTCCACCAACAGGAGTTACAGTTTGGGAATGAGGGTCTACATTATGGTCAGAACCTTCTGCGTCTGGTCCTGGATCCGACTCATAAAGATTCTGGGCATCAGTGCAGATCATTTCCTCGTCTGGATTCACAGAAGCGCTGGAGTCGACCTCTGATTCCCAGGCTATAGTATGAGTAAACAGCTCTGCAGACTCAACCATCTGTTCTACCTCATACTCAGACGGGCAGCTGGAGATTTGGGAGCTGTGAGGAAGCAAGTGCGATTGGGGTGACACCTTTGAGGACTGGAGTATTTGTGATGTTGAAGTTGATGTGAAGGAGAGCCCACTTAAAGGAGCACTTGATATCTGTGGAAGCACCTGCTGTTTTTGTGCCTCATCTGGAATTTGTAGCGATTGACGTGGCCGTAAGAAAGGGATCTTATCACATTATCCGCTAAAAGAAGTAGACATTTCAGTTTGGCTGGAAGATGGTCTTTCTTCTGCAGATGTTACTGTTGCTTTAACACCTACCCCACGGACACAACCTTTTTTCCCCTTCCCAACACGCCTATTCCCCTTTCCACCAGCAGCAGGCCTTTTTCCACTCATTTTGGTGGTTAACTAATTCACAACTCTGGAGTTGTTTACACAAAAAAACAATGGATGGGAACCGAGCAGAGCTGAGTGGCCAAACTGTGGTATTAGGCCAAAACTATTGGCTGGGTTAGATGCAGAAAAAAATTATATTCGATTTGCAACCTGATGGAGGTCAGTATAGATGGACTAATAGAACAAGTCCCACACACTGCTAGAAGCCCAAATATTTTTTCAGAGCTAGATGCAGAAAAAAATGATATTCAATTTGCAACCTGATGGAGGTCAGTATAGATGGACTAATAGACCAAGTCCCACACACTGCTAGGAGGCCAAATATTTTTTCAGAGCTAAATGCAGATAAAAATTATTTTTAATTTGCAACCTGATGGAGGTCAGTATAGATGTACTAATAGAGAAAGTCCCACACACTGCTAGAAGGCCAAATATTTTTTCAGAGGTAGATGCAGAAAAAAATTATATTCAGTTTGCAACCTGATGGAGGTCTGTATAGATGGATTAATAGAACAAGTCCCACACACAGCTAGAAGCCCAATATTTTTTCAGAGGTAGATGCAGAAAAAAAATATATTCAGTTTGCAACCTGATGGAGGTCAGTATAGATGGACTAATAGAGAAAGTCCCACACACTGCTAGAAGGCCAAATATTTTTTCAGAGCTAGATGCAGATAAAAATTATTTTTAATTTGCAACCTGATGGAGGTCAGTATAGATGGACTAATAGAGAAAGTCTCACACACTGCTAGAAGGCCAAATATTTTTTCAGAGGTAGATGCAGAAAAAAATTATATTCAGTTTGCAACCTGATGGAGGTCTGTATAGATGGATTAATAGAACAAGTCCCACACACAGCTAGAAGCCCAATATTTTTTCAGAGGTAGATGCAGACAAAAAATTATTTTTAATTTGCAACCTGATGGAGGTCAGTATAGATGGACTAATAGAGAAAGTCCCACACACTGCTAGAAGGCCAAATATTTTTTCAGAGCTAGATGCAGAGAAAAATTATTTTTAATTTGCAACCTGATGGAGGTCAGTATAGATGGACTAATAGAGAAAGTCCCACACACTACTAGAAGGCCAAATATTTTTTCAGAGCTAGATGCAGAAAAAAAATATATTCAGTTTGCAACCTGATGGAGGTCAGTATAGATGGACTAATAGAACAAGTCCCACACACAGCTAGAAGCCCAAATATTTTTTCAGAGGTAGATGCAGATAAAAATTATTTTTAATTTGCAACCTGATGGAGGTCAGTATAGATAGACTAATAGAGAAAGTCCCACACACTGCTAGAAGGCCAAATATTTTTTCAGAGCTAGATGCAGATAAAAATTATTTTTAATTTACAACCTGATGGAGGTCAGTATAGATGGACTAATAGAGAAAGTCCCACACACTGCTAGAAGGCCAAATATTTTTTCAGAGCTAGATGCAGAAAAAAATTATATTCAGTTTGCAACCTGATGGAGGTCTGTATAGATGGACTAATAGAACAAGTCCCACACACAGCTAGAAGCCCAATATTTTTTCAGAGGTAGATGCAGAAAAAAAATATATTCAGTTTGCAGCCTGATGGAGGTCAGTATAGATGGAGTAATAGAGAAAGTCCCACACACTGCTAGAAGGCCAAATATTTTTTCAGAGCTAGATGCAGACAAAAAATTATTTTTAATTTGCAACCTGATGGAGGTCAGTATAGATGGACTAATAGAGAAAGTCCCACACACTGCTAGAAGGCCAAATATTTTTTCAGAGCTAGATGCAGATAAAAATTATTTTTAATTTGCAACCTGATGGAGGTCAGTATAGATGGACTAATAGAGAAAGTCCCACACACTACTTGAAGGCCAAATATTTTTTCAGAGCTAGATGCAGAAAAACATTATATTCAGTTTGCAACCTGATGGAGGTCAGTATAGATGGACTAATAGAACAAGTCACACACACAGCTAGAAGCCCAAATATTTTTTCAGAGGTAGATGCAGATAAAAATTATTTTTAATTTGCAACCTGATGGAGGTCAGTATAGATGGACTAATAGAGAAAGTCCCACACACTGCTAGAAGGCCAAATATTTTTTCAGAGCTAGATGCAGATAAAAATTATTTTTAATTTGCTACCTGATGGAGGTCAGTATAGATGGACTAATAGAGAAAGTCCCACACACTGCTAGAAGGCCAAATATTTTTTCAGAGCTAGATGCAGAAAAAAATTATATTCAGTTTGCAACCTGATGGAGGTCTGTATAGATGGATTAATAGAACAAGTCCCACACACAGCTAGAAGCCCAATATTTTTTCAGAGGTAGATACAGGAAAAAAATATATTCGGTTTGCAACCTGATGGAGGTCTGTATAGATGGATTAATAGAACAAGTCCCACACACAGCTAGAAGCCCAATATTTTTTCAGAGGTAGATGCAGAAAAAAAATATATTCTAGCTTTGCTAGATTCAGCCAAATGCTGTGAAAAAAACTTGCACAGCACTGGCACAGACCTGCGTGGCAAAAACTGATAGGAACTGATGTAACCTAGTCCTGAAAAGGACTGCAATTACAATTAGTCTTTACTCCCACAATCTATCTATTTAAGAGCACAGACCTGCCTGATAAAAGTCGTAGGAAATGCTGTAACCTAGTCCTTAAAAGGACTGCAATCACAACTATTCCCTACTCCCAAGTTATCTGTAGATTTGTGCGAAAATTGTCTTGAAATTAACAAGGTATAGCGCACACAGCAACAGCGGTGCCGTCTAACACGCAGCTGCAGCAGTGAGAAAATGGTGGCGACGGGGAAAATGGCTTGGTCTTATAGGGCAAGGACATGTGACATACACTGCCAATGACACATGCCCTTGCTTGTGTGAAAAACAGCAGTTCGCTCCGTGTGTGCGCTGCTGATAGGCTGACAGACTGCACCTCCCCACTGCAAATGCGGGAAAGAGAAAAAAAAATGGAGATCTTCATTATTCCTGCAGAGATCCATCCCCTGCCCCTCCCCCCACCCCGCTGTACACTCAAACTGCGTATTAACATTAATTTTCATCATTACTGAGAAAAAATCCAGTTATGATTTTGGTGCACGAACAGTTATCGAACGTAACCTCGAACAGCCGAATTTTTCTCAAATCGTTCGTGTTCGCCGAACGGCTCGAACACCGCCCAAAACAGCTCGAATTTGAGATTGGCGAACAGTTCGAGTAGAACAACGCTCATCTCTACTGCCTACAGTCCAGTACAGAGTCTGATAGTTCAGTGGATGCTAGAATCCAAGGCAGAGCACAATATATTGATAAATATAAATAATATATATATATATATATATATATATATATATATATATATATATATATATATATATATATATATATATCCAAGTTATTCCAGAGCTGGGCTGCACATTAATTATATGGCCCTTAATTGGTAATAAGTACATATGTATGAATATGAAACAGTATTTCCCATGACCCAGTGCCTTGGTAATAACAGCTGTGCTGTATTTTTGCAATCAAATATAACTAGGTAAACCTCTTTGCTGAAAAATATGAATAGCATTTGAGAAACTGAGTAGGACAGTTTTTGTTACAATATCCATACTAATTCTTACCCACAGTTCCTACAAGAATGTGGTTGAGCAGTTTATAATCTGGTTGCACAGGTAATTTCTACGTAAGGATAAGAAAAGCCCTTAAGCTCTTCAGGTCATTGGAGCTTTAAAACTGTTTTATTATATCTAATTTACTATATTTAACGTGTTCAATGTATGGCAGTATTTTGTGTCCAAAATATCCTTCTGTTAGATACCATAAAGTTGTGTAGATATTGTGTGTATCAATTACACAGGTCTTCTTCAAAGGTAAAATTGTTTGAAAAGTAAGAAGTGATTTTTATATACTTTCGATCGCTGAACTCAGTAAAAATATAAAAAAATTCCATTACGTACAGTTTTTTCACAAACACAAGAATTAATTTCCAATAAAGTTGCAGAATGAATGTACAATACATTTTTATATATAATATAATGTATATTGTTGGCTGCAATAAAGATTTTTCTTGTTCATCTCGCTTGTATTTAATTTCATTCACGTTCTGCGAAAAATCTGTACGTGATGGTTAAAAATAGAAGTGTGCTCTGAAATCATGGCATAAAAAATATGAGAATCAATCATTGGATTTGAAACAATTTTCATAAATCCAAATTTTGCATATTTGTGATTTAACACTGTATGACATTAGAATTTGGCTTCAGGAATGCATGATTATTTGCATGTATTAATGCACAGTTTTTAAGTAGGTTACTGTGAGTTGCTAGTAGTTTTGGACAGCAATGCATAATAATGTGCACGTTATAAAGCTACAGTATTTGAACACTTTATGACAGTATTTTTCTGCACCTAAGAACAAACATAGTGGGAACTTCAAGTACAGAAATTGTGTTGTTTAACCCATTTACTCCCCAGACTGTTGCACATAACACATCTGCATCTCTGGCTGCTATGGGCATAAAAAGGGACAAACTTATGTTGTGGCACCCATGCTCCCCTGACCTCAACCCCATTGAGAACCTCTGGAGCATCATCAAAAGGAGTGTCTATGATGGCGGGAGGCAGTTCACATCTAAGCAACAGCTCTGGGAGGGTATTCTGTCCTCATGCAAAACAATTGAAGCAGAAACCATCCAAAACCTGACAAATTCAATGGACGAGAGAGTTCAGAAGCTCCTTTCGAACAAGGGGTCCTATGTGCAAATGTAACATCACCTAGAATAAAGTTTTGAGCTGAAAACTGTTTGATTTCAGTTTGTAATAACGTGCTAATGCTTATAATTTCAAAAATGACCATTTTTTTGTTCTTTATTAAAATGAAAAGGTGGAAAACTCTGCTGTGCATAATAATTTGGAACATGCATTTTGAGTGCAGTTTGAGTTTTTTATTTTTTTAAAAAATATACTGTTATCATAGGCAGTTTGTACAAAAACCTTTCAATTGTACTCTAATAGTTATTTGACTGGAAAATTACAATGACTGCAATTTATATAGGTAATTTGGGAAAATCGGAGAAAATATTATTTGCATAATAATTTGGAACACAGTATATTTTTTCCTGTACCAAAAGTCATACAGTGCTATAAGCCAGCTGCTACGTCAGTGTCGGTCAAATTCAGCTTGTACGCACAGTTAAACCTATATATATTTTTGTTTGGCAGTCCACCAAAGGTTTTTTACTGTGGCAAAGTTGATCCAGTCTGCTAAAAGGCAGATCCTATTTTAGTCGCGTTGAACTTGTCCTTGTTTCACAGTAAAAAATCAAAACTTCTCTTACTAGGCCCAGTCCAAAAAATATTTTTTCCTGTGCCAAAAGTCATACAGTGCTATAAGCGAGGTACTACGTCAGTGGCGGTCAAAGTCAGCTGGACGCAGAACTTATGCAGAGTAACCCAAAAATATTTTTTGCCCTGAGTAAAGTGATACAGCTGGCTAGATCTGGGTTTGAAATATTTTGGAGCATATATTCTATGTCATACTGGCCTCATCCACATTCAAAAAAAAAATTTCTTCTGTTCCTAAAGTAATACAGCAGTGGACATCTCAGTTTGAGACTGTTTGGAGAATATCTCGTAGGTTTTATCAGCCTCATGCACACTAACAAATTTATTTTTTTTGTTAGTAACGTTATACGGCAGGCCATATCTTACCTTGTCATTTAGTGTTGCTGAAATTCAGGTGTGTGCTGAGCTATTGCACAGGAAAAAAACGTATTTTTCTTTAGTTAATTGCATGCTCCTACCACTGTATCTGACCAACATGAGTGGGAAAAAGAGATGGCGTGGTGGAAGGGGGAATAGGCTTGGTGTTCAAGGTATACGTGGGGTAATGTTAGTGAAAGCACTTTTGAACCAGCACAAACAGGTCTTATCCAAAGACAACTGACAACTTATGTTAGTGGATGCCTTGTTGAAAAGGCCCAGAAAGAGCAGTTGCTCCAGTGGGTGGCAAGCTCTGCTTCCAGGGGACTCTCCTCTTCTTCCTCCACATCAACATCACACGCAGTGCAGTCCACAGAGGTGGCACCCCAATTACCCATGCTTCCTCCCGCTTCATAAATGGCCAACTGCCCAACTGACTGTAGCGAACCACAGATGGGTGAGTCTGAAGAACTCTTCAGCCATTCTACACCATGGGCATCAGAAGTGTACTCCAAACAGTCACAGAGTCAAGGGGAGGAAAGCATCTGCACCGATGCCCAAAATTTTTTTAGCTTGGATTCGGGGCAGGACAAAGTAGGGTCTGAGCAGGTTCTTAACCCTCGTCACCAGACGATAACTGCAGGGGAGGGAGGTGATCCTGATGAGACTCAGATATCTGAGGCTCATGCAGACTGTACTGTGCTGTCAGGGCAACAAGAGGAGAGGGGTCACTCTGAGGGCGAGGAATGGGATAACACATTGGATGCAGGGGCAGTAAGGGTTGCCTAGAATGGCCCTTGTTTGTCACTGCAAAGGATGAGCCAACTCATGTTATCTGCAAACTTTGCAATAAAAAAACTCAGTAGAGGGAAAAACTGCTATAATTTGACTACTACATGCATGAACGTTTACATGCTCAAACAACATTCTTTACGCTGGGAATCTTACCGCGCTGAAATGCGGACCAGCGCACCTCAACAACCATCAGCTGCTCCATCAAACGCATCCGCTGCTTCTTCCTCCTCCTCTGTTACCGTGCCAAGTATTGTCATGCAGGTCTCCCATCGCAGAAACTCCGGTTCTTTACTTGCTCCAGTCAGGCTGCGTGACAGCCCGTCAGCTGTAACGGAAGCGGACACGCCGAGCATACCGCATGTTTCTCAATCCACCGTAACATCGGCACCTCACTCACGCTCCACCAGTTTTTCCGTATCACCATACTACGCCCTCTCTCAGCCCCTTAGCCAGCCCTCGGCCCCACAGTTGTGGTCACGTAAAAGATTGTTTCATCCTACGCATGACAAAGCTAAGAGGTTGATCTCCACCATCTCCAATCTGTTGGCCACGGAAATGCTGCCTTTCCGCCTGGTAGATACAGACGGTTTCCGAAAACTGATGGCCGTCGCAGTCCCCCAGTACCTAAGAAAGCTGTGCCTGCGCTATACCAGTATGTTGCAGACATCACCCGTTTCTTGTCTAAATCTACGTGTGCCAGGGTGCATTTCACCACAGACACCTGGATGAGTAAGCATTGCCAAGGGCGTTACATCTTGCTGGCTGGGCACTGGGTGACTCTGGTGGCTGTGGGGGCAGGCGGGGAAGGGGCTGCTTCACAAATCTTGGAATCTCCAAGGCTTGCAGAAGAAACCTCTGTATTTCCCACTTCCTCCGCTGCTTCTGCATCCTCCACCTCCTCTAGGGCCTCCACATGCGCCCTCAACCTCTACCTTAACGAGAAATGTGTTCCAAGGGTGCGGAGCGAATACACACCACCTCCGTACTGCGCAGTCAGAGCTCACCATAATCAGGCAGTCTTCAAATGAATATGCCTTGGAGATCGCAGTCATACAGGTGAAGATTTGTGGGCAGCTCTCCAGGCTCAGTTTGAGCAATGGTTGTCTCCGCTGAACCTAGAGCCAGGGAAGGCCATGTGCGATAACAGTGCAAACCTGTTAGTGGCCCTAGGCCGAGGCTAGCTCGCACACATGCTTTGCATGGCTCACATCTTCAACCTGGTGGTACAGCAATTTCTCCGCCACTATCCTTGACTGGATGTGCTGCTTCACAAAGTATGGAAGCTGTGTGCTCACTTCCGCCGTTCACACCCCTTATGTCATCGACTTGCATTGATACAGAGGTCTTTGTCTGTGCCAGTTAACAGGTTGATCTACCATGTGCCGACGCGGTGGAATTCCACTCTGCACATGTTGTTACAGTGACTGTGCCAGCCGCAACGAGCTCTGACGCAGTATGTCATGACGTATAGCTTGGGGCAACGCAGTACGGACTTGGGGCATATCACGTTTGCGGAGTGGGAACAGATTAAGGACCTCTGCAACCTTCTGCACTTTTTTGAAATGGCTACTAAACTGGTTAGCACTGACGATGCCATCATCAGCATCACTATTCCAATCATATACATGCTGGAGCAAACTTTGAATAACCATGCTTCAGGAGGTGGTGGCCCCAGAAGAAGAGGAGGATGCGGAAGGGATACCAATGTCTCAAATTTCCTGACTGTCATCACACAGGCGGATGCCAAGTGACGGTGGATTACAGCGATCGAGGGGGTTTGGTGATACCAGTCAAACTGTTATTGAAGGTGCAAGAGCCGAGGAAGTAATGGAGGAGGAAGAGGTGATGGGCGGGCAGCTGTCAGAGGATGAAGAGGATAATCATCCCCTCTCATTTGAACATGGTTGGCAGGAGGGGACAGAGGAAAAAAGCATCAGTGTTATGCAGCCCAAAATACAGCCTGGCTTTGGACCTCCTGGAAGAGCCCGACATATGAGTGCCTTCTTGATGCACTATCTGCAACATGATCCCCATATAGTTAGGATTCAAAATAATGCTGACCACTGGGTTGCCACTCTGTTAGATCCACGTTATAAGAGTCAATTTTGCCAGAGGCTTCCAGCCCTGGAAAGGGACCCGCTTATGTTCGAGTATCGAAACAACTTTTTAAGCAACCTTAATAGAGGTTTTCCTCAAGATAACAGTGAGGCACACAGTGTGCATCGCAGCTGTAGTCATTCAACCTCCGGCACATCAGTTCATCAACGCCAAAACATTAGCAGCAGCAGAGTAAGTGTCAGAAGCAATTTCTGGGAGTCCTTTCACACATTTTTTGCACCAGCTCTTGCACCAGCACAACAGAGTACAAGTCTGACATGTGGTGAACGACTGGAGAGGATGGTGCAAGAGTATCTACAGTAGAGTTCAATATCAATACCATCAGGGAGGTTTTGGACCCTTTTACATTTTGGTCTTCAAAAATGGATGAATGGCATGAGCTCGCCTCTCACGCCTTGGAGGTTTTATCATGCCCGGCAGCCAGCGTTCTCTCTGAACTTGTCTTCAGCGCTGCTGGTAGTGTCTTGACAGATAAGTGGACCCGGCTGTCCCCTGAAAGTGTAGACCACCTAACTTTCATCAAGATGAACAAGTCATGGATCTCCATGGACTTTTGCACCCCAATTGCAGACTGTACAGAGTAGGCGATGTTGTTTTGAGTATGCTGCTTTGATCTCTTGAAATTGCAGTCTGTGATATGGCTTCTGTGCCTGCTCTTGCTGCTGCTGCAGGTTTTAGGCCCATCCATTGGGTTGGCTGTAGTGGTACAGGTTTGGGTCTGCGTTAAACTACTTGTAGTCTGATGACATTGATGCCACTTTGGTGGTGTTAGGCCCTCATTTAGGGCAATATGAACACTTCTGGTTAGGTCTCCATCTCCTGGGTTGGCTGTACTAGAAGAGGTGTGGGTCTTATTTACGCTATTTGTACAGTAGTGAAATTGATGCCACTTTGCTGGCGTCTGCCACTAATTTTTTTTAAATGTGGGAAATCCTGATAGGGTCTCCATCTATTGGGTTGGCTGTAGTGGAACTGGTTTAGGCCTCCTTTGCAATACTTATACTCTAGTGAAATTGATGCCACTTCGGTGGTGTTAGGCCCTCATTTAGGGCAATGTGAACACTCCTGGTTAAGTCTCCATCTCTTGGGTTGTCTGTACTGGAAGACATGTGGATCGCATTTACACTATTTCTACTGTAGTGAAAATGATTACACTTTGCTGGCATCTGCAGCTAATTTTTGGAAATGTGGGGAATCCTGAATGGGTCTCCATCCATTGAGTTGACTGTAGTGGAAGAGGTTTTGGTCTCCATGCATTTCTATAGTTATACTGTTGTGAAATTGAGCATTTGGTGCAGATATCATTCTCCCCAAACGGGTACACAAGCATGATAAACTCTAAATTGATTTTCAATAATAAACTATCAGCCGCCCCATCAAACACCTCGGCTGCTTCTTACTCCTCCTCTGTTACCATGCCAAGTTGTGTCACGCAGATGTCCGACAGAACCAGCTGTATACCCGCTGCAGTTAGGCTGAGTGACAGCCCGTCTGCTGTAAGTGAAGAGGACATGCCTGCTGTGTTTGTGTCTCTGAGCACACCACACGTTTCTCAATCCACGCTAACATCTCTGCCTGCACCTCACTCACGGTCTATCGGTTTATCCTTTTCACCGTACTCTGCCCTCTCTCAGCACTGCAGCCAGCCCTCAATCCCGCTGTTGTGGTCACGTAAAAGATTATTTCATCCTACACATGACAAAGTAAGAGGTTGAACTCCACCGTCTCCAATCTGTTGGCCATGGAAATGGTGGTCTTAGACCCTATTTTTTTAAACGTAAACACTTCTGATTGAGTCTGCATCTCCTGGGTTGGCTGTAGAGGGACAGGTATGGGTCTGAGATTTGTAGTCTGATGACATTGATGCCACTTTAGTGGTGTTAGGCTCTCATTTAGGGCAATGTGAACACTCCTGGTTAGGTCTCCATCTCCTGGGTTGGCTGTACTGGAAGAGGTGTAGGTCTTATTTACACTATTTCTACAATAGTGAAATTGATGCCACTTTGCTGGCGGCTGCCGCTAATTTTTTTAAATGTGTGGTGACACGCCCCCAGGGCCGTGGGGTACTCGGAAGCCAGGCCTCTGGTTGCCGGGGGATATCACGGTGGCTGGCCCTGGGTGGTCACTCAAAAGGTGGATATGTATATATGGGGCATTTGGGAAAGTTCGTGACGCCACCTGTGGTACCTGGTGAGGATCACCAGCGCTGCAACAGTCCTCTGAGGCAGATGTTAGGGCAGCTTGTGATGGGACGGCTCCCCACAGGTGGAGCAGGCCTCAGGGCAGTATAGTAGGAGTGAGTGGGTCACGCTGGGTGTTGTAGTGCAGGGGGAACGATAGTGCCGATGAAGAATGGACAGAGGCAGTGCAGTGCAGTCATCCAAGATTTTACTCACAGTTCTTTAGACACTTCACAGGTGCACTATACAGGTAAAGGCCTCCCGCATCGCGCTGCGTTCACCGGGCAGAGGTTCAATCCTTCCTCAGGCAACTTGGGAATACTTGGCAGAACCCCACTTTCTCGTGTTCCTATTTTGACCATCTTTACTCTGGCCCTTCTCCCTCCTGCTCTGCGCTGCCCACTCTCAATCCCGCTCGGGTGCTCTGAAGTCCTTCCTATACGTCAGATCCAGGACCTACTTGACCCTCCTCTGGATTAGAATGCCGCAGCGATCCCTCTGTCTTCTGACAGATGCGGGGCGTACGGGTGCCGTCCTGCACGCGCCGTATCCCCTGGGATACTTTCTGTAGAACGGAGCCTACTCCCTGCTCCCCTCTGGGGCCTTCTGACATGGCCCTACTTGTGGAGCAGATCTCCAAATGAGACTCTGCTCCCGGACTGTTCTTCTGAACTGTCCCGAGCTGTTCTTCTGAACTGCTCCCTGACTCTGATCCTGCCACCCTAAGATGGCTTCCCTATTTAAACTCCTACTAAAGTGCTCCCTCTAACTACTTCCTCCACCCACACCCACTACTGGTTCCCCCTACCTTTGGGTTCCCCCCACTCCAGCCAGAGTCAGGGCTCAGCAGCTACGCTCTACATGTTGCCCCTCCAGCCGGCCAGGAGCAGTGTAGTGTTGGATGCAGGTGTTTTGGGGTTCCGTGCAGCACTCCCATCTTACCTGAGAGAAGGGAGACACCACACCTCTGGGTGAGGTGCAGTACCTCTGTGGCGACTGAACCCTCAGGGGCGCCACATGTGGAATCCTGATTGGGTCTCCATCTATTGGGTTGGCTGTAGTGGAACCTTCCTGTTCTGCAGTCTAAGTTGTGTAAAGTTGCGTACCAGTCCTTGCTGCACTCCTGATACAGACTCTACCTGCTGCACTCTGATACAGACTCTGCCTGCTGCACTCCTCATACAGACTCTGCCTGCTGCACTCCTCATACAGACTCTGCCTGCTGCACTCCTGATACAGACTCTGCCTGCAGCACTCTGATACAGACTCTGCCTGCTGCACTCAGATACAGACTCCGCCTGCTGCACTCCTCATACAGACTCTGCCTGCTGCACTCCTGATACAGACTCTGTCTGCTGCACTCTGATACAGACTCTGTCTGCTGCACTCAGATACAGACTCTGCCTGCTGCACTGTGATACAGACTCTGCCTGCTGCACTCTGATACAGACTCTGCCTGCTGCACTCCTGATACAGACTCTGCCTGCTACACTCCCGATACAGACTCTGCTTGCTGCACTCCTGATACAGACTCTGCTTGCTGCACTCCTGATACAGACTCTGCTTGCTGCACTCCTGATACAGACTCAGCCTGCTGCACTCCTGATACAGACTCTGCCTGCTGCACTCCTGATACAGACTCTGCTTGCTGCACTCCTGATACAGACTCTGCCTGCTGCACTCCTGATACAGACTCTGCTTGCTGCACTTCTGATACAGACTCTGCTTGCTGCACTCCTGATACAGACTCTGCCTGCTGCACTCCTGATACAGACTCTGCCTGCTGCACTCCTGATACAGACTCTGCCTGCTGCACTTTGATACAGACTCTGCCTGCTGCACTCTGATACAGACTCTGCCTGCTGCACCATCTAGTCTGTCCTACTGGATCCAGCTGCTGCGCGTCCATTGGTCTGTCCTGGAGTGGCACCTGGCATTCATTGGGTGCCAAGTCTAACCTCACCATCAGAGGCTTTAGTGAACAGTCTGGTGCTCGCTTAGTCACGCCCCTCCAGGCTCTTCGGGGTCCGTGGCATAGTGGTTCCACAAACAACGTCCGTGACAGTGCGCCCTCGCAAGCAGGGTCCTCTCTCCTGTTGTACCAGTCGGTGACCCCTTTTGACATGTAAAGCGCAACTGACTTTGGAAATATTGCTGGATTGTTGGACTCTCATCTCCTGGGACATTTATCCTGTTGCTGAACTGCAATTGTGTTATGGACTCTTTTTATCCTCTGTGTAGTGGATTGTATATGGGTTTTTTGGTTTTGCCTATAATAAAGGTCTTGGGATTGTTCACTATACTCTTATATGTTGATTGTGTGATACTGGAGAAGGACCCCGTTACAATCAGAATGTTGGTCAAAATTTTGAAAATGTTGCAAGTTTTAAACTCTAAATTTTTATATCCTTAAACCAGTTAGTCATGCAGTACAAAATAATTAATAAATCATATTTCCCATATGTCTACTTTATATCTGCATAATTTTTTAAGCATAATTATCTTTCTTAAGACGTTAGAAAGCTTAACATTTTATCAGTATTTTCTATTTTTTTCAGCAAAATTTATAATTACATTTTTTTAAGGAACCACATCACATTTGAAGTGGCTTTGGCTGACCTATATGACAGAAAATACCCCAAAGTGACACCATTTTAAAAACTGCACCCCTCAAAGTGCTCAAAACCAGATTCAATAAATGTATTAACTCTTTAGATGCTTCACAGGAATTAAAGCAATGTGGAAGGAAAAAATTAAAATTTCCCACAAAAATGTTGCTTCCGCCCCACATTTTGCATTTTCACAAAGGTAACAGGAAAAAATGGACCATAAAATTATTGTGCAATTTCTCCTGAATATGCTGATACCCCATATGTGGTGGAAATATACTGTTTGGGTGTACGGCAGGGCTTGGAAGGGAAGGAGTACCTCTTAACTTTTCCAACGCAAAATTGACTGGAATAGATAACAGGTGCCGTGTCTTGTTTTTAGAGCCCCTGATGTGCCTAAACAGAAAATACCTCCCAAAGTGACCCCATTTGGTAAACTACACCCCTCGGGGAATTTATATGTATTTGTGTTGAGAACCTTGATTTTTTTTAATAATTCTTCAACAAGAGCCTAAAATAGTGAATACTGAATATCTCCAAAAATGAACTCCTTCTGTTTCCTCCCTCTTACTAACCCACCTATATCTGACTTTTATTAACCTACCTATACCTGATTTTGCAATTTCCTTTAGGTGGTGCCACCATAACTCCCACTCAGCACGCCTGTTGTCTTGGAGTCATATTTGACACACAACTTTCCTTTATTCCCCATGGAAAATCACTCACTCGCTCATGTCACCTGCACCTTAAAAACATCTCCAAAATCTGACCTTTTCTCACCTTTGATACTGCAAAAACTGTTACTGTCGTTCTTATTCACTACTGCAACTCTCTTCTAATCGGTCTCCCTGTAAACAATCTCTCTTCTCTCCTCTCCAATCCATTCTGAGTGCAGCATTTCTATCAAGCCACTTCACGAACGCCTCTACCCTGTGCCAGCCATTGCACTGGTTAGGTTACCCATTAACTACAGAATACAATACAAACTCATCTCTCTCACCCACCAAGCTCTCCACAGTTCACCACCCTATATCTCATCCCTCATTTCTGTCTATCACCCCTCCCATGTCCTCCATTCTGCAACTGATCTAAGACTAACATCCTCCTTAATCAAAACCTCACACGTCTGTCTCCAAGACTTCTCTCGTGCCGCGCCAGTTTTCTGTAATGCCAAAAATGCGTACAACGCGATGGTCACGGTAAAGGCAGCGGAACATAAAGTCACCCATGTGTGCCAGACTGCCAACACTTCCCTGTCCTCACCAAGAGGATGACTGTCCATGTTCTCCTCCTCATCTTCCTCCTAATTATCACCCAATTCGCATTGAGGTGAGATGAGGCTGGGCTGTGTAGCATCACCCTGTATAGTTCCTTGCTCCGCCTGCTATGCTTCTTCTTTAATTGTGAGCAGCAAGCGTTTCAGTAGACAGTGAAGTGGGATGGTGACGCTAATTTTGGCATCAGCCCCACTCACCATCTTGGTGGAGTCCTAAAAGGTTTGGAGGATAGCACAGATGTCAGACATCCATACCCACTCATCAGCTCTTATGTGCGGAGGCTGACCTGAATTTCGATGGGCATGTTGAAATTGGTACTCAACAACTGCCCTCTCCTGCTCACAAATCATTCCAAACATCTGCAATGTTGATTTCCAACATGCGGTCACATCGCACACCAGCTGGTGAGTTGGAAGCTGCAAACGCTGCTGAAGCACTACCAGGGCGGCGGAAGGTGTAGCTGACTTTCTGAAATGGGCACACGGCGTACTTTCACAGGCCACTCTGGCAGATCCGGGTAGGTTTTGAGAAACCGCTGAACCACTTAGTTGAACACATAGGCCAGGCATGGTATGTGTGCGAGCTTGCCTAGCTTCAGAGCTGCCACAGGTTCCGGCCATTGTCACACACGACCATGCCTGGCTGTAGGTTCAGCGATGAGAGATACAGATCTGCCTTCTCTGTTACAGCTTTCAACAACTCTACAGCGGTGTGGATTTGTCACCTAAGCATACAGTCTTGCTCATTGTTATTGGCACCTATGAAGTTTAAGTACATATTCTGGAATATCTGCTGAAAAAAATGAGTCAAGTGATGGAGATGGAGGCTGAAGAGGAGGAGGAGGTGCAATAGCTGTAGAATGTGGGGGCAACCCTGATTGACCCAGGACCCTCAATCCTCTGCATCGGGAGGATGTGTTCCGTCCCAAGGTCTGACTGGGTTCTGTCTTCCACAATATTAACCCAGTGTGCCGTCAGTGAGGTGTACCATCCTTGGCCACAAGCACTTGTCCACTTGTTTGTGGTTAGGCGGTCTCTCCCAGTAACTGCGTTGGTGAGGGCAATGTTCTGGGACACGTGCTTTGCTTTTGCAAGGTGGGGATACCACACCAGGAGAAATAGTGGCCGTTGGGGCCCAAGGACCGAGGGACAGCCGCCGCCATGAGGTTGCAGAAAGCTTCCGCCTCCACAAGTCTAAAAGGCAAAATTTCTAATGCAAGTAGTCAAGAAATGTGTCTGTTTAGTATTGTGGAATGTGGGTGGGTGGCTGGCTGCATATTTGCACTTGCCTTCCAAGTACTGGGGTAGGGACAACAATGCTGCGCTGGGACAAGGACGTGGTTGCTGACGGCGATGGTTGTGTGACGCCTCTACTCCAAAAGCCCTTTTGTTTACCCTGGGAGATGGGGGACTCGGAGTCGGGTCCTGTGATGGAGAGATGGGGTGCAGCTGTTGCCCGGACCCGACCCGTGCTCAGGGCCGTCACATTAAAAAGGATGGTGTGGGCTTATGCGGGTTGAGTGGCTTATTTACGACTACGCCACCTGTGGCACCTGGTGAAGGTCACCAGCACCGCTGCAGTCCGGTGAGGCATGATGTTAAGGCGGCCAAAGTTATTACTACTCCCCACAGGCGGAGCAAGGCCTCAGGGCAGAGGGACAGGATGGAGGGGGTAGTAGTAGAGGATGACAGGCGCCGTGTCGCGCGGTGTAGCGCAGAATAAACAGTCCGGAGGCCATAGGGGTGAACTTCCAAGGCTTTACTCACATAGATGGCAGAAGGAAGGCGACTCCCTGCTCCCCATGGAGTCCTGCGGTCACCAGGGACGGGGGTCCGACAACCTCCGAGTAAGTCCAGCATTCAGTCGGCACCCTTCACCAGAGTGTTCCTGAACTACAGACCGAAACCTTTCCTGTCCGTGTGTGTGCCAATAGTTCGGGTCTCCCTCTGAGCTCCTCTCAGAACAAGGGCATGGGTGGCAGCTCCGCTCCGTCCGATACCCGGTGGGATCCTCAGGGCGTATCGGGCTTTCCCGACCAGGACTTGGATTAGCAAGGTCGGGCGTCGGGGGCCGGTACCCCTCTTGCAGCCGGACTCCCTCTGAATATATCAGGTGGTGAGGACAGGTGGCGTACACCACTCCGTCTGCATCCTCCGTGGGATCAATTTGCTATGGAGCCACACTCTTAAGCTCGGGGCCTTCTTGGTCCTGGTCCTTGACCGGGTCGAGACATTCCTTGTCTACAACCTACCCCTCGTCCCAAGGCCGGGGCACGAGGGCTGTGTCTCCATCCGATGCGGGCCCACACAGGATCCGCGTTAGGGTGGGAGATCACAGTCCACTCAGCAATTGACAGCATAGAGACAGTCAAAGAGCGATTGAAGGCAGTCAAAGAACCAAGATGGCTGTGTATTAAATCTGAAATTTACAGTGTAACTAACTTGTAAGTCCTCCACCCACACCCACTAACTGGTTCCCCTAACTCTTGGTTCCCCAGTCTCCCTGTAACCAGGGGAGCAACTCCTAGTGCATACTAGCCCCCTCTGGTGGAGAAATGTGGTGTTGGATGCAAAGGTTGGGTCCCGACTATCACACTGCTCTTACCTCAGAATAGGAACACTACACTCCATTAGAGAAGTGCAGCATCCCTGTGGCGGTCGAGCCCTCAGGGGCGCCACAGTTGCAAGTGTGCAACGACAGGTGCAGGGTGAGAGGTGAGAGGCATCTTTGCCTGCATCACGGACGGAGGCTTGGCAATAGGGGAAGAGGCAGTGGTGTCACTCGCAGACACTGCTTCTGGACCCTGGCGTTCAACCCATCGACTTCATCGTCCACCTCCTCGTCTTACACTTCCACAACCTGGTCCTCCTGACTTTCTATCCGTTATGTCTCATCATCATCCACCTCTTGTGACAGTGATTGCACTTTCCCACCATCACCTTCGGGTGACCATGGCTGCTCAAATATTTGGGCATCGCTACATGCGATCTTCTGTTGCCCCGCTTGAAGCATGCCAGGCGAGAGGCCAGAATATATAAATGTAAAGATGAACAGAATAGCTCTTCGGAGTGTCCAAGTGTGGGATGAGTTGTCTCCCGGCACTCAGCATGGTGAGAGGAAGGAGGATCAGGGTGAGGAATATGTCGACTCCAAGTAAAAAAATCTCCGGGATCCACACATTCCTCAAACAAGAATCTGCAAAAACACTAGTGCATGCCCTCATGCCCAATATCCTGCGCTGTGCTTCCTTTACATCCTCTGAAGGTTCCCGTGAATTTAAGATCTCAAAGTATATTTCTTGTGGCATGACTCATGTTTTCTATTATGCCACCTGCGATTGCCATCTAATATATGTTGGAATAACCACAAGGGAACTAAAGGTCAGAGTACGGAAGCGCGTGCAGGATATTGGCGCAGCCAGGACAGTGACCGATCCTTGGGAACTCAAGACTCTACCACGTCACTTTCAGGCAATGCATAATTGCGACCCAAAAACCTTAAAGGTGCGTGGTATTGATGTCTTACACCTTGGCTTCCGGGGTGGCAATGCTAAACAACAAGGCCAGATGGATTTTTACCTTGGACACCGTGGCTCCACGGAGCCTGAATGAAAGTTTAGGGTTCTTGTCTTTCCTCTAATTTGGGGAAATTTCAACTGCTCACCTGCAGATTCTGCTTTCAGTTTTTAGATTGTGTTACGGTTGGCATTTTATTTGTTTTAAATTTGCTTTTATAATTTTCTTTACTATTGTGTTTATTTCTTCTTACTTAGTGTCGTGCTGGGAGGGACTAATTCGTATGCCCTGTGTCCATGTGGGGGTGACTCAAAATCTGGACTCCTATGGACTTATCAAGTTGATTGTAACAACTGCCTGTTGGTCATCACACTGTTGTGTGTGATCTGATCCATTTCATGCCATGTATACCATTACGCCATCCATGTCTTACATGTTATATGATTTATACTCTTGTTGGAGATCACTGTTTTTACATTCGGATGTGCTATTATGATGTATATATTTACATATTTATGCTCCCACCTGTATTTAAGTTGGATTTGACATATGCATTTTATGACTGTTGCTCCTATTTGTCTGGTCTCTTCTTGTATAGAAACATACAGGAATATATACTTTTATTCTTGTTCCAAGTCAAGTCCCCCCATATACTTACTTGACAATGCTGTGTGCCTGCACCGTGGTCTTCCCGTTCCCATGCACGCACACAGCTATTAGTGGGAGTCGCGTCCTCGGGCCGATGTGTATGTCTCATGACCATTATTTATCCACTTTTTCTGCTGCCAATTCAGATAGTGTGTAGGCCTTCCCACCATGTGGTGCTGCAGATCTGGCACACTGTGCACTTTTTGTCCCACAAATATATTGTTATTATACTGTATATCTGCATGATTTATATGTAAAAATTATTTTTCCATCAATAAAGCTGTTCTTTATGCCATTTATACTCGTGTTTTCTCTAGTGTTCGATTTGTTTTGAGTAGGCATGTCCGTGCTGGTTCTGGGATTTTTTGACCGGATACGTAGCCGTTGTTTAATACTATGTGGGCTGTTGTTTGTACACTATCTGTAGCATCGGCGTCTCTGCCTCCTACCGGGCAGAGACGCCATTCCCCTCACCGCCGCGATCCTGGTCCGGGGTCCTCCAGCTCCCCTGCTGCAGCTGCTGCTGTTGCACGCACCGCACGCAGCTTCCCGGGCCCTGTGCTTAGGGCGCGCGCGTACTCCCTCCCTCTTATAGGGGCTGCGCACGTCATCCTAAAGAGTCCCTGGCCAATGTCCAGAGGACCTCTCCTATATAAAGCACCTCCTCCAAAATGGAGGTGCCTGTGCAAGGTTGTTGTTTGTGTGCTAACACTCTCCTCAGCCCTCAGGTTCCAGTGCCTGCCAGCCTGTCTGTCTGTTAGCCGTACCCGCCAGCCTGTCTATGATCCGTGCCCGCCAGCCTGTCTGTCAGCTGTGCCCGCCAGCCTGTGTGTCAGCCGTGCCCACCAGCCTCCCTGTCAGCTGTGCCCGCCAGCCTGCCTACCCGGATCACCCATCTGGCTACTTGCCGTGCCCACCTGCTTGCCAACCTGGATCACCCATCAGGCTACCTGCCGTGCTCTTCCACTGTACCTGTCAGCCTCAGCCATCTGACCCATGGGAGTCACCTGCTCTCACACAAGGTCGGTCCCAGAGTGGCGCCTGGTCCACCTGCCCGGTCCCTCCTTGGTTCACGGAGTCGACTAAGCTTCCGTGCGACCAGGGTCAGTCCGAGTAGGCATTTAGTTATGCCCCTCTGGTCCCTCCTTGTATCCCAGCACAAAGTTTCCACCACCCGGATCCGTAACAGTTTGCACAGGCCATGGAACCCGGTGGCTCCCAGGCTCCTTCACTCTCAGACCTGTACCAAGAGGTCTCTCGCCAGAGATCCCAACAGGATACTATCCTGTCCTATCTGTGGACAGTCAACTCCCGCCTGGACGCGCTGACCACCCCGATTGTGTCCGCCTCTAATTGAGCGGCACCCACTCTGGCGGCACCTCAACCCAGTGGCGCTGTGGCCCCCGGCTTTGGACCCCGGCTCTCTGTGCCTCCACGTTTTGGTGGTGACCCCGTCCTATGTCGGGGCTTCATAAATCAGTGCACGCTGCACTTTGAACTCCTGGCACACCAGTTCACCTCCGACCGGGCCAAGGTGGCGTTCATCATGTCTCACCTCACCGCAGAGGCGTTGGCATGGCTTAACCCTCTGCGGGAGAGAGGGGATCCTCTGGTGTCCGATCTTCAGGCTTTCCTCGCGGCCTTCCGGAAGGTGTTCCATGAGTCCGGACGAAAATCTTCTACTGCCTCACTTCTCCGACTCCACCAAGGGAGTCTCACTGTGGGCCAGTATGCCATATGTTTCCAAACCCTCGCATCTGAACTTGCCTGGAACAATGAGGCCCTGGTGTCCACCTTTTGGGAGGCCCTTTCTGGACAGATCAAGGATGAGCTAGCCGGTCGTGACATACCTCCCTCCCTGGACGACCTAGTGTCATTAGCTACCCGGATTGACATCCGTTTCCTGGAACGCGCTAAGGAGATGACCCGTGAGAGGAAATCTCCGTGCCTCGCATCCATCCTCCAAAGTCCAGTCTCGCAACCTGCACTTTCCCAGGTGTCTTCTCCAGAGCTGATGCAAATTGACCAAGTCAAGATGGTCAAGTCTCGCCAGGAGACCCGTCGTGCCTAGGGGAGTTGCTTCTATTGTGGCAATATAGAGCATCAGATCCGCTCTTGCCCGGTGAGACCGGGAAACTCCAGTGTCTAGGACCGCTTGGAGAGGTCGTCCTAGGCAAGAGTTCATGCTCTTCGCCCTTGACTTTGTCCGTTTCCGTGAGACCCACTTCTTCGAGACTGCCCATCTGGATTCCAGAGCCGCTGGAATCTCATCCAACAGGCCGTTGTGGAGTGTTTTCAGATTCCTACCATATGTCTGGCAGATCCTTTAGCAGTTTCCTCTGTGGATGGAAAACTTCTCCTTGAAACCATTTTGTTGGTCACTGAGCCGGTAACTCTTCAGGTGGGAATGCTGCACTCGGAGAAGATCTCCTTTTACATACTGTCCAGTCTCTCTCATCCCATCTTGCTTTGCCTGCCTTAGTTACAGAGACATGAGCCTGTCCTGAATTGGAGCTCAGGAGAGGTGCTCCGTTGGGGTCAGAATGCCATAAGACCTGTCTCGTTCCAGTTCGTCCTGCTCGACCCCCGTCTACTCCGGCTAACCTACCTGGCCTGCCAGCACCCTACTGGTCCTATGTGGACGTTTTTGATAAAAAGGAGGCAGAGACACTACCACCTCATAGGCCGTATGATTGCCCCATTGACCTATTACCTGGTGCTTCACCTCCTCGCGGGCGAATCTACCCCTTGTCGCTGGCCGAGACCCGTGCCATGTCTGAATAAATTGAAAAAAATATTGCTAGGGGATTTATCCAGAAATCCACCTCTCCGGCTGGAGCAGAATTCTTCTTCGTCAAGAAGAAAGACGGCTCTCTTCGTCCTTGTATCGACTATAGGGGCCTAAACCAGATTACCATCAAGAATAAGTACCCCCTGCTTCTCATCTCAGAGCTGTTTGAGCGCCTAAAAGGCGCAAAGGTCTTCACTAAGCTCGACCTGCGTGGGGCGTACAATCTGGTCCGGATCCGCCAGGGAGACGAGTGTAAGACGGCATTCAACACCCGGAATGGTTACTACAAGTACCGCGTGATGCCCTTCGGTCTCTGTAATACTTCAGTCATATTCCAGGAGTTGGTAAATGATATCTTTCGAGATCTCCTGTATTCCTGCATGGTGGTGTACCTGGACGATATTTTGGTGTTCTCCCTTGATCTGCCCTCTCACCGGAGGGATGTTCGTCAGGTACTGCTGAGGCTCCGGAAGAATCGCCTGTATGCTAAGTACGAGAAATGCCTCTTTGAGCAGACCTCCCTGCCATTTCTGCGGTATATCATCTCGGAGACCGGACTACGTATGGATCCCGAGAAAGTGTCTGCCATCTTAAAGTGGCCCCGACCTGAGGGGTTGAAGGCTATTCAACGGTTTCTGGGATTCGCCAGCTATTACCGCTTCTTCATTCCTCATTTCTCCTCCCGGACAGCTCACATCTCTGTTCTTACCCATAAGGGAGCAAATCCCAGGGAGTGGTCTCCCGAGGCAGAGAATGCCTTTATCTCTCTTAAACAAGCCTTCTCCTCTGCTCCTGTGCTACATCGTCCTGATGGCAATAAACAGTTCTTCCTGGAGGTTGAATCCTTTTCCTCCGGAGCCGGAGCAGTGCTCACCCAGAAATCCTCGTCCGGGCGAATGGTGACCTGCGGCTTCTTCTCCAAACTCTTCTCTCCAGCCGAGCGTAATTACTCCATAGGAGATCGAGAACTGCTGGCCATTAAATTAGCACTGGAGGAGTGGTGCTACTTGCTTGAGGGGGCTCTGCACCCGGTGGTCATCTACACTGACCATAAAAACCTTGCGTATTTGCAGACCGTCCAGAGACTAAACCCGTGTCAGGCCAGGTGGTCTTTGTTCTTTGCTCGATTCTTCTTCAATCTGCATTAGCGCCCGGCAGACAAAAACATTAAAGCCGACGTTCTATTCCACTCTTTTCTGTCTTCCGACCTGGAGGAGGAGCCTCTACACATCATTTATACCTTCAGAATAATGACTGTTGCTCTGTTTGACCTGTCTCATCTACCTCCTGGAAAGACCTTTGTAGCGGCTCAGGATCGGAAGAGGGTCTTACTCTGGGGCCATTCATCCAAACTGGCTGGCCATGCCGGCCAGAGGAAGACATTTCTGCTCATTGCCCGGCACTATTGGTGGCCCACCCTGCGCAAGGATGTTGCGGATTTTGTCGCGGCTTGTTCCTCTGGTGCCCGTAAAAAGATACCTAGGCACCTTCCAGTCGGTCGTCTCCTTCCTCTTCTCGTGCCTTCCGCTCCATGGCAACATATTGCAATGGATTTCATCACGGATCTTCCGGTATCGGCCGGTTGTACGGTCATTTGGGTGGTGGCCGACTGCTTTTCCAAGATGGTTGACATCATTCCTCTGCCTGGTCTTCCATCTGCACCTGTGCTGGCTAAGGACTTTATCCGTCACATCTTCCGTCTCCACGGCTTACCCCTCCACATTGTCTCGGACCCAGGAGTTCAGTTCACTTCTCACTTTTGGAGAACCACGTCCAAGCTGCTGGATGTCTCTTTAGATTTCTCTTCTGCCTATCATCCTCAGTCCAATGGTCAAGTGGAACGTATCAATCAGATCCTTACCAGCTTTCTTCGGCACTTTGTCAACGCTCACAATAGCGATTGGGTTGAGCTCCTGCCCTGGGCCGAGTTTTCCTATAACAACCATGTGAGTGAGTCCTCTGCTAAGTCTCCGTTTTTTTGTGGTCTACGGTCAACACCCTCGGATTCTGTTTTCTGTCTCCGGTTCAGTGTACAATCCTGCCGCGCAGTCTCTTGTCTGTGAATTTTCTGCGGTTTGGGAGGACACTAGATCTGCGCTTCTTCAGTCCTCCGAGCGGATGAAGAAGCATGCTGATAAGAGACGTCTGGATCCGCCTCAATTCTGTCCAGGAGACTTTCCTCCAAATATGTCCATCTCAAGATACCATCATATAAGTTGGGTCCGCGGTTCATCGGTCCATTCGAGATTCTGAACCAAATAAATCCAGTGGCTTACAAGCTGAAAACTCCCGGCCTCCTTACGGATTCCCAACTCCTTTCACGTGTCTCTCCTCAAACCGTTTGTCCTTAATTCTTTCTCTGACGATCCAGCTCCAGTCTCCGCTGAGGAAGTCTTTGAGGTAGAGAACATTTTGGCCATCAAGAGGGTAAGAGGAAAGACTTTCTTTCTTGTGGATTGGAAGGGGTTTGGTCCTGAGGAGAGATCTTGGGAGCCCAGGGAGAACATTCATGCCCCTCTTCTTCTTGAAAAATTTCTTGCGGGCCTAAAGAAGAGGGGGCGTAAAGGGGGTGGTACTGTAGCATCGGCGTCTCTGCCTCCTGCCAGGCAGAGACGCCGTTCCCCTCATCGTCGCGATCCCGGTCCGGCCGAGTCCTCCAGCTCCCTCGCTGCTGCTGTTGCGTGCATCGCATGCAGCTTCCCGGGCACTGTTCTTAAGGTCCGCGTGCTCCCTCCCTCTTAAAGGAGCCGCGTGCGTCGTCCTAAAGAGTCCCCGGCCAATGGCCGGAAGACCTCTCCTATATAAAGCACCTCCTCCAAAATGGAGGTGCCTGTGCAAGGTTGTTGTTTGTGTGCTAAAACTCTCCTCAGCCCTCAGGTTCCAGTGCCCACCAGCGTGTCTGTTATCCGTGCCCGCCAGCCTGTCTATCAGCCGAGCCCGCCAGCCTATCAGCCGTGCCCGCCAGCCTGCCTGTCAGCCATGCCCGCCAGCCTGTCTGTCAGCCGTGCCCGCCTGCCTGTCTACCTGGATCACCTGTCAGGCCACTTGCCGTGTCTGCCTGCTTGCCTACCCGGATCACCCGTCTGGCTACCTGCCGTGCCCGCCTGCTTGCCAACCTGGATCACCCGTCTGGCTACCTGCCGTGCCCGCCTACTTGCCAACCTGGATCACCCGTTAGGCTACCTGCCATGCTCTCCCGCTGTACCTGCAGCCTCAGCCATCTGACCCATAGAAGTCGCCTGCTCTCACGCAAGGTCGGTCCCAGAGTGGCACCTGGTCCACCTGCCCGGTCCCTCCTTGGTTCACGGAGTCGACTAAGCCACCGTGTGACCACGGTCGGTCCGAGTAGGCACTTAGTTATGCCCCTCTGGTCCCTCCTTGCATCCCAGCACAGAGGTTCCACCACCCAGATCCGTAACACTATCCTAAGCTCTGCTGCCCGACTAATCCACCTGTCTCCCCGCTATTCCACAGCCTCTCCTCTCTGTCAATCTCTTCACTGGCTCTCCATTGCCCAGAGACTTCAGTTCAACCCTAACCTTGGCATGCAAAGCCATCCACAACCTGTCTCCTCCATAAATCTGTGACCTGGTCTCCTGGTACTTAACTGCACCCAACCTCCGACCTCCACAAGATCTCCTTCTCTACTCCCATCTTATCTCCTATTCCCACAATCGCATACAAGATTTCTCCAGTGCATCCCCCCTATTCTGGAACTCTCTACCCCAACATATCAGACCCTTGCCTACTGTTGAAACCTTCAAAAGGAACCTGAAGACCCACCTCTTACGACAAGTGTACATCCTGCCGTAACCCTCGCTCCACCATACCACTGCATGATCAGCTCTACCCTCACGTACTGTATCCTCACCCATCCCTTATAGACTGTGAGCCCTCATGGTCAGGGTCCTCTCTCCTCCCGTACCAGTCGCTGTCATGTTTTTGTTCAAGAGTATTGTAATTGTTTTTGCTATGTATACCCCTTTTTGACATGTAAAGTGCCATGGAATAAATGGCGCTATAGTAATAATAATAATTAATAATGTGGTCCAGACTCATGGCTACTGAGACTAGACCGTGTGGAAGACAGGGTGATGGTGATTGCAAACTGACTGGAAGCATTATCTATTTATCTGCTATCCAACAAACAACCTTTTCACACTGCTCTGGCTTCAAGAGTGGTATTCCATAGCCCCCTAGAAAGTGGGACAGTAAGCAAGGTCGACATGATGTGGGTGCTTGTTGTGCTCCCTCAGCAGGCACAGTTTCATCTTGCCCACGGCCTCGGCCTCTGCGTGCACCATCACCATTACGTCCACTTCCCCGTCTCTTGCCACGCGCCTTGCCCATTTTAAATGGAGTTAAATATTTGTCACATTGCCAAAAATGTCTGTATTATTACTGCAGTAATATAGGATCACGTCTGATGACCACAGTTTTAGGCAGTGATCTGGGAGTCAGACATGCTTCCAGGGGTCTTCCCCATGCTGTTCCCATGTCTTTACAGCACTGTATAGATGTGTCTGATCATGTATCACACACCACATGGTCAGATAAGGTAGTAAAATGTTAAAATTACATTTACTGGTGAATGTATTTTTCACTTTTGAAAGCAATGCAAAAGTGCAAAAATGCATAAAAATGCTATGTCTGAACATTTTTGTTTTTGTGTTTTTTTTTGTCTTATATACAAGTCATTACCCTGGAAAGAATGTCCCTTAATGTTTTTTCCAGGAAAATCAATTTTGGTTTAGTTTTTGTATGCTTTATTGTGGTTCTGTAAAAGTGGGGTAATACTCTGACAACATTGTTCACAGCAGTGACCTGGGAGTCAGAGATGCTTCCAGAGGTCTTTCCCATGCTGTTCCCTTGTCATTTCAGCACTGTTCCCATCGATTAGGGAAATTTTTAGGCCCCCTGCTGACCTCCGTGGGCGGCCGCCGGAAAAATGCTTGAGTTTCCCATAGACTTACATTGGGCTTGTTGCTCGGGTCGAGCACCCGAGTATTACAATTTGCTCGACCCGAGCAACGAGCCCCAGAGCATTTTAGTGCTCGCTCATCACTAGTAATGAGTAGTGTTGAGCGATACCTTCCGATATCGGGAAATATCGGATCAGATTGGATCGGACCGATACCCAAAAAATATCGGATAGCGCCAATTCCGATACCGGAAACCAATGCAAGTCAATGGGACACAAATGTCGGAATGAAAATAAACCCTTTCTTTCCTTGTAGGTTAATTCTACATGAAGGAAAACAGCTAAGAATAATGTAGAATGTATTACATGAAAAGCCGGCAATTCAGCAGTGGTATACACCGGTACCCGACAATTTAGAACAGAAAGAATAGAGCATCACACATAGATTAGATAGACAGAAACATGTCAGTCACATATATAAGAAGTACAGTGACAGTGTTGCTTACTGTACTTGTCATTTAGTGTTAAAGGATTTAATAAAAAAATAATAGTGTTTTCATGCACCGTCTGTTTAAAAAAGCCGGCCGGCAATTCAGCATCGGTGCCCGACAATTTAGAACAGAAAGAATAGAGCATCACACATAGATTAGATAGATAGAAACATGTCAGTCACATATATAAGAAGTACAGTGATAGTGTTGATTACTGTACTTGTCATTTAGTGTTAAAATAAAGGATTTATTAAAAAAAAAATTGGCGTGGGGTTCCCCATAATTTTAGTCTCTAGCGGAGGTTAAGCAGACGGCTGGGGCAGATGTTTGAAGCCTGGGAAGGGGGTAATACCCACGGAGCTTCCCAGGCTACTAATATCAAACCCCAGCTGAATATCTAGCCTTTACTAGCTATTAAAATGGGGGACCCCCAAAAAAATGACATGGGTCCCCCCTATTTTAATAGCTAGCAAAGGCTAGGCAGACGGCTGGGGGCTGATATTAATAGCCAAGGAAGGGTGCCATGAATATTGGCCCCCTCCCAGGCTAGAAACACCAGCCGTCAGCCGCCCCAGAAATGGCGCATCCATAGGATGCGCCAATTCTGGCACTTAGCCTCGCTCTTCCCACTGCCCTGTAGCGGTGGCAGTGGGGTAATAGGGCTGGGGTTGATGTCAGCTTATAATGCCAGCTGACATCAAGCCCAGGTTAGTAATGGAGAGGCGTCTATAAGACACCCCCATTACTAACCCCATAGTCAAAGTTTAAAAAAAACACAACACCCAGAATAAATTAATTGAAATAAACACACAATTCTTTATTGTTCTAAATTAAACCATACTTACCATCACGCCCATTCCAGCTGAAGCCAACGATCTCCTGCAATAAAAGTATTCATGAAATAATTTTTTTAAAAAAGGGCTTTCCTATATTGTTGTGTCCGGCCAGGTACAAATAGGCAGCTGGTGGTTGGGGGTAGCCCGTTCCTGCCTGCTGTACCTGGCTGGACACAAAAATAGGGCGAAGCCCCACATATTTTTTTTTTATTATTTCATGAATTTCATGAAATAATTAAAAAAAAAAATATGTGGGGCTTCGCCCTATTTTTGTGTCCAGCCAGGTACAACTAGGCAGCTGGGGGCTGGAATCCACAGCGCAGGGAGGCCCAAGCTTTCTGGGCCCCCCCCCCCGCTGCAAATTGCAGTCTGCA
This sequence comes from Phyllobates terribilis, assembly GCF_046119375.1. Classification (NCBI taxonomy): domain Eukaryota; kingdom Metazoa; phylum Chordata; class Amphibia; order Anura; family Dendrobatidae; genus Phyllobates; species Phyllobates terribilis. Next base: position 349,345,242 of record NW_027362763.1, read on the forward strand.
GCCACACCAGAAAATGGCGCGACCATAGAAGCGCCATCTTCTGGCGCTGTACCCAACTCATCCAGGGCCCTGGTGTGGTGGCTTACTGGGTAATAAAGGGGTTAGGGCCAGCTTGGTATTATCAGCTGGCCCTAAGCCCCGAAATTCATGGGGTCACGCCAATATTAGACATGACCGCCATGAATTTCTAGTAAAGTATTTAAAAAAAACACAACACCCAGAATAAAGTCCTTTAATTGAAATAAACACACAATTTTTTAATGTTCTAAATTAAACCATACTTACCATCACGCCGATTCCAGCTGAAGCCAATGTCTTCTGCAATAAAAGTAAAATAATAAAGCAACCTCATCCTTACCTTTCCATGGTTCCCAGGATGGCTACAGCTCTGCTACATTCACATGACAAGCTGGATCGCAGCCGAAAGCTGCCATCCAGCTTGCCATGCCGCAGACACTGAGAAGCACAGGCATGCTTGAGCTCCTCAGTATCTGGCTGTGATGATATCCAGATGAGCCGAGATCATGTCCAATGAACTCAGCTCACCTCATGCACGTCACTGACAGCGTGGGAAAATTCTCCTGCGCCATGGCCGACTAGTGGGCATGGGTTAGCTCTATACAAGAGTATGGAGCGAGGCCGTGCCCACTAGTCGAGTTCTAGCCGGGAGTATGTATAACTTACACATCACCACCGTTCCCGGTTCAGAAACGTGCGCTTGGGGGATTCATAAGTCTGCAGTCACACAGACTGACAGGAGGGTGACTGCAGACTTATCATTTTGGACTGGACAGCCCCTTTAAGCACAAATAGTGTCTTGAAGATGAAGTGCGTAGACAGTTAAACACAACCCAAGCAAACACATTGTCATTATTTGTTTAATTAATAATTTTAGGGAGGGATTTCTATAAATAAAATTACATTGTGTAGCTGATTAAAAAAAGCCATCATGTGCTATCACAAGGGTAGGGGGCGGGGAAAAGAAAGTTGACTGTCTATGGTAATTAGGGTATTCTCCTGTAATCTCGGTGATACAGCACTTATTTAAAACTAATACTTATAGAAGTACTCCCATCAAAGTTTTTATCCTCTTAATATATTGCAGTCATCATATTATATAGCACTGCGTACTTACAATTGCTCATTTTGCTCTTTTACTCAGGTAATTATTCTCTTTTTCATTAGGTCTATGACATCACGTGATTAAAAACTGACTAGCTGAATCCTTCTAAGCTCTGCGTAGAAACAGAGAGTCTATTTTCCCTATATGAGTCATGAGTCACTGCAAAAATGCGTGACAGGGGGGAGGAGGGAGCATCTGGGTCAAGAGTAGAGATGAGCGAACATGTTCGGAAAATGTTCGCCAATCTCAAATTCGGCATGAACATTCCTCATTTAGATTCGTGTTTGGATTCCTGAGCATTTTGCGCAAAAATCTTCAAAAGTCGACCCGAACCCGAACATTCCTGGTTTCCCATGCTGTCATCTGTGACAGTGGCCAGCGATAAAAAGCTTACGGCTGGTCACAGGCGCCGACTGATTAGACTACTTCTCCCATCAACCGGCGCCTGCTCTCATTGTTAACAGGGAGCTCAAGCGCCGCCGATGAGAGGAGTAGTCTCTCATCAGTCGGCGCCTGTGCTGAAAGTAAAAAAAAAGTTAAAATTGATAAATATGTCAGCAACGGTGGTGCTGTAAGTGAGGTCACAAGAGCTCATCAGTTGATGAACTTGTGTGACCTCTCTCGCGGCAGCTCATCGCGATACACTGCGGGAGCAATGATGCTCCTGTCAGTGTATCACCGGCTGCAAGATAGAGCAGTCACATCTCTGGATATGGCTGTTCTATCAATGATCTGATTACCGTGAGACAATCTGGATTACCGAGATTACAGCGGATAAGTGAGGATTATGGTGGTTTATTATTTTTTCTGTATTACAGGTGAAATGGGCATCGGCGATTAGGTGTAGGTGAGTATAATGTGTTTTTTATTTTTATTTAAGTAATTATTTATTAATTTTAATTTTTACTTTCTTACTTTAAGCACAGGCGCCAGCTGATGAGTGTCACGGGTGTGTCAAAGGTGACCGACAGTCGCCCTGCAGTTGGTTGCAGGAGATCTCTATGTTTGGCATTACAGACATCTTCTTAGAGGCTGGCTGTCTCTAGGACCCAGTGGCTACCTCCCTCTGGCTAAATTAGCTCCCTCGCCTGGGTGTATAAATATCTGATGTGTCTGAGAGGGAGGTGCCTTCGATATTCATTACTACTTGTGGGGCTTTAGCAAGAGCAGTACTTTGTCCTCTCTGGAGCTTGAGGCCATGTGCACATTTGTCTGGAGTCGTCTAAAGCTAAGCAATCCCCCCTGTTTGTCTACCTTTGTTGTCTATAGAGTTTAGTGGAGATCTACTAGTGCTCATCTCCTCCCATCCCTAGCCTTAGACATACGCCAGGGAAAGTCAGGGCGAGGCACGCATGCGGAGATTGGTGAAAAGCCAATATAGGGACGGTAGTTAAGACAGGGTGACACTAGACCAGACAAGCAAAGAAAAATTGTAGGCAATCAGCTCACCTATTCACAGATGCAGGTGTGCACGGATCGAAGTTCCAAGGGGAATAGTCCATATAACAGAGGCAGTTGATCCAACACTTCCAATAAAACGTATATTTTTATTCAGAAAATTTCATCCATAAAAGATATATAAATCCATAAGAAATCCACAAAAACATATGGAAAAGTGTGTCATCTGAGGAAATAGTCCCAAGGGAGATACATTCAGGGTATTGGTTGACGAGTTTCAAAGTGATACTTCTTATTCATAACCTGCTCAGCTCACTTCGAAACGCGTCAACCAATACCCTGAATGTATCTCCCTTGGGACTATTTCCTCAGATAACACACTTTTCCATATGTTTTTGTGGATTTCTTATGGAATTATATATCTTTTATGGATGAAATTTTCTGAATAAAAATATACGTTTTATTGGAAGTGCTGGATCAACCGCCTCTGTTATATGGACTAGACCAGACAAGGAGGTCTCCCCTTCCCCCTTTCCCTAGAGTCTGGGATCCCTTTCCCTTTTCCCTTTGTGTTGCACTAAGTGTTTCCCACACCTGGCGTGACAATGAGAGACTACTCCTCTCATCAGCCGTGCTTGTGTTCGCTGTTAACAGTGATAGCAGGCACCGGCTGATGGGAGAAGTTGTCTCATCAGCCAGCGCCTGTAACCCGCGGTAAGTTTTTTGCCATGGGTCAATGTCACAGCTGCGGGATCACACTGACATCTAACTATGTTACCACTGATCAAAGCCCCAGTTTCCTGTGCTATCACGCAGATGACAGCATGGGAAACTACTGATGTTTGGGGCCCCGTTCGGGTTCGTGTTCGGGTGCACAACCACAAACCTTTTTTTGATGTTCGGCTTTAGTCAACGAACCCGAACATCAAAACGTTCGCTCATCTCTAGTCAAGAGTTGAAGAGGGTAAAGATAAATGCAGGGAAAATAGACTTCCTATTTCTACATAGAGCAGAGAAAAGAGAAGAACTAACTGGGTAGAAAGGTAAACTGAGCAATTTTAAGTACACTGTCCTATATAATATAATGACTGCAATATATTAAGTGGATAAAAACTTTGATGGGAGTGCTTTTTTAATATGAAGAAAGGTTGCATTATACAGACAGAGTGAGGTGAAATTGCGGAAAAAAAACAACATAATTCTGACATTGTTTTTTGGGAAAGGTTTTTGTGTAGTAAAAATGACCTGGCAATATGACTCTTCACATTAGTACGATCATGACGATAACCAAATTTGTAGAGGTTTTTAATTATTTTAGTAATGAAAAAAAATCCGAAATTTGTAAAAAAAATATATATATATTTTTTATATTGTGTCTCCATTTTCAGAGACCCATCATTTTTCTGTAAATTGAGCTGTGTGAGGGCTTATTTTTTGCAGGGTGAGATGACGTTTTGTTACGATTTTGGTATAGATATTACATTTTGATAACTTCTTGCAGCATTTTTTGCAATATTGCGATGATCAAAAAATGCAATTTTGTCATTTTGAATTTTTTTCTGTTTATGGTGTTGACCGCTTACGTTAATTATTTTTATATGTTGACAGATCAGACTTTTATGTACCTAATACGTGTACTGAACTTTTATTCTCATTTTTTTCATATTTTTTTAAACTTTTTTAACTTTTTATTCACTTTAACTTTTAATCACTTCTGCTATATGCAGCAATACCACAGTATTGATGCATATAGTAAAAATCATGGTCTCCTTTGAAGTCTGGCCAGAGACTTGATTTCAAAGAAGCTCAACTCTCGGTCGTGTTGTACGGTAGTGTGACCCCGGCCTAAAAGCGCCGATACCCTGTAGATAAAAGTTAAGGCTCTCTCATAAAGAACACACAACATGTTATACTTTTATTTTTCAAATTAATTTAATATATTTGGTTAATCTTTTTACCTTGTAAATTTAGGATAAACAATTTCCAGTTGTGAGATTTCCACCGATTGCTCAAAACACCTCTTAGAAGTACGCAGCTCAGAAGACAGGCGCCTATGATTTTTTTACTGGATCCATACTCTGATGTACAGTTAGGTCCATATATATTTGGACAGAGACAACATTTTTCTAATTTGGTTCTAGACATTACCACAATGAATTTTAAACAAAACAATTCAGATGCAGTTGAAGTTCAGACTTTCATCTTTCATTTGAGGGTATCCACATTAAAATTGGATGAAGGGTTTAGGAGTTTCAGCTCCTTAACATGTGCCACCCTGTTTTTAAAGGGACCAAAAGTAATTGGACAATTGACTCCAAGGCTATTTCATGGACAGGTGTGGGCAATCCCTTCGTTATGTCATTCTCAATTAAGCAGATAAAAGGCCTGGAGTTGATTTGAGGTGTGGTGCTTGCATTTGGAAGGTTTTGCTGTGAAGTAAACATGAGGTCAAAGGAGCGTTCCATGCAGGTGAAACAAGCTATCCTTAAGCTGCAAAAACAGAAAAAACCCATCCGAGAATGCTACAATATTAGGAGTGTCAAAATCTACAGTTTGGTACATCCTGAGAAAGAAAGAAAGCACTGGTGAACTCATCAATTCAAAAAGACCTGGGCGCCCACGGAAGACAACAGTGGTGGATGATCACAGAATAATCTCCATGGTGAAGAGAAACTCCTTCACAACAGCCAACCAAGTGAACAACACTCTCCAGGAGGTAGACGTATCAATATCCAAATCTACCATAAAGAGAAGACTTGAAAGTAAAGACTTGAAAGCATGAAAGTAAGTACAGAGGGTTCACTGCACGGTGCAAGCCACTCATAAGCATCAAGAATAAAAAGGCTAGACTGGACTTTGCTAAAAAACATCTAAAAAAGCCAGCACAGTTCTGGAAGAACATTCTTTGGACAGATGAAACCAAGATCAATCTCTACCAGAATGATGGAAAGAGAAAAGTATGGCGATGGCGTGGTACAGCTCATGATCCAAAGCATACCACATCATCTGTAAAACACGGCGGAGGCAATGTGATGGCTTGGGCATGCATGGCTGCCAGTGGCACTGGGTCACTAGTGTTTATTGATGATGTGACACAGGACAGAAGCAGCCGAATTAATTCTGATGTATTCAGAGCCATACTGTGTGCTCAGATCCAGCCAAATGCAGCCAAACTGATTGGTCGTTGTTTCATACTACAGATGGACAATGACCCAAAAGCTGAAGCCAAAGCAACCCAGGAGTTTATTAAAGCAAAGAAGTGGAATATTCTTGAATGGCCAAGTCAGTCACCTGATCTCAACCCAATTGAGCATGCATTCCACTTGTTAAAGACTAAACTTCAGACAGAAAGGCCCACAAACAAACAGCAACTGAAAACCACCGAAGTGAAGGCCTGGCAGAGCATCAAAAAGGAGGAAACAGCATCTGGTGATGTCCATGAGTTCAAGACTTCAGGCTGTCATTGCCAACAAAGGGTTTTCAACCAAGTACTAGAAATGAAAATTTTATTTACAATTATTTAATCTGTCCAATTACTTTTAGTCCCTTTAAAAACAGGGTGGCACATGTTAAGGAGCTGAAACTCCTAAACCCTTCATCCAATTTTAATGTGGATGCCCTCAAATGAAAGCTGAAAGTCTGAACTTCAACTACATCTGAATTGTTTTGTTTAAAATTCATTGTGGTAATGAACCAAAATTAGAAAAATGTTGTCTCTGTCCAAATATATATGGACCTAACTGTATGTGTTTACTTTCCTGATTCCTGACCCTCATACTGTGCGCTCACTCTCTATACTGGAATCAGGAGCACATCCAATAAAAATTAAATTATATAACAAAAAATCAATAAAACAGACATTATTCAAAAAAGTAAAAAATTCCAAGGAACAGAGATGACTAGTGATGAGCGAGCACTAAAATGCTTGGGTACTCGTTGCGCGGGTCGAGCAAATTGGAATGCTCGACTGCTCAGTCCGATCAACGAGCTCAATGTAAGTCTATGGGAAACTCGAGCATTTTTCCAGCGGCTCCCCCCCCCCCGGCGGTCTGCAAAGGACCTAAAAATTGCCCAAATCGATGGGAACAGTGCTCAAATGACATGGGAACAGCATGGGGAAAACTCCTAGAAGCATCCTAGCTCACTACTGTCAACAATGTTGTCAGAGGTATTACATCACTTTTACGGACTCACAATAAAACATACAAAAACGAAACCAAAATGGATTTTCCTGGGAAAAAATGTAAAGGAACATCCCTTCAAGGGTAATGACTTGTCTATGAGGCAAAAATAAATATACAAAAATGCTCCTCCACACCTTGGGCTATGTTCAGACGTAGCGATTTTAATGTGTTTTTGCACTTTTGCATTGCTTTCAACGGTGAAAAATTCATTCACTGGGTGTGAAGACAGAGGTGCACGGGAATAAAGTTAGAGCTCCCCAAAAAAGACACTGTATTTGAGTTTATGTTACGCTGCTATTATTTGGTGGTGTTGAGAAGTCTGGCCCAATCCAGCCCTTGTTCATTTTTATAAGTGTTAGCCTGTCAGCATTTTTAGTTGACTAACGGCACTAAAAACCCGCTCTGACAAAACGCTAGAAGCAGGGCAGGCCAGGACCTCCAAGGCAAAGAGAGCCAGTACATGCCGTGTGTCCAGCTTGGATACCCAATAATTATAAGGCACAGAGGAATCACGGAGGACGTTGGTATGGTCAGCAATGTACTCCCTCACCATCTTCCAAAACGTTTCCTTCCTTGGGAGGATTCCCCGTGCCTTAGGGCCTGTGCAATGGGAGGGTCTGAGAACACAGTCCCAGAACTTTGACAGTGTTCCCCTGCCTCTGCTGGATTGCATTTGTGTCTCTCTTGCCTGTACTCCTTGGTTGCCCAACGAACTGTGACCTCTGCCGCCAGCGTTTTCAGATGGGAATTTTTTAAATAATTCCGCAACAAGGGCCTTCTCATACTGCCCCATTTTATTAGGCCTGTCCTGCAAGGGAATAAGAGACAGAAAGTTCTTCTTGTAGCGTGGGTCTAGAAGTGTCACCAACCAGTAATGACTGTCACCCAAAATTTGGACCACGCAAGGGTCACAGGAAAGGCAGCGTAACAAACTCAGTCATGTGCACCAGACTGCAAAGAAGCAAGACTTCTTTGTCCTCACCAAGAGGATGACTGACCATGCTCTTCTCCTCACGCTCCTCCTCTTCCTCTTCCTCCCTGCCCTCAGGCCATCCATGCTGAACAGACGGTATGACAGTTGTACAGGCAGTACCGTCTATAGCGCAGGAAACTAACTCCTGTTCTTCCTCCTCCTTCTCTTCCTCATTGTCACGCAATCCAGGTTAGGATGAGATAAGGCTGGACTGTATGGTTCCTTGCTCCATCTCATTGTGCTCCGCCTGAAATGCATCCTCTTTAATTGTGAGCAGAGAGCGTTTCAAAAGACAGAGAAGCGAGATAGTGACGCTAGTTATGGCATCATCGCCGCTCACCATCTTGATGGAGTCCTCAAAGTTTTGGAGGATGGTACAAATGTCTGACATCCATGTCCACACCAGAGGTTTTATGTGTGGAGTCTGACCTGAATACCGACGGCCTTGTTGATGCTTGTAATCAACAACTGCACTCTTGTGCTCACAAATCCTTCCAAACATCTGCAATGTAGAGTTCCAATGCGTGGGCACATTGCAGTTCAGTCGGTGAGCTGGAAGCTGCAAACGCTGCTGAAGCACAGCAAGGGCGGCGGAAGCTGTTGCTGACTTTCTAAAATGGGCACACAGGCGGCATACTTTGACAAGCAGATTCGACAGATCCGGGTAGGTTTTGAGAAACTGCTGAACCGCGAGGTTAAGCATATGGGCCAGGCATGGTACGTGTGTGAGCTCGCCTCGCCTCAGAGCCGCTACCATGTTCCGGTCATTGTCACACACAACCATGCCTGGCTGTAGGGTCAGCGGTGTCAGCCACAGAGCTGCCTGCTCTTTCAGAGCTGTTTGTCACCTAAGCATATTAGCTTCAGCACAGCCTGTTGCCGCTTAGCCGAGGCAGTGCTGCAGTGCTTCCAGCTTGCGACTGATGTGATCATTTCGGAGATGAAGGCTGAAGAGGAGGAGGTGCAGGAGCTGTAGAATGTGGGAGCAACCCTGATTGACCCAGGGCCCGCAATGCTCGGCATCGGGAGGACATGTTCCGTCCCAAGGTCTGACTGGATCCCAGCTTCCACTATATTAACCCAGTGTGCCATCAGCAAGATGTACCCTCCCTGCCCACAAGCACTTATTCACTTGTTCATGGTTAGGTGGACTTTCCCAGTAACTGCATTGTTGAGGGAACATCTAATATTGTGGGACACGGGCTCGTGTAATGCGGGGACGGCACACCATGAGAAATAGTGGCGGCTGGGGACCGACTACCGAGGGACTGCTGCCGCCATCAGGTTGCGGAAAGCTTTCCTCTCCATGAGCCTAAAAGGCAACATTTCGAGCGCAAGAATTCGCAAAATATGTGAATTTAGTGTGGCCTGTGGGGCGTTGGCTGCGTATTTGCGCTTGCATTCCAAGGACTGGGATAGGGACAACTGAACTCTGCGCTGGGACAAGGACGTGGATGTGCTTGCTGATGGTGCTAGTTGAGAGTGTTCAACAACAGGTGCAGGGCGGGAGGCATCTAGGCATGCGCCATGGACAGGGGATTGGCGTGCACGCACAACAGCGGAACAAGCAGTGGTGTCACCCGCAGGCACTGTTGATGGACCCTGGGGTTTGGCCCACTTAGTCGGGTGATTTGCTGCCATGATGCAAATGGCCTTTTTGGGGTTATCTGCAGAGTCTTTAAAAAATAACCAGACTCGGAAAGACCTAACAGTTGTACTGGCAACTTCCGTCATGTTGACGTTACAAGGAATGCTTTCCCACCTTTTGTCCTCGGCCACCACACTGCTTCTTCCTGCCTCTTGTGGTGCTACGCTTCCCTCCCCCTGTGTGCTGCTGTCATCGCTCTGTATGTCCCCCTGCCAGGTTGGGTCAGTTACTATATGATCCACCACCTCGTCCTCCACCTGGTCCTCCTCCTGACTTTCTGGCAATTGTGTCTCATCATCATCCACCTCTTGCGACAGTAATTGCACTTTCCCACCGTCGCTTTCGTGTGACCCTGGCTGCTCCAATATTTGGGCATCGCTACACGCGTTGTCCTCTTGACTTGCTTGAAGCTGGCCAGGCGAGAATCTGAATCTACAAATGGAGAAGTGAACAGCTCTTCTGAGTATCCAATTGTAGAATCAGTGTTCTCCGGGCACTCGGCATGGTGGGAGGAAGCAGGATAAGGGTGAGGAATATGCGGTCCAGACTCACAGCTACTGAGACTTGACCATGTGGAAGACAGGGTGGTGGTGGTGGCTAAGTGACTGGAAGCATTATCTGCTATCCAACCAATAACCTTTTGACACTGCTCTGTGTTCAATAGTGGTGTTCTGAGGTCCCCTAGTAATTGGGATAGGAAGGTCGAGCAACAAAATGTGGGTGTTTGTTGTGGCATAAGTTCAGCTTGCCCACGGCCACGTCCTCGGCCTCTGCATGCACCACCACCTTCCCGTCCACTTCCCCATCTCTTGCCATGCACCTTGCCCATTTTTAATGGAGGACAATATTTTTCACGTTCACGAGAAATGGCTGATTTTGGAATGCAGTTATATGTGATACGTCTGACAGAGAACCACGGTTTTAAATAGCAGGCCTGTAAATTGCTAATACTATTCTTCACAGACACCTAGTGTGAATAGCTTGACCGACACACTGCAACGGAATGAAAATGGAAGAAGTGTCTGATTTTGGAACACTCTTGTAGGTGTTATGTCTGACAGAGAACCACGATTTTAAATAGCAGCCCTGTAATTTGCTAATACTATCTTTCACAGACACCTAGTGTAAATAGCTTGACCAGCATACTGCAACAGAATGAAAATGGAAGAAATGTCTGATTTTGGAACACTCTTATAGGTGTTATGTCTGACAGAGAACCACGGTTTTAAATAGCAGGCCTATAATTTGCTAATACTATCCTTCACAGACACTTAGTGTGAATAGTTTGACCGACACACTGCAACAGAATGGTAAAGGAGGCCAATATTTTCCACATTCAGTTTAAATTTCTGGCTTTATTCTGCAGTGAGAACAAGAAAATGGAGCAGAAAAATTGTGCACTCTGGATAGCTTTTTAAGCAAATAACCAGGATTAAGATAAAAAAAAATTCCCTGGCCCCCTGATATCTGGGGCTATGTCTACAAATATCTGTAAGAACAGCAGCAGCAGGAACATTCAATGGACCCTCTTGCACTATATGCACTGCAGTCTGCCACATACACTACCTGCCTGCCTAATTCCTGCTATCACCACTGAATATATGCAGCTGAATTAGTCCTCAAAAGGACTGCTAGTTCAGATGGATATATATATATATATATATGTTGTGGAGTACTTATACTAACAGGACGTTCAATGGACCCTCTTGCACTATATGCACTGCAGTCTGCCACATACACTACCTGCCTGCCTAACTCCTGCTATCACCACTAAATATATGCAGCTGGATTAATCCTCAGAAGGACTGTTAGTTCAGTTGGATAAATATATATATGTTGTGGAATACCTATACTAACTATGAAAAAACAAATCTCTCCCAGACGCAGCAGCAGCTCTCCCTACTCTGCCTGGTTCTGGAGTAGACTGTGACAAGCATGGCGGCGCCCGGTCTTATATACACCTGATGATGCTGTGCGGCCAGCCAATCACTGTAATGCCCACAACCAACATGGCTACGGCATTACAGTGCATGGCAGGCAATCCCTGCATGTTCATTGGCTCTCTAAAGAGTGCCAAACATGCAGGGAGGGGACCTGAGTTCCTGCTCGAGCAACCTGGAAATACTCGCCAAGCTATCGAGCACAGTGATGCTCGGATGAGTACCGAGCAGTGGCGAGCACGTTCGCTCATCACTAGCAGTTATATGTGATACGTCTGCCAGAGAACCACGGATTTAAATAGCAGGCCTGTAGTTTACTAATACTATTCTTCACAGCGACCTCGTGTGAAAAGCTTCACCGACACACTGCAACAAAATGGAAATGGAGGTCAATATTTTCCACGTTCAGTTCAAATTTTTGGATTTTTATCACTGTAATAAGATCTGGCTGTATTCTGCAGTGCTAACAAGCAAATGGAGCACTAAAATGGTGTACTCTGCGGCCAGCCAATCACTGTAATGCCCACAACCAACATGGCTACGGCATTACAGTGCGTGGCAAGCAATCCCTGCATGTTCATTGACTCTCTAAAGAGCGCCAAACATGCAGAGCGGGGACCCGAGCAACCTGGAAATACTTGCCGAGCACCGAGCTTGTCGAGCACCGTGATGCTTAGGCAAGAACCGAGTAGTGGCGAGCACGTTCGCTCATCACTAGAGTTGACACCAAAATGCCACGGAACAACAAGAGTATCATAAAAATAGGACAGGGAAAATTATATATTCAATGTATATACACTACCGTTCAAAAGTTTGGGGTCATTTAGAAATTTCATTATTTTTGAAAGAAAAGCACATTTTTTTTCAATGCAGGTAACATTAAATGAATCAGAAATACACTCTGTACATTGTTAATGTGGTAAATGACTATTCTAGCTGCAAACGTCTTGTTTTTATTGCAATATCTACATAGGTGTGTAGAGGCCCATTTCCAACAACCACCACTCCAGTGTTTTAATGGTACATTGTGTTTGCTAACTGTGTAAGAAGGCTAATGGATGTTTAGAAAACCCTAGAAAACCCTTGCACAAGTATGTTAGCCCAGCTGAAAACGGTTTGGCTGATTTGAGAAGCTGTAAAATTGACCTTCTTTTGACCAAGTTGAGAATCCAGAGCATTACATTTTGTTTGTTATATGAAAACTCTCAAAATGGCCAGAAAAAGAGAACTTTCATGTGAAACTCGACAGTCTATTCTTGTTCTTAGAAATGAAGGCTATTCCATGCGAGAGATTGCCAAGAAACTGAAGATTTCCTACAATGGTGTGTCCTACTCCCTTCAGAGGAGAGGACAAACAGGCTCTAACCAGAGTAGAAAGAGAAGAGGGAGGCCCCACTGCACAACTGAGCAACAAGGCAAGGACATTAGAGTCTCTAGTTTGAGAAATCGACGCCTCACAGCTCCTCGACTGGCAGTTTCATTAAATAGTACACGCAAAACGCCAGTGTCAACATCTACAGTGAAGAGGCGACTCAGGGATGCTGGCCTTCAGGGCAAAGTGGCAAAGAAAAAGCCATATCTGAGACTGGCTAATAAAAGGAAAAGATTAATATGGGCAAAAGAACACAGACATGGACAGAGCAAGATTGGAAAAAAGTTTTATGGACAAACGAATCAAAGTTTGAGGTGTTTGGATCACACGGAAGAACATTTGTGAGATGCAGAACAACTGAAAAGATGCTTAAAGAGTGCATGAGGCCATATGTCAAGCATGGTGGAGGTAATGTGATGGTCTGGGGTTGCTTTGGTGCTGGTAAAGTGGGAGATTTGTACAAGGTAAATGGGATTTTGAATTAGGAAGGCTATCACTCCATTTTGCAGCGAAATGCCATACCCTGTGGACAGCGCTTGATTGTAGCCAATTTCATCCTACAACAGGACAATGACCCAAAGCACACCTCCAAATTATGCATGAACTATTTAGGGAAGAAGCAGGCAGCTGGTATTCTATTTGTAATGGAGTGGCCAGCGCAGTCACCAGATCTCAACCCAATTGAGCTGTTGTGGGAGCAGCTTGACCGTATGGTACGCAAAAAGTGCCCATCAAGCCAATCCAACTTGTGGAGGGGCTTCAGGAAGCATGGGGGGAAATTTCTCAAGATTACCTCAGCAAATTAACAGCTAGAATGCCAAAGGTCTGCAATGCTGGAATTGCTGCAAAGGAGCATTCTGTGACCAAAGCAAAGTCTGAAGGAGAAAATGATTCATTCTAATAAAAATCATTATTTCTAACCTTGTCAATGTCTGGACTATATTTTCTAATCATTTTGCAACTCATTTGATTAATAAAAGTATGAGTTTTCATGGAAAACACAAAATTGTCTGGGTGACCCCAAACTTTTGAACGGTAGTGTATGACACTAGTAAATTGATTGAGACTAGGGTCACACATGAGAGTAATTAGCCCACAAAATATACAGCATGATTCATCCCAGGGGGAAACAGAGGAGCAATACTACAAATGTAATCCAATAAAGTGAAATGTTTCCTGCTTCCCATAGATAGAAGTAAAAATGCACTAAACAGAGGTCAATAATGGAGCAACCTAAGATAGTATTGTAAGGAAGTTAATATAGCAAAGCCAGGTCATAACAAGTAATAGAATATATAAAGTGCAAATGCTGAACAGTCATTTACTGAGCTATATAGAAAGTTCCTATATCGAAATCAGGGAGAGATCATACAAATGGATCATATATCACAATATAGAGGGAAATCCAAACTTTTAGTGAGAGCAATTCATGACGGCATATGTGACAGGCTATAGTCCCACATTCCCAATAGAAACTACAGCCCAGTATACAACCTGTAGGTAGCATGGAGGGGCCCCGACGCATGTTTCGCGTCCAGCTTCTCCCCCCCCCACCCCAAAGAGGCTGAATGCGAAATGTGGGTTTTCTTGTGCATCATCTTTAGAAAAAGCTTCCTTCTGGGAGGACATCTATGCAGACCCATTTGATGCAGTGTGCTGCGTATAGTTTTAACACTGACAGGCTAATCCCCCCACCCCTGTGTGCCTTCTGATTTTTTTCTCCACCAATTGACTTGCATTGGCGAGTGCAATCAGATTCTCTCAGACAATCGCAGCATGTTGCCATTTTTTTTTCTCAGTCTGATCAGAGCTAAGGAAAAAATCGCAGATGAAAACTGACTCACTGAATAACATTGGTCAGAGTTCAATGTAACGTTTTCACGCATTACACTCTTCCAATTTATACGTGAGCGATCCCAAATGCCTAAAATTGAAGCATGCAGTCCCTATTTTAATACTTAGTAATATAATATTTGACCATAGGTCATACAAATTGGAACTATGTCTCTTTAAATGCAGAGCTGATTAAACATGCGCAGTAGCATACTTCCGGACGCCGATATCGGCGCTTTAGATATTGAATGTCTCTTATGAAAAGTAATGGGAGAGTCATACCCTCTGATTAATTATAAAACACATGGCACTAATTTTCATGAAACACTGGATCTGCGAGCGTGTAACTTTTCGCCGGAGACCGACTGGAGTGGCGGGAAAACCGATGAATGCTTCAGAAGTTGAGTATATGACAGGGGTATCGGGACTTACATTTATTGCACTACTCCAGCGGTGAAATAAAAAAAATGGGTGAAAAACGCTGCAGAAATGCTGAAAAAAATGCTGAAAGAAGTGGCATGCTGCATTTTGCAAAAACAAAACAATCAGGAAAAACCCAATGTGTGAACATAGCCTTACTCCTGCATCTATCCAAATAATATGCAGGAAAAAGGCAGCCCATATTGGTCTAATTAAAGGGAACCTGTCAGAAGGAAAAACGCTATTAACTTGCAGATATGGGGTTAATCTGCAGGTTAATAGCGTTATTAACCTGCCCGGCGCCCGCACGTAGCCTAATGCTGTGGGAAGATAATGAACTTTACTCCCCCCCAGCTGCATTCGAGTATCAGTCATGGAGGCCGCCGCGGTGCGGGTCCAGTCATTGCTCTCAGCATAGAGAGAGGCGACGGTAACCACTCCCCTGACCTTGATGGACCCTGGCTCTGAAATAGGGCCAGCAGTCAGTCCCCCTCTCTTTGCTTCTGCTTACTGTGCATCTTAAGGACAACAGTTCAGTTCATAATGCACCGGCAGAGGGAAATGAGCGCTGTACCTTTAATCCTCGGGCGAGTGCATCATGGTCCTGATGCCGGTCATGTGACATGCTACGCGCTTATCTTTTTTCAATCCAGAGCAGAGCAGCATACGTGCCACATGTGTTGCGGGGACGGCGGTAGCGGTGGCAGGCGTTTGGGTAAGGCATTGTGTGTGTGTGTTGCGCTGCGCTGCTGAGGGGATACTGATGTGCTGGTGAGGGAGGGGAGGCTGCTTAGGGGATGCTTGTGAGGGAGGGGAGGATGCTGAGGGGATACTGGTCAGGGAGGGGAGGCTGCTGAGGGGATGCTGGTGTGCTGGTGAGGGAGGGGAGGCTGCTGAGGGGATGCTGGTGTGCTGGTTAGGGAGGGGAAGGCTGCTGAGGGGATGCTGGTGGGGGAGGGGAGGCTGGTGAGGGAGGGGAGGATGCTGAGGGGATGCTAGTGAGGGAGGGGAGGCTTCAGAGGGGATGCTAGGGTGTTGGTGAGGGAGGGGAGGCTGCTGAGGGGATGCTGGTGAGGGAGAGGAGGCTGCTGAGGGGATTCTGGTGAGGGAGGGGATGCTGGTGAGGGAGGGGAGGCTGCTGAGGGAGGGGAAGCTGCTGAGGGGATGCTGGTGAGGGACGCGAGGCTGCTGAGGGGATGCTGGTGAGGGACGTGAGGCTGCTGAACGGATGCTGCTGAGGGAGGTGAGGCCGCTGAGGGAATTCTGGTGAGGGGATGCTGCTAAGTGGAGTCTGTTGAGTGGCTATGGAGCGGGGGGCGCCAATTTTGTTTCAAGAGGGTGCCAACCTCCGCAGACATGTAGGGACGAGTAGTTGCTAAATGGGGTGGCCCCCCCTCTCCCCTTTACTCTTGACTACTTGATATTTTTTTCATATTATCACTTTGAGTTATGATTAGTGATGAGCGAGCACTAAAATGCTCGGGTCCTCGTTGCTCGGGTTGCTCAGTTTGAGTAACGAGCCCAATGTAAGTCTATGAAAAACTCAAGCATTTTTCCGGCGGCTACCCCCAGCGGTCTACAGAGAGCCCAGAAATTGCTCAAATCAATGGAAACAGTACTCAAATGACATGGGAACAGCATGGAGAAGACCCCTGGAAGCAATCTGACTCCCAGGTCACTGCTGTCAACAATGTTGTCAGAGGTATTATGCCACTTTTACGGACTCACAATAAAACATACAAAAACAAAAACAAAATGGAATTTCCTGAGAAATATGTTAAGGAACATCTTTTCCAGGGTAATGACTTGTACAGGTGCATCTCACTAAATTAGAATATCATCAAAAAGTTAATTTATTTCAGTTCTTCAATACAACAAGTGAAACTCATATATTATATAGAATCATTACAAACTAAGTGATCTATTTCAAGTGTTTATTTCTGTTAATGTTGATGATTATGGCTTACATCCAATGAAAACACAAAAGTCATTATCTCAGTAAATTAGAATAATTAACAAAAAACACCTGCAAAGGCTTCCTAAGTGTTTAAAAAGGTCCCTTAGTCTGTTTCAGTAACCTGTACAATCATGGGGAAGACTGCTGACTTGACAAATGTCCAGAAGGCAGTCATTGACACACTCCACAAGGTCCCTGCGTTCCAATTTTCTTTTGGAAAGGTCCCAGAGTCTGGAAGAAGAGTGGAGAGGCACACAATCCAAGCTGCTTGAGGTCTAGTGTGAAGTTTCCACAATCAGTGATGGTTTAGGGAGCCATGTCATCTGTTGGTGTAGATCCACTGTGTTTTATCAAGACCAAAGTCAGCACAGCCGTCTACCAGGAAATTTTAGAGCACTTCATGCTTCTCTCTGGCGACAAGCTTTTTGGAGATGGAAATTTCATTCTCCAGCAGGACTTGGCACCTGTCCACACTACCAAAAGTACCAATACCTAGTTTAAAAACAACAGTATCACTGTGCTTGATTGGCCAGCAAACTCGCCTGACCTGGTATTGTCAAAAGGAAGATGAGAGACACCAGACCCAACAATGCAGACGAGCTGGAGGCTGATATCAAAGCAACCTGGGCTTCCATAACACCTCAGCAGTGCCACAGGCTAATCTCCTCCATGCCACGCCACATTGATTCTGTAATTGATACAAAAGGAGCCCGACCAAGTATTAAGTGCATTTACTGAACATGCATTTCAGTAGGCCAACATTTCGGATTTAAAAAAAAAATTTCAAGCTGTTGTTATAAAGTATTCTAATTTAATGAGATAATGACTCTTGTGTTTTCATTGGCTGTAAGCCATAATCATCAACATTAACAGAAATAAACACTTGAAATAGATTACTCTGTTTGTAATTAGTGTTGAGCCACCCCCGTAGTGTTCAGGTTCAGTTCGGTTCGTCGAACACCGAGATGTTCGAGGAACTGTTTGTCGAACTGTTCGTCGAACACCTTAGAACACCGTCGAACACCGTTAAAACCAATGGCAGGCAAGCAAAAACACATAGAAACACATAGAAAACACCTTCAAAGGTGTCCAAAAGCTGACAAACTGCTCAGAAGACGCTCGCTTTAAAAAAGCCGGCCGGCAATTCAGCAGCTGCATACACCGGTACCCGACAATTTAGACAAGAAGGAATAGAGCTGATATTAGTAGCCTGGGAAGCTCCGTGGGTATTACCCCCTTCCAGGCTTCAAACATCTGCCCCAGCCATCTGCTTAACCTCCGCTAGAGCCTAAAATTACGTGGAACCCCACGCCAATTTTTTTTCTAATAAATCCTTTATTTTAACACTAAATGACAAGTACAGTAACCAACACGGTCACTGTACTTCTTATATATGTGACTGACATGTTTCTATCTATCTAATCTATGTGTGATTCTCTATTCTTTCTGTTCTAAATTGTCGGGTACCGGTGTATGCCGCTGCTGAATTGCCGGCTTTTCATGTTTCACTGTGAGCAGTGTTCCCATCGATTTGGGCAATCACTGTAATGCCACAACCACCATAGCTGTGGCATTACAGTGAGTGGCAGACAATCACTGCATGATTGGTGCTCTAAATAGCGCCAGACATGCAGGACACGCTTTTGGTGCACGAACAGTTATCGAACATAACCTCGAACAGCCGAATTTTTTGCAAATCGTTCGGGTTCGTCGAGCAACTCGAACCCCGCCCAAAACAGCTCGAATTTGAGATTGGCGAACAGTTCTAGTCGAACACCGCTCATCTCTAAGTGTCTTAAATCACCCCTAGGATACCCTAAAAACAGTTATTTATGATCCAATTTGTTTCTTACCTCTTAGTTACCTTGTTAGGGTTTCTCATCCATGGAAGGATTGATTTTAATATTTTTGTTGTGGCCCCCTGGGCCTTTCATTTGAGAGCATACCCTTCATTTTCAATATAAAAATATTGTCAAATGAACCTCAAGAGAATAATATAAAGTTAAAAAAGTTTGTTATATTACCTGACTATTACTGAAGGGTTTTAGAACACATTTCTTAAATGTAAAAAAAAGTATATATTTTATATTATTAACTCTAGTAACATCTATGGTGTTACGGGTCAATTTTGACCTATATCTAACTACTTTATGAAAAAGGCAAAAAACAGATTTTTTTTTTATAGAACTTTAATACAAATAAAAGATAAAAATTATATTAACATTAATAGCAATAATAATAAAAAGTAGCTTTTCTAGGTCAAACAAACAAATAACAATCAATCAAGCAAGTCAACAGAAATCAAGTACTAGTTTTTAGATGCATTAGTATTTAGATGCATGTGTGGCAAAAAGTGACACTTTTTGTGTGTTCTTTGCAGAGGTATTTTTTGCAGCCGAAGCACGATGTGTTTGTCTTTCTGTCCTTATTGCTCCCTGATGGGAGCAAGTTTGTCAGATTTTGTTCTGGTGTCTCTGTTGACAAATCTGAGGACTCTTGATATCATTTGAAAATTTTGAAGTGACATTGTTGCCCAGAAAATATTCCTGCCTGTCGATGCGTCCCACAGACTATCAGTGGCCTCATTGCAGGATTTGTACACTCCAGCAAGGAGAAGAACACCAATGTAGGCATCCAGGACATCATCATGAAGGTCATTCCACATGTTGCCATGGACTTTTTTTCCTTCAGGGTTTGTCATAGCAATAGTGACTTTTTTTATTGACAATGGCGTAAACAGATCAAAACATGACTTGATGTCACTTACTCTTGTCACAGCAAACCTTGTGATCCCAGGGGTCATTTTTATGACATTTGCAGCATCTGCCCTGCCATGTACATCTGGAGGTACTGAGCTCCAACTGATCTTGCCACTTTTGGATTTGAATCTTTCAGCGGGAGCAGCTTCAGCACCAGTGACCTCCTCATCAGACTGATCAGAACTGTCTATGTCTTCCGGTTGATACTCCACATCATCTTCCTCCTCAGAAACCTGTTCATCTGTATCAATTTGCTGCTGTGTGTCCTCTGATTCATTATCATCTAAGATATAATCCAGAATTTGGCTTACATCAAATCTTCTCCTCATTGTTGCATGTGTAAACTGGAGATGTATACTCTGCAAAGTACCAACTCTAAGCTGATTTAGCCATACATGCCTGGACATGTCCCTAACTCAAGTTGTTGGAGGTAGAGCTGGCTGTGGGCTGTTGGTTTATATTGTGTTTATGAGTTCAGTTTTGAGACTTATTATTGTTTTTTTACTTTTATATTAGACCTGGGTCGAAATTGACCCCAACAACACAAATGTTATAATTTTAATAAGAGCATTTTTACAATTTAGTAAAATAGTTTTATTTATTGTATTTTGTTTAAAAATAAATTCTTGAAAAAGTCAAAAAGTCTTGATGCAATAAACAAATGTATGCAGAATTTGTATGCATTTAAAACCTAAAACGGGACGGTCACGACCCTAACACAGGAGGAAGGATATAAGGCAAAATATATAACCAAAAACACAAATGCTCCTCCACACCTTGGGCTATGTTCACATGTAGCATTTTTGATGCGTTTTTGCACTTTTGCATTGCTTTCAACGGTGAAAAATGCATTCACCAGTAAATGTAATTTTAACATTTTACAACCTTATCTGGCCATGTGGTGTGTGAAACATCATTAAACACATCCTGTTTCATTTATGAAGGAGGGATTGTGAAAGTCACAAACACTATTTTTACAGCCTTACTATTCTTAAAGGGCCAGCAGTCGGTTATACCTTGTTGTTCCCATTATTAAAGAGTGGGTCTCCTATACTGTTATTGCGTATGCAGTGACTGCAAGGGCTGCCAAAAATGTGGACACACCCTAATATCCCTTTGAAGAGACATAGAGGAGGGTCTCAGTAAAAAAATGTTCCCATTATAAAGGAGTAGGTCTCGTATAGTGGTAATGCCCATATTGTGACTGCAAGGGCTGCCAAAATTTGGGAAAAACCCCACTAACAATTTAAAGACACATAGAGTTGAGCCACAGTAACGACATGTTCCCATTAGAAAGGAGAGGGTCTGCTATACAGTTATAGGGTATGCAGTGAGTCCAACGGCTGCCAAAATTTAGGAAAAACCCCACTAACAATTTAAAGACACATAGAGCTGGGCCACAGTAACGACATGTTCCCATTAGGAAGGAGAGGGTCTGCTATCCAGTTATAGGGTATGCAGTGAGTCCAACGGCTGCCAAAATTTAGGAGAAACCCCACTAACAATTTAAAGTCACATAGAGCTGGGCCACAGTAATGACATGTTCCCATTAGAAAGGAGTGGGTCTGCTATCCTGTTATAGGGTATGCAGTGAGTCCAATGGCTGCCAAAATTTAGGAAAAACCCCACTAACAATTTAAAGACACATAAAGCTGGGCCACAGTAACGACATGTTCCCATTAGAAAGGAGAGGGTCTGCTATTCAGTTATAGGGTATACAGTGAGTCCAACGACTGCCAAAATTTAAGTAAAAACCTACAAACAAATTAAAGACACATAGAGCTAGGCCACAATAATGACATGTTCCCATTAGAAAGGAGAGAGTCTGCTATCCAGTTATAAGGTATGCAGTGAGTCCAACGGGTGCCAAAATTTAGGAAAAACCCCACTAACAATTTAAAGACACATAGAGCTGGGCCACGGTAACAACATGTTCCCATTAGGAAGGAGAGGGTCTGCTATCCTGTTATAGGGTATTAAGTGAGTCCAATAGCTGCCAAAATTTAGGAAAAACCCCACTAACAATTTAGAGACACATGGAGCTGGGCTACAGTAACGAGTAAGACTTTTTCCTATTAAAAAGGAGTGGGTCTCCCTTACTGTTTGCCTATGGAGTGAATGCAACGGCTGCTAATAATGTAGAGGAACTCCAGTGTCCCTTGTAAGAGACATAGAGGTCGGAGGGCCTCCTGAAAACAATGTTCCCATTATTAGGAAGTGGGTCTCCCATACTGTTTGCCTATGCAGTGAATGCAACGGCTGCCAAAAATTTAGAGGAACTCCAATGCGCCTTGCAAGAGACGTAGAGGTCGGAGGGCCTCCTGAAAACAATGTTCCCATTATTAGGAAGTGGGTCTCCCATACTGTTTGTCTATGCAGTGAATGCAATGCCTGCCAAAAATTTGGAGGAACTCCAATGCCCCTTGCAAGAGACATAGATATGGTGATATGGTAGATATGGCGGTGATATGGAGGAGGATGTGGAGGATGAGGATGAGGGAAAGGAGGAGGACAAGAGCAAATAGACAAAATCAGGAAGCGTATACCCATGTCTGGATGTGAAGACAGAGGTGCATGGGAATAGATTTAGACCTCTCAAAAAAAAACCACTGTATTTGAGTTTATGTTACGCTGCTATCCTTCAGTGGTGTTGAAAAGTCTGGCCCAATCCAGCCCTTGTTCATTTTTATAAGAGTCAGCCTGTCAGCGTTTTCAATTGACAGGCGGAATGCGCCTTACATAGTTACATAGTTTATAAGGCCAAAAAAAGACAAGCGTCCATCCAGTTCAGCCTATTTCTTGTGCACTGCAGCTATTCCGCAGCATTGATCAAGGGGAAGACAAAAAAAACATGCGGTATAGGCCAATATACATCATTGAGGAAAAATTCACTTCCCGACACCAATCTGGCAGTCAGATTAAATCCCTGGATTAATTAACTAAGCATAAGATGTAATTTTATTGTTCTCAAGAAAGGCATCCAGGCCTCTCTTGAACTCATTAAGTGAGTTGGACATCACCACTTCCTCTCCCAGAGAGTTCTAGAGTCTCATGGCTCTGACCGTAAAGAATCCCCTTCTATGCTGGTGCAGGAACCTCCTTTGCTCCAGACGCATAGTGTGCCCCCTCGTCTTTGTCACCATCCTTGGTATAAACAGGTCATGGGAGAGATCTCTGTACTGCCCCCTGATGTATTTATACATGTTTATGAGGTCTCCCCTAAGCCTTCTCTTTTCCAACATGAATAGGCCTAATTTTGACAACCTCTCTGGGTATTCTAGTCCCTCCATTCCCTTTATTACCTTAGTCGCCCTCCTTTGTACCATCTCTATCTCCAATATGTCTTTCCTGAGCACCGGAGCCCAGAACTGTGCACAATATTCTAAGTGCGGCCTTACCAGCGCTTTATACAGAGGAAGAACAATGTTCTCATCATATGCCCCTATTCCTCTTCTGATGCATGCCATGACTCTATTTGCCTTCGCAGCTGCTGCCTGACACTGGGCACTCCAATTTAATTTGCTATTAACCAAGACGCCCAGGTCCTTCTCCATGTCAGATTTCCCCAACGGTTTCCCATTTAATATGTATGGGTGACTGCTGTTTTTCTTTCCCATGTGCATGACCTTACATTTATCGGCATTGAACCCCATTTGCCATTTTTTGGCCCAACTCCCCAATTTATCTAAATCCTCCTGTAGCTGTGCCCTATCCTCATCTGTATTAACTACTTTACAAAGTTTAGTATCATCTGCAAATAGTGCTATTTTACTATGCAACCCTTCCACTAGATCATTAATAAATATATTAAATAATATAGGGCCCAAGACAGACCCTTGAGGCACCCCGCTAGTAACCCTGACACACTCTGAGCTTACTCCATTGATAACCACCCTCTGCTTTCTATCACTCAGCCAGCTATTTACCCACTTGCACACATTATCCCCCAGACCAAGCATTCTCATTTTATATACCAACCTTTTGTGTGGCACGGTATCAAATGCTTTGGAGAAGTCCAGCTGTGAGCTCACCTCCTCGTAGAAGGCGATCAGGTTTGTTTGGCAGGAGCGATCCCTCATGAATCCATGTTGATATGGAGTTAGACAGTTATTATCATTAAGATATTCTACAATAGCATCTCTAAGAAATCCTTCAAACAATTTACCCACAACAGACGTTAAGCTGACTTAGACCCCTTTTTGAATATTGGTACCACATTTGCTTGGTGCCAGTCTAGTGGGACAGTCCATGTCCATAAAGAGTGCTTGAATATAAGATACAGCGGTCTGTCTATCACATTACTTAATTCTTTTAGTACTCGGGGGTGTATGCCATCTGGGCCTGGTGACTTGTCTATTTTGATATTATTTAGGCGTTTCTGAACTTCCTCCTGGGTTAGGTGGGTGATATTTAGCGGAGGGTTTACTTTATCACTCTGCATTTCCTCCGATAAATTGTTTTCTTTTGTGAAAACAGTGGAGAAGAAGCTATTGAGTAGGTTTGCTTTACCCTCATCGCCCTCTATGATTTTACCCAGGTTATTTTTCAATGGGCCAACTACATCAGTTTTAATCCTTTTACTGTTTATATAGTTAAAGAACAGTTTGGGATTCGTTTTACTTTCCTTGGCAATTAGTCTCTCTGTCTCCTCTTTTGCTATTCTTATTTGTTTCTTACAGATTTTGTTTTTTTCCCTATAAGATATTAGCGCTTCCTCGCTGCCTTCTTGCCTAAGTTTACCGAAAGCCCTTTTTTTGTTTTTCATTGCCCTCTTGACTTCCTTATTTAGCCACATTGGCTTCCTCCTATTCCTAGCCCTTTTATTCCCATAAGGTATGTACCTTCTACAGTGACTATGTAGGACTGATTTGAAAATTTCCTATTTTCTATCCGTGCTCCTATTACTAAAGATACTATCCCAGTCTATAAGGTGAAGGGCATCTCTTAGCTGATCAAACTTTGCCCTCCTAAAGTTCAGTGTTTTTGTGACTCCCTTGTGGGACCATACTGAAGCACATGTGGAATTGTATAATGTTGTGGTCACTATTTCCCAGGTGCCCCCCGACCTGCACCTCAGTTATTCTGTCTGGGCTTTTAGTTAATATTAAGTCTAAAAGGGCCGTCCCTCTAGTTGGTTCCTGCACAACTTGTGACAAATAATTGTCTTTGATAATTGACAGAAACCTGTTTCCTTTCTGAGATCTACAGCTTTCGGTTTGCCAGTCTATATCGGGGTAGTTGAAGTCCCCCATAATAATCACCTCTTTATTTTTTGCTACTTCGTCTATTTGTCTCATTAATAGACTTTCCGTGGCTTCTGCTATATTTGGTGGTTTATAACAGACTCCTATGATAATTTTATTATTGTTTTTTGCCCCATGTATCTCCACCCATAAGGACTCGACCTCCTCATTTCCCTCCCATACATCCTCCCGTATTGTAGGCTTTAGACTCGTCTTTACATATAGACAGACTCCACCCCCTTTCCGACTTATTCGATCCCTTCTAAACAGACTGTAACCCTGTAAGTTAACTGCCCAGTCATAGCTTTCATCTAACCATGTCTCGGTTATTCCCACTATGTCATAGTTACCTGTAGATATTTCTGCTTCCAGTTCATCCATCTTGTTTGTCAGGCTCCTGGCATTTGCTAGCATGCAGTTTACACGATTTTGTTTTGTTCCAATCTTCTCCCTGTGGATTGTATTAGAAATTTTCTTACCTCCTTTCCAAGTATCTTGTCTTGGAACTTCTTTGTCGCACTTCATATCTTTCATTAGTATGTTCTCTGGTTGCATGTTCATGTCCGGCGTTTTTCTTCCCATCCCCTCTTCTTCTAGTTTAACGCCCTCCTGATGAGTGTTGCGAGTCTTCTGGTGAATGTGTGTTTCCCGGGTTTGTTGAGGTGAAGTCCGTCTCTGGCAAGGAGTCCGTCATAGAGGTAATTCACACCGTGGTCCAGGAATCCAAATCCTTGTTGTCTGCACCATCGTCTCAGCCAGTTGTTCACATCAAGGATCCTGTTCCATCTACTGACGCCATGCCCGTCTACTGGAAGGATAGAAGAAAAAGCTACCTGCACATCCAGTTCTTTTACTTTCTTCCCCAATGCTTCAAAGTCCTTGCCGATTGTCGGTAGGTCCTTCTTTGCGGTGTCATTGGTGCCAACATGGATCAGAAGAAATGGGTGGACATCCTTGGAACTGATGAGCTTCGGTATCCTATCGGTAACATCCTTGATCTTCGCCCCTGGGAGGCAGCATACTTCTCTTGCGGTTATGTCCGGTCTGCAGATAGCAGCTTCTGTTCCTCTCATTAGTGAGTCTCCCACCACCACCACTCTTCTTCCCTTCTTGGCTGTCCTTTTTCTTGTTGCTTCTGGGTGTTTCTGGGTGCTCTTTTCTTTTTTGCTTGCTGGTAGTTCCTCATCCTTAGGTGTGCCATCTTCGTCCTCCACAAGTCCTTGGAATCTGTTTCTCAGTTGTGTGGTTGGTGGTGTCTCCATGGTCTTCTTGCTTCTTTTGGTCACTTGCCTCCACTTGTCTGCCTCTGGAGGTTCTCTGACGCTTCCTTCACTTTCCGTGACCAGTAGTGACGCTTCTGTTCTGTCCAGGAAGTCTTCATTTTCCTTGATGAGTTTTAATGTCGCAATTCTTTCTTCCAGTCCCCGCACCTTTTCTTCTAAAAGAGCCAGTAGTCTACACTTCTGGCAGGTGAAGTTGGTTTCAGCTTCTGGTCGATCTGTGAACATGTAGCACATGTTGCAGCTCACCATGTAGGTTGTCACATCTGCCATGCTGCTCCTTGTCCCTGCTGACTTGATGTCTGTCTTCTTTCTTGTGATACCCTAGGATAAACAAATGAAACAAATTTGCGTGCCGTTAGGCGATGCTTTCCAAGCAGCTGGTCCCGGCTGTACCCAACGATCTTCTAGCTGAAGGAGACTCTTCGCTTTTCCCAGAAGGCACCTGGAATATGCAAATTGTCCTCTTCAAGCTTCAATCCCTGGTTTGGCGATGCTATCCAAGCAGCTGGTCCCGGCTGTACCCAACGATCTTCTAGCTGAAGGAGACTCTTCGCTATTCCCAGAAGGCACCGGGAATATGCAAATTGTCCTCTTCAAGCTTCAATCCCTGGTTTGGCGATGCTTTCCAAGCAGCTGGTCCCAGCTGTACCCAACGATCTTCTAGCTGAAGGAGACTCTTCGCTTTTCCCAGAAGGCACCTGGAATATGCAAATTGTCCTCTTCAAGCTTCAATCCCTGGTTTGGCGATGCTTTCCAAGCAGCTGGTCCCGGCTGTACCCAACGATCTTCTAGCTGAAGGAGACTCTTCACTTTTCCCAGAAGGCACCTGGAATATGCAAATTGTCCTCTTCAAGCTTCAATCCCTGGTTTGGCGATGCTTTCCAAGCAGCTGGTCCCGGCTGTACCCAACGATCTTCTAGCTGAAGGAGACTCTTCGCTTTTCCCAGAAGGCACCTGGAATATGCAAATTGTCCTCTTCAAGCTTCAATCTCTGGTTATCGGTTATAATTCCACCGAAGGCACTAAAAATCTGCTCTGACAAAAAATCTGCTCTGACAAAATGCTAGCGGTAGGGGAGGCCTGTACTTCCAAGGCGTAGAGAGCCAATAATTATAAGATACAGCGGAATCACGGAGGACGTTGATACAGTCAGCAAGGTACTACCTCACCATCTTCCGAAACTTTTCTGTCCTTGGGAGATTACCCCGTGCATCAGGGCCTGTGCGATGGGAGGCTCAATGATGCGAATGCACAAAGATGTGCACATGCACAAGATTTGTATAACGCTGGCAATGACGCCTGCTCTTGTAAGCCATGTTATCATGCCCACAGGGGCGTGATAACATGCTAGGTGGACTGACTAGTCTGAGGAAACTAATGCCCCATCAACTAGTCAAAGGGTTCATTTACATATCATAAACAGACTTTAGAAATACCTTTTCTGTTTATGTGTCCAATGTAATAAAGGGACTGTTAGGCAGGGTATTTAGATAGGTAGACACAACTGCTGGTGGTTCTGGGGGCACAGGGGACCTGACAGGTTCCCTTTAAGAATGAAGAAAAGGGAGATTCCTTACACTCAACACCTCAGTTTATCCAGTGTGATTGATATTGAAAAGATATTCCTTTATGACTCTTGTTGTTTCCTAACTTATTATCTACAATAAGTATTCATCATAGCCCAGCACCTACAGCAGGACATACCCCCTAAAAAAGCTTCTGATTGGTTGTACAGAGAAATTTTAATGAAACTGTTTTACATGTCTGTAAATGGGTATTCCCATCTCCAAGATCCTATCCCATTTTGTGGTAGGTATAATAATAATAAAAATTTTAGCAAATACTTCCAATTAGAAATGTGTCATAATTCTTCTGATAAGCTGTTGCTTAACCCATGTGCAGGGCAATGCAGTAGCTTAAGTATTCATGGTCATAGCCACTCATATAGTGACAGTTATTTAGTTGTTAGTGGTCAAAACCATGGCTATCTAAGCTACTGCAGAGCCCTGCACATCGGGAACCGACATAGCGAATCAGAAGAACTATACTACATTTCTAATTGGAGGTGTTTGCTATTATTATTATTATTATTATTTCACATACTATACATTGGGATAGGATTTTTGAGATGGGATTACCCTTTTAATCCAAAATATGCACCCCATTACAAATGGCACCTCCATACTTCACCTACCCGGTGGTCTAAACTCTGCAACCATCTACTTCTTTGGTGAGAATTATAAAATATGATATATTCAAAATGTTTTCAGCAATAAGTAGCCATTTTACATGATGTTGAAGAACTTGATTCAGAGTAGTTAGAGTACAAATTAGTCAACAAATATTAATAGAAATTCTATTAATGAAAAAGTGTCAATGTGAAATAAAAGGTAACGTCTATCTGCTTGCACTTCAATAAACATTACTAATGTGTAATACCATATAGCACTGTTTAATGGATTGAGGCATTGAAGTCTGGAATCCTGCAGAACCTGAATATTTGGTATGTACTGTATGCGTTAAGTTCGGACACTAAAATGTGACAGATATGTCTTTAATGACCTTTGTAAAGTACATTTCATAGTAAAGTATGGCAAAGTAAATATTTTTTTTTTTATCAAAACAGAAATGCTATTCCACTCAATTTAATCTCTCCCTGCTTGACTGGCTCTTGTTATAATTCTAGGAATACAAAATAAAGTTTAAAAATTAAAGTTATTTTTATTTTGTTTAAATTTAAAGGAAATCTGTCACCACATTTGACCTATCTAAACTATTAATATGGGCATACATGTTATAGACTGCTCAAAAAAGTCCTACTTGTATGCCTCATATTAGATGCCTTGTTGTTGAGAAATCATGTTTTATCATTTTATGTAAATGACCTCTTCCAGGCTATGAGAAGGACACTGCCTGGGAGATAACTGCCTCCAGAGCTTATTTTACATGAAAGGGGGAGTTACCAGTGTGATGTGTAATGGCTGCTCTCTGCTCTCCTGATCTCACTGCAGAGCTGTGTGTGATTATACCTGACACATCTACAGATTCCTCTCAGCTTCAGCTTCCAGTTCACAGGCAGACAGGGTTGTAATATTGTTACAATACATCAGAGCTGTGAGAGCTGCAGAAGATGAGTTTGCAATAAGTCAAATTTCATTTCTCCTGTTTTGTGTTAGTTACATGTCTCACACTGGTAACTCCCCCTTTTATTTAATATAATATCTGGATGCAAAGTTATCTTCCAGGCAACATCCTCCTCATAGCCTGGAACAGCTAATTTACATATAAGAAATACGTGAATTCCCTGGATTAAGACATCAGATCACAGATATCAAGGAATCATTTTAGTCAGCTTTCTAGGACCTGTCTGCCTATATAAATGGCTTAGGATGGACTATCATTCTGACAGGTTCCTTTTAAATTCTATGTGTTAACTTAATAGTCATACTTAATGTCAGGGATATTACTGGTGACAACAGACAATATGCTCAAACAAGCCTGAAGTTCTCTCTCAGTTGACACAATGGAAATTTGACTGGGGCAGAACATCTATCAAACTGAAAGTTTGATGTCTTAAGTAGTGTTGAGCCACCCCCGTAGTGTTCGAGTTCGGTTCGGTTCGTCGAACACCCGTGTATTCGCCGAACTGTTCGTCGAACTGTTCGTCGAACACCTTCGAACACCGTTAAAACCAATGGCAGGCAAACAAAAACACATAGAAACACATAGAAAACACCTTCAAAGGTGTCCAAAAGCTGACAAACTGCTCAGAAGACACAACTAACACATGGAAAAGTGACAAGTACATATAGTCATGTGAAAAGAAAAGAGGTGGAGGAGTAAAAGGAGGGGGAGACACAGATATAGGCATGTCATGCCCTTCTAAAATCCAAAAAGTGAGAAGCCGAGACGGCCAGTCCGCTCCTGCCCGTGCCACCTCCGTGTCGCCGGGTTTGTGCCAGAGCCGCGGTGAACCCTGACGGCCAGCCCCCCTCTCCCAATACTGGTGCCTGTCCGCTGGTGGGTCGAGAGAGCCCCCCTGTGGTGGAGGCAGCTCTAAGCTTTTTAATTTAAATTGTCCCTCTAATTTGAATGAATACACTTTAAATCCATTTACAAGGATCTATTGGAGGGCAAGTCTCATGCCAGCAGCCGCGTAATTCCAGCTCCAGTAGCGTCCACTAAAGCTGCTGCAGTTAAAAAGCTTTTATAAGGATCGAGCTCGGCTGTCCACCGCAAGGCATCCTAGTGCCAGTCCCAGCCCCTATGCCTTGGGGTGCCTCCTGATGCTCTTCACTAAGTATCCCGTGGTCCCGAAGCATTTCCTTTGAAAAAATTAAGTGTCCAAACTACAGGTGGTGTAGCTTGCTTAACAGCCGGGATAATCCGCTGACTAGCAGACACTGCTACTAGGCACAAAGTATTTCCTGGGCTAGATGCAGTTAAAAATTTGTAAGTAGATACTCTCGTTGGATGCTGAGAAAGCATTCCATAGAGTCTCCTGGCACGCCATATATGATTCTCTTAAAAAGCTTGGGGTAGGGGTCTAGGGGACCCTTTTATAGCCAAAATCACGGCCCTGTATCACAATACGTCACCTAGGCTGAAGATAAATGGAACTGTAGCACCGAGGGCTCGGTTGCTACAGACGTATTGCACCTCACCCAGAGGTGTGATATCTCACTCTCAGATAAGGATGGAGTGTGGATCAGGACCCGACACCTGCATGCATTACACCACATTGCCGTGGGGCAGGGCGACCAATATGCCCCTGAGATGGGCACGACAGTCCCTGTCCCTGGCTGGAGTGGGGGGAGGGAACACTGAGGAAGGGGAACCCTGCAGTGCAGGAGCAGGGAGGAAGCAGTTCCTGGGTGCATTGAGAAGGGAGTATAAAAGGTGGGCACCATCTTAGTTCAGTGCAGAGAAGTCTGAGCAGAAGTGGCAGGGAGCAGGGGCTCTGCATGAGCTCTGCTCCGGAGGCGGGCCTAGTAACAGAGGCCCAGGCCTGCAAGAGGGAGAAGGAAGGAAGAGGAGCGGAGAAGGCTCCAGGAACGAGGAATGAAGGGATCCCAGGGGTGCGGACGGGCGAGTCGCCACCGCACGCCCGAATCCACCTGCGTGGAGGGGTCAGGCCAAAGGGGGAGACCGGTCCCCGAACTAGTGGAGGCAGCAAACGACCCTCAGCTAGAAACCGGAGGCTCTGACATTTTATGTGGCGCAGCCCCTTGCTCCACCCGCTAGGAAGGCACCACATAGGGTCAGGGAAACTGGCGCCAAGTTTACCAAGAGGAGGCCCGAGGCAGCCGGACAGAAGTGTTGGTAAGAAAGGCCAGACAAAGGACACACAAAGGGGGTCCTGTGAAGCGCTCCAAAGTTATCTGGGAGTTGTCTGAGCCCCTCACCTGGTGAGCACAGTACGACGTGGGCAGCCGTTACCTGCAGACGTGGTCTGGATAATAAGAACTGTGAGTAAAGGCCCTGAACTGCATCACTGACTCCGTGTCGTTACTGCTGCTGCCCTGCACCATCACCCCCATCCTCCGCATACACTGCCCTGAGGCTATACTCCTCCCGTGGGGAGTTATGCTACGCTCTGCTGCACCCACAACACCAGCCTTAGCGGTCTGCCCTGTAGCGGCGGTTCACTCTGACCGCAATCCACGGGTGGCGTAGTCGGACATTTAAACATCAAAACCACATAAATAGTTCCGCCACTGGTTTGACCGCCCTGAGCCACGGAACCGGATCGCCGCCACGAAGACTACAACCACCAGCATCCACCAAAAAGGGTCCGGCTCCGGGTGTCCCAAGGCCCAGGGGGTGCGTCAGAACATTTTCATCACCTTTCACAATCACCAATGGGACAAGGCAGGGATGTCCTCTGTCCCCTCTCTTATACATGCTAGTGACGGAGCACCTGCTCTCATCAATTCGCCATAACCCCAATATTAGGTGGATTGAGGTGGGAGGCACCGAGTACAAGTGCTCTCTATTTGCTGATGATGTCCTAGTATATATCACTCAATCACATATATCCATCCCTGCTGTTATGGCTGAAATAGATCACTTTGTTACATGGTAAAATTTTAAAATCAATGCAGCGAAGTCTGAGGCCCTCGATGTCTCCCTCCCTAAATCCATATAGGATTCCATCCAGTCCAACTTTCCCTTTGCCTGGCCCTCACAGGGTATCAAATACTTAGGAATTCCTATTCATAGAGACCTCTCCCATCTATGTTATCTTAATTTTGGGCCCTTTATTGAACAATTCCATACAGACCACAGTTGGCAAGTTGGAACTGTGAGATTCACTACGTGCACCACTGGTATTTTGTGGAAAAGCACATGTAAGATTCTGCAACAGTCTCTGCTGATACTCCTGCATGCGTGCATCCCTTTCTATGGCAGGAATAATTTCTGCAAATTTACTTTTGTACCGGGGATCTAACAGTGTGGCAACCCAGTAGTCAGGATTATTTCTAATTCTCACAATTCGAGGGTCATGTTGCAGGTAGTGCAGCAAGAAGGCACTCATGTGTGTTGCGCATCCAGGAGCACCAAGTCCCTGTTGTGTTGGTGGCGAGGTAACAATCATGCTTCCTTCCTCTGTCCTCTCCCCCCAACCTCGCACAACAGAAATGTGATCAAGGTCTCCCTCATCTGATGAGTCTTCCATCAGTTCGTCCTCCACTTCTTCCTGGGCTCCTGCACCTTCCTCACTAGTTTGGCTGCTACCATGCGCCCTGGTAAAATCATCTCCCCCACCCTCACATGCCTGCCGCCCTGGTGCTGCCGACCGTCTGGACCTTGCAGATGTTAGCCCTTCCGCATACAACTCCTCCTCCTCTACTTCCTCCACCTCCTCTTGTGCCACCACCTGACTCCGAATTCTGTTTAACATGTGCTCCAGCATGTAAATCACCGGAATAGTCATGCTGATAATGGCATCGTCAGCACTAAACATCTTCGTCGCCATTTCAAAACTGTGCAGAAGGGTGCATAGGTCCCTGATCTGAGACCACTCCTCCAGCGTGATTTGCCCCACCTCTGAATCTCGTTGGCCCAGGCTATACGTCAGAACGTATTGCACCAGGGCTTGTCGGTGCTGCCACAGTCGCTGCAACATGTGCAGAGTTGAATTCCACCGGGTAGGCACATCGCATTTTAGCCGGTGAAGTGGCAGGCCCAACGACTTCTGTAGAGATGTAAGTCGCTGAGCTGCGGGATGCGAACGGCGGAAGTGAGCACACAGCGACCGTGCCCTCTGCAGAAGGCCATCTAGTCTGGGATAGTGGGCTAAAAATTGCTGGACAACCAGGTTCAACACGTGAGCCATACAAGGCACGTGTGTGACATTGCCCCGGCGAAGGGCCGCACCCAGGTTTGCAGCATTGTCGCACACGGCCTTCCCTGGTTTCAGGTCCAGTGGAGACAACCATTCATGAAATTGGTTCTCCAGAGCTGACCACAACTCCTCAGCTGTGTGACTCACATTTCCCAGACATTTCAATGTAAAAACCGCCTGATGACGTTGAGCCCTACTGCCAGCATAGTAAGGAGGTGTGCAGGATCCCTTCTGCGCAGTTAGAAAGCTTGTGGCATGACCAGACAGGCTTTGGGTGCAGGTGGAAGACCGAGAGGAGGTTGAGGAGGCAGAAGCAGTGGAGGAAAAATGACATAAAGAGGATTGACGCACAACTCGTGGGGACGGCAAGACTTGGACAGCAGCCCCTTGTCCTGCTGTCACCATAGTTACCCAGTGCCCAGTCAGCGACATGTAACGCCCCTGTCCATGCCTACTCGTCCAAGTGTCTGTGGTGAAATGCACCCTGTCACACACAGAGTTTCTCAAAGAAGCGGTGATGTTGTGTGCGACATGCTGGTGGAGCGCAGGCACACCTTTCTTTGAGAAGTAGTGCCGACTGGGCATCTGGTACTGGGGCACTGCGACGGACATAAGGTCTCGAAAATCCTCTGTGTCCACCAGGCGGAAAGGCAGCATTTCTGTAGCCAAGAGCTTGCAGATGGTGAAATTCAACCTCTTAGCTTTCTCATGGCTAGGAGGAAATGGTCTTTTACTTGTCCACATCTGAGGGACCGAGGGCTGGCTATTGTGCTTAGACGGGGTTGATAAGGGTGTCCCCGGCAAACTGCCGGTCTGTGAGGAAGATGCAGGCGGACATGTTAGGTTGCCTTGATCCAAAGGTGGTGCTATCGATGTCGGACAGCGCTCAAGACCAGCTGGTGTTACCACCTCCAAAGAAAATGATGACCTGCCAATCACGCTGGCTGTTGCGGGTAAAGAGGTGGCAGGTCTGCGCCCCAAAACAGGTGTGACTGCTGTCCCCCCAGTCACAGAGGATGAAGAGGCCGCGGATGCACAAGATATGGCAGACGGTGGTTGGCCCGGCCGGCTAGACCGCATTGTAGCACACTGAGCTTCCCACTGCAACTTATGCTTCATGTCCATGTGCCGGTTCATGCATGAAGTACCCAAACTATGTATTTTTTGGCCTCTACTTAGCTTTTGCTGACAAATGTTACAGATAACACGAGTTGGGTCATCTTTATCGATCTGAAAAAATGCCCAGGCTATGCAAGGCTTAGCACCCATGCGACCTGAAGAGCCACCACGACTTGTGGTGAGAGGCAGAGTTGTGTTTGAGGATGCAGTTGTTGACGTGCTTCCAGTACTACGTCTCTGTCCAGGAAGGCGCAACCTGACCTCGTCGTCACTAGCATCTTCCTCCACCTCCTCTGCTGACCTCATCTCTTGGCTGACTGTGGGTTGACAGTAAGTGGGATCTCCGACCTCATCATCATCACCCTGTGCGTTATCACACCCGTCGTCCTCAGAGCCAACCTGTTCCTGCCCTGACAAAAAACTAAAGTTGTCGCTCCAATCAGGTATTTGAGTCTTATCATCGTCTTCCTCATTGTCTCCACCAACAGGAGTTACAGTTTGGGAATGAGGGTCTACATTATGGTCAGAACCTTCTGCGTCTGGTCCTGGATCCGACTCATAAAGATTCTGGGCATCAGTGCAGATCATTTCCTCGTCTGGATTCACAGAAGCGCTGGAGTCGACCTCTGATTCCCATTCTATAGTATGAGTAAACAGCTCTGCAGACTCAACCATCTGTTCTACCTCATACTCAGACGGGCAGCTGGAGATTTGGGAGCTGTGAGGAAGCAAGTGCGATTTGGGTGACACCTTTGAGGACTGGAGTATTTGTGATGTTGAAGTTGATGTGGAGGAGAGCCCACTTAAAGGAGCACTTGATATCCGTTGAAGCACCTGCTGTTTTTGTGCCTCATCTGGAATTTGTAGCGATTGGCGTGGCCGTAAGAAAGGGATCTTATCACATTGTCCGCTAAAAGAAGTAGACATTTTAGTTTGGCTGGAAGATGGTCTTTCTTCTGCACCTACCCCACGGACACAACCTTTTTTCCCCTTCCCAACACGCCTATTCCCCTTTCCACCAGCAGCAGGCCTTTTTCCACTCATTTTGGTGGTTAACTAATTCACAACTCTGGAGTTGTTTGCACAAAAAAACAATGGATGGTAACCGAGCAGAGCTGAGTGGCCAAACTGTGGTATTAGGCCAAAACTATTGGCTGGGTTAGATGCAGAAAAAAATTATTTTTAATTTGCAACCTGATGGAGGTCAGTATAGATGGACTAATAGACCAAGTCCCACACACCGCTAGAAGCCCAAATATTTTTTCAGAGCTAGATGCAGAAATTTTTTTTATTCAATTTGCAACCTGATGGAGGTCAGTATAGATGGACTAATAGACCAAGTCCCACACACTGCTAGAAGCCCAAATATTTTTTCAGAGCTAGATGCAGAAAAAAATTATTTTTAATTTGCAACCTGATGGAGGTCAGTATAGATGGACTAATAGACCAAGTCCCACACACTGCTAGAAGCCCAAATATTTTTTCAGAGCTAGATGCAGAAAAAAAATATTTTTAATTTGCAACCTGATGGAGGTCAGTATAGATGGACTAATAGAACAAGTCCCACACGCTGCTAGAAGCCCAAATATTTTTTCAGAGATAAATGAAGAAAAAAATTATTTTTAATTTGCAACCTGATGGAGGTCAGTATAGATGGACTA
Organism: Phyllobates terribilis; assembly: GCF_046119375.1. Classification (NCBI taxonomy): domain Eukaryota; kingdom Metazoa; phylum Chordata; class Amphibia; order Anura; family Dendrobatidae; genus Phyllobates; species Phyllobates terribilis. Next base: position 349,381,503 of record NW_027362763.1, read on the forward strand.
ATAGACCAAGTCCCACACACTGCTAGAAGCCCAAATATTTTTTCAGAGCTAGATGCAGAAAAAAATTATTTTTAATTTGCAACCTGATGGAGGTCAGTATAGATGGACTAATAGACCAAGTCCCACACACCGCTAGAAGCCCAAATATTTTTTCAGAGCTAGATGCAGAAAAAAATTATATTCAATTTGCAACCTGCTGGAGGTCAGTATAGAAGGACTAATAGAACAAGTCCCACACACTGCTAGAAGCACAAATATTTTTTCAGAGCTAAATGAAGAAAAAAATTATTTTTAATTTGCAACCTGATGGAGGTCAGTATAGATGGACTAATAGACCAAGTCCCACACACTGCTAGAAGCCCAAATATTTTTTCAGAGCTAGATGCAGAAAAAAATTATATTCAGTTTGCAACCTGATGGAGGTCAGTATAGATGGACTAATAGAATGATGCTATGCCCAAAAGATTTTACTTCACTAGGTGCAGTAAAAAAATTGGTATTCTATACACAGGTGGTATATCTTGCAACACAGATAGGCTACTCCACTGACTAACACACTCTGCAATAGGCCAAAAAGGATTAGCTTTGCTAGATTCAGCCAAATGCTGTGAAAAAAACTTGCACAGCACTGGCACAGACCTGCCTGGCAAAAACTGATAGGAACTGATGTAACCTAGTCCTGAAAAGGACTCCAATTACAATTAGTCTTTACTCCCACAATCTATCTATTTAAGAGCACAGACCTGCCTGATAAAAGTCGTAGGAAATGCTGTAACCTAGTCCTTAAAAGGACTGCAATCACAACTATTCCCTACTCCCAAGCTATCTGTATATTTGTGCGAAAATTGGCTTGAAATTAACAAGGTATAGCGCACACAGCAACAGCGGTGCCGTCTAACACGCAGCTGCAGCAGTGAGAAAATGGTGGCGACGGGGAAAATGGCTTGGTCTTATAGGGCAAGGACATGTGACATACACTGCCAATCACACATGCCCTTGCTTGTGTGAAAAAAAGCACTTCGCTCCGTGTGTGCGCTGCTGATAGGCTGACAGATTGCACCTCCCCACTGCAAATGCGGGAAAGAGAAAAAAAAATGGAGATCTTCATTGTTCCTGCAGAGATCCATCCCCTGCCCCTCCCCCCGCCCCGCTGTACACTCAAACTGCGTATTAACATTAATTTTCATCATTACTGAGAAAAAATCCAGTTATGATTTTGGTGCACGAACAGTTATCGAACATAACCTCGAACAGCCGAATTTTTCTCAAATTGTTCGTGTTCGCCGACCGGCTCGAACACCGCCCAAAACAGCTCGAATTTGAGATTGGCGAACAGTTCGAGTAGAACAACGCTCATCTCTAGTCTTAAGGCGATCCAGGGAGGCCAGAAATCTGCCATAGAGCAGAAGGTCTATAAACAATATATATTGCCTATGCAAGGGATAGGTGATAAATGAATGGTAACTGGAGATCTGACTGCTAGGCCACTACTGATTATTATAATTGGGTTTCAAGAGTCCCCAGTGTGAATTGCTTCTGATCATTTGGGAACACTGCTACAATCACTGTCCATTAGCTAATTAAAGCAGATAAAGAAGCTCTCCCACCAAATATCGCATCCACTAAACCTTTCTAACTTTGTATATGATGTGGTATAATTGTATTCAGATACTTAATGATAGAATGATAGCTATCATTCCCTGGTTTCCAGTGTTGCTCCGGCACACTTATGGATTGTGATCTTCACTGAATTGTCATGACTTCAATTCAGATTCACTAGATCACTTAAGGGCATACAGGTGCTTCTCACAAAATTAGAATATCATCAAAAAATTAATTATTTCAGTTCTTCAATACAAGTGAAACTCATACTGTATATTATATAGAGTCATTACAAACAGAGTGATCTATTTCAAGTGTTTATTTCTGTTAATGTTGATGATTATGGCTTACAGTCATTGAAAACACAAAAGTCATTATCTCAGTAAATTAGAATAAATAACAAAAAACACCTGCTAAGGCTTCCTACAAGTTTAAAAAGGTCCCTTTGTCTGTTTCAATAGGCTCCACAATCATGGGAAAGACTGCTGACTTTACAGATGGCAGTTATTGACACACTCCACAAGGAGGGTAAGCCACAAAAGGTCATTGCTAACGAAGCTGGCTGTTCACAGAGTTCTGTATCCAAGCATATTAATGGAAAGTTGAGTGGAAGGAAAACGTGAGGTAGAAAAAGGTGCACAAGCAACCGGGATAGCCGCAGCCTTGAAAGGATTGTTAAGAAAAGGCTATTCAAAAATTTGGGGGAGATTCACAAGGAGTGGACTGACAGACGTATCCAGGACATGGGCTACAAGTGTCGCATTCCTTGTGTCAAGCCACTCATGACCAATAGACAACGCCAGAAGCGTCTTACCTGGGCCAAGGAGAAAAAGACCTGGACTGTTGCTCAGTGGTCCAAGGTGTTATTTTCAGATGAAAGTAAATTTTGCATTTCATTTGGAAATCAAGGTCCCAGAGTCTGGAGGAAGAGTGGAGAGGCACACAATCCAAGCTGCTTGAGGTCTAGTGTGAAGTTTCCACAATCAGTGATGGTTTGGGGAGCCATGTCATCTGTTGGTGTAGGTCCACTTTGTTTTATCAAGACCAACGTTAGCGCAGCTGTCTACCAGGAAATTTTAGAGCACTTCATGCTTCCCTCTGTCGACAAGCTTTTTAGAGATGGAAATTTCATTCTCCAGCAGGACTTGGCACCTGTACACACTGCCAAAAGTACCAATACCTGGTTTAAAAACAACAGTATCACTGCGCTTGATTGGCCAGCAAGCTCGCCTGACCTTAACCCTATAGGGAATCTATGGGGTATTGTCAAGAGGAAGATGAGAGACACCAGACCCAACAATACAGATGAACTGAAGGCTGCTATCAAAGCAACCTGGGTTCCATAACACCTCAGCAGTGCCACAGGCTGATCGCCTCCATGCCACGCCGCATTGATGCAGTAATTGATGCAAAAGGAGCCCCGACCAAGTATTGAGTGCATTTACTGAACATACATTTCAGTAAGCCAACATTTTGAATTTTAAAATCATTTTTCAACCTGGTGTCAGAAAGTATTCTAATTTACTGAGATAACGACTTTTGTGTTTTCATTGGCTGTAATCCATAATCATCAACATTAATAGAAATAAACACTTGAAATAGATCACTCTGTTTGTAATGACTCGATACAATATATGAGTTTCACTTTTTGTATTGAAGAACTGGAATAAATTAACTTTTTGATGATATTCTAATTTTGTGAGAAGCACCTGTATGTGTGGACCTCAAGTCGCTTTCCCAATGTAAGTCTATGAAGCCTTGGTTCCATAGACTTATAATGGTGAAAGGGGGCACGCTTAGAGGTCCCTGTCTAAGCAGTCAACGAAGACAAGCATTCACATGACCCAGAAGAGGACTTGAGCGGAGCTGTAAGCCAGGGAAGATGGGAAGTCAGTAAGTACTGTAATACAACTACACTTTAGCACATACAGTATTTTTCGGACCATAAAACGCATCTAGGTTTTAGGCTATGTGCCCACGATGCAGAAATGCTCCGGATTTTTTCCTGAGCGTTTCTGCATCTCCCTGGCAGAAAAAACGCATGCGGATTTTACATGCGTTTTTCCTGCCAGGGACAAGCGGAAGTGAAGCGTTCTTCACATGCATTTCCACATGCGGGTTGTCAAGCGCTTTCCAAGCGATTTTAGCATCACTTGGAAAGTGCTTGACAACTTGGTCACACTATATAAATCCATGCAAATGGCATGGATTTATATAGTGTGACCGTAAAAGAATGGTAAAAAAATAAAAAATAAATATTATACTTACCTTCTGATGGCCCCCGGTCTCCATAGTTATCCGTCCTGGCTTGCCGGCAGTTCGCGATAGTCTAAAAGGACCTGCCATGACGTCATTTAGTCATGTGACGGGTCACGCGACCGCTGCCGTCTGCTCCTGCTGCTGCTCTGCGGTCAGTGTGCCCGCTATTAAAGACCATGAATATTCACTACAACCTAAGGGAGTGGGTTGTAGCGAATATTCATGGACTTTAATAGCAGGCACACAGACCGCCGGCCGCAGCAGGAGCCGCGCTGCGGCTACAGTGTGCCGGCTATTAAGGAGATGGAGTGTGGGGCGTGGGGAGCAGTGAATATTCATGTTCTTTAGCAGCGGGGACAGTGTAGGCTGCAGCAGGCAGCTGCTTCCTCCTGTGCCCTGCTCATCCCCCGCTGCGGCTCCCCCCCCCAAGCCCCTCCACCACCCAGAACCACAGCCGAACATATGTTCGGACTATAAGACGCACCCCCTACTTTCCTCCAAAATTTTGGAGGAAAAAAGTGCGTCTTATAGTCCGAAAAATACTGTACATATTTAGAAAGGTTTAGGGGAAAAAGTGTTTGGTGGGAGTAATTCTTTAAAGACAGGTAATAAAGCAGTGGTGTCACATGCTCAGTAACACTTCATTCAAACAAGGGACTTCTGGACATGGTTTTCTATAGTCAGAATGAGGTATGGTATCTTTACCCACCAGTCAAATGGCCCAAAGTAATCACAGGAGAACAAGGCTGTTAATCTTTGTTTACTATACCTTAAATTTACCCTTATGCATTTTACCAAGAAATATTTTGTCAGATGCACCAGGCCCAAAATTGAAGAAAAACATACAAAAAAACTGGATAGTTCAAAACGGGGATACACACATCTGGATCCTGGGGTTTCTGGGCTCTAAGGGCTTTTAATAGCCCACTAAACCTCTTTATTAATTCCAGCTGCCCTGCAGCTTGTGACATTAGATTATGTACCAAAGCAAAACTGTCAGACTGTACATGTGAGTAGTACATTATAGGGGTAATGTTGTTTACATCAGTGATTACATTCTGAGGAACAAAGTTGGGAGCATAGTAAGTCTTAATATTTTATGATGACAGCCCTCTAAACTGAGGAACAGGAGCTGTATTCTATATAACCTTAATAGCTGTATTAAAAGCATTTGTAGTAGGCATCCTTCACTGGAAACTTTTTGCCTAACCTTTCAATCTTTATAATGACACAAAACATTGACCAAAGATATCAGGGAATTTGCCAGGGACATTTTTATGTTTAAACTGAATGGGCATTGTATAGTGTTCTAAAATAAAAGTGGTTTTGTAAATATGGCTATTTGATTCATAGCTGGGCTTTTTGGATGGCCCTAAAAACATTGCTTATTAACACAGACCCTATTATACTGTCCCTTGTGATGTCTATATATGGTCTACATTTTTCTGATGTTGTCTGAATAGTTGCTCTTATTGTGCTGGCTTGCATCAGTATGCAGGTTGCACAAGCTACAGGTTGTGTGGAAATAGCTAAGGGCCCCCATATGGAGTTCAGCAAATGGTCAGTAGACCCAAAACCCAAAAGACTGCTGCACTGCTTAAAGACAAAAATTGTACATTTATTAGATATACCATCATAAACATGGTTTAAAAATAAACACCTGTAAAGGTGGAAAAACTCAGAAAATAGAGGAATAGGGTTCAGGTAAGGGGCAAACACTGACAGCTTGGGGCCTCTGTGCAATATATATACACCGCTCAAAAAAATAAAGGGAACACTTAAACAACAGAATATAACTCCAAGTGAATCAAACTTCTGTGAAATCAAACTGTCCACTTAGGAAGCAACACTGATTGACAATCAATTTCACATGCTGTTGTGCAAATGGAATAGACAATAGATGGAAATTATTGGCAATTATCAAGACACACTCAATAAAGGAGTGGTTCTACAGGTGGGGACCACAGACCACATCTCAGTACCAATGCTTTCTGGCTGATGTTTTGGTCACTTTTGAATGTTGGCTGTGCTTTCACACTCGTGGTAGCATGAGACGGACTCTACAACCCAGAGAAGTTGCTCAGGTAGTGCAGCTCATCCAGGATGGCACATCAATGCGAGCTGTGGCAAGAAGGTTTGCTGTGTCTGTCAACGTAATGTCCAGAGGCTGGAGGCGCTACCAGGAGACAGGCCAGTACACCAGGAGACGTGGAGGAGGCCGTAGGAGGGCAACAACCCAGCAGAAGGACCGCTACCTCCGCCTTTGTGCAAGGAGGAACAGGAGGAGCACTGCCAGAGTCCTGCAAAATGACCTCCAGCAGGCCACAAATGTGCATGTGTCAGCACAAACGGCTAGAAACCGACTACATGAGGGTGGTATGAGGGCCCGACGTCCACAGATGGGGGTTGTGCTCACAGCCCAAATGTTAGAACTCTCCTGTTAGTTTTTTTCTATTTTGCTGGTCACATGACCTTTTTGCCTATTTAATCCTGCTCCGCCCTTCTGGCCATGCTGGACTTCATTGTAATTTCTACTCTTAAGCTAACCAGGTGCTTTGTAACCTTTCTCAGTCAGTTTAGCTAGGTCTTTTGACCTTTATGTTCTATGTTGTGTGTTTGTCTTTTTACTGCTACAATTTCTGCTAGGAGGTGTCCATCTTTCTCCCAGTACCTAGTTCTTGTAGGGATCCGTCCCTCACATCTATAGGTCTTCGTTCAGACTAGCTGAGGACTTTAGCGGGTCTGATCGCAGGATCAGGTTCCCCGTTACATCGTAGGGATCTAGCTTAGTTCTATTGTAGGGACAGATCTCCTGTCTTTCCTTAGTGCTTGTAGCTTATCATAACAGTAAGTCCAGCCCAAAAATATCTCTAAGGAAAGACCTCCAGTTTCCATCATGGTGTCGGTTCAGGATTTGGCTCAACGCCTGCAGGGACTCTCTCTAGAGGTGGCCGAGCTCCAACAACACGTGAGTAGCTGTTCTGGAGCGCATTTTGTGGAGCCAAAGGTACGTTGCCTGATTTATTTTTTGGTGAACAACAAGATTTTTTTTCCTTTAAAAATGCTTTTTTATTGTATTTTCGTTTGAGACCCAGATCCTCTGGTGATGAATCACAGCGCATAGGGTTCATAATGTCACTTTTGCGCAAAGAGCCTCAGGGATGGGCCTTTTCTCTCCAACCTAGTGATCCGTGCTTTAGATCAGTGGATAGTTTTTTTTCTGCCTTGGGGTTGTTATATGATGATCCTGATCGTGTCTCATCAGCTGAGACGGAATTGAGACTTTTGAGACAGGGATCAGGTAATGTGGAAAATTATTGTACTCACTTTCGCCGGTGGTCTGCTCAGGTGGGGTGGAACGATTCAGCTCTGAAAAGTTTGTTTCTTGCTGGGCTAGGTGAAAGGGTTAAGGATCTGCTTATTGCTTATCCTACACCTGGAAACTTGCAGGAGGCAATGCAATTAGCTATACGGGTGGACAGGAGACTGCGTGCAAGGGTTAATGAGAGTAAATCCTTTGCCATGTCAGCTCCTAGTCTTGAGAGGGTCTGTACTGACATTGGAGAGCCGATGGAGATTGGGGCGATGTCACCCCGCTCTCAGGAAAAAGACCGCAGGTTTTCTGAAGGTTTGTGCTTTTATTGCGGAAAATCTGACTATTTCATTAAGAACTGTGTGCTTCATATGAACAAAGAAAAAAAAAAAAAGGTCAGTTACGACCGTATAGCCTGTTTAAACACTAAGGGGGTATTTCTTTCTGCTACTACTGCAGCTCAGGAAGAATTAATTGAATTTCTGGTATTTGTGGATTGTGGTTCTACTCTGAATGTGATTGATGGGGGATTCTTGGAAAAACTTAAATTAAAACCCAAACCTTTGTCATCCCCTATTGCCGTGGTTTCTGTCGATGGCTCTCCCTTGAAATGTGTTACTCACAAGGTTTATGAATTTTCCCTCACTATTAATGGTATTCACCAAGAAAATTTGGATTTGGTAGTATTAAATAATTTGCCTTCTCCAGTAATTTTGGGGTTACCCTTGTTAAAATTGCACAATCCTGTACTGGATTGGTCTACTAATGAAATTAAGTCCTGGAGCCCTAAGTGTTATTACAAGTGTTGTAACGGGCGCATTGCTGCTGTGGATAAAGGGGAATTACCTGTACCTATTCAGGATTTTTGGAAAGTTTTTTCTGAGGAGGAGTCGCAAATTTTGCCTCCCCATAGAGACTATGATTGTACCATTGAATTTGTCCCTGGAGCGACTCTTCCTAAAAGTTGTTTATTTAAGCTTACTACTCCTGAGAGAAAGGCATTGGAGGAATACATACAGACGAGCTTGGCCGCCGGTCATATCAGACCCTCTAAGTCACCTGTGGCTGCTGGATTTTTTTTTGTTAAAAAAAAGGACGGCGGTTTACGTCCTTGTCTGGACTTTCGCGAGATTAATAAAATTACTGTACATAATCCCTACCCACTGCCATTGATTCCTGATTTGTTTAACCAGTTAGTGGGTGCCAAGTGGTTCTCTAAAATTGATCTCCGGGGGGCATACAATTTGTTGCGCATGAAGGAGGGTGATGAATGGAAGACTGCTTTTAACACTCCTGTGGGTCATTTTGAGAATCTGGTTATGCCTTTTGGTCTTACCAATGCACCAGCATTTTTTCAGAATCTTATTAATGACATCCTTAGACCTTTGATCGGCAAAAATGTGGCTGTGTATTTGGATGACATTTTAATTTATTCGCCTGATCTGGAGTCTCATTGGCGGAGCGTACGTGAGGTATTACAGTTATTAATTGACAATTCACTTTTTGCTAAGCTAGAGAAATGTGAGTTCGCTGTACAGAGAATTAGTTTTTTTGGCTACATTATCTCCAGCGAGGGCTTTGAGATGGACCCGGTGAAAGTTCAAGCTGTGCAGGAATGGCCTAGGCCTATTGGTTTGAAATCGATACAGAGGTTTTTGGGTTTCGCCAATTATTACAGAAAATTCATTAAAAAAATTTCTATTATTGTTAAACCACTGACCGATCTCACCAGGAAAGGTGCTAATACGGTTCAGTGGACTACTGAGGCCATTGAAGCGTTTGTGTTTCTAAAGGAGAGGTTCAGCTCTGCCCCCATCCTTATGCAGCCTGATGTGACTAAGCCGTTTTTGGTTGAGGTTGATGCTTCTTCTGTGGGTGTCGGTGCGGTGTTGTCTCAGGAAAACAAGGATGGAGTACATCCCTGTGCCTTTTTTTCAAAAAAATTTTCTGAGACTGAACTTAATTACAATATTGGTAATCGGGAATTGCTGGCTATTAAACTCGCATTTGAACACAGGCGTCATCTCTTGGAAGGTGCTGAATTTCCCATTCAGGTTTTCACTGATCATAAAAATCTGATCTATCTTGATGCTGCCAAGCACTTGAATGCCCGTCAGACTAGGTGGGCACTTTTTTTTTGCGGTTTAATTTTTCCGTTACTTACATCCCAGGTACCAAGAATGTTAAAGCTGATGCGTTGTCTCGCACCTTTTCTCCCATGGTCGGTGCTGAGGAGGAGGAGAGCATTTTACAAGAAGGTGTTGTGATTGCTGCATTGGACTCCGTTTTGGAAGATGAGATTCTTAAAGCACAGGAGAATGCCCCATCTAACACTCCCCATGGGAGGTTGTTTGTGCCTAGGACCATTAGGAGAGATTTGTTTGTTGAGTGTCATGAGTCTCGGTTGGCAGGTCATCCAGGAATTTCTGAGACCAAGAGACTTGTGGGTCGCAGTTTTTGGTGGCCTGGATGGCAGAAGGAAATCATTAAGTGGGTGCGTCAATGTACTCTGTGTGCTAGATCTAACTCTTCTCATACTCCTGCTGCGGGGTTGCTTTGCCCTCTGGAGGTTCCTAGTGCACCTTGGACACATCTGGCTATGGACTTTATTACTGACCTTCCCTCCTCTGTGGGTTTCACGGTCATCTGGGTGGTCGTGGACCGTTTTAGCAAGATGTGTCACTTGGTTCCCTTCATCAAACTGCCCTGCGCTAAGACACTCGCTAAGGCCTTTGTCAAGGAAATTGTCAGACTCCATGGTGTTCCTACTGACATTGTTTCTGATAGGGGACCTCAGTTCGTGGCTCGTTTTTGGCGTGCCTTTTGTGACAGGTTGGGAGTTCATTTGTCGTTTTCATCTGGATATCATCCTGAGTCTAATGGCCAGACAGAAAGGAAGAATCAGGATGTTGAGCAGTTCTTGCGTTGTTTTGTGGCAGACAATCAAGAGGGGTGGTCTGAGTTTCTGCCGCTTGCTGAATTTGCTCTTAACATCCATACATCCTCTTCTGCTGGGTGTTCGCCTTTTTTTTTGTTGTTCTGGGAGACATCCGTCTTTTGGGTCATTCTCCAAATTTGTATTGGCTGTGACTGAGGAGGAGAGTTTTTCTGGTGATTTGGAGAGAGTTTGGACGGATGTGCGTAGTAATCTTCAGGAGGCTAACAAAAAATCTAAGAAGTACTTTGACAGGAAACGTCAAGAGGTTTTGTTTACGGTTGGTGACATGGTTTGGTTGTCCTCTAAGAATCTGCGGTTAGGTTGGAGGTTTCTCTATTGAAAAAAGCTGATGTATCAGATAGAGACGCCACTGCCACTGTTCCTCCGGTGGTGGAGGACGGGGAATATGAAATTTCCCGCATCCTTAATTCTAGACGGTATAGGGGGAGTTTGCAGTATCTCGTCACTTGGAAGGGTTTCGGTCCCGAGGATAACTCATGGGTGAGAGCGGATGATGTTTCTGCTTCCAGACTTGTCAGAGCGTTTCACAAGAGGTTTCCTGATAAGCGTGGTCCTAGGGGATCCGGAGGATCCTCTTAGAAGAGGGGGTACTGTTAGAACTCTCCTGTTAGGTTTTTTCTATTTTGCTGGTCACATGACCTTTTTGCCTATTTAATCCTGCTCCGCCCTTCTGGCCATGCTTGACTTCATTATAATTTCTACTCTTAAGCTAGCCAGGTGCTTTGTAACCTTTCTCAGTCAGTTTAGCTAGGTCTTTTGACCTTTATGTTCTATGTTGTGTGTTTGTCTTTTTACTGCTACAATTTCTGCTAGGAGGTGTCCATCTTTCTCCCAGTCCCTAGTTCTTGTAGGGATCCCTCCCTCACATCTATAGGTCTTCGTTCAGACTAGCTGAGGACTTTAGCGGGTCTGATCGCAGGATCAGGTTCCCCGTTACATCGTAGGGATCTAGCTTAGTTCTATTGTAGGGACAGATATCCTGTCTTTCCTTAGTGCTTGTAGCCTATCATAACACCAAAACCGTGCAGGACGCTTGGCATTTGCCACAGAACACCAGGATTGGCAAAGTCTCTACTGGCGCCCTGTGCTCTTCACAGGTGAAAGCAGGTTCACACTGAGCACATGTGACAGACATGACAGAGTCTGGAGACGCCGTGGAGAGTGATCTGCTGCCTGCAACATCCTTCAGCATGACCGGTTTGGCAGTGGGTCAGTAGTGGTGTGGGGTGACATTTCTTTGGAGGGCTGCAAAGCCCTCCATGTGCTCTCTAGAGGTAGCCTGACTGCCATTAGGTACCGAGATGAGATCCTTAGACCCCTTGTGAGACCATATGCTGGTGCGGTTGGCCCTGGGTTCCTCCTAATGCAGGACAATGCAAGACCTCATGTGGCTGGAGTGTGTCAGCAGTTCCTGCAAGATGAAGGCTTTGAAGCTATGGACTGGCCTGCCTGTTCCCTAGACCTGAATCCGATTGAGCACATCTGGGACGTCACGTTGCACCACAGACTGTCCAGGAGTTGGCGGATGCTTTAGTCCAGGTCTGGTAGGAGATCCCACAGGAGACCATCCGCAACTTCATCAGGAGCATGCCGAAGCATTGTAGGGAGGTCATACAGGCAAGTGAAGGCCACACACAATACTGAGCCTTATGTTGACTTGTTTAAAGACATTACAGCAAAGTTGGATCAGCCTGTAGTGTGTTTTTCCACTTTAATTTTGGGGGTGACTCCAAATCCAGGCCTCCATTGGTTAATAAATTTGATTTTCATTGATGATTTTTGTGTGATTTTGTTGTCAGCACATTCAACTTTGTACAGAACAAAGAATTCAATGAGAATATTTCATTCATTCAGATCTAGGATGTGTTATTTGAGTGTTCCCTTTATTTTTTTGAGCAGTGTGTATATATATATATTCATATATATATATATATATATATATATATATATATATATATATATATATATATATATATATATACATACAGTGGTGTGAACATTTTTTGCCCCCTTCCTGATTTCTTATTCTTTTGCATGTTTAAATGTTTCAGATCACAAAACAAATTTAAATATTAGACAAAGATAACACAAGTAAACAAAAAATGCAGTTTTTAAATGAAGGTCTTTATTATTAAGGGGAAAAAAATCCAAGCCTACAGGGCCCTGTTTGAAAAAGGGATTGTTCCTTAAACCTAATAACTGGTTGAGCCACCCTTAGCAGCAACAACTGCAATCAAGCGCTTGCAATAACTGGCAATGAGTCTTTTACAACACTCTGGAAGAATTTTGGCACACTCATCTTTGCAAAATTGTTCTAATTCAGCCACATTGGAGGGTTTCCGAGCATGAACCGCCTTTTTAAGGACTTGCAACAGCATCTCAATCGGATTAAGGTCAGGACTTTGACTAGGCCACTCCAAAGTCTTAATTTTGTTTTTCTTAAGCCATTCAGAGATAGACTTGCTGATGTGTTTTAGATCATTGTCCTGCTGCATAACCCAAGTACGCTTCAGCTTGAGGTCACAAACAGATGGCCGGACATTCTCCTTCAGGATTTTTTGCTAGACAGCAGAATTCATGGTTCCAATTATCACAGCAAGTTTTCCAGGACCTGAAGAAGCAAAACAGCCCCAAACCATCACAGTACCACAATCATATTTTATTGTTGGTATGATGTTTCTTTTCTGAAATGCTGTGTTACATCTATGCCTGATGTAATGGGACATACACTTTCCAAAAAGTTAAACTTTTGTCTCTTCAGTCCACAGAGTATTCTCCCAAAAGTCTTGGCGATCATCAAGTTGTTTTCTGGCAAAACTGAGATGAGCCTTTATGTTGTTTTTGCTCAGCAATTTTTTTCATCTTGGAACTCTGCCATGCATGCCATTTTTGCCCAGTCTCTTTCTTATGGTGGTGTTGTGAACACTGACCTTAACTGAGACAAAATGTGGCCAGCAGTTCTTTGGATGTTGGTGTGGGGTCTTTTGTGAGCTCTTGGATGAGTCGTCGCTGCGCTCTTGGGGTCATTTTGGTCGGCCGGCCACTCCTGGGAAGTTTCACCACTGTTCTATGTTATCGCCATTTGTGGAAAATGGCTCCCACTGTGGTTCGCTGTAGTCGGAAAGCTTTAGAAATAGCTTTATAACCTTTTCCAGACTGATTGACCGCAATTACTTTGTTTCACAGTTGTTCCTGAATTTCTTTGGATTGCCTTATGATATCTATCTAGCTTTTGAGGATCTTTTTGTCTACTTCACAAAGCAGGTCATATTTAAGTGATTTCTTGATTAAGAACAGGTATGACAGTAATCAGGCCTGTGTGTGGCTAGGGAAATTGAACTCAGCTTCCAAAAGATGTGATAAAACCCAGTTCATTTATGTAGTAAGGGGGGAATCACTATTTCACACAGAGCCCTAATGTCACACTAGGTATGGGGAGAACCCAGCGTATAACGATGGGAAACAGGGAGGGAGTCCTAGGGAAAGGGAGAGTGGAGACCCCTAAACAGATCTAACAACAAACCCTGACTCCGCTATAGACCCTAAATAGGTTCTGAACCTATCGCTGAGCAGGAAACCTGGCGCTAGCTGACCCTAAGGCTAGGCCCTAGGTATGGAGTGGGAGGGGTGAGTACTATGTCAGCCCCACTACAAAGTAAAGTACACACAGGGAAACCAAACAGGGGAATACACTTAGCTACAAGATGACACCAGAGAAAGCACGACAACAATCCACAAAGGAACTTCAAGGTATTTCTAGTCGACTACTAGAATTCCAGACCTTAATAGGTATAACACGCTATCACCAGCAACTCTCTGAGGATTTGAATGTATTTAAAGACACAGCAAGAAAGTGTTGATTAACAGAAAGGTGAGGATACCTCAGGGTCCTAAAGGTAAAGGTATAATCCCCAAGCAAGGTGGGGTTCACCGCTGGGTCCTAAAGAGAGAGGAATCATAAAAGGATCAGGGAGATGTTTGTTAGGCCAAACGCAGCGACCTTCTACAGCCGGACACCGTATGACTGTCTGTCAACCCTGACACACTCGTGACAGTACCCCACCTTTCTACGAGTGGTCTCCAGACACTCAGGACAAGCTTTATCTGGATCAGAGGCTTGGAATGAACGAAGCAACCTAGGGGCATTCACTTCCGATGCTGAAACCCATATCCTTTCCTCTAGACCATAATCGACTATTGTGACAAAGACACAGGAAGGGTCGAAATGTCTTAAGTTTATGTCGCTCACCTCCCAACACCACTTATAGTTTTTCTGAATATTTGCTGTACACCAATAAAGTACTTTGCTTTCTTCACTCTCAAGAGTGTGCGGTGAATTACTCAACCAAAATGATTGATGAGCATCTCACCTTGGATCCCATCCTAGGGACCACAAGGAACTTCAGTCTTCCTTTATGTTTCAGTGTATAAATACACTCATTTACATAGTATACTATTCAATAAAACATTTCATATAAAACTACAAAAAGATTTAATATGTCTGTACTTGTCCACTACTTTTACATTGATAACCTATCCTATGGATAGGTCATCAATGTCTGATCAGCTGGGGTTTGACACCCGTTACCCCCGCTGATTAGCTGATATTGGTGTCAGCAGCGGTAATTGCCGGCCAGAGGTACACACTTGCTGAGCTGCTTCATTTTTTTGGTAGTGGCCGTGGCTTTGTACTACATATCCGCCTCCTATTCAAATTAATAGGAGGCGGATGTGTAGTACCCTACCCGACACCAATAACAGCTGATCGGGGGGGTGTCGGACCCCAGCTGATCAGACATTGATGACCTATCCAAAGGATAAGTCATCAGTGTAAATGTAGTGGACAACCTCTTTAAATTAGTGTAATTAAAAATGTTAAATAAAAAAAATATTTTAGTCTTGTGCCATTAACAGATCAAGCTACAGACCTCCTGTGAGAAGAGTTTCTGAGTCTGTTGTCCCTATGAAAAAATGTCTTATCCTGGTGCTCTGTTAAGTCTTAAAAATACAGAATTCAAAGCAATCAATTAAAATCTAAAAAGTTTTTTTTAGCTTAGTCAGGGAAAAAATGTCACTGGTTTCCATGAGGACTGTGTTTCTATACAACATGGACCTGGAAAAAAACCCTCAGGAACAGGAAGTTCTGTCATCATGGAAATCAGAGTAAAACTATACTTTATGTGGAGGCAGCTTAGGAATACTTCCACTGATCCAGTGATTCGGAAATTTTTGTGTGACACTTTAAAAATACTATTTACAAAGTGTAAATATATTTTAGATTTATTTATGAAAATAACTTTGTTGAAAATTTTGAAAAATTTGAAATTTTTCACATTTTGATTTTCATGCTCTTAAAACAGACATTCTACAAAAAAAATTAAATAACCTTTGCCAAATGTCCTTTTATTTTTTTAAAGATGTTAAAAAGCTTAAAAGTTTAAGCAGCAGGTTTTCATATTTTCAAGTCACTTTCAAAGGCCACGGCCTATCAGTATTTGGTCAGTATTCAGTCAGTATTTTTTCTCAGAAGTGGGAAACAAAACCAGGAGTGGGTGATAAATGCAGAATTGGTGACTTGTTTCTATTATACCTTTTCTCTGATTGTTCCTCACCTGGTTTTGGCTCCCACTCATGAGAAAAAATACTGACCAAATACTGATAGTGGGGCCGTCACCTCATTCTGAGGCTCTGTAAGCTTACATTAATGGAAATAGCTGCACACCACACAACAGTCCCTGTGTGGGCCAGAAAAGAAGTTATCACGTGGTACCGAAACAGCTCTGGAAACTGGAGATGACAGCAAGTAGTAGGTATTTTAATGCACTTACACGTTATTACGTACATAATTAAGAGGGATTAAAACATCAAAATTTTAATGTGATTTTTTTAAATAAACAAGAAAAATCCCACCTAAAAACATTTTTTAACCCCTTTACCCCCGAGGGTGGTTTGCACGTTAATGACCAGGCCAATTTTTACAATTCTGACCACTGTCACTTTATGAGGTAATTACTCTGGAACGCTTGAACGGATCCCCCTGATTCTGAGACTGTTTTTTTGTGACATATTGTACTTCATGATTTTGGTAAAATTTCTTCGATATCACTTGCGCTTATTTGTGAAAAAAATGGAAATTTGGCAAAAATTTTGAAAATTTTGCAATTTTCAAAATTTTAATTTTTATGCCCTTAAATCAGAGAGATATGTCACACAAAATACTTAATAAATAACATTTCCCGCATGTGTACTTTACTTCAGCACAATTTTGGAACCAAAATTTTTTTTTGTTAGGGAGCTATAAGGGTTAAAAGTTGACCAGCGATTTCTCATTTTTCCAACAAAATTTACAAAACCATTTTTTTAGGGACCACATCACATTTGAAGTCACTTTGAGAGGTCTTTATGACAGAATATACCCAAAAGTGACACCATTCTAAAAACTGCACCCCTCAAGGTGCTAAAAACCACATTCAAGAACTTTATTAACCCTTCAGGTGCTTCACAGGAATTTTTGGAATGTGGAAGAAAAAAATGAATACAAAGAGAGGTTTTAAATATAGAAAATAGGGATAGTCTATTGATAGGTAAAGAAAAAACTAAAAATGCCAAGGAGAGTAATTATTCCTTGAACTTCATAACTTCCTACAACAAATCTCATGGACAAATACGAAAAATACTAGAAGATAATTGGAAAATTCTTCTGGATGATCCCATACTGAAAAAGATCTTGCCTAAAAAACCGGGTATTACTTTTAGGCGTGCCCCCACATTAAGAAACATCATAGCTCCAAGTAGGATAAGGGATACGACAAAGAACAACAGTATGACTCCTGTAACATCCCGTAAAGGGGTTTTTAAATGTGGCAACAAAAATTGTCTATGCTGTAAAAGTATTACGCATGGTCTTACTCACTTTCAATCAAATACTAATATGGAGAGTTTTGAGATCAATAAATATCTCACCTGCAATTCTACCTTTGTTATTTATCTGATAGAATGCAGATGTAATAAACAATATGTGGGGAGAACGATACAGCCCCTCCACCTACGCCTCAACTCCCATAGGCATAATGTTCTTAAAGGGTTTTTAAAACAAGGTCTTTCTAGACACTGCACAATGGTGCATAATAAAGATTTTCTGAATCTAAAAATCAGCCCTATTGATCAAATTCCCGAGAATTATCCTAATAGGCTCCAAGAACTAAACAGAAAGGAAATTTATTGGATTTACAGACTGAATACTCTTAAGCCCTTTGGTCTGAATGATGTTTCTGAAGTTTTTTTATAGTTAATGTATAAGTTTTCTATTTTCATAATTACTTCCTTATTGTATTACTATTCCTTTTTATTGTGTTATTCACAAGATCTATAAATAATATTGTTTTTCACATATATACACATAAATCCTTGGTTTTACATTTATCATAGTTTTTTGACACAAATATGGTGTTACTCTAAAATCATGTACGCTATTATAAATATTCCCTCTTTTATGTTTTCCTTCTGGGAGTAGTATAATTCGAACCCGCATCGCAGTGCTCTGCTGGATGCTACTATCACACACCTCTCTCCTTCCACGCCACCGCACGTCAGGTGATTCACTACCTGTCTGTGTATCTCCTGTATTTAAGCAGCAGTCTTTATACTACATTGCGGCGTTTTCTCAGGATCCTATTACTACACATTAGGTCTCTACGTCACTACATGACATATGTCAGATAACCTGTTCCTTGCACTATTCCTCCGTTGACAGAGGATACTACTAGCTATATTTTATATGGGGGTACTTTTTATTTTTTTTTTATTTTTTTTTATTTTATTTTGTTCTTTCCAGTTCCATCTCCCTTTATGGAACGATATCTGATGGGTGTATTCTCATTAGAGTTTTTAATGTTATACACATATTTATTTTGTTCTTACCTAATGTGTACACTTACTTGTTAGTAAGTAATATTGCTTTTATGTAATTACTCCATTTGACTGATACCTTTGATTATTTATACTTTTCTGTACAACATTATCTTTTTGCCCCCTTTTTTTTTTTTTCTCTCTTTTGCACACGGCCTCAGGTGCAAAGGTTATGTTTGGTTTTTTTCTGCTCTTCCTTTTTGAACCCTTTTTTTTTTCATTTGCTGTCTGTATATAAATGGAGTGTTTCAGTGCATACATTGATATATCTGTTGGTGCCCTGATGAAGGGGTGTGGAACACCCAGAAACGCGTAGGCATTTACCAATAAACAAGGATATTATTACATGTTCCTGACTTGAGGATCTTTCAGCGGCACGGACGTATATCTCTACTTTCACCGCCTTTGAAGAAAAAAATGAACATTTAACTTTTTTCGCAAAAATGTTAATTTAGACCCAATTTTTTTTATTTTCATAGGGGTAACGAGAAAAAATGGATCCCAAAATTTGTTGTGCAATTTCTCCTGGGCACGCATATACCCCATATGTGGGGGAAAACTACTGTTTGGGCGCACGGCAGGGCTCGGAAGGGAAGGAGCGCCATTTGACTTTTTGATTGTAAACTTTGCTTGAATAATTAGCGGACGCCATGTTGCATTTGGAGAGCCCCTGATGTGCCTAAACATTGGAGCTTCCCCACAAGTGACCCCATTTTGGAAACTAGACGCCCCAAGGCACCTATCTAGATGCATAGTGAGCACTTGGAACCCCCAGGTGCTTCACAAATTGATTCGTAAAAATGAAAAAGTATTTTTTTTCCCACTTTTTCCTTTTTACGAATCAATTTGTGAAGCACCTGGGGGATCCAAGTGCTCACTATGCATCTAGATAGGTGCCTTGGGGGGTCTAGTTTAAAAAATGGGGTCACTTGTGGGGTAGCTCAAATGTTTAGGCACACAGTGGCTCTCCAAATGCAACATGGTGTCCGCTAACAAATTGAATGGAAAATCGGCTCAAATTGTTAGCGGACACCATGTTGCGTTTGGAGAGCCCCTGTGTGCCTAAACATTGGAGCTCCCCCACAAGTGACCCCATTTTGGAAACTAGACCCCCCAAGGCACCTATCTAGATGCATAGTGAGCACTTGGAACCCACAGGTGCTTCACAAATTGATTCGTAAAAATGAAAAAGTATTTTTTTTTCCACTTTTTCATTTTTACGAATCAATTTGTGAAGCACCTGGGGGCTCCAAGTGCTCACTATGCATCTAGATAGGTGCCTTGGGGGGTCTAGTTTCCAAAATGGGGTCACTTGTGGGGGAGCTCCAATGTTTAGGCACACAGGGGCTCTCCAAATGAAACATGGTGTCCGCTAACAAATTGAATGGAAAATCAGCTGAAATTGTTAGCGGACACCATGCTGCGTTTGGAGAGCCCCTGTGTGCCTAAACATTGGAGCTCCCCCACAAGTGACCCCATTTTGGAAACTAGACCCCCCAAGGCACCTATCTAGATGCATAGTGAGCACTTGGAATCCCCAGGTGCTTCACAAATTGATTCGTAAAAATGAAAACGTGTTTTTTTTTCCACTTTTTCATTTTTACGAATCAATTTGTGAAGCACCTGGGGGATCCAAGTGCTCACTATGCATCTAGATAGGTGCCTTTGGGTGGTCTAGTTTCAAAAATGGGGTCACTTGTGGGGGAGCTCTAATGTTTAGGCTCACAGGGGCTCTCCAAACGCGACATGGTTCCAATTTGTTAGCGGACACCATGTCGCGTTTGGAGAGCCCCTATGTGCCTAAACATTGGAGCTCCCCCACAAGTGACCCCATTTTGGAAACTAGACCACCCAAGGCACCTATCTAGATGCATAGTGAGCACTTGGAACCCCCAGGTGCTTCACAAATTGATTCGTAAAAATGAAAAAGTGGAGAAAAAAACACTTTTTCATTTTTACGAATCAATTTGTGAAGCACCTGGGGGTTCCAAGTGCTCACTATGCATCTAGATAGGTGCCTTGGGGGGTCTAGTTTCCAAAATGGGGTCACTTGTGGGGGAGCTCCAATGTTTAGGCACACAGGGGCTCTCCAAACGCAACATGGCGTCTGCTAACAATTTGAGCCGATTTTCCATTCAATTTGTTAGCGGACACCATGTCGCGTTTGGAGAGCCCCTGATGTGCCTAAACAGTGGAGCTACCCCACAAGTGACCCCATTTTGGAAACTATACCCCTCAAGGATTTTATTAAGGGGTATAGTGAACATTTTGAACCCAGAGGTATGACACAGAATTTGATAACATTAGGTCATCATATTGAATAAGTTGTCATTAGTCTTGAGCGCAAGTGCTCGCTATTTGAGTTTGCATCGGGTACTCAGGTATGCACCATGTACTGCGTGTGCTCGAGTGACATGCTTGTGTCCCTGCCCCGCATGTTTCACGGTTATTAGACACCCAAAAAAAAACATGCGGGGATCGCTCGTGCATGGCAGGCAATCCCCGCAAAGTTTTTTTGGCTGCGAAGCATATAGGGCGGAGACTCGAGCATGTCACTCAAATAGCCACAATACTCAATGCATACCAGAGCACCCGATGCAAACTCAAGTAGCGAGCACTTGCGCTCAACACTAGTCGCCATATCGTTATCTTTTTTCTTACTTTTGAAAAAAATCCCAACCCCATCACAACCCTAACCCCAAACCCAGTGTAGCATCGGCGTCCCTGCCTACTGTTAGGCAGGGACGCCGTTCCCCTCACCTCTCCGCTCCGTGCCCGGCGTCTTCCTCCCGCTCTGCTGGCAGCGCGTGCTGCTTCCAGGCCTCTGTGCTTAGGGCGCGCGCGCGGGCGCTCCCCCTCTCTTAAAGGGGCCGCGCGCGCCGTCCTAAGGAGTCCCCGGCGAATGGCCGGGGGACCTCACCATATATAAGGCACCTCCTCCAAAATGGAGGTGCCCGAGCAATGTTGTTGCAAAGCCTTTTAACTCTGCTTCAGCCCTCAGGTCCCGTTACCAGTTACCTGCCAGTCACCTGCCAGATTCCTGCTTGATACCTGCCTGATACCTGCCTGATATCTGCTTACCTGCTTGCTATCCTGTGGTCCGACAGTCTGCCTACCAGCTCCTGCCAGTCTGTCTATGGATCAGTCCGCCTGCGGACCAGGAAGTACCTGCCAGATACCTGCCTGCTAGCCTACCTGGAGGCTCTGCCGTCACTTGCTGTGACCACCTGCTTGTCCAGAGACTCTTGCCCACTCACCTGGGAGCGCTCACCTGCTACCTGCCTGCTAGCCTACCTGGAGGCTCTGCCGTCACTTGCTGTGACCACCTGCCTGTCCAGAGACTCTTGCTCGCTCACCTGGGATCGCTCACCTGCTACCTGCCTGCTAGCCTACCTGGAGGCTCTGCCGTCACTTGCCATGACCACCTGCCTGTCCAGAGACTCTTGCCCGCTCACCTGGGAGCGCTCACCTGCTACCTGCCTGCTATCCCCGTCTAGAGACTCTTACCCTGCTGTCACTTGCCGTGACCACCTGCCCGTCTAGAGACTCTTACCCTGCTGTCTTGCCGTGACCACCTGCCCGTCTAGAGACTCTTACCCTGCTGTGACTTGCTGTGACCACCCGCCTGTCAAGAGACTGTCCCCGTCACTGGCCATGACTTCCTGCCCTTCTACCCAGAGACTGTCCCTGTCACTTGCCGTGACTACCTGCCCGCCTTCCCTGGGAGCCACCCACTTCCTTACAAGGACTTCCCCTTTGTATAGTTGCTCAGAGGTTCCACCTCCCAGACCCGTTACACCCAGCCCTAACCCTAGCCCAACCCTAACCCTAGCACAACCCTAACCCGAGAGTTTATTTTTAACGCCGTTCCTCGTGTGGTATAAGTGATTAGACGACTTTATTCTTCGGGTCGGTGCGATTACAGCGATACCAGAATCATATGGGGTTTTTATGATTGACAGCTGTCACACACTAAAAGATGCATTTTTTGTAAAATCTAGTTTTTGCATCGCCATATTTTGAGAGCTATAATTTTTCCAAATTTTGGCAGACAGAGTGGCTTGTTTTTTGCGGGATGAGTTGACGTTGTTATTTGTACCATTTTCAGGCACGTGACATTTTTTGATAGCTTTCTATTCAGATTTTTGGGAGGCAGAATAAACAAAAACCAACAATTCAGGAATTGTTTTTTTTTGTTTTTTTTTATTCTGTTTCGCGTGTAGTAAAATTGATAAGGCAGCTTTATTCTTTGGGTCAGTACGTTTGCAGCGGTACCACATTTATATCGTTTTTCTATGTTTTCCACTTTTACATAATAAAAGCAATTTATAGAAAAAATAATTTTTTAGCATCGCTTTATTCTGAGAGCTATAACTTTTTTATTTTTTGGCTGATGGAGCTGTATGGCAGCTTGTTTTTTGCGGGACGAGATGACGTTTTCAGCGGTACCATTTTTATTTATATTCGTCTTTTTGATCGCGTGTTATTCCATTTTTTGTTTGGCAGTATGGTGATAAAGCATTGTTTTTTGCTTCGTTTTTTTATTTATTTTTTTTACCGTGTTCACTGAAGGGGTTAACTAGTGGGATAGTTTTAGAGGTCATGTCGTTCCGGACGCGGCGATACCAAATATGTGTACTTTTATTGTTTTTTTGTTTTTTTTTTTGATAATAATATTTATTGATGGGTACATTATATTTTTATTTTTGGGGGATTATTATTATTATTATTATTATTATTTATTTATTTTTTTTTTCAATTTTTTTTTTTCCACTTTATGACACTTTTTTTACTTTTTTACTTTGTCCCACTATGGGACTTTTTTTTCTCTGATCGCCTGCATGGCACAGGAATGGAGCACCATCCCTGTGCCATGCAGGCTGTCAGCGCTGGACAGGGAGAAGTTAGTTTGGAGATGCACTGCGCATGTCCAAAAAATCTTCCTGCTGTCTGGTGACCCGGATGTTGTCATGACGACATCGGGTCATAGTTACATAGTTAGTAAAGCCGAATAAAGACTTGCGTCCATCAAGTTCGACCTGTTAGTTCTGTAATTGCTAAAGTTAATCCAGAGGAGGGCAAAAACCCCAAATGATTTAGCCAATCTTCACCTGAGGAAAAATTCCCTCCCGACTCTGAAACCAGCAGTCAGAATAAATCCCTGTATCAACCTACTATTTTATTCTATTTTTAAGTATATGCAGAAATCTGCCTGGTATCTAGAAAAGCATCCAGTGTCCGCTTGAACTGGTGTAGTGAATCCGACATTACCGTCTCCTCACTCAGTGAATTCCATATTCTCACTGCTCTTACCATAAAGAACCCCTTCCTATGCTGGTGCTGAAACCTTTTCTCTTCCAGTCTTAGTGAATGCCCTCTTGTTACCGTAATATCCCTCCTTTTGAACAAATCCCGGGCAAGGTCTCTATACTGTCCCCTAACATATTTGTACACATTTATTATGTCCCCCCTCAACCTTCTCTTTTCCAGGCTGAATAGTCCTAGTTTTGCCAACCTCTCTGGGTATTGCAGTCCCTCCATTCCCCTTATTAATTTTGTTGCCCTCCTTTGTACCTTTTCAAGCTCATTTATATCCTTTCTATATATTGGGGCCCATAACTGAGCACAGTATTCCAAGTGTGGTCTGACCAGAGCTTTGTACAGTGGAAGAACAATGTTCTCATCCTTTGCAGCTATACCTCTTCTGATACATCCCATTACCATGTTTGCCCTTACAGCAGCGGCCTGACTTTTGGCACTCCAATTTAGTTTGCCATCAATCAAGATGCCCAAGTCCTTCTCCATCTCTGAATTCCCCAATGATTTCCCATTCAGTGAGTACTGGTGACTTCCATTTTTCCTTCCCATATGTATGACCTTACATTTCTCCTCGTTAAACCTCATTTGCCATTTAATGCTCCACCTACCCAGCTTATCCAAATCCCTCTGTAGGTCTTCACTATCCTCTTTTGTATTAATTGTTTTACATAACTTTGTGTCATCTGCAAATATTGATATTTTACTATTTATCCCGTTGACTATGTCGTTAATAAAGATATTAAATAACATTGGGCCTAGTACAGACCCCTGTGGTACCCCACTAGTGAGGCTTACCCAATCTGAGTATATTCCATTTATAACCACCCTCTGCCTTCTATCCTTTAGCCAGTTAGCTACCCACTTGCAAACATTTTCCCCCAGCCCCATCATTCTCATTTTGTATACCAACCTATTATGTGGCACGCTATCGAACGCTTTTGAGAAGTCGAGATACACGACATCCACTGGTTCCCCCTGATCTACTCGAGAGCTAACTTCCTCGTAGAAGTCAATCAGGTTAGTTTGGCAGGAGCGATTCCTCATGAATCCATGTTGGTTCGGGGTTAATAGATTATTAGCATCAAGATGCTCCATGATTGCCTCATTAATAAAGCCTTCAAAAATTTTGCCCACAACGGACGTCAGACTCACCGGCCGATAGTTTCCGGTGTTACTTTTTGCTCCCTTTTTGAATATTGGCACTACATTCGCCTGTCGCCAATCAAGTGGTACAGACCCAGTCTCAACAGAGTCCTTAAATATAAGATATAACGGTCTGTCTATCACATTACTTAGTTCCCTTAGTACCCGTGGGTGTATGCCATCAGGTCCTGGTGATTTGTTTATTTTAATGTTACTGAGGCGTTTCTGTACCCCAGCTTGGGTTAGATTTGTCATACTTAGTGGAGGATTAAGCTTGTCACTTCTCATTTCGCCTGTTAGTTCTTTTTCCTTTGTGAAAGTTGACGAAAAAAATTTATTTAATAGATTAGCTTTATCCTCATCTTTCTCTATGATTTTGCCTTCATCACTTTTTATCAGTCCAATATTATTCGATTTAATCCTTTTACTATTTATATACGTAAAGAACAGTTTGGGATTTGATCTACTTTCCCTAGCAATACGTCTCTCTGTTTCCTCCTTTGCTAT
The DNA here is from genome assembly GCF_046119375.1 of Phyllobates terribilis. Classification (NCBI taxonomy): domain Eukaryota; kingdom Metazoa; phylum Chordata; class Amphibia; order Anura; family Dendrobatidae; genus Phyllobates; species Phyllobates terribilis. The sequence continues at coordinate 349,406,513 of NW_027362763.1, forward strand.
TTTTATTTGTTTTTTGCAGGTTCTCGTTTTTTCCTTGTAACACATTAGTGCCTCCTTGCTGTTTTCCTGTTTTAATCTCTTGAATGCCTCTTTTTTGCTATTTAACGCCCCTTTTACGTTCTTATTCAACCATATTGGTTTCCTCTTATTTCTGGCCCTTTTATTCCCATACGGTATATACCTCTCGCACTGAGTATTCAGAATTATTTTGAAGGTTTCCCATTTACTATTCGTATTTCCTTGATTAAGAACTTTGTCCCAGTCTATAAGTTGAAGGTTTTCTTTCAGCTGATCAAACTTCGCCCTCCTAAAGTTTAATGTTTTAGTTGTTCCCTTATTGATAACCCTACTGAAGGGCATTTTGAAATTGATAATATTATGATCGCTATTACCTAGGTGCCCCCCTATCTGTACCTCAGTTATTCTATCAGGCCTATTAGTCAATATTAAGTCCAACACTGCCTTCCCTCTCGTTGGTTCCTGCACTAGTTGGGAGAGATAATTATCCTTGATATTTGTCAAGAACCTTTTTCCTTTCTGCGATCTACAGGTTTCTGTTTCCCAGTCAATATCCGGGTAGTTGAAGTCCCCCATTACAATCACCTCATTATGTTTTGCTACTTTGTCTATTTGTCCTAATAGCAGTTTCTCATTCTCCTCTGTTATATTGGGTGGCTTATAGCAGACCCCCAGTAATATTTTATTATTATTTTTTGCCCCCTCTATCTCTACCCACATGGACTCGACCCCCTTTTCTCCCTCTCCTATATCTTCCCTTAGTCTGGGCTTTAGACGTGACTTTACATATAAGCAGACTCCTCCGCCCTTCCCCTGTTTCCAGTCCCTTCTAAATAAACTATAATCTGTTAAATTTACCGCCCAGTCGTAGCTATCGTCTAGCCAAGTCTCTGTTATACCTACGATGTCATACCTCTCCTCCGATATAAGCGCCCGCAGCTCATCCGCCTTATTGGTCAGGCTTCTTGCGTTGGTCAGCATGCAAGATAAAACTTTGGGGTTATTTAGCATCCTATTCTTCTCTAACGATCTAACTGTACTATCCCCACCCCCCTCTCCACCCTCATTATATTCACTTCTCCCCTTCCCCCTTGCTTGTCTCACATCCCACCTATTTCCTTGGTTTCCCCCCCCGTCTCTAGCTTAAAAACTCCTCCAACCTATTAGCCATCTTCTTCCCCAGCACTGCTGCACCCTCCCCATTGAGGTGCAGCCCGTCCCTACGGTAGAGCCTGTAGCCGACCGCGAAGTCGGCCCAGTTCTCCATGAACCCAAACCCTTCTGCCTTGCACCAACTCTTTAGCCACTTATTCACCTCCCTAACCTCCCGTTGGCGCTCCTGTGTGGCTCGCGGGATTGGTAGTATTTCTGAGAAAACTACCTTGGAGGTCCTTGCCCTAAGCTTCCTACCTAGATCCCTGAAATCATTTTTAAGGACCCTCCATCTACCACTCACTTTGTCATTGGTGCCAATGTGGACCATGACCGCTGGGTCTTCGCCAGCCCCACCCAGTAACCTGTCAACCCGATCCGCGATGTGCCGGACTCGAGCGCCAGGGAGGCAGCACACCGTTCGGCGATCCCGGTCTTTGTGACAGATTTCCCTGTCTGTCCCCCTAATAATAGAGTCACCCACTACCAGGACCTGTCTAGCCTGCCCTACACTTCCCCCCTCCCCCTCATTACTGGAGCATACACTCCCCCGGCGGTCAGAGGATCTGTCGTGCTCCAATAATGCCGGTTCTGAACCAGCCTTCCTATACTTCTTCCCTCTATCCCTTCTAACTGTTACCCAGCTCCCTGCCTGTTCAGCCTGCGCTTCCCCACTAAGCTCCACCCCCAGTGTTGACCCATTGAGTGTCTGCTCGGTGAGCAGCAAACTCCGTTCCATGTTGTCGATGCTCCTCAGTACCGCTATCTGAGCACTTAGATCCAGGATTTGGGCTTCCAAGTGCACGATATGCTCACATCTCTCGCAGCAGTATGGATCCCTGAGCGGTAGCTCAGGGAATGCATACATTGCGCAAGATGTACACTGCACGGCTCCGGCCAACATGGACGTCATTCTAAATATGGGGATACAGTCAGTATATATGTACAAGTACAAAACACAATTATTTATATATAGGTGTATGGACGGGGATCAATTAGGGATGTGCAAGTGTATCGATTAGATATCGGCGCGGGATCAGTTAAGTATGGACGGGGGATCAATTAAGTATCAATTAAGTATGGACGGGGGATCAGCTGAGTGGGTCAGGTGGATTAATTAAGTATGGACAGTGTGTCAATTAACTATGGACTGGGATCAATAAGTATGGACTGGGGAAATAATTAATTGTGGACTAGGGAATCAATCAATTAATTATGGACGGGGGGTTTAATTAAATAGGATGGGGGGTAAAGCAAATAAATAGGTATGGACGGTGGGTCAATTAACTAAGGACTGGGGATCAATAAGTATCAATAATATCAATAAATATGGACTGGGGAAATAATTAATTGTGGTCTGGGGAATCAATCAATTAATTATGGACAGGGGTTAATTAAATATGGTGGGGGATAAGGCAAATAGATAGGGACTGGGGATGAGTAAAAGTGGACAAGGGGAATCTATTAAATAGGACAAGGGGGATCAATCAATTATGGGCTGGGGGGGTCAATCATTTAAATGTGGTCAGGCGGATCACTTTAATATGGACGGGAGGTGGTCGGGGATCAATTAAATGAGGACGGGGGGTCAATTTAATGTGGTCAGAGGGATCAGTTAAATATGGACGGGGGTGTTCAGGGGAATCAATTTAAATATGGACGGGGGGTGATCAATTAAATATGGACGGGGGGGTAATCAATTAAATATGGACTAGGGAATACAATACAATTACAATACAGATACAAATACAATACAGTACAGTACACACTTGGGTTCAGTAGGGCCGCTTATCGTGGCCTCCTGCCCCTCACTCACCTCCTCTAGGGACGCTGCTCGCTATCACAGCGCGCTCGACCCTCCGGTCGCCTCTTACCGGTCCTCCTGATCACCTCCTGGTCACTACCACCTGGCACCCTCGTCATGGCCGTCATGGCAACATGGCAACATCCTGGAAGCCACGGCAGACAGCGCTGGAGGCCGGAAGAGGAGGTGAGTATTCCGATCACCTCCCCTTGCCACCGCAATGCTGCGATCGACTACTTCGATTGCAGCATTGCGGGGGTTAATGTGCCGGGAGTGGTGTGGGACCGCTCCCTGCACATAGCACTGGGTGTCAGCTGTGACAGTCAGCTGACACCCAGCGGCAATTGCGCCCGCACAGCCTGTGTGCGGGCGAAATCGCCAGGGCGTATCAATACGTACCTGGTCCATAAGTCCCAGGGCACAGATACGTACTAATACGCCCTATGTCGTAAAGGGGTTAAAGGTGCCTCAGACTACAATAATATTGATTGCCCATCATTAAGAGAAAACCCTTTTTAACCTATTTCCTCAGCAGCCCATATTCATTTTTGCATTTTAATTATTTCCTCTCTTTTTTTAAATAATCATAACTTTTTTATTTTTGTACTGGCATAGACATATGAGGACTAATTTTTTAAATAATACTATTCATTTTACCATATACAGTAAGGGAAAAAAACAAAAAAATTCTAAGTGTAGTGAAATGCTGAAAAAAATGCAATTCAGCAATTATTTTGGGGGTTTTATTTTTCATTGTGTTATGTATTTTACTGTGATTACTTGTACTCTGTACAGCAATACATCAGTATTGCTGTATACAGTGAAAGTTACAGTTTTCTATGACACCCAGTCACAAACTGGATTTTACCAAAGAGATCACATGACAGGCACAGGGCTGACCTCGGCTGTCATAGCAGCCCATTAGCTCCCTGCGATCATATTGTAAGGGGGTTGATCAGCGTCCAAACTAATGTCCGGGCCAGATGGTGGTGCTTAAAAGGTTAACAACAGTGATTGGCGGGCTATTAAAGACAGATGTCGGCAGTATAATAGAGCAGGCATCTACTACTACCATAATCATAACAATCCGAGTAGTAAATTGAACACATAATTTACATTGCAGGTGAAAGCTAGAAAAACATATTCCAAAGACGAGTACAAAACATATGTGTTTTTCTTATTTTCCTTAAATGAATAAAAAAATAATGATAAAATGTTATTTCATTTAAGAAATAGTATATAGTCTAAAACTGTTTAATTAAATACTATGAGTCATGAAAATACGTGCCTGCATATGGCAATATGGGAGTTAAAATAACAAAAGTTTAGGCTTTGAGAATGCGGTGATAAAAATAAATTGCTGCATCTTTAGCACCCAAAGTACTGTATGTTGTGTTCTTAAAAGGGACCTATCACTGATCCTAACAGGTCTATTTTAATAAATGAAAAATAAAAAATAATCCAGAACTAATAATCACACCAATGAATATGGAGGGATGAATATAATTTAAGTTGAATAATTTTGTAAAATAATTTGTATTATATTATAAAAAATCCCATCCAAATATCCAATCATAAAATGCTTTCCAAAAAATATGCATGTAAAAGAAATAATGTACATACAAAAAGGGGATTAACCTTAAAGAAGTACTCCCATCAAAGTTTTTATCCTCTTAATACATTGCAATCATCATATTATATAGCACTGTGTACTTACAATTGCTCATTTTGCCTCTCTACCCAGTTAATTCTTCTCTTTTCCATTAGGTCTATGACATCACATGATAAAAACTGACTAGCTGAATCCTTCTAAGCTCTATGTAGAAACAGGAAGTACATTTTCCCTGTATAAGTCATGAGTGACTGCAAAAGTCCCTGGCAGGAGGGAGGAGGGAGCAACTGGGTCAGGAGTTTTAGAGGGGAATGATTTCTGCAGGGACAAGAGACTTCCTGTTTCTACATAGAGCAGAGAAAACAGAAGAATTAGCTGGGTAGAAGGGCAAAATGAGCAATTGTAAGTACACAGTGCCATATAATATGATGACTGCAATATAGTAAGAGGATAATAACTTTGATGGGAAGAGTGCTTCTTTAATGATATAGGAAACATTAGTTAATCATTGGCCAATGAGAAAAAAGAATAATGAATAAGCATGTAGAGAAAATATTGCTTACATCACAAAAGATATAATTTTATTTTATAATTTTATTTAATTAGTCAAGTTGGATGTTTAAACCACTAATTACTCAGATAGTCACCTATTATACAGCAAAAATTATGTGATTTAGCCGTTCATAGGCTTATAAGAAAATCTTCAACGGTAATTACGGTACTAAAGTATAAATAAAAGGTGACTAACATAGATGTCTCAATTAATATTGATATTTAATAGTAATCAGTTTATTCCCAAGTTTGTGAGTAGATGGTAGTAAGAAGATTCATTTACATGTATGTTTTCATTAGAAGCCGATGACTGTGTAAATGTTCATACAATACCATCAGTAAAAATGGTGGATCTCCGCTATTTAGTCACGATTCAACATATAATATGGAGCCATGCAGGGAGTATGAACTGAAGTCAGAGATCCTGCCAAAGAAGTAATTAGATTCTTTGTTGTTAGCTCACAATTCATGTTGTTACCCAGCCCTCCGTTCACCAAGAAATCACAAAAGCAAACTAGACATCATGGTCAACTAGTCAACAGGCAAGCCGACACTCATGAAGCTGCGGTCCATTCATTCGGGCCTTTCGGGAAAGCTAGATACTGTTCAAAGAACCCCTTGAGTCAGGGATCAATTCATATGATAAGCGGTCAAGTCAACATGTGTGGTCTTAGCTTAATGATGTCACTCCGACGTGTTTTCTCCATCGGGACTTTCTCACATTTTCTCGCTGTTTGATAAATGTGGTGCATCTTAAGATTTTACACTTAAGTTTAAAACGGTTTCTCAACTTTCAAAGCCACCTCCTTACTGGAGTGAGGTTGCGACTTTTAAATTTGGCTAAAACTTATTTACATAGCCAATAACAATCACATTTGAAAAGTGGCAAGAACAGCATACAACCACAAAAAGTAGCAAAAGATGTGCACCAACATATCTGACTTTTTGATGCCTGAAGTTGGACAAAAGTCGTGAAACATGTCCCTGGAGTTCAAAACAAAGGTGTTCCGGTACAAGTTTTTACTAAAACATACATTTACAGGTCTTAAAAGGTTAATACAACATAGCAAATAAAAGTAGATAGTTAGAGAAAAGGATTGAGGAAAATATATGTAATAAATATTGAAGACTGGGGGCATCATAGTTGCCATAGCTATTCACATAACAGAGATGCAAAAGGTAACTTATATCAGTAATTCATCATAAAATGAACAAAGAAAACAACCATGATTTACCACATTTCTCTGTTAAGGACAAGCCCAAATATTTCAGATGTCTAGGATGCTATCACTTATCCAAAGTTAAGTAAAAGAAGCGAAACCTAAACACGTGAGGATGAAGCAGTTAACGCTAAAATTTTATTGTTCTCTATGCAGCAAGGTGGCTCAGTGGTTAGCAATGTTGGTCCTTGGTTGGGGTCCTTGGTTAAAATGCCACCAAGGACAAGATCTGCAAGGAGTTTGTATGTTCTCACCGTGGTTCTGTTAGTTTCCTCTGGGTACTTCGGTTTCCTCTCACACTTTAAAAGACATACTGATAGGGAACTTACATTGTGTTTCCCGATGGGGACAGTGATTATAATGTCTAAAAAGTTCTGCAGAATATGATGGTGCTATATAAACAAAGCATAATAACTAAAATAATTCCACTAGATCATGATAACTAGTCACACACAATCTTACACGTTAGATTAGCTCAGTAATGATTAAATATAAAAGCACAGAAGTAAATTTCATAACTTTATAATGTGCAGAGCATTACTGACATTGTCTTTAACATGGAGTGTTCTTAACATTAGCTTTTCATGACATCTGCTTCTAAGATAAAAAAAAAGTATTACAATTCCTATTTTAGGCTATGTGCCCACGATGCAGAAATGCTCCGGATTTTTTCCTGAGCGTTTCTGCATGGGTGACGCCTCAGTCCGTTGTGAGCCCGTGTCTTACCTTGGGTGTTGGGGAACTCTGTATCAGGCCTTGTGATGGAGAGGTGGGATGCAGCCGTGGCCCGGGCCCAAACCCGTGCTCAGGGCTGTCACAGTTTAAAAAGAAGATGTTGTAGGCTCGTCCGGGTTGAGTGGCTTTATTTAACGACTATGCCACCTGTGGTGCCTGGTGAAGGGTCACCAGCGCCGCTGCAATCCGCCGAGGCCTGGTGTCGTGGCGGCCAAAGTTCTCACTGCTCCCCACAGGCGAAGCAAGGCCTCAGGGCAGGCAGACAGGATGGAGGGGGGGTAGTAGTGCGGGGAGTATGGACACCGCATCATGTGGTATGGCGCATAATGAACAGTCCGGAGGCCATAGGGGTGAACTTCCAAGGTTTTACTCACTTAGAGATGACAGCGGGAAGGCGACTCCCTGCTCCCCGCGGAGTCCTGCGGCTACCAGGGACGGGGGTCCAACTACCTCCGAGGAAGTCCAGCATTCAGTAATGACCCTACGCCAGAGTGTTCCTGCACTACAGACTTCACCCTTTCCCGTCTGTGCGTGTGTAGATAGGCCGGGTCTCCCTCTGAGCTCCTCTCAGGACTAGGGCACGGGTGGCAATTCCTCTCCATCTGATGCCCGGTGGGATCCTCAGGGCCTACCAGGCTTTCCCGTCCTGGACGTGGAGTACAAGGTCGGGTGTCGGGGGCCGGTACCCCTCTTGCAACTGGAATCCCTCTGAATAAATCAGGTAGGCGAGTACAGGTGGCGTACTCCGCTCCGTCTGCATCCTCCCCGGGACCCATTTGCTGTGGAGCCACACTCTAAAGCTCCCGGGCCTTCTTGCTCATGGTCCTCGACCGGGCTGAGATATTCATTATCTCCCGCCTGCCCATCATCCCAAGGCCTAGGGACTAGGGCCGTGTCTCCGTCCCCTGCAGGCCCACACAGGATCCACTTTCAGGGTAGGAGATCACAGTACATGTCGGCCAGTGTACTTGACTAACAAGGACCAGCACTAGGACAGTCAGAGAACAGGACGAGAACCGGACAAGCCAAGATGGCTTTCCATTAAATATTAGATTTTAAGTGTAACTAACTTGTAAGTCCTCCACCCTCACCCACTAACTGGTTCCTACCACTTTGTGTTCCCCAGTCTCCCTGTAACTAGGGGAGCAGCACCTAGTGCATACTAGCTCCCTCTGGTGGAGAAATGTGGTGTTCGATGCAAGGGCTGGGTCACAACTATCACACTGGCCTTACCTCAGAGGTACGCCCTGCTGCGCATTGGTGCCACAGATCCCAGAGGGGTGCATGGACAGATTCCTCCACAAGAGGCCCTCATAGCATTCACACACCTCCACCTTCCACCTCAGACCACCAGAGGGAGCCCGTTAGGGATATAAAAAGGGAAGGTGGAGCTAGGCAGTTGTAACATCCCTGGCGGCGTGCTTGCATAGTGCACCACCTCCCACTATGCAAGGTCGCAATCTTACCTGTCTGTCCAGTCTGCTATTCCTGCTCCAGTGCATGCTGTGTGCATGTCCCTTGACTGACTGCTTACGGCGGCGGCCCGGTTACTTCCTGATTCTTATAACTGCTGTGGGCGCACCCCTAATGCGTCTCCAGCCTATTGCTGTGAGTCACTGGATATTTAAACCCCCTCCACCCAGTAGGAGGGGCCTGAGCAACTCTTACCATCAGAGGGCTCCTTGCTTCTGTTGTGCCAGGTCCCATTCTGTCTCTTGCCTGTCCGCCAACCTGGGGGCTGTATTCCCAGGCCTGTCTAAACTATCTCTTAGCCTGTTTGTCCGCCTCTCTGTGGGCTGTATTCCCAGGCCTGTCTGAACTATCTCTTAGCCTGTTTGTCCGCCTCTCTGTGGGCCGTATACCCAGACTCGCTCCTGTATGTTGTTGCAGTGTCAGTTCCTGTCTGAACACTCTTCTAGCCTGTTTGTCCGCCTCTCTGGGGGCCGTATACCCAGACTCGCTCCTGTATCTTGTTGCAGTGTCAGTTCCTGTCTGAACACTCTTCTAGCCTGTTTGTCCGCCTCTCTGGGGGCCGTATACCCAGACTCGCTCCTGTATCTTGTTGCAGTGTCAGTTCCTGTCTGAACACTCTTCTAGCCTGCTTGTCTCTGTGTCAATACCTTCCATTTTCCTGCAGTCTCTGAACCTGCACCTAACTCCTACTTGTTGTCTCTGTACTTCTGTTGTTAGTTTAGAGCCCACTCGCTACTTCACTGTAAGTACCTTGTGTGTATCTGGTTCAGCTTTTCCCTTCCAGTCTGTTCAGTGTTAACAGAGCCCTGTCCTCTCTGCTCTGCCTTGTTCACCGCTCCGGCGGTTCCTCTCTGCTCTGCCTTCTTCACCGCTCCGGCGGTTCCTCTCTGCTCTGCCTTGTTCACCGCTCCGGCGGTTCCTCTCTGCTCTGCCTTGCTCACCGCTCCGGCGGTTCCTCTCTGCTCTGCCTTGCTCACTGCTCCGGTGGTTCCTCTCTGCTCTGCCTTGCTCACCGCTCCGGCGGTTCCTCTCTGCTCTGCCTTGCTCACCGCTCCGGCGGTTCCTCTCTGCTCTGCCTTGCTCACCGTTCCGGCGGTTCCTTCCTGCTCTGCCTTGCTCACCGCTCTGGCGGTTCCTCTCCACTCTGCCTTGCTCACCGCTCCGGCGGTTTCGCTCAGCTCTGCCTTGCTCACCGCTCCAGCGCTTTCGCTCCGCTCTGCCTTGTTCACTGATCGTGTGGTTCCTTCCTGCTCTGCCTTGCTCACCGCTCCTGCAGTTCCTCTCTGTTCTGCCTTGCTCACCGCTCCGGCGGTTCCTCTCTGCTCTGCCTTGCTCACCGCTCCAGTGGTCCCTCTCTGCTCTGCTTGTCTACCGCATCTGCGGTTCTGTTCCTGAATCCCAGTGTGTACTGGACCCTATCCAGCCAGCGTTCCAACCTGCTAGTGCCTCCCTGTCTTCACTCCAGCCGTGCTTGCCAGTATCCTCCTGCCTGCTCTCCAGCCATGCCTGCCAATACCCACCTGTCTGTATGCCAGCCTAACCTGCTTGTTCCTGCATTCACTGGTGTGGGTCAACAGCTGTGACCGGGGTCTGACCTGGAGTAGCACCTGGTCCCTCTGCTCGGTTCCTTCTTGGTTAACGGAGTCGTTAGCCGCCGTGCGACCTTGGTCGGATCGGGTAGATACTTAGTTACGCCCCTCCAGGCACTACTCGGTTCATGGTACAGTGGGATCACTTATCACACTCACGCCAGTCAGTCCGGGCGCGAGCGTAACAGCAGTGCAGTCTGAAGTCTTGAGTCGCAGTCTAGAGTCTACAGTCTGTGAGAAGATCAGTCTATGAGAAGTCTTAGTCTGTTGAGAGGAGCTCCTGCAGAAGCTAGCCTGCAGTGGAGCTCAGTCAGTCCTGCCCAGACTCAGAGAGCTCGAGTTAGTGAGCCTAAGGCGTGCCGACGCCAAAAGAGCGGTGAAGAGTAGCGAGGCCTACTGCCCGTGTGAAGCCTAGTGAGGGCCCCGAGCATGGCCGAAGGCGAGTGGAAAGAGAGTAACATAGGGGGCAGAGGAGCTTTACCCGCTCACCCCAAAACCATTTACCGGACACCGGGTCCGCGTCTGCAGGGATTCCTTACGCCCAGCAGAAACAACCGGAACCCCTGGCGAACTATATGTCCTAGGAACACCAAAAGCTGACTGTTATACCAGGGTCAGGAGTCACGGAGGCCCAAGAGACCGGGGAGTATTATCTCCAACAGAAGGCCCTACCACCAGGTCAGCAGGTGCAAGACAGAGACCATGTTAGGCCTAGCTCCAGGCAGGTCAGAAACTTATCAAGGAAAGGCAAGAAACAGGAGGCCCCACACCCGCTCACTGGGGAGAGTCCTGATATGCACCCCCCACCCTGAAGTACCCTGGACCGTGCCAGATACACCACCAGTAAAGGTACTGAAGTGAACTCCGGTGTGCGTGCCTATTCTTCTATTCCTCCTCTGACCCGGCTGGGTCCCCTCTGTCCTGCATCCCTACTCTTACGCTGCCCTGAGGCCCTGCTCCACCTGTGGGGAGCCGCACCAACTAAGCTACCTGAACACCGGCCTCAGAGGACTGTCGCAGCGCTGGTGATCCTCACCAGACACCACAGGTGGCGTCACGAACATTCCCTATCCCATATAACTTCCCCCCTTCTTTTAAGAGTGACCCCAGGGTACGGGCCCGGGAGCCGACCACCGCGACATCCCCCAAGGTCAGGCAACAACATGGCCCGGGCGCCGAGTAGTCCCCATCCCCTGGGCGCGTCACTGGCACCATTCCAGAAGTGTCAACTCTCGCTCTTCCAGGGCTCAAGTCACTTTGTTATGTCATGTGCTCGCTGCAAAATCAGCACTGGCTTCACGCTCCTCACCTTCTGACAAATCAGACACCAAGAGGAAGTGAGCGGCCAGCCGCAGTTCTAACTGCCTCTTGATGTCTGATCCGTCCAAGAGTAAAGCCAGTGCTGATTTTTGTGCAGGGATCACATGACATAATGTGACATGAGGCAGGAGAGTAAGTGCCTACACCGCTGGAACGTGGTCAGCATCAGAGGTAGAATTATAGTTATTTTACTGAGGTAAAATATGCTGACTTAGATGGGTTGACTGAGTAGTGTACACCCCCTTTAAATAACATGCAGCAGTGGTCATCTGACAGAAGAGACAGTCATGTCCGCAAATTGCAGATGTAGCAGGTTTTATGTGCAGAGTAAACCAGCACAACGGCTGCCTGCTAATGACATGCACTCACCTGGTCTACAAAACAAACCAGACTGATACATGCTACAATTTTTTTTCACACAGACCGTCGATTCATATGAAAAATCGTATGATGACAGATTATTTACGGAGTCAGTGTCCTGCCCATGCCCAACCGACAGCAAACATACAATCACCTGAATGAGTCATAAATGTTAAAATTATTTAAATAAATTTTACCCTTTCGCAATATAAGACATAAAAGTATGTCCTATGTTGGGTCTCCATGTACTCGAAAGCTGAGCCTGCTCCATACCTGGCAGATGCAACAGACGCCCCCTAGGGCCATGGGGTACTTGGTAGCTGGGCCGGTCCTTTTTGGGGTAGTCACGGTGGCAGTGACCCGGTCCATGGCCCATGACGGTCAACAAGCAAAGTTAATTGGGGGATAATGTTTTGGGGATAATGTTTCATGACGCCACACGTGGTATGCAGCTATAGGTGGCCGCCACTGCTGTTCAGATCCACTGGGGCTATTGGTGACGCAGCAAAGGTGGTTCAGCTCTCCACGGGCAGAGCCAGGCCTCAGGCCAGTAAAATAAGAGATTTAGGATGTTGGTGTTGTGCTGCAAGGCAGGCGACGCAGCAATTAAATAAAGGACACAGTGGGGTGCAGTCTTCAAGTTTTTACTCACAGTTCTTATGGTGTTCCAGGTTACAACTGCCAGATTATAACAGCCCACCGAGTCCTGTGTCCTCTGGGGAAGTGATCTAGCCAACTCTCAGATAACTTGGGTGCACTTGAACGGGACCCCCTTCTTGTGTACCTTCCCAGGCCGTCTCTCTGCGCAGGCTCTCGCCCTCCTGCCTTGCGCCTCACACACAGTATCCCGAGCCAGTGGCCACGGGCCTTGTTGGGTGACGTCCTTTCTGTCCCCTTTGTCCTATATGGCCACCTTTTCAGCGAATGTGTGTGGTTTTTGGCTATGGCACTTGAAGATACCGCAACCTCTGGTTTGCTAGCTGAGTCTTGCAGTCCTCCACTAGTCTGAGGCCGTTCCCCTACTGCCCTGATCCCTGCACGGTCAGCGTGAACTCGGGTGCCCGGGTGGACTCCGTACCTCCCATGCCCCTAGGATCCTCTCTCTCACTGGAGCCCTTCTCACTGCTCCGGTCTTCACTCTTCACTCTCCTACTGGGCCCCTCTGAATGGGCCCTACTCCTCCACGGTCCTCACTTACTGAACTCCTGCTCCTAGAACGGTTCTAGATGTTTTTGCCCTTCCTTTTATATTCTCTGTCATGTGACCCACGTCACCAGTTGTCACTCTACGTGGTTCCCTCTACCTTCTGTCCTTCCTTCAGTGCTCCCTTAAACTACTTCCTCCACCCACCTCCTCTACTAAGTTCCACCTTCCAAACAGGGACCAGGTCTGTGCTCCCCTTTAGGAGCAATCTGGACCTTTCCTAAAGGAGTGGTGTGGTGTTGGATGTGAGTGGGTGGGTCCCGGGTAGTGCTCCCTCCTTACCTGAGAGTGGGGTACCACACCTCTGGCTGAGATGCAATACCTCTGCTGCAACTGGACCTGCAGGGGCTCCACACAACCATCATTACACAGCCGGCATCTGGCTGTAACACAGCAACTGCACCAAGCCCTGATTGCTGTTGTTTTAGCATTTTAATATCACTGTAAATGATTGACAGCAGTATTTAAATTATGTAATTGCCAGATCGAACTTGCATCAGCTTCCATTTCCCCCTTCCCTCCCACAATGGGATTGCAGGATACCAATGGGTTGTCATTGCAGCTGCTATTTTTGTACTCCTGTGAAGCTCAGCCCATGGCCGGGCTTTAGAGAACATCACTTTTGTCTATATATTACAACACTCTAGTATTGCAATGTATAGAACAAGCGATCAGACAGCCCCCTATGGCAATAAAAAATAGAGTAAAAAAATCAAAAAAGAGCGAGCCCTCATCTTTTCTGCACCTACCTCTAACAGCCACAGGTGGAGCTCCGCCTGCAGCTGTTAACTTGTTAAACGCAGTTGCCACTCTGCGTGAGCAGCATCTAACGCACACCGGCAGGGAGCTGTGCTGTTCTAACTGCTCATTGGCACTGCCGCAATACGATTGTGGGACACCAATGTGTTGCCATGACAGCCAGGTGTCTGCTGTACCTGTCATCATGATACCCTTGCTGTGGCACTGCTCTGTATAGTACAAGTGGTCAGATGATCGCAGGTTCAAGTCCCCTAAGGGGACTAACAAATACAGTGGACAGTAAAAAAAAATATTTAAAAAAATCTGAAAATAAAAATATATAAAAGTTCAAATCACCCCCATTTTCCCCGATTAAAAATTGAGAAATAAAAACAAATGAAAAAATACGCATATTTGACATCACTGAATTCATAAAAGTCTGGTCTATCAAAATATAAAAAAAAATAATTTGATTGGTAAACGGCATAGGGAGAGAAAAAAAAAATCAAATGCCAGAATTGTGGTTTTCCACTGCCGCAACAACAATAAAAATATGTAATAACAGGAGATCAAAACATCTACCCCAAAATAATATCATTAAAAACATTGACTTAGGGGGCATAAAATAAGCCCTCAAACAGTGCCATATACCGAAAATTGAAGACATTATGGCTCTTGGAAAATGGTGACACGAGCAAATTTTTTTCTGTAATAATTTCTGAATTTTTTTCACCACTTTAGTAAAACAAAAACTTTGCATGTTTGGTATCACTGTAATCATACTGACCTATAGAATCATATTTCCAGGTCATTTTTATGGTAAAATGAACTCTTTTAATAAAAAACCCCATAAAACAATTGCTGAATTGCGCATTTTTGCTATTTTGCCACACTTGGAATTTTTTTCCCACTTTCCAGTACATCACATGATAAAATGAATTGGTGTTATTCAAAAGTGCAACTCATCCCGCAAAAAAAAGCACTTATATGGCTATGTTGATGGAAAAATATAAAAATTATGTTTCTTGGAATAAGTAAAGGAAAAATCTAAAAGCGCAAAAAAGAAAAATTGCACGGTCCTTAAGGGTTAATGTGAATATACATGTGTGTCTGTTATGATCTTCCCTTTCTCTCTCCCTCGAGTTTTCGTGATTCACGGGCACCTGCGCAGAAGATCACAGACTAGTGTATTCCGTGATCTTCTGCGCAGGCGCCGGTAAATCACGGAGACTCGAGGGAGGGAGGATCGTAGAGGGATTTCAACGCACAGGCGCGAGATTACAGCGCAGCAACAGGACTTTGTGATGTGAAGGGGAGGGGGGTACTATGATAATAAAGAAAGGAGGTGAGGATTCCTTATGGGCCCGAGGCCTGGAGCAATCATTACCATAAAGTCATAATATAAGATTTCGAAACATCAAAACTATTAATATAAGGCATACAGGTATAAATAGATTTACATTTCTATCACCTGCATGCCCATATTAATAGGTTAGTTACATCCCAGGGGGTGACAGATTCCCTTTAAATGGATAATGCCACCAACTTTCTGCTAGCCCATCTGAGAGCAGCATCACGTAGGGGCAGGGACCCAAATTCCACGGATGTATCATCTACTGGGCTGCTTGCTGCAGTTTTGATCAAAATCACTGTTTTAGCTGTTGCTGATCTATCAATTGTTTGAATACTGAGCTCTGTCTAATCCCGCACACACTACTGACTGGCAGCTTCCTGTGTACACTGTGCATAGGCAGAAAGATGCCGTCCAGTTTTGGGTCGGGGTTACACAGAGCTCGTAAATATGGGGTACTACATGCCAGCATGTTTACTAGTCCTCTAGTGATAGCCGTACTGGGCTGCTTTATCAGCAGGAGATTATGTTCACATGTCCAACAATTATCTGTTAGAATGGATCCAGGAGCAATCCGTTGACAAAAAAGTTGACCGGACACAACTTTTTTGTCTGGCTAAAAAAAAAATAATCATTTCAGCTGGATCTGTTTTTTAACATTGAGTTCTATGTAGAACGGATCCGTTAATTAGGCACCCGCTTTTCTTGCATTTTTCTTAAAAGGGATCTGTTTTTTGCTTACTGCATCTGTTTCAAATGGAAACAAATGGGTGGCTGTTTAATGGATCCGTGACATGTGAACAAAGCTTAAGTGATACATCACTGAAATCAGGGGCTCTGTCTCTATTAGCTGCTCTCAGATTAGGTAGCAAAAACTTGATGACTGATACCGGCCACATTCACACATTTAGCATTTGTTCGGTATTTTACCTCAGTATGTGTAAACCAAAACCAGAGGAGGAACAATCAGAGGGAAAGTATAATAGTAACACGTCACCACTTCTGCATTTTCAACCACTCCTGGTTTAGGCTTACAAATACTGAGGTAAAATACTGACCAAATACTGAAAGTGTGAACGTGGCATAGAGATTTAAAGTACAAACATACAGAAATCTGTGCCAGCCACATTATAGCCTTGAAAACCTCAAAGGTTATGTAGAGCTATAATACAATGGTAAACAAGAGCCCATAGTTAACTTTTATATGAGCTTTATTTAACTAAGGTGAAAGGTAGTTTAAGGCCATGGCCCCACTATCAGTATTTGGTCAGTATTCAGTCAGTATTTTTTCTCAGGAGTGGGAGCCAAAACCAGGAGTGGGTGATAAATGCAGAATTGGTGACTTGTTTCTATTATATCTTTTCTATGATTGTTCCTCCCTGGTTTTAGCTCCCACTCCTGAGAAAAAAATGCTGACCAAATACTGATAGTGGGGCCATAGCCTGAGGCTGCAAAAAAAAATCTTTGAGAAATCACTTCTATAGAAGCGCATTGGGTGGCTTAACATTTTATTAAAAATGTCTCCAGTCCAGTGACTTGGATATTGATTTTTTAATCACTTTTTTCCTCCATAAACTCATAATGACATTTCTTAAAAATCAATCATTAAAGTAGTGATTACTCTATGGTGAAAAAAAAGCACTACAAAAAGTCCAAGTGGAGCCCAAGCCTAATATTTTTTCTAATTCAAAGAAAGTCATTCAAATATGGGCACCACCCAATAATTTTGTTTTTTATGTCTTTAGAAAAATTTGTTTATTTCCTCATTGCGCAGCTAACGTTCAGAAAATAGCATAACTTGCTGTAGGCTATATTAACCTGTCATTCTTTCAAGATCAGTACATACAGTATGGGTGGCAAATTGTAATTTACTTCTGCTTTTGGCTACTAACGACGACATGGGAAAATCCCAGGGACTGAAAAAATTAGCAGAATTTGTTAAGAATTAAAGTAAAACTAAAAGGAGAGTGACTCCTTGTTGAATATATCATTTATACCGAGAGTATCAAAGGGTAACTATTCATTGAAGTATAAATTTGCGCTAGCGGTAGTGAAAAAGGAATCGGGAGAATGTGTTTTTTTTGTATACAGATAAAAACTTTTATTGAATGAGACAAGTAGAATTTAAAAGTATTCGTTAAAAGGCATCTTAAAAACACAGTGATACACAATGATATCAAAGGGGGGAGGGCCTAAATGAATAGACAATGTATAATTATTTAAATAATTAAATAAGTAGTTTAAATTAATAAATAAATAGATAGTTAAGAGATAAAGCACAATTTCCTCAGGTTCTTGAGGTAGAACGGTGAAATTCAAGAGCTGAGAGGTAGAGGCACGTAAACCTAGTAGGAGAGATAATAGGTGTTAGGTTTGATATATAAAGAATATATTGGGGTTGTTTTGGTTGTCTCTAGATTACCTACTGTGGTCCGTGGGTGTAGTCCTGGCCGCAGGTAGGGTGCTTTATGGACGATGTACTGTAATTGTGCCTGGGATAGAGGGCAATGGTACTTAGGGTAGAGGACAAATAATTAGAACTGTGGGTAGTGGTTTTTAGTACCAATTAATGACCAATTTTTGTTGTACCTTCTATTAGATTGGCGATTGGCAGGCTGCCAGAGGCTGGCAGTGCGGGTATCCTGCTGCCTTTCCTAGCCCGCAGCTATCTGCAGCTCTATACGCCACCATCTAGTGATCAGGGGTTTCATGCTGCCAAATCCTTCCTGCTCTGTACAGCAGTGTCTTGCAGTGCAGAAGTTTATTAGTTTCATTTCTGGAGTGTTGTTAACTCCCAGCAATGTACCTTGTTTAGTTACTACTGTGCATTTAACACACTAGTTCATTTCTTTCTCTGTGCTTAGCTGAACATTCCTCTGGGACTCAGCTGCTGCAGCTCCTCTGCAGTCCGGTGGACCCCGACGTGTCCTTTAAGTTTTGTGTTATTTTATTAAAGGACACGCCAGTGTGGCACCCTGCTGTGCACAGGTACCACAGGACCCAGGGTGCATGGACAGACTTCTCCACAAGAGGCCCTCATTACATACAAACACCTCCACCCTTCCACCTCATACCACCAGAGGGATCCCGTTAGGGATATATATATGGAGGGTGGAGCCAGGCAGCTCAGTTAGTTGGAGGGAGTCAGACAGAGAGAGAGTCTGGGAGCGTGCTGAGAGCAGCGAAGATGCAGCGCGTCTGCTGCCGTATTGAGGGGCCTGAGTGTGGCTGAAGGCAAAAAGGAGAAAGGAGAGAGGATTTGAGGGGGCATAGGAGCATCATAGGCTCACCCCGATATACAAACTGGACACTGGGTCCGCGCCTACCGGGTCCCTTTATACCCAGTAGGGATAACCGGCATCCCAGGAGAACTACAAGTCCCTGGCAGACCTGAAGCTAGACCCACACAGGACCAGGAACCACGAAGGCCCCAGCGTTACCAGGGATAGTGGTTGCCAGCAGAAGGTCCTACTACCAAGCGACAGGTGAAGGAACAGCATGACACATAAGCTAGGCCCAGTTGCAGGCTGGCAAGGAGCATACAGAGGAGCAGACACGGACCAGGAGGCCTTATATGCGCTCACTGGGGAGAAGTCCTGACGTGCACCCATCCTACTGAGTACCCTGGACTGTACCTGACATCCGCCTGCACTACAAGTCCCAGCATCACAACCCATCAAACTCCACACTGCCCCGGGGGCCTGCTCCACCTGTGGGGAGCAGAAACCCCTCAGCTGCCATCCCATCACCCCCCGGAGGTCTGTAGCAGCGCTGGTAAACCTTACCAGGTACCACAGGTGGCGTCACAAACTATTTATTTATTTTTATCCAAGTTACAATTCCCCTTTTGGTTGACCGCCCTGGGCCATGGACCGGGCCAGCCACTGTGACCTATCCCCCACCAGCATCCAAAGGCCCGGCAGCCGAGTACCCCATTGCCCTGGGGGCACGTCAACTTCAGCCGTCACGAACAGGATTTCGTGCCCGTTGCAGCGAACAGGATTCCGTGCCCGTTGCCACCGGGTACTGTGCGCCTTAAAAGACTGTAACACTTACTGTGGTGAAGATTTCCCGCCATTCCAGAGGTTTCCCGCCATTATCCGCCATTTTCCTGTCATCGCGCGGGAAGAAGAGGGGCGTAACCGCGGGAATCGGAGAGGCGTAACCGCTGGAAGCGCGCAAAGCTCAGGCCCCGCCTTGCGCCATGATGCCGAACCAGGAAGTGTCAGGTCCTAGAAGGAGACCGTTGTCAAGCGCACGCTCTGACGTCAGCCGCGAGGGAGACGCAAGGTCGTGGAAGGAAACCGTCGTCTGCGGAGCTGCGGCCTACCCGATCCAAGTAAAGAAGGTAGGCTACGGTTTACTAGGGGGGCGCAACCATGGCCGATGACCAGCAAGCCGCTGGAGCATCAGTTAATGCTCCTGATGCCCAACTTGCGCCCGGAGCTGCACAGGCCGGAGCGGCCGCCCCACCAGCAGGGGTCATGACTCCGTTGATACTCATGGCCCTGCTGTATATCCCTGGAGTGAAATGGCTTCCCCAGTATGATGGCAAACCAGACACCCTGTCTGGGTTCAAGAGAAAAATATGCGGTGTACTGGATATGTATACTATGACTGGTAAACAGAGAGCCGCTGTTGTGCTGGGACAATTGACTGGTGCCGCAGAGCAGGAAGTTGAAACCTGGCAGCCGCAGACCAGGAGTCAGTATCCATTATCTTTAAGAGACTGCAAACTGTCTTTGAAAACCGCACTGAGACAGATCTCCGGATGAGGTTCTACCACTGTACCCAGATACCTGAGGACAGTATCCGGGACTATGTCTGGCGCTTACAGGAAGCCTTGTGGGCCCTGAAAAAGGTTAGTCCAGCCAGCATACAAGATGAGAATAAAATGCTGACAGAACAGTTCATCCGGGTGTTGAGGTCCCAGGAGGAGAGCAGAACCGTACAGTGGTGGGCCTTAGATCATCCAGATGCCACCTTTGACACCCTGAAGGACATTGCTATTAAGGGTCTACAGCCCCTGGAAACATAATGGACTGCTATTGTGACGCCCTCCCTGAGCTGCGGAGTTACTCGGAGCCGGATCGGTGTAAGGGGGGAATGCAGTCGTGGCTTGGACCCGTTCCGTGTCCAGGGCTGTCACATAAAAATAATGGGCTTTCAAGTAAGAGTGGTATTTCGACTACGCCACCTGCGGTTTCCGGTGATGGACACTAGCGCTGCTTAAGTCCATTGAGGCTGGTGTTACGGGCAGCTAAGATGGGACGGCTCCCCGCAGGCGGAGCTGGCCTCAGGGCAGTGTGAGAAGGAATGGTGGGTGCAGTGCCGCACAGGAAATAACAGGCTGAGGCGGTGGGTGAAGTCATCCGGGTTTTTACTCACTTTCAGATCAATTTTCAGCCGCAAAGATCCTCTCTGCTACACACGGTGTACTGCGGCCACCGGGAAGGGGGTTCAGCACTTCCCAGGTAGATCAGGAGCACCTGTCGAGACCCCTCTGGTGTGTGTTCCTCTTGACGCGCCCCCTGGGCCGTGTGTGTAAGGGAATACCCGGAGATGGGTCTCTGTAACGCTAGGGGTTGTAGTCTCCGTGGCGGCGACCCGTTCCCGTGGCTCAGGGTGGTCAAACCAGTGGCGGATCTGTTTACTTGATTTTGTAATGTTTAAATGTCTGACTACGCCACCCGTGGATTGCGGTCACTGAGAACTGCCGCTGCGGGCAGACCTCTGAGACTGATGTTGTGTGCGCAGCAGGGGGTAGTATAACTCCCCATGGGAGGAGTATAGCTTCAGGGCAGTGAGTGCAGATGGTGGGGGTGATGGTGCGCGGGAGCAACAGTAATGACTCAGAGTCCAGTGATGCAGTCCAGGGTCTTTACTCACAGTTTTACACTCCAAGCCACTTCTGCAGGTAATGGCTGCCCTCCTCGTGCTGTGCTCACCAGGTGAGGGGCTCGGCCAACTCCCAGGTACCTTTGGAATGCTTTTCAGGACCCCCTTCATGTGTCCTTTCTCTGGCCTGTCATACACCACCATTGACCACGTTTCTGTCCAGCTGCCTCGAGCCTTGTCGGGCAAGCGTATGTTCCATTTCCCTGGGTCCTATATGGAGCCTTCCTAACGGGTGTAGTGAGGGGCCGTACACATACAATGCCACAGCCTCCGGTTACTAGCTGAGGGTAGTTGCTCTCCTCCACTAGATGAGGGATCCGGTTCCCTTTCTTGGCCTGACCCCCCTACTCTGGTAGCGGCAGGCGTGCGGTGGCGCCTGGAGAGTCCGCACCCTTGGGGTCCCTTCACTCCACTACTGGAGCCTCCTCCATCCTCTCCTCTCCTTTCTTCTCCTCCAGGCCCAGGCCTTAAGACTTGGCCTGCCTGCGGAGCAGAGCCCATGCAGAGCCCTTGCTCCCAGACTTCTTCTCTCTCTGCTCTCTCCCACTTTTCTCTCCAGTCCTGGCAGGGCCTCACAGGCTAGGCCCGCCTCCAGAGCAGAGCTCCACAGAGGCCCTGCTCTGTCACTTCTTCCCTATGACTGAACACTGTCTCTAAGATGGCTCCCACCTTTTATACTCCTACTTTTCAGTGCACCCAGAATCTACTCTCCCCACCCACACACTACCGGGTTCCCCCTTTCTAGGTGTTCCCTCCCCCCACTCCAGCAAGGGACAGGGGCAGTTGTGCTCACTCTTGGGAGCATGGTCGCCCTGTCCCCTGGAAATGTGGTGTAGTGCATGTGGGTGTTAGGGTCCTGAGCCACACTCCATCCTTACCTGGAAGTGAGATATCACACCTCTGGGTGAGATGCAATACCTCTGTAGCGACCGAACCCTCGGGGCGCTACACTCTCCTTTGTAAGTTCTCCCACTAAGTCTTCTCCTGACTGTGTGTGGTTCGAACCTGGTGTAAGGCCGGGTCCCACTGGATAAACGCAGTGTAAGGGATACAGGTGGCGTATGCCGCTCCGTCCGTATCCCCCTGGGATCCACTAAGCCTCCGGGCTTTTCTGACTGAGACGTGAAGTAACAAAGTCAGATATCGGGGCCGGTCACCCCTTTTGCAGCAGGAATCCCTCTGGCTAGGCCAGAATAAAGAGTACAGGTGGCGACTCCGCTCCGTCCGTATCCCCTGGGATCCTTTTGCCTGTGGAGCCTATCTCCTCTGCTCCCCTCCGAGGCCTTCTTAGGTCAGGACCTTGACCGGGTAGAGACAGCGGTTAACTCTAACCCGCTCCTCGTCTCAAGGCCAGAGTACGAGGACCGTGTATCTTCAGCCAGCTACAGACTCTTGCTGGATCCCGACCGAAGACCACAGTCAAAGACCTTGAACTTAAGATGGCCGAAGATTAAATATGAATCAATAAGTGTTTCCTAATAGTGTGTCCTCCACTCTCACCCACTACATGGTTCCCCCTATCTTTGGTTTCCCCCATCTCCTCTATCCCGGCCCGGGGCAGCACTCTGGTGCATTTAGGACCCCTACAGGACAGGAGTGGTGTAGTGTTGAGTGGTGAAGTGTTGTCCTGAGAAGTGCTCCATCCTTACCTGGAAGAGGAGATACCACACCTCATCTGAGGTGCAGTACCCCTGTGGCAACTGAACCCTCAGGGGCACCACATTCCCCCCCGGTGAAACACAGCATGTCCGCGGGCTGCAATAGAGTAAAGAATAGGTACAGACTAGTGTTGAGCCACCACCGTAGTGTTCGAGTTCGGTTCGGTTCAAACTGTTCGTCGAACACCTTCGAACACCGTTAAAACCAATGGCAGGCAAACAAAAACACATAGAAACACATAGAAAACACCTTCAAAGGTGTCCAAAAGCTGACAAACTGCTCAGAAGACATAACTAACACATGAAAAAGTGACAAGTACATATAGTCATGCGAAAATAAAAGAGGTGGAGGAGTAAAAGGAGGGGGAGACACAGATATAGGCATGTCATGCCCTTCTAAAATCCAAAAAGTGAGAAGCCGACACGGCCAGTCCGCTCCTGCCCGTGCCACCTCCGTGTCGCCGGGTTTGTGCCAGAGCCGCGGTGAACCCTGATGGCCAGCCCCCCTCTCCCAATACTGGTGCCTGTCCGCTGGTGGGTCGAGCGAGCCCCCCTGTGGTGGAGGCAGCTCTAAGCTTTTTAATTTAAATTGTCTCTCTAATTTGAATGAATACACTTTAAATCCATTTACAAGGATCTATTGGAGGGCAAGTCTCATGCCAGCAGCCGCGTAATTCCAGCTCCAGTAGCGTCCACTAAAGCTGCTGCAGTTAAAAAGCTTTTATAAGGATCGAGCTCGCCTGTCCACCGCAAGGCATCCTACTGCCAGTCCCAGCCCCTATGCCTTGGGGTGCCTCCTGATGCTCTTCACTGAGTATCCCATGGTCCCGAAGCATTTGCTTTGAAAAAATTAAGTGTCTAAACTACAAGTGGTGTAGCTTGCTTAACAGCCGGGATAATCCGCTGACTAGCAGACACTGCTACTAGGCACAAAGTATTTCCTGGGCTAGATGCAGTTAAAAATTTGTAATTAGATACTCTCGTTGGATGCTGAGAAAGCATTCCATAGAGTCTCCTGGCACGCCATATATGATTCTCTTAAAAAGCTTGGGGTAGGGGTCTAGGGGACCCTTTTATAGCCAAAATCACGGCCCTGTATCACAATACGTCACCTAGGCTGAAGATAAATGGAACTGTAGCACCCTGAGGGCTCGGTTGCTACAGAGGTATTGCACCTCACCCAGAGGTGTGATATCTCACTCTCAGGTAAGGATGGAGTGTGGATCAGGACCCGACACCTGCATGCATTACACCACATTGCCGTGGGGCAGGGCGACCAATATGCCTCTGAGATGGGCACGACAGTCCCTGTCCCTGGCTGGAGTGGGGGGAGGGAACACTGAGGAAGGGGAACCCTGTAGTGCAGGAGCAGGGAGGAAACAGTTCCTGGGTGCATTGAGAAGGGAGTATAAAAGGTGGGCACCATCTTAGTTCAGTGCAGAGAAGTCTGAGCAGAAGTGGCAGGGAGCAGGGGCTCTGCATGAGCTCTGCTCCGGAGGCGGGCCTAGTAACAGAGGCCCAGGCCTGGAAGAGGGAGAAGGAAGGAAGAGGAGCGGAGAAGGCTCCAGGAACGAGGAATGAAGGGATCCCAGGGGTGCGGACGGGCGAGTCGCCACCGCACGCCCGAATCCACCTGCGTGGAGGGGTCAGGCCAAAGGGGGAGACCGGTCCCCGAAACTAGTGGAGGCAGGAAACGACCCTCAGCTAGAAACCGGAGGCTGTGACATTTTATGTGGCGCAGCCCCTCGCTACACCCGCTAGGAAGGCACCACATAGGGTCAGGGAAACTGGCGCCAAGTTTACCAAGAGGAGGCCCGAGGCAGCCGGACAGAAGGGTTGGTAAGAAAGGCCAGACAAAGGACACACAAAGGGGGTCCTGTGAAGCGCTCCAAAGTTATCTGGGAGTTGTCTGAGCCCCTCACCTGGTGAGCACAGTACGACGTGGGCAGCCGTTACCTGCAGACGTGGTCTGGATAATAAGAACTGTGAGTAAAGGCCCTGGACTGCATCACTGACTCCGTGTCGTTACTGCTGCTGCCCTGCACCATCACCCCCATCCTCCGCATACACTGCCCTGAGGCTATACTCCTCCCGTGGGGAGTTATGCTACGCTCTGCTGCACCCACAACACCAGCCTCAGCGGTCTGCCCTGCAGCGGCGGTTCACTCTGACCGCAATCCACGGGTGGCGTAGTCGGACATTTAAACATCAAAACCACATAAATAGTTCCGCCACTGGTTTGACCACCCTGAGCCACGGAACCGGGTCGCCGCCACGAAGACTGCAACCACCAGCATCCACCAAAAAGGGTCCGGCTCCGGGTGTCCCAAGGCCCAGGGGGTGCATCAGAACATTTTCATCACCTTTCACAATCACCAATGGGACAAGGCAGGGATGTCCTTTGTCCCCTCTCTTATACATCCTAGTGACGGAGCACCTGCTCTCATCAATTCGCCATAACCCCAATATTAGGTGGATTGAGGTGGGAGGCACCGAGTACAAGTGCCCTCTATTTGCTGATGATGTCCTAGTATATATCACTCAATCACATATATCCATCCATGCTGTTATGGCTGAAATAGATCACTTTGTTACATGGTCAAATTTTAAAATCAATGCAGCGAAGTCTGAGGCCCTTGATGTCTCCCTCCCCAAATCCATATAGGATTCCATCCAGTCCAACTTTCCCTTTGCCTGGTCCTCACAGGGTATCACATACTTAGGAATTCCTATTCATAGAGACCTCTCCCATCTATGTAATCTTAATTTTGGGCCCTTTATTGAACAACTCCATACAGACCACGGTTGGCAAGTTAGAACTGTAAGATTCACTACGTGAACCACTGGTGTTTTGTGGAAAAGCACATGTACACTGCGTTCCAAATTATTATGCAAAAAGTGTTTAGGAGTGATAAGGGAAGAATTTGTTTGTTTGTCAGTTAAACTCATTGATGGTGATGTGTGTCAGGGCTCTTTATATCACTGTAAGCAATTGCAGACACCTGTGCTAATTAGTTTGGCAGGTGTGTCCAATGAAAGGCAAGACTACTTAAGAAGGTTGTCTCACATTATTAAGCAGCCTACATTTTCTGCCAAAATGGGAAAGAAAAAGGATGTGTCGGCTGCTGAGAAGCAACAAATTGTGGAGTGTTTAGGTCAAGGCATGACTACAATCAACATTGTGCGATGATCAGGATGAAGTGTCTTGGCAATCAAGAAGTATGTAGCTGATTCACAGTACACACGTGTGCGTGCTGATAAGGGCAAATTGAGGACTCTTTCCTACAGGCAATTACGTCAGGTTGAAAGAGCAGCGGCAAAAAAGCCTTGTCATAGCAGCAGACAAGTTTTTGAAGCTGCTTGTGCCTCCAACGTCCCCCGAACAACAAGACGCAGGGTCCTTCAGAGGTTTGCAGCTGTGCATACGCCATCCTGTCGACCTCCTCTATCCACTTCACACAAGCAGAAACGGCTCCAGTGGGCCAAACATTACATGAAGACTGATTTCAAAACTGTTTTGTTCACGGATGAGTGCCGTGCAGCGCTCGATGGTCCAGATGGATGGGGTGGAGGATAGCTGGTTGATGGACACCCCACGCAAACATGGCTACAGCGCCAACAAGGAGGAGGTGGAGTAATGTTTTGGGCTGGAATCATGGGGAGAGAGATTGTCGGCCCCTTTAGGATCCCTGAAGGCGCTCAAGATGAACTCCATAATGTATGTGGATTTTCTCAAACAGCTCTTCCTGCCATGGTTCAAGAAGAAGAACCATGTATTTCACAGCAAGATCATTTTTCTGCATGATAATGCACCATCTCATGCTGCACATAAAACATCTGCATCTCTGGCTGATATGGGCATAAAAGGGGACAAACTTATGGTGTGACCCCCATGCTCCCCTGACCTGTACCCCATTCAGAACCTTTGGAGCATCATTAAAAGGAGTGTCTATGATGGCGGGAGGCAGTTCACATCTAAGCAGCAGCTCTGGGAGGGTATTCTGTCCTCATGCAAAACAATTGAAGCAGAAACCATCCAAAACCTGACAAATTCAATGGACGAGAGAGTTCAGAAGCTCCTTTCGAACAAGGGGTCCTATGTGAAAATGTAACATCACCTAGAATAAAGTTTTGAGTTGAAAACTGTTTGATTTCAGTTTCTAACAACCTGCTAATGCTTATAATTTCAAAAATGACCATTTTTTTGGTCTTTATTAAAATGAAAAGGTTGATCGAAAAGTTTCGGGGATCTAAGAGTGTGGCAACCCAGTAGTCATGATTACTTCGAATTCTGACAATATGAGGGTCATGCTGCAGGTAGTGCAGCAAGAAGGCACTTATGTGTCTTGCGCATCTCGGAGCCCCAAAATTATTTTCCGGGCTAGATGCAGCTAAAAATTATTATTAATTTTAAATCTGGTGAAGCTTTATTATAGATGGCCTAATAGGATCAGTGCTGCCCACTGCTACAAAGCCCAAATTATTTTCCAGTCAAGGTACAGATAAACATGATTAGTAATTTTAAATCTGGTGGAGCTTATTATAGATGGCCTAATAGAATCAGTGCTGCACACTGCTACAAAGCCCAAATTATTTTCCAGCCAAGATACAGATAAACATGATTAGTAATTTGAAAGCTTAAAACGGTTGGTAGGGTGATTTTAACCAATCATCAAGCTTTTACTCTCCCCAGGATGACACAGGGGTAGAAAAGTCGTTTCGGATCCATGATTTGTTCATCCTTATGAACGTGAGTCTATCTACATTATCAGTGGAGAGCCGCGTGCGCTTATCTGTCAGCACACCACCAGCAGCGCTGAACACACGTTCAGACAGAACGCTGGCTGCGGGGCATGACAAGATCTCCAAGGCGTAAGTGGCTAGCTCCGGCCATTTATCCAGATTGGAAGCCCAAAAAGAACAAGGGTGCAGTGACACAGTCGTGGCTTCAATGTTTACTTGGAGATACTCCTGTACCATCGTCTCTAGGCGTTGACTATGTGTCAGACTTCTTGTCTCCTGTGGCCTTGCAAAGGATGGGCTAAAAAAGTGGTGAAATGATTCCGCAAAATTGATGTTACCAGCAGATACTGTGGTTCTGTTACGGTTTGAGTGCTGAACACTTGACGGTCCCACGGTTGGCAAGTTGGAACTGTGAGATTCACTACGTGCACCACTGGTATTTTGTGGAAAAGCACATGTAAGATTCTGCAACAGTCTCTGCTGATACTCCTGCATGCGTGCATCCCTTTCTATGGCAGGAATAATTTCTGCAAATTTACTTTTGTACCTGGGATCTAACAGTGTGGCAACCCAGTAGTCAGGATTATTTCTAATTCTCACAATTCGAGGGTCATGTTGCAGGTAGTGCAGCAAGAAGGCACTCATGTGTGTTGCGCATCCAGGAGCACCAAGTCCCTGTTGTGTTGGTGGCGAGGTAACAATCATGCTTCCTTCCTCTGTCCTCTCCCCCCAACCTCGCACAACAGAAATGTGATCAAGGTCTCCCTCATCTGATGAGTCTTCCATCAGTTCGTCCTCCACTTCTTCCTGGGCTCCTGCACCTTCCTCACTAGTTTGGCTGCTACCATGCGCCCTGGTAAAACCATCTCCCCCACCCTCACATGCCTGCCGCCTTGGTGCTGCCGACCGTCTGGACCTTGCAGATGTTAGCCCTTCTGCATACAACTCCTCCTCCTCTACTTCCTCCACCTCCTCTTGTGCCACCACCTGACTCCGAATTCTGTTTAACATGTGCTCCAGCATGTAAATCACCGGAATAGTCATGCTGATAATGGCATCGTCAGCACTAAACATCTTCGTCGCCATTTCAAAACTGTGCAGAAGGGTGCATAGGTCCCTGATCTGAGACCACTCCTCCAGCGTGATTTGCCCCACCTCTGAATCTCGTTGGCCCAGGCTATACGTCAGAACGTATTGCACCAGGGCTTGTCGGTGCTGCCACAGTCGCTGCAACATGTGCAGAGTTGAATTTCACCGGGTAGGCACATCGCATTTTAGCCGGTGAAGTGGCAGGCCCAACGACTTCTGTAGAGATGTAAGTCGCTGAGCTGCGGGATGCGAACGGCGGAAGTGAGCACACAGCGACCGTGCCCTCTGCAGAAGGCCATCTAGTCTGGGATAGTGGGCTAAAAATTGCTGGACAACCAGGTTCAACACGTGAGCCATACAAGGCACGTGTGTGACATTGCCCCGGCGAAGGGCCGCACCCAGGTTTGCAGCATTGTCGCACACGGCCTTCTCTGGTTTCAGGTCCAGTGGAGACAACCATTCATGAAATTGGTTCTCCTGAGCTGACCACAACTCCTCAGCTGTGTGACTCACATTTCCCAGACATTTCAATGTAAAAACCGCCTGATGACGTTGAGCCCTACTGCCAGCATAGTAAGGAGGTGTGCAGGATCCCTTCTGCGCAGTTAAAAAGCTTGTGGCATGACCAGACAGGCTTTGGGTGCAGGTGGAAGATCGAGAGGAGGTTGAGGAGGCAGAAGCAGTGGAGGAACTTTGACATAAAGAGGATTGACGCACAACTCGTGGGGACGGCAAGACTTGGACAGCAGCCCCTTGTCCTGCTGTCACCATAGTTACCCAGTGCCCAGTCAGCGACATGTAACGCCCCTGTCCATGCCTACTCGTCCAAGTGTCTGTGGTGAAATGCACCCTGTCACACACAGAGTTTCTCAAAGAAGCGGTGATGTTGTGTGCGACATGCTGGTGGAGCGCAGGCACACCTTTCTTTGAGAAGTAGTGCCGACTGGGCATCTGGTACTGGGGCACTGCGACGGACATAAGGTCTCGAAAATCCTCTGTGTCCACCAGGCGGAAAGGCAGCATTTCTGTAGCCAAGAGCTTGCAGATGGTGAAATTCAACCTCTTAGCTTTCTCATGGCTAGGAGGAAATGGTCTTTTACTTGTCCACATCTGAGGGACCGAGGGCTGGCTATTGTGCTTAGACGGGGTTGATAAGGGTGTCCCCGGCAAACTGCCGGTCTGTGAGGAAGATGCAGGCGGACATGTTAGATTGCCTTGATCCAAAGGTGGTGCTATCGATGTCGGACAGCGCTCAACACCAGCTGGTGTTACCACCTCCAAAGAAAATGATGACCTGCCAATCACGCTGGCTGTTGCGGGTAAAGAGGTGGCAGGTCTGCGCCCCAAAACAGGTGTGACTGCTGTCCCCCCAGTCACAGAGGATGAAGAGGCCGCGGATGCACAAGATATGGCAGACGGTGGTTGGCCCGGCCGGCTAGGCCGCATTGTAGCACACTGAGCTTCCCACTGCAACTTATGCTTCATGTCCATGTGCCGGTTCATGCATGAAGTACTCAAACTATGTATTTTTTGGCCTCTACTTAGCTTTTGCTGACAAATGTTACAGATAACACGAGTTGGGTCATCTTTATCGATCTGAAAAAATGCCCAGGCTATGCAAGGCTTAGCACCCATGCAACCTGAAGAGCCACCACGACTTGTGGTGAGAGGCAGAGTTGTGTTTGAGGATGCAGTTGTTGACGTGCTTCCAGTACTACGTCTCTGTCCAGGAAGGCGCAACCTGACCTCGTCACTAGCATCTTCCTCCACCTCCTCTGCTGACCTCATCTCTTGGCTGACTGTGGGTTGACAGTAAGTGGGATCTCCAACCTCATCATCATCACCCTGTGCGTTATCACACCCGTCGTCCTCAGAGCCAACCTGTTCCTGCCCTGACAAAAAACTAAAGTTGTCGCTCCAATCAGGTATTTGAGTCTTATCATCGTCTTCCTCATTGTCTCCACCAACAGGAGTTACAGTTTGGGAATGAGGGTCTACATTATGGTCAGAACCTTCTGCGTCTGGTCCTGGATCCGACTCATAAAGATTCTGGGCATCAGTGCAGATCATTTCCTCGTCTGGATTCACAGAAGCGCTGGAGTCGACCTCTGATTCCCAGGCTATAGTATGAGTAAACAGCTCTGCAGACTCAACCATCTGTTCTACCTCATACTCAGACGGGCAGCTGGAGATTTGGGAGCTGTGAGGAAGCAAGTGCGATTGGGGTGACACCTTTGAGGACTGGAGTATTTGTGATGTTGAAGTTGATGTGGAGGAGAGCCCACTTAAAGGAGCACTTGATATCCGTTGAAGCACCTGCTGTTTTTGTGCCTCATCTGGAATTTGTAGCGATTGGTGTGGCCGTAAGAAAGGGATCTTATCACATTGTCCGCTAAAAGAAGTAGACATTTTAGTTTGGCTGGAAGATGGTCTTTCTTCTGCAGATGTTACTGTTGCTTTAACACCTACCCCACGGACACAACCTTTTTTCCCCTTCCCAACACGCCTATTCCCCTTTCCACCAGCAGCAGGCCTTTTTCCACTCATTTTGGTGGTTAACTAATTCACAACTCTGGAGTTGTTTGCACAAAAAAACAATGGATGGGAACCGAGCAGAGCTGAGAGGCCAAACTGTGGTATTAGGCCAAAACTATTGGCTGGGTTAGATGCAGAAAAAAATTATATTCAATTTGCAACCTGATGGAGGTCTGTATAGATGGATTAATAGAACAAGTCCCACACACAGCTAGAAGCCCAATATTTTTTCAGAGGTAGATGCAGAAAAAAATATATTCAGTTTGCAACCTGATGGAGGTCAGTATAGATGGACTAATACAACAAGTCCCACACACAGCTAGAAGCCCAATATTTTTTCAGAGGTAGATGCAGAAAAAAATATATTCAGTTTGCAACCTGATGGAGGTCTGTATAGATGGATTAATAGAACAAGTCCCACACACAGCTAGAAGCCCAATATTTTTTCAGAGGTAGATGCAGAAAAAAATATATTCAGTTTGCAACCTGATGGAGGTCTGTATAGATGGATTAATAGAACAAGTCCCACACACAGCTAGAAGCCCAATATTTTTTCAGAGGTAGATGCAGAAAAAAATATATTCAGTTTGCAACCTGATGGAGGTCTGTATAGATGGATTAATAGAACAAGTCCCACACACAGCTAGAAACCCAATATTTTTTCAGAGGTAGATGCAGAAAAAAATATATTCAGTTTGCAACCTGATGGAGGTCTGTATAGATGGATTAATAGAACAAGTCCCACACACAGCTAGAAGCCCAATATTTTTTCAGAGGTAGATGCAGAAAAAAATATATTCAGTTTGCAACCTGATGGAGGTCTGTATAGATGGATTAATAGAACAAGTCCCACACACAGCTAGAAGCCCAATATTTTTTCAGAGGTAGATGCAGAAAAAAATATATTCAGTTTGCAACCTGATGGAGGTCTGTATAGATAGATTAATAGAACAAGTCCCACACACAGCTAGAAGCCCAATATTTTTTCAGAGGTAGATGCAGAAAAAAATGTATTCAGTTTGCAACCTGATGGAGGTCTGTATAGATGGATTAATAGAACAAGTCCCACACACAGCTAGAAGCCCAATATTTTTTCAGAGGTAGATGCAGAAAAAAATATATTCAGTTTGCAACCTGATGGAGGTCTGTATAGATGGATTAATAGAACAAGTCCCACACACAGCTAGAAGCCCAATACTTTTTCAGAGCTAGATGCAGAAAAAAATTATATTCAATTTGCAACCTGATGGAGGTCAGTATAGATGGACTAATAGAATGATGCTATGCCCAAAAGATTTTACTTCACTAGGTGCAGTAAAAAAATTGGTATTCTATACATAGGTGGTATATCTTGCAACACAGATAGGCTACTCCACTGACTAACACACTCTGCAATAGGCCAAAAAGGATTAGCTTTGCTAGATTCAGCCAAATGCTGTGAAAAAAACTTGCACAGCACTGGCACAGACCTGCCTGGCAAAAACTGATAGGAACTGATGTAACCTAGTCCTGAAAAGGACTCCAATTACAATTAGTCTTTACTCCTACAATCTATCTATTTAAGAGCACAGACCTGCCTGATAAAAGTCGTAGGAAATGCTGTAACCTAGTCCTTAAAAGGACTGCAATCACAACTATTCCCTACTCCCAAGCTATCTGTAGATTTGTGCGAAAATTGGCTTGAAATTAACAAGGTATAGCACACACAGCAACAGCGGTGCCGTCTAACACGCAGCTGCAGCAGTGAGAAAATGGTGGCGACGGGGAAAATGGCTTGGTCTTATAGGGCAAGGACATGTGACATACACTGCCAATGACACATGTCCTTGCTTGTGTGAAAAAAAGCACTTCGCTCCGTGTGTGCGCTGCTGATAGGCTGACAGATTGCACCTCCCCACTGCAAATGCGGGAAAGAGAAAAAAAAATGGAGTTCTTCATTGTTCCTGCAGAGATCCATCCCCTGCCCCTCCCCCCATCCCGCTGTACACTCAAACTGCGTATTAACATTAATTTTCATCATTACTGAGAAAAAATCCAGTTATGATTTTGGTGCACGAACAGTTATCGAACATAACCTCGAACAGCCGAATTTTCTCAAATTGTTCGTGTTCGCCGAACGGCTCGAACACCGCCCAAAACAGCTCGAATTTGAGATTGGCGAACAGTTCGAGTAGAACAACGCTCATCTCTAGTACAGACATTCAAATTTTTAAATGTTTTTGTAAACAGTAAAACATTATTCCCTTTTTGGGAGGTGAAGACTCTTTTAATGTTGCATGATATATATATATATAGAATATAAATATAGAAAAATATTAGAGACATTATACATGTATGGAAAACATTAAAGAGACATTATGCATGTAGACAGTTCTGTAGAAAATACGGTAGAAAGTGTCAGTTCAGCAGCATGAGGGACCTGTCCCAAACCCTCAACGTAGGCCCTGGGGTGGCAGCAGGGCATGGAGATCCTGAGCTGGACCTCCAGGAGAGCCACACCAGACAGGTTTTACTTCTGAGGTCTGAGGTAGAAGAGGTTTTGCATAAAACCAATAGGGAGCACCTTAATAGGTGCAAACTATTTACAAAGTTAGTCTGTCTACTGCTCAACGTCCGCAGGGACAAACGTTTCTTTAAACTCAAATCCGGGTGAAGAAAAAGGAAAACACATAACTGTTCAAACAAAGGGGAGATACATCTCCCGGGGCTGCTCAGAAGTGGTATCCCCACCGGGGAAATGGCTCATCTTTCCCGATGGAGCCTGACCTGTCCTCTGTAGGTAGGTGAGTGGGGGTATCCTCCTTGAACACCCTGTGGACATCCAGGGTGTACCACCCACGCTCCCCGTGGTGGCAGGTGTAGGACACCAGATCGCCCGGGTAGAGGTTCCGGCCAGGGTGGCCCTGCTCTAGCCGCGGCTCGACGTCCCGCCGGTTGACGAACACATCTCGGTTGAACTGTGGGCTGCGAATGAAGCCCCATCCTGCCACCTGGTGGAAGCGCACAATAACGCCTTCTTCCCGGGGGCTTGGACGGGTGGCCTCCGCCTGATGGGCCTGTGACATGCAGCCATGGCGCGCACCTCCAGACGATCACAGCGGACCCGCTTCTCCCATCGCTCTTTCTCGAACTGGAGGAGTTCTTTGCGGCAGGTCTCCTCTCGCCTCCACGCTTCGGTCTTGGTTTCCCGGGGGAAGCCCATCAGGTCGCCCCCCCCGGTTATCCCAGGCAAACTCTTCTGCCGCCGGGCAAGTGACTGGTGGCGCGGGCTGCGGCTGTAACGGGGTTTGCTGCCGGCTCTCTATCGGTGCGGCCCAGTCCGGGTTGGGGCAGGTGGACGCCCAGGTTAGTGCAGGCGGTTCCGGATCGGGGGTCAGGAGGCATAACAGGTCCCCGACTGTGGCAGTGGCTTGGGCCTCGGCCTCTGGAGCCAGGAGCTGCTCCCATACGATGGCGCCCGGGGATAGGGGTGCCGGCAGGATACTCAGGAGGGCTTCGGTGCATCCCGCAGGTTAGTGCAGGCGGTTCCGGATCGGGGGTCAGGAGGCATAACAGGGCCCCGACTGTGGCAGTGGCTTGGGCCTCGGCCTCTGGAGCCAGGAGCTGCTCCCATACGATGGCGCCCGGGGATAGGGGTGCCGGCAGGATACTCAGGAGGGTTTTTGCCTTACCCGCACTTGGGCTGCACGGGGCCTCCTGGGCTTCCTCCGCCTGGGCTGGAGCCTCACTTGACAGGTGCGACGAGCTCTGGCGGCGGTCCTTGATTCTCCGCAACACCTCCTCTCTTCACTCTGCGGCAGCCAGTCACTGGGCCTCTGCGACAATCTGGGTCAGGTCCTGCGCTTCACCACGGAGGAACTCGGCCTCCTCCGCGGTCAGGTGGATTCCCTTCATAGTGAGGGAGGTAGCAGCAGGTGGGCCAGCGATGGCGGACATCTCCTTTGCTGCTTCCATCTTTACTGCTGGGTGTGGTCTCTTCCTCCTCCTTCTCTTGGGGCGGCTCCAGGGCGACTGGCTGACGGGCACTCCCTGGGACGTCCCATCCGCCTTGACGGACACTACTATGCGGATTGTCTCTGCTGGAGGGGGTGCTCTGCACTTTTGGTGCCATTGGGGAGCCAGGCCCACGATGGGAGGACTTTGGTTGCTGTTGTTTTTGCACATAATGGCGTCCATTCTTCTTGGGCGGGCGCCACATTGAGTGTGAAACGACAGTCTTTTGTGAAAAAGGCGCACAGTACCCGACGGCAATGGGGATTAACCTTTTCCGTTGCAGCGGGTACGCGATCCTGCCGACTACGCCAGGTTGTGACGCCCTCCCTGAGCTGCGGGGTTACTCGGAGCTGGGTCGGTGTAAGAGGGGAATGCAGTCATGGCCTGGACCCACTCCGTGCCCAGGGCTGTCACATAAAAATAATGGGCTTTCAAGTAAGAGTGGTATTTCAACTACGCCACCTGCAGTTTCCGGTGATGGACACCAGCGCTGCTTCAGTCCACTGAGGCTGGTGTTACGGGCAGCTAAGATGGGACGGCTCCCCGCAGGCGGAGCTGGCCTCAGGGCAGTGAGAGAAGGAATGGTGGGTGCAGTGCCGCGCAGGAAACAACAGGCTGAGGCGGTGGGTGAAGTCATCCGGGTCTTTACTCACTTTCAGATGAATTTTCAGCCGCAAAGTTCCTCTCTGCTACACACAGTGTACTGCGGTCACCGGGAAGGGGGTTCAGCACTTCCCAGGTAGATCAGGAGCACCTGTCGAGACCCCTCTGGTGTGTGTTCATCTCCTTTGTAAGTTCTCCCACTAAGTCTTCTCCTGACTGTGTGGTTTGAACGTGGTGTAAGGCCGGGTCCTACTGCATAAACGCAGTGTAAGGGATACAGGTGGCATATGCCGCTCTGTCCGTATCCCCCTGGGATCCACTAAGCCTCCGGGCTTTTCTGACTGAGACGTGAAGTAACAAAGTCAGATATCGGGGGCCGGTCACCCCTTTTGCAGCAGGAATCCCTCTGGCTAGGCCAGAATAAAGAGTGCAGGTGGCGACTCCGCTCCGTCCGTATCCCCTGGGATCCTTTTGCCTGTGGAGCCTATCTCAACTGCTCCCCTCCGAGGCCTTCTTAGGTCAGGACCTTGACCGGGTAGAGACAGCGGTTAACTTTAACCCGCTCCTCGTCTCAAGGCCAGAGTACGAGGACCGTGTATCTTCAGCCAGCTACAGACTCTTGCTGGACCCCGACCGAAGACCACAATCAAAGACTTTGAACTTAAGATGGCCGAAGATTAAATATGAATCAATAAGTGTTTCCTAAAAGTGTGTCCTCCACCCTCACCCACTACATGGTTCCCCCTATCTTTGGTTCCCCCCCCATCTCCTTAATCCCAGCCCGGGGCAGCATTCTGGTGCATTTAGGCCCCCTACAGGACAGGAGTGGTGTAGTGTTGAGTGATGAAATGGTGTCCTGAGAAGTACTCCATCCTTACCTGGAAGAGGAGATATCACACCTCATCTGAGGTGCAGTACCCCTGTGGCGACTGAACCCTCAGGGGCGCCACACTATCCAGCGTTACCAGGGTGGGGCCACCCCAGTGCCTGCAGCACCCACTGCTCCTTCATTAACGGCTGAAACAAAGATGCAAACAGTGCCCCCTAGCGAGCTGGACAACCTGCGCTCTGAAGTGCGTCAGCTGAGTAAAACCCTGGCCATTGTCCTGAGCACCCTGCAGCTACAGGCGGAGCCTGAGAAGGATGGAAGGATCCTACTCGCCGACAGTCCTGAGGATGTCCCCTGGATGAGGAGAAGAAGGAGGACAACACCACCCCGTAGGAGGATGACACCACCCCGTAGTAGGACAACGCCACCCCGTGGGAGGACCAACGACCAACATCGCCCTCCAGGAGACTTCATCTGCTACCGCTGCCACAAGGCAGGCCACACCGCGCGGAACTGTCCTTTAAATGGGCAAACCCTGGGGCCGAGTGCCGACACCCAGGAGTAAATCAACCAGGCCCATCAAGCTGGTACCACCGGTTCGTAGGAGGAAGGCCTTTCCTGTCCATCGTGCTGGACGGCATAGCTACACCTGCGGTACTGGACACCGGCTCACAGGTAACCATCATACCTGATGTGCTCTACAAAAGGTACTGGTCCATAGATGAACTCCACCCGCCAGCCCCGAACCTCTCTGTGTATGCCTCTAATGGCCTTCCTCTTAACCTTGTAGGGGTTAAGGACGTGACAGTGAAGGTGGGGAGAGTGGAACTAAAGGACCAAGGACTAATTGTCATAGAATGTAACCCTGGTGATACAGACTTGTATATGATACTTGGTACAAATATTGTTGGTAACTGTTTGGGAGAAGTGTTGTTTTTGCTCCAACAGATTGCTAACACTACCAAACCAGGGCAGAGGAAGGTGCTCCAGAGAGAGATTCGAGCCCTCCTGTACCAGCAACAGGTAAAGCTAACAGGTCACCATTGGTAATGTACGGATGACAGACCCGATACCCATTGTGATTCCCCCAATGAGTGAGATGCTGATTTGGTGTAGGGCAGCAATAGGTCTCAAGGGACAGAACTACCAGGCGGTAGTGGAGCCAATTAGGTCAGAGCACAAACCTACACTCTTAACTGCTAGAGGGGTAGTTGACGTACGCAACGGGAGGGTGCCTGTACGACTCCTAAATTGTGGGGAGGAGAAAGTCAAATTGCAAAGTTATGCCACTGTTGCTATATTGTATAGTGTTAATGATGATGCCATACACACAGTAGAATCCTTGACCCCACCAGATGCAGTGGAGGACAACGACTCTGAAGCTCAGCTGGAGGATTGGTGTCAACAGCTCCATGTTGGGACTGACGCCACTTCTGTCCATCAGAAACACGGTGTTTACAGAGTGGTTCAGGAATATGAACAAGTGTTTAATAAACACCCACTTCACTTTGGAAGGGTTAAAGGGGTACAACACCACATACCCACCGGTAACCATCCACCCATTAAGGAGCGTTACCGACCCATACCACCAGCACATTACCAGAAAGCCAAGGAAATGTTGCGTGACATGAAAAAGGCAGGGGTAGTAAGGGGTAGCTGTAGCCCTTGGGCAGCTCCCCTGGTCCTGGTCAGCAAAAAGGACGGTAGCTTGAGGATGTGTGTAGATTATAGACAGATTAATCGCATAACACATAAAGATGCATACCCTTTGCCCCATATAGAGGAATCCCTGGCTGCACTAAAATCTGCCAATTATTTCTCTACACTGGATCTCACTAGTAGTGTTGAGCCACCCCCGTAGTGTTCGAGTTCGGTTCGGTTCGTCGAACACCCGTGTGTTCGCCGAACTGTTCGTCGAACACCTTCGAACACCGTTAAAACCAATGGCAGGCAAACAAAAACTCATAGAAACACATAGAAAACACCTTCAAAGGTGTCCAAAAGCTGACAAACTGCTCAGAAGACACAACTAACACATGGAAAAGTGACAAGTACATATAGTCATGCGAAAAGAAAAGAGGTGGAGGAGTAAAAGGAGGGGGAGACACAGATATAGGCATGTCATGCCCTTCTAAAATCCAAAAAGTGAGAAGCCGACACGTTCAGTCCGCTCCTGCCCGTGCCACCTCCGTGTCGCCGGGTTTATGCCAGAGCCGCGGTGAACCCTGACGGCCAGCCCCCCTCTCCCAATACTGGTGCCTGTCCGCTGGTGGGTCGAGCGAGCCCCCCTGTGGTGGAGGCAGCTCTAAGCTTTTTAATTTAAATTGTCTCTCTAATTTGAATGAATACACTTTAAATCCATTTACAAGGATCTATTGGAGGGCAAGTCTCATGCCAGCAGCCGCGTAATTCCAGCTCCAGTAGCGTCCACTAAAGCTGCTGCAGTTAAAAAGCTTTTATAAGGATCGAGCTCGGCTGTCCACCGCAAGGCATCCTACTGCCAGTCCCAGCCCCTATGCCTTGGGGTGCCTCCTGATGCTCTTCACTGAGTATCCCGTGGTCCCGAAGCATTTCCTTTGAAAAAATTAAGTGTCCAAACTACAGATGGTGTAGCTTGCTTAACAGCCGGGATAATCCGCTGACTAGCAGACATTGCTACTAGGCACAAAGTATTTCCTGGGCTAGATGCAGTTAAAAATTTTTAATTAGATACTCTCGTTGGATGCTGAGAAAGCATTCCATAGAGTCTCCTGGCACGCCATATATGATTCTCTTAAAAAGCTTGGGGTAGGGGTCTAGGGGACCCTTTTATAGCCAAAATCACGGCCCTGTATCACAATACGTCACCTAGGCTGAAGATAAATGGAACTGTAGCACCCTGAGGGCTCGGTTGCTACAGAGGTATTGCACCTCACCCAGAGGTGTGATATCTCACTCTCAGGTAAGGATGGAGTGTGGATCAGGACCCGACACCTGCATGCATTACACCACATTGCCGTGGGGCAGGGCGAACAATATGCCTCTGAGATGGGCACGACAGTCCCTGTCCCTGGCTGGAGTGGGGGGAGGGAACACTGAGGAAGGGGAACCCTGTAGTGCAGGAGCAGGGAGGAAGCTGTTCCTGGGTGCATTGAGAAAGGAGTATAAAAGGTGGGCACCATCTTAGTTCAGTGCAGAGAAGTCTGAGCAGAAGTGGCAGGGAGCAGGGGCTCTGCATGAGCTCTGCTCCGGAGGCGGGCCTAGTAATAGAGGCCCAGGCCTGGAAGAGGGAGAAGGAAGGAAGAGGAGCAGAGAAGGCTCCAGGAACGAGGAATGAAGGGATCCCAGGGGTGCGGACGGGCGAGTCGCCACCGCACGCCCGAATCCACCTGCGTGGAGGGGTCAGGCCAAAGGGGGAGACCGGTCCCCGAAACTAGTGGAGGCAGGAAAAAACCTCAGCTAGAAACCGGAGGCTGTGACATTTTATGTGGCGCAGCCCCTCGCTACACCCGCTAGGAAGGCACCACATAGGGTCAGGGAAACTGGCGCCAAGTTTACCAAGAGGAGGCCCGAGGCAGCCGGACAGAAGGGTTGGTAAGAAAGGCCAGACAAAGGACACACAAAGGGGGTCCTGTGAAGCGCTCCAAAGTTATCTGGGAGTTGTCTGAGCCCCTCACCTGGTGAGCACAGTACGACGTGGGCAGCCGTTACCTGCAGACGTGGTCTGGATAATAAGAACTGTGAGTAAAGGCCCTGGACTGCATCACTGACTCTGTGTCGTTACTGCTGCTGCCCTGCACCATCACCCCCATCCTCCACATACACTGCCCTGAGGCTATACTCCTCCCGTGGTGAGTTATGCTACGCTCTGCTGCACCCACAACACCAGCCTCAGTGGTCTGCCCTGCAGCGGCGGTTCACTCTGACCGCAATCCACGGGTGGCGTAGTCGGACATTTAAACATCAAAACCACATAAATAGTTCTGCCACTGGTTTGACCACCCTGAGCCACGGAACCGGGTCGCCGCCACAAAGACTACAACCACCAGCATCCACCAAAAAGGGTCCGGCTCCGTGTGTCCCAAGGCCCAGGGGGTGCATCAGAACATTTTCATCACCTTTCACAATCACCAATGGGACAAGGCAGGGATGTCCTCTGTCCCCTCTCTTATACATCCTAGTGACGGAGCACTTGCTCTCATCAATTCGCCATAACCCCAATATTAGGTGGATTGAGGTGGGAGGCACCGAGTACAAGTGCTCTCTATTTGCTGATGATGTCCTAGTATATATCACTCAATCACATATATCCATCCATGCTGTTATGGCTGAAATAGATCACTTTGTTACATGGTCAAATTTTAAAATCAATGCAGCGAAGTCTGAGGCCCTCGATGTCTCCCTCCCCAAATCCATATTGCATTCCATCCAGTCCAACTTTCCCTTTGCCTGGCCCTCACAGGGTATCAAATACTTAGGAATTCCTATTCATAGAGACCTCTCCCATCTATGTTATCTTAATTTTGGGCCCTTTATTGAACAACTCCATACAGACCACGGTTGGCAAGTTAGAACTGTAAGATTCACTACGTGAACCACTGGTGTTTTGTGGAAAAGCACATGTACACTGTGTTCCAAATTATTATGCAAAAAGTGTTTAGGAGTGATAAGGGAAGAATTTGTTTGTTTGTCAGTTAAACTCATTGATGGTGATGTGTGTCAGGGCTCTTTATATCACTGTAAGCAATTGCAGACACCTGTGCTAATTAGTTTGGCAGGTGTGTCCAATGAAAGGCAAGACTACTTAAGAAGGCTGTCTCACATTATTAAGCAGCCTACATTTTCTGCCAAAATGGGAAAGAAAAAGGATGTGTCGGCTGCTGAGAAGCAACAAATTGTGGGGTGTTTAGGTCAAGGCATGACTACAATCAACATTGTGCGATGATCAGGATGAAGTGTCTTGGCAATCAAGAAGTATGTAGCTGATTCACAGTACACACGTGTGCGTGCTGATAAGGGCAAATTGAGGACTCTTTCCTACAGGCAATTACGTCAGGTTAAAAGAGCAGCGGCAAAAAAGCCTTGTCATAGCAGCAGACAAGTTTTTGAAGCTGCTGGTGCCTCCAACGTCCCCCGAACAACAAGATGCAGGGTCCTTCAGAGGTTTGCAGCTGTGCATACGCCATCCTGTCGACCTCCTCTATCCACTTCACACAAGCAGAAACGGCTCCAGTGGGCCAAACATTACATGAAGACTGATTTCAAAACTGTTTTGTTCACGGATGAGTGCCGTGCAGCGCTCGATGGTCCAGATGGATGGAGTGGAGGATGGCTGGTTGATGGACACCCGACGCAAACACGGCTACAGCGCCAACAAGGAGGAGGTGGAGTAATGTTTTGGGCTGGAATCATGGGGAGAGAGATTGTCGGCCCCTTTAGGATCCCTGAAGGCGCTAAAGATGAACTCCATAATGTATGTGGATTTTCTCAAACAGCACTTCCTGCTATGGTTCAAGAAGAAGAACCGTGTATTTCACAGCAAGATAATTTTTTTGCATGATAATGCACCATCTCATGCTGCACATAAAACATCTGCATCTCTGGCTGATATGGGCATAAAAGGGGACAAACTTATGGTGTGACCCCATGCTCCCCTGACCTCTACCCCATTCAGAACCTCTGGAGCATCATCAAAAGGAGTGTCTATGATGGCGGGAGGCAGTTCACATCTAAGCAACACCTCTGGGAGGGTATTCTGTCCTCATGCAAAACAATTGAAGCAGAAACCATCCAAAACCTGACAAATTCAATGGACGAGAGAGTTCAGAAGCTCCTTTCGAACAAGGGGTCCTATGTGAAAATGTAACCTCACCTAGAATAAAGTTTTGAGTTGAAAACTGTTTGATTTCAGTTTCTAATAACCTGCTAATGCTTATAATTTCAAAAATGACCATTTTTTTGGTCTTTATTAAAATGAAAAGGTTGATCGAAAAGTTTGGGGGATCTAAGAGTGTGGCAACCCAGTAGTCATGATTACTTCGAATTCTGACAATATGAGGGTCATGTTGCAGGTAGTGCAGCAAGAAGGCACTTATGTGTCTTGCGCATCTCGGAGCCCTAAAATTATTTTCCGGGCTAGATGCAGCTAAAAATTATTATTAATTTTAAATCTGGTGGAGCTTAGTATAGATGGCCTAATAGGATCAGTGCTGCACACTGCTACAAAGCCCAAATTATTTTCCAGTCAAGATACAGATAAACATGATTAGTAATTTTAAATCTGGTGGAGCTTATTATAGATGGCCTAATAGAATCAGTGCTGCACACTGCTACAAAGCCCAAATTATTTTCCAGCCAAGATACAGATAAACATGATTAGTAATTTGAAAGCTTAAAACGGTTGGTAGGGTGATTTTAACCAATCATCAAGCTTTTGCTCTCCCCAGGATGACACAGGGGTAGAAAAGTCATTTCGGATCCATGATTTGTTCATCTTTATGAACGTGAGTCTGTCTACATTATCAGTGGAGAGCCGCGTGCGCTTATCTGTCAGCACACCACCAGCAGCGCTGAACACACGTTCAGACAGAACGCTGGCTGCGGGGCATGACAAGTTCTCCAAGGCGTAAGTGGCTAGCTCCGGCCATTTATCCAGATTGGAAGCCCAAAAAGAGCAAGGGTCCAGTGACACAGTCATGGCTTCAATGTTTACTTGGAGATACTCCTGTACCATCGTCTCTAGGCGTTGACTATGTGTCAGACTTCTTGTCTCCTGTGGCCTTGCAAAGGATGGGCTAAAAAAGTGGTGAAATGATTCCGCAAAATTGATGTTACCAGCAGATACTGTGGTTCTGTTACGGTTTGAGTGCTGAACACTTGATGGTCCCACGGTTGGCAAATTGGAACTGTGAGATTCAGTACGTGCACCACTGGTGTTTTGTGGAAAAGCACATGTAAGATTCTGCAACAGTCTCTGCTGATACTCCTGCATGCGTGCATCCCTTTCTATGGCAGGAATAATTTCTGCAAATTTACTTTTGTACCGGGGATCTAACAGTGTGGCAACCCAGTAGTCAGGATTATTTCTAATTCTCACAATTCGAGGGTCATGTTGCAGGTAGTGCAGCAAGAAGGCACTCATGTGTGTTGCGCATCCAGGAGCACCAAGTCCCTGTTGTGTTGGTGGCGAGGTAACAATCATGCTTCCTTCCTCTGTCCTCTCCCCCCAACCTCGCACAACAGAAATGTGATCAAGGTCTCCCTCATCTGATGAGTCTTCCATCAGTTTGTCCTCCACTTCTTCCTGGGCTCCTGCACCTTCCTCACTAGTTTGGCTGCTACCATGCGCCCTGGTAAAACCATCTCCCCCACCCTCACATGCCTGCCGCCTTGGTGCTGCCGACCGTCTGGACCTTGCAGATGTTAGCCCTTCCGCATACAACTCCTCCTCCTCTACTTCCTCCACCTCCTCTTGTGCCACCACCTGACTCCGAATTCTGTTTAACATGTGCTCCAGCATGTAAATCACCGGAATAGTCATGCTGATAATGGCATCGTCAGCACTAAACATCTTCGTCGCCATTTCAAAACTGTGCAGAAGGGTGCATAGGTCCCTGATCTGAGACCACTCCTCCAGCGTGATTTGCCCCACCTCTGGATCTCGTTGGCCCAGGCTATACGTCAGAACGTATTGCACCAGGGCTTGTCGGTGCTGCCACAGTCGCTGCAACATGTGCAGAGTTGAATTCCACTGGGTAGGCACTTCGCATTTTAGCCGGTGAAGTGGCAGGCCCAACGACTTCTGTAGAGATGTAAGTCGCTGAGCTGCGGGATGCGAACCGCGGAAGTGAGCACACTGCGACCGTTCCCTCTGCAGAAGGCCATCTAATCTGGGATAGTGGGCTAAAAATTGCTGGACAACCAGGTTCAACACGTGAGCCATACAAGGCACGTGTGTGACATTGCCCCGGCGAAGGGCCGCACCCAGGTTTGCAGCATTGTCGCACACGGCCTTCCCTGGTTTCAGGTCCAGTGGAGACAGCCATTCATGAAATTGGTTCTCCAGAGCTGACCACAACTCCTCAGCTGTGTGACTCACATTTCCCAGACATTTCAAAGTAAAAACCGCCTGATGACGTTGAGCCCTACTGCCAGCATAGTAAGGAGGTGTGCAG
Source organism: Phyllobates terribilis (assembly GCF_046119375.1). NCBI lineage: Eukaryota > Metazoa > Chordata > Amphibia > Anura > Dendrobatidae > Phyllobates > Phyllobates terribilis. Next base: position 349,451,141 of record NW_027362763.1, read on the forward strand.
GATCCCTTCTGCGCAGTTAAAAAGCTTGTGGCATGACCAGACAGGCTTTGGGTGCAGGTGGAAGACCGAGAGGAGGTTGAGGAGGCAGAAGCAGTGGAGGAACTTTGACATAAAGAGGATTGACGCACAACTCGTGGGGACGGCAAGACTTGGACAGCAGCCCCTTGTCCTGCTGTCACCATAGTTACCCAGTGCCCAGTCAGCGACATGTAACGCCCCTGTCCATGCCTACTCGTCCAAGTGTCTGTGGTGAAATGCACCCTGTCACACACAGAGTTTCTCAAAGAAGCGGTGATGTTGTGTGCGACATGCTGGTGGAGCGCAGGCACACCTTTCTTTGAGAACTAGTGCCGACTGGGCATCTGGTACTGGGGCACTGCGACGGACATAAGGTCTCGAAAATCCTCTGTGTCCACCAGGCAGAAAGGCAGCATTTCTGTAGCCAAGAGCTTGCAGATGGTGAAATTCAACCTCTTAGCTTTCTCATGGCTAGGAGGAAATGGTATTTTACTTGTCCACATCTGAGGGACCGAGGGCTGGCTATTGTGCTTAGACGGGGTTGATAAGGGAGTCCCCGGCAAACTGCCGGTCTGTGAGGAAGATGCAGGCGAACATGTTAGGTTGCCTTGATCCAAAGGTGGTGCTATCGATGTCGGACAGCGCTCAACACCAGCTGGTGTTACCACCTCCAAAGAAAATGATGACCTGCCAATCACGCTGGCTGTTGCGGGTAAAGAGGTGGCAGGTCTGCGCCCCAAAACAGGTGTGACTGCTGTCCCCCCAGTCACAGAGGATGAAGAGGCCGCGGATGCACAAGATATGGCAGACGGTGGTTGGCCCGGCCGGCTAGGCCGCATTGTAGCACACTGAGCTTCCCACTGCAACTTATGCTTCATGTCCATGTGCCGGTTCATGCATGAAGTACTCAAACTATGTATTTTTTGGCCTCTACTTAGCTTTTGCTGACAAATGTTACAGATAACACGAGTTGGGTCATCTTTATCGATCTGAAAAAATGCCCAGGCTATGCAAGGCTTAGCACCCATGCGACCTGAAGAGCCACCACGACTTGTGGTGAGAGGCAGAGTTGTGTTTGAGCATGCAGCTGTTGACGTGCTTCCAGTACTACGTTTCTGTCCAGGAAGGCGCAACCTGACCTCGTTGTCACTAGCATCTTCCTCCACCTCCTCTGCTGACCTCATCTCTTGGCTGACTGTGGGTTGACAGTAAGTGGGATCTCCAACCTCATCATCATCACCCTGTGCGTTATCACACCCGTCGTCCTCAGAGCCAACCTGTTCCTGCCCTGACAAAAAACTAAAGTTGTCACTCCAATCAGGTATTTGAGTCTCATCATCGTCTTCCTCATTGTCTCCACCAACAGGAGTTACAGTTTGGGAATGAGGGTCTACATTATGGTCAGAACCTTCTGCGTCTGGTCCTGGATCCGACTCATAAAGATTCTGGGCATCAGTGCAGATCATTTCCTCGTCTGGATTCACAGAAGCGCTGGAGTCGACCTCTGATTCCCAGGCTATAGTATGAGTAAACAGCTCTGCAGACTCAACCATCTGTTCTACCTCATACTCAGACGGGCAGCTGGAGATTTGGGAGCTGTGAGGAAGCAAGTGCGATTGGGGTGACACCTTTGAGGACTGGAGTATTTGTGATGTTGAAGTTGATGTGGAGGAGAGCCCACTTAAAGGAGCACTTGATATCCGTTGAAGCACCTGCTGTTTTTGTGTCTCATCTGGAATTTGTAGCGATTGGTGTGGCCGTAAGAAAGGGATCTTATCACATTGTCCGCTAAAAGAAGTAGACATTTTAGTTTGGCTGGAAGATGGTCTTTCTTCTGCAGATGTTACTGTTGCTTTAACATCTACCCCACGGACACAACCTTTTTTCCCCTTCCCAACACACCTATTCCCCTTTCCACCAGCAGCAGGCCTTTTTCCACTCATTTTGGTGGTTTCATATCAAAAAGGTCAAAGAGTATTCCTCCGCCATAGAATTTTTTACACACACAAACCACAGTTAATAATCTGGTTTAGGGAAGATATACAACAAAGAATCTTAATAAAATCATTCTTTTATTTCATCAATTAAAAAAATGTTTTTATAAGAATACAATAAGAAGTAAGTAAAAGCAGAGACCTAAAAACAATAAGGAGACAACTCACAGTCAATCCAGTAACATGCAGTATTATCCCTAACTGATATATCTACAAGAAATTATATCACTGCAGATCCATTAAGACATCAATACAAATTGCACTATTCCCATAAAGATTTGCTCCCAATTTATTTTTGTGTATAATATGGCAAGCGATTTTATAGATGAATGTCAAGTGACAAACTAATTATAGAATGAAATCATATTATAAAGTGCCAAAAATAGTGCAATTGTTATAGTGAAAAACCCAGGTATAAGATATCTGGGGTATGTCTAAGGCATCTAAGATATGTCTAAAGTATATATATTCAATATGGTAAGCGATTTTATAGATGAATGTCAAGTGACAAACTAATTATAGAATGAAATCATATTATAAAGTGCCAAAAATAGTGCAATTGTTATAGTGAAAAACCCAGGTATAAGATATCTGGGGTATGTCTAAGGCATCTAAGATATGTCTAAAGTATATATATTCAAGACAGCCATAGTACTTACAAAGGGATTGCTGATAATGTTATGTATCTGGAGGTCTCCAAGACAGAACCTGCCCCGACGACGCCGTTTCGCTAATGTGCTTCTTCAATAGGGGCGTCATTTTGGTGGTTAACTAATTCACAACTCTGGAGTTGTTTGCACAAAAAAACAATGGATGGGAACCGAGCAGAGCTGAGTGGCCAAACTGTGGTATTAGGCCAAAACTATTGGCTGGGTTAGATGCAGAAAAATATTGTATTCAGTTTGCAACCTGATGGAGGTCAGTATAGATGGACTAATAGAACAAGTCCTACACACAGCTAGAAGCCCAAATATTTTTTCAGAGGTAGATGCAGAAAAAAATATATTCAGTTTGCAACTTGATGGAGGTCAGTACAGATGGACTAATAGAGAAAGTCCCACACACTGCTAGAAGGCCAAATATTTTTTCAGAGCTAGATGCAGATATAAATTATTTTTAATTTGCAACCTGATGGAGGTCAGTATAGATGGACTAATAGAGAAAGTCCCACACACTGCTAGAAGGCCAAATATTTTTCAGAGCTAGATGCTGAAAAAAATTATATTCAGTTTGCAACCTGATGGAGGTCAGTATAGATGGACTAATAGAACAAGTCCCACACACAGCTAGAAGGCCAAATATTTTTTCAGAGCTAGATGCAGACAAAAAATTATTTTTAATTTGCAACCTGATGGAGGTCAGTATAGATGGACTAATAGAGAAAGTCCCACACACTGCTAGAAGGCCAAATATTTTTTCAGAGCTAGATGCAGACAAAAAATTATTTTTAATTTGCAACCTGATGGAGGTCAGTATAGATGGACTAATAGAGAAAGTCCCACACACTGCTAGAAGGCCAAATATTTTTTCAGAGCTAGATGCAGACAAAAAATTATTTTTAATTTGCAACCTGATGGAGGTCAGTATAGATGGACTAATAGAGAAAGTCCCACACACTGCTAGAAGGCCAAATATTTTTTCAGAGCTAGATGCAGAGAAAAATTATTTTTAATTTGCAACCTGATGGAGGTCAGTATAGATGGACTAATAGAGAAAGTCCCACACACTGCTAGAAGGCCAAATATTTTTTCAGAGCTAGATGCAGAAAAAAATTATATTCAGTTTGCAACCTGATGGAGGTCAGTATAGATGGACTAATAAAACAAGTCCCACACACAGCTAGAAGCCCAAATATTTTTTCAGAGCTAGATGCAGATAAAAATTATTTTTAATTTGCAACCTGATGGAGGTCAGTATAGATGGACTAATAGAGAAAGTCCCACACACTGCTAGAAGGCCAAATATTTTTTCAGAGCTAGATGCAGATAAAAATTATTTTTAATTTGCAACCTGATGGAGGTCAGTATAGATGGACTAATAGAGAAAGTCCCACACACTGCTAGAAGGCCAAATATTTTTTCAGAGCTAGATACAGAAAATAATTATATTCAGTTTGCAACCTGATGGAGGTCTGTATAGATGGATTAATAGAACAAGTCCCACATACAGCTAGAAGCCCAAATATTTTTTCAGAGGTAGATGCAGAAAAAAATTATATTCAGTTTGCAACCTGATGGAGGTCTGTATAGATGGATTAATAGAACAAGTCCCACACACAGCTAGAAGCCCAATATTTTTTCAGAGGTAGATGCAGAAAAAAAATATATTCAGTTTGCAACCTGATGGAGGTCAGTATAGATGGACTAATAGAGAAAGTCCCCCACACTGCTAGAAGGCAAAATATTTTTTCAGAGCTAGATGCAGACAAAAAATTATTTTGAATTTGCAGCGTGATGGAGGTCAGTATAGATGGACTAATAGAACAAGTCCCACACACTGCTAGAAGGCCAAATATTTTTTCAGAGCTAGATGCAGAAAAAAATTATATTCAGTTTGCAACCTGATGGAGGTCAGTATAGATGGACTAATAGAACAAGTCCCACACACTGCTAGAAGCCCAAATATTTTTTCAGAGCTAGATGCAGAAAAAAATTATATTCAATTTGCAACCTGATGGAGGTCAGTATAGATGGACTAATAGAATGATGCTATGCCCAAAAGATTTTACTTCACTAGGTGCAGTAAAAAAATTGGTATTCTATACACAGGTGGTATATCTTGCAACACAGATAGGCTACTCCACTGACTAACACACTCTGCAATAGGCCAAAAAGGATTAGCTTTGCTAGATTCAGCCAAATGCTGTGAAAAAAACTTGCACAGCACTGGCACAGACCTGCCTGGCAAAAACTGATAGGAACTGATGTAACCTAGTCCTGAAAAGACTGCAATTACAATTAGTCTTTACTCCCACAATCTATCTATTTAAGAGCACAGACCTGCCTGATAAAAGTCGTAGGAAATGCTGTAACCTAGTCCTTAAAAGGACTGCAATCACAACTATTCCCTACTGCCAAGCTATCTGTAGATTTGTGCGAAATTTGGCTTGAAATTAACAAGGTATAGCGCACACAGCAACAGCGGTGCCGTCTAACACGCAGCTGCAGCAGTGAGAAAATGGTGGCGACGGGGAAAATGGCTTGGTCTTATAGGGCAAGGACATGTGACATACACTGCCAATGACACATGCCCTTGCTTGTGTGAAAAAAAGCACTTCGCTCCGTGTGTGCGCTGCTGATAGGCTGACAGATTGCACCTCCCCACTGTAAATGCGGGAAAGAGAAAAAAAAATGGAGAGCTTCATTATTCCTGCAGAGATCCATCCCCTGCCCCTCCCCCCACCCCACTGTACACTCAAACTGCGTATTAACATTAATTTTCATTATTACTGAGAAAAAATCCAGTTATGATTTTGGTGCACGAACAGTTATCGAACATAACCTCGAACAGCCGAATTTTTCTCAAATCGTTCGTGTTCGCCGAACGGCTCGAACACCGCCCAAAACAGCTCGAATTTGAGATTGGCGAACAGTTCGAGTCGAACAACGCTCATCTCTACTCACTAGCAGGTACTGGCAAGTCTCTGTTGCTGAGGAAGACCGGGAGAAGACAGCCTTCACCTCCCCGATGGGACTGTGCGAGTTCAACAGTATGCCGTTTGGACTCTGCAATGCACTCGGAACGTTCCAGAGGCTGATAGAGTGTTGCTTGGGACATCGGAACTTCGAGACAGTGCTGCTGTACCTGGATGACGTTATCGTGTACTCGAGGACGTATGAGGACCATCTGAAGCACCTGGCGGAGGTATTTGAAGCATTGTCCCGGTATGGGATGAAACTAAAGCCTTCTAAATGCCACTTACTCAAGCAGAAGGTTCAATACCTGGGGCACGTGGTCAGCTCAGAGGGAGTAGTACCAGACCCGGAGAAGGTCACTGCCATCCAGAAGTGGCCTGAACCGAGAAGCATCAAAGAAGTAATTCCTGGGACTGGTCGGGTACTACAGGTGGTTCATAAAGGACTATACCAAAAATGTAGCACCCCTACAATACCTCCTGGTAGGACAGTCCAAAAGAGGAAAAGTCCCCCATTCCAGTGGGGCAAAGAACAGGCTGAATCCTTTGCAGTAATGAAGGAAATCCTGACTGGTGAAGAAATCCTGGCTTACCCTGACTACAGCCAGCCTTTCCTGCTGTACACCGACGCCAGCAACGAGGGACTGGGAGCTGTGTTGTCCCAGAAGCAAAATGGAAGAGAGAAGGTAATTGCGTATGCCAGTGGGAAGCTATGCCCTACCAAGAGGAACCCGGAGAACAACAGTTCCTTCAAGTTGGAGTTCCTGGCCTTGGTCTGGGCTATCACTGAAAGGTTCAAGCATTACCTAGCCTCAACTAAGTTTACAGCTTTTACTGACAACAATCCCTTGACACACTTGGAGACAGCCAGGTTGGGAGCCATGGAACAGCGTTGGGTGGCCAGACTGTCAAATTATCAGTTCACCATCAAGTACCGGGCAGGTCACAAGAACACCAATGCTGATGCACTGTCAAGGATGCCTCACCAGTCAGACACCGAGGATGAAGTGGATTATTTAGAGGAAGTTGAATTACCTGCTTTCCACCAAAGCGGAGTGGTCCATGAGCAACACTTCACCAGAAGACGTCAGGGAAGGACGCTGAATCCTCTACCCCACCACAGTTGGAAGGAGACCCAGGACAGTGACCCGGTTGTCAGTCTTATCAAAAGACTGATAACCCAAGAAGGTTCTCACCTGGAGAAGGATGCTCCTCCACAAGCCAAGCAACTGTGCAATGAAAGAAGCCGGCTGTTCATCTACAAAGAGAAGCTGTGCAGAATATATGTCAACCCCAAGACCCAGGATGGATATCCAGATGGTGTTGGAAGCCTACCACGATCAAGCAGGTCACTTTGGCTGGAAGAAGCTATAAACCCTGCTGAAGGACCGGTTCTATTGGGTTGGAATGCGGAGCTCCATAGAGAGGTGGTGCCAGAATTGTAGGCCCTGTAGCCTCAGAAGAAAAGACTATGGCAGACAGAAAGCACCCTTGCAGTCCATCAAGACAACCCAGCCCCTGGAGATCAACGCTCTGGATCACGTCAAATTGTCGCTCAGCAGATCAGGTTATTCCTATGCCCTGACCATGGTGGATCATTATTCCCGGTTCCTGGTGGTAGCCCCTTTCAAGGATCTGACAGCAGAGACTACAGCAAGAACGTTCCAAGCATACTTCTGCAGGCCCCATGGATACCCGGACAAAGTGCTGATGAATCAAGGCCCAGCCTTTGAAGCCAGCTGTTTAAAGAATTCTGTCATCTGTATGGGTGCAAGAAGATCCGGACTATGCCGTACCACCCTCAGACCAATGGTATGTGTGAGAAAATGAACAACATCGTCATAGACCTGCTGAAAACCTTACCCTTGGAAGAAAGAAATCAGTGGTCAGACAAGCTTCCTGACCTGGTAGATCTGTACAATCACTTACCTGTGAGTTCTACAAATAGTACCCCAGCATACCTCATGAGAGCAAGACCTGGGAAATTGCCCATGGAGCTGGAACTCGGAGTGGTAGAAGCGGAAGCAGATATGTCTACTGAAGACTGGGATACAAATCGGCAAGAGCAGTACAGGAGAGTACAGGCCTGTGTCGAAGACAGTCTGAACAGAGTAAGGGAAAGGCAAAAAGAGCAGTACAATAAATATGCACAAGCAGAACCCTTGGCACCTGGAGAGATAGTGCTAAAGCGGAAGAGAAGAAGTCACAAGCTCGATGACCAGTGGGAAAGAGAGCCCTACACAGTGTTGAACTCCAAATTTGACAACAGTAAAACCTGCCTGATTAGCAAAGATGGAGGTAAAACAACTGCAACAGTCTCAAGAGACCATCTGAAAGTGTGCCCAAGTCTACTGAAGACAACGGAGGAAGAAGTACCTCCTATAGCACCGGAAGAACCCAAGGAAGATGTGCTTCACACAGTTCTAGGAGATTTCCCTGCGGACTGGCCTCAACTTGATGGAGCAGTTTTTATACCAGTAATACACTTCTATCAACCACAAGAAGAACCTGTGAGCCCCCTAGAAGAACCTGCTCAGGAACAGGAAGAATCCCCAGTAAGAGGAGGATCATCCGTTGAAGCAGAGCCTGAAGGCCCAGTATCAGTGCACTTGCCGGTCCCATAGAGAGATTGAGGCAGTTTTATAATCTACCAGCACATACACCTCATAGGTTAGCAGAGAGTGCATGCACAGACACCAGTATCATCCCAGTGCTACGAAGGTCCACATGCAGCACACAAGGACAAATCCCTGCCAGGTTTAGGGAATAAGCACAAAGTGTCTACATTATAAATAGTGTTGAGCCACCCCCGTAGTGTTCGAGTTCGGTTCGTCGAACACCCGTGTGTTCGCCGAACTGTTCGTCGAACTGTTCGTCGAACACCTTCGAACACCGTTAAAACCAATGGCGGGCAAACAAAAACACATAGAAACACATAGAAAACACCTTCAAAGGTGTCCAAAAGCTGACAAACTGCTCAGAAGACACAACTAACACATGGAAAAGTGACAAGTACATATAGTCATGCGAAAAGAAAAGAGGTGGAGGAATAAAAGGAGGGGGAGACACAGATATAGGCATGTCATGCCCTTCTAAAATCCAAAAAGTGAGAAGCCGACACGGCCAGTCCGTTCCTGCCCGTGCCACCTCTGTGTCGCCGGGTTTGTGCCAGAACCGCGGTGGACCCTGACGGCCAGCCCCCCTATCCCAATACTGGTGCCTGTCCGCTGGTGGGTCGAGGCCCCCCACGGTGGGGGGGGAGTAACATCTGCAGAAGAAAGACCATCTTCCAGCCAAACTAAGATGTCGACTTCTTTTCGTGGACAATGTGATACGATCCCATCGCTACAAATTCTAAATGAGGCACAAAAACAGCAGGTACTTCAACGGATATCAAGTGCTCCTTCAAGTGGGCTCTCCATCACCTCAATTTCAACATCACAAATACTCCAGTCCTCAGAGGTATCACCCCAATCACACTTGCTTCCTCACAGCTCCCAAGTCTCCAGCTGCCCGTCTGAGTATGGGGTAGCACAGATGGTTGAGTCTGCACAGCTGTTTACTCATACTATAGCCTGGGAAACGGAGGTCTGCTCCAGAGCTTCTGTTAATCCAGATGAGGAAATGATCTGATCTGATGCCCAGAATCTTTATAAGTCGGATCCAGGACCAGATGAAGAAGGTTCTGAGCATAATGTAGACCCTTGTTCCCAAGCTGTAGCTCCTGTTGGTGGAGACAATGATGAAGACGATGATGAGACTCAAATACCTGATTGGAGCGACAACTTGACTTTTCAGTCAGGGCAGGAAGAGGTTGGCTCTGAGGACGACGGGTGTGATAACACACAGGGTGATGATGACGAGGTTGGAGATCCCACTTACTGTCAACCCACAGTCAGCCAGTCGATGAGGTCAGCAGAGGAGGTGGAGGAGGATGTGACTAGCTCTGGGGATGGGGATGACTCGGTACCCGGGCATTTGCCTGGCCTTGGGGATGTCGCGGTGGTCGGCTCCCTGGCCCGTACCCTGGGGTCTATCTTTAAAAGGGTGGATAATTGTTAATTTTATAAGAGTTCATGACGCCACCTGTGGTATCTGGTGACAAGCACCAGTGCTGCAGCAGTCCACTGAGGCCAGTGATAAGGCAGCTCGATGGTATAGCTCCCCACAGGTGGACCTAGGTCTCAGGGCAGCGTATGCAGGGGGAATGCAGGACAGGCGAGACCCAGCTGGGTCAGAGCAGAACGGGAACGGACACGGTAGTCACTTCAGTACCTTTTACTGGTGGAAATTCAGGCACATCCCGGAGCACTGTAGGGTGAAGGGTGCATATCAGGATCCTCCCCAAAGAGCGGGTGTAGGGCCTCCTGTTTCTTTCCTCTGCGTAGTAAGTTTCTGACCTGCCTGGAGCTAGGCCTAACTTTGTCTCTGTCCTGCGCTGGCTGACCTTGTGGTAGGGCCTTCTCTTGGAGTTCACGCTCCCAGTATGCGGGGCCTAAGCGTCTCCTGGCTCTGTTACATATCAGCACCTTAGCGATCCTGGGACTTGTAGTTCTCCAGGGATTCCGGTTATGCCTTACTGGGTCATAGAGATACCGGTAAGCTCGGATCCTGTGTCCGGTAAATGCTTCGGGGTGAGCTGGTTAAGCTCCTCTGCCCCTTATGTACTAACTCGCCACTCGCCTTCGGCCTACTCGGGCCCTCACTAGGCTATACACACTAACGGCAGCTTGCCGCGCTTCACTGATCTTACGGCACCGGCACACCTTAAGCTCTATCTGGGCTCCCTGAATCTAGCAAGCAGGAGCCTCGTGCTCCACTGCTGAACTATTAACTGCGTTCTCTAGACTAGACTGAGCTCCACTGCAGACTGACCTCTCTTAGGCTTCTCTACTGCAGGAACTCTTCAGAGGAACTGAACTGCCTAGCTCCACCTTCCCTATTTATATCTCTAACGGGCTCCCTCTGCTGGTCTGAGGTGGAAGGTGGAGATGTGTGAATGTTTATGGGGGCCTCTTGTGGAGGATTCCATCAATGCACTCTTCTAGAATCTGTGATACCAAGCGCAGCGGGGCATCACAGATGCTATTGACGACGAGGTTAGGTTGCGCCTTCCTGAACAGAGACGGAGTACTGGAAGCACGTCAACAACTGCATCCTCAACCACAACTCTGCCTCTGACCACAAGTCGTAGTGGCTCTTCAAGTCACATGGGCTCTAAGCCTTGCATAGCCTGGGCATTTATTCAGATCGATAAGGATGACCCAACTCGTGTTATCTGTAATATTTGTCAGCAAAAGCTAAGTAGAGGCCAAAAATTCCATAGTTTGAGTACTTCATGCATGTACCGTCACATGGATATGAAGCATAAGTTGCAGTGGGAAGCTCACTGTGCTACAATGCGGCCTAGCCGGCTGGGCCAACCACCGTCTGCCCCATCTTGTGCATCCACAGCCTCTTCATCCTCTGTGACTGGGGGGACAGCAGTCACACATGTTTTTGGACGCAGACCTGCCACCTCTTTACCTGCAACAGCCAGTGTGATTGGCAGGTCGTCAGTTCATTGGGAAGTGGAAACACCTGCTAGTGTTGAGCGCTCTCCGACATCGAGAGCACCACCTTTGGATCAAGGCAACCTAACATGTCCGCCTGCATCTTCCTCACAGACCGGCAGTTTGCCGGGGACACCCTACTCAACACCGTCTAAGCACAACAGCCAGCCCTCGGTCCCTCAGATGTGGAAAAGTAAAAGACCATTTCCTCCTAGCCATGAGAAAGCTAAGAGGTTGAATTTCACCATCTGCAAGTTGTTGGCTACAGAAATGCTGCCTTTCCACCTGGAGGACACAGAGGATTTTCAAGACCTTATGTCCGTCACAGTGCCCCAGTACCAGATGCCCAGTCGGCACTACTTCTCAAAGAAAGGTGTGCCTGCGCTCCACTAGCATGTCGCACACAACATCACCGCTTCTTTGAGAAACTCTGTGTGTGACAGGGTGCACTTCACCACAGACACTTGGACGAGAAGGCATGGACAGGGGCGTTACATGTCGCTGACTGGGCACTGGGTAACTATGGTGACAGCAGGACAAGGGGCTGCTGTCCAAGTCTTACCGTCCCGAGTTGTGCGTCAATCCTCTTTATCTCGAAGTTCCTCCACTGCTTCTGCCTCCTCAACCTCCTCTCGGTCCTCCACCTGCACCCAAAGCCTGTCTGGTAATGCCACCTGCTTTCTAACTGCGCAGAAGGAATCCTGCACACCTCCTTACTATGCTGGCAGCAGGGCTCAACGGCATCAGTGTTTACTTTGAAATGTCTGGGAAATGTGAGTCACACAGCTGAGGAGTTGTGGTCAGCTCTGGAGACCCAGCTTCATGAAAGGTTGTCTCCACTGGACCTGCAACCAGGGAAGGCCATGTGCGACAATGCTGCAAACCTGGGTGCGGCACTTCACCGGGGCAATGTCACACACGTGCCTTGTATGGCTCACGTGTTGAACCTGGTTGTCCAGCAATTTTTAGCCCACTATCCCGGACTAGATGGCCTTCTGCAGAGGGCACGGTCGCTGTGTGCTCACTTCCGCCATTCGCATCCCGCAGTTCAACGACTTACATCTCTACAGAAGTCATTGGGCCTGCCAGTTCACAGGCTGAAATGCGATGTGCCGACACGGTGGAATTCAACTCTGCACATGTTGCAGCGACTGTGGCAGCACCGACAAGCCCTGGTGCAATACGTTCTGACGTATAGCCTGGGCCAACGAGATCCAGAGGTGGGGCAAATCACGCTGCAGGAGTGGTCTCAGATCAGGGACCTATGAAGTTGACGCGCCCCCTGGGCCATGGGGTACCCTGAGCCGGGCCGGTAGACGCTGGGGGTTGTAGTCACTGTGGCGGTGACCCAGTCCGTGACCCAGGGCGGTCAATCCAAGGGTAATTTGTATATATGGATTTTATAATGTCTGACTACGCCACCTGTGGAGTGCGGCCAAAGGGGCCGTCGCTGCGGAACAGTCCTCTGAAGCTGGTGGTTTTGCAGCAACGGTATTATTACTCACCACAGGAAGAGTGTAGCTTCAGGGCAGTGTGGGTGGATGATGGTGGTTGTAGTGCAGGGAGTCAGTAATGAACACAGAGTCCGTGTGATGCCGTCTCAAGATATTACTCACAGTTGTTGTAGTCCAGATTACAGGTACAAGAGCAATCTCCCCCGTCGTGCTGTGCATACTCAGTGAGGGGCTCAGTCCACCCCCAGATAGCTCCGGAGTACTTAGCAGGACCCCCTTCTGTGTGTCCTTTCTCTGGCCTTCTCCCTGCACCTCACACCCAGTGACACTTCTATCCGGTATCCTCGGGCCTTGGCGGGTGACGTGTGTTCCGTCCCCTGGGTCCTATGTGGCTACCTTCTTAGTGAGACTGCTGTGGACTTTGGCCTGCAGTACATGAAATGCAGCAGCCTCCGGTTTCTAGTTGAGCCTTGCTGTTTCTCCGCTAGTTGAGGGACCGGTTCCCCTTATCTGGCCTGACCCCTCTACCTCCTGGTAGCAGCGGGAGTACGGGTGGCCTTCTGCACGGCCCGTAGCCGTAGGGTCCCTTCGGTTCCTGGAGCCTTCCAGCTCCCACTCCTCTCTTCTCTCCTTCAGTCCTGGGCCTCCCAGGCTAGGCCCGCCTCCGGAGCAGAGCTCATGCCTAGTCTCTGCTCCTGTCACTTTTCCTCCTCTGTCTGGCTTGCTCTTTCTAAGATGGCTTCCTATTTATACTCTCCTTGTCATGTGCTCCCCTAAGCTGCTCCCCTAAGCACCCACTACATAGGACCCTCAAACCAGCTAGGGACCTGGGACTATGCTCTCCCTTAGGAGCAATCTCGCCCTACCCCCACTGCGGGTATGTTGGATGCAGGAGTCAGGGTCCCGAGCCATACGCCTTCCTTACCTGAGGGTGAGATACCACACCTCTGGGTGAGATGCAGTAACTCTGTGGCGACTGAACCCTCAGGGGCGCCACACACCCTTCTGCACAGATTTGAAATGGCGACGAAGATGTTTAGTGCTGACGATGCCATTATCAGCATGACTATTCCGGTGATTTACATGCTGGAGCACACATTGAACAGAATTCAGAGTCAGGTGGTGGGACAAGAGGAGGTGGAGGAAGTAGAGGAGGAGTCGTATGCGGAAGGGATAACATCTCCAAGGTCCAGACGGTTGGCAGCACCAAGGCGGCAGGCATGGGAGGGTGGGGGAGAGGGATTAACCAGGGCGCATGGTAGCAGCCAAACTGTTGAGGAAGGTGCAGGAGCCGAGGAAGAAGTGGAGGACGAACTGGCGATGGGCATGGAAGACTCATCAGATGAGGGAGACCTTGATCACATTTCTGTTGTGCGAGGTTGGAGGGAGAGGGCAGAGGAAGGAAGCATGATTCTTACCTCGCTACCAACACAACAAGGACTTGGTACTTCTGGATGCGCAAGACACATGAGTGCCTTCTTGCTGCACTACCTGCAACATGACCCCCGGATTGTCAGAATTCGAAGTAATCCCGACTACTGGGTTGCCACACTCTTAGATCCCCGGTACAAAAGTATATTTGCCAAAATAATTCCTGCCATAAAAAGGTATTGACGAATGCAGGAGTATCTGCAGACGCTGTTGCAGAATCTTACATGTGCTTTTCCACAAAACACCAGTGGTGCATGTAGTGAATCTCACAGTTCTAACTTGCCAACGGTGGGACTGTCGAGTCTTCATCACTCAAACAGTAACAGTAACACAGTATCTGGTGGTAACAGTAATTTTGTGGAATCGTTTCACCACTTTTTTAGACCATCCTTTGCAAGGCCACAGGAGACAAGAAGTCTGACACATAGTCAATGCCTAGAGAGGATGGTACAGGAGAATCTCCAAGTGAACATCGAAGCCATGACTGTGTCACTGGACCCTTGCTCATTTTGGTATACCAATCTGGAATAATCGCCGGAGCTCGCCACTCACGCCTTGGAGATCTTGTCATGCCATGCAGCCAGCGTTCTCTCTGAACGTGTGTTCAGCGCTGCTGGTGGTGTGCTGACAGATAAGCGCACGCGGCTGTCCACTGAGAATGTAGACAGACTCACGTTCATAAAGATGAACAAATCATGGATTCGCAAGGACATTTCTACCCCTGTGTCATCCTTGGGAGACTAAAAGCTTGGGGATTTGGTAAAATCACCTCACCAACCGTTTTAAGCAACAGTGGGGCAATTGATGCCACTTAACCCTAGAACGCATGACCATAAAAATCTACACTTTCACATACCTGGGGCCCTTTAGGCCTGTGTGCAAATAACATGGAATAACTCAAACTCAAATGACAAACAACTATATACATGAAGAATACCTAGAGTTTCAAAATTCTAACTAAAGTAATCTTGCAGAAAATAGAAAACAATTAACTGGGCGGGCCTGCAAGGCCACAGGTATGCGTTCTAGGGTTAAGTGGTGTCTGTGCCACAATTTTGGGAGTCCCCTTGCTGTGTCTTACGTGACGTTGGCATCGTCAATTCCAGGTGGGTTGGGTCGCACCCCCCCCTTTTAACTGTAAGAAACTACATACACTATGGCTTGGGGTAACACAGATGGTTGAGTCTGAAGAGCTGTTTACTCAGAGGTCTGCTCCAAATCTTCAGTGTCTGCTAGTCAGCGTAGAATTTTTAACTGCATCTAGCCTAGGCAATACTTTGGGCGTAGTAGCCCAGCTGCGAAGCAAGCTGCACCGCCTGTGTATCTAATAAGAATTTTTAAATGAATCTAGCCTAGGCAGACTGTGGGGACCCCCAACCAAACCCAGACGCTCAGCCCCCCTACCGCCCCCCTTTCATGGACAATACAATAATGTAACTCTTACAACTGGATGGGTGAGGATCGGTCACAGCTTTATTAACTCTTTATACTCATTCCATTAGAAAGGCATTTTATTTCTAAAATAATTCAGCTTGTTGCAGCATGCCCTGGGTCCCCACTCCGGCAAGTTGGCCAACAAGTGTAACTCTCCAACATGTCCTTTCTATTTCCAGGCCACGGAGGATCCAGCGTACTCGTATGCAGGACTCTGACCCCCACCCATCACTCTTAACGCTTGTTCCACTCCGTCCTGGAGTCCTGACAGGAATATGTCCAGTCCAATATCTATTAAGTGAACACCGTCGGGCCGTATGAGGCCTGCTTTATCTCCTTCCAGTTGTCGGTGTCGTATCACTACACCGCCTCTGTCTCTTCTAAATTTTGCCATCCGAATATTTATTACCCGCCTTGTCCATTCGATGGCCGTGATGTCTCGCGCACCTTGCCATACCGCTATCGGCACAATCTCTGACCATACTATAGCTAATTTTGTGAAAAATTCTCTGAAGCGCTCAGTGTCTAGTTTCATTATTGCCATTAGTTATGCGCTCTTGTGATGACCTAGGTTGTTTCCCCCGGCCTGTATAACTAAGATGACCGGACCTCTTGCCTCTCTCCCTACCTTGATTACCTCCATTAGTACCTGTGGCCATAGCAGGCCTCTAATACCTCTCCACTTGAAATATGTGTTATGAAACTCTAATTTCCTCCCGCCTGGGCGGACTTTCGCCCTTTTTTGTGCCCAATATATATACGAGTGGCCTATCACTCACACTGTTGGCTTAGCGTCACCTGTAAAAGAAACAAACCACGTTAGGATAACAAGTCCGGTCTTATGTATCTCGCCAAACACGTGGATCGCCATCTCCCTATCCTCTGAACTTCCGTTTCTGACAGTCCTGCTCTTGCTGCTTCCGTGGCCGCACCTATGCGGAATGAGTGTGTCCCGTAATCTTTGGGGTGGTTCCCTGCCGATGTTATGCATTTATTAAATATAGCTTGGAACAGGTATCTTGATAATGGCGTTCCATCAATGTGTGATACGAAGAAATTACTTTGTGATCTGATGGTTAGATATGTTTTTACTATTGTTACCCGACTCAGTGTACCGTTTGTGGGTTGTAGAAGTACCCAAGTACCCCTGCCCGCTGGAACCGTTTTCGATTGGTGTATGCGTACACGTATTGCATTATTGGCTATGACTACTTCCTGGTGTAATAAGCGTCCACTGGTGGTAATTTTGGATTGAGGGACTAATTCGCTTATACATAGCGCCCCGAAGAAGGCGATCACAAATGCAGTAGACATTAGTGTTGCTTCAAATTGTGAGTGTCATGTTAATGGTGTTAGGGATAAGATGTGAGAAATCAGTTTTAGTGACACGGGACGGGACGTCTACATTCCTGACTTGGCTGACCCCTTTTCCACCCTTTTATGGATTGTCTGATGATGAATCTTTGTCACATCTCCCCAATTCAGTAGTTGGAAGTGAAATGCTACTCTGGTCAGACACCGCTGCGCTGACGCCCCTGATATGCCCCTCATCATTAGCTGGTGGAGAAATTCTATAGTGACTTGTGATCTGGCTTGTTCACATTGGTCAACCCGTCTGCCTGCTACTAGTCGTGTCCACTCTTCCCATGCCTTATCGTATGCTTGCCACGTTGACGGGGCAATTGACGCTCTGATTAATGGCATCAACTATTCGCCACTAGATCCCATAGGGAGGGTGGGCAACTGTTGCCCGATGGGTGGGCGTTGTGGAAGAGCTCTGTGAAAATCTGCCAATTGAATTGTTATAAAGCGTTAGCAGCAGCTTTATACCCCTCAGCATAGTGGCTAGCGCGGACCCATACATTGTGTTTTAGGCACAGGAATACTAGCCTGCGTAGTAGGCCTAGCACTGGGAGAGACGATGATGCCATCTTATTAATGCAGTGCGCTAGGCTGGTGTTTTGTGTTATGAAGCGTATATTTTTGTTAGCCAGGCGCGCGCCCCATATTTCTATTGCTACCACTATTGGGAAAAATTATTTTCAGGGCTAGATGCAGCTAAAAATTATTATTAATTTCAAAGCTGGTGGAGCTTGGTATAGATGGCCTAATACAATGAGTCCCACACACTGCTATAAGCCCAAATATTTTTTCAGAGGTAGATGCAGATAAAAATTATTTTTAATTTGCAACCTGATGGAGGTCAGTATAGATGGACTAATACAACAGGTCCCACACACAGCTAGAAGCCCAATATTTTTTCAGAGCTAGATGCAGACAAAAAATTATTTTGAATTTGCAACCTGATGGAGGTCAGTATAGATGGACTAATAGAGAAAGTCCCACACACTGCTAGAAGGCCCAATATTTTTTCAGAGGTAGATGCAGAAAAAAATATATTCAGTTTGCAACCTGATGGAGGTCAGTATAGATGGACTAATACAACAAGTCCCACACACAGCTAGAAGCCCAATATTTTTTCAGAGGTAGATGCAGAAAAAAATATATTCAGTTTGCAACCTGATGGAGGTCTGTATAGATGGATTAATAGAACAAGTCCCACACACAGCTAGAAGCCCAATATTTTTTCAGAGGTAGATGCAGAAAAAAATATATTCAGTTTGCAACCTGATGGAGGTCTGTATAGATGGATTAATAGAACAAGTCCCACACACAGCTAGAAGCCCAATATTTTTTCAGAGGTAGATGCAGAAAAAAATATATTCAGTTTGCAACCTGATGGAGGTCAGTATAGATGGATTAATACAACAAGTCCCACACACAGCTAGAAGCACAATATTTTTTCAGAGGTAGATGCAGAAAAAAATATATTCAGTTTGCAACCTGATGGAGGTCTGTATAGATGGATTAATAGAACAAGTCCCACACACAGCTAGAAGTCCAAATATTTTTTCAGAGCTAGATGCAGAAAAAAATGATTTTCAATTTGCAACCTGATGGAGGTCAATATAGATGGACTAATAGACCAAGTCCCACACACTGCTAGAAGCCCAAATACTTTTTCAGAGCTAGATGCAGATAAAAATTATTTTTAATTTGCAACCTGATGAAGATCAGTATAGATGGACTAATAGACCAAGTCCCCACACACTGCTAGAAGCCCAAATATTTTTTCAGAGCTAGATGCAGATAAAAATTATTTTTAATTTGCAACCTGATGGAGGTCAGTGTAGATGGACTAATAGACCAAGTCCCACACACTGCTAGAAGCCCAAATATTTTTTCAGAAGTAGATGCAGAAAAAAATTATATTCAATTTGCAACCTGATGGAGGTCAGTATAGATGGACTAATAGAACAAGTCCCACACACTGCTAGAAGCCCAATTTTTTTTTCTGAGGTAGATGCAGAAAAAAATGATATTCAGTTTGCAACCTGATGGAGGTCAGTATAGATGGACTAATAGAACAAGTCCCACACACAGCTAGAAGCCCAAATATTTTTTCAGAGCTAGATGCAGATAAAAATTATTTTTAATTTGCAACCTGATGGAGATCGGTATAGATGGACTAATAGACCAAGTCCCACACACTGCTAGAAGCCCAAACATTTTTTCAGAAGTAGATGCAGAAAAAAATGATATTCAATTTGCAACCTGATGGAGGTCAGTACAGATGGACTAATAGAACAAGTCCCACACACTGCTTGAAGCCCAAATATTTTTTCAGAGCTAGATGCAGAATAAAATTATATTGAATTTGCAACCTGGTGTAGGTTAGTATAGATGGACTAATAGAACAAGTCCCACACACTGCTAGAAGCCCAAATATTTTTTCAGAGCTAGATGCAGAAAAAAATGATATTCAATTTGCAACCTGATGGAGGTCAGTATAGATGGACTAATAGACCAAGTCCCACACACTGCTAGAAGCCCAAATACTTTTTCAGAGCTAGATGCAGATAAAAATTATTTTTAATTTGCAACCTGATGGAGATCAGTATAGATGGACTAATAGACCAAGTCCCACACACTGCTAGAAGCCCAAATATTTTTCAGAGCTAGATGCAGATAAAAATTATTTTTCATTTGCAACCTGATGAAGGTCAGTGTAGATGGACTAATAGACCAAGTCCCACATACTGCTAGAAGCCCAAATATTTTTTCAGAAGTAGATGCAGAAAAAAATTATATTCAATTTGCAACCTGATGGAGGTCAGTATAGATGGACTAATAGAACAAGTCCCACACACTGCTAGAAGCCCACATTTTTTTTCTGAGGTAGATGCAGAAAAAAATGATATTCAGTTTGCAACCTGATGGAGGTCAGTATAGATGGACTAATAGAACAAGTCCCACACACAGCTAGAAGCCCAAATATTTTTTCAGAGCTAGATGCAGATAAAAATTATTTTTAATTTGCAACCTGATGGAGATCAGTATAGATGGACTAATAGACCAAGTCCCACACACTGCTAGATGCCCAAACATTTTTTCAGAAGTTGATGCAGAAAAAAATGATATTCAATTTGCAACCTGATGGAGGTCAGTATAGATGGACTAATAGAACAAGTCTCACACACTGCTAGAAGGCCAAATATTTTTTCAGAGCTAGATGCAGATAAAAATTATTTTTAATTTGCAACCTGATGGAGATCAGTATAGATGGACTAATAGACCAAGTCCCACACACTGCTAGAAGCCCAAACATTTTTTCAGAAGTAGATGCAGAAAAAAATGATATTCAATTTGCAACCTGATGGAGGTCAGTATAGATGGACTAATAGAACAAGTCCCACACATTGCTAGAAGGCCAAATATTTTTTCAGAGGTAGATGCAGATAAAAATTATTTTTAATTTGCAGCCTGATGGAGATCAGTATAGATGGACTAATAGAGAAAGTCCCACACACTGCTAGAAGGCCAAATATTTTTTCAGAGCGAGATGCAGACAAAAAAATATTTTTAATTTGCAACCTGATGGAGGTCAGTATAGATGGACTAATAGAGAAAGTCCCACACACTGCTAGAAGGCCAAATATTTTTTTCAGAGCTAGATGCAGATATAAATTATTTTTAATTTGCAACCTGATGGAGGTCAGTATAGATGGACTAATAGAGAAAGTCCCACACACTGCTAGAAGGCCAAATATTTTTTCAGAGCTAGATGCAGAAAAAAATTATATTCAGTTTGCAACCTGATGGAGGTCAGTATAGATGGACTAATAGAACAAGTCCCACACACTGCTAGAAGCCCAAATATTTTTTCAGAGCTAGATGCAGATAAAAATTATTTTTAATTTGCAACCTGATGGAGATCAGTATAGATGGACTAATAGACCAAGTCCCACACACTGCTAGAAGCCCAAACATTTTTTCAGAAGTAGATGCAGAAAAAAATGATATTCAATTTGCAACCTGATGGAGGTCAGTATAGATGGACTAATAGAACAAGTCCCACACACTGCTTGAAGCCCAAATATTTTTTCAGAGCTAGATGCAGAATAAAACTATATTGAATTTGCAACCTGGTGTAGGTTAGTATAGATGGACTAATAGAACAAGTCCCACACACTGCTAGAAGCCCAAATATTTTTTCAGAGCTAGATGCAGAAAAAAATGATATTCAATTTGCAACCTGATGGAGGTCAGTATAGATGGACTAATAGACCAAGTCCCACACACTGCTAGAAGCCCAAATATTTTTTCAGAGCTAGATGCAGATAAAAATTATTTTTCATTTGCAACCTGATGGAGGTCAGTGTAGATGGACTAATAGACCAAGTCCCACACACTGCTAGAAGCCCAAATATTTTTTCAGAAGTAGATGCAGAAAAAAATTATATTTAATTTGCAACCTGATGGAGGTCAGTATAGATGGACTAATAGAGCAAGTGCCACACACTGCTAGAAGCCCAAATATTTTTCTGAGGTAGATGCAGAAAAAAATGATATTCAGTTTGCAACCTGATGGAGGTCAGTATAGATGGACTAATAGAACAAGTCCCACACACAGCTAAAAGCCCAAATATTTTTTCAGAGCTAGATGCAGATAAAAATTATTTTTAATTTGCAACCTGATGGAGATCAGTATAGATGGACTAATAGACCAAGTCCCACACACTGCTAGAAGCCCAAACATTTTTTCAGAAGTAGATGCAGAAAAAAATGATATTCAATTTGCAACCTGATGGAGGTCAGTATAGATGGACTAATAGAACAAGTCCCACACATTGCTAGAAGGCCAAATATTTTTTCAGAGGTAGATGCAGATAAAAATTATTTTTAATTTGCAGCCTGATGGAGGTCAGTATAGATGGACTAGTAGAGAAAGTCCCACACACTGCTAGAAGGCCAAATATTTTTTCAGAGCTAGATGCAGACAAAAAATTATTTTTAATTTGCAACCTGATGGAGGTCAGTATAGATGGACTAATAGAGAAAGTCCCACACACTGCTAGAAGGCCAAATATTTTTTCAGAGCTAGATGCAGATATAAATTATTTTTAATTTGCAACCTGATGGAGGTCAGTATAGATGGACTAATAGAGAAAGTCCCACACACTGCTAGAAGGCCAAATATTTTTTCAGAGCTAGATGCAGAAAAAAATTATATTCAGTTTGCAACCTGATGGAGGTCAGTATAGATGGACTAATAGAACAAGTCCCACACACAGCTAGAAGCCCAAATATTTTTTCACAGCTAGATGCAAATAAAAATTATTTTTAATTTGCAACCTGATGGAGATCAGTATAGATGGACTAATAGACCAAGTCTAACACACTGCTAGAAGCCCAAACATTTTTTCAGAAGTAGATGCAGAAAAAAATGATATTCAATTTGCAACCTGATGGAGGTCAGTATAGATGGACTAATAGAACAAGTCCCACAACACTGCTAGAAGGCCAAATATTTTTTCAGAGGTAGATGCAGATAAAAATTATTTTTAATTTGCAGCCTGATGGAGGTCAGTATAGATGGACTAATAGAGAAAGTCCCACACACTGCTAGAAGGCCAAATATTTTTTCAGAGCTAGATGCAGATAAAAATTATTTTTAATTTGCAACCTGATGGAGATCAGTATAGATGGACTAATAGACCAAGTCCCACACACTGCTAGAAGCCCAAACATTTTTTCAGAAGTAGATGCAGAAAAAAATGATATTCAATTTGCAACCTGATGGAGGTCAGTATAGATGGACTAATAGAACAAGTCCCACACATTGCTAGAAGGCCAAATATTTTTTCAGAGGTAGATGCAGATAAAAATTATTTTTAATTTGCAGCCTGATGGAGATCAGTATAGATGGACTAATAGAGAAAGTCCCACACTGCTAGAAGGCCAAATATTTTTTCAGAGCTAGATGCAGACAAAAAAATATTTTTAATTTGCAACCTGATGGAGGTCAGTATAGATGGACTAATAGAGAAAGTCCCACACACTGCTAGAAGGCCAAATATTTTTTCAGAGCTAGATGCAGATATAAATTATTTTTAATTTCCAACCTGATGGAGGTCAGTATAGATGGACTAATAGAGAAAGTCCCACACACTGCTAGAGGGCCAAATATTTTTTCAGAGCTAGATGCAGAAAAAAATTATATTCAGTTTGCAACCTGATGGAGGTCAGTATAGATGGACTAATAGAACAAGTCCCACACACAGCTAGAAGCCCAAATATTTTTTCAGAGCTAGATGCAGATAAAAATTATTTTTAATTTGCAACCTGATGGAGATCAGTATAGATGGACTAATAGACCAAGTCCCACACACTGCTAGAAGCCCAAACATTTTTTCAGAAGTAGATGCAGAAAAAAATGATATTCAATTTGCAACCTGATGGAGGTCAGTATAGATGGACTAATAGAACAAGTCCCACACACTGCTTGAAGCCCAAATATTTTTTCAGAGCTAGATGCAGAATAAAACTATATTGAATTTGCAACCTGGTGTAGGTTAGTATAGATGGACTAATAGAACAAGTCCCACACACTGCTAGAAGCCCAAATATTTTTTCAGAGCTAGATGCAGAAAAAAATGATATTCAATTTGCAACCTGATGGAGGTCAGTATAGATGGACTAATAGAACAAGTCCCACACACTGCTAGAAGGCCAAATATTTTTTCAGAGCTAGATGCAGATAAAAATTATTTTTAATTTGCAACCTGATGGAGATCAGTATAGATGGACTAATAGACCAAGTCCCACACACTGCTAGAAGCCCAAACATTTTTTCAGAAGTAGATGCAGAACAAAATGATATTCAATTTGCAACCTGATGGAGGTCAGTATAGATGGACTAATAGAACAAGTCCCACACACTGCTAGAAGGCCACATATTTTTTCAGAGCTAGATGCAGATAAAAATTATTTTCAATTTTCAACCTGATGGAGATCAGTATAGATGGACTAATAGAGAAAGTCCATCACACTGCTAGAAGGCCAAATATTTTTTCAGAGCTAGATGCAGATATAAATTATTTTTAATTTGCAACCTGATGGAGGTCAGTATAGATGGACTAATAGAGAAAGTCCCACACACTGCTAGAAGGCCAAATATTTTTTCAGAGATAGATGCAGAAAAAAATTATATTCAGTTTGCAACCTGATGGAGGTCAGTATAGATGTACTAATAGAACAAGTCCCACACACAGCTAGAAGCCCAAATATTTTTTCAGAGCTAGATGCAGATAAAAATTATTTTTAATTTGCAACCTGATGGAGGTCAGTATAGATGGACTAATAGAACAAGTCCCACACACTGCTTGAAGCCCAAATATTTTTTCAGAGCTAGATGCAGAATAAAACTATATTGAATTTGCAACCTGGTGTAGGTTAGTATAGATGGACTAATAGAACAAGTCCCACACACTGCTAGAAGCCCAAATATTTTTTTCAGAGCTAGATGCAGAAAAAAATGATATTCAATTTGCAACCTGATGGAGGTCAGTATAGATGGACTAATAGACCAAGTCCCACACACTGCTAGAAGCCCAAATACTTTTTCAGAGCTAGATGCAGATAAAAATTATTTTTAATTTGCAACCTGATGGAGATCAGTATAAATGGACTAATAGACCAAGTCCCACACACTGCTAGAAGCCCAAATATTTTTTCAGAGCTAGATGCAAATAAAAATTATTTTTCATTTGCAACCTGATGGAGGTCAGTGTAGATGGACTAATAGACCAAGTTCCACACACTGCTAGAAGCCCAAATATTTTTTCAGAAGTAGATGCAGAAAAAAATTATATTCAAATTGCAACCTGATTGAGGTCAGTATAGATGGACTAATAGAACAAGTGCCACACACTGCTAGAAGCCCAAATATTTTTCTGAGGTAGATGCAGAAAAAAATGATATTCAGTTTGCAACCTGATGGAGGTCAGTATAGATGGACTAATAGAACAAGTCCCACACACAGCTAGAAGCCGAAATATTTTTTCAGAGCTAGATGCAGATAAAAATTATTTTTAATTTGCAACCTGATGGAGATCAGTATAGATGGACTAATAGACCAAGTCCCACACACTGCTAGATGCCCAAACATTTTTTCAGAAGTAGATGCAGAAAAAAATGATATTCAATTTGCAACCTGATGGAGGTCAGTATAGATGGACTAATAGAACAAGTCCCACACACTGCTAGAAGGCCAAATATTTTTTCAGAGCTAGATGCAGATAAAAAATATTTTTAATTTGCAACCTGATGGAGATCAGTATAGATGGACTAATAGACCAAGTCCCACACACTGCTAGAAGCCCAAACATTTTTTCAGAAGTAGATGCAGAAAAAAATGATATTCAATTTGCAACCTGATGGAGGTCAGTATAGATCGACTAATAGAACAAGTCCCACACATTGCTAGAAGGCCAAATATTTTTTCAGAGGTAGATGCAGATAAAAATTATTTTTAATTTGCAGCCTGATGGAGGTCAGTATAGATGGACTAGTAGAGAAAGTCCCACACACTGCTAGAAGGCCAAATATTTTTTCAGAGCTAGATGGAGACAAAAAATTATTTTTAATTTGCAACCTGATGGAGGTCAGTATAGATGGACTAAAAGAGAAAGTCCCACACACTGCTAGAAGGCCAAATATTTTTTCAGAGCTAGATGCAGATATAAATTATTTTTAATTTGCAACCTGATGGAGGTTAGTATAGATGGACTAATAGAGAAAGTCCCACACACTGCTAGAAGGCCAAATATTTTTTCAGAGCTAGATGCAGAAAAAAATTATATTCAGTTTGCAACCTGATGGAGGTCAGTATAGATGGACTAGTAGAACAAGTCCCACACACAGCTAGAAGCCCAAATATTTTTTCAGAGCTAGATGCAGATAAAAATTATTTTTAATTTGCAACCTGATGGAGATCAGTATAGATGGACTAATAGACCAAGTCTCACACACTGCTAGAAGCCCAAACATTTTTTCAGAAGTAGATACAGAAAAAAATGATATTCAATTTGCAACCTGATGGAGGTCAGTATAGATTGTCAAATAGAACAAGTCCCACACACTGCTAGAAGGCCAAATATTTTTTCAGAGGTAGATGCAGATAAAAATTATTTTTAATTTGCAGCCTGATGGAGGTCAGTATAGATGGACTAATAGAGAAAGTCCCACACACTGCTAGAAGGCCAAATATTTTTTCAGAGCTAGATGCAGATATAAATTATTTTTAATTTGCAACCTGATGGAGGTCAGTATAGATGGACTAATAGAGAAAGTCCCACACACTGCTAGAAGGCCAAATATTTTTTCAGAGCTAGATGCAGAAAAAAATTATATTCAGTTTGCAACCTGATGGAGGTCAGTATAGATGGACTAATAGAACAAGTCCCACACACAGCTAGAAGGCCAAATATTTTTTCAGAGGTAGATGCAGATAAAAATTATTTTTAATTTGCAACCTGATGGAGGTCAGTATAGATGGACTAATAGAGAAAGTCCCACACACTGCTAGAAGGCCAAATATTTTTTCAGAGCTAGATGCAGACAAAAAATTATTTTTAATTTGCAACGTGATGGAGGTCAGTATATATGGACTAATAGAACAAGTCCCACACACTGCTAGAAGGCCAAATATTTTTTCAGAGCTAGATGCAGAAAAAAATTATATTCAGTTTGCAACCTGATGGAGGTCAGTATAGATGGACTAATAGAACAAGTCCCACACACTGCTAGAAGCCCAAATATTTTTTCAGAGCTAGATGCAGAAAAAAATGATATTCAATTTGCAACCTGATGGAGGTCAGTATAGATGGCCTAATAGAACAAGTCCCACACACTGCTAGAAGGCCAAATATTTTTTCAGAGCTAGATGCAGATAATAATTATTTTTAATTTGCAACCTGATGGAGATCAGTATAGATGGACTAATAGACCAAGTCCCACACACTGCTAGAAGCCCAAACATTTTTTCAGAAGTAGATGCAGAACAAAATGATATTCAATTTGCAACCTGATGGAGGTCAGTATAGATGGACTAATAGAACAAGTCCCACACACTGCTAGAAGGCCACATATTTTTTCAGAGCTAGATGCAGATAAAAATTATTTTCAATTTGCAACCTGATGGAGATCAGTATAGATGGACTAATAGAGAAAGTCCATCACACTGCTAGAAGGCCAAATATTTTTTCAGAGCTAGATGCAGATATAAATTATTTTTAATTTGCAACCTTATGGAGGTCAGTATAGATGGACTAATAGAGAAAGTCCCACACACTGCTAGAAGGCCAAATATTTTTTCAGAGCTAGATACAGAAAAAAATTATATTCAGTTTGCAACCTGATGGAGGTCAGTATAGATGGACTAATAGAACAAGTCCCACACACAGCTAGAAGCCCAAATATTTTTTCAGAGCTAGATGCAGATAAAAATTATTTTTAATTTGCAACCTGATGGAGATCAGTATAGATGGACTAATAGACCAAGTCCCACACACTGCTAGAAGCCCAAACATTTTTTCAGAAATAGATGCAGAAAAAAATGATATTCAATTTGCAACCTGATGGAGGTCAGTATAGATGGACTAATAGAACAAGTCCCACACACTGCTAGAAGGCCAAATATTTTTTCAGAGGCAGATGCAGATAAAAATTATTTTTAATTTGCAGCCTGATGGAGGTCAGTATAGATGGACTAATAGAGAAAGTCCCACACACTGCTAGAAGGCCAAATATTTTTTCAGAGCTAGATGCAGACAAAAAATTATTTTTAATTTGCAACCTGATGGAGGTCAGTATAGATGGACTAATAGAGAAAGTCCCACACACTGCTAGAAGGCCAAATATTTTTTCAGAGCTAGATGCAGATATAAATTATTTTTAATTTGCAACCTGATGGAGGTCAGTATAGATGGACTAATAGAGAAAGTCCCACACACTGCTAGAAGGCCAAATATTTTTTCAGAGCTAGATGCAGAAAAAAATTATATTCAGTTTGCAACCTGATGGAGGTCAGTATAGATGGACTAATAGAACAAGTCCCACACACAGCTAGAAGGCCAAATATTTTTTCAGAGGTAGATGCAGATAAAAATTATTTTTAATTTGCAACCTGATGGAGGTCAGTATAGATGGACTAATAGAGAAAGTCCCACACACTGCTAGAAGGCCAAATATTTTTTCAGAGCTAGATGCAGACAAAAAATTATTTTTAATTTGCAACGTGATGGAGGTCAGTATATATGGACTAATAGAACAAGTCCCACACACTGCTAGAAGGCCAAATATTTTTTCAGAGCTAGATGCAGAAAAAAATTATATTCAGTTTGCAACCTGATGGAGGTCAGTATAGATGGACTAATAGAACAAGTCCCACAAACTGCTAGAAGCCCAAATATTTTTTCAGAGCTAGATGCAGAAAAAAATGATATTCAATTTGCAACCTGATGGAGGTCAGTATAGATGGACTAATAGAACAAGTCCCACACACTGCTAGAAGGCCAAATATTTTTTCAGAGCTAGATGCAGATAATAATTATTTTTAATTTGCAACCTGATGGAGATCAGTATAGATGGACTAATAGACCAAGTCCCACACACTGCTAGAAGCCCAAACATTTTTTCAGAAGTAGATGCAGAACAAAATGATATTCAATTTGCAACCTGATGGAGGTCAGTATAGATGGACTAATAGAACAAGTCCCACACACTGCTAGAAGGCCACATATTTTTTCAGAGCTAGATGCAGATAAAAATTATTTTCAATTTGCAACCTGATGGAGATCAGTATAGATGGACTAATAGAGAAAGTCCATCACACTGCTAGAAGGCCAAATATTTTTTCAGAGCTAGATGCAGATATAAATTATTTTTAATTTGCAACCTGATGGAGGTCAGTATAGATGGACTAATAGAGAAAGTCCCACACACTGCTAGAAGGCCAAATATTTTTTCAGAGCTAGATGCAGAAAAAAATTATATTCAGTTTGCAACCTGATGGAGGTCAGTATAGATGGACTAATAGAACAAGTCCCACACACAGCTAGAAGCCCAAATATTATTTCAGAGCTAGATGCAGATAAAAATTATTTTTAATTTGCAGCCTGATGGAGGTCAGTATAGATGGACTAATAGAGAAAGTCCCACACACTGCTAGAAGGCCAAATATTTTTTCAGAGCTAGATGCAGACAAAAAATTATTTTTAATTTGCAACCTGATGGAGGTCAGTATAGATGGACTAATAGAGAAAGTCCCACACACTGCTAGAAGGCCAAATATTTTTTCAGAGCTAGATGCAGATATAAATTATTTTTAATTTGCAACCTGATGGAGGTCAGTATAGATGGACTAATAGAGAAAGTCCCACACACTGCTAGAAGGCCAAATATTTTTTCAGAGCTAGATGCAGAAAAAAATTATATTCAGTTTGCAACCTGATGGAGGTCAGTATAGATGGACTAATAGAACAAGTCCCACACACAGCTAGAAGGCCAAATATTTTTTCAGAGGTAGATGCAGATAAAAATTATTTTTAATTTGCAACCTGATGGAGGTCAGTATAGATGGACTAATAGAGAAAGTCCCACACACTGCTAGAAGGCCAAATATTTTTTCAGAGCTAGATGCAGACAAAAAATTATTTTGAATTTGCAACGTGATGGAGGTCAGTATATATGGACTAATAGAACAAGTCCCACACACTGCTAGAAGGCCAAATATTTTTTCAGAGCTAGATGCAGAAAAAAATTATATTCAGTTTGCAACCTGATGGAGGTCAGTATAGATGGACTAATAGAACAAGTCCCACACACAGCTAGAAGCCCAAATATTTTTTCAGAGCTAGATGCAGATAAAAATTATTTTTAATTTGCAACCTGATGGAGATCAGTATAGATGGACTAATAGACCAAGTCTCACACACTGCTAGAAGCCCAAACATTTTTTCAGATGTAGATGCAGAAAAAAATGATATTCAATTTGCAACCTGATGGAGGTCAGTATAGATGGACTAATAGAACAACTCCCACACACAGCTAGAAGCCCAAATATTTTTTCAGAGCTAGATGCAGATAAAAATTATTTTTAATTTGCAACCTGATGGAGGTCAGTATAGATGGACTAGTAGAGAAAGTCCCACACACTGCTAGAAGGCCAAATATTTTTTCAGAGCTAGATGCAGACAAAAAATTATTTTTAATTTGCAACCTGATGGAGGTCAGTATAGATGGACTAATAGAGAAAGTCCCACACACTGCTAGAAGGCCAAATATTTTTTCAGAGCTAGATGCAGATATAAATTATTTTTAATTTGCAACCTGATGGAGGTCAGTATAGATGGACTAATAGAGAAAGTCCCACACACTGCTAGAAGGCCAAATATTTTTTCAGAGCTAGATGCAGAAAAAAATTATATTCAGTTTGCAACCTGATGGAGGTCAGTATAGATGGACTAATAGAACGAGTGCCACACACAGCTAGAAGCCCAAATATTTTTTCAGAGCTAGATGCAGATAAAAATTATTTTTAATTTGCAACCTGATGGAGATCAGTATAGATGGACTAATAGACCAAGTCCCACACACTGCTAGATGCCCAAACATTTTTTCAGAAGTAGATGCAGAAAAAAATGATATTCAATTTGCAACCTGATGGAGGTCAGTATAGATGGACTAATAGAACAAGTCCCACACACTGCTAGAAGGCCAAATATTTTTTCAGAGCTAGATGCAGATAAAAATTATTTTTAATTTGCAACCTGATGGAGATCAGTATAGATGGACTAATAGACCAAGTCCCACACACTGCTAGAATCCCAAACATTTTTTCAGAAGTAGATGCAGAAAAAAATGATATTCAATTTGCAACCTGATGGAGGTCAGTATAGATGGACTAATAGAACAAGTCCCACACATTGCTAGAAGGCCAAATATTTTTTCAGAGGTAGATGCAGATAAAAATTATTTTTAATTTGCAGCCTGATGGAGGTCAGTATAGATGGACTAGTAGAGAAAGTCCCACACACTGCTAGAAGGCCAAATATTTTTTCAGAGCTAGATGCAGACAAAAAATTATTTTTAATTTGCAACCTGATGGAGGTCAGTATAGATGGACTAAAAGAGAAAGTCCCACACACTGCTAGAAGGCCAAATATTTTTTCAGAGCTAGATGCAGATATAAATTATTTTTAATTTGCAACCTGATGGAGGTCAGTATAGATGGACTAATAGAGAAAGTCCCACACACTGCTAGAAGGCCAAATATTTTTTCAGAGCTAGATGCAGAAAAAAATTATATTCAGTTTGCAACCTGATGGATGTCAATATAGATGGACTAATAGAACAAGTCCCACACACAGCTAGAAGCCCAAATATTTTTTCAGAGCTAGATGCAGATAAAAATTATTTTTAATTTGCAACCTGATGGAGATCAGTATAGATGGACTAATAGACCAAGTCTCACACACTGCTAGAAGCCCAAACATTTTTTCAGAAGTAGATACAGAAAAAAATGATATTCAATTTGCAACCTGATAGAGGTCAGTATAGATTGCCTAATAGAACAAGTCCCACACACTGCTAGAAGGCCAAATATTTTTTCAGAGGTAGATGCAGATAAAAATTATTTTTAATTTGCAGCCTGATGGAGGTCAGTATAGATGGACTAATAGAGAAAGTCCCACACACTGCTAGAAGGCCAAATATTTTTTCAGAGCTAGATGCAGATATAAATTATTTTTAATTTGCAACCTGATGGAGGTCAGTATAGATGGACTAATAGAGAAAGTCCCACACACTGCTAGAAGGCCAAATATTTTTTCAGAGCTAGATGCAGAAAAAAATTATATTCAGTTTGCAACCTGATGGAGGTCAGTATAGATGGACTAATAGAACAAGTCCCACACACAGCTAGAAGGCCAAATATTTTTTCAGAGGTAGATGCAGATAAAAATTATTTTTAATTTGCAACCTGATGGAGGTCAGTATAGATGGACTAATAGAGAAAGTCCCACACACTGCTAGAAGGCCAAATATTTTTTCAGAGCTAGATGCAGACAAAAAATTATTTTTAATTTGCAACGTGATGGAGGTCAGTATATATGGACTAATAGAACAAGTCCCACACACTGCTAGAAGGCCAAATATTTTTTCAGAGCTAGATGCAGATATAAATTATTTTTAATTTGCAACCTGATGGAGGTCAGTATAGATGGACTAATAGAGAAAGTCCCACACACTGCTAGAAGGCCAAATATTTTTTCAGAGCTAGATGCAGAAAAAAATTATATTCAGTTTGCAACCTGATGGAGGTCAGTATAGATGGACTAATAGAACAAGTCCCACACACAGCTAGAAGCCCAAATATTTTTTCAGAGCTAGATGCATATAAAAATTATTTTTAATTTGCAACCTGATGGAGATCAGTATAGATGGACTAATAGACCAAGTCCCACACACTGCTAGAAGCCCAAACATTTTTTCAGAAATAGATGCAGAAAAAAATGATATTCAATTTGCAACCTGATGGAGGTCAGTATAGATGGACTAATAGAACAAGTCCCACACACTGCTAGAAGGCCAAATATTTTTTCAGAGGCAGATGCAGATAAAAATTATTTTTAATTTGCAGCCTGATGGAGGTCAGTATAGATGGACTAATAGAGAAAGTCCCACACACTGCTAGAAGGCCAAATATTTTTTCAGAGCTAGATGCAGACAAAAAATTATTTTTAATTTGCAACCTGATGGAGGTCAGTATAGATGGACTAATAGAGAAAGTCCCACACTCTGCTAGAAGGCCAAATATTTTTTCAGAGCTAGATGCAGATATAAATTATTTTTAATTTGCAACCTGATGGAGGTCAGTATAGATGGACTAATAGAGAAAGTCCCACACACTGCTAGAAGGCCAAATATTTTTTCAGAGCTAGATGCAGAAAAAAATTATATTCAGTTTGCAACCTGATGGAGGTCAGTATAGATGGACTAATAGAACAAGTCCCACACACAGCTAGAAGGCCAAATATTTTTTCAGAGGTAGATGCAGATAAAAATTATTTTTAATTTGCAACCTGATGGAGGACAGTATAGATGGACTAATAGAGAAAGTCCCACACACTGCTAGAAGGCCAAATATTTTTTCAGAGCTAGATGCAGACAAAAAATTATTTTGAATTTGCAACGTGATGGAGGTCAGTATATATGGACTAATAGAACAAGTCCCACACACTGCTAGAAGGCCAAATATTTTTTCAGAGCTAGATGCAGAAAAAAATTATATTCAGTTTGCAACCTGATGGAGGTCAGTATAGATGGACTAATAGAACAAGTCCCACACACAGCTAGAAGCCCAAATATTTTTTCAGAGCTAGATGCAGATAAAAATTATTTTTAATTTGCAACCTGATGGAGATCAGTATAGATAGACTAATAGACCAAGTCTCACACACTGCTAGAAGCCCAAACATTTTTTCAGAAGTAGATGCAGAAAAAAATGATATTCAATTTGCAACCTGATGGAGGTCAGTATAGATGGACTAATAGAACAAGTCCCACACACAGCTAGAAGCCCAAATATTTTTTCAGAGCTAGATGCAGATAAAAATTATTTTTAATTTGCAACCTGATGGAGGTCAGTATAGATGGACTAGTAGAGAAAGTCCCACACACTGCTAGAAGGCCAAATATTTTTTCAGAGCTAGATGCAGACAAAAAATTATTTTTAATTTGCAACCTGATGGAGGTCAGTATAGATGGACTAATAGAGAAAGTCCCACACACTGCTAGAAGGCCAAATATTTTTTCAGAGCTAGATGCAGATATAAATTATTTTTAATTTGCAACCTGATGGAGGTCAGTATAGATGGACTAATAGAGAAAGTCCCACACACTGCTAGAAGGCCAAATATTTTTTCAGAGCTAGATGCAGAAAAAAATTATATTCAGTTTGCAACCTGATGGAGGTCAGTATAGATGGACTAATAGAACGAGTGCCACACACAGCTAGAAGCCCAAATATTTTTTCAGAGCTAGATGCAGATAAAAATTATTTTTAATTTGCAACCTGATGGAGATCAGTATAGATGGACTAATAGACCAAGTCCCACACACTGCTAGATGCCCAAACATTTTTTCAGAAGTAGATGCAGAAAAAAATGATATTCAATTTGCAACCTGATGGAGGTCAGTATAGATGGACTAATAGAACAAGTCCCACACACTGCTAGAAGGCCAAATATTTTTTCAGAGCTAGATGCAGATAAAAATTATTTTTAATTTGCAACCTGATGGAGATCAGTATAGATGGACTAATAGACCAAGTCCCACACACTGCTAGAATCCCAAACATTTTTTCAGAAGTAGATGCAGAAAAAAATGATATTCAATTTGCAACCTGATGGAGGTCAGTATAGATGGACTAATAGAACAAGTCCCACACATTGCTAGAAGGCCAAATATTTTTTCAGAGGTAGATGCAGATAAAAATTATTTTTAATTTGCAGCCTGATGGAGGTCAGTATAGATGGACTAGTAGAGAAAGTCCCACACACTGCTAGAAGGCCAAATATTTTTTCAGAGCTAGATGCAGACAAAAAATTATTTTTAATTTGCAACCTGATGGAGGTCAGTATAGATGGACTAAAAGAGAAAGTCCCACACACTGCTAGAAGGCCAAATATTTTTTCAGAGCTAGATGCAGATATAAATTATTTTTAATTTGCAACCTGATGGAGGTCAGTATAGATGGACTAATAGAGAAAGTCCCACACACTGCTAGAAGGCCAAATATTTTTTCAGAGCTAGATGCAGAAAAAAATTATATTCAGTTTGCAACCTGATGGATGTCAATATAGATGGACTAATAGAACAAGTCCCACACACAGCTAGAAGCCCAAATATTTTTTCAGAGCTAGATGCAGATAAAAATTATTTTTAATTTGCAACCTGATGGAGATCAGTATAGATGGACTAATAGACCAAGTCTCACACACTGCTAGAAGCCCAAACATTTTTTCAGAAGTAGATACAGAAAAAAATGATATTCAATTTGCAACCTGATGGAGGTCAGTATAGATTGCCTAATAGAACAAGTCCCACACACTGCTAGAAGGCCAAATATTTTTTCAGAGGTAGATGCAGATAAAAATTATTTTTAATTTGCAGCCTCATGGAGGTCAGTATAGATGGACTAATAGAGAAAGTCCCACACACTGCTAGAAGGCCAAATATTTTTTCAGAGCTAGATGCAGATATAAATTATTTTTAATTTGCAACCTGATGGAGGTCAGTATAGATGGACTAATAGAGAAAGTCCCACACACTGCTAGAAGGCCAAATATTTTTTCAGAGCTAGATGCAGAAAAAAATTATATTCAGTTTGCAACCTGATGGAGGTCAGTATAGATGGACTAATAGAACAAGTCCCACACACAGCTAGAAGGCCAAATATTTTTTCAGAGGTAGATGCAGATAAAAATTATTTTTAATTTGCAACCTGATGGAGGTCAGTATAGATGGACTAATAGAGAAAGTCCCACACACTGCTAGAAGGCCAAATATTTTTTCAGAGCTAGATGCAGACAAAAAATTATTTTTAATTTGCAATGTGATGGAGGTCAGTATATATGGACTAATAGAACAAGTCCCACACACTGCTAGAAGGCCAAATATTTTTTCAGAGCTAGATGCAGATATAAATTATTTTTAATTTGCAACCTGATGGAGGTCAGTATAGATGGACTAATAGAGAAAGTCCCACACACTGCTAGAAGGCCAAATATTTTTTCAGAGCTAGATGCAGAAAAAAATTATATTCAGTTTGCAACCTGATGGAGGTCAGTATAGATGGACTAATAGAACAAGTCCCACACACAGCTAGAAGCCCAAATATTTTTTCAGAGCTAGATGCATATAAAAATTATTTTTAATTTGCAACCTGATGGAGATCAGTATAGATGGACTAATAGACCAAGTCCCACACACTGCTAGAAGCCCAAACATTTTTTCAGAAATAGATGCAGAAAAAAATGATATTCAATTTGCAACCTGATGGAGGTCAGTATAGATGGACTAATAGAACAAGTCCCACACACTGCTAGAAGGCCAAATATTTTTTCAGAGGCAGATGCAGATAAAAATTATTTTTAATTTGCAGCCTGATGGAGGTCAGTATAGATGGACTAATAGAGAAAGTCCCACACACTGCTAGAAGGCCAAATATTTTTTCAGAGCTAGATGCAGACAAAAAATTATTTTTAATTTGCAACCTGATGGAGGTCAGTATAGATGGACTAATAGAGAAAGTCCCACACACTGCTAGAAGGCCAAATATTTTTTCAGAGCTAGATGCAGATATAAATTATTTTTAATTTGCAACCTGATGGAGGTCAGTATAGATGGACTAATAGAGAAAGTCCCACACACTGCTAGAAGGCCAAATATTTTTTCAGAGCTAGATGCAGAAAAAAATTATATTCAGTTTGCAACCTGATGGAGGTCAGTATAGATGGACTAATAGAACAAGTCCCACACACAGCTAGAAGGCCAAATATTTTTTCAGAGGTAGATGCAGATAAAAATTATTTTTAATTTGCAACCTGATGGAGGTCAGTATAGATGGACTAATAGAGAAAGTCCCACACACTGCTAGAAGGCCAAATATTTTTTCAGAGCTAGATGCAGACAAAAAATTATTTTGAATTTGCAACGTGATGGAGGTCAGTATATATGGACTAATAGAACAAGTCCCACACACTGCTAGAAGGCCAAATATTTTTTCAGAGCTAGATGCAGAAAAAAATTATATTCAGTTTGCAACCTGATGGAGGTCAGTATAGATGGACTAATAGAACAAGTCCCACACACAGCTAGAAGCCCAAATATTTTTTCAGAGCTAGATGCAGATAAAAATTATTTTTAATTTGCAACCTGATGGAGATCAGTATAGATAGACTAATAGACCAAGTCTCACACACTGCTAGAAGCCCAAACATTTTTTCAGAAGTAGATGCAGAAAAAAATGATATTCAATTTGCAACCTGATGGAGGTCAGTATAGATGGACTAATAGAACAAGTCCCACACACAGCTAGAAGCCCAAATATTTTTTCAGAGCTAGATGCAGATAAAAATTATTTTTAATTTGCAACCTGATGGAGGTCAGTATAGATGGACTAGTAGAGAAAGTCCCACACACTGCTAGAAGGCCAAATATTTTTTCAGAGCTAGATGCAGACAAAAAATTATTTTTAATTTGCAACCTGATGGAGGTCAGTATAGATGGACTAGAAGAGAAAGTCGCACACACTGCTAGAAGGCCAAATATTTTTTCAGAGCTAGATGCAGATATAAATTATTTTTAATTTGCCACCTGATGGTGGTCAGTATAGATGGACTAATAGAGAAAGTCCCACACACTGCTAGAAGGCCAAATATTTTTTCAGAGCTAGATGCAGAAAAATATTATATTCAGTTTGCAACCTGATGGAGGTCAGTATAGATGGACTAATAGAACAAGTCCCACACACAGCTAGAAGCCCAAATATTTTTTCAGAGCTAGATGCAGATAAAAATTATTTTTAATTTGCAACCTGATGGAGATCAGTATAGATGGACTAATAGACCAAGTCTCACACACTGCTACAAGCCCAAACATTTTTTCAGAAGTAGATGCAGAAAAAAATGATATTCAATTTACAGCCTGATGGAGGTCAGTATAGATAGACTAATAGAACAAGTCCCACACACTGCTAGAAGGCGAAATATTTTTTCAGAGGTAGATGCAGATAAAAATTATTTTTAATTTGCAGCCTGATGGAGGTCAGTATAGATGGACTAATAGAGAAAGTCCCACACACTGCTAGAAGGCCAAATATTTTTTCAGAGCTAGATGCAGATATAAATTATTTTTAATTTGCAACCTGATGGAGGTCAGTATAGATGGACTAATAGAGAAAGTCCCACACACTGCTAGAAGGCCAAATATTTTTTCAGAGCTAGATGCAGAAAAAAATTATATTCAGTTTGCAACCTGATGGAGGTCAGTATAGATGGACTAATAGAACAAGTCCCACACACAGCTAGAAGGCCAAATATTTTTTCAGAGGTAGATGCAGATAAAAATTATTTTTAATTTGCAACCTGATGGAGGTCAGTATAGATGGACTAATAGAGAAATTCCCACACACTGCTAGAAGGCCAAATATTTTTTCAGAGCTAGATGCAGACAAAAAATTATTTTGAATTTGCAACGTGATGGAGGTCAGTATATATGGACTAATAGAACAAGTCCCACACACTGCTAGAAGGCCAAATATTTTTTCAGAGCTAGATGCAGAAAAAAATTATATTCAGTTTGCAACCTGATGGAGGTCAGTATAGATGGACTAATAGAACAAGTCCCACACACTGCTAGAAGCCCAAATATTTTTTCAGAGCTAGATGCAGAAAAAAATGATATTCAATTTGCAACCTGATGAAGGTCAGTATAGATGGACTAATAGAACAAGTCGCACACACTGCTAGAAGGCCAAATATTTTT
This sequence comes from Phyllobates terribilis, assembly GCF_046119375.1. NCBI lineage: Eukaryota > Metazoa > Chordata > Amphibia > Anura > Dendrobatidae > Phyllobates > Phyllobates terribilis. The sequence continues at coordinate 349,489,611 of NW_027362763.1, forward strand.
TCAGAGCTAGATGCAGATAAAAATTATTTTTAATTTGCAACCTGATGGAGATCAGTATAGATGGACTAATAGACCAAGTCCCACACACTGCTAGAAGGCCAAATATTTTTTCAGAGCTAGATGCAGACAAAAAATTATTTTGAATTTGCAACGTGATGGAGGTCAGTATATATGGACTAATAGAACAAGTCCCACACACTGCTAGAAGGCCAAATATTTTTTCAGAGCTAGATGCAGAAAAAAATTATATTCAGTTTGCAACCTGATGGAGGTCAGTATAGATGGACTAATAGAACAAGTCCCACACACAGCTAGAAGCCCAAATATTTTTTCAGAGCTAGATGCAGATAAAAATTATTTTTAATTTGCAACCTGATGGAGATCAGTATAGATGGACTAATAGACCAAGTCTCACACACTGCTAGAAGCCCAAACATTTTTTCAGATGTAGATGCAGAAAAAAATGATATTCAATTTGCAACCTGATGGAGGTCAGTATAGATGGACTAATAGAACAAGTCCCACACACAGCTAGAAGCCCAAATATTTTTTCAGAGCTAGATGCAGATAAAAATTATTTTTAATTTGCAACCTGATGGAGGTCAGTATAGATGGACTAGTAGAGAAAGTCCCACACACTGCTAGAAGGCCAAATATTTTTTCAGAGCTAGATGCAGACAAAAAATTATTTTTAATTTGCAACCTGATGGAGGTCAGTATAGATGGACTAATAGAGAAAGTCCCACACACTGCTAGAAGGCCAAATATTTTTTCAGAGCTAGATGCAGATATAAATTATTTTTAATTTGCAACCTGATGGAGGTCAGTATAGATGGACTAATAGAGAAAGTCCCACACACTGCTAGAAGGCCAAATATTTTTTCAGAGCTAGATGCAGAAAAAAATTATATTCAGTTTGCAACCTGATGGAGGTCAGTATAGATGGACTAATAGAACGAGTGCCACACACAGCTAGAAGCCCAAATATTTTTTCAGAGCTAGATGCAGATAAAAATTATTTTTAATTTGCAACCTGATGGAGATCAGTATAGATGGACTAATAGACCAAGTCCCAAACACTGCTAGATGCCCAAACATTTTTTCAGAAGTAGATGCAGAAAAAAATGATATTCAATTTGCAACCTGATGGAGGTCAGTATAGATGGACTAATAGAACAAGTCCCACACACTGCTAGAAGGCCAAATATTTTTTCAGAGCTAGATGCAGATAAAAATTATTTTTAATTTGCAACCTGATGGAGATCAGTATAGATGGACTAATAGACCAAGTCCCACACACTGCTAGAATCCCAAACATTTTTTCAGAAGTAGATGCAGAAAAAAATGATATTCAATTTGCAACCTGATGGAGGTCAGTATAGATGGACTAATAGAACAAGTCCCACACATTGCTAGAAGGCCAAATATTTTTTCAGAGGTAGATGCAGATAAAAATTATTTTTAATTTGCAGCCTGATGGAGGTCAGTATAGATGGACTAGTAGAGAAAGTCCCACACACTGCTAGAAGGCCAAATATTTTTTCAGAGCTAGATGCAGACAAAAAATTATTTTTAATTTGCAACCTGATGGAGGTCAGTATAGATGGACTAAAAGAGAAAGTCCCACACACTGCTAGAAGGCCAAATATTTTTTCAGAGCTAGATGCAGATATAAATTATTTTTAATTTGCAACCTGATGGAGGTCAGTATAGATGGACTAATAGAGAAAGTCCCACACACTGCTAGAAGGCCAAATATTTTTTCAGAGCTAGATGCAGAAAAAAATTATATTCAGTTTGCAACCTGATGGATGTCAATATAGATGGACTAATAGAACAAGTCCCACACACAGCTAGAAGCCCAAATATTTTTTCAGAGCTAGATGCAGATAAAAATTATTTTTAATTTGCAACCTGATGGAGATCAGTATAGATGGACTAATAGACCAAGTCTCACACACTGCTAGAAGCCCAAACATTTTTTCAGAAGTAGATACAGAAAAAAATGATATTCAATTTGCAACCTGATGGAGGTCAGTATAGATTGCCTAATAGAACAAGTCCCACACACTGCTAGAAGGCCAAATATTTTTTCAGAGGTAGATGCAGATAAAAATTATTTTTAATTTGCAGCCTGATGGAGGTCAGTATAGATGGACTAATAGAGAAAGTCCCACACACTGCTAGAAGGCCAAATATTTTTTCAGAGCTAGATGCAGATATAAATTATTTTTAATTTGCAACCTGATGGAGGTCAGTATAGATGGACTAATAGAGAAAGTCCCACACACTGCTAGAAGGCCAAATATTTTTTCAGAGCTAGATGCAGAAAAAAATTATATTCAGTTTGCAACCTGATGGAGGTCAGTATAGATGGACTAATAGAACAAGTCCCACACACAGCTAGAAGGCCAAATATTTTTTCAGAGGTAGATGCAGATAAAAATTATTTTTAATTTGCAACCTGATGGAGGTCAGTATAGATGGACTAATAGAGAAAGTCCCACACACTGCTAGAAGGCCAAATATTTTTTCAGAGCTAGATGCAGACAAAAAATTATTTTTAATTTGCAACGTGATGGAGGTCAGTATATATGGACTAATAGAACAAGTCCCACACACTGCTAGAAGGCCAAATATTTTTTCAGAGCTAGATGCAGATATAAATTATTTTTAATTTGCAACCTGATGGAGGTCAGTATAGATGGACTAATAGAGAAAGTCCCACACACTGCTAGAAGGCCAAATATTTTTTCAGAGCTAGATGCAGAAAAAAATTATATTCAGTTTGCAACCTGATGGAGGTCAGTATAGATGGACTAATAGAACAAGTCCCACACACAGCTAGAAGCCCAAATATTTTTTCAGAGCTAGATGCATATAAAAATTATTTTTAATTTGCAACCTGATGGAGATCAGTATAGATGGACTAATAGACCAAGTCCCACACACTGCTAGAAGCCCAAACATTTTTTCAGAAATAGATGCAGAAAAAAATGATATTCAATTTGCAACCTGATGGAGGTCAGTATAGATGGACTAATAGAACAAGTCCCACACACTGCTAGAAGGCCAAATATTTTTTCAGAGGCAGATGCAGATAAAAATGATTTTTAATTTGCAGCCTGATGGAGGTCAGTATAGATGGACTAATAGAGAAAGTCCCACACACTGCTAGAAGGCCAAATATTTTTTCAGAGCTAGATGCAGACAAAAAATTATTTTTAATTTGCAACCTGATGGAGGTCAGTATAGATGGACTAATAGAGAAAGTCCCACACTCTGCTAGAAGGCCAAATATTTTTTCAGAGCTAGATGCAGATATAAATTATTTTTAATTTGCAACCTGATGGAGGTCAGTATAGATGGACTAATAGAGAAAGTCCCACACACTGCTAGAAGGCCAAATATTTTTTCAGAGCTAGATGCAGAAAAAAATTATATTCAGTTTGCAACCTGATGGAGGTCAGTATAGATGGACTAATAGAACAAGTCCCACACACAGCTAGAAGGCCAAATATTTTTTCAGAGGTAGATGCAGATAAAAATTATTTTTAATTTGCAACCTGATGGAGGTCAGTATAGATGGACTAATAGAGAAAGTCCCACACACAGCTAGAAGCCCAAATATTTTTTCAGAGCTAGATGCAGATAAAAATTATTTTTAATTTGCAACCTGATGGAGATCAGTATAGATAGACTAATAGACCAAGTCTCACACACTGCTAGAAGCCCAAACATTTTTTCAGAAGTAGATGCAGAAAAAAATGATATTCAATTTGCAACCTGATGGAGGTCAGTATAGATGGACTAATAGAACAAGTCCCACACACAGCTAGAAGCCCAAATATTTTTTCAGAGCTAGATGCAGATAAAAATTATTTTTAATTTGCAACCTGATGGAGGTCAGTATAGATGGACTAGTAGAGAAAGTCCCACACACTGCTAGAAGGCCAAATATTTTTTCAGAGCTAGATGCAGACAAAAAATTATTTTTAATTTGCAACCTGATGGAGGTCAGTATAGATGGACTAATAGAGAAAGTCCCACACACTGCTAGAAGGCCAAATATTTTTTCAGAGCTAGATGCAGATATAAATTATTTTTAATTTGCAACCTGATGGAGGTCAGTATAGATGGACTAATAGAGAAAGTCCCACACACTGCTAGAAGGCCAAATATTTTTTCAGAGCTAGATGCAGAAAAAAATTATATTCAGTTTGCAACCTGATGGAGGTCAGTATAGATGGACTAATAGAACGAGTGCCACACACAGCTAGAAGCCCAAATATTTTTTCAGAGCTAGATGCAGATAAAAATTATTTTTAATTTGCAACCTGATGGAGATCAGTATAGATGGACTAATAGACCAAGTCCCACACACTGCTAGATGCCCAAACATTTTTTCAGAAGTAGATGCAGAAAAAAATGATATTCAATTTGCAACCTGATGGAGGTCAGTATAGATGGACTAATAGAACAAGTCCCACACACTGCTAGAAGGCCAAATATTTTTTCAGAGCTAGATGCAGATAAAAATTATTTTTAATTTGCAACCTGATGGAGATCAGTATAGATGGACTAATAGACCAAGTCCCACACACTGCTAGAATCCCAAACATTTTTTCAGAAGTAGATGCAGAAAAAAATGATATTCAATTTGCAACCTGATGGAGGTCAGTATAGATGGACTAATAGAACAAGTCCCACACATTGCTAGAAGGCCAAATATTTTTTCAGAGGTAGATGCAGATAAAAATTATTTTTAATTTGCAGCCTGATGGAGGTCAGTATAGATGGACTAGTAGAGAAAGTCCCACACACTGCTAGAAGGCCAAATATTTTTTCAGAGCTAGATGCAGACAAAAAATTATTTTTAATTTGCAACCTGATGGAGGTCAGTATAGATGGACTAAAACAGAAAGTCCCACACACTGCTAGAAGGCCAAATATTTTTTCAGAGCTAGATGCAGATATAAATTATTTTTAATTTGCAACCTGATGGAGGTCAGTATAGATGGACTAATAGAGAAAGTCCCACACACTGCTAGAAGGCCAAATATTTTTTCAGAGCTAGATGCAGAAAAAAATTATATTCAGTTTGCAACCTGATGGATGTCAATATAGATGGACTAATAGAACAAGTCCCACACACAGCTAGAAGCCCAAATATTTTTTCAGAGCTAGATGCAGATAAAAATTATTTTTAATTTGCAACCTGATGGAGATCAGTATAGATGGACTAATAGACCAAGTCTCACACACTGCTAGAAGCCCAAACATTTTTTCAGAAGTAGATACAGAAAAAAATGATATTCAATTTGCAACCTGATGGAGGTCAGTATAGATTGCCTAATAGAACAAGTCCCACACACTGCTAGAAGGCCAAATATTTTTTCAGAGGTAGATGCAGATAAAAATTATTTTTAATTTGCAGCCTGATGGAGGTCAGTATAGATGGACTAATAGAGAAAGTCCCACACACTGCTAGAAGGCCAAATATTTTTTCAGAGCTAGATGCAGATATAAATTATTTTTAATTTGCAACCTGATGGAGGTCAGTATAGATGGACTAATAGAGAAAGTCCCACACACTGCTAGAAGGCCAAATATTTTTTCAGAGCTAGATGCAGAAAAAAATTATATTCAGTTTGCAACCTGATGGAGGTCAGTATAGATGGACTAATAGAACAAGTCCCACACACAGCTAGAAGGCCAAATATTTTTTCAGAGGTAGATGCAGATAAAAATTATTTTTAATTTGCAACCTGATGGAGGTCAGTATAGATGGACTAATAGAGAAAGTCCCACACACTGCTAGAAGGCCAAATATTTTTTCAGAGCTAGATGCAGACAAAAAATTATTTTTAATTTGCAACGTGATGGAGGTCAGTATATATGGACTAATAGAACAAGTCCCACACACTGCTAGAAGGCCAAATATTTTTTCAGAGCTAGATGCAGATATAAATTATTTTTAATTTGCAACCTGATGGAGGTCAGTATAGATGGACTAATAGAGAAAGTCCCACACACTGCTAGAAGGCCAAATATTTTTTCAGAGCTAGATGCAGAAAAAAATTATATTCAGTTTGCAACCTGATGGAGGTCAGTATAGATGGACTAATAGAACAAGTCCCACACACAGCTAGAAGCCCAAATATTTTTTCAGAGCTAGATGCATATAAAAATTATTTTTAATTTGCAACCTGATGGAGATCAGTATAGATGGACTAATAGACCAAGTCCCACACACTGCTAGAAGCCCAAACATTTTTTCAGAAATAGATGCAGAAAAAAATGATATTCAATTTGCAACCTGATGGAGGTCAGTATAGATGGACTAATAGAACAAGTCCCACACACTGCTAGAAGGCCAAATATTTTTTCAGAGGCAGATGCAGATAAAAATTATTTTTAATTTGCAGCCTGATGGAGGTCAGTATAGATGGACTAATAGAGAAAGTCCCACACACTGCTAGAAGGCCAAATATTTTTTCAGAGCTAGATGCAGACAAAAAATTATTTTTAATTTGCAACCTGATGGAGGTCAGTATAGATGGACTAATAGAGAAAGTCCCACACACTGCTAGAAGGCCAAATATTTTTTCAGAGCTAGATGCAGATATAAATTATTTTTAATTTGCAACCTGATGGAGGTCAGTATAGATGGACTAATAGAGAAAGTCCCACACACTGCTAGAAGGCCAAATATTTTTTCAGAGCTAGATGCAGAAAAAAATTATATTCAGTTTGCAACCTGATGGAGGTCAGTATAGATGGACTAATAGAACAAGTCCCACACACAGCTAGAAGGCCAAATATTTTTTCAGAGGTAGATGCAGATAAAAATTATTTTTAATTTGCAACCTGATGGAGGTCAGTATAGATGGACTAATAGAGAAAGTCCCACACACTGCTAGAAGGCCAAATATTTTTTCAGAGCTAGATGCAGACAAAAAATTATTTTGAATTTGCAACGTGATGGAGGTCAGTATATATGGACTAATAGAACAAGTCCCACACACTGCTAGAAGGCCAAATATTTTTTCAGAGCTAGATGCAGAAAAAAATTATATTCAGTTTGCAACCTGATGGAGGTCAGTATAGATGGACTAATAGAACAAGTCCCACACACAGCTAGAAGCCCAAATATTTTTTCAGAGCTAGATGCAGATAAAAATTATTTTTAATTTGCAACCTGATGGAGATCAGTATAGATAGACTAATAGACCAAGTCTCACACACTGCTAGAAGCCCAAACATTTTTTCAGAAGTAGATGCAGAAAAAAATGATATTCAATTTGCAACCTGATGGAGGTCAGTATAGATGGACTAATAGAACAAGTCCCACACACAGCTAGAAGCCCAAATATTTTTTCAGAGCTAGATGCAGATAAAAATTATTTTTAATTTGCAACCTGATGGAGGTCAGTATAGATGGACTAGTAGAAAAAGTCCCACACACTGCTAGAAGGCCAAATATTTTTTCAGAGCTAGATGCAGACAAAAAATTATTTTTAATTTGCAACCTGATGGAGGTCAGTATAGATGGACTAGAAGAGAAAGTCGCACACACTGCTAGAAGGCCAAATATTTTTTCAGAGCTAGATGCAGATATAAATTATTTTTAATTTGCAACCTGATGGTGGTCAGTATAGATGGACTAATAGAGAAAGTCCCACACACTGCTAGAAGGCCAAATATTTTTTCAGAGCTAGATGCAGAAAAATATTATATTCAGTTTGCAACCTGATGGAGGTCAGTATAGATGGACTAATAGAACAAGTCCCACACACAGCTAGAAGCCCAAATATTTTTTCAGAGCTAGATGCAGATAAAAATTATTTTTAATTTGCAACCTGATGGAGATCAGTATAGATGGACTAATAGACCAAGTCTCACACACTGCTACAAGCCCAAACATTTTTTCAGAAGTAGATGCAGAAAAAAATGATATTCAATTTACAACCTGATGGAGGTCAGTATAGATAGACTAATAGAACAAGTCCCACACACTGCTAGAAGGCGAAATATTTTTTCAGAGGTAGATGCAGATAAAAATTATTTTTAATTTGCAGCCTGATGGAGGTCAGTATAGATGGACTAATAGAGAAAGTCCCACACACTGCTAGAAGGCCAAATATTTTTTCAGAGCTAGATGCAGATATAAATTATTTTTAATTTGCAACCTGATGGAGGTCAGTATAGATGGACTAATAGAGAAAGTCCCACACACTGCTAGAAGGCCAAATATTTTTTCAGAGCTAGATGCAGAAAAAAATTATATTCAGTTTGCAACCTGATGGAGGTCAGTATAGATGGACTAATAGAACAAGTCCCACACACAGCTAGAAGGCCAAATATTTTTTCAGAGGTAGATGCAGATAAAAATTATTTTTAATTTGCAACCTGATGGAGGTCAGTATAGATGGACTAATAGAGAAATTCCCACACACTGCTAGAAGGCCAAATATTTTTTCAGAGCTAGATGCAGACAAAAAATTATTTTGAATTTGCAACGTGATGGAGGTCAGTATATATGGACTAATAGAACAAGTCCCACACACTGCTAGAAGGCCAAATATTTTTTCAGAGCTAGATGCAGAAAAAAATTATATTCAGTTTGCAACCTGATGGAGGTCAGTATAGATGGACTAATAGAACAAGTCCCACACACTGCTAGAAGCCCAAATATTTTTTCAGAGCTAGATGCAGAAAAAAATGATATTCAATTTCCAACCTGATGAAGGTCAGTATAGATGGACTAATAGAACAAGTCGCACACACTGCTAGAAGGCCAAATATTTTTTCAGAGCTAGATGCAGATAAAAATTATTTTTAATTTGCAACCTGATGGAGATCAGTATAGATGGACTAATAGACCAAGTCCCACACACTGCTAGAAGCCCAAACATTTTTTCAGAAGTAGATGCAGAAAAAAATGATATTCAATTTGCAACCTGATGGAGGTCAGTATAGATGGACTAATAGAACAAGTCCCACACACTGCTAGAAGGCCACATATTTTTTCAGAGCTAGATGCAGATATAAATTATTTTTAATTTGCAACCTGATGGAGGTCAGTATAGATGGACTAATAGAGAAAGTCCCACACACTGCTAGAAGGCCAAATATTTTTTCAGAGCTAGATGCAGATATAAATTATTTTTAATTTGCAACCTGATGGAGGTCAGTATAGATGGACTAATAGAGAAAGTCCCACACACTGCTAGAAGGCCAAATATTTTTTCAAAGCTAGATGCAGAAAAAAATTAGATTCAGTTTGCAACCTGATGGAGGTCAGTATAGATGGACTAATAGAACAAGTCCCACACACAGCTAGAAGGCCAAATATTTTTTCAGAGGTAGATGCAGATAAAAATTATTTTTAATTTGCAACCTGATGGAGGTCAGTATAGATGGACTAATAGAGAAAGTCCCACACACTGCTAGAAGGCCAAATATTTTTTCAGAGCTAGATGCAGACAAAAAATTATTTTGAATTTGCAACGTGATGGAGGTCAGTATATATGGACTAATAGAACAAGTCCCACACACTGCTAGAAGGCCAAATATTTTTTCAGAGCTAGATGCAGAAAAAAATTATATTCAGTTTGCAACCTGATGGAGGTCAGTATAGATGGACTAATAGAACAAGTCCCACACACTGCTAGAAGGCCAAATATTTTTTCAGAGCTAGATGCAGAAAAAAATTATATTCAGTTTGCAACCTGATGGAGGTCAGTATAGATGGACTAATAGAACAAGTCCCACACACAGCTAGAAGCCCAAATATTTTTTCAGAGCTAGATGCAGATAAAAATTATTTTTAATTTGCAACCTGATGGAGATCAGTATAGATGGACTAATAGACCAAGTCCCACACACTGCTAGAAGCCCAAACATTTTTTCAGAAGTAGATGCAGAAAAAAATGATATTCAATTTGCAACCTGATGGAGGTCAGTATAGATGGACTAATAGAACAAGTCCCACACACTGCTAGAAGGCCAAATATTTTTTCAGAGGTAGATGCAGATAAAAAATATTATTAATTTGCAGCCTGATGGAGGTCAGTATAGATGGACTAATAGAGAAAGTCCCACACACTGCTAGAAGGCCAAATATTTTTTCAGAGCTAGATGCAGACAAAAAATTATTTTTAATTTGCAACCTGATGGAGGTCAGTATAGATGGACTAATAGAGAAAGTCCCACACACTGCTAGAAGGCCAAATATTTTTTCAGAGCTAGATGCAGATATAAATTATTTTTAATTTGCAACCTGATGGAGGTCAGTATAGATGGACTAATAGAGAAAGTCCCACACACTGGTAGAAGGCCAAATATTTTTTCAGAGCTAGATGCAGAAAAAAATTATATTCAGTTTGCAACCTGATGGAGGTCAGTATAGATGGACTAATAGAACAAGTCCCACACACAGCTAGAAGGCCAAATATTTTTTCAGAGGTAGATGCAGATAAAAATTATTTTTAATTTGCAACCTGATGGAGGTCAGTATAGATGGACTAGTAGAGAAAGTCCCACACACTGCTAGAAGGCCAAATATTTTTTCAGAGCTAGATGCAGACAAAAAATTATTTTTAATTTGCAACCTGATGGAGGTCAGTATAGATGGACTAATAGACAAAGTCCCACACACTGCTAGAAGGCCAAATATTTTTTCAGAGCTAGATGCAGATATAAATTATTTTTAATTTGCAACCTGATGGAGGTCAGTATAGATGCACTAATAGAGAAAGTCCCACACACTGCTAGAAGGCCAAATATTTTTTCAGAGCTAGATGCAGAAAAAAATTATATTCAGTTTGCAACCTGATGGAGGTCAGTATAGATGGACTAATAGAACAAGTCCCACACACAGCTAGAAGCCCAAATATTTTTTCAGAGCTAGATGCAGATAAAAATTATTTTTAATTTGCAACCTGATGGAGATCAGTATAGATGGACTAATAGACCAAGTCTCACACACTGCTAGAAGCCCAAACATTTTTTCAGAAGTAGATGCAGAAAAAAATGATATTCAATTTGCAACCTGATGGAGGTCAGTATAGATGGACTAATAGAACAAGTCCCACACACTGCTAGAAGGCCAAATATTTTTTCAGAGGTAGATGCAGATAAAAATTATTTTTAATTTGCAGCCTGATGGAGGTCAGTATAGATGGACTAATAGAGAAAGTCCCACACACTGCTAGAAGGCCAAATATTTTTTCAGAGCTAGATGCAGATATAAATTATTTTTAATTTGCAACCTGATGGAGGTCAGTATAGATGGACTAATAGAGAAAGTCCCACACACTGCTAGAAGGCCAAATATTTTTTCAAAGCTAGATGCAGAAAAAAATTATATTCAGTTTGCAACCTGATGGAGGTCAGTATAGATGGACTAATAGAACAAGTCCCACACACAGCTAGAAGGCCAAATATTTTTTCAGAGGTAGATGCAGATAAAAATTATTTTTAATTTGCAACCTGATGGAGGTCAGTATAGATGGACTAATAGAGAAAGTCCCACACACTGCTAGAAGGCCAAATATTTTTTCAGAGCTAGATGCAGACAAAAAATTATTTTGAATTTGCAACGTGATGGAGGTCAGTATATATGGACTAATAGAACAAGTCCCACACACTGCTAGAAGGCCAAATATTTTTTCAGAGCTAGATGCAGAAAAAAATTATATTCAGTTTGCAACCTGATGGAGGTCAGTATAGATGGACTAATAGAACAAGTCCCACACACTGCTAGAAGCCCAAATATTTTTTCAGAGCTAGATGCAGAAAAAAATGATATTCAATTTGCAACCTGATGTAGGTCAGTATAGATGGACTAATAGAACAAGTCCCACACACTGCTAGAAGGCCAAATATTTTTTCAGAGCTAGATGCAGATAAAAATTATTTTTAATTTGCAACCTGATGGAGATCAGTATAGATGGACTAATAGACCAAGTCCCACACACTGCTAGAAGCCCAAACATTTTTTCAGAAGTAGATGCAGAAAAAAATGATATTCAATTTGCAACCTGATGGAGGTCAGTATAGATGGACTAATAGAACAAGTCCCACACACTGCTAGAAGGCCACATATTTTTTCAGAGCTAGATGCAGATAAAAATTATTTTCAATTTGCAACCTGATGGAGATCAGTATAGATGGACTAATAGAGAAAGTCCATCACACTGCTAGAAGGCCAAATATTTTTTCAGAGCTAGATGCAGATATAAATTATTTTTAATTTGCAACCTGATGGAGGTCAGTATAGATGGACTAATAGAGAAAGTCCCACACACTGCTAGAAGGCCAAATATTTTTTCAGAGCTAGATGCAGAAAAAAATTATATTCAGTTTGCAACCTGATGGAGGTCAGTATAGATGGACTAATAGAACAAGTCCCACACACAGCTAGAAGCCCAAATATTTTTTCAGAGCTAGATGCAGATAAAAATTATTTTTAATTTGCAACCTGATGGAGATCAGTATAGATGGACTAATAGACCAAGTCCCACACACTGCTAGAAGCCCAAACATTTTTTCAGAAGTAGATGCAGAAAAAAATGATATTCAATTTGCAACCTGATGGAGGTCAGTATAGATGGACTAATAGATCAAGTCCCACACACTGCTAGAAGGCCAAATATTTTTTCAGAGGTAGATGCAGATAAAAATTATTTTTAATTTGCAGCCTGATGGAGGTCAGTATAGATGGACTAATAGAGAAAGTCCCACACACTGCTAGAAGGCCAAATATTTTTTCAGAGCTAGATGCAGACAAAAAATTATTTTTAATTTGCAACCTGATGGAGGTCAGTATAGATGGACTAATAGAGAAAGTCCCACACACTGCTAGAAGGCCAAATATTTTTTCAGAGCTAGATGCAGATATAAATTATTTTTAATTTGCAACCTGATGGAGGTCAGTATAGATGGACTAATAGAGAAAGTCCCACACACTGGTAGAAGGCCAAATATTTTTGCAGAGCTAGATGCAGAAAAAAATTATATTCAGTTTGCAACCTGGTGGAGGTCAGTATAGATGGACTAATAGAACAAGTCCCACACACAGCTAGAAGGCCAAATATTTTTTCAGAGGTAGATGCAGATAAAAATTATTTTTAATTTGCAACCTGATGGAGGTCAGTATAGATGGACTAATAGAGAAAGTCCCACACACTGCTAGAAGCCCAAATATTTTTTCAGAGCTAGATGCAGAAAAAAATTATATTCAGTTTGCAACCTGATGGAGGTCAGTATAGATGGACTGATAGAACAAGTCCCACACACAGCTAGAAGGCCAAATATTTTTTCAGAGGTAGATGCAGATAAAAATTATTTTTAATTTGCAACCTGATGGAGGTCAGTATAGATGGACTAATAGAGAAAGTCCCACACACTGCTAGAAGGCCAAATATTTTTTCAGAGCTAGATGCAGAAAAAAATTATATTCAGTTTGCAACCTGATGGAGGTCAGTATAGATGGACTAATAGAACAAGTCCCACACACAGCTAGAAGGCCAAATATTTTTTCAGAGGTAGATGCAGATAAAAATTATTTTTAATTTGCAACCTGATGGAGGTCAGTATAGATGGACTAATAGAGAAAGTCCCACACACTGCTAGAAGGCCAAATATTTTTTCAGAGCTAGATGCAGACAAAAAATTATTTTGAATTTGCAACGTGATGGAGGTCAGTATATATGGACTAATAGAACAAGTCCCACACACTGCTAGAAGGCCAAATATTTTTTCAGAGCTGGATGCAGAAAAAAATTATATTCAATTTGCAACCTGATAGAGGTCAGTATAGATGGACTAATAGAATGATGCTATGCCCAAAAGATTTTACTTCACTAGGTGCAGTAAAAAAATTGGTATTCTATACACAGGTGGTATGTCTTGCAACACAGATAGGCTACTCCACTAACACACTCTGCAATAGGCCAAAAAGGATTAGCTTTGCTAGATTCAGCCAAATGCTGTGAAAAAAACTTGCACAGCACTGGCACAGACCTGCCTGGCAAAAACTGATAGGAACTGATGTAACCTAGTCCTGAAAAGGACTGCAATTACAATTAGGCTTTACTCCCACAATCTATCTATTTAAGAGCACAGACCTGCCTGATAAAAGTCGTAGGAAATGCTGTAACCTAGTCCTTAAAAGGACTGCAATCACAACTATTCCCTACTCCCAAGCTATCTGTAGATTTGTGCGAAAATTGGCTTGAAATTAACAAGGTATAGCGCACACAGCAACAGCGGTGCCATCTAACACGGAGCTGCAGCAGTGAGAAAATGGTGGCGACGGGGAAAATGGCTGGGTCTTATAGGGCAAGGACATGTGACATACACTGCCAATGACACATGCCCTTGCTTGTGTGAAAAAAAGCACTTCGCTCCGTGTGTGCGCTGCTGATAGGCTGACAGATTGCACCTCCCCACTGTAAATGCGGGAAAGAGAAAAAAAATGGAGTTCTTCATTATTCCTGCAGAGATCCATCCCCTGCCCCTCCCCCCACCCCGCTGTACACTCAAACTGCGTATTAACATTAATTTTCATCATTACTGAGAAAAAATCCAGTTATGATTTTGGTGCACGAACAGTTATCGAACATAACCTCGAACAGCCGAATTTTTCTCAAATCGTTCGTGTTCGCCGAACGGCTCGAACACCGCCCAAAACAGCTCGAATTTGAGATTGGCGAACAGTTCGAGTAGAATAACGCTCATCTCTAATTATAAATAGTTACCCAGTTGGGTATTGCCTATTGTTTATTGTGTAAACTGAAATAATATGTGCATTTGGTTACCCATAAGGGTATAAAGACTTGTAGGCTGAGGACTGTGAGCAGCCAAAAACGGTCTTGTATATAGTTTGCACTTTTCAAAGTGCCCTATAAATGACCACAGAACAAAAACCCGTTTGGCGTGGCCGAAGATGTGGTCCAGCACCTGGATCACTTATGCCCTGTAGCCACGCCCAGGGCCTACGCTGAGGGTTTTCAGGCGGGTCCCTCATGTTCTTTCATCAGTGAAATGGGCAACTGGTTACGGGACTTACTGTAACTTAATTATTTTTATCATTATAATTATTATTGTTATTGTTGTTACCTGTTTTGAAAAAAAAAATGCTTCAGTCCAGGAGTACTGAATTGTACTAGGGGGGAATGTAGCACCCTGCTGTGCACAGGTACCACGGGACCCAGGGTGCATGGACGGACTTCTCCACAAGAGGCCCTCATTACATACAAACACCTCCACCCTTCCACCTCATACCACCAGAGGGAGCCCGTTAGGGATATATATATGGAGGGTGGAGCCAGGCAGCTCAGTTAGTTGGAGAGAGTCAGACAGAGAGAGAGTCTGGGAGTGTGCTGACGCTGAGAGCAGCGAAGACGCAGCGCGTCTGCTGCCGTATTGAGCGCCCTGAGTGTGGCCGAAGGCAAGAGGAGAAAGGAGAGAGGATTTGAGGGGGCAGAGGAGCATCATAGGTTCACCCCGATATACAAACCGGACACATGGTCCCTTTATACCTAGTAGGGATAACCGGCAACCCAGGAGAACTACATGTCCCTGGCAGACCTGAAGCTAGGCCCACACAGGACCAGGAACCACGAAGACCCCAGAGTTACTAGGGATAGTGGTTGCCAGCAGAAGGTCCTACTACCAAGCGACAGGTGAAGGAACAGCACGACACATAAGCTAGACCCAGTTGCAGGCTGGCCAGGAAAATACAGAGGAGCAGACATGGACCAGGAGGCCTTATATCCACTCACTGGGGAGAAGTCCTGAAGTGCACCCATCCTACTGAGTACCCTGGACCGTACCTGACATCCGCACCAGTAAAGGTATTGAAGCGAATCCCCTGTCTCTGTCAGTTACTCCTGCTGCGCCATGCGCCTGCACTACAAGTCCCAGCATCACCACCCATCAAACTCCACACTGCCCCGGGTGCCCGCTCCACCTGTGGGGAGCAGAAACACCTCAGCTGCCATCCCATCACCCCCCGGAGGTCTGCAGCAGCGCTGGTAAACCTTACCAGGTACCACAGGTGGCGTCACAAACTATTTATTTATTTTTATCTAAGTTACAATCCCCCTTTTTGGTTGACCGCCCTGGGCCACGGACTTGGCCAGCCACTGTGACCTATCCCCCACCAGCATCCATAGGCCCGGCTGCCGAGTACCCATTGCCCTAGGGGCGTGTCACCAGCGTAACACAGTGCTACAGTTAGTGCTGTTCCCAAGCGCCGGGTGCTGAACACTGCCCTCAGGGCCGGCGTAAGCACCCGGGCAAGTGCCGGGGCCCTGAGCAGGTGGGAGGGCCCACTCACCATCGGGCACCCTGCCGCGCTATGGGACCCATGAGCGGAGGAGAGCGGTGCCAGCGCCCGCTCCCCCCCGCGCTTGCTCAGGGCCCCGGCACCCGGCGCAATACTTACCTCTCCCTGTGCCTCCGCAGCAGCTCCGGTCTCTTCCGCATCTTCTGACTGTGACGTCTCAGGTCAGAGGGTGCGGTAATGTGCGGCAGCAGGTGAGAAGTGAGGTGAGTATTTGATTTTTTTTTTTTTTATTGTATGGGGGCATGGTGCATTATATGGTGGGGTGGGGAGGTGTGACATTCTGCATGGGGCATTATAAGCGAGGGGGGTGTGTGACATCCTGCAGGGGGCATTATAAGCGAGGGGGGTGTGTGACATCCTGCATGGGGCATTATAAGGGAGTGTTACATCCTGCATAGGGCATTATAAGGGAGTGGGTGTGACATCCTTCATGGGGCATTCTAAGGGGGGCGTGACATCCTGCATGGGGCATTATACGGGAGGGTGACATCCTGCATGGAGCATTATAAGGGAGGTGGGGTCTGTGACATCCTGCATGGGGCATTATAAGGGAGGGGGGACTGTGACATCCTGCATGGGGCATTATAAGGGAGGAGGGGTGTGACATCCTGCATGGGGCATTATAAGGGAGGGTGGGTGTGACATCCTGCATGGGGCATTATAAGGGGGGGTGAAATCCTGCATGGGGCATTATAAGGGGGAGTGACATCCTGCATGGGGCATTATAAGGGAGGGGGTGTGTGACATCTTGCATGGGGCATTATAAGGGAGGGGGGGTGACATCCTGCATGGGGCATTATAAGGGAGGGGGGTGACATCCTGCATGGGGCATTATAAGGGGCGTGTGTGACATCCTGCATGGGGCATTATAAGGGAGGGGGTGTGTGACATCCTGCATGGGGCATTATAAGGGAAGAGGGTGACATCCTGCATGGGGCATTATAAGGGAGGGGGTGTGTGACATCCTGCATGGGGCATTATAAGGGAGGGGGTGTGTGTGACATCCTGCATGGGGCATTATAAGGGGGGACATCCTACATGGGGCATTATATGGGTGGAACAGCCTGCATGGGGCATTATGTGGGGGGAACAGCCTGCATGGGGCATTATGTGGAAGGAACAGCCTGCATGGGGCATTGTGTGGGGGGAACAGCCTGCATGAGGCATTATGTGGGGGTAACAGCCTGCATGGAGCATTATGTGGGGGCCAGTATTCTGCATGGAGCGTTATATGGGGGCCAGTATCCTGTATGGAGCGTTATATGGGGGCCAGTATCCTGTATGGAGCGTTATATGGGGGCCAGTATCCTGTATGGAGCGTTATATGGGGGCCAGTATCCTGTATGGAGCATTTTATGGGGGCCAGTATACTGTGTGGAGCGATTTGCCGGTTTCTATTGTAGAATTTACAATAGATATCGCTCATGTAATATAAGAAGTGAAATCTTTGCATTGTACTATATATATATATTTCTCTACGGTATCTGTGCATCATGAATCGTGGTATGTGTTAAAGGGGCTCACTGAGACTCTTTCGCCAGGGGCCCACAAAATCCTGGAGCCGGCCCTGACTGCCCTCATCATGGTTCCCTGCCGGCGCTGTGATCAGCACCAGCAGGGACAGTGATGAGGGTAGTGGTAGTTTGATCCTGCATTGTCCCTGTGTAAAAATAAGAATAAAAAAATAAAATCAATATACTCACCTGTCCGGAGATGTTCCCTGCTGTAATCCTCTGACCGCTGACGCCGAGGAGTCGGTGAGAATGAGCGGCTCCGGAGCTTCAGCTCAGCAGCGGTGTCCTGTCACTCACTGAGCTCAGCTCCGGAGCCGCTCATTCTCCCCGGCTCCTCTGCGTCAGTGGTCGCATGTATTATAGTGGGGGACATCTCCAGACAGGTGAGTATATGGATTTTATTAATTTATTCTTATTTTTACACAGATACACTGTGGGATCAGACTACCACTTCCCTCATCATTGTCCCTGCTGGTTATGATCACAGCGCCGACAGGGAAACATGATGAGGGCAGTGTTCAGCACCCGGTGCTTGGGAAGAGTACTAATTGTAGCGCTGATTCCCAGGCGCCGGTCCATGTCACACTGATGACATACGGATGCCATCCGTGTGTTCAACGTGAGACACTTTTGCGGTCCGTGCATCCACAAAAAAAGACACATCAGCGTGTGGAGCACACGGACACATGGTCCATGGAGACACAATGACGTGCGCAGATCCATAGATTTGAATGGGCCTGTGTTTGTCAGTGTCTCCAGTACGTGTGGAAACTGTCACCACACATACCAGAGATAATGACGTGTGAAAGAACCCTTATGCTAACTCTAAAGAAAAGAAAAATCTTACTACAAAAAATCAATGTTTCTCCTGAAGAAGAAGTGTGAAACTTCAAAGCACATGGACTAATAAACCACACTTATTCTACACGGGTATTATGGCTCCCTCCGTCCAGGCAGTGCAGGAATGAACTCATTCTTCTCCACCATTGGTAAAAATCAAAGTGTAGCTCATGCCTAATGACCCTCATATACAACAGACTGATGTTGGATAAACCAGCAGTTTTGATGGGAATGGCCAACCTTCTAATGTGATTTGGGGCCTCATTACTGTTCACCAACAGGTAGGTCAGAGAAAGATGAGGCATGTACTCCGGTTTCCTCCCACACTCCAAAGACATACTGATAGGGAATGTAGATTGTGAGATCCAATGGGGACAGTGATGATGATGACTGTAAAGTGCTGTGGAATTGATGGAGCTATATAACAGAGCAAAATAAATAAAATGTTGAATTACAAAGCATGATCCTTTTGCTTCTGGCAGAGACAAACCACCACATGAGGTGTCTGAAAGTGGTTTACTTTGATCTCCCTACTGAAAACACATGCATGCACAGTAAAAACTGTGCATTCAGGTGTATGGAGGTAGTCAGAAGAGATAGCTGTCAGCCAAATCAACATTTGACCTACCTTTATCTAGGGAGAATGGGGTTGTATACATTGAATTAACTTATGATCTACAGGCAGCTAACAGAATGAATTAATAAATAAAGCATTATTCATTTGAATGGACCCCCTTGCTTCAGTGTAGGCTGCTCAGACGTTCTCAATCAGGACTATAAGTGACAATGCCCTGTTCTTCAGTCACCTGACCATTAATGCTATGATCAGCTGCAGTAGTTAGGTGACGGGAATGAGAGGTCATTGTCTCCGCACCTGATAACGTCCCATTCCAGTGACCTGACTGTTGCAAGCAATTGTAGGCCTCAACCTCAGGTGACCAAACAATGGGGCACCATCATTTACAGTCCCACTGGGTGAGTATTTCTTCATCTAATATTTTTGAATACTTCATACCATAAGGGCCCGTGATTCATTTTTATAAATTTTTTGTTTCCTTGAAACCCTTTTGCTTCCTCAAAAATAAGGCATTGAAATGTCTGCATTACCCAATTATTTCATTTTACTTTCTATATTCTTAGAAAAAGTTGAATATTTTATCATTTTACAGCTTTCTTCAGAAAACAACATGCCTACAGCAACTGCAGGCTATAGCTGAATCTAAGAATTTTAAGATATTTTTTTAAAGAAATCTACAGATGAGTAACAGATTTAAATAATTTTATGCTTATTACTGACTACCAACATGTAAGAATACCAGGAACTGGAAAAAAAGACCAGACTTTGTAAAGAATAATTGAGTTAAAGTAGTATGACTACTAGAAGAATATATACTATGCACAGTGGTATTTATTAGAGATGACTTCATCTGACAAAATGATATGTGACGCGCAGAGACCTCTGAGGCCTGGCCACAGCCTGAAGTCCAGGCCTAGAATGAATAGGCTAGAGCAATGATGGCAGAAAAAAAGAGGCCTTGAGGACAGTCTATCAGTCAGTGAGCAGTGCTGCCCGCTGTACAGTCCTCTTTTTTCCGCTTTTGCATTTTTGACCTGTTCACTTTAGCATAGTTCCCAAATGTCCCAGATCCAGCGGGACTGTCCCGATGTGAGGGAGCTTTCCCATTGTCCTGAGAGTTCAGGGCTGTGTCTCGGCCTCCCCTCACTTTGTGCAATATCTACTCACCAACCGTCTTTATTGCTGTGCAGCACCTCCTCCTTGGAGGACAGGGCCAGCATCTCTCTGCTTTGGACATACTTACATTCAAATAAATATACAATTTCTCCTCTCTTTCTCTTACCAGAATTCAAATCCTTATCTTGTATCATTGCACTCAGTAGCAAAAGCTCAGAGTCACAGTCTCCATTGGCACATAAAAGAGAGTTTTCTCTACATGAATGTGCATTGTGGGCACTGAAATCACAGACCTCTGTATGTACCAGTGCATTTCTATGACCCTGTATTCTAAAGGAAAAATAAAATAAAGATTTTTTTTCTTCCTATATAATTAGCAAAAAATAATGATAAACAATTACAAAAATGTAATTTTTAATCCACTAAAAAAAAAAAATATCAGAAATTTGTAAATAACCTGAACATATTTCTTTAGTTTACTCCCTTATATAGTGCCATTAATTCCACACTGCTTTACAGACATCATCATGACTGTTCCCATTGGGGCTCACATTCTAGATTCCCTATCAATATGTCTTTGGAGTATGGGAGGAAACTGGAGAACCCAGAGGAAATCCACACAAACATGGGAGAACATACAAACTCCTTGCAGATGTTGTCTTTGGTGGGATTTGAACCCAGGATCCCAGCACTGCAAAGAAACAGTGTTAACCACTGAGCCACTGTGCTGCCCATATTAGGTATCTCTAATCGTACCAGTACATCACAGTGAACAATTTGTTACCGTGATCAATAAAGTCATAAAAAATTGCTTAATTGATTTTTTTTCTCATTAAACCCATAAAAATGTAATGCTGAGATCAGGTTCATGTGTAGCGTAAATGCTGCTTTTTTTCCACTGCGTTTTTCTACACATTTTCTGAAGATGTCCACACCACACTATGTAATAACAATCTTCTCTGATTATTGAGTTTTTGCTGCATTTTTATGCCTTTTCCTTATTCGATATGTTTTGGTGCAGATGTGAAGCAGATTTTTTCTACTTTTTTCATAGTGCAGAAAAGCTCTGATTCTGCACTTACAAATGCAACGGCATTTTTTTTTTACATGTTTTTCTCAGGCTCCACATAGCAACTTATAGAGAAAAAATGTACCAAAACCGCCCAGTTCAGCAGTGTCTTTAAATGCACCGAGAGCGGAGATTTCATGAAATCACATCCACACATACTTGGACATCTACACACAGTGTAAATTTAGCATTTTTTCTGCTGCTTTTTTTGCGCCGAAATTCTGCTGCATTTAACTATCCAAACAAATTGGATTTGATTTCATGAAAACTGCGCCCGTTGTGCGTAAAGACGCTGCTGAACTGTGCATTTTTTGTGCTTTTGTTTCTCTATAGGCTTCTATGTGGAACCTGAAAAAGAAATACATGTTATAAAAAATGCAGATTTTTGTATATTTGAGTAGAATTCAATTCCACTCAAATAAAGTCACCCATATCTAGTATTCATATGTGACCGACTAATATTATCACCATGACAAACCTTTTTCACAATGAAGGACAGTGATCAATAGTGTTCTCCTAGGGTCTGGCATCTCTAGAAGTTCAACGATTATCGGTTTGTCTTATGAGACATGTCCTGAAAACCCATTTCAGTGGTGTTATTCCTTTTCCTCCAAGCTACTTATGTTATAGAAAATATGTCATTATATTATAGTCTGAGAACGGACAGCAATGGACTGTCTGACTCGATAGCATCATATATGCCTATGATGGTATCAATTTCAGCCCAGGAGACCCTCGGACGGTCAGTGTAACGCGATCTATACTCGGTTCCTATTATACAAATGTCTGAATTTGGCCTAATCCAGCTTTTTGTCTCAGTAAAGGTTCTAATGTCTGCATATGGCATTCCTGGAACTACTTGTCCTATAATGCCCTGCCTCCCAATGGTGCAATGCTGTTTTTATAACTGTATCATGACATAATACTGCTCTAAATGCAGAGAAAACAATTTTCATTCATTTAACTTTGAGCTTCAATACGCAAGTTAAAATGAGAGAATGTTGGATCCGGGTGATATTGCGCATAAAAATTATGTATGACAGGGCCGCTCGCAGCGCAATATCACCTTTAATTTTAAACTGGGGTAAATGTATAGAATCCAATATGTTCTGCTGTTTTATGTATTGTGATTTCTAGAAATGTGGGTTATTGTTTTTTTTATTTGTACACATGCAATTTCATACATAATACGTGATTATATATTAGTGATACCAGTATTACTAGTTAAGATATTCACAACATTTTTACAGTACTGTAAACTGCATGTATAAAAATTCCTGAACGATATCTGGCATGACAAGCGGGTAAATGGCCTGGAAAGTGGGGTAAATGGCCTGGCAAGGGGGTAAATGGTCTGGAAAGGGGGTAAATTGCCTGGAAAGGGGATACATGGCCTGGAAAGGGGGTAAATTGCCTGGAAAGGGGGTAAATTGCCTTGTCTTAATCTGGTTAAGATATGCTTGACTGATGAGACACAGGCACACAACAACAATATTCCCATGAATAAACAAGACCACACAATATATAACTTTTAAAACAACTATTTTTAATGGATGGAGGTCGGTCACAGCAAGAATGGATGTAAACGGTTAAGGAACATCTCTGTTCTGGTAGCACTATAAGTGCAAAATTGTGCAAAACAGCCGGACTCCCAGCGAGAATAACCATTAAAACATAAAATACCATAACTGACCGCTGCTGTGACTTAACATGAAGGTATAGGCTCGTAATATAAGAAATAACAGGGCGGGAGGGTGTGACAACTAGTCTCCGGGTCCTACACTGTGGGGAGAGACCGGAAGATGACACACAGGGACATTTATATGAAAGGGAATGGGAGGACAGGAAACAGGAAACCATTGGGCAGGCCAAAACCGGCGGAGAGGACATGAGAATACAGGGGATTTTAACCCCTTATAGCAGGGCACCTCAGTCAGAGGCATCTGACTAAGGGTCAGACTGCCCTGCAGACTGAGGAGACCCAGGCACATAACAACAATATTCCCATGAATAAACAAGACCACACAATATATAACTTTTAAAACAACTCCTTTTAATGCATGGAGGTCGGTCACAACAAGAATGGATGTAAACGGTTAAGGAACATCTCTGTTCCGGTAGCACTGTAAGTGCAAAATTGTGCAAAATAGTCGGACTCCCGGCGAAAGTAACCATTAAAACATAAAATACCATAACTGACCGCCAAGGAGTGGTGCAGGGCTAAACTGCGCTCCAACCCCCACCCATTAGCATCAATGCCTGCTCAATACCATCCTGGATGCCGGACAGGAAAATATCCAGGCCGATGTTGGTGAGATGGACACCATCATTACGCACGAGCCTAGAATTGTCCCCTTCAAGCTGGCGGTGTCATATAACAACACCCCCTTTGAAACGCACAAAGCGGGACATGCAAGCATTGAGGGTTCTGCGAGAGTGTTCAACAGCCACCGACTCACTAGCACCCTGCCACACAACGCGAGGAATGACCTCAGACCAAACCAAAACCAGCTCTGAAAAGAAGCAGTGAAACTTGCCCACATCAAGGTGAAAGGAGTAGAGGTCATTCCCTCCAGCATGAAGAACAAGAATGACGGGGGAGGGGCAGGCTGGGAAAGCCTCACAATCTCCGGTAGAACTTGAGACCAGCTTAGGCCACGAATGCCTTTCCAAAACACCTCTAAACCCCGGAAACCGAGGCCTCTTCCTCCTGGACGACTGTCTGCTCTTTGGGCGGCCCAGAAAATGTAGGAGTGACCTAGGATCCACACAGTAGGTCTGGTAGCACCTAAGGGAAAAATTATGTTGTTAAATTAGCAAATCCAGTCTGATATACTTCGCAAAGCAAGCAGAACGTTATCTGCCAATCCGTTGAATCTCGACATTGGATAAACCTGCTCAAGCAGCTTCGGTAGCTGCCCCAATTCTAAACGAGTGGGTGCCAAAATCTTTCGGGGGAAGACCTAATAAACCCAGGCCTTTATGAAAAAGGGAATGAAATTGAAACTTTGCAAGAGGGGAACTGTCTTCATGGGACAAAAATGAATGACCGCAGCGTCTGTGTTGAAGGAAATTCGTTACTAAAGTTAGTGGGCATATCGGGCCCGGAATGGAAAACAAAGGGACCCATGTCCCTGCGCCTGAAAGGTCTGCTTTAGATTTACATATACGAATACGTAAGCCACCCTGACAGAAAGATACATCATCGTGGCGAAGGCCTCCTCGGCTGCGCTTAGAAGCTGATACCAACTCAATAATGCGAAATGCACCAAAGAATGCAAGACCAAAAGCGGCTGAAAATAAAGACACCTCGTAAGGAGAGGAGCAGAGGGCAGGGGTGCACTCAATGAGGCGCTTAAGGAGGTTAAAGGAAATGGGCCGTCTGCTCTCCTCCCGCTAATGACTCCTGCTTCAGCCCCTTACAGCCTGCCGTATAATAAAAATTTTTGTCACATCCACCCATTCACGAAGCTGAAAGTGAAAAGACAAACCTGACAAACGGCTTTGGGCAACCGCACCTGAGGCACCAGTACTGTGAAGATGAAGAATATACTGTATAGTAACTTCTAAACGGGCAGAGTTGGAAGAGGAAACCGGTTTGTTACCTACGAACACAACCCACTCATTCCATGCCTTACCGTTGGCCCGCCAAGTTGCTGGGGCAACAGATGGTCTGACTAGCGGCATTAGCTGTTCTCCACAACCTCCCACACACTGGATGGGCATGGGAGACCCTCCGACTGGGCACTGGGACACAGGTGTCGAAATCTCTGAAAATCAAAACGCGAAAGTTAGTCAGCGACAACATTCATAGAACCAGGAATATGGCGTGCCCGAAACCATATGTTGAAAGATAGACATTGTAATACTAAAAACCTAATTAGCTTTATCACCGGAATGGATGAAGATGCAAGATTATTTATCGCATGGACTACAATCATGTTATCAGACCAAAAGCAGATGCGCTTATTGCGCAAATGGGGGCCCCAGATGCAAATTGCAACTGCAATGGGGAAAAGTTTCAGCAATGTAAGATTTTTAACCCAGTCGCTGGAGTGCCAGGACTCGGGCCACTTTTCAGCACACCACTGGTCTCCAAAAATCACACCAAAACCATAATATCCTGAGGCATCAGAATAAAGAGACAGATCCTCGTTGGAAGACTCTGCTGACTGGAAACAAGTACGACCATTGTAAGAGGAGAGAAACTGTCTCCAAACCACCAGATCAGCCCGCAAAGGGGGGGTTACACGGATCCGGTGATGGGGAAGCTTTATGCCTTTAGTAAAAAGGGACAGACAGCGAGAAAAAATTCTTCCCATGGGCATGACCCAACATGCAAAAACAAGGAGGCCCAACAGGGGCTGCATTTGACGCAGAGTGACGCTTTTGACAGCGAAAAAAACTTTAATGATAGATAATTTTGAAATCTTGTCCTCGGGCAGATGAAAAACCATTTCTACCGAGTCAATTTCAATACCCAGGAAAGATAGAGAAGACGTTGGTCCAACAGTTTATTCAATGGAAAGGGGAACTCCAAAACGAGACATAAAAGAACAAAAAGTGTTCAACAAATATTGACAAGAACTAGAATCCTGAGGGCCAACGAACAAAAAAGCATCAAGGTAATGAGTGATTGAAAAGGAATTTGTTTCATACTTAATGACCCATTCAAGGAAGGAGCTAAACAGTTTGAAATAATGGCAAGAAATGGCGCAACCCATTGGAAGGCAGGTGTCGTAGTAGTATTGCCAGTCCACCAAGCAACCTAAGAGGTGATGACAGTCAGGATGAACCGGCAAGAGGCGAAAAGCCGACTCAATGTCAGATTTTGCCATTAAAGCTCCTTGACCGGCATCCCTGACCATGGCGACTGCTCTATCAAAGGAAACATATGTGACAGACGCGTCACTATCAGAAATGCCGTCATTAACAGAGGAACCCTTAGGATGTGAAAGGTGGTGAATCAAACAAAACTTTCCGCTCTCCTTCTTTGGTAAAATACCTAGCGGAGATACCCGTAGATTGTAAAAAGGAGGCATTGAAAAAGGACCCTTAATTCTTCCCAAAGATATTTCTTTTTGAAGCTTCTCAGACAGTATCTGAGGAAAATCTCTGGCAGATTTTAGATTTGAAGAAAGACAGGGAAACCTTCTGAAAGTGAAAGGAATAAAGAAACTAAATGTGAAACCAAAGCAGAGTTGGGTCCCTGCCTCTTTATTGGGGTACAGGTCGAGCCACTGCCCCATCTCGGACACGCTCACTTTCATATTGACCAGAGAGCATGGTTGGAAACTTAGTGGAGGGGCAGGAACATTTAATGGCTGCATGAGGTGCTCCGCAGGCGGTAAAACTCATGCTTATATTTACAGAGTCCATAAAAACGGCAATGCCCCTCATTGAAAAGCTAGCATGTGCCCGGTCTGCGAATGGCCACTGACCTGGGACCAGCGAGGGGGCCAGGGGCCGTTGATTGAAAGGAAGATGATGCCTTTTGGGCCATCATTAGTCTGAGCCATGTATCCGTAGCTTTTACCCCCCATCCCAGATGAGGCTGAAGGAACAAGCGCCTTATAAAATCCTCATCATAACGCCACCAGGCACTGCCTCCGTGGGACTTGTAAGAATTATAGGTAGAGTCTATAGAAACAAACATCTTCGAGCATCACTCAGGGTGCCTCTGACCCATGATACATCCTATAACAAAGAAGGCCTGAAGCCAATTATTCATAGTCCTCGCGACCTTCGGTTTGTGGTCATAAGGTCTATCGGCAACATGGCGTTCTTTGTCAATGGTGTGTTGGTCAGTAGAAACCAAATATCAATGTATTCATTTGACCAAATTTTATTTTGAGTTTCCTCATCTAAGTGAGATCCTAACGGGGAAATACCGTAGAAGAAAATGTCTTTAAGTATGCTAGCTTGGACCGGGGTGAGATCCCGCTGAACGGGGGGGTTCTGCATTAACATAAGTGGGTTGACTAAAATTTTTCTACCTGAGGTGGAAGCTACTGCCGGTGATGAACCATCCCCCCAAGCCCCAGAATATTGGTACTCACCGCAGCCTTGCTGAATCGTCGGAACGGGAACCGAAGTGGGAGCGATCATACCCTCCTGACGTTGAGGAAGTCCGGGTGACCTGTTATGGCGCCGTGAATGATGATGTGAACCCCTCTGCGAATCAACTGAAGAGTTAGACGACTCATCCGTAGATGACCGTGAACGCCAGTGCGAGGACCTAGAGCGGTAGCTCCTTCTGGCTGATCTTGAGCTATGTGAAGAATGCCTGGTCCACCAAATATGCGATTTTTTAGAATGTCTGTATGCTGGTTCCCCCAGCTCCCTATGCTCTGTATGCTGGTTCCCCCAGCTCCCTATGCTCTGTATCATGGTCCCCCAGCTCCCTATGCTCTGTATGATGTTCCCAGTATGCACAAGCGGAGGACACCATCTAATCAATGGGATGCACATGCAGCATGCCACAAAGAGACTAAAAATAAGCAAGATGAAGAAGCATGCTAATATGCAGTGATCACCATACACAAGAGATATATGAAAAAATGTATACATTTTATTAAGTGCATGTCACAGAACAAAACCAAAAAATGTTAAAACACAAGTAAAAACCCAGTAAACACCACACTGGGTGGTAGCCCATCCAACATCAAACTATACAAGCGACTATACACGGCCCCACTATCAGTATTTGGTCACTATTCGGTCAGTATTTTTTCTCAGGAGTGGGAGCCAAAACCAGGTGAGGAACAATCAGAGAAAAGGTATAATAGAAACAAGTCACCAATTCTACATTTATCACCCACTCCTGGTTTTGGCTCCCACTCCTGAGAAAAAATATTGACCGAATACTGATAGTGGGGCCGTGGCCTCAGTGCGATTATGGCGATATCAAAATTGTGCAGTTTTTTTAAATATTTTTGTTGTAAAAAGAAAAATTGGAAATTTGAAAAACATTTTTCTATAAATTTTTTTTATTCTGTCACCATTTCCAGAGACCCTTAAAGGGACCTGTCATGTCCTTTGTAGTATCAGTAATGTCATATCTATTCCAAATGGTATGAAAATAAAAGTAGTCTTGCCCCACAAAAAATATGGAATGACACAGCTCCATTGACAGATAAAAACGTTGAAGGGAACCTGTCATGTCATTTGTCCTGTCTAAATTGCCCCCATTGCGTTGTTAGTAGTGTTGAGCATTCCGATACTGAAATATCGGGTATCGGCCGATATTCACTGTATCGGAATTCCGATACTTAATTCCGATACTTTTATAATATCGAATACCGGAATCGGAAGTTCCCATAATGCCTGCGCTCTGCAGTGTCTCTGAAGGATGACAAGCTGGATGGCAGCGCTCAGCTGCGATCCAGCTTGTCATCAGAATGCCATCCCAGCGTGGGAGAATTCTCCTGATTGTTTAAAAGCCGGCGCGCGGTAAAAAGCCGCCGGCTTTTAAACAATCACGCAGCCCCATACTGCTTCCCCGCAGCCTCCCACCCCGATCCTCCGCTCCCCTCGCCACCTCCCATCCCGATCGTAAATTAGGACCGGGCGGGGAGCACAGCACCAAGGAGCGAAGGACCCGGGCGGGGAAGCCGGCAGTGAAAAGACTTCACCGCCGGCTTTCCCGTTCTGTGCTGCGCTTTCCCGCCGGTTATTTCAAATGAACAGCTGAGGTATCAGGTGATGCCGATCAGCTGTTCATTTGAAGTAGCCGCGGTGCCCTCAGAGGGTTCATGTGAGTTCATGCTTGACTGCATGAACTCACATCAACTTTCCCACGGCCGCACAGGTCAGCCTCACCTCCCGGACCCGTCATGATTAGTGTGTGTGCGGGGTGTGTGTGTGCGGGGTGTGTGTGTGCGGGTGTGTGTGTGTGCGGGGTGTGTGTGCGGGGTGTCTGTGCGATGTGTGCGGGGTGTGTGTGCGGGGTGTCTGTGCGATGTGTGCGGGTGTGTGTGCGGGTGTGTGTGTGTGCGGGTGGGTGTGTGTGCGGGGTGTGTGTGCGGGGTGTCTGTGCGATGTGTGCGGGGTGTGTGTGCGGGGTGTCTGTGCGATGTGTGCGGGTGTGTGTGCGGGCAGACATAGGCCGATGTGACACTACTACTCCCATCGGCCTATGTCTGTCCCCCGTCCACTCCTGCCAGCAGGATCAGCTCGATGGGAGCAGTAGTTCCCATCAGCCTGATCCTGCTATTTAAATTGCCCTACTGTGTCCCCAATAAATGTTAGATACATGTCATTGGTGGCCAGTGGTTACCTAAAAGAAATTAGTTCATACATTACCTGTCCCCGCCGATCGCCACCTAAAATAAAGTAAAAAATAAAAAACTACACCTATACTCACCAAGACACCTAATTCCCCGAAGCCATCGATCTCCTGTAATAAAATATAAAATAATAAACCACAACCTTATCCTTACCCCTCCGTAGCAGTCCACGAGTGTCCCACGAAGATCTCCAGTTCAGAGCAGCCACATAGAATGTGACCGCTCTGAACCGCTGCCGCCGCTAGAATGACGGGGCCGTAAGGGTTCACCGGAGTTCAGGCAGCGCTGCTCCGGTTAGCTCCTTTACGGCACTGCTGTATCGTGAGAAATTCCCACGGTACAGCACTGCCGTAAAGGAGGTCTCCGGAGCTGCGCTGCCTGAATGCACTCCGGTGACCTCAGTCAGTGGCTCCCGCTGCCGGGAGCGGACGTGTTCCCGGCAGCGTGAGCTTACAGCAGCCATGCACAGCTGTCACCATCTCCAGATGTGACAGCTGTGCATGGGAGATCAGCGCAGGAACGTGGACAGGTAACTATTTTTTTTTTAGTAAACTAAGAATTAAATAAAATGGTGTTTTATTTCAAATAAATTATTTTTTTCTGGGTGTAGTGTGTTTTTTCTTTTTAACACTTTGTAGGTTAGTAATGGGGGTGTCATATAGACGGCCATCATTACTAACCTGGGCTTCATGGCAGCTGGCGCTGACATGAACCCCACCACTATTACCCCCTGCCACCGCACCAGGGCAGCGTGGAAGAGCGAGGCTAAGTGCCAGAATTGGCGCATCCTATGGATGCGCCATTTCT
The DNA here is from genome assembly GCF_046119375.1 of Phyllobates terribilis. Taxonomy (NCBI): domain Eukaryota; kingdom Metazoa; phylum Chordata; class Amphibia; order Anura; family Dendrobatidae; genus Phyllobates; species Phyllobates terribilis. The sequence goes on from NW_027362763.1 coordinate 349,520,182, forward strand.
GGGGCGGCTGACGGCTGGTGTTTCTAGCCTGGGAGGGGGCCAATATTCATGGCACCCTTCCTGAGCTATTAATATCAGCCCCCAGCTGTCTGCCTAGCCTTTGCTAGCTATTAAAATAGAGGGGACCCCACGTCATTTTTTTTTGGGGGGTCCCCCATTTTAATAGCTAGTAAAGGCTAGGTATTCAGCTGGGGGCTGATATTAGTAGCCTGGGAAGCTCCGTGGGTTTTACCCCCTTCCCAGGCTTCAAACATCTGCCCCAGCCGTCTGCTTAACCTCCGCTAGAGACTAAAATTATGGGGGATCCCACGCCATTTTTTTTTTAAATAAATCCTTTATTTTAACACTAAATGACATTTGAGGACTTAATAAAGATGCAGTCCCTAAATTATTATTTATTTTTTAATAAATTTTTCCCAAAACTTTTGACGTGGGCTTCGCCATATTTTTGTATGCCAGCCAGGTACAGCATCCAGCTTCTATGAACGCGCCATTTTCCGGGGCGGCTGCGGACTGCAATTTTCAGCGGGGGGGGGAGGGCAAAAAGCTTGGGCCTCCCTGCGCTGCAGATTCCATCCCCCAGCTGCCTAGTTGTACCTGGCTGGACACAAAAATAAGGAGAAGCTCCACGTTTTTTTTTTTTTAATTATTTCATGAAATTCATGGAATAATTAAGAAAAAAAGGGCTTCCCTATATTGTTGTGTCCGGCTAGGTACAAATAGGCAGCTGGTGGTTGGGGGCAGCCCATTCCTGCCTGCTGTACCTGGCTGGACACAAATATAGTGTGAAGCCCCACGTCAATTTTTTTTTAATTATTTCAGGAAATTCATGAAATAATTAAAAAAAAATTATGTGGGGCTTCGCCCTATAATTGTGTCCAGCCAGGTACAGCAGGCAGGAACGGGCTGCCCCCAACCACCAGCTGCCTATTTGTACCTAGCCGGACACAACAATATAGGGAAGCCCTTTTTTTCTTAATTATTCCATGAATTTCATGAAATAATTAAAAAAAAAAATGTGTGGCGCTTCGCCCTATTTTTGTGTCCAGCCAGGTACAACTAGGCAGCTGGGGGCAGGAATCTGCAGCGCAGGGAGACCCAAGCTTTCTGGGTCCCACCCGCTGCAAATTGCAGTCCGCAGCCGCCCCGGAAAATGGCGCGTTCATAGAAGCGCCATCTTCTGGCGCTGTACCCAACTCATCCAGGGCCCTGGTGCGGTGGCTCACTGGGTAATAAAGGGGTTAAGGCCAGCTTGGCATTATCAGCTGGCCCTAAGCCCGAAATTCATGGGGTCACGCCAATATTAGACATGACCGCCATGAATTTCTAGTAAAGTATTTAAAAAAAACACAAACACCCAGAAAAAAGTCCTTTAATTGAAATAAAGACACAATTCTTTATTGTTCTAAATTAAACCATACTTACCGCCACACCCATTCCAGCTGAAGCCAACGATCTCCTGCAATAAAAGTAAAATAATAAAGCAACCTCATCCTTACCTTTCCATGGTTCCCAGGACAGCTTCAGCTCTGCTACATCGAGATGACAGGCTGGACCGCAGCAGAACGCTGCCATCCAGCCTGTCATCCCGCGGACACTGAGAAGCGCAGGCATGCTTGCGCTCCTCAGTGTCTTTCTGTGACGTCATCCAGATGAGCCGAGGTCATGTCCAATGAACTCAGCTCACCTCATGCACGTCACTGACAGCGTGGGAAAATTCTCCTGCACTCAGCGCTTCAGCGTGAGAATTCTCCCACGCTGTCAGTGACGTGCATGAGGTGCGCCGAGTTCATGGGACATGACCTCACCTCATGCACGTCACTGACAGCGTGGGAAAATTCTCACGCTGAAGCGCTGAGTGCAGGAGAATTCTCCCACGCTGTCAGTGACGTACATGAGGTGAGCCGAGTTCATTGTCGGCTCATCTGGATGCCGTCACAGCCAGACACTGAGGAGTGGAAGTATGCCTGCGCTTCTCAGTGTCTGCGGGATGACAGGCTGGATGGCAGCGTTCTGCTGCGGTCCAGCCTGTCATCTCGATGTAGCAGAGCTGGAGCCGTCGTGGGAGCCATGGAAAGGTAAGGATGAGGTTGCTTTATTATTTTTCTTTTATTGCAGGAGATCGTTGGCTTCAGCTGGAATGGGCGTGATGGTAAGTATGGTTTAATTTAGAACAATAAAGAATTGTGTGTTTATTTCAATTAAAGGACTTTTTTCTGGGTGTTTGTGTTTTTTTTAAATACTTTACTAGAAATTCATGGTGGTCATGTCTAATATTGGCGTGACCCCATGAATTTCGGGCTTAGGGCCAGCTGATAATGCCAAGCTGGCCTTAACCCCTTTATTACCCAGTGAGCCACCGCATCAGGGCCCTGGATGAGTTGGGTACAGCGCCAGAAGATGGCGCTTCTATGAACGCGCCATTTTCCGGGGCGGCTGCGGACTGCAATTTGCAGCGGGTGGGGCCCAGAAAGCTTGGGCCTCCCTGCGCTGCAGATTCCAGCCCCCAGCTGCCTAGTTGTACCTGGCTGGACACAAAAATAGGGCGAAGCTCCACGTTTTTTTTTTTTTAAATTCATGAAATTCATGGAATAATTCAGAAAAAAAGGGCTTCCCTATATTGTTGTGTCCGGCTAGGTACAAATAGGCTGCTGGTGGTTGGGGGCAGCCCGTTCCTGCCTGCTGTACCTGACTGGACACAAATATAGGGCGAAGCCCCACATCAATTTTTTTAAATTATTTCATGAATTTCCTGAAATGATTTAAAAAAAATTGACGTGGGGCTTCGCACTATATTTGTGTCCAGCCAGGTACAGCAGGCAGGAACGGGCTGCCCCCAACCACCAGCTGCCTATTTGTACCTGGTTGGACACAACAATATAGGGAAGCCCTTTTTTTCTTAATTATTTCATGAATTTCATGAAATAATTAAAAAAAAAAAATACGTGAAGCTTCTCCCTATTTTTGTGTCCAGCCAGGTACAACTAGGCAGCTGGGGGATGGAATCTGCAGCGCAGGGAGGCCCAAGCTTTCTGCCCCCCCCCCTCCCCCCGCTGAAAATTGCAGTGCGCAGCCACCCCGGAAAATGGCGCGTTCATAGAAGCTGGATGCTGTACCTGGCTGGCATACAAAAATATGGCGAAGCCCACGTCAAAAGTTTTGGGAAAAATTAATTAAAAAATAAATAATAATTTAGGGACTGCATCTTTATTAACTCCTCAAATGTCATTTAGTGTTAAAATAAAGGACTTATTTTAAAAAAAATTGACGTGGGGCTTCGCCCTATATTTGTGTCCAGCCAGGTACAGCAGGCAGGAACAGGCTGCCCCCAACCACCAGCTGCCTATTTGTACCTGGCCGGACACAACAATATAGGGAAGCCCTTTTTTAAAAAAATTATTTCATGAAATAATTAAAAAAAAATTGTCGTGGGGCTTCGCACTATATTTGTGTCCAGCCAGGTACAGCAGGCAGGAATGGGCTGCCCCCAACCACCAGCTGCCTATTTGTACCTGGTTGGACACAACAATATAGGGAAGCCCTTTTTTTCTTAATTATTCCATGAATTTCATGAAATAATTTTAAAAAAAAATGCGTGGGGCTTCGCCCTATTTTTGTGTCCAGCCAGATACAACTAGGCAGCTGGGGGCTGGAATCCGCAGCGCAGGGAGACCCAAGCTTTCTGGGCCACCCCCGCTGCAAATTGCAGTCCGCAGCCGCCCCAGAAAATGGCGCGTTCATAGAAGCGCCATCTTCTGGCGCTGTACCCAACTCATCCAGGGCCCTGGTGCGGTGGCTCACTGGGTAATAAAGGGGTTAAGGCCAGCTTGGCATTATCAGCTGGCCCTAAGCCCAAAATTCATGGGGTCACGCCAATATTAGACATGACCACCATGAATTTCTAGTAAAGTATTTAAAAAAACACAACACCCAGAAAAAAGTCCTTTAATTGAAATAAACACACAATTCTTTATTGTTCTAAATTAAACCATACTTACCATCACGCCCATTCCAGCTGAAGCCAACGATCTCCTGCAATAAAAGTAAAATAATAAAGCAACCTCATCCTTACCTTTCCATGGCTCCCACGACAGCTTCAGCTCTGCTACATCGAGATGACAGGCTGGACCGCAGCAGAACGCTGCCATCCATCCTGTCATCCCGCAGACACTGAGAAGCGCAGGCATACTTCCACTCCTCAGTGTCTGGCTGTGACGGCATCCAGATGAGCCGAGGTCATGTCCAATGAACTCCGCTCACTTCATGTACGTCACTGACAGCGTGGGAAAATTCTCCTGCACTCAGCACTTCAGCGTGAGAATTTTCCCACGCTGTCAGTGACGTGCATGAGGTGAGCTGAGTTCATTGGACATGACCTCACCTCATGTATGTCACTGACAGCGTGGGAGAATTCTCACGCTGAAGCGCTGAGTGCAGGAGAATTTTCCCACGCTGTCAGTGACGTGCATGAGGTGAGCTGAGTTCATTGGACATGAACTCGGCTCATCTGGATGACGTCACAGAGAGACACTGAGGAGCGCAAGCATGCCTGCGCTTCTCAGTGTCTGCGGGATGACAGGCTGGATGGCAGCTTTCTGCTGCGGTCCAGCCTGTCATCTCGATGTAGCAGAGCTGGAGCTGTCCTGGGAACCATCGAAAGGTAAGGATGAGGTTGCTTTATTATTTTTCTTTTATTGCAGGAGATCGTTGGCTTCAGCTGGAATGGGCGTGATGGTAAGTATGGTTTAATTTAGAACAATAAAGAATTGTGTCTTTATTTCAATTAAAGGACTTTACTCTGGGTGTTTGTGTTTTCTTTTAACTTTGACTATGGGGTTAGTAATGGGGGTGTCTTATAGACGCCTCTCCATTACTAACCTGGGCTTGATGTCAGCTGGCATTATAAGCTGACATCAACCCCAACCCTATTACCCCCTGCCACCGCACCAGGGCAGCGTGGAAGAGCGAGGCTAAGTGCCAGAATTGGCGCATCCTATGGATGCGCCATTTCTGGGGCGGCTGACGGCTGGTGTTTCTAGCCTGGGAGGGGGCCAATATTCATGGCACCCTTCCTGGGCTATTAATATCAGCCCCCAGCTGTCTGCCTAGCCTGTGCTAGCTATTAAATTAGGGGGGACCCCACGTCATTTTTTTGGGGGGGTCCCCCATTTTAATAGCTAGTAAAGGCTAGGTATTCAGCTGGGGGCTGATATTAGTAGCCTGGGAAGCTCCGTGGGTATTACCCCCTTCCCAGGCTTCAAACATTTGCCCCAGCTGTCTGCTTAACCTCCGCTAGAGCCTAAAATTAAGGGGAACCCCACGCCAATTTTTTTTTAAATAAATCCTTTATTTTAACACTAAATGACAAGTACAGTAATCAACACTGTCACTGTACTTCATATATATGTGACTGACATGTTTCTATCTATCTAATCTATGTGTGATTCTCTATTCCTTCTATTCTAAATTGTCGGGTACAGATGCTGAATTGCCGGCCGGCTTTCTTAAAGAGACGGTGCATGAAAACACTATTATTTTTTTAAATAAATCCTTTACACTAAATGACAAGTTCTGTAAGCAACACTGTCACTGTACTTCATATATATGTGACTGACATGTTTCTATCTATCTAATCTATGTGTGAAGCTCTATTCTGTCTGTTATAAATTGTCGGGTACAGATGCTGAATTGCCGGCCGGCTTTTTTAAAGAGACGGTGCACGAAAACACTAATATTTTTTTTAATAAATCCTTTACACTAAATGACAAGTACAGTAAGCAACACTGTCACTGTACTTCATATATATGTGACTGACATGTTTCTATCTATCTAATCTATGTGTGATTCTCTATTCCTTCTATTCTAAATTGTCGGGTACAGATGCTGAATTGCCGGCCGGCTTTCTTAAAGAGACGGTGCATGAAAACACTATTATTTTTTTAAATAAATCCTTTACACTAAATGACAAGTTCTGTAAGCAACACTGTCACTGTACTTCTTATATATGTGACTGACATGTTTCTATCTATCTAATCTATGTGTGAAGCTCTATTCTGTCTGTTATAAATTGTCGGGTACAGATGCTGAATTGCCGGCCGGCTTTTTTAAAGAGACGGTGCACGAAAACACTAATATTTTTTTTAATAAATCCTTTACACTAAATGACAAGTACAGTAAGCAACACTGTCACTGTACTTCATATATATGTGACTGACATGTTTCTATCTATCTAATCTATGTGTGAAGCTCTATTCTTTCTGTTGTAAATTGTCGGGTACCGGTGAATGCCGCTGATGAATGGCCGGCTTTTCATGTCATTCTACATTATTCTTAGTTGTTTTACTTCATGTAGAATTAACCTACAAGGAAAGAAAGGGTTTATTTTCATTCCGATATTTGTGTCCCATTGACTTGCATTGGTTTCCGGTATCGGAATCGGCGATATCCGATACTTTTTGGGTATCGGCCCGATCCAATCCGATACGATATTTCCTGATATCGGAAGGTATCGCTCAACACTAGTTGTTAGTGATGAGAAGGAGCACTACTTGGCTTTTAGAACGCAGATTCTGTTTGAATAGATTGTAGACTCCATTAGCCGAGCCCCTGAGGTGCCAGATCAGAAGAACCCCCCACAGGGGACCCCATATTGGAAACTTCACTGCTTAAGGATTTCATCTGGGGGTATAGTGAGTATTGAACCCACAGGTGCCTCACAGGATTTTAAAACAGTGGGATGTGGAAATATAACATTTAAATGGTAAAAATTAGTGTTGAGCGAACATGCTTGACACTGCTCGGTACTCGCCCGAGCATCACGCTACTCGGGATGTTCGGCGAGCACTGAGCATTTCCGGGTTACTCGGGCGGGAGCTCGGGTCTCCGCCCTGCATGTTTGACGCTCTTTACAGAGCCAATGAACATGCAGGGATTGCCAGCCAGTCACTGTAATGCCGCAGCCATGTTGTTTGTGGGCATTACAGTGATTGGCTGGCCGCACAGCGTCACCTCGAGTATTTAAAACCGGGCGCCGCCATCTTGGACACAGTCGCTCCGGATCAGACAGTGTAGGGACAGCGCTGCTGATTTAGGGAGAGATATATCCTGCAAAATAGTTAGTGTAGGGTCTGTAAAGGCTGCCAGGTCAAACAAACAGTTCTTCTCAGGACTAAAATCCATCCCAGGTATATCAGGCAGGCAGGCAGGCTGTCTAGGAGACGCAGTGGTTATACCAGCAAACGCTGCATTACAGTCCTGTGTGCTGCTCCTGTTGCTGAAATTGCTGGACTTAGCTCCAGGTCCCGGGGGCCAGGAAAAATCTTCTTTTTTTATCTAAATCCTCTTTTTTTTTTCCTCCTTCACAATGTACAAATACCCATCTTATTAACCTTTTGGTGTCGCCCCCCCCCCCAAAAAAAAAAAGTGTGCCTCTGATTTTTCAGACACAAATATATCTGTTGAAAATAGTCTGGTGTAGGCCAGAGAAATATAAGTGTGGTTTTGCAGTTCTATGGGCCATTTGTATCTAAAAAAAACTGTTTGAGTGTGTCGCTCACTGTTCAGCCACAAATATATATATTTAAAAAAGTCTGGTATACACCAGTAAATTATTACTGTGGTTTTGATGTTCCACAGTAAAACATCTCTATTATCCTGTTTTTGGCATTTTTTGCTGTATAAAAATAATAATAGTGTCTCCCTGATTTTTCAGACACAAATATATCTGTTGAAAATAGTCTGGTGTAGGCCCGAGAAATACAAGTGTGGTTTTGCAGTTCCACGGTACAAACCTCTGTATTATCCACTTTTGGGCCATTTGTATCTAAAAAAAAACAGTTTGAGTGTGTCGCTCACTGTTCAGCCGCAAATATATATATATTTTAAAAAGCCTGGTATACACCAGTAAATTATAACTGTGGTTTTGCTGTTCCACAGTAAAAAATCGCTATTATCCTGCTTTTGGCATTTTTTGCTGTAAAAAATAAATAGTGTCTCCTGATTGTTCAGACAAAAATATATCTGTTGAAAATAGTCTGGTGTAGGCCCGAGAAATACAAGTGTGGTTTTGCAGTTCCACGGTTCAAACCTCTGTATTATCCACTTTTGGGCCATTTGTATCTAAAAAAAACAGTTTGAGTGTGTCGCTCACTGTTCAGCCGCAAATATATATGTATTCAAAAAAGTCTGGTATACACCAGTAAATTATAACTGTGGTTTTGCTGTTCCACGGTAAAACATCTCTATTATCCTGCTTTTGGCATTTTTTGCCGTAAAAAATAAATTGTGTCTCCTGATTGTTCAGACACAAATATATCTGTTGAAAATAGTCTGGTGTAGGCCCGAGAAATACAAGTGTGGCTTTGCAGTTTCACGGTTCAAACTTCTGTATTATCCACTTTTGGGCCATTGGTATCTAAAAAAAACAGTTTGAGTGTGTCGCTCACTGTTCAGCCGCAAATATATATATATTTTAAAAAGCCTGGTATACACCAGTAAATTATAACTGTGGTTTTGCTGTTCCACAGTAAAAAATCTCTATTATCCTGCTTTTGGCATTTTTTGCCGTAAAAAAAAAATAGTGTCTCCTGATTGTTCAGACACAAATATATCTGTTGAAAATAGTCTGGTGTAGGCCCGAGAAATACAAGAGTGGTTTTGCAGTTCCACGGTTCAAACCTCTGTATTATCCACTTTTGGGCCATTTGTATCTAAAAAAACAGTTTGAGTGTGTCGCTCACTGTTCAGCCGCAAATATATATATATTCAAAAAAGTCTGGTATACACCAGTAAATTATAACTGTGGTTTTGCTGTTCCACGGTAAAACATCTCTATTATCCTGCATTTGGCATTTTTTGCCGTAAAAAAATAAACAGTGTCTCCTGATTGTTCAGACACAAATATATCTGTTGAAAATAGTCTGGTGTAGGCCCGAGAAATACAAGTGTGGCTTTGCAGTTTCACGGTTCAAACTTCTGTATTATCCACTTTTGGGCCATTGGTATCTAAAAAAAACAGTTTGAGTGTGTCGCTCACTGTTCAGCCGCAAATATATATATATATTTTAAAAAGCCTGGTATACACCAGTAAATTATAACTGTGGTTTTGCTGTTCCACAGTAAAAAATCTCTATTATCCTGCTTTTGGCATTTTTTGCCGTAAAAAATAAATAGCGTCTCCTGATTGTTCAGACACAAATATATCTGTTGAAAATAGTCTGGTGTAGGCCCGAGAAATACAAGTGTGGTTTTGCAGTTCCACGGTTCAAACCTCTGTATTATCCACTTTTGGGCCATTTGTATCTAAAAAAAACAGTTTGAGTGTGTCGCTCATTGTTCAGCCGCAAATATATATATATTCAAAAAAGTCTGGTATACACCAGTAAATTATAACTGTGGTTTTGCTGTTCCACGGTAAAACATCTCTATTATCCTGCTTTTGGCATTTTTTGCCGTAAAAAAAAAATAGTGTCTCCTGATTGTTCAGACACAAATATATCTGTTGAAAATAGTCTGGTGTAGGCCCGAGAAATACAAGAGTGGTTTTGCAGTTCCACGGTTCAAACCTCTGTATTATCCACTTTTGGGCCATTTGTATCTAAAAAAACAGTTTGAGTGTGTCGCTCACTGTTCAGCCGCAAATATATATATATTCAAAAAAGTCTGGTATACACCAGTAAATTATAACTGTGGTTTTGCTGTTCCACGGTAAAACATCTCTATTATTCTGCTTTTGGCATTTTTTGCCGTAAAAAATAAACAGTGTCTCCTGATTGTTCAGACACAAATGTATCTGTTGAAAATAGTCTGGTGTACGCCCGAGAAATACAAGTGTGGCTTTGCAGTTTCACGGTTCAAACTTCTGTATTATCCACTTTTGGGCCATTGGTATCTAAAAAAAACAGTTTGAGTGTGTCGCTCACTGTTCAGCCGCAAATATATATATATTTTAAAAAGCCTGGTATACACCAGTAAATTATAACTGTGGTTTTGCTGTTCCACAGTAAAAAATCTCTATTATCCTGCTTTTGGCATTTTTTGCCGTAAAAAATAAATAGTGTCTCCTGATTGTTCAGACACAAATATATCTGTTGAAAATAGTCTGGTGTAGGCCCGAGAAATACAAGTGTGGTTTTGCAGTTCCACGGTTCAAACCTCTGTATTATCCACTTTTGGGCCATTTGTATCTAAAAAAAACAGTTTGAGTGTGTCGCTCACTGTTCAGCCGCAAATATATATATATTCAAAAAAGTCTGGTATACACCAGTAAATTATAACTGTGGTTTTGCTGTTCCACGGTAAAACATCTCTATTATCCTGCTTTTGGCATTTTTTGCCGTAAAAAATAAATAGTGTCTCCTGATTGTTCAGACACAAATATATCTGTTGAAAATAGTCTGGTGTAGGCCCGAGAAATACAAGTGTGGTTTTGCAGTTCCACGGTTCAAACCTCTGTATTATCCACTTTTGGGCCATTTGTATCTAAAAAAAACAGTTTGAGTGTGTCGCTCACTGTTCAGCCGCAAATATATATATATTCAAAAAAGTCTGGTATACACCAGTAAATTATAACTGTGGTTTTGCTGTTCCACGGTAAAAAATCTCTATTATCCTGCTTTTTGCATTTTTTGCTGTAAAAAAAAAAAATAATAGTGTCTCCCTGATTTTTCAGACACAAATATATCTGTTGAAAATAGTCTGGTGTAGGCCCGAGAAATACAAGTGTGGCTTTGCAGTTTCACGGTTCAAACCTCTGTATTATCTACTTTTGGGACATTTGTATCTAAAAAAAACAGTTTGAGTGTGTCGCTCACTGTTCAGCCGCAAATATCTCTATTTAAAAAAGTGTGGCATACCCCAGTAAACAATAACTGTGGTTTTGCCATCCCACGGTAAAAAATCTCTATTATTATTCAGGTTTTGGTAGTTTTTTCCGTAAAGAAAAACAGTAATGTCTCCTGACTGTTGTGACACAAAAATATATCTGTTGAAAATAGTCTTGTATAGGCCCGACATCCCAGTGTGGTTTCGCAGTTCCACGGGTCAAATCGCTGTACTATCCAGTTTTGGGCCTTTGGTATCTAAAAAAAAAGCAGTTTGAGTGTGTCGCTCACTGTTCAGCTGCAAATATCTCTATTTAAAAAAGTGTGGTATACCCCAGTAAACAATAACTGTGATTTTCCTCTTCCACGGTTCTAATCTACTCTTTATTACCCTTTTTCTATTGATAGTGCAAGTGTAAGCTATTTTACTTCATTTACAATGGGCAAGGCGCGTGGCAAGGGACGTGGAAGTGGACGTTCTGGTGATGGTTCGTGCAGAGGACGGGGTCGTGGCCAAGGTGAAAATGTGCCACAACCAACAGCCACATCTTCTCGCTCCCACTTCTTGACCGAATTACTAGGGAAGCACAGAACAACACAAGTATTGAGAACTGATCAGTGTGAACAGGTTATTAATTGGATAGCAGACAATACTTTCAGTTACCTGTGCACCACCACCTCCGGTCTGTCTTCCACACGGTCAACTCTTAGTAGCCTTGAGTCTCGACCGCATACTCCTCCTCACCCTGATGCTCCTTCCTCCCACCATGCCGAGTGTCGTCAGACAGCAAGTGATCCCACACTTGGACACTCTGAAGAGCTGTTCACTGGTCCATTTCCATATTTGGGCCCCTCGCCTGATACGCTTGAAGTGGTGGAAGAGGAGATCCCATGTTGCGATGCCCAAATATTTGAACAGCCACGGGCACAGGAAGTCGACGTTGGCAATCTGTCACAACAGGTGGACGATGACGAGACACAATTGCCAGGAAGTGAGGAGGAGGATTGAGGTGCGCAAGTGGAAGAGGAGGAGGTGGTGGATGATCTAGTAACTGACCCAACGTGGAAGGAGGACATGCAGAGTGAGGCCAGCAGCACACAGGGGGAGGGAGGCAGAGTACCCCAACAGGCAGGAAGAAGCAGTGTGGTGGCCGCAGGCAGAAGGCAGGCAACCGTTCCCCGTAACACTAACACGAGGGACATTGCCAGTACAAGCGGTAGGTCTTCCAGAGTCTGGAATTTTTTTAAAGACTCTGCTGATAACCCCAAAAAGGCCATATGTTCCACCTGCCATGCCAGCATCAGCAGGGGTGACAAAACTACCAGCCTGACCACCACCAGCATGATCAGGCACATGGCAGCAAAGCACCCGACTTTGTGGGGCGAAACCCAGGGTCCACGACCAGTGTCAGCGGGTGTCACCACTGCTTCTTCCACTGTTGTGCGTGCAATAGAACCTCCTGTTGTGTGTGCAAGGCAATCCCCTGTCCATACTGCATGTAAAGATGCCCCCTCCTCTCAGTCTTCACTTGTTATGGCAGTTTCTCAAGAAACAGCATCAACGTCCACGTCCACGTCCCACCGCAGCGTTCAATTGTCCATATCCCAGACCTTTGAACGAAAGCGGAAATTCGCAGCTAACGCCCCACAGGCCACAGTCCTAAATTCGCATATTTCACGACTGCTTGCATTGGAAATGCTGCCTTTTAGGCTGGTGGAGATGGAATCCTTCCACAATCTTATGGCGGTGGCCGTTCCTCGGTACTCGGTCCCCAGCCGACACTATTTTGCCCGGTGTGCCATCCCCGCACTACACAAGCACGTGTTCCAAAGCATCTGCCGTGCCCTCAACAACGCAGTTACTGGGAGAGTCCACCTGACAACGGACACGTGGACAAGTGCTTGTGGCCAGGGACGGTACATCTCTCTGACGGCACACTGGGTAAACATAGTGGAAGCCGGGACCCAGTCGGACCTTGGGACGGAACACATCCTCCCCACACCGAGGATTGCGGGCCCTATGTCAGTCAGAGTTGGCCCCACAGTGTACAGCCCCTGCGCATCCTCCTCCTCCTCCTCCTCCTCCTCCTCATGTTCAGCCTCTATCTCAGATATCACCACATCAGTTACAAGCTGGAAGCATTGCAGTACTGCCTCCGCCAAGCGGCAACAGGCTGTGCTGAAACTCATAAGCTTAGGTGATAAACCTCACACTGCTTGTGAATTGTAGACAGCTGAGAAAGAGCAGGCAGATCTGTGGCTGAGACCGCTGAACCTACATCCCGGCATGGTCGTGTGTGACAATGGCCGTAACCTGGTGGCGGCTCTGAGGCGAGGTGAGATCACACACGTACCATGCCTGGCTCATGTGCTTAACCTCGTGGTTCAGCGTTTTCTTAAATCGTACCCCGAGTTGCCAGATCTACTCGTGAAAGTACGCCGCCTGTCAGCTCATTTTCGCAAGTCGGCTACAGCTTCCGCCGCCCTTGCTGTGTTGCAGCAGCGTTTGCAACTTCCGGCACACCGACTGGTGTGTGATGTCCCCACACGTTGGAACTCTACCCTCCACATGTTGCAAAGGATTTGTGAGCAGAAGAGAGCAGTTGTGGAGTACCAGCTGCAACAAGGCCGTCGATATTCAGGTTAGACTCCACACATAACACCTCAGGAGTGGACCTGGATGTCTGACATATGTACCATCCTGACAAACTTTGAGGAGGCCACCAAGATGGTGAGTGGCGATGACGCCATCATTAGTGTCAGCATCCCACTTGTCTGTCTTTTCCAACGCTCTCTGCAGAGAATTAAAGAGGAGGCATTGCAGCCAGAGTATGATGAGATGGATCAAGAAGCCATAGCGGGCGATTACACACAGCCCAGCCTCATCTCATCCCAACATGCATTGGGGGACAATGAGGGAGAGCAGGAGGAGGAGGAGGAAGAACAGGAGCTGCTATCATGCGTTGTAGACGGTAGTACCTGTACAAGTGTCATACCGTCGATTCAGCGTGGGTGGCCCGAGGACAGGGGGGAGGAGGAAGAGGAGGAGGAGGAGGAGGAGAGCATGGTCAGTCGTCACATTGGTGAGGACACGGAAATCTTGCCCGTTACCAGTCTGGCACGCATGGCTGACTTTATGTTACGCTGCCTTAACCGTGACCCTCGCGTTGTCAAAATGTTGGGTGACAGTCATTACTGGTTGGTGACACTTGTAGACCCCCGCTACAAGGAGAACTTTCACTCTCTTATTCCTGAGGTGGAGAGGTCTACAAAAATGGGGCAATACCAGAAGGCCCTTGCTGCAGAACTCTTAAAAAAATTCCCATCTGAACACGCTAGCGGCAGAGGTCACAGTTCGTTGCCCAACCAAGGTGTACAGGCGAGAGAGATGCAACTCCAATCCAGCAGAGGCAGGGGAACACTGTCAACGTTCTGGGACAGTTTTCTGACACCCGCCCAGCTTACAGGCCCTGAGGCGCGGGGTACTCTCACAAGGACTGGAAAGTTTCAAAAGATGGTGAGGGAGTACATTGCCGATCGTACCAGCGTCCTCCGTGATTCCTCTGTGCCTTTTAATTATTGGGTATCCAAGCTGGACACTTGGAATGAACTCGCTCTGTACGCCTTGGAGGTCCTGGCCTGCCCTGCCGCTAGCGTGTTATCGAAGCGTGTTTTTAGTGCCGCTGGGGGAATTATAACTGATAAGCGCACTCGCCTGTCAACTGGCAATGCTGACAAGCTAACCCTTATCAAAATGAACAAGGGTGGATTGGGCCAGACTTCTCATCACCACCAAATGACAGGAGAGTAACATAAAGTCAAATCCACTGTGTTATTTCGGGAGGTGTATTCACATGCACCGCTTCACACCCACACATGGGTATACGCTTCCTCGTTTCGGCTGTTTAATCTTCTTCTCCTTATCCTCAGCCTCCACCACCACTATACCACCAGGGTGCCAGCATTGCAAGTTCCTCCGTCCTAATTTTTGGCAGCTTTTGCTGGGAAAGCATAAGCAAATAACATGGGACACCCACTCCCCAATAATGGGACTTATGTTTGTAATATGCTGTACTGCATGGCTCTTGTAAGGGGCATTGCAAGTTGCTCCGTCCTAATTTTTGGCAGCTTTTGCTTGCAAGGCATAAGCAAATACTATGGGACACCCACTCCCCAATAATAGGACTTATGTTTGTAGTATGCTGTACTGCATGTGATGCGCCCCCTGGGCCGTGTGTACACGTGTGTGGGATACCCGGTGCTGGGTCTCTGGGGTCTGTAGTCTCCGTGGCGGTGACCCTGTCCCGTGGCTCAGGCTGGTCAAACCAGTGGCAGTCTTTCTTAGGTTTTGAGGTTAATTGTCCGACTGCGCCACCCGTGGATTGCGGTCAGGGAGTACCACCGCTGCGAGGCAGACCGCTGAGGCTGGTGTTGTGTGCGCAGCATAGAATGGGATAACTCCCCTCGGGAGGAGTATAGCCTCAGGGCAGTGAGTGTGGATGATGAGGGTGATGGTGCACGAGCGCAGCAGGAACGACTCAGAGTCTTTGCAGTGCAGTTCAGGGTCTTTACCGATGATTATAAGGTAGACCCTCCCGGGAGTACTGGCTAGCATAAGAGGCCTGGTCAGTCTGTGAGTAAGCAGGAGTTCCCCTGGCCAGGTGGAGTTGTAGGCCTCCCCGTCTGTCTGCACTCTTCCTGGCTACCTTGCTGTAAGCGGGTAGAAGTAGCCCACGTCCCTGAGTGTACCGTGTAGTGCTCACCCGTATGGCTGGTGACTTGGGGCCTTCTGTTAGCCTCCGCTCCACGACGGCGGTGCTGGTCCCTTGCTTGTGACTGAGCCTCCGGGCTTCTATGGCCAGAGGACCTGAAATCCCCTGCCGGCTGGTTTCTGCTGCTGGATATATAAGTCCTCACAGCTTCGGACTCCTGTGTCCGGTTCCTATTGTCTTCTGCCAGGGCGAGCTCTGCTCAGCTTCCAGCCCCTGGTCTTTAGCTCCTAGCTCCTACAGAGCTCCTTGCTGTTACTTTCCCTTGCTCTCACTCTGACTCTGACTGTTCTCTGACTCACTCAACCCCGCCCCAGATCCAGTTTATAAGGGCAGAATTCTCCCCTCCCAGGACTGGGGCAGGAGGATGTTGCATGTTTAAGGGATCCTGACCAGGAAACCTCCCACTTGCTCTCTGACGTAATATCTCTATTACTGTGGTGACCAGACCCCTGGGGTGCCACACATGGCTCTTGTAAGGGGCATTGCAGTTCCTCATAATTTTTGGAAAGCCTTCCATTCACTGCTTAGGCCAACAGTGCACGGGAGACCCAGTTGCTATAAATCGAAAAAAAGGTTTAGTTAACGCCCTCTGACCTCCATGTCATTTCCAAGGGGCATTGGAGTGGCTCGAAATTTTTGGTAGGCATTGCACTCACTGTATGCCCTATAACTGTGTAGCCGAACCGCTCCTTTTGTTACAGAAACATATCCTACAAGACATATCTGGTTGACTGGCCTGATATTGATGTGAATGGTCCCTGTTCCTCCTGCTCTTTCTCCTTTGCCACCACCTCATCCATCATTTATCACTTGAAGCTTTGTTTTAACGGGAGTCATAGAACTGGGATAGTAGCAGGAAAACATCCAGTATGGTATTGCAGCCTGCGGGTGGGTGGGTGGTTGGCTGCATATTTTCGCTTGCATTGCAAGGAATGGGGGAGGTACAATTGAACACTGCCCTGGGACAAGGACTTGCACGGGGATAGTTGCAAGTCTGCATCTTCTGATGCGGCAAGGATCACTTCTGATGGGCACACTTTTAGACAGTGACCTGGGGGTCAGAGATGCTTCCAGGGGTCTTCCCCATGCTGATCCCTTGTCTTTTCAGCACTGTATGCATGTGTCACACAGCACATGGCCAGATAAGGTTGTAAAATGTTAAAATGACATTTCCCGGTGAACGCATTTGTCACGGTTGAAAGCAATACAAAAGCAAAAACACATGAAAAATGCTACTTGTGAACATAGCCCAAGGTGTGCAGAAGTATTTTTGTTTTTGGTTATTTATTTTACCTTATACACAAGTTTTTACCCTGGAAAGGAAATTCCTTAACATATTTCACAGGAAAACCGTTTCAGTTTCGTTTTTGAACGTTTTATTGTGAGCCCGCAAAAGTGGCTTAATACCTCTGACCACGTTGTTGACATCAGTGACCTGGGGGTCAGAAATGCTTCCAGGGGCGATCCCCATGCTGCCCCCATGTCTTTTGAGCACTGTCACTTTCGTTTTGGGCACTTTTTAGGCTTTCTACAGACTGCCGGGGGTGCTACCGCAAAAATGCTCGGGTCTCTCATAGACTAACATTGAGCTCGTTGCTCGGGTCGAGCACCCGAGTATCACGGTAAGCTCGGCCCGAGCTTCGAGCACCCGAGCATTTTAGTGATCGCTCAACACTATCAGTCGTCATCTTGGTGAGGACACGGAAGTCTTGCCCGTTACTAGTCTGGCACCCATGGCTGACTTTATGTTACGCTGCCTTAACCGTGACCCTCGCATTGTCAAAATGTTGGGTGACAGTCATTACTGGTTGATGACACTTTTAGACCCCCTCTACAAGGAGAACTTTCACTCTCTTATTCCTGAGTTGGAGAGGTCTACAAAAATGGGGCAGTACCAGAAGGCCCTTGCTGCAGAACTATTAAAAAAATTCCCATCTGAACACGGTAGCGGCAGAGGTCACAGTTCGCTGCCCAACTAAGGCATACAGGTGAGAGAGACGCAACTCCAATCCAGCAGAGGCAGGGGAACACTGTCAATGTTCTAGGACAGTTTTCTGAGACCTGCCCTGCTTACAGGCCCTGAGGCGCAGGGTACTCTCACAAGGAGTGGAAAGTTTCAAAAGATGGTGAGGGAGTACCAGCGTCCTCTGTGATTCCTCTGTGCGTTTTAATTATTGAGTATCCAAGCTGGACACTTGGAATGAACTCACTCTGTACGCCTTGGAGGTCCTGGCCTGCCCTGCCGCTAGCATGTTATCGGAGCGTGTTTTTAGTGCCGCTGGGGGAATTATAACTGATAAGCGCACTCGCCTGTCAACTGGCAATGCTGACAAGCTGACCCTTATCAAAATGAACAAGGGCTGGATTGGGCCAGACTTCTCATCACCACCAAATGACAGCAGAGTAACATAAAGTCAAATCCACTGTGTTATTTCGGGAGGTGTATTCACATGCACCTCTTCACACCAACACATGGGTATACGCTTCCTCGTTTCGGCTGTTTAATCTTCTTCTCCTTATCCTCAGCCTCCACCACCACTATACCACCAGGGTGCCAGCATTGCAAGTTCCTCCGTCCTAATTTTTGGCAGCTTTTGCTGGGAAAGCATAAGCAAATACCATGGGACACCCACTCCCCAATAATGGGACTTATGTTTGTAATATGCTGTACTGCATGGCTCTTGTAAGGGGCATTGCAAGTTGCTCCGTCCTAATTTTTGGAAGCTTTTGCTGGGAAAGCATAAGCAAATACTATGGGAGACCCACTCCCCAATAATGGGACTTATGTTTGTAATATGCTGTACTGCATGGCTCTTGTAAGGGGCATTGCAAGTTGCTCCGTCCTAATTTTTGGCAGCTTTTGCTTGCAAAGCATAAGCAAATACTATGGGACACCCACTCCCCAATAATGGGACTTATGTTTGTAATATGCTGTACTGCATGGCTCTTGTAAGGGGCATTGCAAGTTGCTCCGTCCTAATTTTTGGCAGCTTTTTCTTGCAAGGCATAAGCAAATACTATGGGAGACCCACTCCCCAATAATGGGACTTATGTTTGTAATATGCTGTACTGCATGGCTCTTGTAAGGGGCATTGCAAGTTGCTCCATCCTAATTTTTGGCAGCTTTTGCTTGCAAGGCATAAGCAAATACTATGGGACACCCACTCCCCAATAATGGGACTTATGTTTGTAATATGCTGTACTGCATGGCTCTTGTAAGGGGCATTGCAAGTTGCTCCGTCCTAATTTTTGGCAGCTTTTGCTGGTAAAGCATAAGCAAATACTATGGGAGACCCACTCCCCAATAATGGGACTTATGTTTGTAATATGCTGTACTGCATGGCTCTTGTAAGGGGCATTGCAAGTTGCTCCGTCCTAATTTTTGGCAGCTTTTGCTTGCAAGGCATAAACAAATACTATGGGACACCCACTCCCCAATAATGGGACTTATGTTTGTAATGTGCTGTACTGCATGGCTCTTGTAAGGGGCATTGCAAGTTGCTCCATCCGAATTTTTGGCAGCTTTTGCTTGCAAGGCATAAGCAAATACTATGGGACACCCACTCCCCAATAATAGGACTTATGTTTGTAATATGCTGTACTGCATGTGACGCGCCCCCTGGGCCGTGTGTACACGTGTGTGGGATACCCGGTGCCGGGTCTCTGGGGTCTGTAGTCTCCGTGGCGGTAACCCTGTCCCGTGGCTCAGGCTGGTCAAACCAGTGGCAGTTTTTCTTAGGTTTTGTGGTTAATTGTCCGACTGCGCCACCCGTGGATTGCGGTCAGGGAGTACCACCGCTGCGAGGCAGACCGCTGAGGCTGGTGTTGTGTGCGCAGCATAGAATGGGATAACTCCCCTCGGGAGGAGTATAGCCTCAGGGCAGTGAGTGTGGATGATGAGGGTGATGGTGCACGAGCGCAGCAGGAACGACTCAGAGTCTTTGCAGTGCAGTTCAGGGTCTTTACTGATGATTATAAGGTAGACCCTCCCGGGAGTACTGGCTAGCATAAGAGGCCTGGTCAGTCTTTGAGTAAGCAGGAGTTCCCCTGGCCAGGTGGAGTTGTAGGCCTCCCCGTCTGTCTGCACTCTTCCTGG
Source organism: Phyllobates terribilis (assembly GCF_046119375.1). NCBI lineage: Eukaryota > Metazoa > Chordata > Amphibia > Anura > Dendrobatidae > Phyllobates > Phyllobates terribilis. The sequence goes on from NW_027362763.1 coordinate 349,539,870, forward strand.
CTACCTTGCTGTAAGTGGGTAGAAGTAGCCCACGTCCCTGAGTGTACCGTGTAGTGCTCACCCGTATGGCTGGTGACTTGGGGCCTTCTGTTAGCCTCCGCTCCACGACGGCGGTGCTGGTCCCTTGCTTGTGACTGAGCCTCCGGGCTTCTATGGCCAGAGGACCTGAAATCCCCTGCCAGCTGGTTTCTGCTGCTGGATATATAAGTCCTCACAGCTTCGGACTCCTGTGTCCGGTTCCTATTGTCTTCTGCCAGGGCGAGCTCTGCTCAGCTTCCAGCCCCTGGTCTTTAGCTCCTAGCTCCTACAGAGCTCCTTGCTGTTACTTTCCCTTGCTCTCACTCTGACTCTGACTGTTCTCTGTTCTCTGACTCACTCAACCCCGCCCCAGATCCAGTTTATAAGGGCAGAATTCTCCCCTCCCAGGACTGGGGCAGGAGGATGTTGCATGTTTAAGGGATCCTGACCAGGAAACCTCCCACTTGCTCTCCGACGTAATATCTCTATTACTGTGGTGACCAGACCCCTGGGGTGCCACACATGGCTCTTGTAAGGGGCATTGCAGTTCCTCATAATTTTTGGAAAGCCTTCCATTCACTGCTTAGGCCAACAGTGCACGGGAGACCCAGTTGCTATAAATCGAAAAAAAGGTTTAGTTAACGCCCTCTGACCTCCATGTCATTTCCAAGGGGCATTGGAGTGGCTCGAAATTTTTGGTAGGCATTGCACTCACTGTATGCCCTATAACTGTGTAGCCGAGCCGCTCCTTTTGTTACAGAAACATATCCTACAAGACATATCTGGTTGACTGGCCTGATATTGATGTGAATGGTCCCTGTTCCTCCTGCTCTTTCTCCTTTGCCACCACCTCATCCATCATTTATCACCTGAAGCTTTGTTTTAACGGGAGTCATAGAACTGGGATAGTAGCAGGAAAACATCCAGTATGGTATTGCAGCCTGCGGGTGGGTGGGTGGTTGGCTGCATATTTTCGCTTGCATTGCAAGGAATGGGGGAGGTACAATTGAACACTGCCCTGGGACAAGGACTTGCACGGGGATAGTTGCAAGTCTGCATCTTCTGATGCGGCAAGGATCACTTCTGATGGGCACACTTTTAGACAGTGACCTGGGGGTCAGAGATGCTTCCAGGGGTCTTCCCCATGCTGATCCCTTGTCTTTTCAGCACTGTATGCATGTGTCACACAGCACATGGCCAGATAAAGTTGTAAAATGTTAAAATGACATTTCCCGGTGAACGCATTTGTCACGGTTGAAAGCAATACAAAAGTGCAAAAACACATGAAAAATGCTACTTGTGAACATAGCCCAAGGTGTGGAGGAGTATTTTTGTTTTTGGTTATTTATTTTACCTTATACACAAGTTTTTACCCTGGAAAGGAAATTCCTTAACATATTTCACAGGAAAACCATTTCAGTTTCGTTTTTGAACGTTTTATTGTGAGCCTGTAAAAGTGGCTTAATACCTCTGACCACGTTGTTGACAGCAGTGACCTGGGGGTCAGAAATGCTTCCAGGGGCGATCCCCATGCTGTCCCCATGTCATTTGAGCACTGTCACTATCGTTTTGGGCACTTTTTAGGCTTTCTACAGACTGCCGGGGGAGCCGCCGCAAAAATGTTCGGGTCTCCCATAGACTAACATTGGGCTCATTGCTCGGGTCGAGCACCCGAGTATCACAGTGAGCTCGGCCCGAGCTTCGAGCACCCAAGCATGTTAGTGCTCGCTCAACACTAGTAAAAATGTAACTTTTGTATTGGCTGAAAATTTGTCAGTTACCCAAGAGTCAATAGGGCAAACTGGACCCCACAATTATTGCACAATTTCTCCCGAACACCTTGATGCCACGTATGTCTTCAGAAACTAATGTTCGGCCAGTGCTGAAAAGTAAGGAGTGCTGTATTTGGAACACAGATTTTGCAGGAATAGCTTGTGAGCAATATTTACGGAGCCCCTAAGGTGCCAGAATAGCAGCAAACCCCAAAATGTACCCCATTGTAGCAATTGCACCTCTCAATGAACTAATATAGGGTTGCAGTGGCTATTTTGTGACATCTACGCCATGCTTTATTCCAGAGAATTGCAAATATGCCTGTTTAGTGCCCATAAATTGTGCCTCCATACAATGTAGAGCCCCCATATATTGTAGCGCCCCCATACATTGTGCCCAGCTTGTGCTTCTGGCGAGATGCACTCTGTAAATTGTTAATTGGGCTCTCCCTGCTACAGTAATGCCAAACATGTGGCCTCTTACTGCTTTTTAAGCACAGTGGGGCTCTAAAGGCGGGGGAATTTGGATTTGGGGTACATAAGTTTCACTGGAATTTATTTGGGAGCGGTGGGAGCCGTGTCACTTTTCCAGAGTCTTTGTACTACCAGTAATGTGGGAACCCCCTATATTTCCAGTGACAAATGATAGACCTGAGTGCGGGCTAGTTTTGTGCAGGATAAGTTAGAGTTATTGGTAACAATCTGGGGTACATAACATTTTTGATTGCTTTAAGTATAAGACTGGAATCACATTCTTGTGTTCTGCGCTGAACACTTAGGTCGGGATTTCCACGTAAATCCCAAAAAAATGTGATTCAGATGCACGATGGAACCATCCATCTTAACGAAGCAGATGGAGACAATAAGGAGACTGTTTGACGTCTGTTCCGGTGGTATTCATCTTTTTAAGCGTTTACAAAACTTGTGCGCAAAAAAGACACCTGAAATTATGGGACATTGCCGGAACAGACACCAGACAGAGTCCATAGGTACTCCATGTGCCTCATAAGTGAGTGGTTCCGTCGCGGGCTTTGTCTGAATTATGTTTTTTTAGGATATACACGGAAACCCTGACATAAGTGCTCAGTGGAGAGCACAGGATAAATGTGACCAGAGCATTGTTCTGATTTTTGGGAGGTGGAATGAACAAATAGACAGCAGTACAAGAATAGTTCTTATTCTTATCTTTGCACTGTTCACCGTGTGGTTTTAGTGATAAGGCGGCTTTATTCTTTGGGTCGTTACGATTCCAGCGATACCAGATTTATATCTGTTTTTTTATGTTTTGCTACTATCACATAGTAAAAATGCTTTGGTGAACAAGAGCTGTGTGAGGGATTACTTTTTGCGCTATGAGTTGGACATTTTTAAGGTACCATCTTGGGGTACATAACCTTCTTTGATCGCTTTTTATATTTTTCTAACAAAAAACAGCAATTCAGTAACTGTTTTTATCTATTTTTGTTTTTTTTCCATTCACCATGCTGTAAAAGTGAGAAGACCAATTCATTCTTGGGGTCAGTGCGTTTACAGCGGAAAACAATATTTTACAAAAATTAATATGATTCTGCATCACCATATTCTGAGAGCTGTAACTTTTTAACTTTTTTGCCGAATGACCCATATTAAGGCTTGTTTTTTGCGGGATGATTTGCCGTTTTTATTTATACCATTATTTTTTGCACATGACTTTTTGATTGCTTTATATGCAATTTTTTTGTGTGTTAGTATCAAAAATCTCGACTAGTCACTGACTGACAACTCATTCAGCAGGAAGAGGTTCTCAAATAAACTAAGATGTTCATCAATATCCGAGATGTCCTAATTGAACTGTGGTATGTCCTGGTACCTTAAAGATGTGGGCCTCTCTCTGCTGTTATCCACTGTCATCTGCGCTGGGGTTAGGTGGGGGTACTGGTACATGCACACCCACATATTTGCTTGGCACTGTCGCCTGCTCTACCTCTGTGGCCCTACTAACTGGATGGCAGCCCTGGGCTGTGGTCCTTCCACGGAGCTGCCCTCCTCCATGTCTGAACTGACCTCCTCCTGTGGATGTTCACGGTCCTCCGGCAACCACTCTAGTTCTCTCCCAGAGCAAAGAGCTCTCAGCTCCCCTTTCTTGAGCCTCTTGTAGATGGGGTCTGTCATCTCTTCTGCCAAGTCACCGCTGAGTAACGTTCCCTGGTATGCTGTCCAGAGATAGGTGACCCCACCGCTGCCACCATTTGTGAAGATCTGAAGTTGTGGGTTGTAATAATCACCGAGGCAGGTTAACAATGTGACTATTTTTATTCCTTATGTCCACGGTCTCATAGCAATTACGGGTGGATGGTCACAATGTAATATCCCCAGCCCACAAGATCCCATCCTGGGGCAGATAGTTCCACTGCCCCCATACCAGGTGATACCCACTGTCTACCAACTTTTGCTTGGCCCACAACTTTTGTATCTTCCACCATTATAGTCTGCAGACACAGTCCATACTCCTCCAGATGATGGATATCACAACCGTAGCAATTGTATGCCACTCCAGCCAGCAACAACCCCTCTATTCCCTCGTCAGCGTTCTAAATACCCCAAGACGCCCCCAAAATTGAGCCCGGCCCTAGGGAAGCACCCCCCACCCAAAGCTACTGTAACTGCATTGGTGGAGGTATTTTCCTTGGGCCCCATCACCTGGGACTGCTTGTGAGACCCCCTGTGGGGATGGCTACGCTTGGTGTACTATCCCCATCCACACAATGGGACTAGTGACAGGGAGAACAATGGCTTGAGGCCCCTGAGAAACTAATGAGAATAATGGAATGATTGCTTTACCTAATTACCAATCTTGGGTCTGGCCTTATGTATGCATAAGACCCAGCCTGCACGTCTTCCTCTGCTTACTATCACTGAATGGAAACATTGATTCCTGAGACTGAACTGACGAGTATTGATGAGTGAATTTGTTCGAAATCCGAACTTACAACTTAAATTCGACACGAATATGGCACATTCGGATTCGTGATTGGAAAGGCGAGCAAATTTTTCTCAAATTCTGGAAAAATCGGCAACGTTCAGCGAATAAGTGTGGGAATGTGATTGTGGGGCCACTACAGCATTTTTAACTGTTTTGCTAGCATACTGATTGTGTATGATGAGCAGGGCGTAGATGAGTGGGGGGGGGGGGCTGGTGGTAGCTCAGAACAGGTCAGATCAGCGGCGCACTTGTAATTTTTTTTTTCTTCCTGTAGGCGGTAACTTTAAGTCAGGAAAGTGCGGCTAGCCATCAAAGTGCAGGAAGCATCCACACTGTCCAGACACAAGGGCTTCTGCAATTGGCTGCTGAAATCACATGTCTTCTCTATATAAAAAGAAACACCATATTACCCTCGTGGGCAACTAAACCCAATTTTTAGGGATGCATTAAAACTTGACTTTTATTCAGTAATTTCTAAAATAAGAACAGTACTGGTGCATTAACACTTAAGCTTCAGTGTTTTCACTCTCTGATATTGATTATACTGATCTACATACATCGAATAGATTCATATAACTCCTTTATCTATCATGACTGCAGTCCATGATATATATTAAATTCAATTGAATCGCCACTATTTCAATACACTGATGCTTTTAGTGCTTGCTAAAACTGATAATCACATAGCCACCTGTAAAAGGGCAGGATTTCCTCCACAAATATCAGTTATTAATGGGGAACTCTCCTACACCTCTATTGAGGTCCGATATTAGCTATTAACATCAAATTTGACTATTAATAATTAATATCCACTAAAGTTATCTGTGCCTTATATTATATACCAACTGAGACAAAACCGTGTACTAATAAAAGGTATTTATTACACACAGTTAATATACTACTATTTATCACACTAACACAGTACACAATAATAATCCCAATTACCTAATATATTTTTCACCCACGTTTCCTAATCACTCATGCAATATCGGCCCACCCAACTATACTAACTTTCCCTATATATATACAGATACAAGGATATCAATATCTAGGAGGGTTAGTATAGGGTATGTAGGGCTAGTAAGTAAAGAAGTTACAGGGGAAGAGAGATACTCAGCCATGTGTTGAAATGTCCATCTCCAAGAGTCAAAGAGGCCTAGCACATGCAGGCTCTGGGGTTTTAAGTTCAGCCAGTGTCCAGCTTCATGTCACAGGAAATTATGTATTATTCCCTGCCCACTGGCTAAGGTCTTTGTTCATGTCCAACCATACTCGCAAAACCTGTTTTAGCACATGGCTGGACATTCTATTAAATCCTACCCCAGCAGCAAACACACTGAAACACATGGGGAGATGTGGGGCCAATATATACATGTATACTTATCTGCAAGCATGGCTAGCATGCAGATACATATATACATTTACAACCTAGGACACTTCTCTTTACACCACCCCAACAAGTTTCACCACAAGGGCTTCCTCAGGGGGCTGAGGCTATAGGGAATGCATATTCCCTGGTACTGACCTTTTAAAGGCGTGGTTCAAACATCATAGGACAATCAAAAACCCAATCACATGTCCATATTAGAGAGCCAATCTCCTACATGCTCGGCTTGTCAGAGTGAATCATCCTCCAATCATATCTGGTCTAAGTATCACTCCCAACACTCCCCAGACTAGCAGTCCTATAGGCAGGCACAATGTCAGACACCAATATATCACATACCTATAAAGGTCTGAATGATAGGTGCTCCATCAGCCATTCTCTATGCGTCCACCGATCCCACTCCTTTGTTTACATACCTTGTCATTGGCCATGCACCACAGCCAAACAGGTACATTTACGTGTCACTCTCTAATAGGAGCTCACCCGATGGCAGCGCTAACAACTGTGTCTTGTCCGTAATAAATTCTGACGTAGTAGCGCACGAGCACTACTCATTCTTTCAGTCTCCGGAGCACATAATTAACAACTTGCGCATGTCAGCACTCCCAAATCCGCAGATTAAAGGGTTCTTAATACCTCCTCCTCATTATTCACAAATAATCTACCCCTTATCATAAGGGCTGAGACATTTGGGGAAAAAACTGTATCCCAAAATATAACAAGTAAATACACTCTCCAATACGATGACATAAGAGGGCAGTCATGTCAATAAGCATATATACCTTTATAGGACATGTATAATTTTTAATATATATTTATTTTATATTTATTTAGAGATTTAATAATATAATTATTACCTTATAGTCCAAATAGAGTCACCAGGTATAAAACACAACACCGTTGCCAATAATAATAAACATAAAATAGTCCACAAGTAGGCTAACTCCATTAGCTATCTACAAGAGCATTTTAATAACCTATTCTTCAATATCTAAGTAGTAAGTTACAAAAAGGCACTGTAACTAAATCCCTCATTCAGGCCCACAGGGCTTCATGAATTTAATTTATAAATCCACCTCGCTTCTTCTCTTAAGGTAAGTTGGTCCAAATTTCCTTTTCTAGGTCCCAGACTCATTTTTCGAATACCTATAAACAACAAATCTGGATGTCTGGATGCTGCCCTCTCATATGCCTTGAGAGGGGAGTGTCAGTGCCTGTGTTTATAGAACATATATGCTTAGAGATCCTTATCCTAAATTCCTGGATAGTTTTTCCTACATATAGTTTTGGACACGGGCATTTAGCTATGTACACCACTTCCTTGGACTTACAATCTATCTGATCCTTTATGTACTATTCACAACTATCCAAGGGGTTCGTAAAAGCTGTACATTGAATCAAATACTTACAAAATGAACACCCACCACATGGGCCAGAACCACCCTGGCCCTCGGCCATGTTCCCTCAGCGCCATTTTAGGCATGTCACTGCTGACTGACGCTGCTGCTGAGTGCTCCTGTTTAATGAGATATATTAGCTAGATAGATGGGTGCTTGTTTGGAAGTCAGATAGTGTAGATAAGTCCTCTTCTGTGTACCTGTTCAATCGACCGTGCAGCACATTTTTTTTTCTTGTGCAATTACGGAGATTTTGACAGAAAGAGCAGGGCTCATGCCATAGAACAGTGTTGTGCACCGGTTGTATTGTGCTCCATGCAGGGGTATACACCTTCAATCTATTTTTGCACTTGCTAATGTGGTAAAGCAAGCAAGCCCTTGTAGGCCACTTTTTGATTTTGTGGTGTTGAAATTCAACTGTCTGCAGACTCTGCGGAGCTTCTGAGTACAAAGCACAAAAAAACTCTTTTTTTTCATTTGCTAATGTGATAGTGCAAGCTGTGTTAGCCCAGTTTGTCTTTTTTTGGTGGGTGAAATTCAGCTGTATGCACAGTAAAACAAATATATTTATTCTGTTGGCAGACAGAGTCCACAAAAGATTTTTTTGTGTCACAAACATGATACACTTTGCTAAAAGCCAGCTACTATTTTAATGGCGGTGAACTTCAGCTGTTTTCAGAGTAAAAAATAGATTTTTTTTGTCTTGCTAGGCATAGTCCAAAAAAAATGTAATTTTGTTTTGCTAATAGCGTGCTCCTACCACAGTATCTGAGCAATATGAGTGGGAAAAAAGAGAGGTCATGGTGGAAGGGGGAATAGGCTTGGTGTTCATGGTATACGTGGTTTAGGTGGTAATGTTAGTGAAAGCAGTAGTGAACAAACACCGTCATGTCCTATCTGAAGACAACTGACAACTTCTGTTAGTGGATGGGCTACTCCACTCCCATTCTTTGGCAGCCGCACAGCGATACATCTTGTTGATAAGGGTCAGAAAGAGCAGATGCTCCAGTGGATGGCAAGCGCTGCTTCAAGTCGCCTCTCCTCTTCTTCCTCCACCTCAACATCACACACAGTACAGTGCACAGAGGTGGCACCCCAATCAGCCTTGCTTCCCCCCACGTCACCACTGTCCAACTGCCCAACTGACTGTAGCAAACCACAGATGGGCGAGTCTGTAGAACTGTTCACCCATTCTATACCATGTGTACTCGAAATATTCACAATCAAGAAGAGGAGGATTGGATTCGGGACAGGACGGAGTAGGGTTAGAGCAGATTCTTGAACCTAGTCACCAGATATTAACCGCAGGGGAGGGAGATGATCCTGATGAGACTTAGACACCTGAGGCTCATGCGGACTGTACTGTGCTGTCAGGGCAACAAGAGGTGAAGGGTCACTCTGAGGGCAAGGAATGGGATAAAACATTGGATGATGACGAGGTTGAAGATCCTACTTGGTGTGAATCCAGAGTCACGCAGCCGAGTAGCTCATCTGAGGAGGTGGAGGAGGAAGACAAGGAGGTTACCTTTCGCTCTACGGCGCAGACACGGAGTGATGCAAGCATGAGGAGCACTGCATCCTTAGCCACAACTGTGGCTGTGGCCAGCAGCAGTCTTGAGTCTGCAGCTCGCAGGAGCAGCAAGGGTTGCCTAGCCTGGGCCTTTTTTTGTCACCGCAAAGGATGAGCCAACTCACGTTATCTGAAAACATTGCGATAAAAAACGTAGAGGGAAAAACTACAATAATTTGACTAGTACATTTTTTAGGTAACATGTAGAAGGTACCTGTTTGGGGATTGTCTGGTATTAGTTCCAGTAGTGAGGATGAAGTAGAATCAAACCCATTGATAATATGTGTTAGATCCTCTGTGTATTTTTTGGTGGGATCTTCCTGAAGTGGAGTGTAGTATTTTATATCCAAGAGTTGTCTGTGTGCTTCTTGGATGTAATCTGACATGTTCAAAATGACTACAGCTCCTACTTTGTCTGCTGGTTTGATAATGATATTGTTATTTGCTTTTAAAGACTGTATGGCTTTTCTTTCCTCCATACTGATATTGTGTGGCACTTTGTGGTGTCTGTCCAAAATGTCAGATTTAAATTTTTTACGGAAACAGTCTATATAGTGATCTAGAGTTTGGTTGTGCCCAGGTTGTGGGGTCCAGTCTGTCCTCTTTTTCTTTTTTGATGTGTTGTTCAGATTATCTTGTGGTGTGATATCTGCATGGTTATGAAAGAATTCTTTAAGCCGTAATCTGCGGAAGAATTCCCCGATATCACTACAAAATTGAGCCCAAGGCCTCTCATTTTGCAACAGAAAACCTAATTTGCTCTCCCTAACTTATCTGTAGGAGGCATCACAACTTACACCTCATGAACAAATGTCTTGTTGTAACATCTCTCAAATGCTGTGCCTTTTGTCTTATGAATTCATTTGTAATCTTGCCTGAAGAAGGAGCCTCTGTGCTCTGAAGGCTTGCATATATATATATTTTCTGGTTAGCCAATAAAGGTATCACCCCAAGCATACTTTTGTAATTTTTGGCATACAAGTTTTTACATCCTACACATGACAAAGCTAGGAGGTTGAACTCCACCATTTCCAATCTGTTGGCCACGTAAATGCTGCCTTTCCGCCTGTTAGATACAGACGATTTCTGAAAGCTGATGGCCGTCGCAGTCCCCGAGTACCAGTTGCCCAGTCGCCATTACTTCTCTAAGAAAGCTGTGCCTGCACTACATCAGCATGTGGCAGACAACATCACCCGCTTCTTGACTAAATCTATATCTGCCAGGGTGCATTTCACCACATATACCTGAACGAGTAAGCATGGCCAAAGATGTTACATCTCACTGACTGGGCACTGGGTGACTCTGGTGGCTGTGGGGGCAGTCGGGGAAGGGACTGCTCCACAAATCTTGGAATCCTCAAGGCTTGCAGAACAAACCTATGTATTTCCCACTTTCTCCACTGCTTCTGCCTCCTCTACCTCCTCTAGGGCCTCCACCTGCGCACTCAAACTCTGCCTTAAAGAGACACGCATTCCAACAGTGCACAGCGAATCCACACCACCTCCGTACTGTGCAGCCAGGGCTCACTGCAATGAGGCAGTCTTCAAATTAATATGCCTTGGAGATCGCAGTCATACAGCTGAAGAGTTGTGAGCAGCTCTCCATGCTCAGTTTCAGCAATGGCTGTCTCCGCTGAACCTGGAGCCAGGGAAGGCCGTGTGCGATAACGGTGCAAACCTTTTGGCAGCCCTACGCCGAGGCGATCACACATACGTGCCTTGCATGGCTCACATCCTCAACCTGGGGTTACAGCGATTTCTCCACCACTATCCTGGCCTGGATAAGCTGCTTCACAAAGTACGGAAGCTGTGTGGTCACTTCCGCCATTCGCACCCCTCATGTCATCGACTTGAATCGATATAGAGGTCTTTCTACATGCCAGTTAACAGGTTGATATGTGATGTGCCGACGCGGTGGAATTCCACTCTGCACATGTTGCAGCGACTGTGGCAGCAGCAACGAGCCCTGATGCAGTATATCATGTCGTATAGCCTGGGCCAACGCAGTGCGGACATGGGGCATATCATGTTTATGGAGTGGGAACAGATTAAGGACGTCTTCACCCTTCTGCACAGTTTTGAAATGGCTACTAAAATAGCGCTCACAATGCCATCATTAGCATCACTATTCCGGTCATCTACATGCTAGAACAGACTTTGAATAGCATGTGGCACGAGGTGATTGTCCCAGAAGAAGAGGAGGATGCGGAAGGGATAAGAATGTCTCAAAGTTCCAGACTGTCGTCACACAGGCGGATGCCAAGAGACAGTGGATTCCTGCAATCGAGGGGGTTTGGTGACACCAGACATACTGTTAGTGAAGGTGCAAGAGCCGAGGAATAAATTGAGGAGGAAGAGGTGATGGGCGAGCAACAGTCAAAAGATGAAGAGGATAATCATCCCCTCTTTGTTGAACGTGGTTGGCAGGAGGGGAGGGAGGAAACAAGCATTAGTCTTACGCAGCCAACAATACAGCCTGGCTTTAGACCACCTGTAAGAGCCTGACATATGAGTGCCTTCTTGATGCACTATCTGCAACATGATCCCCGTATAGTTAGGATTCGAAATAATGCTGACTACTGGGTTGCCACTCTGTTAGATCCACGTTATAAGAGTACATTTTGCCAGATACTTCCTGCCTTGGAAAGGGACCCGCTAATGTTGGAGTATTGAAACAAGCTTTTAAGCAACCATAATAGAGCTTTTCCCCAACATAGGAGTGAGGCACACAGTGTGCATCGCATCTGTAGTCTTTCAACCTCCGGCACATCAGTTCGTCAATGCCAAAACATTAGCAGCAGCAACTGCAGCAGAGTAAGTGGCAGAAGCAATTTCTGTCCTTTCACACATTTTTCAGACCAACTCGTGCACCAGCACAACAGAGTACAAGTCTGACAGGTGGTGAACGACTGGAGAGGATGGTGCAGGAGTATCTAGAGCTCAATATCAATACCATCAGGGAGGATGTGGACCCTTTTACATTTTGGTCTTCAAAAATGGATGAATGGCCTGAGCTCGCATGTCACGCCTTGGAGGTTTTATCATGCCCGGCAGCCAGCGTTCTCTCAGAACGTGTCTTCAGCGCTGCTGCTCCTGATGGATAAGTGCAGCCGGCTCTCCTATGAAAGTGTAGACTGCCTAACGTTCATCAAGATGAACAAGTCATGGATCTCCAAGGACTTTTGCACCCCAATTGCAGACTGTACAGACTAGGCGATGTTGTAGTTTTTAGTGTGCTGCATTGATATTGCAGAATTGCAGTCTGTGATATGGCTTTTGTGCCTTGCTGCTGTTGCAGGTTTTAGGCCCTAATTTTTTAAAATGTGGAGAATCCAAATTGGGTCTCTCAATCTATTGGGTTGGCTGTAGTAGAAGAGGTGTCGTTCCTAATTCTAAAATTTCTTCTATACTCAAATTGTTGCCACTTTGCTGGTGTTAGGCCCCTAATTTTTGGAGACCCTGATTGGGTCTCCATCTACTGGGTTGGCTGTAGTGGAAGAGGTGCTGGTCCCTTTATACTACTTATACTCTAGTGAAATTGATGCCACTTTGGTGGTTTTAGGCCCCAATGTTTTCAAATATGAACACTCCTAATTGAGTCTCCATCTATTGGGTTGGCTGAAGGGGAAGAAGTGTCGGTCCTAATTATACTATTTCTACTGTAGTGAAATTGATGCCACTTTGGTGGTTTTAGGCCCGCATGTTTTCAAATGTGAACACTCCTGATTGGGTCTCCATCTACTGGGCTGGCGGTAGTGGAAGAGGTGTCGTTCCTAATTCTACAATTTCTACTGTATTGAAATTGATGCCACTTTGCTGATGTTAGGCTCTAATTTAGGGAAACATGAACACTCCAGGTTAGGTCTCCATCTCCTGGGTTGGCTGTAGTGGAAGAGGTGTCGTTCCTAATTCTACAATTTCTACTGTAGTGAAATTGATGCCACTTTGATGGTGTTAGTACATAATTTAGGGAAATGTGAACACTCCTGATTGGGTCTCCATCTACTGGGTAGGATGTAGTGGAAGAGGTGTCATTCCTAATTGTACAATTTCTACTGTAGTGAAATTGATGCCACTTTGTTGGTGTTTGCCACAAATTTTTGGAAATGTGGGGAATCCTGATTGGATATCCATCTACTGGATTGGCTGCAGGGGAAGAGGTGTAGTTCCTAATTGTACAATTTCTACTGTACTGAAATTGATACCACTTTGTTGGTGTCTGCCACAAATTTTTGGAAATGTGGGGAATCCTGATTGGGTATACATTAGTGATGAGCTAGCATGCTTGTTACTCGAGATTTACGAGCATGCTCAGGTGTTTCCCGAGTATCTTCAGCGTGCTCTGGTGTCATGTTTGAGTCGCGCTGTGTGTATGATTTGCAACTGTTTGACAGCTTTAATACATGTGAGGAATGCCACCGTATTCTCTCACCGCAGAACTTCTGGTTTTCTACCCCCTCCAGTCAGGCTGAGTGAGAGCACGTCAGTTATAACGGAAGCAGACATGCCTGCTGTGTTTCACCGAGCACACTACATGTTTCTCAATTCACTGTAACATCTGCGTCTGCACCTCACTCACAGTCCAGCAGTTTGTCCGTTTCCTCGTACTCCGCTCTCTCTCAGCACTGCAGCCAGCTCTCAGTGCCACAGTTGTGGTCACGTAAAAGATTGTTTCATCCTACACATGACAAAGCTAAGAGGTGGAACTCCATCATGTCCAATCTGTTGGCCACGGAAATGGGGGTGTTAGGCCCTTATTTTTTTAAAAGTGAATAATCCTGATTGTGTTTCCATCTGCTGGGTGGGCTGTAGTGGAAGAGGTGTCGGTCCCCATTATAATACGTATACTCAATTTAAATTAATTGTTTGGTGCAGATATTGTTATCACAGGAGAACACTTGATAAAAAAGAAATTGGTTTTCTTTCTACCGTGGAAGGCTACATCTCAGCTTAAAACTCTTTTGGGCAGATATTTTTCTCCACACAGGGGTACACAGACACGATAAACTCAAAATAGGCACAGTACAGACCAAAAGTTTGGACACACATTCTCATTTAAAGATTTTTCTGTATTTTCATGACTATGAAAATTGTACATTCACACTGAAGGCATCAAAACTATGAATTAACATATGTGGAATTATATACTTGATAAAAAAGTGTGAAACAACTGAAAATATGTCTTATATTCTAGGTTCTTCAAAGTAGCCACCTTTTGCTTTGATGACTGCTTTGCGCACTCTTGGCATTCTCTTCATGAGTTTCAAGTGGTAGTCACCGGAAATGGTTTTCACTTCACAGGTGTGCCCTGTCAGGTTTAATAAGTGGGATTTCTTACCTTATAAATGGGGTTGGGACCATCAGTTGTGTTGTGCAGAAGTCTAGTGGATACACAGCTGATAGTCCTACTGAATAGACTGTTAGAATTTGTATTATGGCAAGAAAAAAGCAGCTAAGTAAAGAATAATGAGTGGCCATCATTACTTTAAGAAATGAAGGTCAGTCAGTCCGAAAAATTGGGCAAACTTTGAAAGTGTCCCCAAGTGCAGTTGCAAAAACCATCAAGCGCTACAAAGAAACTGGCTCACATGAGGACCGCCCCAGGAAAGGAAGACCAAGAGTCACCTCTGCTTCTGAGGATAAGTTTATCCGAGTCACCAGCCTCAGAAATCGCAGGTTAACAGCAGCTCAGATTAGAGACCAGGTCAATGCCACACAGAGTTCTAGCAGCAGACACATCTCTACAACAATTGTTAAGAGGAGACTTTGTGCAGCAGGCCTTCATGGTAAAATAGCTGCCAGGAAACCTCTGCTAAAGACAGGCAACAAGCAGAAGAGACTTGTTTGGGCTAAAGAACACAAGTAATGGACATTAGACCAGTGGAAATCTGTGCTTTGGTCTGATGAGTCCAAATTTGAGATCTTTGGTTCCAACCACCGTGTCCTTGTGCGACGCAGAAAAGGTGAACGGATGGACTCTACCTGCCTAGTTCACACCGTGAAGCATGGAGGTGGAGGTGTGATGGTGTGGGGGTGCTTTGTTGTTGACACTGTTGGGTATTTATTCAAAACTGAACGCATACTGAACCAGCATGGCTACCACAGCATCTTGCAGCGGCATTCTATTCCATCCGGTTTGCGTTTAGATGGACCATCATTTATTTTTCAACAGGACAATGACCCCAAACACACCTCCAGACTGACCAAGAAGGAGAGTGATGGGGTGCTACGCCAGATGACCTGGCCTCCACAGTCACCAGACCTGAACCCAATCGAGATGGTTTGGAGTGAGCTGGACCGCAGAGTGAAGGCAAAAGGGCCAACAAGTGCTAAGCATCTCTGGGAACTCCTTCAAGATTGTTGAAGACCATTTCCGGTGACTACCTCTTGAAGCTCATCAAGAGAATGCCAAGAGTGTGCAAAGCAGTCATCAAAGCAAAAGGTGGCTACTTTGAAGAACCTAGAATATAAGACATATTTTCAGTTGGTTCACACTTTTTTTGTTAAGTATATAATTAATTCTGCATGTGTTAATTCATAGTTTTGATGCCTTCAGTGTGAATGTACAATTTTCATAGTCATGAAAATACAGAAAAATCTTTAAATGAGAACGTGTGTCCAAACTTTTGGTCTGTACTGTATATAAAGTGTAACATACCTGGTGGCGGGCTTGCATGGTGCACCATCTCTCACTATGCAAGATCGCAAACTTGATCTTCAGTCAAGTCTGCTAGCCTGGCTTCTATTCATGCTGTCTGTTTGTTTCTGTTCTGACTGCTTAGGGCGGCGGCCCGGTTACTTCCTGTTTCTTGTAGCTGCTGTGGGCACACCCCTAATGAGCTTATATTACGCTACTATCATTCGGAGGTGTTGAGAAGTCTGCCCCAATCCAGCCCTTGTTCATTTTTCTAAGAGTCAGCCTGTCAGCATTTTCAGTTGACTGGCGGATGCGCTTATCAGTTATAATTCCACCAGCGACACTAAAAACCCGATCTGATAAAATGCTGGCGGCAGGGTAGGCCAGTTCATTCCATGTATCCAGCTTAGATACCCAATAATTATAAGGCACAGCGGAATCATGGAGGACGTTGGTACGGTCGGCAAGGTACTCCATCAGCATCTTTCCAAACTTTGCACTCCTGTCTGAGAAAACTCTCCCAGAACTTTGGCAGTGTTCCCCTGCCTCTGCTGGATTAAAGTTGTGTCTCTCTCGCCTGTACTCCTTGGTTGTCTAACGAAGTGTGACCTCTGCCGCCAGCGTTGTCAGATGGGAATTTCTTGAATAGTTTCACAACAAGGGCTTTCTGGTACAGCCCCATTTTTGTAGACCTGTCCGCCTCAGGAATAAGAGATAGAAAGTTCTCCTTGTAGCGTGGGTCTAAAAGTGTTACCAATCAGTAATGACTGTCACCCAAAATTTTGAGAATGCGAAGGTCATGGGAAAGGCACCGTAACATAAACTCAGCCATGCGTGCCAGACTACTAACAGGTAAGACTTTCGTGTCCTCACCAAGAGGATGACTGACCATGCTCTCCTCCTCCTCCTCTCTGTCCTCTGGCCATCCACGCTGAACAGACGGTATGACAGCTGTGCAGGTAGTACCGTCCATAGTGCGTGAAACTAGCTCCTGTCCTTCCTCCTCCTCCTCTTCCTCATTGTCACCCAATCCACGTTGGGCTGAGATGAGGCTTGGCTGTGTGTAATCACCCTGTATGGTTCCTTGCTCCATCTCATCGTGCTCCGCCTGCAATGCATCCTCTTTGATTGTGAGCAGAGAGCATTTTAGAAGACAGAGAAGCGGGATGGTGACACTAATTATGGCGTCATCGCTGCTCACCATCTTGGTGGAGTCCTCAAAGTTTTGGAGGATGGTACATATGTCTGACATCCATGTCCACTCCTGAGTTCTTATGTGTCGAGTCTGAACTGAATACCAACGGCCTTGTTGATGCTGGTACTCAACAACTGCCCTCTTCTGCTCACAAATCCTTCCCAACATCTGCAGTGTAGAGTTCCAACGCGTGGGGACATCACACACCAGTCTGTGAGCCGGAAGCTGCAAACGCTGCTGAAGCACGGCAAGGGCGGCGGAAGCTGTAGCTGATATTCTAAAATGGGCACACAGGCGGCGTACTTTAACAAGCAGATCCGGCAGCTCCGGGTAGGATTTGAGAAATCGCTGAACCATGAGGTTAAGCACATGGGCCAGGCATGGTACGTGTGTGAGCTCGCCTCGCCTCAGAGCCGCCACCAGGTTCCGGCCATTGTCACACACGACCATGCCTGGCTGTAGGTTCAGCGGTGTGAGCCACAGATATGCCTGCTCTTTCAGAGCTGTTCACAACTCTTCAGCATTGTGCGGTTTTTCAGCTAAGCATATTAGCTTCAGCACAGCCTGTTGCCGCTTGGCTGAGGAAGTGCGGCAGTGCTTCCAGCTTGTAACTGATGTGGTCATTTCGGAGATGGAGGCTGAAGTGGAGGAGGAGGCTGAGGAGGATGAGGTGCAAGAGCTGTAGACCGCGGGGGCAACCCTGATTGACCTAGGGCCCGCAACCTTGGTGTAGGGAGGACGTGTTCCGTCCCAAGGTCCGACTGGGTCCCGGCTTCCATTATGTTAACCCAGTGTGCCGTCAGCGACATGTACCATCCCTGCCTACAAGCACTTGTCCCCGTGTCCGTGGTTAGGTGGACTTTACCGGTAACTGCGTTGTTGAGAGCACGGCTAATGTTTTGTGACACGTGCTTGTGTAATGCGGGGACGGCACACTGGGAGAAATAGTGGCGGCTGGGGACTGAGTACCGAGGGATGGCCACCGAAACCAGGTTGCGGAATGCTTCCGTCTCCACAAGCCTAAAAGGCAACATTTCGAGTGCAGTCAGTTGTGAAATGGGAGAATTTAGTAGTGTGGCCTGTGGAACATTGGCTGCATATTTGCGCCAACGTTCCAAGGACTGGGGTATGGATAACTGAACTCTGCGCTGGGACAAGGACATGGACATGCTTCCTGATGCTGCTACTTGAGAGCGTGCAACGACAGGCGTAGGGCAGGAGGCGTCTTCGCATGCACCATGGACAGAGGATTGGCTTGCATGCACATCAGCGGAAGAAGCAATGGTGCGACCCGCAGACACTGTTCCTGGACCCTGGGGTTCGTCCCACAAAGTCGGGTGCTTTGCTGCCATGTGCCTGATCATGCTGGTGGTGGTCAGGCTGGTCGTTTTGCCACCCCTGCTGATGCTGGTGTGGCACCCCAGGTCTGGTCGCCACAGTGGCAGCAATGTCATGTCTGAGAGCAGGTGGGAGGTTCCCTGATTGGGGACAATTAGCATGCAGCACCTCCTGCCTCAGTCCAGGGAGGGGAGAAATCTTCCCTTTATAAACTGGATCTGGGGCGGGGTTAGAGAGACCAGTGAGAGACCAGCCAGAGACAAGCCAGAGACAAGATAGGGACAGGTCAGCAGCAGGCTGAGGAGTCCCTGTAGGCAGAGGAGGAACACGAGGCCAGGAGGGGAACTAGCAGAGTTCGTCCTGGCCAGAGACTTGTAAAGCCGGACACTGGAGTCCGAGGCTGTGAGGGTTATAAGCCCAGCAGCAGAAAACCACCACGCAGGGGACTTCAGGTCCTCTGGCTCAAGGAAGCCCGGAGGCTCAGCCACACGAGAGGGATCACTGCTAGTGCTGAGCGAGCACTAAAATGCTCGGGTGCTCGAAGCTCGGGCCGAGCTCGCCGTGATACTCGGGTGCTCGACCCGAGCAACGAGCCCAATGTTAGTCTATGGGAGACTCGAGCATTTTTGCGGTGGCACCGCCGACAGTCTTTTAAAAGCCTAACAAGTGCCAAAAACGATAGTGACAGTGCTCAAATGACATGGGGACAGCATGGGGATCGCCCCAGGAAGCATTTCTGACCCCCAGGTCACTGCTGTCAACAACGTGGTCAGAGGTATTAAGCCACTTTTACAGGCTCACAATAAAACGAAAGTGAAACTTTTTTCCTGTGAAATATGTTAAGGAACATCCTTTCCAGGGAAAAGACTTGTGTATAAGTTCAAATAAATGACTAAAAACAAAAATACTCCTCCACACCTTCGGCTATGTTCACAAGTAGCATTTTTTATGCGTTTTTGCACTTTTGTATTGCTTTCAACTATGACAAATGCATTCACCGGGAAATGTCATTTTAACATTTTACAACCTTATCTGGCCATGTGCTGTGTGACACATCCATAAAGTGCTGAAAAGACATGGGTGCAGCATGGGGAAGACCCCTGGAAGCATCTCTGACTCCCAGGTCACTGTCTAAAAGTGTGCCCATCATAAGTGATCCTTGCCGCATCAGAAGATGCAGACTTGCAACTATCCCCATGCAAGTTCTAGTCCCAGGGCAGTGTTCAATTGTACCTCCCCCATTCCTTGCAATACAAGCGCAAGTATGCAGCCTGCCACCCACCCACCCCCAGGCTGCAATACCATACTGCTTGCTTGCTTGAACTTGAAGTTGGGCCTTTTAGGCATGTGGAGGCGGAATCTGGCCACCACGTCATGGCTGTGTTGGCGGCCTGGAAACCATACTCAGTCCCCAGCCGCCCGGCGGCCGGGTGTCCATACTCAGTCCCCAGCCGCCCCGCGGCCGAGTGTCCACACGGTCCCCAGCCGCCTGGGGGCAGTCGGGTGTCCATAAACGGTCCCCAGCAGCCCCCTCCTTGGTACATCCCCCCACACACTTTTCTTAGCCCGGCCTGCTTTAGGCAGCATTGGACGAGCCCACCAGAGAACCAGACTCCTCCGGTGGGCCCTGACTTCTCCATCGGTGGAGTTGAGAGTGCCAAGGTGAGGAGCATGATGATGATGACAGAAGTTAGCATCTGCGATGTTTTCTTTTAATGCAAGTGTAAGTGTGCAGCCTGCCACCCACCCACCCCCAGACTGCAAATCATACTGCTAGCTTGCACTTGAAATGGGGCCTTTTAGTTTAGAGGAGGCCGAAGCTGGCCACTACCTCATGGCTGCTTCGGCAGCGAGGTATCCATACTCAGTCCCCAGCCGCCCCTATTTGTCCTGGTGTGCCTTATACATAAGATTAAGCGCGTATACCAAAACATTACCTGTGCCCTCCCCAGTGCATTTAGTGGGAAGGAGAGCCTATTCCGCTGTAGTGTGTGCATGCCAAACCCCTGTTCATGGTACATGCGAAGATGCCTCCCACCTTGCACCTGTCGTTGCAGACTTGCAACTATCCCCATTCAAGTCCTTGTCCCAGGGCAGGGTTCAATTGTACCTCTCCCATTCCTTGAAATGCAAGCGCAAGTATGCAGCCTGCCACCCACCCACCCCCAGGCTGCAATACCATACTGCTTGCTTGCTTGCACTTTAAATTGGGCCTTTTAGGCATGTGGAGGCGGAATCTGGCCACCACGCCATGGCTGTGTCGGCGGCCTGGTATCCATACTCAGTCCAAAGCCGCCTGGTGGCCGGGTGTCCCCGCTTGCTCCCCAGCCTCCAGGGGGTGGCTGGGTGTCCATACTCGGTCCCCAGCCACCCCTATTTGTGCCGGTAACCTTTCCCACACTTTTCTTAGCCTGGCCTGCTTTAGGGCAGCATTGGCCGAGCCCACCGGACTATCAGACTCCTCCGGTGGGCCCTGGCTTCTCCATAAGGGGAGTTGAGAGTGCCAAGGTGAGGAGCATGATGAGGATGATAGAAGTTAGCATCTGCTTTGTTTTGTTGTAATGCAAGCGCATGTATGTAGTAGCGGCTAGGCCTGAGGAGGTCAGCGTTTTGGCGCATATCCTACCTCCTCAGAGGATTGCTGGATGTTTTCCTGCTACTATCCAAGTTCTATGACTCCCGTTAAAACAAAGCTTCAGGTGATAAATGATGGATGAGGTAGTGGCAAAGGAGAAAGAGCAGGAGGAACAGGGACCATTCACATCAATATCAGGCCAGTCAACCAGATATGTCTTGTAGGATATGTTTCTGTAACAAAAGGAGCGGTTCGGCTACACAGTTATAGGGCATACAGTGAGTGCAATGCCTACCAAAAATTTCGAGGCACTCCAATGCCCCTTGGAAATGACATGGAGGTCAGAGGGCGTTAACTAAACCTTTTTTTCCATTTATAGCAACTGGGTCTCCTGTGCACTGTTGGCCTAAGCAGTGAATGGAATGCTTTCCAAAAATTATGAGGTACTGCAATGTCCCTTACAAGAGCCATGTGTGGCACCCCAGTGGTCTGGTCACCACAGTAATAGAGATTACGTCAGAGAGCAAGTGGGAGGTTTCCTGGTCAGGATCCCTTAAACATGCAACATCCTCCTGCCCCAGTCCTGGGAGGGGAGAATTCTGCCCTTATAAACTGGATCTGGGGTGGGGTTGAGTGAGTCAGAGAACAGAGAACAGTCAGAGTCAGAGTGAGAGCAAGGGAAAGTAACAGCAAGGAGCTCTGTAGGAGCTAGGAGCTAAAGACCAGGGGCTGGAAGCTGAGCAGAGCTCGCCCTGGCAGAAGACAATAGGAACCGGACACAGGAGTCCGAAGCTGTGAGGACTTATATATCCAGCAGCAGAAACCAGCCGGCAGGGGATTTCAGGTCCTCTGGCCATAGAAGCCCGGAGGCTCAGTCACAAGCAAGGGACCAGCACCGCCGTCGTGGAGCGGAGGCTAACAGAAGGCCCCAAGTCACCAGCCATACGGGTGAGCATTACACGGTACACTCAGGGACGTGGGCTACTTCTACCCGCTTACAGCAAGGTAGCCAGGAAGAGAGCAGACAGACGGGAAGGCCTACAACTCCACCTGGCCAGGGGAACTCCTGCTTGCTCACAGACTGACCAGGCCTCTTATGCTAGCCAGTACTCCCGGGAGGGTCTACCTTATAATCATCAGTAAAGACCCTGAACTGCACTGCAAAGACTCTGAGTCATTCCTGCTGCGCTCGTGTACCATCACCCCCATCATCCACACTCACTGCCCTGAGGCTATACTCCTCCAGAGGGGAGTTATCCCATTTTATGCTGCGCACACAACACCAGCCTCAGCGGTCTGCCTCGCAGCGGTGGTACTCCCTGACCGCAATCCACGGGTGGCGCAGTCAGACAATTAACCTCAAAACCTAAGAAAGATTGCCACTGGTTTGACCAGCCTGAGCCACGGGACTGGGTCACCGCCACAGAGACTACAGACCCCAGAGACCCAGCACCGGGTATCCCACACACGTGTACACATGGCCCAGGGGGCGCGTCACATGCAGTACAGCATATTACAAACATAAGTCCCATTATTGGGGAGTGGGTGTCCCATAGTATTTGCTTGTGCCTTGCAAGCAAAAGCTGCCAAAAATTAGGACAGAGCAACTTGCAATGCCCCTTACAAGAGCCATGCAGTACAGCATATTACAAACATAAGTCCCATTATTGGGGAGTGGGTCTCCCATAGTATTTGCTTATGCTTTCCCAGCAAAAGCTGCCAAAAATTAGGACGGAGGAACTTGCAATGCTGGCACCCTGGTGGTATAGTGGTGGTGGAGGCTGAGGATAAGGAGAAGAAGATTAAACAGCCGAAACGAGGAAGCGTATACCCATGTGTGGGTGTGAAGCGGTGCATGTGAATACACCTCCCGAAATAACACAGTGGATTTGACTTTATGTTACTCTGCTGTCATTTGGTGGTGATGAGAAGTCTGGCCCAATCCAGCCCTTGTTCATTTTGATAAGGGTCAGCTTGTCAGCATTGTCAGTTGACAGGCGAGTGCGCTTATCAGTTATAATTCCCCCAGCGGCACTAAAAACACGCTCCGATAACACGCTAGCGGCAGGGCAGGCCAGGACCTCCAAGGCGTACAGAGCGAGTTCATTCCAAGTGTCCAGCTTGGATACCCAATAATTAAAAGGCACAGAGGAATCACGGAGGACGCTGGTACGATCGGCAAAGTACTCCCTCACCATCTTTTGAAACTTTCCACTCCTTGTGA
Organism: Phyllobates terribilis; assembly: GCF_046119375.1. Classification (NCBI taxonomy): domain Eukaryota; kingdom Metazoa; phylum Chordata; class Amphibia; order Anura; family Dendrobatidae; genus Phyllobates; species Phyllobates terribilis. The sequence goes on from NW_027362763.1 coordinate 349,562,945, forward strand.
GAGTACCCCGCGCCTCAAGGCCTGTAAGCTGGGCGGGTGTCAGAAAACTGTCCCAGAACGTTGACAGTGTTCCCCTGCCTCTGCTGGATTGGAGTTGCATCTCTCTCGCATGTACACCTTGGTTGGGCAACGAACTGTGACCTCTGCCGCTAGCGTGTTCAGATGGGAATTTTTTTAAGAGTTCTGCAGCAAGGGCCTTCTGGTATTGCCCCATTTTTGTAGACCTCTCCACCTCAGGAATAAGAGAGTGAAAGTTCTCCTTGTAGCGGGGGTCTACAAGTGTCACCAACCAGTAATGACTGTCACCCAACATTTTGACAACGCGAGGGTCACGGTTAAGTCAGCGTAACATAAAGTCAGCCATGCGTGCCAGACTGGTAACGGGCAAGATTTCCGTGTCCTCACCAAGATGACGACTGACCATGCTCTCCTCCTCCTCCTCCTCTTCCTCCTCCCCCCTGTCCTCAGGCCACCCACGCTGAACCGACGGTATGACACTTGTACAGGTACTACCGTCTACAACGCATGATAGCAGCTCCTGTTCTTCCTCCTCCTCCTCCTCCTCTCCCTCATTGTCCCCCAATGCACGTTGGGATGAGATGAGGCTGGGCTGTGTGTAATCGCCCGCTACGGCTTCTTGATCCATCTCATCATACTCTGGCTGCAATGCTTCCTCTTTAATTCTATGCAGAGAGCGTTGCAAAAGACAGACAAGTGGGATGCTGACACTAATGATGGCGTCATCGCCACTCACCATCTTGGTGGCCTCCTCAAAGTTTGTCAGGATGGTACATATGTCAGACATCCAGGTCCACTCCTGAGGTCTTATGTGTGGAGTCTGACCTGAATATCGACGGCCTTGTTGCAGCTGGTACTCCACAACTGCTCTCTTCTGCTCACAAATCCTTTGCAACATGTGGAGGGTAGAGTTCCAACGTGTGGGAACATCACACACCAGTCAGTGTACCGGAATCTGCAAACAATGCTGCAAAACAGCAAGGGCGACGGAAGCTGTAGCCGACTTGCGAAAATGAGCTGACAGGCGGCGTACTTTCACGAGCAGATCTGGCAACTCGGGGTACGATTTAAGAAACTGCTGAACCATGAGGTTAAGCACATGAGCCAGGCATGGTACTTGTGTGATCTCACCTCGCCTCAGAGCCGCCACCAGGTTACGGCCATTGTCACACACGACCATGCCGGGATGTAGGTTCAGCGGTCTCAGCCACAGATCTGCCTGCTCTTTCACAGCTGTCCACAACTCACAAGCCGTGTGAGGTTTATCACCTAAGCTTATGAGTTTCAGCACAGCCTGTTGCCGCTTGGCGGAGGCAGTACTGCAATGCTTCCAGCTTGTAACTGATGTGGTGATATCTGAGATGGAGGCTGAACATGAGGAGGAGGAGGAGGAGGAGGATGCGCAGGAGCTGTACACTGTGGGGGCAACTCTGACTGACATAGGGCCCGCAATCCTCGGTGTGGGGAGGATGTGTTCCGTCCCAAGGTCCGACTGGGTCCCGGCTTCCACTATGTTTACCCAGTGTGCCGTCAGAGAGATGTACCGTCCCTGGCCACAAGCACTTGTCCACGTGTCCGTTGTCAGGTGGACTCTCCCAATAACTGCGTTGTTGAGGGCACGGCAGATGCTTTGGGACACGTGCTTGTGTAGTGCGGGGATGGCACACCGGGCAAAATAGTGTCGGCTGGGGACCGAGTACCGAGGGACGGCCACCGCAATAAGATTGCGGAAGGATTCCGTCTCCACCAGCCTAAAAGGCAGCATTTCCAATGCAAGCAGTCGTGAAATGTGCGAATTTAGGACTGTGGCCTGTGGGGCGTTAGCTGCGAATTTCCGCTTTCATTCAAAGGTCTGGGATATGGACAATTGAACGCTGCGGTGGGACGTGGACGTGGACGTTGATGCTGTTTCTTGAGAAACTGCCATAACAAGTGAAGACTGAGAGGAGGGGGCATCTTTACATGCAGTATGGACACGGGATTGCCTTGCACACACAACAGGAGGTTCTATTGCACGCACAACAGTGGAAGAAGCAGTGGTGACACACGCTGACACTGGTCGTGGACCCTGGGTTTGGCCCCACAAAGTCGGGTGCTTTGCTGCCATGTGCCTGATCATGCTGGTGGTGGTCAGGCTGGTAGTTTTGTCACCCCTGCTGATGCTGGCATGGCAGGTGGAACATATGGCCTTTTTGGGGTTATCAGCAGAGTCTTTAAAAAAATTCCAGACTCTGGAAGACCTACCGCTTGTACTGGCAACGTCCCTCATGTTGGTGTTACGGGGAACGGTTGCCTGCCTTCTGTCTGCGGCCACCACACTGCTTCTTCCTGCCTGTTGGGGTACTCTGCCTCCCTCCCCCTGTGTGCTGCTGGCCTCACTCTGCATGTCCTCCTTCCACGTTGGGTCAGTTACTAGATCATCCACCACCTCCTCCTCTTCCACTTGCGCACCACGATCCTCCTCCTCACTTCCTGGCAATTGTGTCTCGTCATCGTCCACCTCTTGTGACAGATTGCCAACGTCGACTTCCTGTGGCCGTGGCTGTTCAAATATTTGGGCATCGCAACATGGGATCTCCTCTTCCACCACTTCAAGCGTATCAGGCGAGGGGCCCAAATATGGAAATGGACCAGTGAACAGCTCTTCAGAGTGTCCAAGTGTGGGATCACTTGCTGTCTGACGACACTCGGCATGGTGGGAGGAAGGAGCATCAGGGTGAGGAGGAGTATGCGGTCGAGACTCCCGGCTACTAAGAGTTGACCGTGTGGAAGACAGACCGGAGGTGGTGGTGCCCAGGTAACTGGAAGTATTGTCTGCTATCCAATTAATAACCTGTTCACACTAATCAGTTCTCAATACTGGTGTTGTTCTGTGCTTCCCTAGTAATTCGGTCAAGAAATGGGAGCGAGAAGATGTGGCGGTTGGTTGTGGCACATTTTCACCTTGGCCACGACCCCGTCCTCTGCACGAACCATCACCAGAACGTCCACTTCCACGTCCCTTGCCACGCGCCTTGCCCATTGTAAATGAAGTAAAATAGCTTACACTTGCACTATCAATGGAAAAAGGGTAATAAAGAGTAGATTAGAACCGTGGAAGAGGAAAACCACAGTTATTGTTTACTGGGGTATACCACACTTTTTTAAATAGAGATATTTGCGGCTGAACAGTGAGCGACACACTCAAACTGCTTTTTTTTTAGATACCAAAGGCCCAAAACTGGATACTATAGCGATTTGACCCGTGGAACTGCGAAACCACACTGGGATGTCGGGCCTACACAAGACTATTTTCAACAGATATATTTTTGTGTCACAACAGTCAGGAGACACTACTGTTTTTCTTTACGGAAAAAACTACCAAAACCTGAATAATTGAGATTTTTTACCGTGGAACAGCAAAACCACAGTAATAATTTACTGGTGTATATCAGGCTTTTTAAAATATATATATATTTGCGGCTGAACAGTGAGCGACACACTCAAACTATTTTTTTTAGTTACAAATGGCTCAAAAGTGGATAATACAGAGGTTTGTACCGTGGAACTGCAAAACCACACTTGTATTTCTCGGGCCTACACTAGACTATTTTCAACAGATATATTTGTGTCTGTAAAATCAGGGAGACACTATTTTTTTTTTTTTTACAGCAAAAAATACAAAAAGCAGGATAATAGAGATTTTTTACAGTGGAACAGCAAAAGCACACTTCTGTCTCTCTGGCCTACACCAGACTATTTTCAACAGATATATTTGTGTCTGAAAAATCAGGGAGACACTATTATTATTTTTATACAGCAAAAAATGCCAAAAACAGGATAATAGAGATGTTTTACCGTGGAACATCAAAACCACAGTAATAATTTACTGGTGTATACCAGGCTTTTTAAAATATATATATATTTGCGGCTGAACAGTGAGCGACACACTCAAACTGTTTTTTTTAGATACAAATGGCCCAAAAGTGGATAATACAGAGGTTTGTACCGTGGAACTGCAAAACCACACTTGTATTTCTCGGGCCTACACCAGACTATTTTCAACAGATATATTTGTGTCTGAAAAATCAGGGAGACACTATTATTTTTTTTTTTTTACAGCAAAAAATGCAAAAAGCAGGATAATAGAGATTTTTTACCGTGGAACAGCAAAAGCACACTTTTGTCTCTCTGGCCTACACCAAACTATTTTCAACAGATATATTTGTGTCTGAAAAATCAGGGAGACACTATTATTATTTTTATACAGCAAAAAATGCCAAAAACAGGATAATAGAGATGTTTTACCGTGGAACATCAAAACCACAGTAATAATTTACTGGTGTACACCAGGCTTTTTAAAATATATATATATATTTGCGGCTGAACAGTGAGCGACACACTCAAACTGTTTTTTTAGATACACATGGCCCAAAAGTGGATAATACAGAGGTTTGTACCGTGGAACTGTAAAACCACACTTGCATTTCTCGGGCCTACACCAGACTATTTTCAACAGATATATTTGTGTCTGAAAAATCAGGGAGACACTATTTTTTTTTTTTTTACAGCAAAAAATGCAAAAAGCAGGATAATAGAGATTTTTTACCGTGGAACAGCAAAAGCACACTTCTGTCTCTCTGGCCTACACTAGACTATTTTCAACAGATATATTTGTGTCTGAAAAATCAGGGAGACACTATTATTATTTTTATACAGCAAAAAATGACAAAAACAGGATAATAGAGATGTTTTACCGTGGAACATCAAAACCACAGTAATTATTTACTGGTGTATACCAGGCTTTTTAAAATATATATATATTTGCGGCTGAACAGTGAGCGACACACTCAAACTGTTTTCTTTAGATACAAATGGCCCAAAAGTGGATAATACAGAGGTTTGTACCGTGGAACTGCAAAACCACACTTGTATTTCTCGGGCCTACACCAGACTATTTTCAACAGATATATTTGTGTCTGAAAAATCAGGGAGACACAATTATTTTTTTTTTTTACAGCAAAAAATGCAAAAAGCAGGATAATAGAGATTTTTTACCGTGGAACAGCAAAAGCACACTTTTGTCTCTCTGGCCTACACCAGACTATTTTCAACAGATATATTTGTGTCTGAAAAATCAGGGAGACACTTATTATTTTTATACAGCAAAAAATGCCAAAAACAGGATAATAGAGATGTTTTACCGTGGAATATCAAAACCACAGTAATAATTTACTGGTGTATACCAGGCTTTTTAAAATATATATATATTTGCGGCTGAACAGTGAGCGACACACTTAAACTGTTTTTTTTTAGATACAAATGGCCCATAGAACTGCAAAACCACACTTCTTTTTCTCTGGCCTACACCAGACTATTTTCAACAGATATATGTGTGTCTGAAAAATCAGAGGCACACTTTTTTTTTGGCGGGGGGGGCACCAAAAGGTTAATAAGATGGGTATTTGTACATTGTGAAGGAGGAAAAAAAAAGAGGATTTAGATTAAAAAAAAGGATTTTTCCTGGCCCCCGGGACCTGAAGCTAAGTCCAGCAATTTCAGCAACAGGAGCAGCACACAGGACTGTAATGCAGCGTTTGCTGGTATAACCACTGCGTCTCCTATACAGCCTGCCTGCCTGCCTGCCTGATATACCTGGGATGGATATTAGTCCTGAGAAGGACTGTTTGTTTGATCTGGCAGCCTTTACAGACCCTACACTAACTATTTTGCAGGATATATCTCTCCCTAAATCAGCAGCGCTGTCCCTACACTGTCTGATCAGGAGCGACTGTGTCCAAGATGGCGGCGCCCGGTTTTAAATACTCGAGGTGACGCTGTGCGGCCAGCCAATCACTGTAATGCCCACAAACAACATGGCTGCGGCATTACAGTGACTGGCTGGCAATCCCTGCATGTTCATTGGCTCTGTAAAGAGCGCCAAATATGCAGGGCGGAGACCCGAGCTCCCGCCCGAGTAACTCGGTGCTCGCCGAACATCCCGAGTAGCGTGATGCTCGGGCGAGTACCGAGCAGTGTCGAGCATGTTCGCTCAACACTAATCACTACCACACTACAGCGGGATAGCCAAGAAAGAGTGAAGTTGGCACGGTAGGCCTACAAAATCCCCCTGGCCAGCGGGATTTCCCAGTTGCTCTCAGACTGACCAGGCCTCCATTGTTAACCTGTATTCCGGACGGGTCCCTTAATACCACCAACAGTAAAGACCCTGACTTGCATGACAGACTCCATGTGGTTTACTGCCCTGAGGCTATACTCCTCCCATGGGGAGTTGTACTATCCTCTGCTGCACCCACAACACCAGCCTCAGCGGTCTGCCTGCAGCGGCGGTTCACTCTGACCGCAATCAACGGGTGGAATAGTCGGACATTCAGCATACAGACTGCCATTTTGTTTGACCACCCTGAGCCATGGGACCGGTTCACCGCCACGGTGACTACAACCCCCAGCATCTACAAAAAGGCCCGGTTCCGAGTTCACCACGAGGCCCAGGGGGCGCGTCAACTTTGGCGTAGTCGGCAGGATCTCGTGCCCGCCACCAACGGGTACTGCGTGCCTGAGGAAAGACTGTAAACCTTACTTTGGTGGAGTTTCCCGCCATCCGCAGCCGTTTCCCGCCATCCTCGGCCATTTTTCCGCCATCGGGCGCCATCTTTGGGACGCCGCTCAGGAAGAAGAGGGGCATGGATGACGAAAGCACGCGAGAACTGGAGCCCCGCCTTACACACGGATGCTGCGCAAGGTCCTGAAAGGAGCAGAGCGGACGCTGTAGTCACCAGGACGCGACGCAAGGTCCTCAACCCCGACGATCACCTGCGGAGCCGCGGCCTACAGAAGAAAAGCAACAGAAGGTAGGCCACGGTTGACTAGGGGGGAAGAGGATGACGGAAGCAGAGGGAACTGTCACCGCTAGCGCGGCTGCTGCCGCAGTAATGCCGTTCACGATGCCTTATATCCCCGGAGCGGCTTGGTTGCCCCAGTACTCAGGGGAGTTGCATACCCTGGGCGACTTTAAAGAGAGACTATATAGCCTATTCAAGGTGTACCCCCTGATGGAGGAACAAAAAGTGACCATACTGATAGGCCAGTTAACCGGCGCGGCCCAACGAGAAGTAAAGTCCTGGTCAGTCAGGGACAAGGGAACCGTGAAGGAGATTTTAGCCCGTCTAAAGGACACTTTTGATACCCGCACCTCAGCAAAGATCAAAATGAGATTTTATGGGTGCAAGCAGCAGGCCCAAGACAGTATAAGAGACTATGCTTTGAATTTGCAAGAGGCCCTGAGAGCCATTAAGCAGGCAGACCCTGACAGTGTGCAGAATGCAGATGAACTGCTGACTGAACAATTCATTGAGGGTCTGCTGTCCAACGCCCGCCGAACCCAGTTACGCCTGATGGCCCTGCAGAACCCTGAGTTAGACTTTGCACAGTTTAAGGACAGAGCCATCCGGGTACTCCGAGAACCCGCACCCGGTGGCGCTGCGGCCTCCAGGCGCCCTGCTATCACTTATCACCAGGAGACGGCGCCCCAGTCAATAGAACCTGCAGGTGCCAATGCACAGGCCATGAATGGTACCCCGCCTACAGACCTGCACCATCAGGTCCAAGAACTGACCAAAAGAGTTGCCGCACTAACCAGGACTGTGCAGTTGTTACAGGTATCCTCTCCAGGAAAGATCCAGCTGGCTACCAGTCCGGAGGACGTCCCGTGGCGCCGACAGAAGAGGATCCCACCATTCAGAGGGAAGCCAACGGACCGCTACAACCAGGATGGACAACCCATCTGCCGCCGCTGCAGCCAGCCAGGACATATTGCGAGGTACTGTAATTTAAACGGGCCCAACCTGGGGCAGAGGGCCAACCCCCAGGCGTAAGATCATCAGGTCCGTCAAACTGGCGTGACAAGTATGTGGGGGGACGACCGGTCTTGCCTGTGGTACTGGATGGCATTCCCATGAGTGCACTGTTGGACACCGGGTTACAGGTAACCACTATCCCCTATGTACTTTTCAAGCGGTACTGGAATGACACGGATATTACCCGCTACCCAGATAGTGACTTGAGTATCATCGCCAGCAATGGTCAGCCCGTGCCGCTGGTGGGGTTCAAGGAGGTGACCATCAAAATTGGTAAAGTTGAACTGCCGGCGCAAGGACTGATCATTGTGGACATTGAACGTTGTGAAAGTCACCCTAAAATAACTTTGGGTACTAATGTTATTGAAAATTGTCTTTCAGAGATAATTGTTATATTACAGCAGGTTGCAATGAATGCCAGCTCCAGCCAGCAGCGTGTCTTACAAAAATAGATCAGAGCCCTGATGAAGCGGCAACAGGTAGAACTGTCTGGTGGTGAGATTGGTAGCGTAAGGATGAGCGACCCGTTCCCTATCACCATGTCCCCAAAAAGCGAAATGATGATCTGGTGCCGGACTGCAATCGGGTTAAGGGGTAGAGACTACCAAGCTATGGTAGAACCCGTTTACTCAGACAGTAGGCCCACCATTTTGACAGCACGGGGGGTGGTTGATGTCCACCATGGGAAGGTACCAGTCCGCATCCTAAATATTGGAGAAAGAGAAGTACACTTGCCCCGGTATGCTACTCTAGCCAAATTGTTCACCATTAACCCGAACTCTGTAAAGGCCGTGGAACCCTTGCCTCCATCTCAACCAGAGGAGGGTAACGGCTCCAAGAAACAAATGGAGGACTGGTGTCAGAAACTGCATGTGGGCACCGACTCCACTCCCTCACACCAAAAACAGGGAGTCTCCCGGGTGGTTCAGGAGTACGAAAGAGTCTTTAGTAAACACCCGCTAGACTTTGGGCAAGTTAAGGGCATAGAACACCAAATCCCCACAGGAGACCATCCACCCATAAAAGAGAGATACCGGCCTGTACCCCCTGCACACTATCAGAACACCAAGGGTATGTTGCGAGAAATGAAGGAGGCTGGGGTGATCAGGGATAGCTGTAGCCCCTGGGCAGCTCCTCTAGTTCTGGTAAAAAAGAAAGATGGCACCATGAGGATGTGTGTAGACTATAGAAAGGTCAACAGAATAACACACAAAGATGCGTACCTGTTACCTAGGATAGAGGAGTCTTTGGCTGCATTAAAATCTGCTAACTTCTTCTCTACTTTGGATCTTAGCGGGTACTGGCAGGTTCCTGTAGCAGAGTCAGACAAGGAGAAGACCGCCTTCACCACCCCGATGGGTCTCAGTGAATTCAACTGTATGCCGTTCGGACTCTGCAACGCACCAGGGACCTTCCAGAGGCTGATGGAGTGCTGTCTGGGGCACAACAATTTTGAAACGGTCCTACTCTACCTGGACAATGTCATCGTGTATTCCAATACCTATGAGGACCATCTAAAGCACCTGGCAGAGGTGTTCGATGCCCTGGCAGGCTTCGGCCTAAAGGTGAAACCCTCCAAGTGTCATCTACTGAAGCCAAAAGTACAGTACCTGGGACACGTGGTGAGTGCTGATGGAGTAGCCCCAGACCCTGACAAGGTCACGGTGATTAAGGACTGGCCAAGATCCTCCAGCATAAAGGAAGTGCGGCAGTTCCTCGGGTTGGTAGGCTACTACCGAAGATTCATCTCCGGGTTCACCAAAATGGCAGCCCCTATGCAGGACCTCCTGTTAGGTCAGTCAAAGACTAAAAGTCAGAAGCCGCCCTTTAAGTGGGACAAGCTGGAGGAGGAGTCTTTTCGCCAGCTGAAGATGGCCCTCACGGGGGATGAGATCCTGGCCTACCCTGATTAAGGCCAGCCTTTTATCCTCCACACCGACGCCAGTAACATGGGGCTAGGAGCCATACTGTCCCAGATCCAGCAGGGCAGAGAACGGGTAATTGCTTATGCTAGCAGAAAGCTGAGACCCACAGAGAGAAACCCTGAGAATTATAGCTCCTTCAAGCTAGAGTTCCAGGCAGTGGTGTGGGCAGTCACCGAACGCTTCAAGCATTACCTGGCTTCTTCTAAGTTCACTGTGTACACGGACAACAACCCTTTGACACACCTGGATACTGCAAGACTTGGTGCCCTAGAGCAGAGATGGATGGCCCGGCTGTCCAATTTTGAACTTACCATCAAATACTGGACAGGGTGCACAAATGCCAATGCAGATGCATGGTCCAGAATGCCTCACTTGCAGGACGGGGGAGAGGATCCAGAAGAACTGGAAGAAATTGAACTCCCTGCATTCCACTGTCATGGGGTCACCCAGTGTTCCCACTGCATAAAGGAGAAGTGCTCTGCCACCGCTACTTTCAATCCCTTACCCCACCACGGCTGGGTAGAGACACAAGATAGTGAGCCCGCAGTCCACCTGGTGAAAGAAATGCTGACCCAGGCTGATGCCCACCTTGATCCGGATGCTCCAGAAGAGACCAAACAGCTGTGGAAGGAGAGGAGCAAGCTGTTTCTCTACGAGGGGAGGCTGTGCCGCAGGACCGTCAACTCTCGAACACACGAGCTGATCTGGCAGGTAGTGGTCCCAAGGCGGGATGCGGCTATGGTCCTAGAAGCATACCATGACGGAGCAGGGCACTTTGGATGGAAGAAGCTGGAGTTCCTGTTGCGTGAGTGGTTCTTCTGGGTAGGCATGAGAGGGGCTATAGAGAGATGGTGCAGAGACTGTGGCCCGTGCAACCTAAGGAGGAAGGACCGCGTCAGCCAGAAGACTCCCCTGCAGCCCATCATCACAAAGCAGCCCCTTGAGCTGGTGGCCCTGGACCACGTAAAACTGGCTCCAAGCAGATCGGGATACGTCTACGCCCTCACAATCGTAGATCACTACTCCCGGTTCCTAGTGGTGGTCCCTGTCAAAGACTTAACAGCTCAGACGGCCACCAGAGCCTTTCAACAGCATTTCTGCCATCCACACGGGTATCCAGAGCAAGTGTTGACTGATCAAGGTCCAGCGTTCGAGGCTGAAGTCTTCCAGGAATTCTGCAACCTGTATGGCTGCAAGAAGATAAGGACAACGCCTTACCACCCCCAAACCAACGGCATGTGTGAGAAAATGAATCAGGTAGTAATAGACCTGCTCAAGGCGTTGCCCCTGGAGGAACGCAGCCTGTGGCCTGAGAAACTGCCGATCTGGTGGACTTGTATAATCATCCCCCAGTGGGTTCTACCAACTGCACCCCAGCTTACCTAATGAGAGCAAGACCTGGTAATCTGCCAATTGACCTGGAGATGGGAGTCCTGACACCCGAGGACACCTCAACAGAAGCAGACTGGGACACAGAACGACAGCAGCAGTACCGGAAAGTACAGGAGAGTGTGGAGCGAAGTCTGTCTCAAGCAAGGGAGAGGCAAGAGAGGAACTACAACCAGCATGCTCCTGCTGCTCCCCTGGCACCTGGAGAGCAGGTCTTGAAGAGGAAGAGACGGCTCCACAAGTTGGATGACCAGTGGAGGAAGACCCGTACACCGTTCTGCCCTCAAGCCATGAAAACCCAAAGGTATGTGTCATCAGTAAGGATGCAGGAGAGACCACAGCCACTGTCTCCAGAGACCACCTGAAGAAGTGTCCCGAGCAGCTGCAAAGAATGATGAAGACCAAGATAGCCCTCAACCCGCAGAGGAAAGGGAAGAAATGGTCAGTACAGTGCTCGGAGAATTTGCCCGGTCCTGGACACAAATCATTAACGCTATAGTGGTACCCGTCCTTACCTTTCTCCAGCCAGCCCCTCAAGGGCCTGCAGAAGAGCAAGTAGTGTTGGAAGAGCAAGTGGCCCCGAAGGCAGAAGATTCCGTACCAGCAGCCCAGGAGAATCAACCCTCTGCTAGTAGTGAACCTGCCATGCCCGTGGTGAGCCAAAGAGTACGCAGAAAGCTGCCCAACCTACCCGTAACATCTGCAAACACCTCTAGTGCAGACATGAGCACACCCAGTACACAGGGGGTGGAAACAGGGGACCCGAGTAGAGTACCACCAGACAGTGGGTTACGTAGGTCCACCAGGAGCACTAAAGGTCAAATGCCCGCTCGCTGGAAAATCTAAATGCAAAGTATATATCTACCTGTATATTGCAAATGTTTTATGTTTGTTGCCTGGTTACTAGTTATGTTTTTCTAGTTACCCGACAGGGTTCATGGACTAACAGGTTATGGACGATGAATAACAGGAACTACCTTGTAGATAGTTGCACCTGGTGCCCTCTTGCGAAGATGGCCACAGAAGAAAAACTTGTCCGGCGTGGCCCCCTTGTGGTCCAAAGTAGATAGCTTCAGCCTTGCCGCCACGCCCAAGGCCAGGAACTTGGGGTTTGTGGGGATAGGTCCCCGCACCGTTCAAGACTTCACCTTGTTGGGTGATATGAACACCCGGTCACGGAAGCGCCGTGACCTCTAAAGACTAAACTTCTTGTATATATGTTACTGTATTGTTGTTACCTGTTGTGTTTTTGCAAAAATGTGTTTAGTCCCGGAGTACTAAATTTCACTAGGGGGGAATGTGGCACCCCAGGTCTGGTCGCCACAGTGGCAGCAATGTCATGTCTGAGAGCAGGTGGGAGGTTCCCTGGTTGGGGACAATTAGCATGCAGCACCTCCTGCCTCAGTCCAGGGAGGGGAGAAATCTGCCCTTTATAAACTGGATCTGGGGCGGGGTTAGAGAGACCAGTGAGAGACCAGCCAGAGACAAGCCAGAGACAAGATAGGGACAGGTCAGCAGCAGGCTGAGGAGTCCCTGTAGGCAGAGGAGGAACACGAGGCCAGGAGGGGAACTAGCAGAGTTCGTCCTGGCTAGAGACTTGTAAAGCCGGACACTGGAGTCCGAGGCTGTGAGGGTTATAAGCCCAGCAGCAGAAAACCACCACGCAGGGGACTTCAGGTCCTCTGGCCCAAGGAAGCCCGGAGGCTCAGCCACACGAGAGGGATCACTACTACCCCGGAGGGGTGAGAGGTACGGAAGACCCGAGTCGCCAGTCATACGGGTCAGAACAACACGGTACACTCAGGAACGTGGGCTACCACCACACAACAGCGGGATAGCCAAGAAAGAGTGAAGTCGGCACGGTAGGCCTACAAGCTCCCCCTGGCCAGCGGGATTTCCCAGTTGCTCTCAGACTGACCAGGCCTCCATTGTTAACCTGTATTCCGGACGGGTCCCTTAATACCACCAACAGTAAAGACCCTGACTTGCATGACAGACTCCGTGTAGTTACTGCAGCTCCAGCACACCATCACCACAAACATCCCTATTTACTGCCCTGAGGCTATACTCCTCCCGTGGGGAGTTGTACTATCCTCTGCTGCACCCACAACACCAGCCTCAGCGGTCGGCCCTGCAGTGGCGGTTCACTCTGACCACAATCCACGGGTGGAGTAGTCGGACATTCAGCATACAGACTGCCATTTAGTTTGACCACCCTGAGCCACGGGATCGGGTCACCACCACGGTGACTACAACCCCCAGCATTTACAAAAAGGCCCGGTTCCGGGTTCCCAACGTGGCCCAGGGGGCGCGTCACTGGCCTGGCAGGTGGTGCAAATGGCCTTTTTTGTGGTTATTGGCAGAGTCTTTAAAAAACAACCAGACTCAGGAAGACCTAACAGTTGTACTGGCAACTTCCTTCATGTTGGTGTTACGGGGAACGGTTGCCTGCCTTCTGTTTGCGGCCACCACACTGCTTCTTCCTGCCTGTTGGGGTGCTCTCCCTGTGTGCTGCTGTCCCCTCTCTGCATGTCCTCCTGCCAGGTTGGGTCAGTTACTATATCATCCACCACCTCGTCTTCCACTTCCGCACCCTGATCCTCCTCCTGACTTTCTGGCAATTGTGTCTCATCATCGTCCACCTCTTGTGATACTTTCCCACCGTCGCTTTCGTGTGACCGTGGCTGCTCAAATATTTGGGCATCGCTACACGCGATCTCTTCTTGCCCCGCTTCAAGTGTACCGGGCAAGAGGCCCAAATCTATAAATGGAAAAGTGAACAGCTCTTCAGAGTGTCCAAGTGTGGGATCAGTTGTCTCTGGGTACTCGGCATGGTGGGAGAAAGGAGGATCAGGGTGAGGAGTATGCGGTCCAGACTCACAGCTACTGAGACTTGACAAATGACTGAGTTTGGAGCGAACTTATATGTGATCCGTGTGATGGAGAAAACAGAGTTTGAAATACCTTGCCTGTAGGTAAGTAGTTTGAACAGCAAACTGCGGTGAATTGCTTTAATGACACTCTAAAGGAAATTTTTAATGTAGGCCAGAAATGGCAGTATTTTCTGATAACGTATATGTGATCCGTTTGACGGAGAAAACAGGGTTTGAAATTCCTGGCCTGTAGGTAAGTAGTTTGAACAGCAAACTGCGGTGAATTGCTTCAGTGACACACTAAAGGAAATTTTTAATGGAGGCCTGAAATGGCTGTATTTTCTGACAACGTATATGTGATCCGTTTGACGGAGAAAACACAATTTTAAATACCTGGCCTGTAGGTAGGTAGTTTGAACAGCAAACTGCGGTGAATTTCTTCAATGACACACTAAAGGAAATTATTAATGGAGGCCAGAAATGGCAGTATTTTCTGACAACGTATATGTGATCCGTGTGACGGAGAAAACACAGTTTTAAATAGTTGGATTTCTAGCGCTCTAATATGGAAAGGACCTGGCTGTATTCTGCAGTGCCAAAAAGCAAATAGCGCAGAAAAAACGGTGTTCTCTGGATTGATTTTTAAGCACATAATGAGGACTAAGATCCAAAGAAAAGTATTCCTGGCCCCTGAGACCTGGGCCTTTGTATAGAAATATCTAACAGCAGCAGAAGGCAGAATTGGAATGGAGCCTCTTGTGCTATATGCACTGCAGTCTGCTATATACACTGCCTGCCTATACACCCTGCCTGCCTGATAACTCTGCAGATGGATTAGTCCTCAGAAGGACTGTTTGTTAAGATGGATATGTGTAATGTACGGTTTTTCTCCCTACACTACCTAATACATAAGCAAATCTGTCCCTGACACAGCAGCACCTCTCCCTACACAAGCAAATGGCGCAGAAAAACAGTGTTCTCTGGATTGCTTTTTAAGCAAATAATGAGGATTAAGATCCAAAGAAAAGTATTTCTGGCCCCTGAGACCTGGGCATTTGTATAGAAATATTTAACAGCAGCAGAAGGCAGAATTGGAATGGAGCCTCTTGTGCTATATGCACTGCAGTCTGCTATATACACTGTCAGCCTAAACACCCTGCCTGATATCTCTGAAGATGGATTAGTCCTCAGAAGGACTGTTTGTTAAGATGTATATGTGTAATGTACAGTTTTTCTCCCTACACTATCTAATACACAATCAAATCTGTCCCTGATGCAGCAGCAGCTCTCCCTACACTGTCTGATCCGGAGTGACTGTGACAAGCATGGTGGCGCCAGGTCTGATATAGACCTGATGACGCTGTGCAGCCAGCCAATCACTGTAATACCCACAACCAACATGTCTTCAGCATTGCAGTGCATGGCAGGCAATCCCTGCATTTTCATTGGCTCTCTAAAGAGCGCCAAACATGCAGGGAGGGGACCCGAGTTCCCGCCCGAGCAGCCCGGAAATACTCGGCGAGCGCCGAGATTATCGAGCAGTGAGATGCTCGGGCGAGCACCGAGCAGTAGCGAGCATGCTCGCTCATCACTACAGTACATAGGAGACATGAGCCACATCAATAATGGCAGGAGGACGGCAATTGTGGGGTCAGAGAGGAACTGAGCTTGGTTCTTAGACACTCATCTGACTGGACGCTACTGATTAGCTTACAAGAAAGAGAATGATAAGTTATTTTGTTAGGTTTGCGGGGCGGCTGGGTTCTTGCTGGGCGGCTTTAAATGCGGCTGAAAGGCGGTGGCTATAGTTTATACAGATTAAAGGGAAACTGTCACCAGGTTTTCCTCATATCAGCTACGGCCAGCATTTGTACACCCTCATATACATTGTTCTAGAATGCTCTATATATGTCCCCAATCCTCTATGCAAGGCACAAAAAAGAGGCTTTATTATACTCACAGACGGAGCAGTCACGTCCGATAGACAACTCTGGTCTTGTTCCAGTACCTACCCTCTTCTTGTGATTACCGTCCTATTGTTGTGCGCATGTGCTGGCTTTACTTCCAGGTCATCGTCGCTCTTTGGCCTCTCCTGGTGCATGCATACTACAGTACTTTGCTCTGTCCCCGGCTGCCCAGAGAGAAGTGCACCTACACAGGAGCGCGATGGGTGACACTGTGTGGATGACGTAGGACATGTCATCCACATGAAGCAGGGATGGAGGATGACGATCGTAAGAAGAGAAGAGGCGCCGGATCAAGAACAGAAATGCGCATTAGACAGGGCCGTGTCATAGGTGAGTATAATAAAAATTTTGCGCCTTGCAGAGGGGATTGGGGACAGACATACAGCATACTAGAATGCTGTAACAGAGAGCTTAAAGGTGCTGGCCATATTTTACATGGGGAAACCTGGTGACAAGTTCCTTTTAACATATTTGTCTGACACTGCCCCTCCATCTCTGAGTCGTTCACATAAAAATGAATGGCTTTCAAAACTAGCCAATTCCCGGTGTGTTGTGTGTACAGTAACCGAATCCACCGGGAGCAGAATCATGACAGACATGTAAAAGGGCTCCTGCAATTAGAGGGAACCTGTTAGGAGATTAATGCTGCCACACCACGGGCAGCATGAATCAGAGTCTGGCTGCATGATTGCCGGCAGGTATATTATTCTCTGAAATGCTCCAATGTTTCAGAGAAGATTTACATTAGAGATACTTTACTTCTCCTAACTCCACTGCAGGTGAATGGCGGGTCTCTCCATATGTACACACAAGGTACAGACATGTCAATCATCTGCTGCTTTGTTGGAAAGAGCCGGCCAGGGGCAGAACTGGACTTGTGTCATCTCCCTTTATCGTCCAAAGACCTTCAAAGTATATTTTCTCTGAAATCCCAGAGCATTTCAGAGAATAATATACCTAGCTGCATTCGAGCAGCCAAACTCTGATTCATGCTTCCCGCGGTTTCAGCAGAATTAATTTCCTGACAGGTTCCCTTTAAGTTAAACTAATCTCTCTGTATTGTGCACCTATGTGTCCACTATGTACATCTGTCAGTATAGGGTGGGGGTCACACCACATTGGGAACAGAATAATGGCATTCTGTTACGTGACGGACCCCGCTGGCTTACAATGGGATCCGTCATGGTTCTGTTAGGCCGTCCATCATTTAAGCGGAAAAATATTGCAGCAGTAAAACTGATGAATTCTGCAATAGAACTTCCTAATAAAAGCATTTTACCTAACGGAGGCTCCAACGTAGATATGAAGATATGAGCCCAGGAGTATATCGGCTCTTCATTTCCACTATATCTCCCACTCTTTTCTGGACATACTAGCATATACAATATTTCTCACAGACTCACTGCTTGGTTCTCCAGGCATTATATGTCATCATCCTGACAGACTATATGATTTTATTTTATATTTTTTTAAATAACCCATTGTATTAGACTGAAAAGAAGCAGTTTTTTATGCTGTTTTCAGAGTCAAAGATAGATGTAGATCCAGGCGGAAGGTGAAGTATAAGTCCTTGCCTTTTATTTTTCTTTTCTTTGAATATGCTTTTGACTTTGGCTCAAGAACTGCATCAAAAAATGCACATGTGAATGCAACCTAAAAAGGAATGGTTTGGGGGAGCGTGGCCTATAAAAAAAAAGGGTAGAATGTATGTTAGTAAAACATTTGAGCTGTCTGTGATTTCTGATTCAATTGTCAAGAAAAAAATTGGAGCCGAGGTTGACAACCCTGCACTGCTAGACATTACACGGCTGCAGGTTGGGGGGCCGCCTGCTTTGAAAGAACAGAAACTGCACTGGTAATGCCGGTCCGGCAATATCAGTCTATATTGAAGTCTGTAGAAATTAAAGAGGAGAGACTGGTGAGCTATCTACACTCTTCCTTTGTATATAGACAATGTGTAGTTTATGTATGTATAGTGAGGATTGTGTGTAATTCATCTCATATGTATAATGTAGACTGAGTATATATACCGTATGTGTGTCACAGAAGCAGTAGCTTTGGCTCTTTTGTGGTTTGGAGAAGAGGAGCACCATTCCAGGTAGCTCCTTTTTCATGGCTTCAGTGAACCTGTGGAGGCTTTCCCATCTTTATAGAAAACAGACATTTTTCCTGGAGTCCCCCTTTAGCCTCCATCACCGGTTACATATAGTTTCCACAAGACTGCTGTGTGATGGTGCAATATCTTAGCATTTGAGGCCCCGCTTTTAATTTTTCCCAGGGCCCCACTTTGCCTAAAACCGGCCCTGGACCTCCCCTAAGGCTACGTTCACATGGCAGTATTTTGCTGAATATTTCACATCAGTATTTAAAGGCCAAAACCAGGAGAGGAACAATCAGAGAAAAGAATAATAGAAACACGCCATCACTTCTGGATTTTTTACCCATTCCTAGTTCTGGCTTACAAATACTGATATAAAACACTCACAAAAATACTGCCATGTGAACGAGAGCTTACTCTCACTCTCATCAGCAGTTGGTGTTTGGACTTTGTCACTGGCAATAGGAAGCTGCAGATTTAGGATAGAGGAGGGAAGGGTTTGTGAACGAGAGCTTACTCTCAGGCTAAGTGCCCATGTAGCGCCCCGAGGGCTTGGCTGCTACAGGGGTATTGCACCTCGAACCAGAGGTGTGATATTCCACTCCCGGGTAAGGATGGAGTGTGGACCAGGACTCGTTTAGCTGCATGCACCACACACACCCCATTTCCGAGGGACAGGTCAACGGTGCTCCCACTAGACAGAAGTGCAGGCACGACAGCATCTGTCCCTGGCTGGAGTGGGGCGGGGGGTGGAATACCCAGTGGTGTAGGAGCAGATAGGGGTGGGTTTCTGGGCATAGGTAGGAGCCCATTGGTTGCTAGTCACCTGGGCTCACACATAGAGGGAGGTATTTAAGGTGGGCACCATCTTAGGACAGAGTTCAGTTCAGTGTTCAGTTCAGTCAGGAGTTCAGCCAGGGAGGGCTGACAGGGAGTTGTGGCTCAGTCTGAACCCAGCTCCAGAGGCAGGCCTGGAGTGGAGGCCAGAAACAGCAGAAAGAGAGAGGAGAAGGAACGGAAAGGAAAGTAAGAAAGGAACTGGAACAGAGGAGAAAGGAAGCAAGGAACACAGAGAAAGGCCCAGAGACGCGAGTAAAGAAGGAACCCCATATGCCCAGGAGATACAGGGTGAAGGGTTGGCAGAGCAGGGTACCGGAACCCAAATTGGTGGAGGCAACAGATTCCTCAGCCAAAGACCGGAGGTCGTCACCACATCTTGGTGCGACCCCCCACTACATCCACCAGGAAAGCATACCGCATAGGGTCAGGGAAACCGGAGATAGGTTTCGCCAACAGAAGGCCCGAGGGAGCTGGACAAAGGTGGGTCACTGGTGGGGACGGCCAGAGAAAGGAAGAGAAAGGAGCCCTGTGCCACGCTCTGGAATTGCCTGGGAGTTGGTCGAGCCCCTTGCCTGGTGAACGCAGCACGGCTCAGGCGGTCCCTCATGTGCACAAGTGACCTGGATGAAAACTGTGAGTAAAGCATTGGAAACTGCACCACAAGTCTCTGTGTTTCATCACCGCACCAGCACCATCAGTACTGGGACGCTCACACCATCACTCCCAGCATCCGCACTAGCTGCCCTGAGGCAATACTTCTCCCGTGGGGAGTTATTCCATACTCGGCTGCGCAAACTACATCAGCCTCAGCGGTCTGCAGCGCAGCGGCGGTCCCCACTGACCGCAATCCACGGGTGGCGTAGTCGGACATTTGTTAGCGCACTCAGACTGCCACTGAATTGACCACCCTGGGCACGGACCGGGTCACCGCCACACGGAGACTACAACCCCCAGCATCTTACCGAAGGCCCGGCTCCGGGTATCCCCTGCACAACACAGGCCCAGGGGGCGAGTCACCCAAGATGCAGAAATGCTCTGGATTTCCCTGGCAGAAAAAACGCATGCGGATTTTACATGCGTTTTTCCTGCCAGGGACAAGCGGAAGTGAAGCGTTTTTGCATGTATTTCTGCATGCGTGTTGTCAAGAGCTTTCCAAGCGATTTTGGCATCACTTGGAAAGTGCTTGACAACTTGGTCACACTATATAAATCCATGCAACTGGCATGGATTTATATAGTGTGACCAAGTTAATAGTTGAAAAAAAGATTAGAAATGGTAAAAAATAATAATAAAAAAACATTATACTTACCTTCTGATGGCCCCCAGTCTTTTCTCTACTGCGTCCGGTCTCTTGTACGGCTCGCGGTGGTGTGAAATGACCTTCCATGACGTCATTTAGTCATGTGACAGGACACGCGACTGCCGACATCAGCGGTAGAGAAAAGACCGGGGGCCATCAGAAGGTAAGTATAATGTCTTTTTTAGTTTAATTCTTTTTTTTAACAGGTACCATGGTACCCGGGTTTGGAGGAGAGTCTCCTCTTCTCCAGACCCGAGTACCATCCACACATTGAATCGCTTAATATTCGTATGTGCACATGTAGTCATGCGGATATTAGGCGATTCAATGCAAGTCAATGGCGGCGAAAACGCCCCGATTACGCAAAATAATTGGTAATGCTGCGGATATTTCCGCAATTATAAACCGCAGCAGAAATTTCCTCAGCATGTGCATAGTGACGCGCCCCCTGGGCCAGTGCTGTAGTGCGGCGCACGTGTGCGCGGGGGAATACCCGGAGCCGGATCCGATGGGGGTAGTAGTCTCCGAGTGGCGGGGACCCGGTCCGTGCCCAGGGTGGTCAAACTAAGTATGTGGCAGTCTTTGTAGATGTTGTTTAAGTGTCGACTACGCCACCCGTTGATTTGCGGTCGCAAGGCCGCCGCTGCAGAACAGTCCGCTGAGGCCGGTGGTATGTGTGCAGCAATGGTGGTATAACCCCCAACGGGAGAGGTATGGCCTCAGGGCAGCTGGTGCGGGTGAAGGGAGTGATAGAAAGGGCGTCCCGGTACCTTTAGTGCTGGTAGTGCGATGGAACACAGAGACTGATTGCAGTTTTCAATGCTTTACTCACAGATGTTATCAGTGTCAGTCCTGCAGGTGATGACGACCTGAGCCGTGCTGCGTCCACCAGGTACGGGGCTCGACCAACCCCCAGGCAGTTCCAGAGTGTGACCTTGAACTCCTTTCTCCGTTCCTTTCTCTGGCCGTCCCCACTAGGGACCCACCCATGTCCAGCTTCCTCGGGCCTTCTGGTGGCGAAACCTATCTCCGGTTTCCCTGACCCTATGTGGCGTGCCTTCGTGGTGAGTGTAGTGAGTGGTCGCGCCAAGACGTGGCCACGACCTCCGGTTCCTGGCTGAGGATAAGTGGCCTCCACCAGTTCGGGATACGGTACCCTGATCTGCCAACCCTTCACCCGCTGACTCCTAGCGTGTTCGGGTTCCCTCTTCCTTCATGTCTCTGGGCCTTTCTCCAGGTTCCATTCCTTCCTTGTTCCTTTCCTCTTGTCTTTCTCTCTCTTGCTACCTTCAGGAGCAGCACCCAGACAGGGCTGCTGCTCCCTGTCACTACTCTTCTCTTCTTCTGTCTGACTGAACTGAACTCCTAAGATGGTGCCCACCTTTTATACTCCCTCTGACACCCGAGTCCAGGTGACTAGCCACCAATGGGCTCCTTCCTATGCCCAGAGTCCCTCCCCTCTCTGCTCCTGCACCACTGGGATATTCCTCCCCCCCTCCCACTCCAGCCAGGGACAGACGCTGTCGTACCTGCACATCTATCTGGTGGGAGTACCGTTGATCTGTCCCCCGGAAATGGGATGTATGTGGTGCATGCAGCTAACTGAGTTCTACTCCACACTCAATCCTTACCCGGGAGTGGAATACCACACCTCTGGTTCGAGGTGCAATACCCCTGTAGCAGCCGAGCCCTCGGGGTGCTACACATAGCACATGCGGATTATCATTGGAGAACATTGCAGACCTTCTACCAAGCGTTTTTTAAGCGTTTCTGCAGCGGAATTGATTAAAAACGCATAGTGGGCACACAGCCTTACTCTCATCAGGAGTTGGTGTTTGGACTTTGTCACTGGCAGTAGGAAGCTGCAGATTGAGGATAGAGGAGGGAAGGGTTTGAGTGGAGTTATTAATGGATGTGATTGGTGCTGGTTTACTGGCCCAGTGCAAAGCATGATGGAACTTGTAGTAATACAACACAGGAAGCCTGGGGAGAGGAAGCAATGGATGTCAGCATCAGCGCTGCAGCCAGCAAAGAAGAAGTGCTGCTAAATGCATGATAAATGGTAATTACTGCTAAAATAAGATCATAGATGTAGTTGGAGGCACGTAACAACAAGATTTATTGAAAAATAAAAAAATCAGTAACCTCTTAATAATCAGAAAATACATAGCTGTCTGAATTGATAATTTCAATGGAGATAATCAG
The DNA here is from genome assembly GCF_046119375.1 of Phyllobates terribilis. Lineage (NCBI taxonomy): Eukaryota > Metazoa > Chordata > Amphibia > Anura > Dendrobatidae > Phyllobates > Phyllobates terribilis. The sequence continues at coordinate 349,585,416 of NW_027362763.1, forward strand.
ATTACTTGAGATACTTGGCGTGGGCTACATCAAAGAGCAGAGGCCACTGGAGTATAGAGCAGGGCCCGGTGCTGGAGCTGCAACAGGTGAGTATCAGCACCCTGATCTTCATGTCCTTCCAGTAGTTGTAAAATGGAATTTTGGTGAATTATCTGAAGCAGTTACTGCGACATAGAGGACATCTAGGGTTAGACTGAAGCCAAGTCAAGATGCAAGACTGATGGTAGCTGTGGTTGCAGGGGAGCACCCTGACCTGCTCCCCAGTCTCGTACTCTGTCATACATATAACACATGACCCAGCGTCCTCCTGAGCTGTTATATTCCTGGTTGGGAAAGTGTCAATTTGCAAAGCTCTCCTTCTGGGCTGAGAATGCCATGGTTCCTGAAAAGCTGAATTTTGTGCAGGTGGTGTTTGTGGCTGCACCTGTGGCATTGGTCGTCTCATTACACCCATTCTCTGCAGCTGAATGAGCATGTTGAATGTATTGTTCACATTAGGTACCTCACTAAATCTGACGCGAGGTGGAATTAGATTTAGCGGTTGATATTCAATGTTGGTGCCTGCAGATCCACTGGTTGTTCTGCCTGGAGCTGGACCCTCCCTGAGTCTGCTGTTAGGTGAGATGAGATTTGGTGGAACGAATACAAATTCTATTGTGGTAGTTGCAGATTCACTTGCTTGCCTGCCATCATTTCTGCAGTTTGCTCCTATTGTTCTGCCTGGAGCTAGAACTTCCCTGGGTGTGCGACTCTGCAGGATGGTATTTGGCAGTTGGAATTCAAATGCCGTGGTCGTGGCTGAAGAGCCACTTGCTTGACCATCATCCCAGCTGCTGTCTCCTGTGGTTCTTGAAGGTTCTACAGGGACACGGCTTAGTGGAGACCTACTTCTTGCAGTACTTATTTCTTGTCCCCTATGATGTCCTCTAGTTCTGGCACATCTTCTTCTTGTCTCAGTGCCAGAGTTAGTGAAGCTCTGTTGGCCATGATTAGCAGAATATCTTCCCTGATGTGTTTGAGAAGACCTCAGTCTATGGACAATTGTTGCCTGACCTATAATGACATTATAACTTAATTAACAAAATACCTTTTTAGACACTTGGGTGGGCCGTAGTGTTATTATGTGGTTTACAGATATGGGCACTCTAACAAAAATTGTGTCAAATATGGGCTGAGTAAGCCTGCTCAGTGGATCCCTTTTCTGAAGACATCACAAGGATGGGGTGGAACTGGACAGATGGTAAATTTGCCCCCAAGGAATAAGGATAGAAGGTGGAGAATGCACTGACACATTACTCAGCAAACCACATGGATAACTCCATCCAGGAAGGCTAAGATATGAGGGGAATATTGATTTTCTATTCTAAATATTTCACTTACCTTCATTTTCAGGTCGGCTCAACCATGCCTCATTGTCCTCAATCAGCTGTCTTAGCTCTCGGGAACTCATGGCCTAGTTTCCGGAGGCTCGGATAATGAAGTACTTGAGAACTAAATTCTCAAGTGGCACCGATATTATTGTGCAAACAGAAAAAAAAAACACTAGATATGTCAAACAATCTAGAGTGCTTTTCCAAAACCAAAGTGATATCCTAGCGAAAGCATAAACTCACAAAATGGCGCTGAAGTCACTGTGCTCAGTGATTGTATATCCTAAGGACATTCTAGAATGCCATTATGACATCACTTGTGAGTGTGACCTCACCCTCTCATAATAAGTGACTCTCCACCCTGATCATAGCTTTGTGACATCATGACAGTCAGGCTTCAGTGCTGTTTGCTAACAATTGCTGAATTGCAGGGCTGGGAACTGTTCCTAACTGCACCATATTGTAATACATGCACTTATATATAAAATATGTATAGCAAATAAAATATTTCAATATTAATTGGCTCCAAGTTTGTACAAAGCAGATATTTCACCTATTGGTATTAATGATATATGGGATAATAAATGCTCAGCTGTGTATTATAAGTATATTAGTAGTTATTTAAATGCGCAATGCCCCAGATGACACATATAGGACCTCATTGATGCTCGCTCATCACTACACAACGGGACTCTGCCTCTGACTGTAAGCTCTGCTCACTGTCTCCACTTGTCTGCCTCTGACTGTAAGCACAGCTCACTGTCTCCACTTGTCTGTCTCTGACTGTAAGCACAGCACACTGTCTCCACTTGTCTGCCTCTGACTGTAAACTCAGCTCACTGTCTCCACTTGTCTGCCTCTGACTGTAAGCTCAGCTCACTGTCTCTACTTGTCTGCCTCTGACTGTAAGCACTGCTCACTGTCTCCACTTGTCTGCCTCTGACTGTAAGCACAGCTCACTGTCTCCACTTGTCTGCGTCTGACTGTAAGCTCAGCACACTGTCTCCACTTGTCTGCCTCTGACTGTAAGCACTGCTCACTGTCTCCACTTGTCTGCCTCTGACTGTAAGCTCAGCTCACTGTCTCCACATGTCTGCCTCTGACTGTAAGCTCAGCTCACTGTCTCCACTTGTCTGCCTCTGACTGTAAGCTCAGCTCACTGTCTCCACTTGTCTGCCTCTGACTGTAAGCTCAGCTCACTGTCTCCACTTGTCTGCCTCTGACTGTAAGCTCAGCTCACTGTCTCCACTTGTCTGCCTCTGACAGTAAGCCCAGCTCACTGTCTCCACTTGTCTTCCTCTGACTGTAAGCCCAGCTCACTGTCTCCACTTGTCTTCCTCTGACTGTAAGCTCAGCTCACTGTCTCCACTTGTCTGCCTCTGAGTGTAAGCTCAGCTCACTGTCTCCACTTGTCTGCCTCTGACTGTAAGCTCAGCTCACTGTCTCCACTTGTCTGCCTCTGACTGTAAACTCAGCTCACTGTCTCCACTTGTCTGCGTCTGACTGTAAACTCAGCTCACTGTCTCCACTTGTCTGCCTCTGACTGTAAGCTCAACCATTAATAAGCTGACTGACTGCATTCTAAGGCTGTAATAGTGTGTGCTTCTTAACATGGTGCTCATACTCAATGCTGAAAAAATTTAGATGTAGCTGTTTTGAAAATTTTGTTTCCATTCTTCAATCACTTGCATATCATTAACTTGTCTAACAATCCCACAATTTTTATTTTCAGAATTTCACTTTGTTTCCTTGTTCTGTTGACACTTCAATACTGAGGAGTGTATGAGGCTGCTGAGTTTGAACCAGGAGACCTACAACCTGTCCGGTCAACATGGACCATATGTGGACCACATTTCTGAGGTCTGAATTAGGCCAAAGGGCTAATGTTGTAATTCAGAGGTCAGTTCATCTGAATGCAGTCGAAGCGCCAGTTTGGATGAATGTAATTTCGGTCCACAGCACATTGACTAATATGTACATTAACGTCCCAGTCCACATGAGCGCAGCATGCAGCAGTATTTGTTTTGTAGGCTATTGCCACAGAGCTGCAGATGGTTGCAGCCACATCTACTACATGATTCTACTTCAGCACTGATTTACATAAGAGTGCTTGTAAGAGATACAATAGTTTGTAGCGGGTTTCATTAGAAAAAACATGCCCTCTCCAGCATTCCCATAAAATGTTCTCATTTCTGTATTAATATATATTTAAAATCTTCCTGTAATGCTAAAAAAGTTTCAAATGGCCTCCACCTATGAGGGCCATTGTGTTAAAGGATTTGTCCAGTCTAGAATGATATGTCTGCAGTTAATCTGTGTGACTGCATACTTGTCAGTCCTCCAGCACACGTACTGTGTGATGGGAGGATTCGAAGCACGTGCGTGCCCTGGGAGGATTCACAAGTCTGCAGTCACACAAAGTGACAGCAGACATCATTCTAGACTGAACAACCCCTTTAAGGATTGGCTATCTTGCAGAGAGGCTGTTTAAGTGGCCATTTACTACAGCCTCTTGTCAAGATGGTCCCAGTAGTCTAGGGAGATGTGTTGGGTCATGGATGGCATTTATTGGGAAGGAGATCACAATTTCATAGAATACTTGTATACTCCGTTAGATGGCCATGTCCGAGATTAAATTCCATCTATAGAATAACAATACAGGATCTTAAGGGCTATATGATTAATGCAACAATCTTACTAATGTCGCATCATTTTTCAGATTTGATGCGTTATATCATTTGCAGGTGCGAGGAATGTCCATGGGGGCTAAGTAATCCCCCTCACTTAAAAATTTAGTGATGCCCTGGTGGTTGAACCAATATATTTTTTAGATACCAATCCTTTCGTGAGTCACAACTACTGGTATGTCAGATACATTGATGAAATTCCTCTCGTCTGGAGGGACAATGTGTCTGCCATACCGTAGTTTATTGACTACATCACCATGACTTTTAGGTCATTTACATATGAAGTGAACACCATGTGTAAAGAAATAGGACCTCATAAAAACTTGAAAACAAAAGAGAAAAAAATAGACCCTTAAAAATTTACTTTTATTAATATTTTTTAAAAGTATATTGGACTCATAATTCTAAAATGCATAACAGACAGAGATACTGTAGGGCATATAGGTAAGATGGTCAGAACTAATCTCGATTTTGCCAGGCAGTGGTACAGATGGACCTGTCAAGTCCCTAATCGGCCCGTTTTCCTCTCCCTATTATACTTAAATGTTAGTAGCAGTGACTCGCCGACGCCTGCGCAGAAGAGCGATGAAGCTGACGCGCCCCCTGGGCCAGTGTTGTTTGGGGAATACCCGGAGCCGGATCAGATGGGGGTTGTAGTCTCCGAGTGGCTGTGACCCGGTCCGTGCCCAGGGTGTCAAGCTCAGTGTGTGGCAGTCCTTACTGATGTTACTAAGTTCTTTATGTCGACTACGCCACCCGTTGAATTGCGGTCACTACGGCCGCCGCTGCAGCAGGGTCCGCTGAGGCTGATGGTGTTTGTGCAGCTTAGGTGGTATAACCCCCAACGGGAAGGGTATAGCCTCAGGGGGTCAGGTGCAGAGGATGTTGGTTGTGGAAGTGCAGGGAAGATGGTAATTAGAGTCAGAGTCGGGTTGTGCAGTTCAGGGTTCTTTACTTACTGCTGTTCTTGTACCGGTCACTCTGGCCTTGAGTGACCACCCGAGCCGTGCTGCGTCCACCAGGTCCTGGACTCGGCCAACCCCCAAGTAGTTCTGGAGCGTGGTTCTGAGCTCCCTTTCTGCCCTGTCCTCGTCTCTGGCCTTCCCCACCAGGGATCCACCTATGTCCGGCTCCCTCGGGCCTCTTGTTGGCGAACCCTTGCCTCTGGGTTCCCTGACCCTATGCGTGGTCTGCCTTCCGGGTGGATTTGGTGGGTGGCCGTGGCAGATGCTGCCCACGGCCTCCGGTCTCTGGCTGAGGTATGCTGTAGCCCCCACCAGTTTGGGATCCGGTACCCTGTTGCCAACTCTTCACCCTGTGGTTATATTTGGGCTCTCAGAGTTCCTTCTTTCTCCCCCTCTGGGTCTTTCGTTCTCTCCTCTCTCACTCTGGGCCTGGGGCTGCTCTGCTCCTCTGCTTTCTTCCACTGCTCTGCAAAGACTTACTGACTGACTTCTCACAGACTGACCCTGATCTCAGATGGTGCCCACCTTAAATACTCCCTCTATGTGTGAGCTCAGGTGACCAGCACCCAATGAGCTCCTAACTTTACCCAGGCTGCTCCCCCTATCTGCCCCTACACTACTGGGATGTACCACCCCCCCTCCCACTCCAGCCAAGGACAGACTCGGTCGTACCTGCACATTATTAAGTGGGAGTACCATTGGTCTGTCCTCCGGAAATGGGATGTGTGTAGTGCATGCAGCTAACTGAGCTCAGTTCCACACTCCATCCTTACCCGGGAGTGGAATATCACACCTCTGGGTTGAGGTGCAATACCCCTGTAGCAGCCGAATCCTCAGGGTGCTACAAAGCCACTGCCCATAAAAGGGAGGAATAGGTAGGTATAATTGCGCGATTGTAGTACGCAGGTGGGGGATGTGCAGAAATGCACATCACAGGCCAGTGTGACACTGATGGGAGAGGGGTGCTATTCAAATGAAAACAGAAGGCGGAGATTTCTTCCAGGCACCTCATGCCCCGGAGCCTGGAAGAAATCATTAACATAACAGAATAAAACACGATTTCTGCACATCAAGACCGCAAATATGGGCATACAGATAAGACTAGTTTTACCATTCTACCACTTGTATGCCCTTATTAATAGGTAAAAACTAGTGATGAACGAGTAGATTTCATTAACTCTTTCGGCGAGCATGCTCGGATGCTCGCCGAGTATTTTGGCGTGCTCAGCATTTCTTTTAATGTCACCGCAAGTGCAAGTGTCACGGCTGTTAGACAGCTGTGACACATGCAAAGATTGATTGTTTGACAGGCAATCTCTTCATGTGTCACAGCTGTCTATCAGCCGTGACTCTTGCAGGAGTGGCGACATTAAAAGAGATACCAAGCACACCAAAATACTCGGCAAGCACCCGAACGTACTCGCCGAAAGAGGTGATGAAACCTACTCGCTCAACACTAGTAAAAACATTCCAGGGGGTGACAGATTCCCTTTAAATGCTTTTTCAGCATCAGTTGCAAAGATTGCTGTATGAATACTCCTTTGCTTTGCTAAATGTTTGGTGTTCAATATTCTGAATATATTCTTTAGCTTCCCTTCTTTCTGTGAAGCCGAATTTTTCAAGGTTGATTAAGTTAGAAAGAAATTTTTTGGATTCTTTTTGCTTTAGCATATAGTTTGATGTCATTATTGATTAACGATATTGGTTTACAACTGCCACAGATGGTTTTATCTTTTCCTTCTTTTGGAATAAAGGTAATATGTGGGTTTCATTTTTACAATGTTAATTGTGCAGTAAAATGTATTCTTTAGGTCATTATGATCACTGCGATACCAAACTTGTATTGTTTTATAATATTTTAATGGCTTAAAAAAAATTTCAACAGCTACCGCCAATTGCGGTTGTTGAGCTACGTTCCCACGATGAGTTTTTGGTGAGCTTTTTACACTGTGTATTTTTGAGAGAATTGAAGTAACCTATTTTACTTAATCGGTGCAGAAATGGTGCAGGAAATGTGCAGCATCAAAAAATCATGAAAAGCTCATTGTGGGAACATAGTCTTAGAGGTAGATGTCGGCTGTGTAACACAGTCAGCGACTGCCCTGGAAAGAGGGGGATCAGCTCCTGAGACATTCCACACAGTCTGTCTCTCTCCATAAGGTACATATCAGTCATGGAGTGTTAAGAGGTTGAATTTTGCTATATAATTACCGTCAAGCAGTTAACTAGCAATTCTATTCATGCATATTGTATTTTGCCACAAATTCCGATATTACAGGAAAATCTATACGTTATTGTTGCAGTTTCCAATATTGTGGCAAAATGAATGCTTTTTTGCCGTGATCATGACAAAATATAACAATTCACCTCAAAATCATAGCAACCATGACCATCCAGTTACAATTATAATATTCAATATATATATATATTTTTTAGAGATAAGTGAATCTCCTAAAATTGGCATTCGTTTGTTTTAAGAAGCTTGTGGCTTTATGCTGGTCCATACTGTATAATAACTAGTGTTGAGCGAACATGCTCGACACTGCTCGGTACTCGCCCGAGCATCACGCTACTCGAGATGTTCGGCGAGCACCGAGCATTTCCGGGTTACTCGGGCGGGAGCTCGGGTCTCCGCCCTGCATGTTTGGCGCTCTTTACAGAGCCAATGAACATGCAGGGATTGCCAGCCAGTCACTGTAATGCTGCAGCCATGTTGGTTGTGGGCATTACAGTGATTGGCTGGCCGCACAGCGTCACCTCGAGTATTTAAAACGGTGCGCCGCCATCTTGGACACAGTCGCTCCGGATTAGACAGTATAGGGACAGCGCTGCTGATTTAGGGAGAGATATAAACTGCGAAATAGTTAGTGTAGGGTCTGTAAAGGCTGCCAGAACAAACAAACAGTCCTTTTCAGGACTAATATCCATCCCAGATACCAGGCAGGCAGGCTGTATAGGAGACACAGTGGTTATACCAGCAAACACTGCATTACAGTCCTGTGTGCTCCTGTTGCTGAAATTGCTGGACTTAGCAACAGGTGTCGGGGGCCAGGAAAAATCCTTTTTTTTTCATCTAAATCCTCCTTTTTTTTTCCTCCTTCACACTGTACAAATACCCGTCTTATTAACCTTTTGGTGTGTCCCCCCCCCCCAAAAAAAAAGCGTGTCTCTGATTTTTCAGACACAAATATAACTGTTGAAAATAGTCTGGTGAAGGCTAGAGAAACAGAAGTGTTGTTTTGCACTTCCACGGTTCAAACCTCTGTATTATCCATTTTGGGCCATTTGTATCTAAAAAAAAAACAGTTTGAGTGTGTCGCTCACTGTTCAGCCGCAAATATCTCTATTTAAAAAAGTGTGGTATACCCCAGTAAACAATAACTGTGGTTTTGCCATCCCACGGTAAAAAATCTCTATTATTCAGGTTTTGGTAGTTTTTTCCGTAAAGAAAAACAGTAGTGTCTCCTGACTGTTGTGACACAAAAATATATCTGTTGAAAATAGTCTTGTGTAGGCCCGACATCCCAGTGTGGTTTCGCAGTTCCACGGGTCAAATCGCTGTACTATCCAGTTTTGGGCCTTTGGTATCTAAAAAAAAAAGCAGTTTGAGTGTGTCGCTCACTGTTCAGCCACAAATATCTCTATTTAAAAAAGTGTGGTATACCCCAGTAAACAATAACTGTGGTTTTGCCATCCCACGGTAAAAAATCTCTATTGTTCAGCTTTAGGTAGTTTTTTCCGTAAAGAAAAACAGTAGTGTCTCCTGATTGTTGTGACACAAAAATATATCTGTTGAAAATAGTCTTGTGTAGGCCCGACATCCCAGTGTGGTTTCGCAGTTCCACGTGTCAAATCGCTGTACTATCCAGTTTTGGACCTTTGGTATCTAAAAAAAAAGCAGTTTGAGTGTGTCGCTCACTGTTCAGCCGCAAATATCTCTATTTAAAAAAGTGTGGTATAAACCGGTAAACAATAACTGTGTTTTTGCCATCCCACGGTAAAAAATCTCTATTATTCAGCTTTTGGTAGCTTTTTCCGTAAAGAAAAACAGTAGTGTCTCCTGACTGTTGTGACACAAAAATATATCTGTTGAAAATAGTCTTGTGTAGGCCCGACATCCCAGTGTGGTTTCGCAGTTCCACGGGTCAAATCGCTGTACTATCCAGTTTTGGGCCTTTGGTATCTAAAAAAAAAGCAGTTTGAGTGTGTGGCTCACTGTTCAGCCGCAAATATCTCTATTTAAAAAAGTGTGGTATACCCCAGTAAACAATAACTGTGGTTTTGCCATCCCACGGTAAAAAATCTCTATTATTCAGCTTTTGGTAGTTTTTTTCCGTAAAGAAAAACAGTAGTGTCTCCTGACTGTTGTGACACAAAAATATATCTGTTGAAAATAGTCTTGTGTAGGCCCGACATCCCAGTGTGGTTTCGCAGTTCCACGGGTCAAATCGCTGTACTATCCAGTTTTGGGCATTTGGTATCTAAAAAAAAAGCAGTTTGAGTGTGTCGCTCACTGTTCAGCCGCAAATATCTCTATTTAAAAAAGTGTGGTATACCCCAGTAAACAATAACTGTGGTTTTTCCATCCCACGGTAAAAAATCTCTATTGTTCAGCTTTTGGTAGTTTTTTCCGTAAAGAAAAACAGTAGTGTCTCCTGACTGTTGTGACACAAAAATATATCTGTTGAAAATAGTCTTGTGTAGGCCCGACATCCCAGTGTGGTTTCGCAGTTCCACGGGTCAAATCGCTGTACTATCCAGTTTTGGGCCTTTGGTATCTGAAAAAAAAGCAGTTTGAGTGTGTCGCTCACTGTTCAGCCGCAAATATCTCTATTTAAAAAAGTGTGGTATACCCCAGTAAACAATAACTGTGGTTTTCCTCTTCCACGGTACTAATCTACTCTTTATTACCCTTTTTCCATTGATAGTGCAAGTGTAAGCTATTTTACTTCATTTACAATGGGCAAGGCGCGTGGCAAGGGACGTGGAAGTGGACGTTCTGGTGATGGTTCGTGCAGAGGACTGGGCCGTGGCCAAGGTGAAAATGTGTCACAACCAACAGCCACATCTTCTCGCTCCCACTTCTTGACCGAATTACTAGGGAAGCACAGAACAACACCAGTATTGAGAACTGATCAGTGTGAACAGGTTATTAATTGGATAGCAGATAATACTTCCAGTTACCTGGGCACCACCACCTCCGGTCTGTCTTCCACACGGTCAACTCTTAGTAGCCGTGAGTCTCGACCGCATACTCCTCACCCTGATGCTCCTTCCTCCCACCATGCCGAGTGTCGTCAGACAGCAAGTGATCCCACACTTGGACACTCTGAAGAGCTGTTCACTGGTCCATTTCCATATTTGGGCCCCTCGCCTGATACGCTTGAAGTGGTGGAAGAGGAGATCCCATGTTGCGATGCCCAAATATTTGAACAGCCACGGCCACAGGAAGTCGACGTTGGCAATCTGTCACAAGAGGTGGACGATGACGAGACACAATTGCCAGGAAGTGAGGAGGAGGATCGTGATGCGCAAGTGGAAGAGGAGGAGGTGGTGGATGATCTAGCAACTGACCCAACGTGGAAGGAGGACATGCAGAGTGAGGCCAGCAGCACACAGGGGGAGGGAGGCAGAGTACCCCAACAGGCAGGAAGAAGCAGTGTGGTGGCCGCAGACAGAAGGCAGGCAACCGTTCCCCGTAACACCAACACGAGGGAAGTTGCCAGTACAAGCGGTAGGTCTTCCAGACTCTGGAATTTTTTTAAAGACTCTGCTGATAACCCCAAAAAGGCCATATGTTCCACCTGCCATGCCAGCATCAGCAGGGGTGACAAAACTACCAGCCTGACCACCACCAGCATGATCAGGCACATGGCAGCAAAGCACCCGACTTTGTGGGGCCAAACCCAGGGTCCACGACCAGTGTCAGCGGGTGTCACCACTGCTTCTTCCACTGTTGTGCGTGCAATAGAACCTCCTGTTGTGTGTGCAAGGCAATCCCCTGTCCATACTGCATGTAAAGATGCCCCCTCCTCTCAGTCTTCACTTGTTATGGCAGTTTCTCAAGAAACAGCATCAACGTCCACGTCCCACCGCAGCGTTCAATTGTCCATATCCCAGACCTTTGAACGAAAGCAGAAATTCGCAGCTAATGCCCCACAGGCCTGTCACGGGTGTGTTGCCACGAAGATCGTCACGAGTACACAGCCTGACTTCTCGCAGCTGACTTGTTGGTGCTTTGTGTTTTCTCGGCTGTGAAGGAGTTAATTCTCTCTCTCTCTGGGCTAGCTGAGGTCCAGCCTCGCCCAGCTGCAATCAATGCTTCGTTAGTGAGACTCCTTTATATTCCTGCAGGTCTGTTTGTGAGGTGTCGGTGAAAGCTTTTCATTCAGACTTACAGAGCGGATCGTGGTGTTTGGAGTTGCTGAGATAAGTGTATTTGAAAGTGTTATTTCCCTTTCCTCGCTTTATCATTTATCTCCTTTCCCGTTGGTGTTCCCTCTGTTGTAGTTTTGTTGAAGTTGTATGCAAGGTGGTTTTGGTTTTTCCCTTGTACTGTCTCGTTCGTCTAAATACTGTGTGTGGGCATATTATCGCTGGTTCCCAATTGTTGTGATCGGGGTCCTTCTCAGGACTAGATTACTGTGGTGCAGGGATCCTCAGGAGGTAGGGGTTACGCTGGCGGCCTGGACCTCTGTACCTTTAACAGTACCTCCAGGATGAGGGATTAGTCAGGGCCCCAGCTTAGGGTCAGCTTAGGCCCCCTACCTCCAGTATTCTGTGACAGTGTGACAAGGCCACAGTCCTAAATTCGCACATTTCACGACTGCTTGCATTGGAAATGCTGCCTTTTAGGCTGGTGGAGACGGAATCCTTCCGCAATCTTATGGCGGTGGCCGTCCCTCGGTACTCGGTCCCCAGCCGACACTATTTTGCCCGGTGTGCCATCCCCCCACTACACAAGCACGTGTTCCAAAGCATCTGCCGTGCCCTCAACAACGCAGTTACTGGGAGAGTCCACCTGACAACGGACACGTGGACAAGTGCTTGTGGCCAGGGACGGTACATCTCTCTGACGGCACACTGGGTAAACATAGTGGAAGCCGGGACCCAGTCGGACCTTGGGACGGAACACATCCTCCCCACACCGAGGATTGAAGGCCCTATGTCAGTCAGAGTTGCCCCCACAGTGTACAGCTCCTGCGCATCCTCCTCCTCCTCATGTTCAGCCTCCATCTCAGATATCACCACATCAGTTACAAGCTGGAAGCATTGCAGTACTGCCTCCGCCAAGCGGCAACAGGCTGTGCTGAAACTCATAAGCTTAGGTGATAAACCTCACATTGCTTGTGAGTTGTGGACAGCTGTGAAAGAGCAGGCAGATCTGTGGCTGACACCGCTGAACCTACATCCTGGCATGGTCGTGTGTGACAATGGCCGTAACCTGGTGGCGGCTCTGAGGGGAGGTGAGATCACACACGTACCATGCCTGGCTCATGTGCTTAACCTCGTGGTTCAGCGGTTTCTTAAATCGTACCCCGAGTTGCCAGATCTGCTCGTGAAAGTACGCCACCTGTCAGCTCATTTTCACAAGTCGGCTACAGCTTCCACCGCCCTTGCTGTGTTGCAGCAGCGTTTGCAGCTTCTGGGACAACGACTGGTGTGTGATATCCCCACACGTTGGAACTCTACCCTCCACATGTTGTAAAGCATTTGTGAGCAGAAGAGAGCAGTTGTGGAGTACCAGCTGCAACAAGGCCGCCGATATTCAGGTCAGACTCCACACAGAAGACCTCAGGAGTGGACCTGGATGTCTGACATATGTACCATCCTGACAAACTTTGAGGAGGCCACCAAGATGGTGAGTGGCGATGACGCCATCATTAGTGTCAGCATCCCACTTGTCTGTCTTTTGCAACGCTCTCTGCAGAGAATTAAAGAGGAGGCATTGCAGCCAGAGTATGATGAGATGGATCAAGAAGCCGTAGCGGGCGATTACACACAGCCCAGCCTCATCTCATCCCAACGTGCACTGGGGGACAATGAGGAGGAGGAGGAGGAGGAAGAACAGGAGCTTCTATCATGCGTTGTAGACGGTAGTACCTGTACAAGTGTCATACCGTCGGTTCAGCGTGGGTGGCCTGAGGACAGGGGGGAGGAGGAAGAGGAGGAGGAGAGCATGGTCAGTCGTCATCTTGGTGAGGACACGGAAATCTTGCCCGTTACCAGTCTGGCACGCATGGCTGACTTTATGTTACGCTGCCTTAACCGTGACCCTCGCGTTGTCAAAATGTTGGGTGACAGTCATTACTGGTTGGTGACACTTGTAGACCCCAGCTACAAGGAGAACTTTCACTCTCTTATTCCTGAGGTGGAGAGGTCTACAAAAATGGGGCAATACCAGAAGGCCCTTGCTGCAGAACTCTTAAAAAAATTCCTATCTGAACACGCTAGCAGCAGAGGTCACAGTTCGTTGCCCAACCAAGGCGTACAGGCGAGAGAGATGCAACTCCAATCCAGCAGAGACAGAGGAACACTGTCAACGTTCTGGGACAGTTTTCTGACACAAGCCCAGCTTACAGGCCCTGAGGCGCGGGGTACTCTCACAAGGAGTGGAAAGTCTCAAAAGATGGTGAGGGAGTACCTTGCCGATCGTACCAGCGTCCTCCGTGATTCCTCTGTGCCTTTTAATTATTGGGTATCCAAGCTGGACACTTGGAATGAACTCGCTCTGTACGCCTTGGAGGTCCTGGCCTGCCCTGCCGCTAGCGTGTTATCGGAGCGTGTTTTTAGTGCCGCTGGGGGAATTATAACTGATAAGCGCACTCGCCTGTCAACTGACAATACTGACAAGCTGACCCTTATCAAAATGAACAAGGGCTGGTTTGGGCCAGACTTCTCATCACCACCAAATGACAGCAGAGTAACATAAAGTCAAATCCACTGTGTTATTTCGGGAGGTGTATTCACATGCACCGCTTCACACCCACACATGGGTATACGCTTCCTCCTTTCGGCTGTTTAATCTTCTTCTCCTTATCCTCAGCCTCCACCACCACTATACCACCAGGGTGCCAGCATTGCAAGTTCCTCCGTCCTTATTTTTGGCAGCTTTTGCTTGCAAGGCATAAGTAAATACTATGGGACACCCACTCCCCAATAATGGGACTTATGTTTGTAATATGCTGTACTGCATGGCTCTTGTAAGGGGCATTGCAAGTTGCTCCGTCCTAATTTTTGGCAGCTTTTGCTGGGAAAGCATAAGCAAATACTATGGGACACCCATTCCCCAATAATGGGACTTATGTTTGTAATATGCTGTACTGCATGGCTCTTGTAAGGGGCATTGCAAGTTGCTCCGCCCTAATTTTTGGCGGCTTTTGCTGGGAAAGCATAAGCAAATACTATGGGACACCCACTCCCCAATAATGGGACTTATGTTTGTAATATGCTGTACTGCATGGCTCTTGTAAGGGGCATTGCAAGTTGCTCCGTCCTAATTTTTGGCAGCTTTTGCTGGGAAAGCATAAGCAAATACTATGGGACACCCACTCCCCAATAATGGGACTTATGTTTGTAATATGCTGTACTGCATGGCTCTTGTAAGGGGCATTGCAAGTTGCTCCGTCCTAATTTTTGGCAGCTTTTGCTTGGAAAGCATAAGCAAATACTATGGGACACCCACTCCCCAATAATGGGACTTATGTTTGTAATATGCTGTATTGCATGGCTCTTGTAAGGGGCATTGCAAGTTGCTCCATCCTAATTTTTGGCAGCTTTTGCTGGGAAAGCATAAGCAAATACTATGGGACACCCACTCCCCAATAATGGGACTTATGTTTGTAATATGCTGTACTGCATGGCTCTTGTAAGGGGCATTGCAAGTTGCTTCGTCCTAATTTTTGGCAGCTTTTGCTGGGAAAGCATAAGCAAATACTATGGGACACCCACTCCCCAATAATGGGACTTATGTTTGTAATATGCTGTACTGCATGGCTCTTGTAAGGGGCATTGCAAGATGCTCCGTCCTAATTTTTGGCAGCTTTTGCTTTGAAAGCATAAGCAAATACTATGGGACACCCACTCCCCAATAATGGGACTTATGTTTGTAATATGCTGTGCTGTATGGCTCTTGTAAGGGGCATTGCAAGTTGCTCCGTCCTAATTTTTGGCAGCTTTTGCTGGGAAAGCATAAGCAAATACCATGGGACACCCACTCCCCAATAATGGGACTTATGTTTGTAATATGCTGTACTGCATGGCTCTTGTAAGGGGCATTGCAAGTTGCTCCGTCCTAATTTTTGGCAGCTTTTGCTGGGAAAGCATAAGCAAATACCATGGGACACCCACTCCCCAATAATGGGACTTATGTTTGTAATATGCTGTACTGCATGTGACGCGCCCCCTGGGCCTGTGCTGCTTCTGCTGCGCAGGGAGATACCCGGAGCCGGATCTGCTGGGGGTAGTAGTCCTCGTGGCGGTGACCCGGTCCGTGCCCAGGGTGTCAAACTAAGCGGCGGAGTTTAGTATAAGATGTTATAGTGTTCGACTACGCCACCCGTTGAATGCGGTTATGAAACCGCCGCTGCAGGGCAGACCGCTGAGGCCTGTGGTACGGTTGTGCAGCGTGGATAGTATAACCCCCAACGGGAGGGGTATGGCCTCAGGGCAGCGGACGTGGATGATGGGGATAGTAGAATTGCTCGCAGGCACCAGGAACCACTCAGAGACGGTGCGGTGTAGTTCAGGGTCTTTACTGGTGGCAAAGGTAGACCCTCCCGGGAGTACTGGCTAGCGATCGGGGCCTGGTCAGTCCGTGAGCAGATAGGATCTCCCCTGGCCAGGCGGAGTTGTAGGCCTCCCCACTAATTGTACTCTTCCTGGCTACCTTGCTAGAAGCGGGTGAAAGTAGCCCACGTCCCTGAGTGTACCGTGTGGTGCTCACCCGCATGGCCGGTGACTCGGGGCCTTCTGGTAGCCTCCGCTCCATGACAGCGGTGCTGGTCCCTTGCGTGTGACCGTGCCTTCGGGTTTCTTGGCCAGAGGACCTGAAATCCCCTGCCGGTCGGTTTCTGCTGCTGGGTATGGCTCAGTCCCCACAGCCTCGGACTCCGTGTCCGGTGAGATCTCTTCAGTCAGGACGAGCTCTACAGCTTCCAGTCTCTGACCCCTTTTATCACTGCTCCCACAGATCTCCTGATCTTGCTCTCCCTGTATCAGCTCCACTCCAGACCAGACTGTGTCTCTGTCTGGGACTCCTCTTCTTCTCCCTAACCCCGCCTCAGCCCCAGTTTATATAGGGGAAGTTCTTCCCCTCCCAGGACTGGGCAGGAGATGTTGCATGCTTAGGATTCCTGACCAGGAGACCTCCCACCTGCTCACAGACGTAATATTGCTATTACTGTGGTAACCAGACCCCTGGGGTTCCACATTCCCCCCTAGTAAAATTTAGTACTCCGGGACTAAACATATTTTTGAAAACATAACAGGGTATAAACAGGAACAATACAATAAGGAAAAACACATTAGGGTGGTCACGGCGTGTCCGCAACCGGGTGCAATTTTTGAAGCAAAAAGGGTGTCCATTTCACCAAAGAACAGGGAGCCGTAACCAGGTAGGGGTCTGTCCTGCCCCGAGTCTTTAACAGTCTTTAGTCCGTTCCTAGGTTACGCTCCAAACATATATACAACAGAGTTCCGGTTAATCCACAAAAGACACCTATAAAATAACTGGAAAAACATAATTATTTACAAGCAACAGTAAACAGGTAAATACCAATAAGACAGTCTGAACACTTTAGATCCTCCAACGTACGGGCAACTGGCCTCTATTGGCCCTAGTAGACCTACGGAGCTTACTGACCGGTCCTGAGCTACAGGGTGTAGGAGCTGTCAAAGGTAAGCTGGGCAGCTGTCTACGGACTCTTTGGCTCACTAGGGGCACGGCAGGCTCACTATAAGCAGAGGGTCGATTCTCCTGGTCTGCTTGTGTGGGGTCTTCTGCCTCCTGGACCGGCTGCTCTTCCAGCTCTACCTGTTTTTCCGTAGGCACTTGGGATGCTGGCTGGAGGAAGGTGAGGACGGGTACCACAACAGCGCCATTTACTTGTGTCCAAGACCGAGGGAAGTCTCCGAGTACAGTACTGACCATCTCTTCCCTTTCCTCTGCGGGTCGAGGGTTTTCTTGATCTTCTTCAGGGTTTCGTAGTTGCTCGGGACACTTCTTCAGGTGATCTCGGGAGACAATGGCTGTGGTTTCTCCTCCATCCTTACTGATTGTGCAGATTTTTGGGTTTTCATGGCTTGATGGCAGTACGGTGTACGGGTCCTTCTCCCACTGGTCGTCCAACTTGTGGAGCCGTCTTTTCCTCTTCAAGACCTGCTCTCCAGGTACCAGGGGAACAGCTGGAGCATGCTGGTTGTAAGTCTTCTCCTGTCTTTCTCTTGCTTGACAGAGACTTCGTTCAACGCTCTCCTGTACTTTCCGGTACTGCTGCTGCCTCTCTGTGTCCCAGTCTGCTTCTGGTGAAGTGCAAGAAAAAAGGTAATTTTATTATGCAGTCCACACAAAATAAACGTTTCGGTCACAGTTGACCTTCATCAGTATTGCTGAGAAGTGAGAGCTGAGCTACGCGGTATCCCCCGCTAGTATACGTGACTGGACGGTTCGGACAGGAGGTCTCTAAAGCTACCTGAATGGTGAGAGCTGAGCTACGCGGTATCCCCCGCTAGTAGAAGGCACTGGCGGGGGATACCGCGTAGCTCAGCTCTCACTTCTCAGCAATACTGATGAAGGTCAACTGTGACCGAAACGTTTATTTTGTGTGGACTGCATAATAAAATTACCTTTTTTTCTTGCATATCCATTGAGTGCCGAGGTTATTCTTATATTTTACGGGTTCGGCCCCTACTCGAGCACCACTCTTAACAGCTGTGCGGTGATTTTTTACATTTTGCTTCTGGTGAAGTGTCCTCGGGTGTCAGGACTCCCATATCCAGATCAACAGGCAGCTTACCAGGTCTTGCTCTCATTAGGTAAGCCGGGGTACAGTTGGTAGAACCTACAGGGATGTGGTTGTATAGGTCCACCAGATCAGGCAGTTTCTCAGGCCACAGACTGCGTTCTTCCAGGGGCAATGTTTTCAGAAGGTCTATCACCACCTGGTTCATCTTCTCGCAGAGTCCATTGGTTTGCGGATGATAGGGTGTTGTTCTTATCTTCCGGCAGCCATACAGAGTGCAGAACTCCTGGAAGACTTCCGCTTCAAAGGCAGGTCCTTGGTCCGTCAGCACCTGCTCTTGGTATCCGTGTGGACGGCAGAAGTGCTGCTGGAAGGCTCTAGCTGCTGTTTGAGCCGTTAAGTCCTTGACGGGGACTACAACCAAGAACCGGGAGTAGTGATCCACGATGGTTAACGCATAGACGTAGCCACTTCTGCTGGGGGTCAGTTTTACATGGTCCAAGGCTACCAGTTCCAACGGCTGCCTGGTGACGATGGACTGCAGGGGAGTCTTCTGGCTGGCACGGTTCTTCCTTCTTAGGTTGCATGGGCCACAGTCTCTGCACCACCTCTCGATGGTTCCTCTCATGCCTACCCAGTGGAACCGCCCGCGCAGCAGGAACTCCAGCTTCTTCCATCCGAAGTGCCCAGCTCCGTCGTGGTATGCCTCCAGTACCATTGCCGCGTCTCTTCTTGGCACCACTACTTGCCAGACCAGTTCATGCGTCCGGGAGTTAACCATTCTGCGGCACAACTTCCCCTTGTAAAGGAACAGTCGACTCTTCTCAGCCCACAGTTGCTTGGTCTCCTCCGGAGCGTCTGGGTCAAGGCGGGCATCTGGCTGAGTCAGCATCTCCTTCACCAGTCGGACGGCGGGGTCACTGTCTTGCGTTTCTGCCCAGTTGTAATGAGGTAAGGGGTTGAACGTAGCGGATTGCTTACCCCTTACACGGTGGGAATACTGGGTAGTCCCATGACGGTGAAACGCGGGGAGTTCAACTTCTTCCAGTTCCCCTGGATCTTCCCCTACGTCCGGTAGGTTTGGCATTCTGGACAAGGCATCCGCATTGGTATTGGAGCGTCCTGCCCGGTATTTGATCGTGAACTCATAGTTGGACAGGCGGGCCATCCATCTCTGCTCCAGGGCACCGAGTCTTGCAGTGTCCAGGTGTGTCAACGGGTTGTTATCCGTGTACACGGTGAACCGGGAAGAGGCGAGGTAGTGCTTAAAGCGTTCGGTGACTGCCCACACCACTGCCAGGAACTCTAGCTTGAATGAGCTGTAATTCTCAGGGTTTCTTTCGGTGGGTCGCAGTTTTCGGCTGGCGTAAGCAATTACCCGTTCTCTCCCCTGCTGGATCTGGGACAGTACGGCTCCCAGCCCGATGTTACTTGCATCGGTGTAGAGGATAAAGGGCTGGCTGTAATCAGGGTACGCCAGGATTTCATCCCCCGTGAGGGCCATCTTCAGCTGGCGGAAGGACTCTTCTTCCAGCTTCTCCCATCTGAAGGGCGGCTTCTGGTTCTTGGCCTTCCTGGACTGGCCTATCAGGAGGTCCTGCATAGGAGCTGCCTTTTTGGTGAAACCGGGAATGAATCTTCGGTAGTAGCCTACCAACCCGAGGAACTGCCGCACTTCCTTTACGCTGGAGGGTCTTGCCATTCCTTAATCGCGGTGATCTTATCAGGGTCGGGGGCCACTCCGTCAGCACTCACCACGTGTCCCAGGTACTGCACTTTTGGTTTTAGCAGGTGACACTTCGACGGTTTCACCTTCAGACCGTAGTCTGCCAGGGCTTCAAACACCTCCGCCAGGTGTTTCAGGTGGTCCTCGTAGGTTTTGGAATAAACTATAACATCGTCCAGGTACAGCAGGACCGTCTCAAAGTTCCGGTGTCCCAGACAGCATTCCATCAATCGTTGGAAGGTTCCTGGTGCGTTGCAGAGTCCGAACGGCATGCAGGTAAACTCGCTAAGTCCCATCGGGGTGGTGAATGCGGTCTTCTCCCGGTCCGCCTCTGCTACAGGAACCTGCCAGTACCCGCTAGTGAGATCCAAAGTGGAGAAGAAGTTAGCAGATTTTAAAGCAGCCAAAGACTCCTCTATCCTTGGTAAGGGGTACGCATCTTTGTGTGTGATACGGTTGATTTTCCGGTAATCTACACACATTCTCATAGTGTTGTCTTTCTTTTTAACCAAGACTAGTGGAGCTGCCCAGGGGCTACAGCTATCCCTGATTACCCCAGCCTCCTTCATGTCTCTAAGCATCCCCTTGGCGTGTTGGTAGTGTGCAGGGGGTACGGGTCGGTATCTCTCCTTTATGGGAGGATGGTCTCCCGTGGGGATGTGGTGTTCTACCCCCTTTACTCGCCCGAAGTCTAGCGGGTGTTTACTAAACACTCTCTCGTACTCTCGAACCACCCGATAGACTCCCTGTTTCTGGTGTGAGGGAGTGGAGTCAGTACCCAAATGCAGTTGCTGACACCAGTCCTCCATTTGTTGCTTAGAGCCATTACCTTCCTCTGGATGAGATGGAGGCAAGGGTTCCACTGACTGTACAGAATTTTGGTTGATGGTATACAATTTGGCTAGCGTAGCATACCGGGGCAGGTACACTTCCCTCTTCCCGATATTTATTATGCGAACGGGCACCCTCCCATGGCGTACATCAACCACCCCCCGTGCTGTCAAAATGGTGGGCCTACTGTCTGAGTAGACGGGTTCTACCATTGCTTGGTAGTCTCTACCTCTGAGACCAATAGCTGCCCGGCACCAAATCATCATCTCACTTTTTGGGGGCATGGCAATAGGGAACGGGTCACACATTCTCACGCTACCTATCTCACCACCGGAGAGTTCCACTTGTTGCCGTCGCATCAGTGCCCGGATCTCTTTTTGGAGCACTCGCTACTGGCCGGAGCTGGCGTTCTTGGCAACCTGCTGTAAAATGAGAATCACCTCCGCAAGACAATTTTCAATCACATTAGTTCCTAGAGTTATCTTTGGGTGACTCTCGCGCTTGTCAATGTCTACAATGATCAGTCCCTGTGCTGCCAGTTCGACTTTACTGATTTTAATGGTCATCTCTTTAAATCCGATCTGTGGCACGGGCTGACCATTGCTGGCGATGATACTCAAGTCGTCGTCTGGGTAGCGGGTTATATCCGAGTCATTCCAGTACTGCTTGAAGAGCACGTACGGGATGGTGGTGACCTGTGACCCGGTGTCAAGTAGGGCACTCATAGGAATGCCATCCAGTACCACAGGCAAGACTGGACGTCCTCCCACGTATTTGTCACGCCAGTTCGATGGGCCTGATGATCTTATTCCTAGGGGTTGGCCCTCTACCCCAGGTTGTGCCAGTTTAAAGGACAGTACCTTGCCATATGTCCGGGTTGATTGCAGCGGCGGCAGATGGGTTGTCCGTCCTCGTTGTATCGGTCGCTGGGTCTTCCTCTGGCCGGTGGGGTCCTCCTTGGTCGGCGCCACGGGATATCCTCCGGTCCGGATGCCAGCTGGATCTTCCCTGGAGTAGAAACCTGTAAAGACTGCACAGTTCGGGTTAGCGCGGCAACGCTTTTAGTTAGCTCTTGGACCTGATGGTGCAGGTCTGTAGCCGGGTCATTGTTTAAAGCCTGCGCATCAGCTCCCACAGGCTCTGCCGACAAGGGCGCCGTCTCCTGGTGGTAAGTGGTAGCAGGGCATTTGTGGGTCACAGCGCCACCTGGTGCCGGTTCTCGGAGCACCCGGATGGCTCTGTCCTTGAACTGTGCAAAGTCCAGATGAGGGTCCTGTAAGGCCATGGCCCGCAACTGGGTTCGGTGGGCATTACAATGTAGACCCTCTATAAATTGTTCAGTCAACAGTTTGTCTTCGTTTCCCATGCCGTCAGGGTCGGCCTGCTTAATGACTCTCAGGGCCTCTTGTAGGTTTAGCGCATAGTCCCTTATATTCTCATGTGCTCGCTGCTTGCACCCGTAGAATCTAAGCTTGATCTCGGCTGAGGTACGGGTATCAAAGGTGTCCTTCAGCCGGGCTAGTATCTCTGCGACAGTCCTCCTCCTCCCAAGTGGCCAGGACTTTACCTCCCTTTGGGCTGCCCCTGTTAATTGAGCCACCAGGATGCTCACTTTTTGCTCTTCTGTGAGGGGGTACACCTGGAAGAGGCTATCCAGCCTTTCTCTGAAGTCATTTAGGGTATGTGACTCCCCTGAGTACTGGGGTAGCCAGGCTGCCCCCGGGATGTAGGGCATGGTGAAAGGCATGACCGCAGCAGCGGTGGTGCTGGCGGTGGCTGTGGCAGTGAAGCTCTCCTCCGTATCCGACATCCTCCTCCCCCCTAGTGGACCGTGGCCTACCTTGCGATGATCCTCTTCCGTAGGCCGCGGCTCCGCAGTGGATCGTCAGGGTTGAGGACCTTCCGTCGCGCTCCTGTGATGTCGGCGTCTGCTGGGTTCCTTCCAGGACCTTACGCAACGTCCGGACGTGAGGCGGGGCTTCAGTTCTCGCGCGCTTTCGGAGTCCACGCCCCTCTTCTTCCCGCGCGGCGTCCTTGAGATGGCGTCCAACGGCGGGAAAACTCCACGGATGGCGGGAAGAAGGCAAAAGATGGCGTCGGATGGCGGGAATCTTCACCACAGGTAAGTTTAACAGTCTTTTTCAGGCACGCAGTACCCGGTGGTTGCGGGCACGAAATCCTGCCGACTACACCAAAGTTGACGCGCCCCCTGGGCCTGTGCTGCTTCTGCTGCGCAGGGGGATACCCGGAGCCGGATCTGCTGGGGGTAGTAGTCCTCGTGGCGGTGACCCGGTCCGTGCCCAGGGTGTCAAACTAAGCGGCGGAGTTTAGTATAAGATGTTATAGTGTTCGACTACGCCACCCGTTGAATGCGGTTATGAAACCGCCGCTGCAGGGCAGACCGCTGAGGCCGGTGGTACGGTTGTGCAGCGTGGATAGTATAACCCCCAACGGGAGGGGTATGGCCTCAGGGCAGCGGACGTGGATGATGGGGATAGTAGAATTGCTCGCAGGCACCAGGAACCACTCAGAGACGGTGCGGTGTAGTTCAGGGTCTTTACTGGTGGCAAAGGTAGACCCTCCCGGGAGTACTGGCTAGCGATCGGGGCCTAGTCAGTCCGTGAGCAGATAGGATCTCCCCTGGCCAGGTGGAGTTGTAGGCCTCCCCACTAATTGTACTCTTCCTGGCTACCTTGCTAGAAGCGGGTAAAAGTAGCCCACGTCCCTGAGTGTACCGTGTGGTGCTCACCCATATGGCCGGTGACTCGGGGCCTTCTGGTAGCCTCCGCTCCACGACAGCGGTGCTGGTCCCTTGCGTGTGACCGTGCCTTCGGGTTTCTTGGCCAGAGGACCTGAAATCCCCTGCCGGTCGGTTTCTGCTGCTGGGTATGGCTCAGTCCCCACAGCCTCGGACTCCGTGTCCGGTGAGATCTCTTCAGTCAGGACGAGCTCTACAGCTTCCAGTCTCTGACCCCTTTTATCACTGCTCCCACAGAGCTCCTGATCTTGCTCTCCCTGTATCAGCTCCACTCCAGACCAGACTGTGTCTCTGTCTGGGACTCCTCTTCTTCTCCCTAACCCCGCCTCAGCCCCAGTTTATATAGGGGAAGTTCTTCCCCTCCCAGGACTGGGCAGGAGATGTTGCATGCTTAGGATTCCTGACCAGGAGACCTCCCACCTGCTCACAGACGTAATATTGCTATTACTGTGGTAACCAGACCCCTGGGGTTCCACACATGGCTCTTGTAAGGGGCATTGCAAGTTGCTCCATCCTAATTTTTGGCAGCTTTTGCTCGGAAAGCATAAGCAAATACTATGGGACACCCACTCCCCAATAATGGGACTTATGTTTGTAATATGCTGTATTGCATGGCTCTTGTAAGGGGCATTGCAGTTCCTCATAATTTTTGGAAAGCCTTCCATTCACTGCTTAGGCCAACAGTGCACGGGAGACCCAGTTGCTATAAACGGAAAAAAAGGTTTAGTTAACGCCCTCTGACCTCCATGTTATTTCCAAGGGGCATTGGAGTCGCTCGAAATTTTTGGTAGGCATTGCACTCACTGTATGCCCTATAACTGTGTAGCCGAACCGCTCCTTTTGTTACAGAAACATATCCTACAAGACATATCTGGTTGACTGGCCTGATATTGATGTGAATGGTCCCTGTTCCTCCTGCTCTTTCTCCTTTGCCACTACCTCATCCATCATTTATCACCTGAAGATTTGTTTTAACGGGAGTCATAGAACTTGGATAGTAGCAGGAAAACATCCAGCAATCCTCGGAGGAGGTAGGATATGCGCCAAAACGCTGACCACCTCAGGCCTAGCCGCTACTACATACATGCGCTTGCATTATAACAAAACAAAGCAGATGCTAACTTCTATCATCCTCATCATGCTCCTCACCTTGGCACTCTCAACTCCCCTGATGGAGAAGCCAGGGCCCACCAGAGGAGTCTGATAGTCCGGTGGGCTCGGCCAATGCTGCCCTAAAGCAGGCCAGGCTAAGAAAAGTGTGGGAAAGGTTACCGGGACAAATAGGGGTGGCTGGGGACCGAGTATGGACACCCGGCCACCCCCTGGAGGCTGGGGAGCAAGCGGGGACACCCGGCCACCAGGCTGCTGGGGACTGAGTATGGATACCAGGCCGCCGACACAGCTATGGCGTGGTGGCCAGATTCCGCCTCCACATGCCTAAAAGGCCCAATTTAAAGTGCAAGCAAGCAAGCAGTATGGTATTGCAGCCTGGGGGTGGGTGGGTGGCTAGCTGCATACTTGCGCTTGCATTGCAAGGAATGGGAGAGGTACAATTGAAAACTGCCCTGGGACAAGGACTTGAATGGGGATAGTTGCAAGTCTGCAACGACAGGTGCAAGGTGGGAGGCATCTTCACATGTACCATGAACAAGGGTTTGGCATGCACACACTACAGCGGAATAGGCTCTCCTTCCCACTAAATGCACTGGGGAGGGCACAGGTAATGTTTTGGTATACGCACTTAATCTTATGTATAAGGCACACCAGGACAAATATCGGCGGCTGGGGACTGAGTATGGATACCTCGCTGCCGAAGCAGCCATGAGGTAGTGGCCTGCTTCGGCCTCCTCCAAACTAAAAGGCCCCATTTCAAGTGCAAGCTAGCAGTATGGAATTGCAGTCTGGGGGTGGGTGGGTGGCAGGCTGCACACTTACACTTGCATTAAAAGAAAATATAGCAGATGCTAACTTCTGTCATCATCATCATGCTCCTCACCTTGGCACTCTCAACTCCACCGATGGAGAAGTCAGGGCCCACCGGAGGAGTCTGGTTCTCTGGTGAGCTTGTCCAATGCTGCCTAAAGCAGGCCGGGCTAAGAAAAGTGTGTGGGGGGATGTTCCAAGGAGAAATAGGGGCAGCTGGGGACCGTTTATGGACACCCGGCTGCCCCTAGGCGGCTGGGGACCGTGTGTGGACACCCGGCCGCAGGGCGGCTGGGGACCGAGTATGGACACTCGGCCACCGGGCGGCTGGGGACTGAGTATGGATTCCAGGCCGCCAACACAGCCATGACGTGGTGGCCAGATTCCGCCTCCACCTGCCTAAAAGGCCCAATTTCAAGTTCAAGCAAGCAAGCAGTATGGTATTGCAGCCTGGGGGTGGGTGGGTGGCAGGCTGCATACTTGAGCTTGTATTGCAAGGAATGGGGGAGGTACAATTGAACACTGCCCTGGGTCTAGAACTTGCATGGGGATAGTTGCAAGTCTGCATCTTCTGATGCGGTAAGGATCACTTATGATGGGCACACTTTTAGACAGTGACATGAGAGTCAGAGATGCTTCCAGGGGTCTTCCCCATGCTGTTCCCTTGTCTTTTCAGCACCTTATGCATGTGTCACACAGCACATGGCCAGATAAGGTTGTAAAATGTTAAAATGACATTTCACGGTGAATGCATTTGTCATAGTTGAAAGCAATACAAAAGTGCAAAAACGCATAAAAAATGCTACTTGTGAACATAGCCGAAGGTGTGGAGGAGTATTTTTGTTTTTGGTCATTTATTTTAACTTATACACAAGTCTTTACCCTGGAAAGGATGTTCCTTAACATATTTCACAGGAAAAAAGTTTCACTTTTGTTTTTGAACGTTTTATTGTGAGCCTGTAAAGGTGGCTTAATACCTCTGACCACGTTGTTGACAGCAGTGACCTGGGGGTCAGAAATGCTTCCTGGAGCGATCCCCATGCTGTCCCCATGTCATTTGAGCACTGTCACTATCGTTTTGGGCACTTTTTAGGCTTTTAAAAGACTGCCGGGGGTGCCACCTCAAAAATGCTCGAGTCTCCCATAGACTAACATTGGGCTCGTTGCTCGGGTCGAGCACCCGAGTATCACGGCGAGCTCGGCCCGAGCTTCGAGCACCCGAGCATTTTAGTGCTCGCTCAACACTATTTAATATATATTTAAAATTTTCCTGTAATGCTAAAAAAAGTTTCAAATGGCCTCCACCTATGAGGGCCGTTGTGATAAAGGATTTGTCCAGTCTAGAATGATATGTCTGCAGTTAATCTGTGTGACTGCATATTTTTCAGTCCTCCAGCACACGTACTGTGTGATGGGAGGATTCGAAGCACGTGCGTGCC
This sequence comes from Phyllobates terribilis, assembly GCF_046119375.1. Lineage (NCBI taxonomy): Eukaryota > Metazoa > Chordata > Amphibia > Anura > Dendrobatidae > Phyllobates > Phyllobates terribilis. The sequence goes on from NW_027362763.1 coordinate 349,612,077, forward strand.
CTGGGAGGATTCACAAGTCTGCAGTCACACAAAGTGACAGCAAACTTATCATTCTAGACTGAACAACCCCTTTAAGGATTGGCTATCTTGCAGAGAGGCTGTTTAAGTGGCTTGACCATTTACTACAGCCTCTTGTCAAGATGGTCCCAGTAGTCTAGGGATATGTGTTGGGTCATGGATGGCATTTATTGGGAAGGAGATCACAATTTCATAGAATACTTGTATACTCCGTTAGATGGCCATGTCTGAGATTAAGTTCCATCTATAGAATAACAATACAGGATCTTAAGGGCTATATGATTAATGCAACAATCTTACTTATGTCGCATCATTTTTCAGATTTGATGCGTTATATCATTTGCAGGTGCGAGGAATGTCCATGGGGGCTAAGTAATCCCCCTCACTTAAAAATTTAGTGATGCCCTGGTGGTTGAACCAATATATTTTTTAGATACCAATCCTTTCGTGAGTCACAACTACTGATATGTCAGATACATTGATGAAATGCCTCTCGTCTGGAGGGACAATGTGTCTGCCATACTTTAGTTTATTGACTACATCACCATGACTTTTAGGTCATTTACATATGAAGTGAACACCATGTGTAAAGAAATAGGACCTCATAAAAACTTGAAAACAAAAGAGAAAAAAAATAGACCCTTAAAATTTAACTTTTATTAATAATTTTTAAAAGTATATCGGACTTATAATTCTAAAATGCATAACAGACAGAGATACTGTAGGGCATATAGGTAATATGGTCAGAACTAATCTCGATTTTGCCAGGCAGTGGTACAGATGGACCTGTCAAGTCCCTAATCGGCTCGTTTTCCTCTCCCTATTACACTTAAATGTTAGTAGCAGTGACTCGCCGGCGCCTGCGCAGAAGAGCGATGGAGCCTCTGCTCATAAAAGGGAGGAATAGGTAGGTATAATTGCGCGATTGCAGTACGCAGGTGGGGGATGTGCAGAAATGCACATCACAGGCCAGTGTGACACTGATGGGAGAGGGGTGCTATTTAAATGAAAACAGGAGGCGGAGATTTCATCCAGGCACCTCACGCCCCGGAGTCTGGAAGAAATCATTAACATAACAGAATAAAAAACGATTTCTGCACATCAAGACCGCAGATATGGGCATACAGGTAAGACTAGTTTTACCATTCTACCACTTGTATGCCCTTATTAATAGGTAAAAACTAGTGATGAACGAGTAGGTATCATTAACTCTTTCGGCGAGCACGCTCGGGTGCTCACCGAGTATTTTGGCGTGCTCAGCATTTCTTTTAATGTCGCCGCACGTGCAAGTGTCACGGCTGTTAGACAGCTGTGACACATGCAAAGATTGATTGTTTGACAGGCAATCTCTGCATGTGTCACAGCTGTCTATCAGCCGTGACACTTGCAGGAGCGGCGACATTAAAAGAGATACCAAGCACAATATTCTGAATATATTCTTTACCTTCCCTTCTTTCTGTGAAGCCGAATTGTTCAAGGTTGATTAAGTTAGGATGGAATTTTTGGGATTCTTTTTGCTTTAGCATATAGTTTGATGTCATTATTGATTAACGATATTGGTTTACAACTGCCACAGATGGTTTTATCTTTTCCTTCTTTTGGAATATGAGGTGCAGGGGAGGGGGGGGGCGACTATGATAAATAAGCACATAGGCGGGGATTTCGGGGATTACTGATCAGATAGACGTGGATTTCTTTGTGTCCTCGGGACGCCAAGCCTGTGCAAAACCGAGTTGATAAAAACACATTTCTCTGCAATCAGACCTCTACTATGGGACATACTGGTGTGTATAGATTTACTATAACTTTCTATAACCTGTATGCCCATAGTAAAGGTCTGATATCTCCCAGGGGGTGACAGATTCCCTTTAAAGACCCATGTGGAGAAAAGTACAATATAAATCACATATGTATAGGTATTCCTCAAGGAAAATGGTGTAAGGTCTCTACCTAGTGGCCAAACACATATATACATATCAGTACAAGTAGAAAAAGCAATTCATCTTTATCCAGTGTGAAATCACACCAAAAATATGGGTAGTTATATTTTATAGTAAGAGCCAGTTTTTAATAAACAGATTCCACAGATAAATATAATAGTGGATACAAAAACAGTAAAATATATCCGTAAAAAATATAGATCTGATAGAAGCCTCTCCATCACTAACCCCTGGGCTTGATGCCTGCTGAAATTGCAAAGCTGACATCAACCCCAAAAACTATTACTCCAATTGTGACCGCACCAGGACAATCGGGAAGAGCCGAGTCTAAGCAGCAGATTTTCTGACTTAACAAAACATAGGTCATGGCAACACATAGTTACATAGGTTACATAGTTACATAGTTTATAAGGCCGAAAAAAGACAAGCGTCCATCCAGTTCAGCCTATTTCTTGTGCACTGCAGCTATTCCGCAGCGTTGATCCAGGGGAAGGCAAAAAGGCAAAAAAAAAAACATGCGGTATAGGCCAATTTACATCATTGAGGAAAAATTCACTTCCCGACTCCAATCTGGCAGTCAGATTAAATCCCTGGATTAATTAACTATCACTAAGCATAACATGTAATTTTATTGTTCTCAAGAAAGGCGTCCAGGCCTCTCTTGAACTCATTAAGTGAGTTGGACATCACCACTTCCTCTCCCAGAGAGTTCCAGAGTCTCACGGCTCTGACCGTAAAAAATCCCCTTCTATGCTGGTGCAGGAACCTCCTTTCCTCCAGACGCATAGTGTGCCCCCTCATCTTTGTCACCATCCTTGGTATAAACAGGTCATGGGAGAGATCTCTGTACTGCCCCCTGATGTATTTATACATGTTTATGAGGTCTCCCCTAAGCCTTCACTTTTCCAACATAAATAGGCCTAATTTTGACAACCTCTCTGGGTATTCTAGTCCCCCCATTCCCTTTATTACCTTAGTCGCCCTCCTTTGTACCCTCTCTAGCTCCAATATGTCTTTCCTGAGCACCGGAGCCCAGAACTGCGCACAATATTCTAAGTGCGGCCTTACCAGCGCTTTATACAGCGGAAGAACAATGTTCTCATCATATGCCCCTGTTCCTCCTCTGATGCATGCCATGACTCTATTTGCCTTCGCAGCTGCTGCCTGACACTGGGCACTCCAATTTAATTTGCTGTTAACCAAGACGCCCAGGTCCTTCTCCATGTCAGATTTCCCCAACGGTTTCCCATTTAATATGTATGGGTGACTGCTGTTTTTCTTTCCCATGTGCATAACCTTACATTTATCGGCATTGAACCCCATTTGCCATTTTTTGGCCCAACTCCCCAATTTATCTAAATCCTCCTGTAGCTATGCCCTATCCTCATCTGTTTTAACTACTTTACAAAGTTTAGTATCATCTGCAAATATTGCTATTTTACTATGCAACCCTTCCACTAGATCATTAATAAATATATTAAATAATATAGGGCCCAAGACAGACCCTTGAGGCACCCCGCTAGTAACCCTGACACACCCTGAGCTTACTCCATTGATAACCACCCTCTGCTTTCTATCACTCAGCCAGCTATTTACCCACTTGCACACATTATCCCCCAGACCAAGCATTCTCATTTTATATACCAACCTTTTGTGTGGCACGGTATCAAACGATTTGGAGAAGTCAAGGTATACAACATCCACTGGCTCTGCCCGGTCCAGCTGTGAGCTCACCTCCTCGTAGAAGGCGATCAGGTTAGTTTGGCAGGAGCGATCCCTCATGAATCCATGTTGATATGGAGTTAGACAGTTATTATCATTAATATATTCTACAATAGCATCTCTAAGAAATCCTTCAAACAATTTACCCACAACAGACGTTAAGCTTACTGGTCTATAGTTCCCAGGGTCACTTTTAGACACCCTTTTGAATATTGGTACCACATTTGCTTGCCGCCAGTCTAGTGGGACAGTCCCTGTCCATAAAGAGTGCTTGAATATAAGATACAGCGGTCTGTCCATCACATTACTTAATTCTTTTAGTACCCGGGGGTGTATGCCATCTGGGCCTGGTGACTTGTCTATTTTGATATTATTTAGGCATTTCTGAACTTCCTCCTGGGTTAGGTGGGTGATATTTAGCGGAGGGTTTACTTTATCACTCTGCATTTCCTCCGATAAATTGTTTTCTTTTGTGAAAACAGTGGAGAAGAAGCTATTGAGTAGGTTTGGTTTACCCTCATCGCCCTCTATGATTTTACCCAGGTTATTTTTCAATTGGCCAACTCCATCAGTTTTTATCCTTTTACTGTTTATATAGTTAAAGAACAGTTTGGGATTCGTTTTACTTTCCTTGGCACTTAGTCTCTCTGTCTCCTCTTTTGCTATTCTTATTTGTTTCTTACAGATATTGTTTTTTTCCCTATAAGATATTAGAGCTTCCTCGCTGCCTTCTTGTTTAAGTTTACTGAAAGCCCTTTTTTTGTTTTTCATTGCCCTCTTGACTTCCTTATTTAGCCACTTTGGCTTCCTCCTATTCCTAGCCCTTTTATTCCCATAAGGTATGTACCTTCTACAGTGACTATGTAGGACTGTTTTGAAAATTTCCCATTTTCTATCCGTGCTCCTATTACTAAAGATACTATCCCAGTCTATAAGGTGAAGGGCATCTCTTAGCTGATCAAACTTTGCCCTCCTGAAGTTCAGTGTTTTTGTGACTCCCTTGCTGGACACCCTACTGAAGCACATGTGGAATTGTATAATGTTGTGGTCACTATTTCCCAGGTGCCCCCCGACCTGCACCTCAGTTATTCTGTCTGGCCTGTTAGTTAATATTAAGTCTAAAAGGGCCGTCCCTCTAGTTGGTTCTTGCACAAGTTGTGACAAATAATTGTCTTTGATAGTTGACAGAAACCTGTTTCCTTTCTGAGATCTACAGCTTTCGGTTTCCCAGTCTATATCGGGGTAGTTGAAGTCCCCCATAATAATCACCTCGTTATTTTTTGCTACTTTGTCTATTTGTCTCATTAATAGAGTTTCCGTGGCTTCTGCTATATTTGGTGGTTTATAACAGACTACTATGATAATTTTATTATTGTTTTTTTGCCCCATGTATCTCCACCCATAAGGACTCGACCTCCTCATTTCCCTCCCATACATCCTCCCGTATTGTAGGCTTTAGACACGTCTTTACATATAGACAGACTCCACCCCCTTTCTGACTTATTCGATCCCTTCTAAACAGACTGTAACCCTGTAAGTTAACTGCCCAGTCATAGCTTTCATCTAACCATGTCTCGGTTATTCCCACTATGTCATAGTTACCTGTAGATAATTCTGCTTCCAGTTCATCCATCTTGTTTGTCAGGCTTCTGGCATTTGCTAGCACGCTGTTTACACGATTTTGTTTTGTTCCAATCTTCTCCCTGTGGATTGTATTAGAAATTTTCTTACCTCCCTTCCAAGTATCTTGTCTTGGACCTTCTTTGTCGCACTTCATATCCCACAGCATGGGAAAAGGAGGTTGCAGAGTGATGCTGCCGTTCTAGCTCTGCCCCTACAGAATGTCCTGCTGGCCTCACACACCAAAGCAAGACCTTGTGCCCTAGATGAGAGAAATAGAAGGGAAAGGTGAAGGCAAGAGGCTGACTTTGGGCTGCACAGTCCAGGCTACGTGCGGCCTACTGCTGTGTATAGATGTCTACGTGCGGCCTCCTGCTGTGTATAGATGTCTACGTGCTGCCTCCTGCTGTGTATAGATGGCTACTTGCGGCCTCCAACTGTGTATAGATGGCTACTTGCGGCCTCCTGCTGTTTATAGATGGCTACGTGTGCTCAATATTGAGTCATACAATTAATGTAAGGCTATGTGCCCACGATGCAGAAATGTTCTGGATTGTTTTTGAGCGTTTCTGCATCTCCCTGGCAGAAAAAACGCATGCGGATTGTACATGTGGATTGTACATGTGGATTGTACATGTGGATTGTACATGCGGATTGTACATGCGGATTGTACATGCGTTTTTCCTGCCACGGACTTGCGGATGTGAAGCGTTCTTCACATGCATTTCCGCATGCGGGTTGACGAGCGCTTTCCGAGCGATTTTAGCATCACTTGGAAAGTGCTTGTCAACTTGGTCACACTATATAAATCCATGCAACCGGCATGGATTTATATAGTGTGACCGTAAAAGAATGGTAAAAAGTAAATATATACTTACCTTCTGATAGCCTGCCGACGTCGGCAGTCGCGTGACCCGTCACATGACTAAATGATGTCACGGCAGGTCCTTTTCAGACCATCGCGAGCTGCCGGCAAGCCAGGACGCATTTGATAAAGACACCGGGGGCCATCAGAAGGTAAGTATAATATTTATTTTTTATTTTATTCTTTTTTTACAGGTTCTATTGTACCCGGGTCTGGAGAAGAGTCTCCTCTTCTCCAAACCCGGGTACTATCCGCACATTGAAAAGCTTGGATTCTGCATGTACAGATGCAGTGATGCGGATTCCACGTGTTCCAATGCAAGTCAATGGCGGCGAAAGCACCGTGCTTCCGTAAAATAATTGGTAGTGCTGCGGATTTTTCCACAATGATAATCCGCAGCGGAGATTTCCGCAGCATGTGCACAGCACATGCGGATTATCATTGGGGAACATGGCAGACCTTCTACCAAACGTTTTAAGCGTTTCTGCAGCGGAATTGCCGCTGCGGAAACGCTTAAAAAACGCATAGTGGGCACACGGCCTAAAAAAAATTATTATAATTAATATTGTGCCAAATTAATTTCACGTGAACTATCGCATGATCTATCACAGGGGATCATGTGACATGTCACGTGATACATCAGGTGTGTGTGTGTGGGGGGACCGTGCCTTCTAAACTGCCCGGGGCCCTTGTTACTCTTTCTCCACCCCTGGGTACAGACATGTCAATCACCTGCTGCTTTGCTGGAAAGAGCCGGCCAGGGGCAGAGCTGGACTTGTGTCATCTCCATTTATCGTCCAAAGACCTTCAAAGTATATTTTCTCTGAAATCCCAGAACATTTCAGAGAATAATATACCTAGCTGCATTCGAGCAGCCAAACTCTGATTCATGCTTCCCGCGGTTTCGGCAGAATTAATTTCCTGACAGGTTCCCTTTAAGTTAAACTAATCTCTCTGTATTGTGCACCTATGTGTCCACTATGTACATCTGTCAGTATAGGGTGGGGGTCACACCACATTGGGAACAGAATAATGGCATTCTGTTACGTGACGGACCCCACTGGCTTACAATGGGATCCGTCATGGTTCTGTTAGGCCGTCCATCATTTAAGTAGAAAAATATTGCAGCAGTAAAACTGATGAATTCTGCAATAGAACTTCCTAATAAAAGCATTTTACCTAACGGAGGCTCCAACGTAGATATGAAGATATGAGCCCAGGAGTATATCGGCTCTTCATTTCCACTATATCCTCCCATTCTTTTCTGGACATACTAGCATATACAATATTTCTCACAGACTCACTGCTTGGTTCTCCAGGCATTATATGTCATCATCCTGACAGACTATATGATTTTATTTTATATTTTTATAAATAACCCATTGTATTAGACTGAAAAGAAGCAGTTTTTTATGCTGTTTTCAGAGTCAAAGATAGATGTAGATCCAGGCGGAAGGTGAAGTATAAGTCCTTGCCTTTTATTTTTCTTTTCTTTGAATATGCTTTTGACTTTGGCTCAAGAACTGCATCAAAAAATGCACATGTGAATGCAACCTAAAAAGGAATGGTTTGGGGGAGCATGGCCTAAAAAAAAGGGTAGAATGTATGTTAGTAAAACATTTGAGCTGTCTGTGATTTCTGATTCAATTGTCAAGAAAAAAATTGGAGCCGAGGTTGACAACCCTGCACTGCTAGACGTTACACGGCTGCAGGTTGGGGGGCCGCCTGCTTTGAAAGAACAGAAACTGCACTGGTAATGCCGGTCCGGCAATATCAGTCTATATTGAAGTCTGTAGAAATTAAAGAGGAGAGACTGGTGAGCTATCTACACTCGTCTTTTGTATATAGACAATGTGTAGATTATGTATGTATAGTGAGGATTGTGTGTAATTCATCTCATATGTATAATGTAGACTGAGTATATATATACCGTATGTGTGTCACAGAAGCAGTAGCTTTGGCTCTTTTGAGGTCTGGAGAAGAGGAGCACCATTCCAGATAGCTCCTTTTTCATGGCTTCTGTGAACCTGTGGAGGCTTTCCCCTCTTTATAGATAACAGATATTTTTCCTGGAGTCCCCCTTTAGCCTCCATCACCGGTTACATATAGTTTCCACAAGACTGCTGTGTGATGGTGCAATATCTTAGCATTTGAGGCCCCGCTTTTAACTTTTCCCAGGGCCCCACTTTGCCTAAAACCGGCCCTGGACCTCCCCTAAGGCTACGTTCACATGGCAGTATTTTACTGAATATTTCACATCAGTATTTAAAGGCCAAAACCAGGAGAGGAACAATCAGAGAAAAGAATAATAGAAACACGTCATCACTTCTGCATTTTTTACCCATTCCTAGTTCTGGCTTACAAATACTAATGTAAAATACTCACAATAATACTGCCATGTGGACGAGAGCTTACTCTCACTCTCATCGGCAGTTGGTGTTTGGACTTTGTCACTGGCAATAGGAAGCTGCAGATTGAGGATAGAGGAGGGAAGGGTTTGTGAACGAGAGCTTACTCTCAGGCTAAGTGCCCAAGATGCAGAAATGCTCCGGATTTCCCTGGCAGAAAAAACACATGCGTTTTTCCTGCCAGGGACAAGCGGAAGTGAAGCGTTTTTGCATGTATTTCTGCATTCGGGTTGTCAAGAGCTTTCCAAGCGATTTTGGCATCACTTGGAAAGTGCTTGACAACCGGCATGGATTTATATAGTGTGACCAAGTTAATAGTTAAAAAAAAGATTAGAAATGGTAAAAAATAATTATAAAAAAACATTATAATCACCTTCTGATGGCCCCCGGTGTTTTCTCTACTGCGTCCGGTCTCTTGTACGGCTCGCGGTGGTGTGAAATGACCTTCCATGACGTCATTTAGTCATGTGACAGGACACGCGATTGCCGACATCAGTGGTCGCGTGACCCGTTAAATGACATCACGGCAGGTCCTTTTAGACCATTGCGAGCCGTACAAGAGACCGGACACAACGGAGAAAAGACCGGGGGCCATCAGAAGGTAAGTATAATGTATTTTTTTATTTTAATTCTTTTTTTTTACAGGTAGCATTGGTACCCGTGTTTGGAAGAGAGACTCCTCTTCTCCAGACCCGGGACCATCCGCACATTGAATCGCTTAATATCCGCATGTGCACATGTAGTCATGCGGATATTAGGCGATTCAGTGCAAGTCAATGGCAGCGAAAGCGCCCCGATTACGCAAAATAAATGGTAATGCTGCGTATATTTCCGCAATGATAATCCGCAGCGGAAATTTCCGCAGCATGTGCACAGCACATGCGGATTATCATTGGGGAACATTGCAGACCTTCTACCAAGCGTTTTTTAAGCGTTTCTGCAGCGGAATTGCTTAGAAACGCATAGTGGGCACTCAGCCTTACTCTCATCAGCATTTGGTGTTTGGACTTTGTCACTGGCAATAGGAAGCTGCAGATTGAGGATAGAGGAGGAAAGGGTTTGAGTGGAGTTATTAATGGATGTGATTGGTGCTAGTTTACTGGCCCAGTGCAAAGCATGATGGAACTTGTAGTAATACAACACAGGAAGCCTGGGGAGAGGAAGCAATGGATGTCAGCATCAGCGCTGCAGCCAGCAAAGAAGAAGTGCTGCTAAATGCATGATAAATGGTAATTACTGCTAAAATAAGATCAAAGATGTAGTTGGAGGCACGAAACAACAAGATTTATTGAAAAATAAGAAAATCAGTAAACTCTTAATAATCAGAAAATACATAGCTGTCTGAATTGTCTTTAAAATGCTTTGGGTGATAATTTCAACGGAGATAATCAGATTACTTGAGATACTTGGCGTGGGCTACATCAAAGAGCAGATGCCACTAGGGTATAGAGCAGGGCCCGGCGCTGGAGCTGCAACAGGTGAGTATCAGCACCCTGATCTTCATGTCCTTCCAGTAGTTTAAAAATGGAATTTTGGTGAATTATCTGAAGCAGTTACTGCGACATAGAGGACATCTAGGGTTGGACTGAAGCCAAGTCGAGATGCAAGACTGATGGTAGCTGTGGTTGCAGGGGAGCACCCTGACCTGCTCCCCAGTCTCGTACTCTGTCATACATATAACACATGACCCAGCGTCCTCCTGAGCTGTTATATTCCTGGTTGGGAAAGTGTCAATGACGTGCCCCTGGGCCTGTGCTGAGTAGCGTTGCGCACGCGGGAGCCTACCCGGAGCCGGATCTGATAGGGGTAGTAGTCTCGTGGCGGTGACCCGGTCCGTGCCCAGGGAGTCAAACTGAGCGGCAGAGTTTAGCAGAAGATGGTACGGTGTTCGACTACGCCACCCGTTGAATGCGGCTATGAAGCCGCCGCTGCAGGGCAGACCGCTGAGGCCGGTGGTAAGGTCGTGCAGCGTAGCTGGTAGAACCCCGAACGGGAAGGGTATGGCCTCAGGGCAACCGACGTGTTTGAAGGGGGTAGCAGGAACCACTCAGAGACGGTGCGGTGTAGTTCTGGGTCTTTACTGGTGACAAAGTAGACCCTCCCGGAGTACTGGCTAGCGATCGGGGCCTGGTCAGTCCGTGAGCTGATGGGATCTCCCCTGGCCAGGCGGAGTTGTAGGCCTCCCCAACTAATCGTACTCTTCTGGCTACCTTGCTAGAGGCGGGTAAAAGTAGCCCACGTCCCTGAGTGTACCGTGTGGTGCTCACCCGTATGGCCGGTGACTCGGGGCCTTTTGGTAGCTTCCGCTCCACGTCGCGGTGCTGGTCCCTTGCGTGTGACCGTGCCTTCGGGTTTCTTGGCCAGAGGGCCTGAAATCCCCTGCCGGGCGGTTTCTGCTGCTGGGTAAGGATTAGTCCCCACAGCCTCGGACTCCGGGTCCGGTAAGAACTCTTCAATCAGGGCGAGCTCTACAGCTTCCAGCCCCTGACCTATTTTAGCACAGCTCCCACAGAGCTCCTGATCTTTCTTTCCTATAGCTGCTCCACTACAGACCAGACTGTGTCTCTGTCTGTGTTCTCTGCTCTTTCTCTCTACTCCCTAACCTTGCCTCAGCCCCAGCTTTATATAGGGGAAGTTCTTCCCCTCCCAGGACTGGGCAGGAGGTGTGGCATGCATAGGATGTCTGACCAGGAAACCTCCCACCTGCTCACAGACGTAATATTGCTAATACTGTGGGAACCAGACCCCTGGGGTGCCACATCAATTTGCAAAGCTCTCCTTCTGGAATGAGAATGCCATGGTTCCTGAAAAGCTGAATTTTGTGCAGGTGGTGTTTGTGGCTGCACCTGTGGCATTGGTCGTCTCATTACACCCATTCTCTGCAGCTGAATGAGCATGTTGAATGTATTGTTCACATTAGGTACCTCACTAAATCTGACGCGAGGTGGAATTAGATTTAGCGGTTGAAATTCAATGTTGGTGCCTGCAGATCCACTGGTTGTTCTGCCTGGAGCTGGACCCTCCCTGGGTCTGCTGTTAGGTGAGATGAGATTTGGTGGACCGAATACAAATTCTATTGTGGTAGTTGCAGATTCACTTGCTTGCCTGCCGTCATTTCTGCAGTTTGCTCCTATTGTTCTGCCTGGAGCTAGAACTTCCCTGGGTGTGCGACTCTGCAGGATGGTATTTGGCAGTTGGAATTCAAATGCCGTGGTCGTGGCTGAAGAGCCACTTGCTTGACCATCATCCCAGCTGCTGTCTGCTGTGGTTCTTGAAGGTTCTATAGGGACACGGCTTAGTGGAGACCTACTTCTTGCAGTACTTATTTCTTGTCCCCTATGATGTCTCCTAGTTCTGGCACATCTTCCTCTTGTCTCAGTGCCAGAGTTAGTGAAACTCTCGTGGCCATGATTAGCAGAATATCTTCCCTGATGAGTTTGAGAAGACCTCAGTTTATGGACAATTGTTGCCTGACCTATAATGACATTATAATTTAATTAACAAAATACCTTTTTAGACACTTGGGTGGGCCATAGTGTTATTATGTGGTTTACAGATATGGGCACTCTAACGAAAATTGTGTCAAATATGGGCTGAGTAAGCCTGCTCAGTGTATCCCTTTTCTGAAGACATCACAAGGATGGGGTGGAACTGGACAGATGGTAAATTTGCCCCCAGGGAATAAGGATAGAAGGTGGAGAATGCACTGAAACATTACTCAGCAAACCACATGGATAACTCCACCCAGGAATGCTAAGATATGAGGGGAATATTGATTTTCTACTCTAAATATTTCACTTACCTTCATTTTCAGGTCGGCTCAACCATGCCTCATTGTCCTCAATCAGCTGTCTTAGCTCTCGGGAACTCATGGCCTAGTTTCCGGAGGCTGGGATAATGAAGTCCTTGAGAACTAAATTCTCAAGTGGCACCGATATTATTTTGCAAAGAGTAAAAGAAAAAACACTAGATATGTCAAAGAATCTAGAGTGCTTTTCCAAAACCAAAGTGATGTCTTAGCGAAAGCATAAACTCACAAAATAGCGCTGAAGTCACTGTGCTCAGTGATTGTATATCCTTAGGACATTCTAGAATGCCATTATGACATCACTTGTGAGTGTGACCTCACTGTCTCATAATAAGTGACTCTCAACCCTGATCATAGCTTTGTGACATCATGACAGTCAGGCTTCAGTGCTGTTTGCTAACAATTGCTGAATTGCAGGGCTGAGAACTGTTCCTAACTGCACCATATTGTAATACATGCACTTATATATAAAATATTTATAGCAAATGAAATATTTCAATATTAATTGGCTCCAAGTTTGTACAAAGCAGATATTTCACCTATTGGTATTAATGATCTATGGGATAATAAATGCTCAGCTGTGTATTATAAGTATATTAGTAGTTATTTAAATGCGCAATGCCCCAGATGACACATATAGGACCTCATGGATGCTCGCTCATCACTACACAACGGGACTCTGCCTCTGACTGTAAGCTCAGCTTACTGTCTCCACTTGTCTGCCTCTGACTGTAAGCTCAGCTCACTGTCTCCACTTGTCTGCCTCTGACTGTAAGCACAGCTCACTGTTTCCAATTGTCTGCCTCTGACTGTAAACTCAGCTCACTGTCTCCACTTGTCTGCCTCTGACTGTAAACTCAGCTCACTGTCTCCACTTGTCTGCCTCTGACTGTAAGCACAGCTCACTGTCTCCACTTGTCTGCCTCTGACTGTAAGCTCAGCTCACTGTCTTCACTTGTCTGCCTCTGACTGTAAGCTCAGCTCACTGTCTCCACTTGTCTGCCTCTGACTGTAAGCTCAGCTCACTGTCTCCACATGTCTGCCTCTGACTGTAAGCTCAGCTCACTGTCTCCACTTGTCTGCCTCTGACTGTAAGCTCAGCTCACTGTCTCCACTTGTCTGCCTCTGACTGTAAGCTCAGCTCACTGTTAACACTTATCTGCCTCTGACTGTAAGCTCAGCTCACTGTTTCCACTTGTCTGCCTCTGACTGTAAGCTCAGCTCACTGTCTCCACTTGTCTGCCTCTGACTGTAAGCTCAGCACACTGTCTCCACTTGTTTGCCTCTGACTGTAAGCTCAGCACACTGTCTTCACTTGTCTGCCTTTGACTGTAAGCTCAGTTCACTGTCTTCACTTGTCTGCCTCTGACTGTAAGCTCAGCTCACTGTCTCCACTTGTCTGCCTCTGACTGTAAGCTCAGCTCACTGTCTCCACTTGTCTGCCTCTGACTAAGCTCAGCTCACTGTCTCCACTTGTCTGCCTCTGACTGTAAGCACAGCTCACTGTCTCCACTTGTCTGCCTCTGACTGTAAGCTCAGCTCACAGTCTCCACTTGTTTGCCTCTGACTGTAAGCTCAGCTCACTGTCTCCACTTGTTTGCCTTTGACTGTAAGCTCAGTTCACTGTCTTCACTTGTCTGCCTCTGACTGTAAGCTCAGCTCACTGTCTCCACTTGTCTGCCTCTGACTGTAAGCTCAGGTCACTGTCTCCACTTGTTTGTCTCTGACTGTAAGCTCACCTCACTGTCTCCACTTGTCTGCCTCTGACTGTAAGCTCAGCTCACTGTCTCCACTTGTCTGCCTTTGACTGTAAGCTCAGTTCACTGTCTTCACTTGTCTGCCTCTGACTGTAAGCTCAGCTCACTGTCTCCACTTGTCTGCCTCTGACTGTAAGCTCAGCTCACTGTCTCCACTTGTCTGCCTCTGACTGTAAGCTCAGCTCACTGTCTCCACTTGTCTGCCTCTGACTGTAAGCTCAACCATTAATAAGCTGACTGACTGCATTCTAAGGCTGTAATAGTGTGTGCTTCTTAATATGGTGCTCATACTCAATGCTGAAAAAATTTAGATGTAGCTGTTTTGAAAATGTTGTTTCCATTCTTCAATCACTTGCATATCATTAACTTGTCTAACAATCCCACAATTTTTATTTTCATAATTTCACTTTGTTTCCTTGTTCTGTTGATACCTCAATACTGAGGAGTGTATGAGGCTGCTGAGTTTAAACCAGGAGACCTACAACCTGTCCGGTCAACATGGACCATATGTGGACCACATTTCTGAGGTCTGAATTAGGCCAAAGGGCTAATGTTGTAATTCAGAGGTCAGTTCATCTGAATGCAGTCGAAGCGCCAGTTTGGATGAATGTAATTTCGGTCCACAGCACATTGACTAATATGTACATTAACGTCCCAGTCCACATGAGCGCAGCATGCAGCAGTATTTGTTTTGTAGGCTATTGCCACAGAGCTGCAGATGGTTGCAGCCACATCTACTACATGATTCTACTTCAGCACTGATTTACATAAGAGTGCTTGTAAGAGATACAATAGTTTGTAGCGGGTTTCATTAGAAAAAACATGCCCTCTCCAGCATTCCCATAAAATGTTCTCATTTCTGTATTAATATATATTTAAAATCTTCCTGTAATGCTAAAAAAGTTTCAAATGGCCTCCACCTATGAGGGCCATTGTGTTAAAGGATTTGTCCAGTCTAGAATGATATGTCTGCAGTTAATCTGTGTGACTGCATACTTGTCAGTCCTCCAGCACACGTACTGTGTGATGGGAGGATTCGAAGCACGTGCGTGCCCTGGGAGGATTCACAAGTCTGCAGTCACACAAAGTGACAGCAGACTTATCATTCTAGACTGAACGACCCCTTTAAGGATTGGCTATCTTGCAGAGAGGCTGTTTAAGTGGCTTGACCATTTACTACAGCCTTTTGTCAAGATGGTCCCAGTAGTCTAGGGAGGTGTGTTGGGTCATGGATGGCATTTATTGTGAAGGAGATCACAATTTCATAGAATACTTGTATACTCCGTTAGATGGCCATGTCTGAGATTAAGTTCCATCTATAGAATAACAATACAGGATCTTAAGGGCTATATGATTAATGCAACAATCTTACTAATGTCGCATCATTTTTCAGATTTGATGCGTTATATCATTTGCAGGTGCGAGGAATGTCCATGGGGGCTAAGTAATCCCCCTCACTTAAAAATTTAGTGATGCCCTGGTGGTTGAACCAATATATTTTTTAGATACCAATCCTTTCGTGAGTCACAACTACTGGTATGTCAGATACATTGATGAAATTCCTCTCGTCTGGAGGGACAATGTGTCTGCCATACCGTAGTTTATTGACTACATCAACATGACTTTTAGGTCATTTACATATGAAGTGAACACCATGTATAAAGAAATAGGACCTCATAAAAACTTGAAAACAAAAGAGAAAAAAATAGACCCTTAAAAATTTACTTTTATTAATATTTTTTAAAAGTATATTGGACTCATAATTCTAAAATGCATAACAGACAGAGATACTGTAGGGCATATAGGTAATATGGTCAGAACTAATCTCGATTTTGCCAGGCAGTGGTACAGATGGACCTGTCAAGTCCCTAATCGGCCCGTTTTCCTCTCCCTATTATACTTAAATGTTAGTAGCAGTGACTCGCCGACGCCTGCGCAGAAGTGCGATGAAGCCACTGCCCATAAAAGGGAGAAATAGGTAGGTATAATTGCGCGATTGCAGTACGCAGGTGAGGGATGTGCAGAAATGCACATCACAGGCCAGTGTGACACTGATGGGAGAGGGGTGCTATTCAAATGAAAACAGGAGGCGGAGATTTCTTCCAGGCACCTCATGCCCCGGAGCCTGGAAGAAATCATTAACATAACAGAATAAAACACGATTTCTGCACATCAAGACCGCAGATATGGGCATACAGGTAAGACTAGTTTTACCATTCTACCACTTGTATGTCCTTATTAATAGGTAAAAACTAGTGATGAACGAGTAGATTTCATTAACTCTTTCGGCGAGCATGTTCGGGTGCTCGCTGAGTATTTTGGCGTGCTCAGCATTTCTTTTAATGTCGCCGCACGTGCAAGTGTCACGGCTGTTAGACAGCTGTGACACATGCAAAGATTGATTGTTTGACAGGCAATCTCTTCATGTGTCACAGCTGTCTATCAGCCGTGACTCTTGCAGGAGTGGCGACATTAAAAGAGATACCAAGCACACCAAAATACTCGGCAAGCACCCGAACGTGCTCGCCGAAAGAGGTGATGAAACCTACTCGCTCAACACTAGTAAAAACATTCCAGGGGGTGACAGATTCCCTTTAAATGCTTTTTCAGCATCAGTTGCAAAGATTGCTGTATGAATACTCCTTTGCTTTGCTAAATGTTTGGTGTTCAATATTCTGAATATATTCTTTAGCTTCCCTTCTTTCTGTGAAGCCGAATTGTTCAAGGTTGATTAAGTTAGGAAGGAATTTTTTGGATTCTTTTTGCTTTAGCATATAGTTTGATGTCATTATTGATTAACGATATTGGTTTACAACTGCCACAGATGGTTTTATCTTTTCCTTCTTTTGGAATAAAGGTAATATGTGGGTTTCATTTTTACAATGTTAATTGTGCAGTAAAATTTATTCTTTAGGTCATTATGATCACTGCGATACCAAACTTGTACTGTTTTATAATATTTTAATGTCTTAAAAAAAATTTCAACAGCTACCGCCAATTGCGGTTGTTGAGCTACGTTCCCACGATGAGTTTTTGGTGAGCTTTTTACACTGTGTATTTTTGAGAGAATTGAAGTAACCTATTTTACTTAATCGGTGCAGAAATGGTGCAGGAAATGTGCAGCATCAAAAAATCATGAAAAGCTCATTGTGGGAACATAGCCTTAGAGGTAGATGTCGGCTGTGTAACACAGTCAGCAACTGCCCTGGAAAGAGGGGGATCAGCTCCTGAGACATTCCACACAGTCTGTCTCTCTCCATAAGGTACATATCAGTCATGGAGTGTTAAGAGGTTGAATTTTGCTATATAATTACCGTCAAGCAGTTAACTAGCAATTCTATTTATGCATATTGTATTTTGCCACAAATTCCGATATTACAGGAAAATCTATACGTTATTGTTGCAGTTTCCAATATTGTGGCAAAATGAATGCTTTTTTGCCGTGATCATGACAAAATATAACAATTCACCTCAAAATCATAGCAACCATGACCATCCAGTTACAATTATAATATTCAATATATATATATTTTTTAGAGATAAGTGAATCTCCTAAAATTGGCATTCGTTTGTTTTAAGAAGCTTGTGGCTTTATGCTGGTCCATACTGTATAATAACTAGTGTTGAGCGAACATGCTCGACACTGCTCGGTACTCGCCCGAGCATCACGCTACTCGGGATGTTCGGCGAGCACCGAGCATTTCCGGGTTACTCGGGCGGGAGCTCGGGTCTCCGCCCTGCATGTTTGGCGCTCTTTACAGAGCCAATGAACATGCAGGGATTGCCAGCCAGTCACTGTAATGCTGCAGCCATGTTGGTTGTGGGCATTACAGTGATTGGCTGGCCGCACAGCGTCACCTCGAGTATTTAAAACGGTGCGCCGCCATCTTGGACACAGTCGCTCCGGATTAGACAGTGTAGGGACAGCGCTGCTGATTTAGGGAGAGATATAAACTGCGAAATAGTTAGTGTAGGGTCTGTAAAGGCTGCCAGAACAAACAAACAGTCCTTTTCAGGACTAATATCCATCCCAGATACCAGGCAGGCAGGCTGTATAGGAGACGCAGTGGTTATACCAGCAAACACTGCATTACAGTCCTGTGTGCTCCTGTTGCTGAAATTGCTGGACTTAGCAACAGGTGTCGGGGGCCAGGAAAAATCCTTTTTTTTTCCTCCTTCACACTGTACAAATACCCGTCTTATTAACCTTTTGGTGTGTCCCCCCCCCCCCCAAAAAAAAAAAGCTTGTCTCTGATTTTTCAGACACAAATATAACTGTTGAAAATAGTCTGGTGAAGGCTAGAGAAACAGAAGTGTTGTTTTGCACTTCCACGGTTCAAACCTCTGTATTATCCATTTTGGGCCATTTGTATCTAAAAAAAAAACAGTTTGAGTGTGTCGCTCACTGTTCAGCCGCAAATATCTCTATTTAAAAAAGTGTGGTATACCCCAGTAAACAATAACTGTGGTTTTGCCATCCCACGGTAAAAAATCTCTATTATTCAGGTTTTGGTAGTTTTTTCCGTAAAGAAAAACAGTAGTGTCTCCTGACTGTTGTGACACAAAAATATATCTGTTGAAAATAGTCTTGTGTAGGCCCGACATCCCAGTGTGGTTTCGCAGTTCCACGGGTCAAATCGCTGTACTATCCAGTTTTGGACCTTTGGTATCTAAAAAAAAAAGCAGTTTGAGTGTGTCGCTCACTGTTCAGCCGCAAATATCTCTATTTAAAAAAGTGTGGTATACCCCAGTAAACAATAACTGTGGTTTTCCTCTTCCACAGTTCTAATCTACTCTTTATTACCCTTTTTCCATTGATAGTGCAAGTGTAAGCTATTTTACTTCATTTACAATGGGCAAGGCGCGTGGCAAGGGACGTGGAAGTGGACGTTCTGGTGATGGTTCGTGCAGAGGACTGGGCCGTGGCCAAGGTGAAAATGTGTCACAACCAACAGCCACATCTTCTCACTCCCACTTCTTGACCGAATTACTAGGGAAGCACAGAACAACACCAGTATTGAGAACTGATCAGTGTGAACAGGTTATTAATTGGATAGCAGATAATACTTCCAGTTACCTGGGCACCACCACCTCCGGTCTGTCTTCCACACGGTCAACTCTTAGTAGCCGTGAGTCTCGACCGCATACTTCTCCTCACCCTGATGCTCCTTCCTGCCACCATGCTGAGTGTCGTCAGACAGCAAGTGATCCCACACTTGGACACTCTGAAGAGCTGTTCACTGGTCCATTTCCATATTTGGGCCATATGTTCCACCTGCCATGCCAGCATCAGCAGGGGTGACAAAACTACCAGCCTGACCACCACCAGCATGATCAGGCACATGGCAGCAAAGCACCCGACTTTGTGAGGCGAAACCCAGGGTCCACGACCAGTGTCAGCGGGTGTCACCACTGCTTCTTCCACTGTTGTGCGTGGAATAGAACCTGCTGTTGTGTGTGCAAGGCAGTCACCTGTCCATACTGCATGTAAAGATGCCCCCTCCTCTCAGTCTTCACTTGTTATGGCAGTTTCTCAAGAAACAGCATCAACGTCCACGTCCACGTCCGACCGCAGCGTTCAATTGTCCATATCCCAGACCTTTGAACGAAAGCAGAAATTCGCAGCTAATGCCCCACAGGCCACAGTCCTAAATTTGCACATTTCACGACTGCTTGCATTGGAAATGCTGCCTTTTAGGCTGGTGGAGACGGAATCCTTCCGCAATCTTATGGCGGTGGCCGTCCCTCGGTACTCAGTCCCCAGCCGACACTATTTTGCCCGGTGTGCCATCCCCGCACTACACAAGCACGTGTCCCAAAGCATCTGCCGTGCCCTCAACAACGCAGTTACTGGGAGAGTCCACCTGGCAACGGACACGTGGACAAGTGCTTGTGGCCAGGGACGGTACATCTCTCTGACGGCACACTGGGTAAACATAGTGGAAGCCGGGACCCAGTCGGACCTTGTGACGGAACACATCCTCCCCACACCGAGGATTGAAGGCCCTATGTCAGTCAGAGTTGCCCCCACAGTGTACAGCTCCTGCGCATCCTCCTCCTCCTCATGTTCAGCCTCCATCTCAGATATCACCACATCAGTTACAAGCTGGAAGCATTGCAGTACTGCCTCCGCCAAGCGGCAACAGGCTGTGCTGAAACTCATAAGCTTAGGTGATAAACCTCACATTGCTTGTGAGTTGTGGACAGCTGTGAAAGAGCAGGCAGATCTGTGGCTGACACCGCTGAACCTACATCCCGGCATGGTCGTGTGTGACAATGGCCGTAACCTGGTGGCGGCTCTGAGGGGAGGTGAGATCACACACGTACCATGCCTGGCTCATGTGCTTAACCTCGTGGTTCAGCGGTTTCTTAAATCGTACCCCGAGTTGCCAGATCTGCTCGTGAAAGTACGCCGCCTGTCAGCTCATTTTCACAAGTCGGCTACAGCTTCCACCGCCCTTGCTGTGTTGCAGCAGCGTTTGCAGCTTCCGGCACAACGACTGGTGTGTCATGTCCCCACACGTTGGAACTCTACCCTCCACATGTTGTAAAGCATTTGTAAGCAGAAGAGAGCAGTTGTGGAGTACCAGCTGCAACAAGGCCGCCGATATTCAGGTCAGACTCCACACAGAAGACCTCAGGAGTGGACCTGGCTGACTGACATATGTACCATCCTGACAAACTTTGAGGAGGCCACCAAGATGGTGAGTGGCGATGACGCCATCATAAGTGTCAGCATCCCACTTGTCTGTCTTTTGCAACGCTCTCTGCAGAGAATTAAAGAGGAGGCATTGCAGCCAGAGTATGATGAGATGAATCAAGAAGCCGTAGCGGGCGATTACACACAGCCCAGCCTCATCTCATCCCAACGTGCACTGGGGGACAATGAGGGAGAGGAGGAGGAGGAGGAGGAAGAACAGGAGCTGCTATCATGCGTTGTAGACGGTAGTACCTGTACAAGTGTCATACCGTCGGTTCAGCGTGGGTGGCCTGAGGACAGGGGGGAGGAGGAAGAGGAGGAGGAGGAGGAGAGCATGGTCAGTCGTCATCTTGGTGAGGACACGGAAATCTTGCCCGTTACCAGTCTGGCACGCATGGCTGACTTTATGTTACGCTGCCTTAACCATGACCCTCGCGTTGTCAAAATGTTGGGTGACAGTCATTACTGGTTGGTGACACTTGTAGACCCCAGCTACAAGGAGAACTTTCACTCTCTTATTCCTGAGGTGGAGAGGTCTACAAAAATGGGGCAATACCAGAAGGCCCTTGCTGCAGAACTCTTAAAAAAATTCCCATCTGAACACGCTAGCGGCAGAGGTCACAGTTAGTTGCCCAACCAAGGCGTACAGGCGAGAGAGATGCAACTCCAATCCAGCAGAGGCAGAGGAACACTGTCAACGTCCTGGGACAGTTTTCTGACACCCGCCCAGCTTACAGGCCCTGAGGCGCGGGGTACTCTCACAAGGAGTGGAAAGTCTCAAAAGATGGTGAGGGAGTACCTTGCCGATCGTACCAGCGTCATCCGTGATTCCTCTGTGCCTTTTAATTATTGGGTATCCAAGCTGGACACTTGGAATGAACTCGCTCTGTACGCCTTGGAGGTCCTGGCCTGCCCTGCCGCTAGCGTGTTATCGGAGCGTGTTTTTAGTGCCGCTGGGGGAATTATAACTGATAAGCGCACTCGCCTGTCAACTGACAATACTGACAAGCTGACCCTTATCAAAATGAACAAGGGCTGGTTTGGGCCAGACTTCTCATCACCACCAAATGACAGCAGAGTAACATAAAGTCAAATCCACTGTGTTATTTCGGGAGGTGTATTCACATGCACCGCTTCACACCCACACATGGGTATACGCTTCCTCGTTTCGGCTGTTTAATCTTCTTCTCCTTATCCTCAGCCTCCACCACCACTATACCACCAGGGTGCCAGCATTGCAAGTTCCTCCGTCCTTTTTTTTGGCAGCTTTTGCTTGCAAGGCATAAGTAAATACTATGGGACACCCACTCCCCAATAATGGGACTTATGTTTGTAATATGCTGTACTGCATGGCTCTTGTAAGGGGCATTGCAAGTTGCTCCATCCTAATTTTTGGCAGCTTTTGCTTGGAAAGCATAAGCAAATACTATGGGACACCCACTCCCCAATAATGGGACTTATGTTTGTAATATGCTGTACTGCATGGCTCTTGTAAGGGGCATTGCAAATTGCTCCGTCCTAATTTTTGGCAGCTTTTGCTGGGAAAGCATAAGCAAATACTATGGGACACCCATTCCCCAATAATGGGACTTATGTTTGTAATATGCTGTACTGCATGGCTCTTGTAAGGGGCATTGCAAGTTGCTCCGTCCTAATTTTTGGCAGCTTTTGCTGGGAAAGCATAAGCAAATACTATGGGACACCCACTCCCCAATAATGGGACTTATGTTTGTAATATGCTGTACTGCATGGCTCTTGTAAGGGGCATTGCAAGTTGCTCTGTCCTAGTTTTTGGCAGCTTTTGCTGGGAAAGCATAAGCAAATACTATGGGACACCCACTCCCCAATAGTGTTGAGCCACCCCCGTAGTGTTCGAGTTCGGTTCGGTTCGTCGAACACCCGTGTGTTCGCCGAACTGTTCGTCGAACTGTTCGTCGAACACCTTCGAACACCGTTAAAACCAATGGCAGGCAAACAAAAACACATAGAAACACATAGAAACCACCTTCAAAGGTGTCCAAAAGCTGACAAACTGCTCAGAAGACACAACTAACACATGGAAAAGTGACAAGTACATATAGTCATGCGAAAAGAAAAGAGGTGGAGGAGTAAAAGGAGGGGGAGACACAGATATAGGCATGTCATGCCCTTCTAAAATCCAAAAAGTGAGAAGCCGACACGTTCAGTCCGCTCCTGCCCGTGCCACCTCCGCGTCGCCGGGTTTGTGCCGGAGCCGCGGTGAACCCTGACGGCCAGCCGCCCTCTCCCAATACTGGTGCCTGTCCGCTGGTGGGTCGAGCGAGCCCCTCTGTGGTGGAGGCAGCTCTAAGCTTTTTAATTTAAATTGTCTCTCTCTAATTTGAATGAATACACTTTAAATCCATTTACAAGGATCTATTGGAGGGCAAGTCTCATGCCAGCAGCCGCGTAATTCCAGCTCCAGTAGCGTCCACTAAAGCTGCTGCAGTTAAAAAGCTTTTATAAGGATCGAGCTCGGCTGTCCACCGCAAGGCATCCTACTGCCAGTCCCAGCCCCTATGCCTTGGGGTGCCTCCTGATGCTCTTCACTGAGTATCCCGTGGTCCCGAAGCATTTCCTTTGAAAAAATTAAGTGTCCAAACTACAGGTGGTGTAGCTTGCTTAACAGCCGGGATA
Organism: Phyllobates terribilis; assembly: GCF_046119375.1. NCBI lineage: Eukaryota > Metazoa > Chordata > Amphibia > Anura > Dendrobatidae > Phyllobates > Phyllobates terribilis. The sequence continues at coordinate 349,635,570 of NW_027362763.1, forward strand.
ATCCGCTGACTAGCAGACACTGCTACTAGGCACAAAGTATTTCCTGGGCTAGATGCAGTTAAAAATTTGTAATTAGATACTCTCGTTGGATGCTGAGAAAGCATTCCATAGAGTCTCCTGGCACGCCATATATGATTCTCTTAAAAAGCTTGGGGTAGGGGTCTAGGGGACCCTTTTATAGCCAAAATCACAGCCCTGTATCGCAATACGTCACCTAGGCTGAAGATAAATGGAACTGTAGCACCCTGAGGGCTCGGTTGCTACAGAGGTATTGCACCTCACCCAGAGGTGTGATATCTCACTCTCAGGTAAGGATGTAGTGTGGATCAGGACCCGACACCTGCATGCATTACACCACATTGCCGTGGGGCAGGGCGACCAATATGCCCCTGAGATGGGCACGACAGTCCCTGTCCCTGGCTGGAGTGGGGGGAGGGAACACTGAGGAAGGGGAACCCTGTAGTGCAGGAGCAGGGAGGAAGCAGTTCCTGGGTGCATTGAGAAGGGAGTATAAAAGGTGGGCACCATCTTAGTTCAGTGCAGAGAAGTCTGAGCAGAAGTGGCAGGGAGCAGGGGCTCTGCATGAGCTCTGCTCCGGAGGCGGGCCTAGTAACAGAGGCCCAGGCCTGGAAGAGGGAGAAGGAAGGAAGAGGAGCGGAGAAGGCTCCAGGAATGAGGAACGAAGGGATCCCAGGGGTGCGGACGGGCGAGTCGCCACCGCACGCCCGAATCCACCTGCGTGGAGGGGTCAGGCCAAAGGGGGAGACCGGTCCCCGAAACTAGTGGAGGCAGGAAACGACCCTCAGCTAGAAACAGGAGGCTGTGACATTTTATGTGGCGCAGCCCCTCGCTACACCCGCTAGGAAGGCACCACATAGGGTCAGGGAAACTGGCGCCAAGTTTACCAAGAGGAGGCCCGAGGCAGCCGGACAGAAGGGTTGGTAAGAAAGGCCAGACAAACGACACACAAAGGGGGTCCTGTGAAGCGCTCCAAAGTTATCTGAGAGTTGTCTGAGTCCCTCACCTGGTGAGCACAGTACGACGTGGGCAGCCGTTACCTGCAGACGTGGTCTGGATAATAAGAACTGTGAGTAAAGGCCCTGGACTGCATCACTGACTCCGTGTCGTTACTGCTGCTGCCCTGCACCATCACCCCCATCCTCCGCATACACTGCCCTGAGGCTATACTCCTCCCGTGGGGAGTTATGCTACGCTCTGCTGCACCCACAACACCAGCCTCAGCGGTCTGCCCTGGAGCGGCGGTTCACTCTGACCGCAATCCACGGGTGGCGTAGTCGGACATTTAAACATCAAAACCACATAAATAGTTCCGCCACTGGTTTGACCGCCCTGAGCCACGGAACCGGGTCGCCGCCACGGAGACTACAACCACCAGCATCCACCAAAAAAGGTCCGGCTCCGGGTGTCCCAAGGCCCAGGGGGCACGTCAGAACATTTTCATCACCTTTCACAATCACCAATGGGACAAGGCAGGGATGTTCTCTGTCCCCTCTCTTATACATCCTAGTGACGGAGCACCTGCTCTCATCAATTCGCCATAACCCCAATATTAGGTGGATTGATGTGGGAGGCACCGAGTACAATTGCTCTCTATTTGCTGATGATGTCCTAGTATATATCACTCAATCACATATATCCATCCATGCTGTTATGGCTGAAATAGATCACTTTGTTACATGGTCAAATTTTAAAATCAATGCAGCGAAGTCTGAGGCCCTCAATGTCTCCCTCCCCAAATCCATATAGGATTCCATCCAGTCCAACTTTCCCTTTGCCTGGCCCTCACAGGGTATCAAATACTTAGGAATTCCTATTCATCGAGACCTCTCCCATCTATGTTATCTTAATTTTGGGCCCTTTATTGAACAACTCCATACAGACCACGGTTGGCAAGTTAGAACTGTAAGATTCACTACGTGAACCACTGGTGTTTTGTGGAAAAGCACATGTACACTGTGTTCCAAATTATTATGCAAAAAGTGTTTAGGAGTGATAAGGGAAGAATTTGTTTGTTTGTCAGTTAAACTCATTGATGGTGATGTGTGTCAGAGCTCTTTATAACACTGTAAGCAATTGCAGACACCTGTGCTAATTAGTTTGGCAGGTGTGTCCAATGAAAGGCAAGACTACTTAAGAAGGCTGTCTCACATTATTAAGCAGCCTACATTTTCTGCCAAAATGGGAAAGAAAAAGGATGTGTCGGCTGCTGAGAAGCAACAAATTGTGGAGTGTTTAGGTCAAGGCATGACTACAATCAACATTGTGCGATGATCAGGATGAAGTGTCTTGGCAATCAAGAAGTATGTAGCTGATTCACAGTACACACGTGTGCGTGCTGATAAGGGCAAATTGAGGACTCTTTCCTACAGGCAATTACGTCAGGTTGAAAGAGCAGCGGCAAAAAAGCCTTGTCATAGCAGCAGACAAGTTTTTGAAGCTGCTGGTGCCTCCAACGTCCCCCGAACAACAAGATGCAGGGTCCTTCAGAGGTTTGCAGCTGTGCATACGCCATCCTGTCGACCTCCTCTATCCACTTCACACAAGCAGAAACGGCTCCAGTGGGCCAAACATTACATGAAGACTGATTTCAAAACTGTTTTGTTCATGGATGAGTGCCGTGCAGCGCTCGATGGTCCAGATGGATGGAGTGGAGGATGGCTGGTTGATGGACACCCCACGCAAACACGGCTACAGCGCCAACAAGGAGGAGGTGGAGTAATGTTTTGGGCTGGAATCATGGGGAGAGAGATTGTCGGCCCCTTTAGGATCCCTGAAGGCGCTAAAGATGAACTCCATAATGTATGTGGATTTTCTCAAACAGCACTTCCTGCCATGGTTCAAGAAGAAGAACCGTGTATTTCACAGCAAGATCATTTTTTTGCATGATAATGCACCATCTCATGCTGCACATAAAACATCTGCATCTCTGGCTGATATGGGCATAAAAGGGGACAAACTTATGGTGTGACCCCCATGCTCCCCTGACCTCTACCCCATTCAGAACCTTTGGAGCATCATTAAAAGGAGTGTCTATGATGGCGGGAGGCAGTTCACATCTAAGCAACAGCTCTGGGAGGCTATTCTGTCCTCATGCAAAACAATTGAAGCAGAAACCATCCAAAACCTGACAAATTCAATGGACGAGAGAGTTCAGAAGCTCCTTTCGAACAAGGGGTCCTATGTGAAAATGTAACATCACCTAGAATAAAGTTTTGAGTTGAAAACTGTTTGATTTCAGTTTCTAACAACCTGCTAATGCTTATAATTTCAAAAATGACCATTTTTTTGGTCTTTATTAGAATGAAAAGGTTGATCGAAAAGTTTGGGGGATCTAAGAGTGTGGCAACCCAGTAGTCATGATTACTTCAAATTCTGACAATATGAGGGTCATGCTGCAGGTAGTGCAGCAAGAAGGCACTTATGTGTCTTGCGCATCTCGGAGCCCCAAAATTATTTTCCGGGCTAGATGCAGCTAAAAATTATTATTAATTTTAAATCTGGTGAAGCTTTAGTATAGATGTCCTAATAGGATCAGTGCTGCACACTGCTACAAAGCCCAAATTATTTTCCAGTCAAGATACAGATAAACATGATTAGTAATTTTAAATCTGGTGGAGCTTATTATAGATGGCCTAATAGAATCAGTGCTGCACACTGCTACAAAGCCCAAATTATTTTCCAGCCAAGATACAGATAAACATGATTAGTAATTTGAAAGCTTAAAACGGTTGATAGGGTGATTTTAACCAATCATCAAGCTTTTACTCTCCCCAGGATGACACAGGGGTAGAAAAGTCGTTTCGGATCCATGATTTGTTCATCTTTATGAACGTGAGTCTGTCTACATTATCAGTGGAGAGCCGCGTGCGCTTATCTGTCAGCACACCACCAGCAGCGCTGAACACACGTTCAGACAGAACGCTGGCTGCGGGGCATGACAAGATCTCCAAGGCGTAAGTGGCTAGCTCCGGCCATTTATCCAGATTGGAAGCCCAAAAAGAGCAAGGGTCCAGTGACACAGTCATGGCTTCAATGTTTACTTGGAGATACTCCTGTACCATCGTCTCTAGGCGTTGACTATGTGTCAGACTTCTTGTCTCCTGTGGCCTTGCAAAGGATGGGCTAAAAAAGTGGTGAAATGATTCCGCAAAATTGATGTTACCAGCAGATACTGTAGTTCTGTTACGGTTTGAGTGCTGAACACTTGACGGTCCCACGGTTGGCAAGTTGGAACTGTGAGATTCACTACGTGCAACACTGGTATTTTGTGGAAAAGCACATGTAAGATTCTGCAACAGTCTCTGCTGATACTCCTGCATGCGTGCATCCCTTTCTATGGCAGGAATAATTTCTGCAAATTTACTTTTGTACCGGGGATCTAACAGTGTGGCAACCCAGTAGTCAGGATTATTTCTAATTCTCACAATTCGAGGGTCATGTTGCAGGTAGTGCAGCAAGAAGGCACTCATGTGTGTTGCGCATCCAGGAGCACCAAGTCCCTGTTGTGTTGGTGGCGAGGTAACAATCATGCTTCCTTCCTCTGTCCTCTCCCCCCAACCTCGCACAACAGAAATGTGATCAAGGTCTCCCTCATCTGATGAGTCTTCCATCAGTTCGTCCTCCACTTCTTCCTGGGCTCCTGCACCTTCCTCACTAGTTTGGCTGCTACCATGCGCCCACAACTCCTCAGCTGTGTGACTCACATTTCCCAGACATTTCAATGTAAAAACCGCCTGATGACGTTGAGCCCTACTGCCAGCATAGTAAGGAGGTGTGCAGGATCCCTTCTGCGCAGTTAGAAAGCTTGTGGCATGACCAGACAGGCTTTGGGTGCAGGTGGAAGACCGAGAGGAGGTTGAGGAGGCAGAAGCAGTGGAGGAACTTTGACATAAAGAGGATTGACGCACAACTCGTGGGGACGGCAAGACTTGGACAGCAGCCCCTTGTCCAGTGCCCAGTCAGCGACATGTAACGCCCCTGTCCATGCCTACTCGTCCAAGTGTCTGTGGTGAAATGCACCCTGTCACACACAGAGTTTCTCAAAGAAGCGGTGATGTTGTGTGCGACATGCTGGTGGAGCGCAGGCACACCTTTCTTTGAGAAGTAGTGCCGACTGGGCATCTGGTACTGGGGCACTGCGACGGACATAAGGTCTCGAAAATCCTCTGTGTCCACCAGGCGGAAAGGCAGCATTTCTGTAGACAAGAGCTTGCAGATGGTGAAATTCAACCTCTTAGCTTTCTCATGGCTAGGAAGAAATGGTCTTTTACTTGTCCACATCTGAGGGACCGAGGGCTGGCTATTGTGCTTAGACGGGGTTGATAAGGGTGTCGCCGGCAAACTGCCGGTCTGTGAGAAAGATGCAGGCGGACATGTTAGGTTGCCTTGATCCAAAGGCGTGCTATCGATGTCGGACAGCGCTCAACACCAGCTGGTGTTACCACCTCCAAAGAAAATGATGACCTGCCAATCACGCTGGCTGTTGCGGGTAAAGAGGTGGCAGGTCTGCGCCCCAAAACAGGTGTGACTGCTGTCCCCCCAGTCACAGAGGATGAAGAGGCCGCGGATGCACAAGATATGGCAGACGGTGGTTGGCCCGGCCGGCTAGGCCGCATTGTAGCACACTGAGCTTCCCACTGCAACTTATGCTTCATGTCCATGTGCCGGTTCATGCATGAAGTACTCAAACTATGTATTTTTTGGCCTCTACTTAGCTTTTGCTGACAAATGTTACAGATAACACGAGTTGGGTCATCTTTATCGATCTGAAAAAATGCCCAGGCTATGCAAGGCTTAGCACCCATGCGACCTGAAGAGCCACCACGACTTGTGGTGAGAGGCAGATTTGTGTTTGAGGATGCAGTTGTTGACGTGCTTCCAGTACTACGTCTCTGTCCAGGAAGGCGCAACCTGACCTCGTCGTCACTAGCATCTTACTCCACCTCCTCTGCTGACCTCATCTCTTGGCTGACTGTGGGTTGACAGTAAGTGGGATCTCCAAGCTCATCATCATCACCCTGTGCGTTATCACACCCGTCGTCCTCAGAGCCAACCTGTTCCTGCCCTGACAAAAAACTAAAGTTGTCGCTCCAATCAGGTATTTGAGTCTTATCATCGTCTTCCTCATTGTCTCCATCAACAGGAGTTACAGTTTGGGAATGAGGGTCTACATTATGGTCAGAACCTTCTGCGTCTGGTCCTGGATCCGACTCATAAAGATTCTGGGCATCAGTGCAGATCATTTCCTCGTCTGGATTCACAGAAGCGCTGGAGTCGACCTCTGATTCCCAGGCTATAGTATGAGTAAACAGCTCTGCAGACTCAACCATCTGTTCTACCTCATACTCAGACGGGCAGCTGGAGATTTGGGAGCTGTGAGGAAGCAAGTGCGATTGGGGTGACACCTTTGAGGACTGGAGTATTTGTGATGTTGAAGTTGATGTGGAGGAGAGCCCACTTAAAGGAGCACTTGATATCCGTTGAAGCACCTGCTGTTTTTGTGCCTCATCTGGAATTTGTAGCGATTGGTGTGGCCGTAAGAAAGGGATCTTATCACATTGTCCGCTAAAAGAAGTAGACATTTTAGTTTGGCTGGAAGATGGTCTTTCTTCTGCAGATGTTACTGTTGCTTTAACACCTACCCCACGGACACAACCTTTTTTCCCCTTCCCAACACGCCTATTCCCCTTTCCACCAGCAGCAGGCCTTTTTCCACTCATTTTGGTGGTTAACTAATTCACAACTCTGGAGTTGTTTGCACAAAAAAACAATGGATGGGAACCGAGCAGAGCTGAGTGGCCAAACTGTGGTATTAGGCCAAAACTATTGGCTGGGTTAGATGCAGAAAAAAATTATATTCAATTTGCAACCTGATGGAGGTCTGTATAGATGGATTAATAGAGAAAGTCCCACACACTGCTAGAAGGCCAAATATTTTTTCAGAGCTAGATGCAGATAAAAATTATTTTTAATTTGCAACCTGATGGAGGTCAGTATAGATGGACTAATAGAGAAAGTCCCACACACTGCTAGAAGGCCAAATATTTTTTCAGAGCTAGATGCAGATAAAAATTATATTCAATTTGCAACCTGATGGAGGTCAGTATAGATGGACTAATAGAACAAGTCCCACACACAGCTAGAAGCCCAAATATTTTTTCAGAGGTACTGTAGATCCAGATAAAAATTATTTTTAATTTGCAACCTGATGGAGGTCAGTATAGATGGACTAATACAACAAGTCACACACACAGCTAGAAGCCCAATATTTTTTCAGAGGTAGATGCAGAAAAAAATATATTCAGTTTGCAACCTGATGGAGGTCAGTATAGATGGAATAATAGAACAAGTCCCACACAGAGCTAGAAGCCCAAATATTTTTTCAGAGGTAGATGCAGATAAAAATTATTTTTAATTTGCAACCTGATGGAGGTCAGTATAGATGGACTAACAGAGAAAGTCCCACACACTGCTAGAAGGCCAAATATTTTTTCAGAGCTAGATGCAGATAAAAATTATATTCAATTTGCAACCTGATGGAGGTCAGTATAGATGGACTAATAGAGAAAGTCCCACACACTGCTAGAAGGCCAAATATTTTTTCAGAGCTAGATGCAGATAAAAATTATATTCAATTTGCAACCTGATGGAGGTCAGTATAGATGGACTAATAGAACAAGTCCCACACACAGCTAGAAGCCCAAATATTTTTTCAGAGGTACTGTAGATGCAGATAAAAATTATTTTTAATTTGCAACCTGATGGAGGTCAGTATAGATGGACTAATAGAGAAAGTCCCACACACTGCTAGAAGGCCAAATATTTTTTCAGAGCTAGATGCAGAAAAAAATTATATTCAGTTTGCAACCTGATGGAGGTCAGTATAGATGGACTAATAGAGAAAGTCCCACACACTGCTAGAAGGCCACATATTTTTTCAGAGCTAGATGCAGAAAAAAATATATTCAGTTTGCAACCTGATGGAGGTCTGTATAGATGGATTAATAGAACAAGTCCCACACACAGCTAGAAGCCCAATATTTTTTCAGAGGTAGATGCAGAAAAAAATATATTCAGTTTGCAACCTGATGGAGGTCAGTATAGATGGACTAATACAACAAGTCCCACACACAGCTAGAAGCCCAATATTTTTTCAGAGGTAGATGCAGAAAAAAATATATTCAGTTTGCAACCTGATGGAGGTCTGTATAGATGGATTAATAGAACAAGTCCCACACACAGCTAGAAGCCCAATATTTTTTCAGAGGTAGATGCAGAAAAAAATATATTCAGTTTGCAACCTGATGGAGGTCAGTATAGATGGACTAATACAACAAGTCCCACACACAGCTAGAAGCCCAATATTTTTTCAGAGGTAGATGCAGAAAAAAATATATTCAGTTTGCAACCTGATGGAGGTCTGTATAGATGGATTAATAGAACAAGTCCCACACACAGCTAGAAGCCCAATATTTTTTCAGAGGTAGATGCAGAAAAAAATATATTCAGTTTGCAACCTGATGGAGGTCAGTATAGATGGACTAATACAACAAGTCCCACACACAGCTAGAAGCCCAATATTTTTTCAGAGGTAGATGCAGAAAAAAATATATTCAGTTTGCAACCTGATGGAGGTCTGTATAGATGGATTAATAGAACAAGTCCCACACACAGCTAGAAGCCCAATATTTTTTCAGAGGTAGATGCAGAAAAAAATATATTCAGTTTGCAACCTGATGGAGGTCAGTATAGATGGACTAATACAACAAGTCCCACACACAGCTAGAAGCCCAATATTTTTTCAGAGCTAGATGCAGAAAAAAATTATATTCAATTTGCAACCTGATGGAGGTCAGTATAGATGGACTAATAGAATGATGCTATGCCCAAAAGATTTTACTTCACTAGGTGCAGTAAAAAATTGGTATTCTATACTCAGGTGGTATATCTTGCAACACAGATAGGCTACTCCACTGACTAACACACTCTGCAATAGGCCAAAAAGGATTAGCTTTGCTAGATTCAGCCAAATGCTGTGAAAAAAACTTGCACAGCACAGGCACAGACCTGCCTGGAAAAAACTGATAGGAACTGATGTAACCTAGTCCTGAAAAGGACTCCAATTACAATTAGTCTTTACTCCCACAATCTATCTATTTAAGAGCACAGACCTGCCTAATAAAAGTCGTAGGAAATGCTGTAACCTAGTCCTTAAAAGGACTGCAATCACAACTATTCCCTACTCCCAAGCTATCTGTAGATTTGTGCGAAAATTGGCTTGAAATTAACAAGGTATAGCGCACACAGCAACAGCGGTGCCGTCTAACACGCAGCTGCAGCAGTGAGAAAGTGGTGGCGACGGGGAAAATGGCTTGGTCTTATAGGGCAAGGACATGTGACATACACTGCCAATGACACATGCCCTTGCTTGTGTGAAAAAAAGCACTTCGCTCCGTGTGTGCGCTGCTGATAGGCTGACAGATTGCACCTCCCCACTGTAAATGCGGGAAAGAGAAAAAAAAAATGGAGATCTTCATTGTTCCTGCAGAGATCCATCCCCTGCCCCTCCCCCCACCCCGCTGTACACTCAAACTGCGTATTAACATTAATTTTCATCATTACTGAGAAAAAATCCAGTTATGATTTTGGTGCATGAACAGTTATCGAACATAACCTCGAACAGCCGAATTTTTCTCAAATTGTTCGTGTTCGCCGAACGGCTCGAACACCGCCCAAAACAGCTCGAATTTGAGATTGGCGAACAGTTCGAGTAGAACAACGCTCATCTCTACTCCCCAATAATGGGACTTATGTTTGTAATATGCTGTACTGCATGGCTCTTGTAAGGGGCATTGCAAGTTGCTCCGTCCTAATTTTTGGCAGCTTTTGCTGGGAAAGCATAAGCAAATACTATGGGACACCCACTCCCCAATAATGGGACTTATGTTTGTAATATGCTGTACTGCATGGCTTTTGTAAGGGGCATTGCAAGTTGCTCCGTCCTAATTTTTGGCAGCTTTTGCTTGGAAAGCATAAGCAAATACTATGGGACACCCACTCCCCAATAATGGGACTTATGTTTGTAATATGCTGTACTGCATGGCTCTTGTAAGGGGCATTGCAAGTTGCTCCGTCCTAATTTTTAACAGCTTTTGCTGGGAAAGCATAAGCAAATACTATGGGACACCCACTCCCCAATAATGGGACTTATGTTTGTAAAATGCTGTACTGCATGGCTCTTGGAAGGGGCATTGCAAGTTGCTCCATCCTAATTTTTGGCAGCTTTTGCTGGGAAAGCATAAGCAAATACTATGGGACACCCACTCCCCAATAATGGGACTTATGTTTGTAATATGCTGTACTGCATGGCTCTTGTAAGGGGCATTGCAAGTTGCTCCGTCCTAATTTTTGGCAGCTTTTGCTGGGAAAGCATAAGCAAATACTATGGGACACCCACTCCCCAATAATGGGACTTATGTTTGTAATATGCTATACTGTATGGCTCTTGTAAGGGGCATTGCAAGTTGCTCCGTCCTAATTTTTGGCAGCTTTTGCTGGGAAAGCATAAGCAAATACTATGGGACACCCACTCCCCAATAATGGGACTTATGTTTGTAATATGCTGTACTGCATGGCTCTTGTAAGGGGCATTGCAAGTTGCTCCGTCCTAATTTTTGGCAGCTTATGCTGGGAAAGCATAAGCAAATACTATGGGACACCCACTCCCCAATAATGGGACTTATGTTTGTAATATGCTGTACTGCATGGCTCTTGTACGGGGCATTGCAAGTTACTCCGTCCTAATTTTTGGCAGCTTTTGCTGGGAAAGCATAAGCAAATACTATGGGACACCCACTCCCCAATAATGGGACTTATGTTTGTAATATGCTGTACTGCATGGCTCTTGTAAGGGGCATTGCAAGTTGCTCCGTCCTAATTTTTGGCAGCTTTTGCTGGGAAAGCATAAGCAAATACTATGGGACACCCACTCCCCAATAATGGGACTTATGTTTGGAATATGCTGTACTGCATGGCTCTTGTAAGAGGCATTGCAAGTTGCTCCGTCCTAATTTTTGGCAGCTTTTGCTTGGAAAGCATAAGCAAATACTATGGGACACCCACTCCCCAATAATGGGACTTATGTTTGTGATATGCTGTACTGCATGGCTCTTGTAAGGGGCATTGCAAGTTGCTCCGTCCTAATTTTTGACAGCTTTTGCTTGGAAAGCATAAGCAAATACTATGGGACACCCTCTCCCCAATAATGGGACTCATGTTTCTAATATGCTGTACTGCATGGCTCTTGTAAGGGGCATTGCAAGTTGCTCCGTCCTAATTTTTGGCAGCTTTTGCTGGGAAAGCATAAGCAAATACTATGGGACACCCACTCCCCAATAATGGGACTTATGTTTGTAATATGCTGTACTGCATGGCTCTTGTAAGGGGCATTGCAAGTTGCTCCGTCCTAATTTTTGGCAGCTTTTGCTGGGAAAGCATAAGCAAATACCATGGGACACCCACTCCCCAATAATGGGACTTATGTTTGTAATATGCTGTACTGCATGGCTCTTGTAAGGGGCATTGCAAGTTGCTCCGTCCTAATTTTTGGCAGCTTTTGCTGGGAAAGCATAAGTAAATACTATGGGACACCCACTCCCCAATAATGGGACTTATGTTTGTAATATGCTGTACTGCATGGCTCTTGTAAGGGGCATTGCAAGTTGCTCCATCCTAATTTTTGGCAGCTTTTGCTTGGAAAGCATAAGCAAATACCATGGGACACCCACTCCCCAATAATGGGACTTATGTTTGTAATATGCTGTACTGCATGTGACGCGCCCCCTGGGCCGTGTGTACACGTGTGTGGGATACCCGGTGCCGGGTCTCTGGGGTATGTAGTCTCCGTGGCGGTGACCCGGTCCCGTATCTCAGGCTGGTCAAACCAGTGGCAGTCTTTCTTAGGTTTTGAGGTTAATTGTCCGACTGCGCCACCCGTGGATTGCGGTCAGGGAGTACCACCGCTGCGAGGCAGACCGCTGAGGCTGGTGTTGTGTGCGCAGCATAGAATGGGATAACTCCCCTCGGGAGGAGTATAGCCTCAGGGCAGTGAGTGTGGATGATGGGGGTGATGGTGCACGAGCGCAGCAGGAATGACTCAGAGTCTTTGCAGTGCAGTTCAGGGACTTTACTGATGATTATAAGGTAGACCCTCCCGGGAGTACTGGCTAGCATAAGAGGCCTGGTCAGTCTGTGAGCAAGCAGGAGTTCCCCTGGCCAGGTGGAGTTGTAGGCCTCCCCGTCTGTCTGCACTCTTCCTGGCTACCTTGCTGTAAGCGGGTAGAAGTAGCCCACGTCCCTGAGTGTACCGTGTAGTGCTCACCCGTATTGCTGGTGACTTGGGGTCTTCTGTTAGCCTCCACTCCACGACGGCGGTGCTGGTCCCTTGCTTGTGACTGAGCCTCCGGGCTTCTATGGCCAGAGGACCTGAAATCCCCTGCCGGCTGGTTTCTGCTGCTGGATATATAAGTCCTCACAGCTTCGGACTCCTGCGTCCGGTTCCTATTGTCTTCTGCCAGGGCGAGCTCTGCTCAGCTTCCAACCCCTGGTCTTTAGCTTCTAGCTCCTACAGAGCTCCTTGCTGTTACTTTCCCTTGCTCTCACTCTGACTCTGACTGTTCTCTGACTCACTCAACCCCGCCCCAGATCCAGTTTATAAGGGCAGAATTCTCCCCTCCCAGGATTTGGGCAGGAGGATGTTGCATGTTTAAGGGATCCTGACCAGGAAACCTCCCACTTGCTCTCCGACGTAATATCTCTATTACTGTGGTGACCAGACCCCTGGGGTGCCACACATGGCTCTTGTAAGGGGCATTGCAGTTCCTCATAATTTTTGGAAAGCCTTCCATTGACTGCTTAGGCCAACAGTGCACGGGAGACCCAGTTGCTATAAACGGAAAAAAAGGTTTAGTTAACGCCCTCTGACCTCCATGTTATTTCCAAGGGGCATTGGATTGGCTCGAAATTTTTGGTAGGCATTGCACTCACTGTATGCCCTATAACTGTGTAGCCGAACCGCTCCTTTTGTTACAGAAACATATCCTACAAGACATATCTGGTTGACTGGCCTGATAGTGATGTGAATGGTCCCTGTTCCTCCTGCTCTTTCTCCTTTGCCACTACCTCATCCATCATTTATCACCTGAAGATTTGTTTTAACGGGAGTCATAGAACTTGGATAGTAGCAGGAAAACATCCAGCAATCCTTGGAGGAGGTAGGATATGCGCCAAAACGCTGACCACCTCAGGCCTAGCCGCTACTACATACATGCGCTTGCATTACAACAAAACAAAGCAGATGCTAACTTCTATCATCCTCATCATGCTCCTCACCTTGGAACTCTCAACTCCCCTGATGGAGAAGCCAGGGCCCACCGGAGGAGTCTGATAGTCCGGTGGGCTCGGCCAATGCTGCCCTAAAGCAGGCCAGGCTAAGAAAAGTGTGGGAAAGGTTACCGGGACAAATAGGGGTGGCTGGGGACCGAGTATGGACACCCGGCCACCCCCTGGAGGCTGGGGAGCAAGCGGGGACACCCGGCCACCAGGCTGCTGGGGACTGAGTATGGATACCAGGCCGCCGAGACAGCTATGGCGTGGTGGCCAGATTCCGCCTCCACATGCCTAAAAGGCCCAATTTAAAGTGCAAGCAAGCAAGCAGTATGGTATTGCAGCCTGGTGGTGGGTGGGTGGCAGGCTGCATACTTGCGCTTGCATTGCAAGGAATGGGAGAGGTACAATTGAACACTGCCCTGGGACAAGGACTTGAATGGGGATAGTTGCAAGTCTGCAACGACAGGTGCAAGGTGGGAGGCATCTTCACATGTATCATGAACAAGGGTTTGGCATGCACACACTACAGCGGAATAGGCTCTCCTTCCCACTAAATGCACTGGGGAGGGCACAGGTAATGTTTTGGTATACGCACTTAATCTTATGTATAAGGCACACCAGGACAAATATGGGCGGCTGGGGACTGAGTATGGATACCTCGCTGCCGAAGCAGCCATGAGGTAGTGGCCTGCTTCGGCCTCCTCCAAACTAAAAGGCCCCATTTCAAGTGCAAGCTAGCAGTATGGAATTGCAGTCTGGGGGTGGGTGGGTGGCAGGCTGCACACTTACACTTGGATTAAAAGAAAACATAGCAGATGCTAACTTCTGTCATCATCATCATGCTCCTCACCTTGGCACTCTCAACTCCACCGATGGAGAAGTCAGGGCCCACCGGAGGAGTCTGGTTCTCTGGTGGGCTCGTCCAATGCTGCCTAAAGCAGGCCGGGCTAAGAAAAGTGTGTGGGGGGATGTTCCAAGGAGAAATAGGGGCAGCTGGGGACTGTTTATGGACACCCGGCTGCCCCTAGGCGGCTGGGGACCGTGTGTGGACACCCGGCCGCAGGGCGGCTGGGGACCGAGTATGGACACCCGGCCACCGGGCGGCTGGGGACTGAGTATGGATTCCAGGCCGCCAACACAGCCATGACGTGGTGGCCAGATTCCGCCTCCACATGCCTAAAAGGCCCAATTTCAAGTTCAAGCAAGCAAGCAGTATGGTATTGCAGCCTGGGGGTGGGTGGGTGGCAGGCTGCATACTTGAGCTTGTATTGCAAGGAATGGGGGAGGTACAATTGAACACTGCCCTGGGTCTAGAACTTGCATGGGGATAGTTGCAAGTCTGCATCTTCTGATGCGGTAAGGATCACTTATGATGGGCACACTTTTAGACAGTGACATGGGAGTCAGAGATGCTTCCAGGGGTCTTCCCCATGCTGTTCCCTTGTCTTTTCAGCACTTTATGCATGTGTCACACAGCACATGGCCAGATAAGGTTGTAAAATGTTAAAATGACATTTCACGGTGAATGCATTTGTCATAGTTGAAAGCAATACAAAAGTGCAAAAACGCATAAAAAATGCTACTTGTGAACATAGCCGAAGGTGTGGAGGAGTATTTTTGTTTTTGGTCATTTATTTTAACTTATACACAAGTCTTTACCCTGGAAAGGATGTTCCTTAACATATTTCACAGGAAAAAGTTTCACTTTTGTTTTTGAACGTTTTATTGTGAGCCTGTAAAGGTGGCTTAATACCTCTGACCACGTTGTTGACAGCAGTGACCTGGGGGTCAGAAATGCTTCCTGGGGCGATCCCCATGCTGTCCCCATGTCATTTGAGCACTGTCACTATTGTTTTGGGCACTTTTTAGGCTTTTAAAAGACTGCCGGGGGTGCCACCTCAAAAATGCTCGAGTCTCCCATAGACTAACATTGGGCTCGTTGCTCGGGTCGAGCACCCGAGTATCACGGCGAGCTCGGCCCGAGCTTCGAGCACCCGAGCATTTTAGTGCTCGCTCAACACTAATTAATATATATTTAAAATTTTCCTGTAATGCTAAAAAAAGTTTCAAATGGCCTCCACCTATGAGGGCCGTTGTGATAAAGGATTTGTCCAGTCTAGAATGATATGTCTGCAGTTATTCTGTGTGACTGCATACTTTTCAGTCCTCCAGCACACGTACTGTGTGATGGGAGGATTCAAAGCACGTGCGTGCCCTGGGAGGATTCACAAGTCTGCAGTCACACAAAGTGACAGCAAACTTATCATTCTAGACTGAAGAACCCCTTTAAGGATTGGCTATCTTGCAGAGAGGCTGTTTAAGTGGCTTGACCATTTACTACAGCCTCTTGTCAAGATGGTCCCAGTAGTCTAGGGAGATGTGTTGGGTCATGGATGGCATTTATTGGGAAGGAGATCACAATTTCATAGAATACTTGTATACTCCGTTAGATGGCCATGTCTGAGATTAAGTTCCATCTATAGAATAACAATACAGGATCTTAAGGGCTATATGATTAATGCAACAATCTTACTTATGTCGCATCATTTTTCAGATTTGATGCGTTATATCATTTGCAGGTGCGAGGAATGTCCATGGGGGCTAAGTAATCCCCCTCACTTAAAAATTTAGTGATGCCCTGGTGGTTGAACCAATATATTTTTTAGATACCAATCCTTTCGTGAGTCACAACTACTGGTATGTCAGATACATTGATGAAATTCCTCTCGTCTGGAGGGACAATGTGTCTGCCATACCGTAGTTTATTGACTACATCACCATGACTTTTAGGTCATTTACATATGAAGTGAACACCATGTGTAAAGAAATAGGACCTCATAAAAACTTGAAAACAAAAGAGAAAAAAAATAGACCCTTAAAATTTAACTTTTATTAATAATTTTTAAAAGTATATCGGACTTATAATTCTAAAATGCATAACAGACAGAGATACTGTAGGGCATATAGGTAATGTGGTCAGAACTAATCTCGATTTTGCCAGGCAGTGGTACAGATGGACCTGTCAAGTCCCTAATCGGCTCGTTTTCCTCTCCCTATTACACTTAAATGTTAGTAGCAGTGACTCGCCGGCGCCTGCGCAGAAGAACGATGAAGCCACTGCCCATAAAAGGGAGGAATAGGTAGGTATAATTGCGCGATTGCAGTACGCAGGTGAGGGATGTGCATTTCTGCACATCCCTCATCACAGGCCAGTGTGACACTGATGAAAGAGGGGTGCTATTCAAATGAAAACAGGAGGCGGAGATTTCTTCCAGGCACCTCACGCCCCGGAGCCTGGAAGAAATCATTAACATAACAGAATAAAAGACGATTTCTGCACATCAAGACCGCAGATATGGGCATACAGGTAAGACTAGTTTTACCATTCTACCACTTGTATGCCCTTATTAATAGGTAAAAACTAGTGATGAACGAGTAGGTATCATTAACTCTTTCGGCGAGCACGCTCGGGTGCTCGCCGAGTATTTTGGCGTGCTCAGCATTTCTTTTAATGTCGCCGCACGTGCAAGTGTCACGGCTGTTAGACAGCTGTGACACATGCAAAGATTGATTGTTTGACAGGCAATCTCTGCATGTGTCACAGCTGTCTATCAGCCGTGACACTTGCAGGAGTGGCGACATTAAAAGAGATACCAAGCACAATATTCTGAATATATTCTTTACCTTCCCTTCTTTCTGTGAAGCCGAATTGTTCAAGGTTGATTAAGTTAGGAAGGAATTTTTGGGATTCTTTTTGCTTTAGCATATAGTTTGATGTCATTATTGATTAACGATATTGGTTTACAACTGCCACAGATGGTTTTATCTTTTCCTTCTTTTGGAATATGAGGTGCAGGGGAGGGGGGGGGGACTATGATAAATAAGCACATAGGCGGGGATTTCGGGGATTACTGATCAGATAGACGTGGATTTCTTTGTGTCCTCGGGACGCCAAGCCTGTGCAAAACCGAGTTGATAAAAACACATTTCTCTGCAATCAGACCTCTACTATGGGACATACTGGTGTGTATAGATTTACTATAACTTTCTATAACCTGTATGCCCATAGTAAAGGTCTGATATCTCCCAGGGGGTGACAGATTCCCTTTAAAGACCCATGTGGAGAAAAGTACAATATAAATCACATATGTATAGGTATTCCTCAAGGAAAATGGTGTAAGGTCTCTACCTAGTGGCCAAACACATATATACATATCAGTACAAGTAGAAAAAGCAATTCATCTTTATCCAGTGTGAAATCACACCAAAAATAGGGGTAGTTATATTTTATAGTAAGAGCCAGTTTTTAATAAACAGATTCCACAGATAAATATAATAGTGGATACAGAAACAGTAAAATATATCCATAAAAAATATAGATCTGATAGAAGCCTCTCCATCACTAACCCCTGGGCTTGATGCCAGCTGAAATTGCAAAGCTGACATCAACCCCAAAAACTATTACTCCAATTG
Organism: Phyllobates terribilis; assembly: GCF_046119375.1. Taxonomy (NCBI): domain Eukaryota; kingdom Metazoa; phylum Chordata; class Amphibia; order Anura; family Dendrobatidae; genus Phyllobates; species Phyllobates terribilis. The sequence goes on from NW_027362763.1 coordinate 349,653,450, forward strand.
TGACCGCACCAGGACAATCGGGAAGAGCCGAGTCTAAGCAGCAGATTTTCTGACTTAACAAAACATAGGTCATGGCAACACATAGTTACATAGGTTACATAGTTACATAGTTTATAAGGCCGAAAAAAGACAAGCGTCCATCCAGTTCAGCCTATTTCTTGTGCACTGCAGCTATTCCGCAGCGTTGATCCAGGGGAAGGCAAAAAGGCAAAAAAAAAAACATGCGGTATAGGCCAATTTACATCATTGAGGAAAAATTCACTTCCCGACTCCAATCTGGCAGTCAGATTAAATCCCTGGATTAATTAACTATCACTAAGCATAACATGTAATTTTATTGTTCTCAAGAAAGGCGTCCAGGCCTCTCTTGAACTCATTAAGTGAGTTGGACATCACCACTTCCTCTCCCAGAGAGTTCCAGAGTCTCACGGCTCTGACCGTAAAAAATCCCCTTCTATGCTGGTGCAGGAACCTCCTTTCCTCCAGACGCATAGTGTGCCCCCTCGTCTTTGTCACCATCCTTGGTATAAACAGGTCATGGGAGAGATCTCTGTACTGCCCCCTGATGTATTTATACATGTTTATGAGGTCTCCCCTAAGCCTTCACTTTTCCAACGTAAATAGGCCTAATTTTGACAACCTCTCTGGGTATTCTAGTCCCCCCATTCCCTTTATTACCTTAGTCGCCCTCCTTTGTACCCTCTCTAGCTCCAATATGTCTTTCCTGAGCACCGGAGCCCAGAACTGTGCACAATATTCTAAGTGCGGCCTTACCAGCGCTTTATACAGAGGAAGAACAATGTTCTCATCATATGCCCCTATTCCTCTTCTGATGCATGCCATGACTCTATTTGCCTTCGCAGCTGCTGCCTGACACTGGGCACTCCAATTTAATTTGCTGTTAACCAAGACGCCCAGGTCTTTCTCCATGTCAGATTTCCCCAACGGTTTCCCATTTAATATGTATGGGTGACTGCTGTTTTTCTTTCCCATGTGCATGACCTTACATTTATCGGCATTGAACCCCATTTGCCATTTTTTGGCCCAACTCCCCAATTTATCTAAATCCTCCTGTAGCTGTGCCCTATCCTCATCTGTATTAACTACTTTACAAAGTTTAGTATCATCTGCAAATATTGCTATTTTACTATGCAACCCTTCCACTAGATCATTAATAAATATATTAAATAATATAGGGCCCAAGACAGACCCTTGAGGCACCCCGCTAGTAACCCTGACACACCCTGAGCTTACTCCATTGATAACCACCCTCTGCTTTCTATCACTCACCCAGCTATTTACCCACTTGCACACATTATCCACCAGACCAAGCATTCTCATTTTATATACCATCCTTTTGTGTGGCACGGTATCAAATGCTTTGGAGAAGTCAAGGTATACAACATCCACTGACTCTGCCCGGTCCAGCTGTGAGCTCACCTCCTCGTAGAAGGCGATCAGGTTTGTTTGGCAGGAGCGATCCCTCATGAATCCATGTTGATATGGAGTTAGACAGTTATTATCATTAAGATATTCTTAATAGCATCTCTAAGAAATCCTTCAAACAATTTACCCACAACAGACGTTAAGCTTACTGGTCTATAGTTCCCAGGGTCACTTTTAGACACCCTTTTGAATATTGGTACCACATTTGCTTGGCGCCAGTCTAGTGGGACAGTCCCTGTCCATAAAGAGTGCTTGAATATAAGATACAGCGGTCTGTCTATCACATTACTTAATTCTTTTAGTACCCGGGGGTGTATGCCATCTGGGCCTGGTGACTTGTCTATTTTGATATTATTTAGGCATTTCTGAACTTCCTCCTGGGTTAGGTGGGTGATATTTAGCGGAGGGTTTACTTTATCACTCTGCATTTCCTCCGATAAATTGTTTTCTTTTGTGAAAACAGTGGAGAAGAAGCTATTGAGTACGTTTGCTTTACCCTCATCGCCCTCTATGATTTTACCCAGGTTATTTTTCAATGGGCCAACTCCATCAGTTTTTATCCTTTTACTGTTTATATAGTTAAAGAACAGTTTGGGATTCGTTTTACTTTCCTTGGCACTTAGTCTCTCTGTCTCCTCTTTTGCTATTCTTATTTGTTTCTTACAGATTTTGTTTTTTTCCCTATAAGATATTAGAGCTTCCTCGCTGCCTTCTTGTTTAAGTTTACTGAAAGCCCTTTTTTTGTTTTTCAATGCCCTCTTGACTTCCTTATTTAGCCACTTTGGCTTCCTCCTATTCCTAGCCCTTTTATTCCCATAAGGTATGTACCTTCTACAGTGACTATGTAGGACTGTTTTGAAAATTTCCCATTTTCTATCCGTGCTCCTATTACTGAAGATACTATCCCAGTCTATAAGGTGAAGGGCATCTCTTAGCTGATCAAACTTTGCCCTCCTGAAGTTCAGTGTTTTTGTGACTCCCTTGCTGGGCACCCTACTGAAGCACATGTGGAATTGTATAATGTTGTGGTCACTATTTCCCAGGTGCCCCCCGACCTGCACCTCAGTTATTCTGTCTGGCCTGTTAGTTAATATTAAGTCTAAAAGGGCCGTCCCTCTAGTTGGTTCTTGCACAATTTGTGACAAATAATTGTCTTTGATAATTGACAGAAACCTGTTTCCTTTCTGAGATCTACAGCTTTCGGTTTCCCAGTCTATATCGGGGTAGTTGAAGTCCCCCATAATAATCACCTCGTTATTTTTTGCTACTTTGTCTATTTGTCTCATTAATAGAGTTTCCGTGGCTTCTGCTATATTTGGTGGTTTATAACAGACTCCTATGATAATTTCATTATTGTTTTTTTGCCCCATGTATCTCCACCCATAAGGACTCGACCTCCTCATTTCCCTCCCATACATCCTCCCGTATTGTAGGCTTTAGACACGTCTTTACATATAGACAGACTCCACCCCCTTTCCGACTTATTCGATCCCTTCTAAACAGACTGTAACCCTGTAAGTTAACTGCCCAGTCATAGCTTTCATCTAACCATGTCTCGGTTATTCCCACTATGTCATAGTTACCTGTAGATATTTCTGCTTCCAGTTCATCCATCTTGTTTGTCAGGCTTCTGGCATTTGCTAGCACGCTGTTTACACGATTTTGTTTTGTTCCAATCTTCTCCCTGTGGATTGTATTAGAAATTTTCTTACCTCCCTTCCAAGTATCTTGTCTTGGACCTTCTTTGTCGCACTTCATATCCCACAGCATGGGAAAAGGAGGTTGCAGAGTGATGCTGCCGATCTAGCTCTGCCCCTACAGAATGTCCTGCTGGCCAGCCTCACACACCAAAGCAAGACCTTGTGCCCTAGATGAGAGAAATAGAAGGGAAAGGTGAAGGCAAGAGGCTGACTTTGGGCTGCACAGTCCAGGCTACGTGCGGCCTACTGCTGTGTATAGATGTCTACGTGCGGCCTCCTGCTGTGTATAGATGTCTACGTGCTGCCTCCTGCTGTGTATAGATGGCTACTTGCGGCCTCCAACTGTGTATAGATGGCTACTTGCGGCCTCCTGCTGTGTATAGATGGCTACGTGTGCTCAATATTGAGTCATACAATTAATGTAAGGCTATGTGCCCACGATGCAGAAATGTTCTGGATTTTTTTTGAGCGTTTCTGCATCTCCCTGGCAGAAAAAACGCATGTGGATTGTACATGTGGATTGTACATGTGGATAGTACATGTGGATTGTACATGCGGATTGTACATGCGTTTTTCCTGCCACGGACTTGCGGATGTGAAGCGTTCTTCACATGCATTTCCGCATGCGGGTTGACGAGCGCTTTCCGAGCGATTTTAGCATCACTTGGAAAGTGCTTGTCAACTTGGTCACACTATATAAATCCATGCAACCGGCATGGATTTATATAGTGTGACCGTAAAAGAATGGTAAAAAGTAAATATATACTTACCTTCTGATAGCCTGCCGACGTCGGCAGTCGCGTGACCCGTCACATGACTAAATGACGTCACGGCAGGTCCTTTTCAGACCATCGCGAGCTGCCGGCAAGCCAGGACGGATTTGATAAAGACACCGGGGGCCATCAGAAGGTAAGTATAATATTTATTTTTTATTTTATTCTTTTTTTACAGGTTCTATGGTACCCGGGTCTGGAGGAGAGTCTCCTCTTCTCCAAACCCGGGTACCATCCGCACATTGAAAAGCTTGGATTCTGCATGTACAGATGCAGTGATGCGGATTCCACGTGTTCCAATGCAAGTCAATGGCGGCGAAAGCACCGTGCTTCCGTAAAATAATTGGTAGTGCTGCGGATTTTTCCACAATGATAATCCGCAGCGGAGATTTCCGCAGCATGTGCACAGCACATGCGGATTATCATTGGGGAACATGGCAGACCTTCTACCAAACGTTTTAAGCGTTTCTGCAGCGGAATTGCCGCTGCGGAAACGCTTAAAAAACACATAGTGGGCACACAGCCTAAAAAAAATTATTATAATTAATATTGTGCCAAATTAATTTCACGTGAACTATCGCATGATCTATCACAGGGGATCATGTGACATGTCACGTAATACATCAGGTGTGTGTGTGTGTGTGGGGGGACCGTGCCTTCTAAACTGCCCGGGGCCCTTGTTACTCTTTCTCCACCCCTGGGTACAGACATGTCAATCACCTGCTGCTTTGCTGGAAAGAGCCGGCCAGGGGCAGAGCTGGACTTGTGTCATCTCCATTTATCGTCCAAAGACCTTCAAAGTATATTTTCTCTGAAATCCCAGAACATTTCAGAGAATAATATACCTAGCTGCATTCGAGCAGCCAAACTCTGATTCATGCTTCCCGCGGTTTCGGCAGAATTAATTTCCTGACAGGTTCCCTTTAAGTTAAACTAATCTCTCTGTATTGTGCACCTATGTGTCCACTATGTACATCTGTCAGTATAGGGTGGGGGTCACACCACATTGGGAACAGAATAATGGCATTCTGTTACGTGACAGACCCCACTGGCTTACAATGGGATCCGTCATGGTTCTGTTAGGCCGTCCATCATTTAAGTAGAAAAATATTGCAGCAGTAAAACTGATGAATTCTGCAATAGAACTTCCTAATAAAAGCATTTTACCTAACGGAGGCTCCAACGTAGATATGAAGATATGAGCCCAGGAGTATATCGGCTCTTCATTTCCACTATATCCCCCCATTCTTTTCTGGACATACTAGCATATACAATATTTTTCACAGACTCACTGCTTGGTTCTCCAGGCATTATATGTCATCATCCTGAAAGACTATATGATTTTATTTTATATTTTTATAAATAACCCATTGTATTAGACTGAAAAGAAGCAGTTTTTTATGCTGTTTTAAGAGTCAAAGATAGATGTAGATCCAGGCGGAAGGTGAAGTATAAGTCCTTGCCTTTTATTTTTCTTTTCTTTGAATATGCTTTTGACTTTGGCTCAAGAACTGCATCAAAAAATGCACATGTGAATGCAACCTAAAAAGGAATGGTTTGGGGGAGCATGGCCTAAAAAAAAGGGTAGAATGTATGTTAGTAAAACATTTGAGCTGTCTGTGATTTCTGATTCAATTGTCAAGAAAAAAATTGGAGCCGAGGTTGACAACCCTGCACTGCTAGACATTACACGGCTGCAGGTTGGGGGGCCGCCTGCTTTGAAAGAACAGAAACTGCACTGGTAATGCCGGTCCGGCAATATCAGTCTATATTGAAGTCTGTAGAAATTAAAGAGGAGAGACTGGTGAGCTATCTACACTCGTCTTTTGTATATAGACAATGTGTAGATTATGTATGTATAGTGAGGATTGTGTGTAATTCATCTCATATGTATAATGTAGACTGAGTATATATACCGTATGTGTGTCACAGAAGCAGTAGCTTTGGCTCTTTTGAGGTCTGGAGAAGAGGAGCACCATTCCAGATAGCTCCTTTTTCATGGCTTCTGTGAACCTGTGGAGGCTTTCCCCTCTTTATAGATAACAGACATTTTTCCTGGAGTCCCCCTTTAGCCTCCATCACCGGTTACATATAGTTTCCACAAGACTGCTGTGTGATGGTGCAATATCTTAGCATTTGAGGCCCCGCTTTTAATTTTTCCCAGGGCCCCACTTTGCCTAAAACCGGCCCTGGACCTCCCCTAAGGCTACGTTCACATGGCAGTATTTTACTGAATATTTCACATCAGTATTTAAAGGCCAAAACCAGGAGAGGAACAATCAGAGAAAAGAATAATAGAAACACGTCATCACTTCTGCATTTTTTACCCATTCCTAGTTCTGGCTTACAAATACTAATGTAAAATACTCACAAAAATACTGCCATGTGAACGAGAGCTTACTCTCACCCTCATCAGCAGTTGGTGTTTGGACTTTGTCACTGGCAATAGGAAACTGCAGATTGAGGATAGAGGAGGGAAGGGTTTGTGAACGAGAGCTTACTCTCAGGCTAAGTGCCAAAGATGCAGAAATGCTCCGGATTTCCCTGGCAGAAAAAACACATGCGTTTTTCCTGCCAGGGACAAGCGGAAGTGAAGCGTTTTTGCATGTATTTCTGCATTCGGGTTGTCAAGAGCTTTCCAAGCGATTTTGGCATCACTTGGAAAGTGCTTGACAACCGGCATGGATTTATATAGTGTGACCAAGTTAATAGTTAAAAAAAAGATTAGAAATGGTAAAAAATAATTATAAAAAAACATTATACTTACCTTCTGATGGCCCCCGGTCTTTTCTCTACTGCGTCCGGTCTCTTGTACGGCTCGCGGTGGTGTGAAATGACCTTCCATGACGTCATTTAGTCATGTGACAGGACACGCGATTGCCGACATCAGTGGTCGCGTGACCCGTTAAATGACGTCATGGCAGGTCCTTTTAGACCATTGCGAGCCGTACAAGAGACCGGACACAACGGAGAAAAGACCGGGGGCCATCAGAAGGTAAGTATAATGTATTTTTTTATTTTAATTCTTTTTTTTTACAGGTAGCATTGGTACCCATGTTTGGAAGAGAGACTCCTCTTCTCCAGACCCGGGACCATCCGCACATTGAATCGCTTAATATCCGCATGTGCACATGTAGTCATGCGGATATTAGGCGATTCAGTGCAAGTCAATGGCAGCGAAAGCGCCCCGATTACGCAAAATAATTGGTAATGCTGCGTATATTTCCGCAATGATAATCCGCAGCGGAAATTTCCGCAGCATGTGCATAGCACTTGCGGATTATCATTGGGGAACATTGCAGACCTTCTACCAAGTGTTTTTTAAGCGTTTCTGCAGGGGAGTTGCTTAGAAACGCATAGTGGGCACTCAGCCTTACTCTCATCAGCAGTTGGTGTTTGGACTTTGTCACTGGCAATAGGAAGCTGCAGATTGAGGATAGAGGAGGGAAGGGTTTGAGTGGAGTTATTAATGGATGTGATTGGTGCTAGTTTACTGGCCCAGTGCAAAGCATGATGGAACTTGTAGTAATACAACACAGGAAGCCTGGGGAGAGGAAGCAATGGATGTCAGCATCAGCGCTGCAGCCAGCAAAGAGGAAGCGCTGCTAAATGCATGATAAATGGTAATTACTGCTAAAATAAGATCAAAGATGTAGTTGGAGGCACGAAACAACAAGATTTATTGAAAAATAAGAAAATCAGTAAACTCTTAATAATCAGAAAATACATAGCTGTCTGAATTGTCTTTAAAATGCTTTGGGTGATAATTTCAACGGAGATAATCAGATTACTTGAGATACTTGGCGTGGGCTACATCAAAGAGCAGAGGCCACTGGAGTATAGAGCAGGGCCCGGTGCTGGAGCTGCAACAGGTGTGTATCAGCACCCTGATCTTCATGTCCTTCCAGTAGTTTAAAAATGGAATTTTGGTGAATTATCTGAAGCAGTTACTGCGAAATAGAGGACATCTAGGGTTGGACTGAAGCCAAGTCGAGATGCAAGACTGATGGTAGCTGTGGTTGCAGGGGAGCACCCTGACCTGCTCCCCAGTCTCGTACTCTGTCATACATATAACACATGACCCAGCGTCCTCCTGAGCTGTTATATTCCTAGTTGGGAAAGTGTCAATTTGCAAAGCTCTCCTTCTGGACTGAGAATGCCATGGTTCCTGAAAAGCTGAATTTTGTGCAGGTGGTGTTTGTGGCTGCACCTGTGGCATTGGTCGTCTCATTACACCCATTCTCTGCAGCTGAATGAGCATGTTGAATGTATTGTTCACATTAGGTACCTCACTAAATCTGACGCGAGGTGGAATTAGATTTAGCGGTTGAAATTCAATGTTGGTGCCTGCAGATCCACTGGTTGTTCTGCCTGGAGCTGGACCCTCCCTGGGTCTGCTGTTAGGTGAGATGAGATTTGGTGGACCGAATACAAATTCTATTGTGGTAGTTGCAGATTCACTTGCTTGCCTGCCGTCATTTCTGCAGTTTGCTCCTATTGTTCTGCCTGGAGCTAGAACTTCCCTGGGTGTGCGACTCTGCAGGATGGTATTTGGCAGTTGGAATTCAAATGCCGTGGTCATGGCTGAAGAGCCACTTGCTTGACCATCATCCCAGCTGCTGTCTGCTGTGGTTCTTGAAGGTTCTACAGGGACACGGCTTAGTGGAGACCTACTTCTTGCAGTACTTATTTCTTGTCCCCTATGATGTCTCCTAGTTCTGGCACATCTTCCTCTTGTCTCAGTGCCAGAGTTAGTGAAACTCTCGTGGCCATGATTAGCAGAATATCTTCCCTGATGAGTTTGAGAAGACCTCTGTCTATGGACAATTGTTGCCTGACCTATAATGACATTATAATTTAATTAACAAAATACCTTTTTAGACACTTGGTTGGGCCATAGTGTTATTATGTGGTTTACAGATATGGGCACTCTAACGAAAATTGTGTCAAATATGGGCTGAGTAAGCCTGCTCAGTGTATCCCTTTCCTGAAGACATCACAAGGATGGGGTGGAACTGGACAGATGGTAAATTTGCCCCCAGGGAATAAGGATAGAAGGTGGAGAATGCACTGAAACATTACTCAGCAAACCACATGGATAACTCCACCCAGGAAGGCTAAGATATGAGGGGAATATTGATTTTCTACTCTAAATATTTCACTTACCTTTATTTTCAGGTCGGCTCAACCATGCCTCATTGTCCTCAATCAGCTGTCTTAGCTCTCGGGAACTCATGGCCTAGTTTCCGGAGGCTGGGATAATGAAGTCCTTGAGAACTAAATTCTCAAGTGGCACCGATATTATTGTGCAAAGAGTAAAAGAAAAAACACTAGATATGTCAAAGAATCTAGAGTGCTTTTCCAAAACCAAAGTGATGTCTTAGCGAAAGCATAAACTCACAAAATGGCACTGAAGTCACTGTGCTCAGTGATTGTATATCCTTAGGACATTCTAGAATGCCATTATGACATCACTTGTAAGTGTGACCTCACCGTCTCATAATAAGTGACTCTCAACCCTGATCATAGCTTTGTGACATCATGACAGTCAGGCTTCAGTGCTGTTTGCTAACAATTGCTGAATTGCAGGGCTGAGAACTGTCCCTAACTGCACCATATTGTAATACATGCACTTATATATAAAATATGTATAGCAAATGAAATATTTCAATATTAATTGGCTCCAAGTTTGTACAAAGCAGATATTTCACCTATTGGTATTAATGATCTATGGGATAATAAATGCTCAGCTGTGTATTATAAGTATATTAGTAGTTATTTAAATGCGCAATGCCCCAGATGACACATATAGGACCTCATTGATGCTCGCTCATCACTACACAACGGGACTCTGCCTCTGACTGTAAGCTCTGCTCACTGTCTCCACTTGTCTGCCTCTGACTGTAAGCACAGCTCACTGTCTCCACTTGTCTGTCTCTGACTGTAAGCACAGCACACTGTCTCCACTTGTCTGCCTCTGACTGTAAACTCAGCTCACTGTCTCCACTTGTCTGCCTCTGACTGTAAGCTCAGCTCACTGTCTCTACTTGTCTGCCTCTGACTGTAAGCACTGCTCACTGTCTCCACTTGTCTGACTCTGACTGTAAGCACAGCTCACTGTCTCCACTTGTCTGCGTCTGACTGTAAGCTCAGCTCCCTGTCTCCACTTGTCTGCCTCTGACTGTAAGCTCAGCTCACTGTTTCCACATGTCTGCCTCTGACTGTAAGCTCAGCTCACTGTCTCCACTTGTCTGCCTCTGACTGTAAGCTCAGCTCACTGTCTCCACTTGTCTGCCTCTGATTGTAAGCTCAGCTCACTGTCTCCACTTGTCTGCCTCTGACTGTAAGCTCAGCTCACTGTCTCCACTTTTCTGCATCTGACTGTAAGCTCAGCACACTGTCTCCACTTGTTTGCCTCTGACTGTAAGCTCAGCACACTGTCTTCACTTGTCTGCCTTTGACTGTAAGCTCAGTTCACTGTCTTCACTTGTCTGCCTCTGACTGTAAGCTCAGCTCACTGTCTCCACTTGTCTGTCTCTGACTGTAAGCACAGCTCATTGTCTCCGCTTGTCTGCCTCTGACTGTAAGCTCAGCTCACTGTCTCCACTTGTCTGCCTCTGACTGTAAGCTCAGGTCACTGTCTCCACTTGTTTGTCTCTGACTGTAAGCTCACCTCACTGTCTCCACTTGTCTGCCTCTGACTGTAAGCTCAGCTCACTGTCTCCACTTGTCTGCCTTTGACTGTAAGCTCAGTTCACTGTCTTCACTTGTCTGCCTCTGACTGTAAGCTCAGTTCACTGTCTCCACTTGTCTGCCTCTGACTGTAAGCTCAGCTCACTGTCTTCACTTGTCTGCCTCTGACTGTAAGCACAGCTCACTGTCTCCACTTGTCTTTCTCTGACTGTAAGCTCAGCTCACTGTCTCCACTTGTCTGCCTCTGACTGTAAGCTCAGCTCACTGTCTCCACTTGTCTGCCTCTGACTGGAAGCACAGCTCACTGTCTCCACTTGTCTGCCTCTGACTGTAAGCACAGCTCACTGTCTCCACTTGTCTTTCTCTGACTTTAAGCTCAGCTCACTGTCTCCACTTGTCTGCCTCTGACTGTAAGCTCAGCGCACTGTCTCCACTTGTCTGCCTCTGACTGTAAGCTCAGCTCACTGTCTCCACTTGTCTGCCTCTGACTGTAAGCTCAGCTCACTGTCTCCACTTGTCTGCCTCTGACTGTAAGCACAGCTCACTGTCTCCACTTGTCTTTCTCTGACTTTAAGCTCAGCTCACTGTCTCCACTTGTCTGCCTCTGACTGTAAGCTCAGCGCACTGTCTCCACTTGTCTGCCTCTGACTGTAAGCTCAGCTCACTGTCTCCACTTGTCTGCCTCTGACTGTAAGCTCAGCTCACTGTCTCCACTTGTCTGCCTCTGACTGTAAGCTCAGCTCACTGTCTCCACTTGTCTGCCTCTGACTGTAAGCTCAACCATTAATAAGCTGACTGACTGCATTCTAAGGCTGTAATAGTGTGTGCTTCTTAATATGGTGCTCATACTCAATGCTGAAAAAATTTAGATGTAGCTGTTTTGAAAATGTTGTTTCCATTCTTCAATCACTTGCATATCATTAACTTGTCTAACAATCCCACAATTTTTATTTTCATAATTTCACTTTGTTTCCTTGTTCTGTTGATACCTCAATACTGAGGAGTGTATGAGGCTGCTGAGTTTAAACCAGGAGACCTACAACCTGTCCGGTCAACATGGACCATATGTGGACCACATTTCTGAGGTCTGAATTAGGCCAAAGGGCTAATGTTGTAATTCAGAGGTCAGTTCATCTGAATGCAGTCGAAGCGCCAGTTTGGATGAATGTAATTTCGGTCCACAGCACATTGACTAATATGTACATTAACGTCCCAGTCCACATGAGCGCAGCATGCATCAGTATTTGTTTTGTAGGCTATTGCCACAGAGCTGCAGATGGTTGCAGCCACATCTACAACATGATTCTACTTCAGCACTGATTTACATAAGAGTGCTTGTAAGAGATACAATAGTTTGTAGCGGGTTTCATTAGAAAAAACATGCCCTCTCCAGCATTCCCATAAAATGTTCTCATTTCTGTATTAATATATATTTAAAATCTTCCTGTAATGCTAAAAAAGTTTCAAATGGCCTCCACCTATGAGGGCCGTTGTGTTAAAGGATTTGTCCAGTCTAGAATGATATGTCTGCAGTTAATCTGTGTGACTGCATACTTGTCAGTCCTCCAGCACACGTACTGTGTGATGGGAGGATTCGAAGCACGTGCGTGCCCTGGGAGGATTCACAAGTCTGCAGTCACACAAAGTGACAGCAGACTTATCATTCTAGACTGAACGACCCCTTTAAGGATTGGCTATCTTGCAGAGAGGCTGTTTAAGTGGCTTGACCATTTACTACAGCCTCTTGTCAAGATGGTCCCAGTAGTCTAGGGAGATGTGTTGGGTCATGGATGGCATTTATTGTGAAGGAGATCACAATTTCATAGAATACTTGTATACTCCGTTAGATGGCCATGTCCGAGATTAAATTCCATCTATAGAATAACAATACAGGATCTTAAGGGCTATATGATTAATGCAACAATCTTACTAATGTCGCATCATTTTTCAGATTTGATGCGTTATATCATTTGCAGGTGCGAGGAATGTCCATGGGGGCTATGTAATCCCCCTCACTTAAAAATTTAGTGATGCCCTGGTGGTTGAACCAATATATTTTTTAGATACCAATCCTTTCGTGAGTCACAACTACTGGTATGTCAGCAGGGCCGGCCTTAGGGTATATGGCGCCCTGTGCGAAATCCCTCTTGGCGCCCCCCCCCAAAGAAAAAAAATTAAACTCATGTAGGTGAAAACAACAAGTGCATTTTTTATTAATCAAATGATCAAGTAATAACAAGCAACAAAAGTTGAACAGACGGTCATTATAAAGTATAAAGTGTTTTGAACAGGTACAATTTTTATTTCTGAAACAATCAATTTCAACCATAAAATACACATTCAAAGTGCATTGCAAAGAGTCCCAAATGAATGTGCTTAGAAAATAACTTTTCGGGCTTTTGTTCTTGCAAACTCATCGATAGTGGTGGTCATGTCCAGACTCTGAAGAATGTCATTTTCAATGGACAGGACTGCTAAAGCTGTTAGTCTGTCATCTGACATTGACGACCTCAAGTAAGTTTTTATCAGTTTTAATTTGGAAAAGCTACGTTCTCCTGAAGCCACCGTGACAGGAATTGTCAGCAAAATACGAAGTGCTACCCACAGATTGGGGAAAGTGTCAGTCAGACTATTTTTGTTTATGAAGTTTAGCACATCAAGAGGATTTATGGTATCACTAGGTAAAAGACTTTGAATGTGGTAGAATTCCTGGGCCAACTCTTCTCCGTTTACGTCAGATTCAGTTCCACTAACCAATGCAGCTTGTAGATTTAGGCAACTTCTTGTCAGGTCTTCTCTAGAAAAACTATTATTTTTTATGTTGTATAAGAATCCCCATACTCCGTTATGGTTTTCTAATTGTTTGAAGCGCTCCTCCAATGATGCTGACGCTGTGTCTACTAAAACGAAAAAAAAATCTACCTTGAATTTAGATTGCGGGTCTGTTATTGCTTCGTCCCGTCCTTCATAACTAAAACTAGCTTTCTTCACTCTGATGCGCTTTTCTGGCCTAAACACTGGCTCCAAATTCAAATTCTCAGCAATCTCCTTTGCACTCTGCAGTGCCATGTCAAATCCTTTTTCACGAAAGTTTCTAATAAATTCTAGACACTTGTGAATTAGTTCTGTCACTGTACTGAGATCAGAAGTTTGTCTTTGCATGGCTTTACTTACGATATTTATTTGAAACAATATGTCATACCAAATGATAAACGACATGATAAACTTAAAGTCCGTAATCTTCTGAGCAAGAGTCTTGGCTTCAAAAGATACATTTGGCTCAACTCTCTCTTCCTCAGATAGTGCAATTAGTGCCTCATGTATGTCTCCTAAATGATAACGAAAGGGTTTAAGGCAGTCTATTCTGCATTCCCATCTTGTAGTAGACATGGGTTTCAAAGTCAGACCTGAAATATGGTCAGTCAAGATTTTCCACCTTTTAACAGAGCCAGAAAAAAGAACATAAATACACTGGATTAAACCAAAAAGGTCCTTTGAGTCTTTACTAGATCTTGCTGCATCTCCAACCACAAGATTAAGACAATGGCATCCACATGGTACAAAGACAGCACGAGAATTTTTCTCTAAAATTTGAACTTGAACACCGTTGTGTTTTCCTGCCATATTGGCACCATTATCGTAGCCTTGACCACGACAATTAGTAATATCTAAATTTTTCTCACTCAGAAAGTCAAGAAGGGCATCGGTCAATCCCTTTCCTGTTGTGTCTACAACATTTTTGTATCCAATAAAATGTTCCTTAATTGTGTATATGCCACATACTTCATCCAAAAAGCGAATGGTAAATGACATTTGCTCCTTGTGGCTTAAATCAGGGGTGCAGTCTAGTATTATAGAGTAATATTTAGCCTGGTTGCAGCGCGTTACAATGTGGTTAATGACTTGGCTTGCCATCAGAGCAATAATTTCATTTTGAATAGTTTTACCACAATAGTGGTCTGATATTTCTTTGGAGACAACACGATGCAGGTGTTCTGACATCACTCTATCAAACTTTCCAAGTACCTGCACAAACCCCAAAAAGTTTCCATTATTGGGGGTAAAAAGACGATCAGAACTTCCTCTGAATGCCAAATTGCGTTCTGCAAGAAATTGAATAATACATACAAGCCTTTCCAACACTCCTCTCCAGTGTTGTCTTTCTCTATTCATAAGAGTTTGCATGTTGGAATCTATTGTTGTATTCGTCTTGAGCCGAACCTGAGTCTCCAACCATTTACGTTCTGCTAAAAAATGATTTGGTGAGGACTCGTGTGATTTTAATATAGATGATATATGTTGCCAGTCTTGAGATCCATCTAAAGCAAGAGATGACCTTGGTTTTCTATCAAATAATTTACAACAAAAGCAGAATACTTTGTTTGCAGATTTTGAGTAAACCAACCACTGTCTCTTGCAGTGTTGTCCATTAACCAAAACTCTCTTATAGAATTTAGCAGAAAAGTGACGGTCATTTGAATCTTTTTTAAACTCCATATCTGTTATATGAACAGGCCCAGTTTCCACAACATGATCTATAACTTTGGTAGTCAATGAAGGCCATAGAGCGGGATCAGTGTCAATCAGTATTAGATCTTGATTGCTTGGAAATTCTGGGATATCAGTTTCCTGGTGACCAGTGCCTGTGTCAGCTGCAGAATGTTCCTCTGGATTTTCAACATTTTCAGTTAAATTTTCTAAAAATTGAGGATCCTCTGCTATCTCTGATTCATCGTTTAGAGAGCCATCAGGGTTTGAAAATTGTCCTGACGTGGAAGGTTCATCCAAATCGATTTCTATTGGACCTTCTCTATGTGTCGCTACACTTTCATATTGTTCTGCAGCTGTCTCTTTAGAAGAGCATTGGTCGCTGGATTTCTGAAAAAGCTTTTTGAAAGACTCTGCACATTTTTTGTCTTCAACTTCTTTAAGTGCTTTTCGTTTTCGATTTTGTGCTCCTGATAGTTTTTTGGGGCCCATAATTAAACTGAAAAATGTATATAATAATAACACTATTATTATTGAAACTTAAATATTCTAAATATTCTTCATCTTTTTATTATAATGCAGCAACAAAGAACAGATAGTCAGGGAACTGATCTTCTACCAACAAAGGCTGTCCATTTATGATGGGAGTCGTAGTTTTGCAATGGCTGACTCACAGGGTGGCAATGGGGACATTGGGGGGATGTCTGTCTGTCTGCACCTTATTGTTAACGTCTTTATTCAAGTTTGTTCATCATATCAGGCTCAGCAGCACAGCACTCACCAGTCACCACCACTTTGTAGCTGAGCTGCCTGCAGCATCCCCGGCGCGGCACTGTGTCTGAGCTGTGTGACGTCACAGTGCCGTGCCCGCGCCAATGGAAGGAGACGAGAGATGCTGCAGGCGGCGCCTCCCGCACTGTCTCCAGCGCTGGGGGTAAGTGTGTGAGGAGGAGAGAGTGCAGCGCGCCCGGGTCCCGGCCGGACATTTCAGAGCAGAGAGGGGGCGCCGGCGCCTGAGCACAGAAGAAACGCTGGGCGCTCCCTCTCTGCTCTTCCATAAGAAAAATACCGACGGGGAGGGAGCCAGCGCAGCGCCCCCCTTCACTCTCAAGTTTGAGGCGCCCTGTGCAGTTGCACAGCTGGCACGCCCCAAAGGCCGGCCCTGTATGTCAGATACATTGATGAAATGCCTCTCGTCTGGAAGGACAATGTGTCTGCCATACCGTAGTTTATTGACTACATCACCATGACTTTTAGGTCATTTACATATGAAGTGAACACCATGTATAAAGAAATAGGACCTCATAAAAACTTGAAAACAAAAGAGAAAAAAATAGACCCTTAAAAATTTACTTTTATTAATATTTTTTAAAAGTATATTGGACTCATAATTCTAAAATGCATAACAGACAGAGATACTGTAGGGCATATAGGTAATATGGTCAGAACTAATCTCGATTTTGCCAGGCAGTGGTACAGATGGACCTGTCAAGTCCCTAATCGGCCCGTTTTCCTCTCCCTATTACACTTAAATGTTAGTAGCAGTGACTCGACGGCGCCTGCGCAGAAGAGCGATGGAGCCACTGCCCATAAAAGGGAGGAATAGGTAGGTATAATTGCGCGATTGCAGTACGCAGGTGAGGGATGTGCAGAAATGCACATCACAGGCCAGTGTGACACTGATGGGAGAGGGGTGCTATTCAAATGAAAACAGGAGGCGGAGATTTCTTCCAGGCACCTCACGCCCCAGAGCCTGGAAGAAATCATTAACATAACAGAATAAAACACGATTTCTGCACATCAAGACCGCAGATATGGGCATACAGGTAAGACTAGTTTTACCATTCTACCACTTGTATGCCCTTATTAATAGGTAAAAACTAGTGATGAACGAGTAGATTTCATTAACTCTTTCATGCTCGGGTGCTCGCCGAATATTTTGGCGTGCTCAGCATTTCTTTTAATGTCGCCGCACGTGCAAGTGTCACGGCTGTTAGACAGCTGTGACACATGCAAATATTGATTGTTTGACAGGCAATCTCTTCATGTGTCACAGCTGTCTATCAGCCGTGACTCTTGCAGGAGTGGCGACATTAAAAGAGATACCAAGCACACCAAAATACTCGGCAAGCACCCGAACGTGCTTGCCGAAAGAGGTGATGAAACCTACTCGCTCAACACTAGTAAAAACATTCCAGGGGGTGACAGATTCCCTATAAATGCTTTTTCAGCATCAGTTGCAAAGATTTCTGTATGAATACTCCTTTGCTTTGCTAAATGTTTGGTGTTCAATATTCTGAATATATTCTTTAGCTTCCCTTCTTTCTGTGAAGCCGAATTGTTCAAGGTTGATTAAGTTAGGAAGGAATTTTTTGGATTCTTTTTGCTTTAGCATATAGTTTGATGTCATTATTGATTAACGATATTGGTTTACAACTGCCACAGATGGTTTTATCTTTTCCTTCTTTTGGAATAAAGGTAATATGTGGGTTTCATTTTTACAATGTTAATTGTGCAGTAAAATTTATTCTTTAGGTCATTATGATCACTGCGATACCAAACTTGTATTGTTTTATAATATTTTAATGTCTTAAAAAAAATTTCAACAGCTACCGCCAATTGCGGTTGTTGAGCTACGTTCCCACGATGAGTTTTTGGTGAGCTTTTTACACTGTGTATTTTTGAGAGAATTGAAGTAACCTATTTTACTTAATCGGTGCAGAAATGGTGCAGGAAATCTGCAGCATCAAAAAATCATGAAAAGCTCATTGTGGGAACATAGCCTTAGAGGTAGATGTTGGCTGTGTAACACAGTCAGCAACTGCCCTGGAAAGAGGGGGATCAGCTCCTGAGACATTCCACACAGTCTGTCTCTCTCTATAAGGTACATATCAGTCATGGAGTGTTAAGAGGTTGAATTTTGCTATATAATTACCGTCAAGCAGTTAACTAGCAATTCTATTTATGCATATTGTATTTTGCCACAAATTCCGATATTACAGGAAAATCTATACGTTATTGTTGCAGTTTCCAATATTGTGGCAAAATGAATGCTTTTTTGCCGTGATCATGACAAAATATAACAATTCACCTCAAAATCATAGCAACCATGACCATCCAGTTACAATTATAATATTCAATATATATATATTTTTTAGAGATAAGTGAATCTCCTAAAATTGGCATTCGTTTGTTTTAAGAAGCTTGTGGCTTTATGCTGGTCCATACTGTATAATAACTAGTGTTGAGCGAACATGCTCGACACTGCTCGGTACTCGCCCGAGCATCACGCTACTCGGGATGTTCGGCGAGCACCGAGCATTTCCGGGTTACTCGGGCGGGAGCTCGGGTCTCCGCCCTGCATGTTTGGCGCTCTTTACAGAGCCAATGAACATGCAGGGATTGCCAGCCAGTCACTGTAATGCTGCAGCCATGTTGGTTGTGGGCATTACAGTGATTGGCTGGCCGCACAGCGTCACCTCGAGTATTTAAAACGGTGCGCCGCCATCTTGGACACAGTCGCTCCGGATTAGACAGTGTAGGGACAGCGCTGCTGATTTAGGGAGAGATATAAACTGCGAAATAGTTAGTGTAGGGTCTGTAAAGGCTGCCAGAACAAACAAACAGTCCTTTTCAGGACTAATATCCATCCCAGATACCAGGCAGGCAGGCTGTATAGGAGACGCAGTGGTTATACCAGCAAACACTGCATTACAGTCCTGTGTGCTCCTGTTGCTGAAATTGCTGGACTTAGCAACAGGTGTCGGGGGCCAGGAAAAATCCTTTTTTTTTCCTCCTTCACACTGTACAAATACCCGTCTTATTAACCTTTTGGTGTGTCCCCCCCCCCCCCAAAAAAAAAGCTTGTCTCTGATTTTTCAGACACAAATATAACAGTTGAAAATAGTCTGGTGAAGGCTAGAGAAACAGAAGTGTTGTTTTGCACTTCCACGGTTCAAACCTCTGTATTATCCATTTTGGGCCATTTGTATCTAAAAAAAAAAGCAGTTTGAGTGTGTCGCTCACTGTTCAGCCGCAAATATCTCTATTTAAAAAAGTGTGGTATACCCCAGTAAACAATAACTGTGGTTTTGCCATCCCACGGTAAAAAATCTCTATTATTCAGCTTTTGGTAGCTTTTTCCGTAAAGAAAAACAGTAGTGTCTCCTGACTGTTGTGACACAAAAATATATCTGTTGAAAATAGTCTTGTGTAGGCCCCACATCCCAGTGTGGTTTCGCAGTTCCACGGGTCAAATCGCTGTACTATCCAGTTTTGTGCCTTTGGTATCTAAAAAAAAAGCAGTTTGAGTGTGTCGCTCACTGTTCAGCCGCAAATATCTCTATTTAAAAAAGTGTGGTATACCCCAGTAAACAATAACTGTGGTTTTGCCATCCCACGGTAAAAAATCTCTATTATTCAGCTTTTGGTAGTTTTTTTCCGTAAAGAAAAACAGTAGTGTCTCCTGACTGTTGTGACACAAAAATATATCTGTTGAAAATAGTCTTGTGTAGGCCCGACATCCCAGTGTGGTTTCGCAGTTCCACGGGTCAAATCGCTGTACTATCCAGTTTTGGGCATTTGGTATCTAAAAAAAAAAGCAGTTTGAGTGTGTCGCTCACTGTTCAGCCGCAAATATCTCTATTTAAAAAAGTGTGGTATACCTCAGTAAACAATAACTGTGGTTTTACCATCCCACGGTAAAAAATCTCTATTGTTCAGCTTTTGGTATTTTTTTCCGTAAAGAAAAACAGTAGTGTCTCCTGACTGTTGTGACACAAAAATATATCTGTTGAAAATAGTCTTGTGTAGGCCCGACATCCCAGTGTGGTTTCGCAGTTCCATGGGTCAAATCGCTGTACTATCCAGTTTTGGGCCTTTGGTATCTAAAAAAAAAGCAGTTTGAGTGTGTCGCTCACTGTTCAGCCGCAAATATCTCTATTTAAAAAAGTGTGGTATACCCCAGTAAACAATAACTGTGGTTTTCCTCTTCCACAGTTCTAATCTACTCTTTATTACCCTTTTTCCATTGATAGTGCAAGTGTAAGCTATTTTACTTCATTTACAATGGCCAAGGCGCGTGGCAAGGGACGTGGAAGTGGACGTTCTGGTGATGGTTCGTGCAGAGGACTGGGCCGTGGCCAAGGTGAAAATGTGTCACAACCAACAGCCACATCTTCTCGCTCCCACTTCTTGACCGAATTACTAGGGAAGCACAGAACAACACCAGTATTGAGAACTGATCAGTGTGAACAGGTTATTAATTGGATAGCAGATAATACTTCCAGTTACCTGGGCACCACCACCTCCGGTCTGTCTTCCACACGGTCAACTCTTAGTAGCCGTGAGTCTCGACCGCATACTCCTCCTCACCCTGATGCTCCTTCCTCCCACCATGCCGAGTGTCGTCAGACAGCAAGTGATCCCACACTTGGACACTCTGAAGAGCTGTTCACTGGTCCATTTCCATATTTGGGCCATATGTTCCACCTGCCATGCCAGCATCAGCAGGGGTGACAAAACTACCAGCCTGACCACCACCAGCATGATCAGGCACATGGCAGCAAAGCACCCGACTTTGTGGGGCGAAACCCAGGGTCCACGACCAGTGTCAGCGGGTGTCACCACTGCTTCTTCCACTGTTGTGCGTGCAATAGAACCTCCTGTTGTGTGTGCAAGGCAATCCCCTGTCCATACTGCATGTAAAGATGCCCCCTCCTCTCAGTCTTCACTTGTTATGGCAGTTTCTCAAGAAACAGCATCAACGTCAACGTCCACGTCCACGTCCCACCGCAGCGTTCAATTGTCCATATCCCAGACCTTTGAACGAAAGCAGAAATTCGCAGCTAATGCCCCACAGGCCACAGTCCTAAATTCGCACATTTCACGACTGCTTGCATTGGAAATGCTGCCTTTTAGGCTGGTGGAGACGGAATCCTTCCGCAATCTTATGGCGGTGGCCGTCCCTCGGTACTCGGTCCCCAGCCGACACTATTTTGCCCGGTGTGCCATCCCCGCACTACACAAGCACGTGTCCCAAAGCATCTGCCGTGCCCTCAACAACGCAGTTACTGGGAGAGTCCACCTGACAACGGACACGTGGACAAGTGCTTGTGGCCAGGGACGGTACATCTCTCTGACGGCACACTGGGTAAACATAGTGGAAGCCGGGACTCAGTCGGACCTTGGGACGGAACACATCCTCCCCACACCGAGGATTGAAGACCCTATGTCAGTCAGAGTTGCCCCCACAGTGTACAGCTCCTGCGCATCCTCCTCCTCCTCATGTTCATCCTCCATCTCAGATATCACCACATCAGTTACAAGCTGGAAGCATTGCAGTACTGCCTCCGCCAAGCGGCAACAGGCTGTGCTGAAACTCATAAGCTTAGGTGATAAACCTCACATTGCTTGTGAGTTGTGGACAGCTGTGAAAGAGCAGGCAGATCTGTGGCTGACACCGCTGAACCTACATCCCGGCATGGTCGTGTGTGACAATGGCCGTAACCTGGTGGAGGCTCTGAGGGGAGGTGAGATCACACACGTACCATGCCTGGCTCATGTGCTTAACCTCGTGGTTCAGCGGTTTCTTAAATCGTACCCCGAGTTGCCAGATCTGCTCGTGAAAGTACGCTGCCTGTCAGCTCATTTTCACAAGTCGGCTACAGCTTCCACCGCCCTTGCTGTGTTGCAGCAGCGTTTGCAGCTTCCGGCACAACGACTGGTGTGTCATGTCCCCACACGTTGGAACTCTACCCTCCACATGTTGTAAAGCATTTGTGAGCAGAAGAGAGCAGTTGTGGAGTACCAGCTGCAACAAGGCCGCCGATATTCAGGTCAGACTCCACACAGAAGACCTCAGGAGTGGACCTGGATGTCTGACATATGTACCATCCTGACAAACTTTGAGGACGCCACCAAGATGGTGAGTGGCGATGACGCCATCATTAGTGTCAGCATCCCACTTGTCTGTCTTTTGCAACGCTCTCTGCAGAGAATTAAAGAGGAGGCATTGCAGCCAGAGTATGATGAGATGGATCAAGAAGCCGTAGCGGGCGATTACACACAGCCCAGCCTCATCTCATCCCAACGTGCACTGGGGGACAATGAGGGAGAGGAGGAGGAGGAGGAGGAAGAACAGGAGCTGCTATCATGCGTTGTAGACGGTAGTACCTGTACAAGTGTCATACCGTCAGTTCAGCGTGGGTGGCCTGAGGACAGGGAGGAGGAGGAAGAGGAGGAGGAGGAGGAGAGCATGGTCAGTCGTCATCTTGGTGAGGACACGGAAATCTTGCCCGTTACCAGTCTAGCACGCATGGCTGACTTTATGTTACGCTGCCTTAACCGTGACCCTCGCGTTGTCAAAATGTTGGGTGACAGTCATTACTGGTTGGTGACACTTGTAGACCCCAGCTACAAGGAGAACTTTCACTCTCTTATTCCTGAGGTGGAGAGGTCTACAAAAATGGGGCAATACCAGAAGGCCCTTGCTGCAGAACTCTTAAAAAAAATTCCCATCTGAACACGCTAGCGGCAGAGGTCACAGTTCGTTGCCCAACCAAGGCGTACAGGCGAGAGAGATGCAACTCCAATCCAGCAGAGGCAGAGGAACACTGTCAACGTCCTGGGACAGTTTTCTGACACCCGCCCAGCTTACAGGCCCTGAGGCGCGGGGTACTCTCACAAGGAGTGGAAAGTCTCAAAAGATGGTGAGGGAGTACCTTGCCGATCGTACCAGCGTCCTCCGTGATTCCTCTGTGCCTTTTAATTATTGGGTATCCAAGCTGGACACTTGGAATGAACTCGCTCTGTAAGCCTTGGAGGTCCTGGCCTGCCCTGCCACTAGCGTGTTATCGGAGCGTGTTTTTAGTGCCGCTGGGGGAATTATAACTGATAAGCGCACTCGCCTGTCAACTGACAATACTGACAAGCTGACCCTTATCAAAATGAACAAGGGCTGGTTTGGGCCAGACTTCTCATCACCACCAAATGACAGCAGAGTAACATAAAGTCAAATCCACTGTGTTATTTCGGGAGGTGTATTCACATGCACCGCTTCACACCCACACATGGGTATACGCTTCCTCGTTTCGGCTGTTTAATCTTCTTCTCCTTATCCTCAGCCTCCACCACCACTATACCACCAGGGTGCCAGCATTGCAAGTTCCTCCGTCCTTATTTTTGGCAGCTTTTGCTGGGAAAGCATAAGCAAATACTATGGGACACCCACTCCCCAATAATGGGACTTATGTTTGGAATATGCTGTACTGCATGGCTCTTGTAAGGGGCATTGCAAGTTGCTCCGTCCTAATTTTTGGCAGCTTTTGCTTGGAAAGCATAAGCAAATACTATGGGACACCCACTCCCCAATAATGGGACTTATGTTTGTAATATGCTGTACTGCATGGCTCTTGTAAGGGGCATTGCAAGTTGCTCCATCCTAATTTTTGGCAGATTTTGCTTGGAAAGCATAAGTAAATACTATGGGACACCCACTCCCCAATAATGGGACTTATGTTTGTAATATGCTGTACTGTATGGCTCTTGTAAGGGGCATTGCAAGTTGCTCCGTCCTAATTTTTGGCAGCTTTTGCTGGGAAAGCATAAGCAAATACTATGGGACACCCACTCCCCAATAATGGGACTTATGTTTGGAATATGCTGTACTGCATGGCTCTTCTAAGAGGCATTGCAAGTTGCTCTGTCCTAATTTTTGGCAGCTTTTGCTTGGAAAGCATAAGCAAATACTATGGGACACCCACTCCCCAATAATGGGACTTATGTTTGTAATATGCTGTACTGCATGGCTCTTGTAAGGGGCATTGCAAGTTGCTCCGTCCTAATTTTTGGCAGCTTTTGCTGGAAAAGCATAAGCAAATACTATGGGACACCCACTCCGCAATAATGGGACTTATGTTTGTAATATGCTGTACTGCATGGCTCTTGTAAGGGGCATTGCAAGTTGCTCCGTTGTAATTTTTGGCAGCTTTTGCTGGGAAAGCATAAGCAAATACTATGGGACACCCACTCCCCAATAATGGGACTTATGTTTGTAATATGCTGTACTGCATGGCTCTTGTAAGGGGCATTGCAAGTTGCTCCGTCCTAATTTTTGGCAGCTTTTGCTGGGAAAGCATAACCAAATACTATGGGACACCCACTCCCCAATAATGGGACTTATGTTTGTAATATGCTGTACTGCATGGCTCTTGTAAGGGGCATTGCAAGTTGCTCCGTCCTAATTTTTGGCAGCTTTTGCTGGGAAAGCATAAGCAAATACTATGGGACACCCACTCCCCAATAATGGGACTTATGTTTGTAATATGCTGTACTGCATGGCTCTTGTAAGGGGCATTGCAAGTTGCTCCGTCCTAATTTTTGGCAGCTTTTGCTGGGAAAGCATAAGCAAATACTATGGGACACCCACTCCCCAATAATGGGACTTATGTTTGTAATATGCTGTACTGCATGGCTCTTGTAAGGGGCATTGCAAGTTGCTCCGTCCTAATTTTTGGCAGATTTTGCTTGGAAAGCATAAGTAAATACTATGGGACACCCACTCCCCAATAATGGGACTTATGTTTGTAATATGCTGTACTGTATGGCTCTTGTAAGGGGCATTGCAAGTTGCTCCGTCCTAATTTTTGGCAGCTTTTGCTGGGAAAGCATAAGCAAATACTATGGGACACCCAGTCCCCAATAATGGGACTTATGTTTGGAATATGCTGTACTGCATGGCTCTTCTAAGAGGCATTGCAAGTTGCTCCGTCCTAATTTTTGGCAGCTTTTGCTTGGAAAGCATAAGCAAATACTATGGGACACCCACTCCCCAATAATGGGACTTATGTTTGTAATATGCTGTACTGCATGGCTCTTGTAAGGGGTATTGCAAGTTGCTCCGTCCTAATTTTTGGCAGCTTTTGCTTGGAAAGCATAAGCAAATACTATGGGACACCCACTCCCCAATAACGGGACTTATGTTTGTAATATGCTGTACTGCATGGCTCTTGTAAGGGGCATTGCAAGTTGCTCCGTCCTAATTTTTGGCAGCTTTTGCTGGGAAAGCATAAGCAAATACTATGGGACACCCTCTCCCCAATAATGGGACTTATGTTTGTAATATGCTGTACTGCATGGCTCTTGTAAGGGGCATTGCAAGTTGCTCCGTCCTAATTTTTGGCAGCTTTTGCTGGAAAAGCATAAGCAAATACTATGGGACACCCACTCCGCAATAATGGGACTTATGTTTGTAATATGCTGTACTGCATGGCTCTTGTAAGGGGCATTGCAAGTTGCTCCGTTCTAATTTTTGGCATCTTTTGCTGGGAAAGCATAAGCAAATACTATGGGACACCCACTCCCCAATAATGGGACTTATGTTTGTAATATGCTGTACTGCATGGCTCTTGTAAGGGGCATTGCAAGTTGCTCCGTCCTAATTTTTGGCAGATTTTGCTGGGAAAGCATAAGCAAATACCATGGGACACCCACTCCCCAATAATGGGACTTATGTTTGTAATATGCTGTACTGCATGGCTCTTGTAAGGGGCATTGCAAGTTGCTCCGTCCTAATTTTTGGCAGCTTTTGCTGGGAAAGCATAAGCAAATACTATGGGACACCCACTCCCCAATAATGGGACTTATGTTTGTAATATGCTGTACTGCATGGCTCTTGTAAGGGGCATTGCAAGTTGCTCCGTCCTAATTTTTGGCAGCTTTTGCTTGGAAAGCATAAGCAAATACTCTGGGACACCCACTCCCCAATAATGGGACTTATGTTTGTAATATGCTGTACTGTATGGCTCTTGTAAGGGGCATTGCAAGTTGCTCCGTCCTAATTTTTGGCAGCTTTTGCTGGGAAAGCATAAGCAAATACTATGGGACACCCACTCCCCAATAATGGGACTTATGTTTGTAATATGCTGTACTGCATGGCTCTTGTAAGGGGCATTGCAAGTTGCTCCGTCCTAATTTTTGGCAGCTTTTGCTGGGAAAGCATAAGCAAATACTATGGGACACCCACTCCCCACTAATGGGACTTATGTTTGTAATATGCTGTACTGCATGGCTCTTGTAAGGGGCATTGCAAGTTGCTCCGTCTTAATTTTTGGCAGCTTTTGCTGGGAAAGCATAAGCAAATGCTATGGGACACCCACTCCCCAATAATGGGACTTATGTTTGTAATATGCTGTACTGCATGGCTCTTGTAAGGGGCATTGCAAGTTGCTCCGTCCTAATTTTTGGCAGCTTTTGCTGGGAAAGCATAAGCAAATACTATGGGACACCCACTCCCCAATAATGGGACTTATGTTTGGAATATGCTGTACTGCATGGCTCTTGTAAGAGGCATTGCAAGTTGCTCCGTCCTAATTTTTGGCAGCTTTTGCTGGGAAAGCATAAGCAAATACTATGGGACACCCACTCCCCAATAATGGGACTTATGTTTGGAATATGCTGTACTGCATGGCTCTTGTAAGAGGCATTGCAAGTTGCTCCGTCCTAATTTTTGGCAGCTTTTGCTTGGAAAGCATAAGCAAATACTATGGGACACCCACTCCCCAATAATGGGACTTATGTTTGTAATATGCTGTACTGCATGGCTCTTGTAAGGGGCATTGCAAGTTGCTCCGTCCTAATTTTTGGCAGCTTTTGCTTGGAAAGCATAAGCAAATACTATGGGACACCCACTCCCCAATAATGGGACTTATGTTTGTAATATGCTGAACTGCGTGGCTCTTGTAAGGGGCATTGCAAGTTGCTCTGTCCTAATTTTTGGCAGCTTTTGCTGGGAAAGCATAAGCAAATACTATGGGACACCCTCTCCCCAATAATGGGACTTATGTTTGTAATATGCTGTGCTGCATGGCTCTTGTAAGGGGCATTGCAAGTTGCTCCGTCCTAATTTTTGGCAGCTTTTGCTGGGAAAGCATAAGCAAATACTATGGGACACCCACTCCGCAATAATGGGACTTATGTTTGTAATATGCTGTACTGCATGGCTCTTGTAAGGGGCATTGCAAGTTGCTCCGTCCTAATTTTTGGCAGCTTTTGCTGGGAAAGCATAAGCAAATACTATGGGACACCCACTCCCCAATAATGGGACTTATGTTTGTAATATGCTGTACTGCATGGCTCTTGTAAGGGGCATTGCAAGTTGCTCCGTCCTAATTTTTGGCAGCTTTTGCTGGGAAAGCATAAGCAAATACCATGGGACACCCACTCCCCAATAATGGGACTTATGTTTGTAATATGCTGTACTGCATGGCTCTTGTAAGGGGCATTGCAAGTTGCTCCGTCCTAATTTTTGGCAGCTTTTGCTGGGAAAGCATAAGCAAATACTATGGGACACCCACTCCCCAATAATGGGACTTATGTTTGTAATATGCTGTACTGCATGTGACGCGCCCCCTGGGCCGTGTGTACACGTGTGTGGGATACCCGGTGCCGGGTCTCTGGGGTATGTAGTCTCCGTGGCGGTGACCCGGTCCCGTGGCTCAGGCTGGTCAAACCAGTGGCAGTCTTTCTTAGGTTTTGAGGTTAATTGTCCGACTGCGCCACCCATGGATTGCGGTCAGGGAGTACCACCACTGCGAGGCAGACCGCTGAGGCTGGTGTTGTGTGCGCAGCATAGAATGGGATAACTCCCCTCGGGAGGAGTATAGCCTCAGGGCAGTGAGTGTGGATGATGGGGGTGATGGTGCACGAGCGCAGCAGGAATGACTCAGAGTCTTTGCAGTGCAGTTCAGGGTCTTTACTGATGATTATAAGGTAGACCCTCCCGGGA
The DNA here is from genome assembly GCF_046119375.1 of Phyllobates terribilis. Lineage (NCBI taxonomy): Eukaryota > Metazoa > Chordata > Amphibia > Anura > Dendrobatidae > Phyllobates > Phyllobates terribilis. Next base: position 349,681,334 of record NW_027362763.1, read on the forward strand.
GTACTGGCTAGCATAAGAGGCCTGGTCAGTCTGTGAGCAAGCAGGAGTTCCCCTGGCCAGGTGGAGTTGTAGGCCTCCCCGTCTGTCTGCACTCTTCCTGGCTACCTTGCTGTAAGCGGGTAGAAGTAGCTCACGTCCCTGAGTGTACCGTGTAGTGCTCATCCGTATGGCTCGTGACTTGGGGTCTTCTGTTAGCCTCCACTCCACGACGGCGGTGCTGGTCCCTTGCTTGTGACTGAGCCTCCGGGCTTCTATGGCCAGAGGACCTGAAATCCCCTGCCGGCTGGTTTCTGCTGCTGGATATATAAGTCCTCACAGCTTCGGACTCCTGTGTCCGGTTCCTATTGTCTTCTGCCAGGGCGAGCTCTGCTCAGCTTCCAGCCCCTGGTCTTTAGCTCCTAGCTCCTACAGAGCTCCTTGCTGTTACTTTCCCTTGCTCTCACTCTGACTCTGACTGTTCTCTGACTCACTCAACCCCGCCCCAGATCCAGTTTATAAGGGCAGAATTCTCCCCTCCCAGGATTTGGGCAGGAGGATGTTGCATGTTTAAGGGATCCTGACCAGGAAACCTCCCACTTGCTCTCCGACGTAATATCTCTATTACTGTGGTGACCAGACCCCTGGGGTGCCACACATGGCTCTTGTAAGGGGCATTGCAGTTCCTCATAATTTTTGGAAAGCCTTCCATTCACTGCTTAGGCCAACAGTGCACGGGAGACCCAGTTGCTATAAACGGAAAAAAAGGTTTAGTTAACGCCCTCTGACCTCCATGTTATTTCCAAGGGGCATTGGATTGGCTCGAAATTTTTAGTAGGTATTGCACTCACTGTATGCCCTATAACTGTGTAGCCGAACCGCTCCTTTTGTTACAGAAACATATCCTACAAGACATATCTGGTTGACTGGCCTGATATTGATGTGAATGGTCCCTGTTCCTCCTGCTCTTTCTCCTTTGCCACTACCTCATCCATCATTTATCACCTGAAGATTTGTTTTAACGGCAGTCATAGAACTTGGATAGTAGCAGGAAAACATCCAGCAATCCTCGGAGGAGGTAGGATATGCGCCAAAACGCTGACCACCTCAGGCCTAGCCGCTACTACATACATGTGCTTGCATTACAACAAAACAAAGCAGATGCTAACTTCTATCATCCTCATCATGCTCCTCACCTTGGCACTCTCAACTCCCCTGATGGAGAAGCCAGGGCCTACCGGAGGAGTCTGATAGTCCGGTGGGCTTGGCCAATGCTGCCCTAAAGCAGGCCAGGCTAAGAAAAGTGTGGGAAAGGTTACCGGGACAAATAGGGGTGGCTGGGGACCGAGTATGGACACCCGGCCACCCCCTGGAGGCTGGGGAGCAAGCGGGGACACCCGGCCACCAGGCTGCTGGGGACTGAGTATGGATACCAGGCCGCCGACACAGCTATGGCGTGGTGGCCAGATTCCGCCTCCACATGCCTAAAAGGCCCAATTTAAAGTGCAAGCAAGCAAGCAGTATGGTATTGCAGCCTGGGGGTGGGTGGGTGGCAGGCTGCATACTTGCGCTTGCATTGCAAGGAATGGGAGAGGTACAATTGAACACTGCCCTGGGACAAGGACTTGAATGGGGATAGTTGCAAGTCTGCAACGACAGGTGCAAGGTGGGAGGCATCTTCACATGTACCATGAACAAGGGTTTGGCATGCACACACTACAGCGGAATAGGCTCTCCTTCCCACTAAATGCACTGGGGAGGGCACAGGTAATGTTTTGGTATACGCACTTAATCTTATGTATAAGGCACACCAGGACAAATATGGGCGGCTGGGGACTGAGTATGGATACCTCGCTGCCGAAGCAGCCATGAGGTAGTGGCCTGCTTCGGCCTCCTCCAAACTAAAAGACCCCATTTCAAGTGCAAGCTAGCAGTATGGAATTGCAGTCTGGGGGTGGGTGGGTGGCAGGCTGCACACTTACACTTGGATTAAAAGAAAACATAGCAGATACTAACTTCCGTCATCATCATCATGCTCCTCACCTTGGCACTCTCAACTCCACCGATGGAGAAGTCAGGGCCCACCGGAGGAGTCTGGTTCTCTGGTGGGCTCGTCCAATGCTGCCTAAAGCAGGCCGGGCTAAGAAAAGTGTGTGGGGAGATGTTCCAAGGAGAAATAGGGGCAGCTGGGGACCGTTTATGGACACCCGGCTGCCCCTAGGCGGCTGGGGACCGTGTGTGGACACCCGGCCGCAGGGCGGCTGGGGACCGAGTATGGACACCCGGCCACCGGGCGGCTGGGGACTGAGTATGGATTCCAGGCCGCCAACACAGCCATGACGTGGTGGCCAGATTCCGCCTCCACATGCCTAAAAGGCCCAATTTCAAGTTCAAGCAAGGAAGCAGTATGGTATTGCAGCCTGGGGGTGGGTGGGTGGCAGGCTGCATACTTGAGCTTGTATTGCAAGGAATGGGGGAGGTACAATTGAACACTGCCCTGGGTCTAGAACTTGCATGGGGATAGTTGCAAGTCTGCATCTTCTGATGCGGTAAGGATCACTTATGATGGGCACACTTTTAGACAGTGACATGGGAGTCAGAGATGCTTCCAGGGGTCTTCCCCATGCTGTTCCCTTGTCTTTTCAGCACTTTATGCATGTGTCACACAGCACATGGCCAGATAAGGTTGTAAAATGTTAAAATGACATTTCACGGTGAATGCATTTGTCATAGTTGAAAGCAATACAAAAGTGCAAAAACGCATAAAAAATGCTACTTGTGAACATAGCCGAAGGTGTGGAGGAGTATTTTTGTTTTTGGTCATTTATTTTAACTTATACACAAGTCTTTACCCTGGAAAGGATGTTCCTTAACATATTTCACAGGAAAAAAGTTTCACTTTTGTTTTTGAACGTTTTATTGTGAGCCTGTAAAGGTGGCTTAATACCTCTGACCACGTTGTTGACAGCAGTGACCTGGGGGTCAGAAATGCTTCCTGGGGCGATCCCCATGCTGTCCCCATGTCATTTGAGCACTGTCACTATTGTTTTGGGCACTTTTTAGGCTTTTAAAAGACTGCCGGGGGTGCCACCTCAAAAATGCTCGAGTCTCCCATAGACTAACATTGGGCTCGTTGCTCGGGTCGAGCACCCGAGTATCACGGCGAGCTCGGCCCGAGCTTCGAGCACCCGAGCATTTTAGTGCTCGCTCAACACTAATTAATATATATTTAAAATTTTCCTGTAATGCTAAAAAAAGTTTCAAATGGCCTCCACCTATGAGGGCCGTTGTGATAAAGGATTTGTCCAGTCTAGAATGATATGTCTGCAGTTATTCTGTGTGACTGCATACTTTTCAGTCCTCCAGCACACGTACTGTGTGATGGGAGGATTCAAAGCACGTGCGTGCGCAGGGAGGATTCACAAGTCTGCAGTCACACAAAGTGACAGCAAACTTATCATTCTAGACTGAACAACCCCTTTAAGGATTGGCTATCTTGCAGAGAGGCTGTTTAAGTGGCTTGACCATTTACTACAGCCTCTTGTCAAGATGGTCCCAGTAGTCTAGGGAGGTGTGTTGGGTCATGGATGGCATTTATTGGGAAGGAGATCACAATTTCATAGAATACTTGTATACTCCGTTAGATGGCCATGTCTGAGATTAAGTTCCATCTATAGAATAACAATACAGGATCTTAAGGGCTATATGATTAATGCAACAATCTTACTTATGTCGCATCATTTTTCAGATTTGATGCGTTATATCATTTGCAGGTGCGAGGAATGTCCATGGGGGCTAAGTAATCCCCCTCACTTAAAAATTTAGTGATGCCCTGGTGGTTGAACCAATATATTTTTTAGATACCAATCCTTTCGTGAGTCACAACTACTGGTATGTCAGATACATTGATGAAATGCCTCTCGTCTGGAGGGACAATGTGTCTGCCATACCGTAGTTTATTGACTACATCACCATGACTTTTAGGTCATTTACATATGAAGTGAACACCATGTGTAAAGAAATAGGACCTCATAAAAACTTGAAAACAAAAGAGAAAAAAAATAGACCCTTAAAATTTAACTTTTATTAATAATTTTTAAAAGTATATCGGACTTATAATTCTAAAATGCATAACAGACAGAGATACTGTAGGGCATATAGGTAATGTGGTCAGAACTAATCTCGATTTTGCCAGGCAGTGGTACAGATGGACCTGTCAAGTCCCTAATCGGCTCGTTTTCCTCTCCCTATTACACTTAAATGTTAGTAGCAGTGACTCGCCGGCGCCTGCGCAGAAGAACGATGAAGCCACTGCCCATAAAAGGGAGGAATAGGTAGGTATAATTGCGCGATTGCAGTACGCAGGTGAGGGATGTGCAGAAATGCACATCACAGGCCAGTGTGACACTGATGGGAGAGGGGTGCTATTCAAATGAAAACAGGAGGCGGATATTTCTTCCAGGCACCTCACGCCCCGGAGCCTGGAAGAAATCATTAACATAACAGAATAAAAAACGATTTCTGCACATCAAGACCGCAGATATGGGCATACAGGTAAGACTAGTTTTACCATTCTACCACTTGTATGCCCTTATTAATAGGTAAAAACTAGTGATGAACGAGTAGGTATCATTAACTCTTTCGGCGAGCACGCTCGGGTGCTCGCCGAGTATTTTGGCGTGCTCAGCATTTCTTTTAATGTCGCCGCACGTGCAAGTGTCACGGCTGTTAGACAGCTGTGACACATGCAAAGATTGATTGTTTGACAGGCAATCTCTGCATGTGTCACAGCTGTCTATCAGCCGTGACACTTGCAGGAGCGGCGACATTAAAAGAGATACCAAGCACAATATTCTGAATATATTCTTTACCTTCCCTTCTTTCTGTGAAGCCGAATTGTTCAAGGTTGATTAAGTTAGGAAGGAATTTTTGGGATTCTTTTTGCTTTAGCATATAGTTTGATGTCATTATTGATTAATGATATTGGTTTACAACTGCCACAGATGGTTTTATCTTTTCCTTCTTTTGGAATATGAGGTGCAGGGGAGGGGGGGGGGACTATGATAAATAAGCACATAGGCGGGGATTTCGGGGATTACTGATCAGATAGACGTGGATTTCTTTGTGTCCTCGGGACGCCAAGCCTGTGCAAAACCGAGTTGATAAAAACACATTTCTCTGCAATCAGACCTCTACTATGGGACATACTGGTGTGTATAGATTTACTATAACTTTCTATAACCTGTATGCCCATAGTAAAGGTCTGATATCTCCCAGGGGGTGACAGATTCCCTTTAAAGACCCATGTGGAGAAAAGTACAATATAAATCACATATGTATAGGTATTCCTCAAGGAAAATGGTGTAAGGTCTCTACCTAGTGGCCAAACACATATATACATATCAGTACAAGTAGAAAAAGCAATTCATCTTTATCCAGTGTGAAATCACACCAAAAATAGGGGTAGTTATATTTTATAGTAAGAGCCAGTTTTTAATAAACAGATTCCACAGATAAATATAATAGTGGATACAGAAACAGTAAAATATATCCATAAAAAATATAGATCTGATAGAAGCCTCTCCATCACTAACCCCTGGGCTTGATGCCAGCTGAAATTGCAAAGCTGACATCAACCCCAAAAACTATTACTCCAATTGTGACCGCACCAGGACAATCGGGAAGAGCCGAGTCTAAGCAGCAGATTTTCTGACTTAACAAAACATAGGTCATGGCAACACATAGTTACATAGGTTACATAGTTACATAGTTTATAAGGCCGAAAAAAGACAAGCGTCCATCCAGTTCAGCCTATTTCTTGTGCACTGCAGCTATTCCGCAGCGTTGATCCAGGGGAAGGCAAAAAGGCAAAAAAAAAAACATGCGGTATAGGCCAATTTACATCATTGAGGAAAAATTCACTTCCCGACTCCAATCTGGCAGTCAGATTAAATCCCTGGATTAATTAACTATCACTAAGCATAACATGTAATTTTATTGTTCTCAAGAAAGGCGTCCAGGCCTCTCTTGAACTCATTAAGTGAGTTGGACATCACCATCACCACTTCCTCTCCCAGAGAGTTCCAGAGTCTCACGGCTCTGACCGTAAAAAGTCCCCTTCTATGCTGGTGCAGGAACCTCCTTTCCTCCAGACGCATAGTGTGCCCCCTCGTCTTTGTCACCATCCTTGGTATAAACAGGTCATGGGAGAGATCTCTGTACTGCCCCCTGATGTATTTATACATGTTTATGAGGTCTCCCCTAAGCCTTCACTTTTCCAACATAAATAGGCCTAATTTTGACAACCTCTCTGGGTATTCTAGTCCCCCCATTCCCTTTATTACCTTAGTCGCCCTCCTTTGTACCCTCTCTAGCTCCAATATGTCTTTCCTGAGCACCGGAGCCCAGAACTGTGCACAATATTCGAAGTGCGGCCTTACCAGCGCTTTATACAGAGGAAGAACAATGTTCTCATCATATGCCCCTATTCCTCTTCTGATGCATGCCATGACTCTATTTGCCTTCGCAGCTGCTGCCTAATACTGGGCACTCCAATTTAATTTGCTGTTAACCAAGACGCCCAGGTCCTTCTCCATGTCAGATTTCCCCAACGGTTTCCCATTTAATATGTATGGGTGACTGCTGTTTTTCTTTCCCATGTGCATGACCTTACATTTATCGGCATTGAACCCCATTTGCCATTTTTTGGCCCAACTCCCCAATTTATCTAAATCCTCCTGTAGCTGTGCCCTATCCTCATCTGTATTAACTACTTTACAAAGTTTAGTATCATCTGCAAATATTGCTATTTTACTATGCAACCCTTCCACTAGATCATTAATAAATATATTAAATAATATAGGGCCCAAGACAGACCCTTGAGGCACCCCGCTAGTAACCCTGACACACCCTGAGCTTACTCCATTGATAACCACCCTCTGCTTTCTATCACTCAGCCAGCTATTTACCCACTTGCACACATTATCCACCAGACCAAGCATTCTCATTTTATATACCATCCTTTTGTGTGGCACGGTATCAAACGCTTTGGAGAAGTCAAGGTATACAACATCCACTGACTCTGCCCGGTCCAGCTGTGAGCTCACCTCCTCGTAGAAGGCGATCAGGTTTGTTTGGCAGGAGCGATCCCTCATGAATCCATGTTGATATGGAGTTAGACAGTTATTATCATTAAGATATTCTTAATAGCATCTCTAAGAAATCCTTCAAACAATTTACCCACAACAGACGTTAAGCTTACTGGTCTATAGTTCCCAGGGTCACTTTTAGACACCCTTTTGAATATTGGTACCACATTTGCTTGGCGCCAGTCTAGTGGGACAGTCCCTGTCCATAAAGAGTGCTTGAATATAAGATACAGCGGTCTGTCTATCACATTACTTAATTCTTTTAGTACCCGGGGGTGTATGCCATCTGGGCCTGGTGACTTGTCTATTTTGATATTATTTAGGCATTTCTGAACTTCCTCCTGGGTTAGGTGGGTGATATTTAGCGGAGGGTTTACTTTATCACTCTGCATTTCCTCCGATAAATTGTTTTCTTTTGTGAAAACAGTGGAGAAGAAGCTATTGAGTAGGTTTGCTTTACCCTCATCGCCCTCTATGATTTTACCCAGGTTATTTTTCAATGGGCCAACTCCATCAGTTTTTATCCTTTTACTGTTTATATAGTTAAAGAACAGTTTGGGATTCATTTTACTTTCCTTGGCACTTAGTCTCTCTGTCTCCTCTTTTGCTATTCTTATTTGTTTTTTACAGATTTTGTTTTTTTCCCTATAAGATATTAGAGCTTCCTCGCTGCCTTCTTGTTTAAGTTTACTGAAAGCCGTTTTTTTGTTTTTCATTGCCCTCTTGACTTCCTTATTTAGCCACTTTGGCTTCCTCCTATTCCTAGCCCTTTTATTCCCATAAGGTATGTACCTTCTACAGTGACTATGTAGGACTGTTTTGAAAATTTCCCATTTTCTATCCGTGCTCCTATTACTGAAGATACTATCCCAGTCTATAAGGTGAAGGGCATCTCTTAGCTGATCAAACTTTGCCCTCCTGAAGTTCAGTGTTTTTGTGACTCCCTTGCTGGGCACCCTACTGAAGCACATGTGGAATTGTATAATGTTGTGGTCACTATTTCCCAGGTGCCCCCCGACCTGCACCTCAGTTATTCTGTCTGGCCTGTTAGTTAATATTAAGTCTAAAAGGGCCGTCCCTCTAGTTGGTTCTTGCACAAGTTGTGACAAATAATTGTCTTTGATAATTGACAGAAACCTGTTTCCTTTCTGAGATCTACAGCTTTCGGTTTCCCAGTCTATATCGGGGTAGTTGAAGTCCCCCATAATAATCACCTCGTTATTTTTTGCTACTTTGTCTATTTGTCTCATTAATAGAGTTTCCGTGGCTTCTGCTATATTTGGTGGTTTATAACAGACTCCTATGATAATTTTATTATTGTTTTTTTGCCCCATGTATCTCCACCCATAAGGACTCGACCTCCTCATTTCCCTCCCATACATCCTCCCGTATTGTAGGCTTTAGACACGTCTTTACATATAGACAGACTCCACCCCCTTTCCGACTTATTCGATCCCTTCTAAACAGACTGTAACCCTGTAAGTTAACTGCCCAGTCATAGCTTTCATCTAACCATGTCTCGGTTATTCCCACTATGTCATAGTTACCTGTAGATATTTCTGCTTCCAGTTCATCCATCTTGTTTGTCAGGCTTCTGGCATTTGCTAGCATGCTGTTTACACGATTTTGTTTTGTTCCAATCTTCTCCCTGTGGATTGTATTAGAAATTTTCTTACCTCCCTTCCAAGTATCTTGTCTTGGACCTTCTTTGTCGCACTTCATATCCCACAGCATGGGAAAAGGAGGTTGCAGAGTGATGCTGCCGTTCTAGCTCTGCCCCTACAGAACGTCCTGCTGGCCTCACACACCAAAGCAAGACCTTGTGCCCTAGATGAGAGAAATAGAAGGGAAAGGTGAAGGCAAGAGGCTAACTTTGGGCTGCACAGTCCAGGCTACGTGCGGCCTACTGCTGTGTATAGATGTCTACGTGCGACCTCCTGCTGTGTATAGATGTCTACGTGCTGCCTCCTGCTGTGTATAGATGGCTACTTGCGGCCTCCAACTGTGTATAGATGGCTACTTGCGGCCTCCTGCTGTGTATAGATGGCTACGTGTGCTCAATATTGAGTCATACAATTAATGTAAGGCTATGTGCCCACGATGCAGAAATGTTCTGGATTTTTTTTGAGCGTTTCTGCATCTCCCTGGCAGAAAAAACGCACGTGGATTGTACATGTGGATTGTACATGCGGATTGTACATGCGGATTGTACATGCGGATTGTACATGCGGATTGTACATGCGTTTTTCCTGCCACGGACTTGTGGATGTGAAGCGTTCTTCACATGCATTTCCGCATGCGGGTTGACGAGCGCTTTCCGAGCGATTTTAGCATCACTTGGAAAGTGCTTGTCAACTTGGTCACACTATATAAATCCATGCAACCGGCATGGATTTATATAGTGTCACCGTAAAAGAATGGTAAAAAGTAAATATATACTTACCTTCTGATAGCCTGCCGACGTCGGCAGTCGCGTGACCCGTCACATGACTAAATGACGTCACGGCAGGTCCTTTTCAGACCATCGCGAGCTGCCGGCAAGCCAGGACGCATTTGATAAAGACAACGGGGGCCATCAGAAGGTAAGTATAATATTTATTTTTTATTTTATTCTTTTTTTACAGGTTCTATGGTACCCGGGTCTGGAGGAGAGTCTCCTCTTCTCCAAACCCGGGTACCATCCGCACATTGAAAAGCTTGGATTCTGCATGTACAGATGCAGTGATGCGGATTCCACGTGTTCCAATGCAAGTCAATGGCGGCGAAAGCACCGTGCTTCCGTAAAATAATTGGTAGTGCTGCGGATTTTTCCACAATGATAATCCGCAGCGGAGATTTCCGCAGCATGTGCACAGCACATGCGGATTATCATTGGGGAACATGGCAGACCTTCTACCAAACGTTTTAAGCGTTTCTGCAGCGGAATTGCCGCTGCGGAAACGCTTAAAAAACGCATAGTGGGCACACAGCCTAAAAAAATTATTATAATTAATATTGTGCCAAATTAATTTCACGTGAACTATCGCATGATCTATCACAGGGGATCATGTGACATGTCACGTGATACATCAGGTGTGTGTGTGTGGGGGGGGACCGTGCCTTCTAAACTGCCCGGGGTCCTTGTTACTCTTTCTCCACCCCTGGGTACAGACATGTCAATCATCTGCTGCTTTGCTGGAAAGAGCCGGCCAGGGGCAGAGCTGGACTTGTGTCATCTCCATTTATCGTCCAAAGACCTTCAAAGTATATTTTCTCTGAAATCCCAGAACATTTCAGAGAATAATATACCTAGCTGCATTCGAGCAGCCAAACTCTGATTCATGCTTCCCGCGGTTTCGGCAGAATTAATTTCCTGACAGGTTCCCTTTAAGTTAAACTAATCTCTCTGTATTGTGCACCTATGTGTCCACTATGTACATCTGTCAGTATAGGGTGGGGGTCACACCACATTGGGAACAGAATAATGGCATTCTGTTACGTGACGGACCCCGCTGGCTTACAATGGGATCCGTCATGGTTCTGTTAGGCCGTCCATCATTTAAGTAGAAAAATATTGCAGCAGTAAAACTGATGAATTCTGCAATAGAACTTCCTAATAAAAGCATTTTACCTAACGGAGGCTCCAACGTAGATATGAAGATATGAGCCCAGGAGTATATCGGCTCTTCATTTCCACTATATCCCCCCATTCTTTTCTGGACATACTAGCATATACAATATTTCTCACAGACTCACTGTTTGGTTCTCCAGGCATTATATGTCATCATCCTGACAGACTATATGATTTTATTTTATATTTTTATAAATAACCCATTGTATTAGACTGAAAAGAAGCAGTTTTTTATGCTGTTTTCAGAGTCAAAGATAGATGTAGATCCAGGCGGAAGGTGAAGTATAAGTCCTTGCCTTTTATTTTTCTTTTCTTTGAATATGCTTTTGACTTTGGCTCAAGAACTGCATCAAAAAATGCACATGTGAATGCAACCTAAAAAGGAATGGTTTTGGGGAGCATGGCCTAAAAAAAAGGGTAGAATGTATGTTAGTAAAACATTTGAGCTGTCTGTGATTTCTGATTCAATTGTCAAGAAAAAAATTGGAGCCGAGGTTGACAACCCTGCACTGCTAGACATTACACGGCTGCAGGTTGGGGGGCCGCCTGCTTTGAAAGAACAGAAACTGCACTGGTAATGCCGGTCCGGCAATATCAGTCTATATTGAAGTCTGTAGAAATTAAAGAGGAGAGACTGGTGAGCTATCTACACTCTTCCTTTTGTATATAGACAATGTGAGGATTGTGTGTAATTCATCTCATATGTATAATGTAGACTGAGTATATATACCGTATGTGTGTCACAGAAGCAGTAGCTTTGGCTCTTTTGAGGTCTGGAGAAGAGGAGCACCATTCCAGGTAGCTCCTTTTTCATGGCTTCTGTGAACCTGTGGAGGCTTTCCCCTCTTTATAGATAACAGACATTTTTCCTGGAGTCCCCCTTTAGCCTCCATCATAGAAACACGTCATCATTTCTGCATTTTTTACCCATTCCTAGTTCTGGCTTACAAATACTAATGTAAAATACTCACAAAAATACTGCCATGTGGACGAGAGCTTACTCTCACTCTCATCGGCAGTTGGTGTTTGGACTTTGTCACTGGCAATAGGAAGCTGCAGATTGAGGATAGAGGAGGGAAGGGTTTGTTAACGAGAGCTTACTCTCAGGCTAAGTGCCCAAGATGCAGAAATGCTCCGGATTTCCCTGGCAGAAAAAACACATGCGTTTTTCCTGCCAGGGACAAGCGGAAGTGAAGCGTTTTTGCATGTATTTCTGCATGCGGGTTGTCAAGAGCTTTCCAAGCGATTTTGGCATCACTTGGAAAGTGCTTGACAACCGGCATGGATTTATATAGTGTGACCAAGTTAATAGTTAAAAAAAAGATTAGAAATGGTAAAAAATAATTATAAAAAAACATTATACTTTCCTTCTGATGGCCCCCGGTCTTTTCTCTACTGCGTCGGGTCTCTTGTACGGCTCGCGGTGGTGTGAAATGACCTTCCATGACGTCATTTAGTCATGTGACAGGACACGCGATTGCCGACATCAGTGGTCGCGTGACCCGTTAAATGACGTCATGGCAGGTCCTTTTAGACCATTGCGAGCTGTACAAGAGACCAGACACAACGGAGAAAAGACCGGGGGCCATCAGAAGGTAAGTATAATGTATTTTTTTATTTTAATTCTTTTTTTTTACAGGTAGCATTGGTACCCGTGTTTGGAAGAGAGACTCCTCTTCTCCAGACCCGGGACCATCCGCACATTGAATCGCTTAATATCCGCATGTGCACATGTAGTCATGCAGATATTAGGCGATTCAGTGCAAGTCAATGGCAGCGAAAGCGCCCCGATTATGCAAAATAATTGGTAATGCTGCGTATATTTCCGCAATGATAATCCGCAGCGGAAATTTCCGCAGCATGTGCATAGCACTTGCGGATTATCATTGGGGAACATTGCAGACCTTCTACCAAGCGTTTTTTAAGCGTTTCTGCAGCGGAATTGCTTAGAAACGCATAGTGGGCACTCAGCCTTACTCTCATCAGCAGTTGGTGTTTGGACTTTGTCACTGGCAATAGGAAGCTGCAGATTGAGGATAGAGGAGGAAAGGGTTTGAGTGGAGTTATTAATGGATGTGATTGGTGCTGGTTTACTGGCCCAGTGCAAAGCATGATGGAACTTGTAGTAATACAACACAGGAAGCCTGGGGAGAGGAAGCAATGGATGTCAGCATCAGCGCTGCAGCCAGCAAAGAAGAAGTGCTGCTAAATGCATGATAAATGGTAATTACTGCTAAAATAAGATCAAAGATGTAGTTGGAGGCACGTAACAACAAGATTTATTGAAAAATAAGAAAATCAGTAAACTCTTAATAATCAGAAAATACATAGCTGTCTGAATTGTCTTTAAAATGCTTTGGGTGATAATTTCAACGGAGATAATCAGATTACTTGAGATACTTGGCGTGGGCTACATCAAAGAGCAGACGCCACTAGGGTATAGAGCAGGGCCCGGCGCTGGAGCTGCAACAGGTGAGTATCAGCACCCTGATCTTCATGTCCTTCCAGTAGTTTAAAAATGGAATTTTGGTGAATTATCTGAAGCAGTTACTGCGACATACAGGACATCTAGGGTTGGACTGAAGCCAAGTCGAGATGCAAGACTGATGGTAGCTGTGGTTGCAGGGGAGCACCCTGACCTGCTCCCCAGTCTCGTACTCTGTCATACATATAACACATGACCCAGCGTCCTCCTGAGCTGTTATATTCCTGGTTGGGAAAGTGTCAATTTGCAAAGCTCTCCTTCTGGACTGAGAATGCCATGGATCCTGAAAAGCTGAATTTTGTGCAGGTGGTGTTTGTGGCTGCACCTGTGGCATTGGTCGTCTCATTACACCCATTCTCTGCAGCTGAATGAGCATGTTGAATGTATTGTTCACATTAGGTACCTCACTAAATCTGACGCGAGGTGGAATTAGATTTAGCGGTTGAAATTCAATGTTGGTGCCTACAGATCCACTGGTTGTTCTGCCTGGAGCTGGACCCTCCCTGGGTCTGCTGTTAGGTGAGATGAGATTTGGTGGACCGAATACAAATTCTATTGTGGTAGTTGCAGATTCACTTGCTTGCCTGCCGTCATTTCTGCAGTTTGCTCCTATTGTTCTGCCTGGAGCTAGAACTTCCCTGGGTGTGCGACTCTGCAGGATGGTATTTGGCAGTTGGAATTCAAATGCCGTGGTCGTGGCTGAAGAGCCACTTGCTTGACCATCATCCCAGCTGCTGTCTCCTGTGGTTCTTGAAGGTTCTATAGGGACACGGCTTAGTGGAGACCTACTTCTTGCAGTACTTATTTCTTGTCCCCTATGATGTCTCCTAGTTCTGGCACATCTTCCTCTTGTCTCAGTGCCAGAGTTAGTGAAACTCTCGTGGCCATGATTAGCAGAATATCTTCCCTGATGAGTTTGAGAAGACCTCAGTCTATGGACAATTGTTGCCTGACCTATAATGACATTATAATTTAATTAACAAAATACCTTTTTAGACACTTGGGTGGGCCGTAGTGTTATTATGTGGTTTACAGATATGGGCACTCTAACGAAAATTGTGTCAAATATGGGCTGAGTAAGCCTGCTCAGTGCATCCTTTTTCTGAAGACATCACAAGGATGGGGTGGAACTGGACAGATGGTAAATTTGCCCCCAGAGAATAAGGATAGAAGGTGGAGAATGCACTGAAACATTACTCAGCAAACCACATGGATAACTCCACCCAGGAAGGCTAAGATATGAGGGGAATATTGATTTTCTACTCTAAATATTTCACTTACCTTCATTTTCAGGTCGGCTAAACCATGCGTCATTGTCCTCAATCCGCTGTCTTAGCTCTCGGGAACTCATGGCCTAGTTTCCGGAGGCTCGGATAATGAAGTCTTTGAGAACTAAATTCTCAAGTGGCACCGATATTATTGTGCAAAGAGTAAAAAAAAAAACCACTAAGCTATGTCAAACAATCTAGAGTGCTTTTCCAAAACCAAAGTGATGTCTTAGCGAAAGCATAAACTCACAAAATGGCGCTGAAGTCACTGTGCTCAGTGATTGTATATCCTTAGGACATTCTAGAATGCCATTATGACATCACTTGTGAGTGTGACCTCACCCTCTCATAATAAGTGACTCTCCACAATGATCATAGCTTTGTGACATCATGACAGTCAGGCTTCAGTGCTGTTTGCTAACAATTGCTGAATTGCAGGGCTGAGAACTGTTCCTAACTGCACCATATTGTAATACATGCACTTATATATAAAATATGTATAGCAAATAAAATATTTCAATATTAATTGGCTCCAAGTTTGTACAAAGCAGATATTTCACCTATTGGTATTAATGATCTATGGGATAATAAATGCTCAGCTGTGTATTATAAGTATATTAGTAGTTATTTAAATGCGCAATGCCCCAGATGACACATATAGGACCTCATGGATGCTCGCTCATCACTACACAACGGGACTCTGCCTCTGACTGTAAGCTCAGCTCACTGTCTCCACTTGTCTGCCTCTGACTGTAAGCACAGCTCACTGTTTCCAATTGTCTGCCTCTGACTGTAAACTCAGCTCACTGTCTCCACTTGTCTGCCTCTGACTGTAAACTCAGCTCACTGTCTCCACTTGTCTGCCTCTGACTGTAAGCACAGCTCACTGTCTCCACTTGTCTGCCTCTGACTGTAAGCTCAGCTCACTGTCTCCACTTGTCTGCCTCTGACTGTAAGCTCAGCTCACTGTCTCCACTTGTCTGCCTCTGACTGTAAGCTCAGCACACTGTCTTCACTTGTCTGCCTTTGACTGTAAGCTCAGTTCACTGTCTTCACTTGTCTGCCTCTGACTGTAAGCTCAGCTCACTGTCTCCACTTGTCTGCCTCTGACTGTAAGCCCAGCTCACTGTCTCCACTTGTCTGCCTCTGACTGTAAGCACAGCTCACTGTCTCCACTTGTCTGCCTCTGACTGTAAGCTCAGCTCACTGTCTCCACTTGTCTGCCTCTGACTGTAAGCACAGCTCACTGTCTCCACTTGTCTGCCTCTGACTGTAAGCTCAGCTCACTGTCTCCACTTGTTTGCCTCTGACTGTAAGCTCAGCTCACTGTCTCCACTTGTTTGCCTTTGACTGTAAGCTCAGTTCACTGTCTTCACTTGTCTGCCTCTGACTGTAAGCTCAGGTCACTGTCTCCACTTGTTTGTCTCTGACTGTAAGCTCACCTCACTGTCTCCACTTGTTTGTCTTTGACTGTAAGCTCAGTTCACTGTCTTCACTTGTCTGCCTCTGACTGTAAGCTCAGCTCACTGTCTCCACTTGTCTGCCTCTGACTGTAAGCTCAGTTCACTGTCTCCACTTGTCTGCCTCTGACTGTAAGCTCAGCTCACTGTCTTCACTTGTCTGCCTCTGACTGTAAGCACAGGTCACTGTCTCCACTTGTCTGCCTCTGACTGTAAGCTCAGCTCACTGTCTCCACTTGTCTGCCTCTGACTGTAAGCTCAGCTCACTGTCTCCACTTGTCTGCCTCTGACTGTAAGCTCAGCTCACTGTCTCCACTTGTCTGCCTCTGACTGTAAGCTCAGCTCACTGTCTCCACTTGTCTGCCTCTGACTGTAAGCTCAGCTCACTGTCTCCACTTGTCTGCCTCTGACTGTAAGCACAGCTCACTGTCTCCACTTGTCTGCCTCTGACTGTAAGCTCAGCTCACTGTCTCCACTTGTCTGCCTCTGACTGTAAGCTCAGCTCACTGTCTCCACTTGTCTGCCTCTGACTGTAAGCTCAGCTCACTGTCTCCACTTGTCTGCCTCTGACTGTAAGCTCAACCATTAATAAGCTGACTGACTGCATTCTAAGGCTGTAATAGTGTGTGCTTCTTAATATGGTGCTCATACTCAATGCTGAAAAAATTTAGATGTAGCTGTTTTGAAAATTTTGTTTCCATTCTTCAATCACTTGCATATCATTAAATTGTCTAACAATCCCTCAATTTTTATTTTCAGAATTTCACTTTGTTTCCTTGTTCTGTTGATACCTCAATACTGAGGAGTGTATGAGGCTGCTGAGTTTGAACCCGGAGACCTACAACCTGTCCGGTCAACATGGACCATATGTGGACCACATTTCTGAGGTCTGAATTAGGCCAAAGGGCTAATGTTGTAATTCAGAGGTCAGTTCATCTGAATGCAGTCGAAGCGCCAGTTTGGATGAATGTAATTTCGGTCCACAGCACATTGACTAATATGTACAATAACGTCCCAGTCCACATGAGCGCAGCATGCAGCAGTATTTGTTTTGTAGGCTTTTGCCACAGAGCTGCAGATGGTTGCAGCCACATCTACAACATGATTCTACTTCAGCACTGATTTACATAAGAGTGCTTGTAAGAGATACAATAGTTTGTAGCGGGTTTCATTATAAAAACATGCCCTCTCCAGCATTCCCATAAAATGTTCTCATTTCTGTATTAATATATATTTAAAATCTTCCTGTAATGCCAAAAAAAGTTTCAAATGGCCTCCACCTATGAGGGCCGTTGTGTTAAAGGATTTGTCCAGTCTAGAATGATATGTCTGCAGTTAATCTGTGTGACTGCATACTTGTCAGTCCTCCAGCACACGTACTGTGTGATGGGAGGATTCGAAGCACGTGCGTGCCCTGGGAGGATTCACAAGTCTGCAGTCACACAAAGTGACAGCAGACTTATCATTCTAGACTGAACAACCCCTTTAAGGATTGGCTATCTTGCAGAGAGGCTGTTTAAGTGGCCATTTACTACAGCCTCTTGTCAAGATGGTCCCAGTAGTCTAGGGAGATGTGTTGCGTCATGGATGGCATTTATTGTGAAGGAGATCACAATTTCATAGAATACTTGTATACTCCGTTAGATGGCCATGTCTGAGATTAAGTTCCATCTATAGAATAACAATACAGGATCTTAAGGGCTATATGATTAACGCAACAATCTTACTAATGTCGCATCATTTTTCAGATTTGATGCGTTATATCATTTGCAGGTGCGAGGAATGTCCATGGGGGCTAAGTAATCCCCCTCACTTAAAAATTTAGTGATGCCCTGGTGGTTGAACCAATAAAAATAAAATAGACCCTTAAAAATGAACTTTTATTAATATTTTTTAAAAGTATATTGGACTCATAATTCTAAAATGCATAACAGACAGAGATACTGTAGGGCATATAGGTAATATGGTCAGAACTAATCTCGATTTTGCCAGGCAGTGGTACAGATGGACCTGTCAAGTCCCTAATCGTCACGTTTTCCTCTCCCTATTACACTTAAATGCTAGTAGCAGTGACTCGCCGGCGCCTGCGCAGAAGAGCGATGAAGCCACTGCCCATAAAAGGGAGGAATAGGTAGGTATAATTGCGCGATTGCAGTACGCAGGTGAGGGATGTGCAGAAATGCACATCACAGGCCAGTGTGACACTGATGGGAGAGGGGTGCTATTCAAATGAAAACAGGAGGCGGATATTTCTTCCAGGCACCTCACGCCCCGGAGCCTGGAAGAAATCATTAACATAACAGAATAAAAGACGATTTCTGCACATCAAGACCGCAGATATGGGCATACAGGTAAGACTAGTTTTACCATTCTACCACCTGTATGCTCTTATTAATAGGTAAAAACTAGCGATGAACGAGTAGGTTTCATTAACTCTTTCGGCGAGCACGCTCGGGTGCTCGCCGAGTATTTTGGCGTGCTCGGCATTTCTTTTAATGTCGCCGCACCTGCAAGTGTCACGGCTGTTAGACAGCTGTGACACATGCTAAGATTGATTTTTTGACAGGCAATCTCTGCATGTGTCACAGCTGTCTATGAGCTCGTGACACTTGCAGGAGTGGCAACATTAAAAGAGATACCAAGCACACCAAAATACTAGGCAAGCAACCGAAACGGCTCGCCGAAAGAGGTGATGAAAGCTACTCGCTCACCACTAGTAAAAACATTCCAGGGGGTGACAGATTCCCTATAAATGCTTTTTCAGCATCAGTTGCAAAGATTGCTGTATGAATACTCCTTTGCTTTGCTAAATGTTTGGTGTTCAATATTCTGAATATATTCTTTAGCTTCCCTTCTTTCTGTGAAGCCGAATTGTTCAAGGTTGATTAAGTTAGGAAGGAATTTTTTGGATTCTTTTTGCTTTAGCATATAGTTTGATGTCATTATTGATTAACGATATTGGTTTACAACTGCCACAGATGGTTTTATCTTTTCCTTCTTTTAGAATAAAGATAATATGTGGGTTTCATTTTTACAATGTTAATTGTGCAGTAAAATGTATTCTTTAGGTCATTATGATCACTGCGATACCAAACTTGTATTGTTTTATAATTTTTTAATGGCTTAAAAAAATTTCAACAGCTACCGCCAATTGCGGTTGTTGAGCTACGTTCCCACGATGAGTTTTTGGTGAGCTTTTTACACTGTGTATTTTTGAGAAAATTGAAGTAACCTATTTTACTTAATCGGTGCAGAAATGGTGCAGGAAATGTGCAGCATCAAAAAATCATGAAAAGCTCATTGTGGGAACATAGCCTTAGAGGTAGATGTCGGCTGTGTAACACAGTCAGCAACTGCCCTGGAAAGAGGGGGATCAGCTCCTGAGACATTCCACACAGTCTGTCTCTCTCTATAAGGTACATATCAGTCATGGAGTGTTAAGTGGTTGAATTTTGCTATATAATTATCGTCAAGCAGTTCATGCATATTGTATTTTGCCACAAATTCCGATATTACAGGAAAATCTATACGTTATTGTTGCAGTTTCCAATATTGTGGCAAAATGAATGCTTTTTTGCCGTGATCATGACAAAATATAACAATTCACCTCAAAATCATAGCAACCATGACCATCCAGTTACAATTATAATATTCAATATATATATATTTTTTAGAGATAAGTGAATCTCCTAAAATTGGCATTCGTTTGCTTTAAGTAGCTCGTGGCTTTATGTTGGTCCATACTGTATAATAACCTATAAGCTGATAATCGTTCATTTATACATTTTACATGGTTCTTTTATTTTTCCCATGTACATACAGTGAGGAGGAAGTTAACACAAACTGTAAGTACATATTAGTGTATATCGCGGTATACAGTGCTGTTCAAGAGTATTGTTTCATATGCCACCTGTTGGTAAAATTAGTGCATAACAGGTTACTAATTATTTTTTTAAAGCTGTAAGCCTATTACAGTGCTGACAGACATATTAACTTCATGGCTACATCTGTATACTTTTGCGGGTCATCTCTTAGAATATCATCAAAAATTTTATGTATTTATATGATTAGGTTTATTTTATTGTTATGGGGCAAGTTATTTCTCAATAGCTAACTTTGCTGGGCTGATTTCGTTTATATATTCTCTTTGAGATCTTTATAAACCTGGAATTGTTTTTTAGACCTCACCCTTCAAAATGTTAAATGCCTTTTGGTTTTGTTTGGTTATACATAACTCTTTTTTTTTTTTCCTGGACATTTTGTTATCTTAGGGTATATACTCTCTACAAGATTCTAGTAATATTGTATATACTGAAAGTTCTATTTTAATCTCGTCAGTCCACAGGACTTGTTTCCAGAATGCATCAGGCTTGTTTAGAGGTTCTTTTGCATACTTCTGACTCTGAATTTTCTGGTGAGGACACAGGATAGGTTTTCTTTTGAGGACTCTTCCATAAAGGCCATATTTGTGCAGCTGTCTCTGAGCACTAGAACAATGTACCACAACTCCAGAGTCTGCTAAATCTTTCTGAAGGTCTTTTGCAGTCAAGCGGGGGTTCTGATTTGCCCCTCTAGCAATCCTATGAGCAACTCTCACTGAAATTTTGCTTGGTCTTCCACACCTTATCTTGATTCTTTACCTCCACTGTTTCTGTTAACTGCCATTTCTTAATTACCTTATTTTTCGGACCATAAGATGCACTCCCCCCCCCCCTAAATTATGGGGGGAAATAGGGGTGCGTCTTATGGTCCAAATGTACCGTTTTGTGATGTGGGGGCGGCTGGGACCGCGGCAGCGGAGGGGGCTGTGTCAGCTGGGGCGGTGATGGAACGATGTTACCCAGTAACGAGCGGCGGCAGCTGCATATTTGTGGGCGCAGCCATGAATTCACTATGAAAAAAGAGGAAAGTAGATTCAGCTCACCTGATTGCTGTAGGCTTTGGAAGGAAGCACGGGTACGTGTGGCCTCACGTGTTTGCATGAAAAAAAGTTGAAGAAACCAGCTTCCAAAAGTGCAAATATTTATTAAAGCAAATCCACGCAGTTTAAAAATTTCCAAATTACATCGGGGAATCTCACATGGAAAAAACGCAACGCGTTTCGTACACAGAGCTGTGTTCTTTGTCAAAGCTGACATGCATATGACACACTATAGTATTATATCCAATCACAACCAATCAGATCGATATACTTGGTCACATGAGAGTGTGAATAGGGTGCATAATTAGTGTGAGCCAATCACATAAAATGGAAAAAACAATAAAACTATTATGGAGAGAAAGAACAAGAAAAGAGTTAAAATTCATTTTAACATGAAATGTTACATGAAATAGATAAAATAAACTGACAGAAACATGAAGTAGAATCAATAATGAAACATGATTTCACGACGTGCATTGAGTCCGTCTGGGAAGCGCGATCCAAGGTTATAAATCCAGAATGCTTCTCTGGTGAGTAAACGGTGTCTGGAATCTCCTCCTCGATGTGCAGGTTTAACCCTCTCTATACCAATGACCTGTAGAGAACTGCACGATCTCTGGTGAAATTGAATAAAATACCTAGAGGCATGTGAAATATTACGGTTGGTACTAGAAAGAGAAGATATATCAGTTAAATGTTCTGAAATACGAACTTTAACCCCTTAAGGACCAGAGCTTTTTCTGTTTTTGCTTTTTCGTTTTTTGCTCCCCTTGTTCCCAGAGCCATAGCGTTTTTATTTTTTGGTCAATATGGCCATGTGAGGGCTTATTTTTTGCGGGACGAGTTGTACTTTTCAACGCCATTACTAGTTTTACTATATCATGTACGGGAAAACGGGAAAAAAATTCCAAGTGCGGTAAAATTGCAAAAAAAGTGCAATACCACAGTTGTTTTTTATTTATTTTTTTTCCACGTTCACTGAATGCTAAAACTGACCTGCCATTCTTATTCTACAGGTCATTACGAGTTCATAGACACCAAACATGTACAGGTTCTTTTATATTTAAGTGTTGAAAAAAAATTCCAAAATTTGGTGGTAAAAAAAAAAAAAAATAGCGCCATTTTCCGAGACCTATAGCGTCTCCATTTTTCGTGATCTGGGGCTGGGTGAGGGCTCAGTTTTTTGCGCGCCGGACTGACGTTTTTATTGATAACATCTTGGGGTAGATCCGATGTTTTGATCGCCCGTTATTGCATTTTATTGCAATTTTGCGGCGACCAAAAAGCGTAATTCTGACGTTTAGAATTTTTTTCTCATTACGCCGTTTACTGATCGGATTAATTCTTTTTTTATTTATAGATCGGGCGATTCTGAACGCGGCGATACCAAATATGTGTATGTGGGGTTTATTTTTTATATTTTATTTTGAATGGGGCGAAAGGGGGGTGATTTAAACTTTTATATTTTTTTAATTTTTTTTATATTTTTAAAAACTTTTTTTTTTAACTTGTTGCATGCTTCTATAGTCTCCATAGGAGACTAGACGCACCACTTATTTGATCGGCTCTGCTACATACAGGGGACGAGCAGATCCACTGCATGCAGCAGAAATGGTCCTGTGCTATGAGTGCCGACCACTAGGTGGTGCTCATAGCGACCAGCTCATGACAACCGCAGGTTTCTGCTGCAGACCCTGGGTTGTCATGCACGCCCATCGGTGACCCGCGATCACGTGACAGGGGTCGCCAATGGGCGGGGCTTAGGACGCGCTTCCAGGAAGCGCGCGTTAAATGCTGCTGTCGGAGATTGACAGCAGAATTTAACATGTTAACAGCCGCGGGTGGATCGCGATTCCACCCGCGGCTGTTGCGGGCACATGTCAGCTGTAAGAATCAGCTGACATGTGCTCTTTTCAGTGAGGGCTCAGCGCAGCAGGCCTCACTGAACGGGGGGATTGCAACTCATGTGTAGTAATACGGCATGGGTTGCAAAGGGGTTAAGATTTCTTGTTGTGCAACCAACATATATAAGATCACAAATTTTGCATAGAATTATATAAACCACATTCGTGCTGTTACAATTTATGTATCCTTTGATTTTGAAAGTTTCTGTGTGGTTATAATTGAAAAATTCTTTAGTAGCTGATGTATGTTTGCATGTCCGGCATCTATTTTGGCCGCACTTATAGAAACCAGAGTGATTTAGCCAAGTATTACTTTTTAAATTATTAGAGGAGAAAAAAGACGGTGAAACGATGTTACCAATAGTGACACCTCTCCTTGCTATTACGGAACAATTGGATTGTAAAATTTTAGATAAAGTTGCATCCTCATACAAAATGTATGTATATGTGTTTGAAAAAAATAGATTTGATAATATTAAACTGAGGGCTATACTGCAATGACAGGACTAGTTTATTGGAATTATTGTGAACAATACATGGTCCCAAATTTTGGTGTCTCTTATGTTTGATTATATGTTTGGCTCTACTCAGGGTCCATTTAGGATACCCCCTTTCCGAAAGTTTGGACCATGTATGTGTAAGTTCTGTAGATTAAGTGTTTTCATCATTGCAGTTCCTTGCAACACGTGTGAATTCACCCACAGGTAATGCTTTAATGGTGTGGGGTGGATGACTACTACTTGCATGCAAAATAGTGTTTCCAGACTGTGGTTTACAATAAGTACTAGTCAACATGTGTCGATCTGGGACGCCCCGCAAATTCAAGTCCAGAAATGAAATGGCAGAAATTTCAACCCTATGCGTAAATGTCAGATTGCAATGATTGACATCTAAATATTGCACAAAGTCGGGTATGGCAGACACATCGCCTGACCACACGAACAGTAGGTCATCTATGTACCTGCCATACCAGACCAAGTGTTTGGTAAAAGGATTATCAGTACTGTTAAGATAACCTTCCTCCCAATAGGCCATAGCTAGATTGGCCAATGATGGAGAGTGTTTAGCACCCATTGACACGCCTCTAGATTGTAAATAATATTGTCCATCAAAAGAAAAATAATTACATGTCATAAGAAAATTGACCACTTGTATAATAAATGTACTTAGGTCTTCCGTATAATCACTGTATTTTTTCAAATGATATGAGAGTGCTTCCACTGCAATTTCTCGGGGGGATTGAGGTATATAATGCCGTTACGTCACAAGCAATCCATGCAAAATCTTGTCTCCAAACTATATTAGAAAGTTGTCCCAATACATCTCCAGTGTCTTTGAGAAAACCAGCTGTTTGTTGTGATAATGGTTGCAAAAGTGAGTCAACCCACTCACTTAATCGTTCAGTGACCGATCCTATGCCCGAAATGATGAGCCTCATAGGGGGTGGGCGGACTCCCTTATGTACCTTGGGCAATGCGTGCATAATAGGGGTAATTGGAAAATCTACCAAAAGGTAATCTCTTTGGTTTTTAGATAATACACCCAACATATAACCGTCACTTACAATTTCATAGGTTTGTTTTTTAATATCTGCAATCGGATCACTCCTTAATTTATGATATGTAGATGAATCTTCCAATAAAGATGCAACCTGGGATCTATATGTGTCAGTGTCCAGCACAACTACTAAGCCCCCCTTATCAGCCATACGTATAACAATATATGGCATATTTCTCAATTCCTGCAATGCTTAATAGTGTAAAGATGATAAGTTATGGTGGGAACCATGATGCTTGACATTCTGTGCTAGCAATTTAAGCTCTCTTTCCATTGTATCCTGGAAGCGATCCATACAGTCCACCCTTGTCTGTAAGGGATAAAAAGAAGGATTTCTAGTTTTAAACAAAGTAGACATCAATGTTTGAATAGAAGCCGGTTCCAAAGTATTCTGAAGATCCTGCAAATGCAATAAAGACATCTGTTCCTTGAAATTCAAGTCTCTGTATTCATTGACAGTATTTTGAGGGAGTTCAGGTTGCTCATTATCCTCTGTTGTAAAGTGTTTTTTTATAGTAAGATTCCGTATGAATCTATTCAGATCCAATAGAGTGGAGAAAAGGTTGAAATTACGGTCTGGTACAAAATTCAAGCCAAGTGAAAGAACTTCATCTTGTTTCTGAGTTAAAACTTGTTTTGACAAATTCAGAACATTGGATTTATGTGATGTTAAAAATATTTCTTTCGGCGAGTTGTCATGCCTGGGGGTTTTGCTGTGTTTGCGTCCTCCCCTCCTTTTCCGCTTTTTGTCTGTTTATGGCTCTTGTAGTGTTTGGGCTTGCGATAATAAGTGAGATTCTCCCGAGTTTCTGTGTCTGTGACATTACTGTCTATTGAATCTTGGTCAGAGGAAGTAAAACTGACGTGGAAATCAGATGGCGTATTAGACTAATTCTTTTTCTTTTTTAAAATGGACTTAGGTGATTGGGAGGTGCTTATTCACCTACCCCAATCATACACCTGTTGTTGTGAATAATCCGTTTGATCCCTTTGGAATTTAGACTTTTTCCGTGTCATAATAGTGGTTTCTAATCTGGAAACTTCTTGTTGTATGCGATCATTATAAGTCTGATAATCAGGGTTAATTTTATATTGCTCCAATTTATTGTGTGTGGCTTCAATCTCTTTTTGTAGTTCAGTGAGTTTTGACTTCTCGTGTTTGATAATGAGCCTCATCAGATTCAAGGAGCAGTCTGAAAGGAGCTGATTCCCGTTCACAACAAATTCCTTAGAGTAAATAGTTGTCGGTATTTTTTTGATTCTTAAACCTCTAGGGATCATATTCTTTTGTGTGTAATAAGACAAAGTAGTCTGATCCCACCAGATTTTGGTTTCATTTAGCATGAGTTTTTCCAATTGCTTAAATAAAGCGCTCATGTCATTCACATCTGAGGGATTAATAGAGTCCACAGAAAAAACACTCTCCGCCTTACGTAGGCGTTCAGATTGAGAGTGTGCCATCTGATTTTTATGCACAAAAAATTCTAAGTATATAGCCTTAAGCAAATAATTCCACAATATTTGTTATCTTCAATAGTCCTGATAAGGTTCAATATGAAAAAATAATTATAGTGGAATTGTGAGCACAAAAATGTGACCATTCAAAGTGAAAAAAGAGGAAAGTAGATTCAGCTCTCCTGATTGCTGTAGGCTTTGGAAGGAAGCACGGGTACGTGTGGCCTCACGTGTTTGCATGAAAAAAAGTTGAAGAAACCAGCTTCCAAAAGTGCAAATATTTATTGAAGCAAATCCACGCAGTTTAAAAATTTCCAAATAGATTTGATAATATTAAACTGAGGGCTATACTGCAATGACAGGACTAGTTTGTTGGAATTATTGTGAACAATACGTGGTCCCAAATGTTGGTGTCTCTTATGTTTGATTATATGTCTACAGAACTTACACATACATGGTCCAAACTTTCAGAAAGGGGGTATCCTAAATGGACCCTGAATAGAGCCTAACATATAATCTAACATATTGTCAAATCTATTTTTTTCAAACACATATCCATTTTGTATGAGGATGCAAGTTTATCTAAAATTTTACAATCCAATTGTTCCATAATAGCAAGGAGAGGTGTCACTATTGGTAACATCGTTTCACCGTCTTTTTTCTCCTCTAATAATTTAAAAAGTAATACTTGGCTAAATCACTCTGGTTTCTATAAGTGCGGCCAAAATAGATGCCGGACATGCAAATATACATCAGCTACTAAAGAATTTTTCAATTATAACCACACAGAAACTTTTAAAATCAAAGGATACATACAGTGCCTACAAGTAGTATTCAACCCCCTGCAGATTTAGCTGGTTTTATAAGATGCAAATAAGTTAGAGCCTTCAAACTGCAAACGAGAGTAGGTTTTATGAACAGAATCATAAATCTTACAAACCAAAAAGTTATGTTGCTCAGTTGAATTTTATTAAATTTTAAACATAAAAGTGTGGGTCAATTATTATACAACCCCTATGTTTAATATTTTGTGGAATAACCCTTGTTTGCAATTACAGCTAATAATTGTCTTTTATAAGACCTGATCAGGCCGGCACAGGTCTGTGGAATTATCTTGGCCCACT
Organism: Phyllobates terribilis; assembly: GCF_046119375.1. Taxonomy (NCBI): domain Eukaryota; kingdom Metazoa; phylum Chordata; class Amphibia; order Anura; family Dendrobatidae; genus Phyllobates; species Phyllobates terribilis. The sequence continues at coordinate 349,708,242 of NW_027362763.1, forward strand.
CCTCCATGCAGATCTTCTCCAAGTTATCTAGGTTCTTTGGGTGTCTCATGTGGACTTTATTCTTGAGCTCCTTCCACAAGTTTTCAATTGGGTTAAGGTCAGGAGACTGACTAGGCCACTCCAACACCTTGACTTTTTCCCTCTTGAACCAGGCCTTGGTTTTCTTGGCTGTGTGCTTTGGGTCGTTGTCTTGTTGGAAGATGAAATTACGACCCATCTTAAGATCCTTGATGGAGGAGCGGAGGTTCTTGGCCAAAATCTCCAGGTAGGCCGTGCTATCCATCTTCCCATGGATGCGGACCAGATGGCCAGGCCCCTTGGCAGAGAAACAGCCCCACAGCATGATGCTGCCACCACCATGCTTGACTGTAGGGATGGTATTCTTGGGGTCGTATGCAGTGCCATCCAGTCTCCAAACGTCACGTGTGTGGTTGGCACCAAAGATCTCGATCTTGGTCTCATCAGACCATAGAACCTTGAACCAGTCTGTCTCAGAGTCCTCCAAGTGATCATGAGCAAACTGTAGACGAGCCTTGACATGACGCTTTGAAAGTAAAGGTACCTTACGGGCTCGTCTGGAACGGAGACCATTGCGGTGGAGTACGTTACTTATGGTATTGACTGAAACCAATGTCCCCACTGCCATGAGATCTTCCCGGAGCTCCTTCCTTGTTGTCCTTGGGTTAGCCTTGACTCTTCGGACAAGCCTGGCCTCGGCACGGGAGGACACTTTCAAAGGCTGTCCTGGCCGTGGAAGGCTAACAGTAGTTCCATAAGCCTTCCACTTACGGATGATGCTCCCAACAGTGGAGACAGGTAGGCCCAACTCCTTGGAAAGGGTTTTGTACCCCTTGCCAGCCTTGTGACCCTCCACGATCTTGTCTCTGATGGCCTTGGAATGCTCCTTTGTCTTTCCCATGTTGACCATGTCTGAGTGCTGTTCACAAGTTTGGGGAGGGTCTTAAATAGTCAGAAAAGGCTGGCAAAAGAGATCTTTAATCCACACATGTGAAGCTCATTATTCTTGGTGCCTTCTTAATACTTTAGGGGGACCAAACAGAATTCTTGTGGTTTGAGGGGTTGAATAATAAATGACACTCTGAATTAACTTTTAACGTTTTAAAAAAAACAAAAAAAAACAAAACAAAACAAAATTTGCTGCAGTGCATTTCCCACTTCCAGGCTGATCTACAGTACAAATGTCACAATGCCAAGTTAATTCCGCATGTGTCAACCAGCTAAATCTGCAGGGGGTTGAATACTACTTGTAGGCACTGTAAATTGTAACAGCACGAATGTGGTTTGTATAATTCTATGCTAAATTTGTGATCTTATATATGTTGGTTGCACAACAAAAATCTTAAAGTTCGTATTTCAGAACATTTAACTGATATATCTTCTCTTTCTAGTACCAACCGTAATATTTCACATGCGTCTAGGCATTTTATTCAATTTCACCAGAGATCGTGCAGTTCTCTACAGGTCATTGGTATAGAGAGGGTTAAACCTGCATGCCGAGGAGGAGATTCCAGACACCGTTTACTCACCAGAGAAGCATTCTGGATTTATAACCTTGGATCGCGCTTCCCAGACGGACTCAATGCACGTCGTGAAATCATGTTTCATTATTGATTCTACTTCATGTTTCTGTCAGTTTATTTTATCTATTTCATGTAACATTTCATGTTAAAATGAATTTTAACTCTTTTCTTGTTCTTTCTCTCCATAATAGTTTTATTGTTTTTTCCATTTTATGTGATTGGCTCACACTAATTATGCACCCTATTCACACTCTCATGTGACCAAGTATATCGATCTGATTGGTTGTGATTGGATATAATACTATAGTGTGTCATATGCATGTCAGCTTTGACAAAGAACACAGCTCTGTGTACGAAACGCGTTGCGTTTTTTCCATGTGAGATTCCCCGATGTAATTTGGAAATTTTTAAACTGCGTGGATTTGCTTCAACAAATATTTGCACTTTTGGAATCTGGTTTCTACAACTTTTTTCATGAATTCACTATGTCCATGCTAGACATCAGGAGGTGGGCGGTCTCTCATCCAGATCGCGCGCTGCAGTGACGTTACTAAGAGGCAGGGCCGGGGCAACACAGAACAGCACAGCGCGCAGTCATCCCCAGCCCTGCCTCTTTGTAACGTCACTGCAGCGCGCGATCTGGATGAGAGACCGCCCACCTCCTGATGTCTAGCGTGGACATAGTGAATTCATGGCTGCGCCCACAAACATGCAGCTGCCGCCTTTCGTTACTGGGTAACACCGCTCCATCGCCGCCCGAGCTGCCACAGCCACAGCCCCCTCCTGCCACAGCCCCCTCTGCTCATACAGCCCCAGCCCCCTGCTGCCACAGCCCCCTTCAGCTATAGCCCCCTCCGCTGCCACAACCCCAGCCGCCTCCGCTGCCACTGCCCCAGCCGCCTCCGCTGCCACTGCCCCAGCCGCCTCCGCTGCCACAGCCCCAGCCGCCTCCGCTGCCACAGCCCCAGCCGCCTCCGCTGCCACAACCCCAGCCGCCTCCCCTGCCACAGCCCCAGCTGCCTCCGCTGCCACAACCCCAGCCGCCTCCGCTGCCACTGCCGCCTCCACTGCCACAACCCCAGCCGCCTCCCCTGCCACAGCCCCAGCCGCCTCCGCTGCCACAGCCCCAGCCGCCTCAGCTACCACAGCCACCTCCGCTGCCCCGGCCCCATCTTCAGCCCCTGCTCTCTCCACTGCCACAGCCCCAGCAGCCTCCACTGCCACAGCCCCATCCACCTCCGCCGCCCCAGACCCCTCCGCAGCCCTGGCTCCATCCGCCTCCGCTGCCACAGCCCCAGCCACCTCCACAGCCCCAACTGCCTCAGCTGCCACAGGCCCAGCCACCTCTGCAGCCCCAGCCGCCTCCGCTGCCACAGCCCCAGCCACCTCCACTGCCACAGCTCACTCCGCAGCCCCAGCCGCCTCCGATGCTGCAGCCCGCAGCCAGTGTGACCCCGCTCCCTGCCTATCGTGGGTCCAGAATGAGAGGCAAGCATAATAACGTAGAAGTAAAATATAAAGTAAAGTGAGAAAGCACATGTCATTAAACATTGTACCACTCCTGTGGTGAACTATAACTCCCAGCATGCCATAAGAGCTGAAGGACTTGCTGGGAGTTATAGTACTCCTCGGAGCAACCACATGACAAATGTGTGGTGAACTATAACTCCCAGAATGGCAGAAGAGCTGCAGGATATGCTGGGTGTTATAGTGCCCCTCAAAGGCAACCCCAATACCTGTGGGATCTTAAAGAGGACATACCATACGTGGCTGAAGTCATACAGCCAGTAAATGATACAAGCCGCCAGTGGATCGGGCAGCATACTGGCTGTATGACTTCAGCCACATTTGTTTTTCGGCGTTTCTTCCTGCGTTTGTTTACAGTTAGAGACCAGTCAGTCATTGACAGCAGGAGAGGAGAACCCAAAGTACGGTATGTTTTCCTCTGCCGCAGCATTTCAGACGGAAGACTGAAACATACCATATCAGCCTTACGTCGTACATCCAGTGTCTGATACATTCTGGCTGATCCACAGGCAGAATGTATCAGCTGTCGCAATCCATGGGCAGAATGCTTCAAAAGTATGTTTTTCACTATTTTCCACCTCTAAAACCTGGGTGCGTCTTATGGTCCGGTGCGTCTTATAGTCTGAAAAATACGGTACATTTTGAACTGAGGAAAGGGAAACTTGAAAACTCTTTGCTATCTTCTTATAGTTTAATACAGCTTTGTGGGCCTCATCGTCGCTCTTTGGCCTCACCTGGTGCATGGACACAACAGTACTTTGCTCTGTCCCCGGCTGCCCAGAGAGAAGTGCGCCTGCACAGGAGCGCGATGGGTGACACTGTGTGGATGACGTAGGACATGACATCCACATGAAGCAGGGATGGAGGACGACGATCGTAAAATGAGAAGAGGCGCCGGATCAAGACCAGAAATGACCATTAGACAGGGCCGCGCCATAGGTGAGTATAATAAAAGGCCTTTTTTGCGCCTTGCAGAGGGGATTGGGGACAGACATATAGCATACTAGAATGCTGTAACAGAGAGCTTAAAGGTGCTGGCCATATTTTACATGGGGAAATCTGGTGACAAGTTCCTTTTAACATATTTGTCTGACACTGCCCCTCCATCTCTGAGTCCTTCGCATAAAAATGAATGGCTTTCAAAACTAGCCAATTCCCGGTGTATTATGTGTACAGTAACTGAATCCACCGGGAGCAGAATCATGACAGACATGTAAAAGGGCTCCTGCAATTAGAGGGAACCTGTTAGGAGATTAATGCTGCCACACCACGGGCAGCATGAATCAGAGTCTGGCTGCATGATTGCCGGCAGGTATATTATTCTCTGAAATGCTCCAATGTTTCAGAGAAGATTTACATTAGAGATACTTTACTTCTCCTAACTCCACTGCAGGTGAATGGCGGGTCTCTCCATATGTACACACAAGGTACAGACATGTCAATCACCTGCTGCTTTGCTGGAAAGAGCCGGCCAGGGGCAGAGCTGGACTTGTGTCATCTCCATTTATCGTCCAAAGACCTTCAAAGTATATTTTCTCTGAAATCCCAGAACATTTCAGAGAATAATATACCTAACTGCATTCGAGCAGCCAAACTCTGATTCATGCTTCCCGCGGTTTCGGCAGAATTAATTTCCTGACAGGTTCCCTTTAAGTTAAACTAATCTCTCTGTATTGTGCACCTATGTGTCCACTATGTACATCTGTCAGTATAGGGTGGGGGTCACACCACATTGGGAACAGAATAATGGCATTCTGTTACGTGACGGACCCCGCTGGCTTACAATGGGATCCGTCATGGTTCTGTTAGGCCGTCCATCATTTAAGTAGAAAAATATTGCAGCAGTAAAACTGATGAATTCTACAATAGAACTTCCTAATAAAAGCATTTTACCTAACGGAGGCTCCAACGTAGATATGAAGATATGAGCCCAGGAGTATATCGGCTCTTCATTTCCACTATATCTCCCACTCTTTTCTGGACATACTAGCATATACAATATTTCTCACAGACTCACTGTTTGGTTCTCCAGGCATTATATGTCATCATCCTGACAGACTATATGATTTTATTTTATATTTTTATAAATAACCCATTGTATTAGACTGAAAAGAAGCAGTTTTTTATGCTGTTTTCAGAGTCAAAGATAGATGTAGATCCAGGCGGAAGGTGAAGTATAAGTCCTTGCCTTTTATTTTTCTTTTCTTTTAAATATGCTTTTGACTTTGGCTCAAGAACTGCATCAAAAAATGCACATGTGAATGCAACCTAAAAAGGAATGGTTTGAGGGAACATGACCTGAAAAAAAGGGTACAATGTATGTTAGTAAAACATTTGAGCTGTCTGTGATTTCTGATTCAATTGTCAAGAAAAAAATTGGAGCCAAGGTTGACAACCCTGCACTGCTAGACATTACACGGCTGCAGGTTGGGGGGCCGCCTGCTTTGAAAGAACAGAAACTGCACTGGTAATGCCGGTCCGGCAATATCAGTCTATATTGAAGTCTGTAGAAATTAAAGAGGAGAGACTGGTGAGCTATCTACACTCTTCCTTTGTATATAGACAATGTGTAGATTATGTATGTATAGTGAGGATTGTGTGTAATTCATCTCATATGTATAATGGAGACTGAGTATATATACCGTATATGTGTCACAGAAGCAGTAGCTTTGGCTCTTTTGAGGTCTGGAGAAGAGGAGCACCTTTCCAGATAGCTCCTTTTTCATGGCTTCCGTGAACCTGTGGAGGATTTCCCTTCTTTATAGATAACAGATATTTTTCCTGGATTCCCCCTTTAGCCTCCATCACCGGTTACATATAGTTTCCACAAGACTGCTGTGTGATGGTGCAATATCTTAGCATTTGAGACCCCAGCTTTTAATTTTTCCCAGGACCCCACTTTACCTAAAACCGGCCCTGGACCTCCCCTAAGGCTACGTTCACATGGCAGTATTTTGCTGAATATTTCACATCAGTATTTAAAGGCCAAAACCAGGAGAGGAACAATTAGAGAAAAGAATAATAGAAACACGTCATCACTTCTGGATTTTTTACCCATTCCTAGTTCTAGCTTACAAATACTGATGTGAAATACTCACAAAAATACTGCCATGTGAACGAGAGCTTACTCTCACTCTCATCAGCAGTTGGTGTTTGGACTTTGTCACTGGCAATAGGAAGCTGCAGATTGAGGATAGAGGAGGCAAGGGTTTGTGAACGAGAGCTTACTCTCAGGCTATGTGCCCAAGATGCAGAAATGCTCCGGATTTTTCCTGAGCGTTTCTGCATCTCCCTGGCAGAAGAAATGCATGCTCATTTTACATGTGTTTTTCCTGCCAGGGACAAGTGGAAGTGAAGCGTTCTTCACATGCATTTCCGTATGCGGGTTATCAACAGCTTTCCAAGCGATTTTAGCTTCACTTGAAAAGTGCTTGACAACTTGGTCACACTATATAAATCCATGCAACCGGCAAGTTAATAGTTGAAAAAAATATTAAAAATGGTAAAAAAAAAATTTAAAAAAACATTATACTTACCTGCTGATGGCCCCCGTTGTTTTTCTCCACTGTGTCCGGTCTCTTGTACGGCTCGCGGTGGTGTGAAAGGACCTTCCATGACGTCATTTAGTCATGTGACAGGTCCCGCGCCTAAATGTCTTCATGGCAGGTCCTTTTAGACCATTGCGAGCCGTATAAGAGACTGGACACAGCGGAGAAAAGACCGGGGGTCATCAGAAGGTAAGTATAATATATTTTTTTATTTTAATTCTTTTTTTTTACAGGTACCATGGTACCCTGGTCTGGATGAGAGTCTCCTCTTCTCCAGACCCGGGTACCATCCGGACATTGAATCGCTTAATATCCGCATGTGCACATGTAGTCATGTGGATATTAGGCGATTCAATGCAAGTCAGTGGCGGCAAAACGCCGCGATTACGCAAAATAATTGGTAATGCTGCGGATTTTTCCACAATGATAATCCGCAGCGGAAATTTCCTCAGCATGTGCACAGCACATGTGGATTATCATTGGGGAACATTGCAGACCTTCTACCAAGCGTTTTTTAAGCGTTTCTGCAGCGGAATTGATTAAAAACGCATAGTGGGCACACAGCCTTACTCTCATCAGCAGTTGGTGTTTGGACTTTGTCACTGGCAATAGGAAGCTGCAGATTGAAGATAGAGGAGGGAAGGGTTTGAGTGGAGTTATTAATGGATGTGATTGGTGCTGGTTTACTGGCCCAGTGCAAAGCATGATGGAACTTGTAGTAATACAACACAGGAAGCCTGGGGAGAGGAAGCAATGGATGTCAGCATCAGCGCTGCAGCCAGCAAAGAGGAAGTGCTGCTAAATGCATGATAAATGGTAATTACTGCTAAAATAAGATCATAGATGTAGTTGGAGGCACGTAACAACAAGATTTATTGAAAAATAAAAAAAATCAGTAACCTCTTAATAATCAGAAAATACATAGCTGTCTGAATTGTCTTTAAAATGCTTTGGGTGATAATTTCAATGGAGATAATCAGATTACTTGAGATACTTGGCGTGGGCTACATCAAAGAGCAGAGGCCACTGGAGTATAGAGCAGGGCCCGGCGCTGGAGCTGCAACAGGTGAGTATCAGCACCCTGATCTTCATGTCCTTAAAGTAGTTTTAAAATGTAATTTTGGTGAATTATCTGAAGCAGTTACTGCGACATAGAGGACATCTAGGGTTGGACTGAAGCCAAGTCGAGATGCAAGACTGATGGTAGCTGTGGTTGCAGGGGAGCACCCTGACCTGCTCCCCAGTCTCGTACTCTGTCATACATATAACACATGACCCAGCGTCCTCCTGAGCTGTTATATTCCTGGTTGGGAAAGTGTCAATTTGCAAAGCTCTCCTTCTGGGCTGAGAATGCCATGGTTCCAGAAAAGCTGAATTTTGTGCAGGTGGTGTTTGTGGCTGCACCTGTGGCATTGGTCGTCTCATTACACCCATTCTCTGCAGCTGAATGAGCATGTTGAATGTATTGTTCACATTAGGTACCTCACTATATCTGACGCGAGGTGGAATTGGATTTGGCGGTTGAAATTCAATGTTGGTGCCTACAGATCCACTGGTTGTTCTGCCTGGAGCTGGACCCTCCCTGGGTCTGCTGTTAGGTGAGATGAGATTTGGTGGAACGAATACAAATTCTATTGTGGTAGCTGCAGATTCACTTGCTTGCCTGCCATCATTTCTGCAGTTTGCTCCTATTGTTCTGCCTGGAGCTAGAACTTCCCTGGGTGTGCGACTCTGCAGGATGGTATTTGGCAGTTGGAATTCAAATGCCGTGGTCGTGGCTGAAGAGCCACTTGCTTGACCATCATCCCAGCTGCTGTCTCCTGTGGTTCTTGAAGGTTCTATAGGGACACGGCTTAGTGGAGACCTACTTCTTGCAGTACTTATTTCTTGTCCCCTATGATGTCCCCTAGTTCTGGCACATCTTCCTCTTGTCTCAGTGCCAGAGTTAGTGAAACTCTCGCGGCCATGATTAGCAGAATATCTTCCCAAATGTGTTTGAGAAGACCTCAGTCTATGGACAATTGTTGCCTGACCTATAATGACATTATAATTTAATTAACAAAATACCCTTTTAGACACTTGGGTGGGCCGTAGTGTTATTATGTGGTTTACAGATATGGGCACTCTAACGAAAATTGTGTCAAATATGGGCTGAGTAAGCCTGCTCAGTGCATCCCTTTTCTGAAGACATCACAAGGATGGGGTGGAACTGGACAGATGGTAAATTTGCCCCCAAGGAATAAGGATAGAAGGTGGAGAATGCACTGAAACATTACTCAGCAAACCACATGGATAACTCCACCCAGGAATGCTAAGATATGAGGGGAATATTGTTTTTCTACTCTAAATATTTCACTTACCTTCATTTTCAGGTCGGCTCAACCATGCGTCATTGTCCTCAATCAGCTGTCTTAGCTCTCGGGAACTCATGGCCTAGTTTCCGGAGGCTGGGATAATGAAGTTCTTGAGAACTAAATTCTCAAGTGGCACCGATATTATTGTTCAAAGAGTAAAAAAAAAACACTAGATATGTCAAACAATCTAGAGTGCTTTTCCAAAACCAAAGTGATGTCTTAGCGAAAGCATAAACTCACAAAATGGCGCTGAAGTCACTGTGCTCAGTGATTGTATATCCTTAGGACATTCTAGAATGCCATTATGACATCACTTGTGAGTGTGACCTCACCGTCTCATAATAAGTGACTCTCAACCCTGATCATAGCTTTGTGACATCATGACAGTCAGGCTTCAGTGCTTTTTGCTATCATTTTGCTGTATTGCAGGGCTGGGAACTGTTCCTAACTGCACCATATTGTAATACATGCACTTATATATAAAATATGTATAGCAAATAAAATATTTCAATATTAATTGGCTCCAAGTTTGTACAAAGCAGATATTTCACCTATTGGTATTAATGATATATGGGATAATAAATGCTCAGCTGTGTATTATAAGTATATTAGTAGTTATTTAAATGCGCAATGCCCCAGATGACACATATGGTACCTCACTGATGCTCGCTCATCCCTATGTGGCGCCCCTGAGGGTTCGACCGCCACAGGAATGCTGCACTTCTTTAATGGAGTGTGGTGTTCCTCCTCTGAGGTAAGGCCAGTGTGATGGTTGTTATCAAAAAGGAATAGTCGGCACTCCGTATAGCTAGAGTGGTGCACGTGGAAAACAATGTCTGTAGGAAAAGAAAATCCCGGCACTCACGTGTTGATAATCAGTTGATTTATTCCACAACTCACACAAGACGTTTCAGCCTGTCCAAGGCTTTTTTCAATTGTGGTTAAATACATTCAGTCAAGATATTTATAAACAAATCCACGGAAATGACATAATTCTCATTAACATAAAAAAAAAAGAGTAGACCAATAAAAGAAATTATATATAACAGAATTTACAACAACATACAAAAATTAAGCAATAATAAACTCAAGTTGCACAATGAAAAAGAACAAGTGAATTCATATATTTAAATAATCCCCGACTACACATTAAACCATATACATCGCAGATTGTAAAATTTATTGCATGCATATACCACATTATATCTCTATTTCTCCATATTCTTTTAGCTAAAAATATGTAACATTTCATAGTTTTTCCAGAAAAAATCCTTAATGTTTTTAAGATTTTTTAATATTTCCCATGGAATCAAATATATCAATGACAAGTAAATGCATATGTATAAATAATCTCCAACCAAATATGAGAATATAAATCCTAAAACATGGATTCCATTTCATAAATGTATCAAAAATATTCCCATCTAAATTTCTCAATGTTCTTTTTATTAAACACATTCAACATTATATAAGTTTTCTGGAAAAAATTCCTTGATATTTTTAGATTTTTTCAAAAAGATTTTTATTAGAACAATACTGTTTATTACATTTGTATATACAACTGATTCCTCATGAACAGCCTGCAACAAGTGACTAAATCTATCTTTTATTCTCTTGCCCTTTATAATTCTATTAGTAAATACCTTATAAAGAGATCAGTATACTGCCATATTCCCATAAATCCCAATTCACATAGTAGAAAAAATTTATCATATTATTTCTATATCACTTTATATCTCATTATAAATTGTAACTACATATAAAGCTACTGCTGAAGGAATAATCACAGACATACGGGAATAGAGAACATCTATGTCCTAAGTGATTCTCACCTCCCCCAGATCATTGTCTGAGATAAGAGTGACTTTTTAAATTTATCCTTTGTTATCCTCTATTCCCTAAATTAGACCTTATTTATTTCGTTAAAGGTGACAGTATAATTAACTGTCCACCCGTGATTCCTAGAAATACATAGGGAAGCCGTCCAGCCTACATCATGTCTTATCTCCGCATTCAATCTTATTTAACCCGACAAAATGTGGCAAGTATAATATGCATCCCATTTGTTCCTATGCAGATACTTCAGGATTTCATCGCATCTGAGATGTCTAGAAAGAAAAATAGGATGTATATATTACTCATTATCCTAATCACATAATACCACTAACATCATATTCTCGATTCAGGCCATTCGGATATAAAGTTCCCAAAGTATAAATCCAAAAGGCTTCTCTACGTAAAAGGATTTTTTTGATACTGCCTCCTCTTCTAGGTGTATCTATTTGTTCTAACACCTGATATTTCAATTGGGCTATTGAATGTCCTTTTTCCTTAAAATGTAATGGAAGGGGAAGCGAAGTATCTCCACACCTGATAGTGGATTTATGTTTATTAACCCGTGTTCCTACTGACTGCATTGTTTCTCCAATATATGAAAAGCCGCACGGACATTTTATCTGGTAAACCACATTTGTAGATTTACACGTGTAGAAGCCCTTAATATTAAATCTTTTACCTGTCCTAGGATGACTAAAATATTCCCCCTTAATTACATTACTACATTGAGCACAATTCAGACAGGGATACGTTCCTTTATTTTTTGTTGAAAGAAAAGTTTGTCTTGGAATTATTGCATCGCTCCCAACATCCGCCCGTATTAGTTTATCCTTCACATTGGGCAATCTCTTGTTACAGATAAGGGGAGGTATATTAAATTCCATCACACTCGGATATGCCTGCCCTAGAATATGCCAATATTTCTTTATAATCTGATCTACTTTTAAATTGACCGGATGATATTCCCTCACAAAGCATATACGTGATTCATCCCTTCTACGTGTTTTTTCATCAGTAACCACCTCTCTTAATGCCCCATCTAGAATACGTTGGGGATAGTCTCTCAATCTAAAATTTTCACACATTTCCTCAATTCTTTTTGAACAGATGGAGGGGTTGGTAACAATCCTAGTCACTCGCTGAAACTGTGATTTGGGGATAGCCTTTTTAACAGAATATGGGTGTGCACTCCTAAAATGTAAGATACTATTCCTGTCCGTATCTTTTTTATATAAATCTGTCTCAAAGTCCCCTTTCTCATTCCTAATTACCATAGTGTCCAAAAAATTTATCCTCTCAGTGCTATATGAAATGGTAAATTTTAGTTTACTCCATACACTATTCAAATCATCATAGAATGTCATTAGGGTTTCTTGTGGCCCCTCCCATACGCAAAAAATGTCATCTATGAACCTAAACCAGGCTCTTCCATGTATCTTGAATAGAGGATGTTCATAGACATAATGCTCCTCAAAAAATGACATATATGTATTTGCGTATGGGGGGGCCACATTCGCACCCATTGCCGATCCCCTCTTCTGTTTATAATATACATCTTGGAACAAAAAATAGTTCTCATACAGAACCACCTTTAGTAACTCCATCACTATATCTCTTTGAGCCCCTGGAATATTTTAGTCATCCTAGGACAGGTAAAAGATTTAATATTAAGGGCTTCTACACGTGTAAATCTACAAATGTGGTTTACCAGATAAAATGTCCGTGCGGCTTTTCATATATTGGAGAAACAATGCAGTCAGTAGGAACACGGGTTAATAAACATAAATCCACTAACAGGTGTGGAGATACTTCGCTTCCCCTTCCATTACATTTTAAGGAAAAAGGACATTCAATAGCCCAATTGAAATATCAGGTGTTAGAACAAATAGATACACCTAGAAGAGGAGGCAGTATCAAAAAAATCCTTTTACGTAGAGAAGCCTTTTGGATTTATACTTTTGGAACTTTATATCCGAATGGCCTGAATCGAAAATATGATGTTAGTGGTATTATGTGATTAGGATAATGAGTAATATATACATCCTATTTTTCTTTCTAGACATCTCAGATGCGATGAAATCCTGAAGTATCTGCATAGGAACAAATGGGATGCATATTATACTTGCCACATTTTGTCGGGTTAAATAAGATTGAATGCGGAGATAAGACATGATGTAGGCTGGACGGCTTCCCTATGTATTTCTAGGAATCACGGGTGGACAGTTAATTATACTGTCACCTTTAACGAAATAAATAAGGTCTAATTTAGGGAATAGAGGATAACAAAGGATAAATTTAAAAAGTCACTCTTATCTCACACAACGATCTGGGGGAGGTGAGAATCACTTAGGACATAGATGTTCTCTATTCCCGTATGTCTGTGATTATTCCTTCAGCAGTAGCTTTATATGTAGTTACAATTTATAATGAGATATAAAGTGATATAGAAATAATAAGATAATTTTTTCTACTATGTGAATTGGGATTTATGGGAATATGGCAGTATACTGATCTCTTTATAAGGTATTTACTAATAGAATTATAAAGGGCAAGAGAATAAAAGATAGATTTAGTCACTTGTTGCAGGCTGTTCATGAGGAATCAGTTGTATATACAAATATAATAAACAGTATTGTTCTAATAAAAATCTTTTTGAAAAAATCTAAAAATATCAAGGAATTTTTTCCAGAAAAATGATATAATGTTGAATGTGTTTAATAAAAAGAACATTGAGAAATTTAGATGGGAATATTTTTGATACATTTATGAAATGGAATCCATGTTTTAGGATTTATATTCTCATATTTGGTTGGAGATTATTTATACATATGAATTTACTTGTCATTGATATATTTGATTCCATGGGAAATATTAAAAAATCTTAAAAACATTAAGGATTTTTTCTGGAAAAACTGTGAAATGTTACATATTTTTAGCTAAAAGAATATGGAGAAATAGAGATATAATGTGGTATATGCATGCAATAAATTTTACAATCTGCGATGTATATGGTCTTATGTGTAGTCGGGGATTATTTAAATATATGAATTCACTTGTTCTTTTTCATTGTGCAACTTGAGTTTATTATTGCTTAATTTTTGTATGTTGTTGTAAATTCTGTTATATATAATTTCTTTTATTGGTCTACTCTTTTTTTTTATGTTAATGAGAATTATGTCATTTCCGTGGATTTGTTTATAAATATCTTGACTGAATGTATTTAACCACAATTGAAAAAAGCCTTGGACAGGCTGAAACGTCTTGTGTGAGTTGTGGAATAAATCAACTGATTATCAACACGTGAGTGTGATGGTTGTGACCTAACCTTTTTGCATCCAACACCACATTTCCACCAGAGGGAGCTAGTATGCACTAGGTGCTGCTCCCCTGGTTACAGGGAGACTGGGGAACACAAAGTGGTAGGAACCAGTTAGTGGGTGTGGGTGGAGGAACAACTAGTGAGTTGCACTTCAAATTTCATATTTAATAGAATGCCATCTTTGATCTTGGGTCGTTCGTTCGTTGGTCCTTCGGTCCTTTCTGGTCTGTCGGTAGTCTAGCCTTTGCTAGACTGTCGGCTGTCACTGTGCTGTCAAACTACTGTGTGTAATGTGACTTCCCTCCGGGAGCGCAGATCCTGTGTGGGCCTGCACCGGCATGGGACACAGCCCTCGAACCCTGATCTCGGGACGAGAGGTAGGTTGCAGACAAGGAGTGTCTCAACCCGGCCGAGGACCAGGATCAAGAAGGCCCGGGAGCTTTAAAGTGTGGCTTCCTAGCAAATGGGTCCCGGGGAGGATGCAGACAGAGCGGAGCACGCAACCTGTCCTCATCTACCTGATCTATTTAGAGGGATTCCGGCTGCAAGAGGGGTACCGGCCCCCGACACCCGACCTTGTACTCCACGTCCAGGACGGGAAAGCCTGGTTAGGCCCTGAGGATCCCACTGGGCGTCGGATGGAGAGGAATTGCCACCCGACCCCTACACCTGAGAGGAGCTCAGAGGGAGACCCGGCCTATCTACACACGCACAGACGGGAAAGGGTGAAGTCTGTAGTGCAGAAACACTCTGGTGTAGGGTCGCTACCGAACACTGGACTTCCTCGGAGGTAGTCGGACCCCCGTCCCTGGTGGCCGCAGGACTCCGCGAGGAGCAGGGAGTCGCCTTCCCGCTAACGTCTGAGTGAGTAAAGCCTTGGAAGTTCACCCCTATGGCCTCAGGACTGTTCATTACGCGCCATACCACGTGACGCGGTGCCCGTACTCCCCGCGCTACTGCTACCCCCCTTCATCCTGTCTTGCCTGCCCTGAGGCCTTGCTCCACCTGTGGGGAGCAGTGAGAACTTTAGCCGCCATGATACCGGGCCTCAGCGGACTGCTAGCGGCGCTGGTGGCCCTTCACCAGACAGCACAGGTGGCGTAGTCGTTAATCAGCCGCTCAACCCGGAATAGCCCTCACCATCTCTTTCTAATGTGACGGCCCTGAGCACGGGTCGGACCCGGGCCACGGCTGCATCCCATGTCTCCATCACAGAGCCCGACGCCGAGTCCCCCAACACCCAGGGTAAAACACGGGCTTTCTGAGTAGAGGCGTCACACCTACACAACGGGACTCTGCCTCTGACTGTAAGCACAGCTCACTGTCTCCATTTGTCTGCCTCTGACTAAGCTCAGCTCACTGTCTCTACTTGTCTGCCTCTGACTGTAAGCTCAGCTCACGGTCTCCACTTGTCTTCTTCTGACTGTAAGCACAGCTCAATGTCTCCACTTGTCTGCCTCTGACTGTAAGCTCAGCTCACTGTCTCCACTTCTCTGTCTCTGACTGTAAGCTCAGCTCACTGTCTCTACTTGTCTGCCTCTGACTGTAAGCTCAGCTCACTGTCTCCACTTGTATGCCTCTGACTGTAAGTACAGCTGTTGAAGCTGTTGAGTTTGAACCAGGAGACCTACAACCTGTCCGGTCAACATGGACCATATGTGGACCACATTTCTGAGGTCTGAATTAGGCCAAAGGGCTAATGTTGTCAAATGAATGTTGTAATTCAGAGGTCAGTTCATCTGAATGTAGTCGAAGCGCCAGTTTGGATGAATGTAATTTCGGTCCACAACACACTGACTAATATGTACATTAACGTCCCAGTCCACATGAGCGTAGCATGCATCAGTATTTGTATTGTAGGCTATTGCCACAGAGCTGCATATGGTTGCAGCCACATCTACAACATGATTCTACTTCAGCACTGATTTACATAAGAGTGCTTGTAAGTGATACAAGAGTTTGTAGCGGGTTTCATTAGAAAAAAACATGCCCTCTCCAGCATTCCCATAAAATGTTCTCATTTCTGTATTAATATATATTTAAAATCTTCCTGTAATGCTAAAAAAAGTTTAAAATGGCCTCCACCTATGAGGGCCATTGTGTTAAAGGATTTGTCCAGTCTAGAATGATATGTATGCAGTTAATCTGTGTGACTGCATACTTGTCAGTCCTCCAGCACATGTACTGTGTGATGGGAGGATTCGAAGCACTTGCGTGCCCTGGGAGGATTCACAAGTCTGCAGTCACACAAAGTGACAGCAGACTTATCATTCTAGACTGAACAACCCCTTTAAGGATTGGCTATCTTGCAGAGAGGCTGTTTAAGTGGCTTGACCATTTACTACAGCCTCTTGTCAAGATGGTCCCAGTAGTCTTGGAGGGGGCTGGAGACAGCAAGGCTAGGGGGAAGCCACCCATGACCGGCTTTTGGCCTGGAGGTTTTACCCCACCCCCCTTTTGTTTGTATTTGAATAGTGGGGTTCTGGGATTGGGTAATGGGAAGATGGGGGCGGGTAGTTGGAGGGGGGGTATATAAGGGAAAAGTGCGGGAAAGCGGCCATTCCCATTGGAACAGCAGAGGCACCTGTCATGGCGTCTGTAGAATCCCTGGTGAGCCATCTTCAGGATGTCGCAAGGTCAAGAAGAGGTGGATGGCTGGAGGCCCAGCTGTCCACGTTGCTGGGAGCTGCAGGAGTTTTGGAGGCGCAGGCCGAAGTCGTAGAAGGAGCAGGAGGACCCGGCCCCCGGAGAGACTATCACCAGAGGTATCAGCGCAGAACAGGCACAGGCCCCGGAGCCCCTCCGGGGACCCTGCGTGGGGAGAGCAAGATGGCGCGGTTCCTGCCCGTCGCTCTCGCCCCAACAGGAATCCATCCAGCCGGCCTGTTGCTGTTGTTCGGCGCGGAGCGCGGCCTAAACCGGAAGTCAGGGTTCGGCACGACGTAGGAGCGACACGGGACACAGAGGTTCCGGCCCCAGACGAGCGACACAGGTGCGGCGTACCTGCGACGCTCAACGCGGCTGCGATGGGGAACGCGGCTGCAACGCGCAATGCAGCTGCGACGCGCAACGCAGCTGCAAGGGACGACGCAGCTGCGATGGGAAACGCAGCTGCCATCAACGTCGGGGGCCTGAATGAATGGAGAGGACCCAGGACTATCGTGGGAGCGGAGACGGGAACGGCAGGCACCACTGTCGGGGTGCCTGCTGGGTAGGCCATGAGAACACCAACGAGGTGAGCATCGGCGGGCAGGCAGCAATCCGGGCATCCACGGCTGCTTGGCTCACAGGGAAGACGCAGAGGAGAGGGAGCGGCGGGCAGCAACATTGAGCCGCCGGGCATCGTCGGTTATGGCAGCACGGACCAGGCCCGTGCGCCTGGGTCTAGTAACAGGAGGAGGCCCGGATCAACACTCAGGATTGCAAGTCGGTCCGGCGGGAGGCGGTCACCGAGGGGACAACACCCGGCAGCATCCATGACCGTTCAGGTCCCTCCTGGTGACGGGGAGGCCAGGGGCGCGGGCCTTGAGCGGCGAATGGAAACAGACTGATCCGATTCCAGCAGCGACCGGGGCGGAAGAACCGATCGTCAGGACTCAGGATTTACGGCTGGCAGGGACACAGCACCTGCGCAGCGGTGTGAGTATAACTCCATGTCTTGTTTGTCGCCCGCGGGGCAGCTTCGATAGGGGGAGTTAGTGGTCCTTTTGTTGCCTCAGAGGGGAGGTGTCTAGCCGGTCCGGGAGAGACAGAGGTATCGGGAATTAGGGAAATCTTAAATAGTATGTCGCAGGTTTTACTGAGAATGGAGAACGCAGCAGCGGGTGGCTCAAGGGCATCTCCAACAGAAGCCTGGTTACCAGGCCAGGAGGTGTCGCTTCAACTCAGTGGTGTGTCGGTAGGGTCTGCGGTTGGTGCAGAAGGGGCAGTTACTGGGGTTTCAGTATCGGTTCAGACGGAGAAGGACAAGGGCGATAAGGTGAAGTTGGATGACAGGGCAAAGGGGGAGGTGTACGTGTGCTTTGAGGAGCCATTAGGAGCACATTTGAAAAAAGAGGTGAAGGAGAAAATTTGGCGTGACGAATACGTGGAAATTTTCTCCCTCCTTCCCCTGGAGAAGTTTAATTTGGACAGGGGGAAAAAAGACGATAGCAAAAAGGAAGAGGAGTAGAAGCGGTGGTGGCGCTTGATACCTCAAACTTTTACGAATTGGCTTCAAGCATTCGCTATTTTGGCCGGGGTCAAAGGGGAAAAGTTTCCTGAAAATTGCTCAGGCTTATTTTGTTATTTAGATGCCATCGGGGAAGCGCATCGTACTTATGGGGGACAAACTTGGCTGAGGCACGACGAGCAACTTAGGCCGAGGAAGGCAGTACGGCCCGAGATTAAGTGGGACCAAAAAGATATTGGCCTTTGGTTAAAGGTGATGGCTCCCGCTAGATACGGGCAGTCCTTTCACGGGAGCGGAGGAAATGGCAGTCAATCGGCAGGAACAAGTGGAGGTAGTCAGGGAGCGCAGGGAAGTAAAGAAAAATCAGGAACGTGCTGGCAATTTAACGATGGCCAGTGCAAATACGGGGCAGGCTGTAAGTTTAAGCACGTTTGTTCCCATTGCAACGGGAGCTCCCATGGGGTGGCAAAATGTTACAAAAAAGGAAAGGGGAGAATGTCTGTGGGTCCCGGTCAAGGGGGTGACTCCAGTGAATCTGGAAAAGATGGCCCCCTTTCTAAGTAGATATCCTGATCAATTGAAGGCCAGGATTATTAGGGATGGTTTTTCAGAGGGTTTCAGGATCCCGTCACCTGACCATAAAGTTCCTTTTTCAGTTAAGAATTTAAGGTCTGCTTTGTTGCATCCAGAAGTTGTGGAGGTTAAGTTGGCAAAGGAGGTGGAGTTAGGTCGCAGGGCGGGGCCGTTTCATAGCTTGCTGGTTGAAGGTGCGGTCATTTCTCCTCTCGGAGTAGTGCCTAAGAAGGAGCAGAACAAATTTCGCCTGATTCAGCATTTGTCGTACCCAAAAGGTTGTTCGGTTAATGACGGTATAGCCCAGGATTTATGTTCGGTCGAATACACATCATTTGATGCGGCCATGGCATGGGTTCGGAGGTACGGGCCTGGGTCATTGATGGCAAAAACCGATATTGAGTCAGCGTTTCGGCTCCTTCCTGTTCACCAGGCTAGCATTCCACTTTTGGGTTGTTTTTGGAACAAAAGTTATTACTTGGATAGGTGTTTGCCTATGGGCTGTTCTATTTCATGTTCATTGTTTGAAACCTTCAGTACTTTTTTAGAATGGGTAGTTAGGGATGATGCAGGCGTGCAGTCTGTTATCCACTATCTTGATGATTTTTTGTTTTTGGGTTCCCCGGATTCGTTGGTGTGTGGTAATTTGTTAGCAGCCATGAAGTGGGTTACTGAACACTTTGGGGTCCCTTTGGCAAAAGAAAAGACCGAGGGGCCTTGTACGGTTTTATGTTTTTTAGGGATTCTAATTGATACGGAGCACATGGAGTGTCAATTGCCAGAAGAAAAATTGTTACTCAGGCAGGAGGTTGAGCGAATTGGAAAACTGCATAAGGTGACATTGAAGGAGCTCCAGTCGCTACTAGGGAGATTGAATTTTGCCTGTAGGATCATGCCGATGGGTAGAATATTCTGTCGTAGGTTGTCAAGGGCAACTGCGGGTGTGCGGGCAGCGCATCACTTTATTTGCTTGAATAGAGAGCATAGAGAGGACTTGGGGGGTGTGGAAGCGCTTTTTGGACACTTACAATGGCAGATCGTTGTTTCAGCAGGAGTTTCTGAACAGCTTTGATTGCGAGATTTACACGGACGCGGCAGGCGGAGTTGGATATGGAGCTTTTTGTAGGGGAAAGTGGAGCGTCGGTAAATGGCCCGATTCTTGGAAGGAGAGGGGCCTTACTAAGAATCTCGCTCTTTTGGAATTATTCCCAAATGTAGTTGCAGTCTTGATTTGGGGTGAGTTCTTTTTGAATCGGAGAGTCAGGTTCCATTGTGATAACATGGGCGTAGTAGCAGTGATTAACAGCTTATCAGCCTCGTCTCCTCCGGTTATCAAGCTGGTTAGGGAACTGGTACTACGGTGTTTGGAACTGAATGCATGGGTCTCGGCGGTACATGTGCCCGGTGTTCAAAACTCTATAGCAGATGCTTTGTCTCGTTTCCAGTGGTAGCGTTTCCGTTCGCTGGCACCAGAGGCAGGAGTCGCAGGAGTGGAATGCCCTTCGCAGTTGTGGCAGATGGTTTTGGACGAGCTGGAAGATTGATTCAGGAGTCGGTGGCAAGTTCAACCTGGGCGGCTTATGAGACATCGTGGCGAGTATGGCAAAGCTGGGTGTCGCAGTGCGGGGCATTAGAGAGTGATGAGGATAGGACGTTGGCGATTTTGTTTTTTGTAGGTAAGGCTGCGGATTTAGGGTGGTCGTCATCCAGAATTAGCAAATTTATAGCCGGGCTGGCTTTTGGTTTTAAGTTGCAGGGTTGGACTGATGTCACTAGATCATTTTTGGCCAGGCAGGCACTCAGAGGTTTTCAAAAGGGTAACAAGATTTTTGATAAGCGTAGACCAGTAACGTTTGGCATGTTAGAAAGGTTAGGTTTGGTTTTGGAGAGCATTTGTTGTTCTGTTTTTGAGGCGGCGCTGTTTAAGTTAGCCTTTGCCTTAGCATTTTCCAGGGCGATGAGAGTAGGGGAGTTGGTCGCCCCCAGCAAAAATAGGGAAGGAGGGCTATTGGCCGAAGACATGAGTTCTTGGGCCTGGGGCATTGATTTTTGGATTAGACGGTCTAAAACTGATCAGATTGGTAGAGGTAAGCGGGTCGTTTTAGGAAGAGTGGACGGGGCTCTGATGTGTCCAAGAAGGTGCTTGCAGGCTTATTGGCAATTGTGGACAGGGAGATCCGGCCCACTCTTACGTCATTGTGACGGGTCATTTCTTTCTCGTTTCCAATTTATAGCAGTCTTAAAAAAAGGGGTGCAGGAGTTGGGCCTTAACCCGGAGGTTTATAGTTCGCATTCCTTTAGGATTGGCGCAGCGTCTGAGGCTAGCAGACGCGGTTTGGGGGCAGAGGTGATAAAACGGATCGGAAGATGGAGTTCAGACCGTTAATTGACATATGTTCGCTGCTAGTTGACACAGTACTTTATTTGTATAACAGTTGTTGAATATGCTTGTTTATCATTCTTTTAGGTGAAGTTTCCACCTTAGCTTGGATTCTTGGACACTCATACGTGCATTGGGGGGCACGACGTGCCGATGTCAGGCGTGACGGTAGGCAATTGGGCTTTCCGAGGGCACAACTGATTATTAGGTGGCTAGGTTTTAGGGGCATGTTATGGAACCGGTTTTTGGGGGAGGTTCATAAGGCTGCGAGATTAGACAGAGTACCGGATATTTTAGTTGTGCATCTGGGGGGGAACGATTTAGGGGCAAGGCCGGTAAGGGAGTTGATTCGGGATATCCGTTTCAATTTCTTGAGATTGTGGACTTCGTTTCCAGGGGTTATAACAGTGTGGTCGGATATAGTCCCCAGGAAAAAATGGCGGGCAGTCAGATCGGAAAAGGGCATAAACAGGGCACGGATAAAATTAAATAGGGCGGTGTCTAGCTTTGTGTCCAGGAATGGGGGCATAAGTGTTAGGCATTTGGAGTTGGAATCCGGAGTCGGAAATTTGTGGTTGGAGGACGGAATACATCTCAACGATATTGGCATGGATCTTTGGGCTCTTTCAATTCAGGAGGGGATTGAGAGGGCATTGGTGGCTTTGGGGCACGCACGAGCCTGAGGTTTCAGGGCTGTTCGTGGTTGGCGGGGGGTGGGGTTCTTGGAGTTGGTTAAATTGAGTGGGGAGGTGATCTGGCAGTCGGTTATGGGCTCTGGACGGGGCTTTACCTCGGGAGCATTTTGGTAGTTGGTTGGCCTGCCACGGAACGTGGAGGTCTTTTGGAGCCCGCGAGCTGGTGCTGAATGGCTGGGGTTAACATGGCGGTGCAATGTTATAGTGAATTTAAAGCCAGATCTATTAGCTCCAAGAACCCTCCCTCCTTATAAACACTGTGTTCCAAATTATTATTCTAATAATATTTTCTCAGATTTTCCCAAATTACCTATATGAATTGCAGTCATTGTAATTTTCCAGTCAAATAACTATTAGAGTACAATTGAAAGGTTTTTGTACAAACTGCCTATGATAACAGTATATTTTTTAAAAAATAAACTCAAACTGCACTCAAAATGCATGTTCCAAATTATTATGCACAGCAGAGTTTTCAACCTTTTCATTTTAATAAAGAACAAAAAAATGGTCATTTTTGAAATTATAAGCATTAGCAGGTTACTACAAACTGAAATCAAACAGTTTTCAACTCAAAACTTTATTCTAGGTGATGTTACATTTGCACATAGGACCCCTTGTTCGAAAGGAGCTTCTGAACTCTCTCGTCCATTGAATTTGTATTGATATACTGATATTTTGTTTCATTGTTATTTGTTGTTTGTTAATAAACGGCCGCTGTAGCCATAATTTATCCAACAAATAACTTGTTGTGGAGTTTTTATTTCAGGGGACGGGATCATGGGATCGCCGGGTATGTTGGGCAGAGTGAAGGTATCAGGTAGTAAAACCACATTGGGCCATAACAGGTCAAGGGAGATGTGTTGCGTCATGGATGGCATTTATTGTGAAGGAGATCACAATTTCATAGAATACTTGTATACTCCGTTAGATGGCCATGTCTGAGATTAAGTTCCATCTATAGAATAACAATACAGGATCTTAAGGGCTATATGATTAATGCAACAATCTTACTAATGTCGCATCATTTTTCAGATTTGATGCGTTATATCATTTGCAGGTGCGAGGAATGTCCATGGGGGCTAAGTAATCCTCCTCACTTAAAAATTTAGTGATGCCCTGGTGGTTGAACCAATATATTTTTTAGATACCAATCCTTTCGTGAGTCACAACTACTGGTATGTCAGATACATTGATGAAATTCCTCTCGTCTGGAGGGACAATGTGTCTGCCATACCGTAGTTTATTGACTACATCAACATGACTTTTAGGTCATTTACATATGAAGTGAACACCATGTATAAAGAAATAGGACCTCATAAAAACTTGAAAACGAAAGAGAAAAAAAATAGACCCTTAAAAATTAACTTTTATTAATATTTTTTAAAAGCATATTTGACTCATAATTCTAAAATGCATAACAGACAGAGATATTGTAGGGCATATAGGTAATATGGTCAGAACTAATCTCGATTTTGCCAGGCAGTGGTACAGATGGACCTGTCAAGTCCCTAATCGTCCCGTTTTCCTCTCCCTATTACACTTAAATGTTAGTAGCAGTGACTCGCCGGCGCCTGCGCAGAAGAGCGATGGAGCCATTGCCCATAAAAGGGAGGAATAGGTAGGTATAATTGCGTGATTGCAGTACGCAGGTGAGGGATGTGCAGAAATGCACATCACAGGCCAGTGTGACACTGATGGGAGAGGGGTGCTATTCAAATGAAAACAGGAGGCGGAGATTTCTTCCAGGCACCTCACGCCCCGGAGCCTGGAAGAAATCATTAACATAACAGAATAAAAGACGATTTCTGCACATCAAGACCGCAAATATGGGCATACAGGTAAGACTAGTTTTACCATTCTACCACCTGTATGCCCTTATTAATAGGTAAAAACTAGTGATGAACGAGTAGATTTCATTAACTCTTTCGGCGAGCACGCTCGGGTGCTCGCTGAGTATTTTGGCGTGCTCAGCATTTCTTTTAATGTCGCCGCACGTGCAAGTGTCACGGCTGTTAGACAGCTGTGACACATGCAAAGATTGATTGTTTGACAGGCAATCTCTGCATGTGTCACAGCTATCAGCCGTGACACTTACAGGAGCGGCGACATTAAAAGAGATACCAAGCACACCAAAATACTCGGCAAGCACCCGAACGTGCTCGCCGAAAGAGGTGATGAAACCTACTCGCTCATCACTAGTAAAAACATTCCAGGGGGTGACAGATTCCCTTTAAATGCTTTTTCAGCATCAGTTGCAAAGATTGCTGTATGAATACTCCTTTGTTTTGCTACATGTATGATGTTCAATATTCTGAATATATTCTTTAGCTTCCCTTCTTTCTGTGAAGCCGAATTGTTCTAGGTTGATTAAGTTAGGAAGGAATTTTTTGGATTCTTTTTGCTTTAGCATATAGTTTGATGTCATTATTGATAACGATATTGGTTTACAACTGCCACAGATGGTTTTATCTTTTCCTTCTTTTGGAATAAATGTAATATGTGGGTTTCATTTTTACAATGTTAATTGTGCAGTAGAATTTATTCTTTAGGTCATTATGATCACTGCGATACCAAACTTGTATTGTTTTATAATATTTTAATGGCTTAAAAAAATTTCAACAGCTGCCGCCAATTGCGGTTGTTGAGCTACGTTCCCACGATGAGTTTTTGGTGAGCTTTTTACACTGTATTTTTGAGAAAATTGAAGTAACCTACTTTACTTAATCGGTGCAGAAATGGTGCAAAAAATCTGCAACATCAAAAACTCATGAAAAGCTCATTGTGTGAACATAGCCTTAGAGGTAGATGTCGGCTGTGTGACACAGTCAGCAACTGCCCTGGAAAGAGGGGGATCAGCTCCTGAGACATTCCACACAGTCTGTCTCTCTCCATAAGGTATATATCAGTCATGGAGTGTTAAGAGGTTGAATTTTGCTATATAATTACCGTCAAGCAGTTCATGCATATTGTATTTTGCCACAAATTCCGATATTACAGGAAAATCTATACGTTATTGTTGCAGTTTCCAATATTGTGGCAAAATGAATGCTTTTTTGCCGTGATCATGACAAAATATAACAATTCACCTCAAAATCATGGCAACCATGACCATCCAGTTGCAATTATAATATTCAATATATATATATTTTTTAGAGATAAGTGAATCTCCTAAAATTGGCATTCGTTTGTTTTAAGTAGCTCGTGGCTTTATGTTGGTCCATACTGTATAATAACCTATAAGCTGATAATCGTTCATTTATCCATTTTACATGGTTCTTTTATTTTTCCCATGTACATACAGTGAGGAGGAAGTTAACACAAACTGTAAGTACATATTAGTGTATATCGCGGTATACAGTGCTGTTCAAGAGTATTGTTTCATATGCCACCTGTTGGTAAAATTAGTGCATAACAGGTTACTAATTATTTTTTCAAAGCTGTAAGCCTATTACAGTGCTGACAGACATATTAACTTCATGGCTACATCTGTATACTTTTGCGGGTCATCTCTTAGAATATCATCAAAAATTTTACACAACAACAACAATTTTGCTGTCTACAAATATCTTTTAAAGGTTCAATACCATTCCATTTTTTTTCTCTTGGGGTAAATGTATTTATATGATTGGGTTTATTTTATTGTTATGGGGCAATTTATTTCTCAATAGCTAACTTAGCTGGGCCGATTACTTTTATATATTCTCTTTGAGATCTTTATAAACCTGGAACTGTTTTTTAGACCTCGCCCTTCAAAATGTTAAATGCCTTTTGGTTTTGTTTGGTTATACATAACTTTTTTTTTTAAATTCCTGGACATTTTGTTATCTTAGGGTATATACTCACTACAAGATTCTACTAATATTGTATATACTGAAAGTTCTATTTTAATCTTGTCGGTCCACAGGACTTGTTTCCAGAATGCATCAGGCTTGTTTAGAGGTTCTTTTGCATACTTCTGACTCTGAATTTTCTTTTGAGGACTCTTCCATGAAGGCCATATTTGTGCAGCTGTCTCTGAGCACTAGAACAATGTACCACAACTCCAGAGTCTGCTAAATCTTTCTGAAGGTCTTTTGCAGTCAAGCGGGGGTTCTGATTTGCCACTCTAACAATCCTATGAGCAACTCTCACTGAAATTTTGCTTGGTCTTCCACACCTTATCTTGATTCTTTACCTCCACTGTTTCTGTTAACTGCCATTTCTTAATTACAGTATTTTTCGGACCATAAGACTCACTCCCCCCCTCCCCAAATTATGGTAGAAAATAGGGGTGCGTCTTATGGTCCGAATGTACCATTTTGTGATGTGGGGGTGGCTGGGACTGCGGTAGCGGAGTGGGCTGGGGAGGCGATGGAACGATGTTACCCAGTAACGAGAGGCGGCAGCTGCATATTTGTGGGCGCAGCCATGAATTCACTACGTCCACGCTAGACATCAGGAGGTAAGCGGTCTCTCATCCAGATGGCGCGCTGTATTGACGTTACAAAGAGGCAGGGCTGAGGATGACTGCGCGCTGTGCTGTTCTGTGTTGCCCCAGCCCTGCCTCTTTGCGCGCTGCAGTGACGTTACAAAGAGGCAGGGCTGGGGATGACTGCGCGCTGTGCTGTTCTGTGTTGCCCCGCCCTGCCTCTTAGTAACGTCACTGCAGTGCGCAAAGAAGCAGGGCCGGGGCAACACAGAACAGCACATCGCGCAGTCATCCCCAGCCCTGCCTCTTTGTAACGTCACTGCAGCGCGCCATCTGCATGAGAGACCGCCCACCTCCTGATGTCTAGCATGGACGTAGTGAATTCATGGCTGCGCCCACAAATATGCAGCTGCCGCCTCTCGTTACTGGGTAACATCGTTCCATTGCCGCCACTGCCCCTTCTGCTGCTACAGCCCCCTCTGCTCATACAGCCCCAGCCCCCTTCATTCATAGCCCCCTTCAGTCATAGCCCCCTCCGCTGCCACAGCCCCAGCCGCCTCC
Source organism: Phyllobates terribilis (assembly GCF_046119375.1). Taxonomy (NCBI): domain Eukaryota; kingdom Metazoa; phylum Chordata; class Amphibia; order Anura; family Dendrobatidae; genus Phyllobates; species Phyllobates terribilis. The sequence continues at coordinate 349,735,155 of NW_027362763.1, forward strand.
GCTGCCACAACCCCAGCCGCCTCCGCTGCCACAACCCCAGCCGCCTCCGCTGCCACAACCCCAGCCGCCTCCGCTGCCACAACCCCAGCTGCCTCCGCTGCCTCAACGCCAGCCGCTTCCCCTGCCACAGCCCCAGCCGCCTCCGCTACCACAGCCGCCTCCGCTGCCCCGGCCCCCTCCGCAGCCCCAGCTCCCTCCGCTGCCACAGCCCCAGCCGTCTACGCTGCCACAGCCCCATCCACCTCCGCCGCCCCAGACCCCTCCGCAGCCCTGGATCCATCCGCCTCCGCTGCCACAGCCCCAGCCACCTCCACAGCCCCAACCGCCACAGCTGCCACAGGCCCAGCCACCTCCACAGCCCCAGCCACCTCCGCTGCCACAGCCCCAGCCACCTCCGCTGCCAGAGCTCCCTCCGCAGCCCCAGCCGCCTCCGATTCCGCAGCCCCCAGCCTGTGTGACCCCGCTCCCTGCCTATCGTGGGTCCAGAATGAGAGGCAAGCATAATAACGTAGAAGTAAAATATAAAGTAAAGTGAGAAAGCACATGTCATTAAACATTGTACCACTCCCGTGGTGAACTATAACTCCCAGCATGCCATAAGAGCTGAAGGACTTGCTGGGAGTTATAGTTCTCCTCGGAGCAACCACATGACAAATGTGTGGTGAACTATAACTCTCAGAATGGCATAAGAGCTGCAGGATATGCTGGGTGTTATAGTGCCCCTCAAAGGCAACCCCAATACCTGTGGGATCTTAAAGAGGACATACCATACGTGGCTGAAGTCATACAGCCAGTAAATGATATAAGCTGCCAGTGGATCGGGCAGCATACTGGCTGTATGACTTCAGCCACATTTGTTTTTCGGCATTTCTTCCTGCGTGTGTTTACAGTTAGAGACCAGTCAGTCACTGACAGCAGGAGAGGAGAAGCCAAAGTACGGTATGTTTTCCTCTGCCGCAGCATTTCAGACGGAAGACTGAAACATACCATATCAGCCTTACGTCGTACATCCAGTGTCTGATACATTCTGGCTGATCCACAGGCAGAATGTATCAGCTGTCGCAATCCATGGGCAGAATGCTTCAAAAGTATGTTTTTCACTATTTTCCACCTCTAAAACCTGGGTGCGTCTTATGGTCCGGTGCGTCTTATAGTCCGAAAAATACGGTACATTTTGAACTGAGGAAAGGGAAACTTGAAAACTCTTTGCTATCTTCTTATAGTTTAATACAGCTTTGTGGGCCTCCACAATTTTAACTTTCAGCTAGCTGCTTAGAAGAACCTATGGCAGCTGTTTTTTTTGACACAAGGCTAGATGAGGCTGGGTTTTTATGAAGCTGCGAAATTTACATCACTTGGCTTTTCCTAACGATGATGGTGAACAAGCCATAACCCTAACAGACTAATTAGGGTCTGAAACCTTGGTCAAAGTTATCTGAGCACTCAAATCTCCAAGGGTGTCCAAACTTTTGCATCAGCCCATTTTCTTTTTTGTAATTTTTAAAATATAAGAAATTACGATATATATTTTTTTTGCCTAAAATGCAAAGGAATTGTGTCATCTTTAACTTTAGGCCTTTTAGAGATAATTTCATCTTCAACTTGCTTAACTGTTCACAGTAACAGTAATTTTGACCAGGGGTGCTGTGGGAAATCATGATCCGTTTTGTCTTCTCTGTCCTCATGTTATGCTCTAAATCTATCACACAGCACTTTTACAGAGAAACCTCTCCCTACACATTCCAAGTCCCTGAGATTCTGGATCAAACCAGACACTTAAGGCCCCATCACACATAACGAGATCGCTAGCGAGATCGTTGATACGTCACGGTTTTTGTGACGCAATAGCGATCTTGCTAGCGATCTCGTTATGTTTGACAGGTAGCAATGATCAGGCCCCTGCTGTGAGATCGCTGATCGTCACAAAGCTTCCTGGATCATTCCTGGGTCGTTGCGCTCCCACTGGGCAGTGTGCATCGCTGTATTTGACACCTTATCAACGACCTCGTTAGCGATTCAGAACTGAGACACGTAGGCGTGCATAAATTGGACTTTTCCACACCCCTCGTCCCCGATTGGGGGTCGCTACAGCGTTCTCATTTTCCGCCGTGCATAAAGAAGGCAACAGAATAGCGATTCCATCCTTTGTTTCTGACCTCGTGCTGGATTGCAGATCCTAGCAGAATTCTCCGGGTTGTTGATATACATTCATTCGACTGAGTCCTGATTTTGCGGATCGTTGTAGCGTTCTCCGGCTGTGACTCTGTAATTGGTGTGGCTGTGCGCTCCCCTGTAGCCAATGTTGACTCTGTGTTTGGTGGGGAAGCTTGCTCCCCTGTAGCCTTGTAGCCCTGTGTTATATAATGTATATAGTTTGTATAAATGTGGTATATGTATTGCTTGTCTATTGTATATAGTGTATATAATCTGTACATGTTTTGTCAATACATAGTAGTTTTTTTAAGGTTGAAGGAAGACTAAGTCCATCTAGTTCAACCCATAGCCTAACTTGTTGATCCAGAGGAATGCAAAAAAAATGTCCCTTCTATTTTGTATATGTGTTGAGGGGGCGCGGAAATGTAATTTTATGCACACCTTTGTGACACAGTACAGTCCCTATCAAGGTGTGGATCGTTGACATAGCTGCTGTGTGAAAGCGTCCCAACGACCGCCGAGATCATTAGTTAGATCGCTGGGGCGGCCGAAATCGTTGGGAAGTTCTGCATGTTTGACAGCTCCCCAGCGATGATGAAACGACTCTCCAGCGATTCCAAAACCGTGACGTAATAACTATCTCGCTAGCGATCTCGTTATGTGTGACGGGGCCTTTAGACACAACTATCTCTGAATCCCACAAAACAGTTGCTTGCTTGTTGGTATAAACCCCATCCGCATTTAATTAAAGTGGAATCTTATGTTTGACACTACATGTATGCGTGTACTGTATTGATTCTCCTAGCTGTTTAATTACAACACCTCCAATTCGGCCTTGCACATCAACTCTGGTGGGCCCATTGCACCCACAGGTGCCCAAACTTTTACAAGCCACTGTACTATATTCAATTCATACAATCTATGACCTGGGTCTACAAATATACAACATGCTAGTTTCTTTTGCTGATGTATTCACCCTAAAATGGTTGTCCAAGGCATACATCTCACAAAATACCCACTTGGTAGCTGGGTGAAAAAAAAAAAGAAGAGGTAGAAGAAAAAGTGCCAGGGAGCCTTGTCTTGAGCTGGCATATCCTAGCTGTTAGGCTGATATTAACGATGCAATTCCAGGATTAGCATCTCTACAGCAGGATGTTGTTCCTAAAAAGCAGGAAAATTGCTGCTGTACAAAGGAGAGAAATCAAAGTGAATCAAAGGGCAAATGTATATCTTGTGAGATGGATGCATGCTTTGAACAATCATTTGAGGGTTAATATATCTGCACTAGATGTCAGCATGTTGTATATTTGGCAGCTCAGGTCATGGACCCATTGATATGGAGGTGGGTAAGCTTAAGACACAGAGGTAGATATATGGGTAACAGAAGAAGCGTTAGAGGAAAAACTGCCAAGGAGCCTGGTCTTCAGCCGACACACCCTAGTTAGTATGACTGTTTGGCCGATATTTGGGAAGCAAGCCCATGAATGGGATCAATACATATCACAATAGACAGAAGATTGTAAAAAAAAAAGAAGAAAGCACGAAACATTAGTTTCCTTTGTTCTTGTGTTGAACTATGGTATTGTGCAAAATTCTTGATTCCCAGATAGTAAGGTGGTCCAGTACCTTGTTCATTGGAGAGGCTATGGTCTATAGCCCTAGTCCTTGCTCCTGTTGTGCCTACTAATTTATCCAATTTTCTGACCCCAGCTTTTATTTTGACCACCAGCTTGCTTTCTGATTTTTTCCCTGGCGTGGTCTCTTGGTATCGAACCCAAGTGACAACCCTTCTTGCCGCCAGCTTGCTGCGTTGACTTTGTGGCCCCAGAGCACGGCTCCCTGTGTAAGTACAGATCCCAGTGCATGGGTGAAAGAGTAAAGGCCAGGGCAACCCCTGGGTTATGGTTAACTGAGTGGCTTTCCCTAAGCCTATCCATGGAAATTTTAGTAACCGCTTCAAGGTTTCCATGAACAGTGCAATTGTGACAGAATGTTTTACTGGAATATGAGGACAGTGTGACGCTGGGTCACTACTCACTGGCAAGCTGTGAGAAAGGGTAATCAGGAGGTCCGATGTCAGATACCAGAAGGGCTCGTAGTGATGGTCCAGGTACTAACCACCACTGTCCAATGTATGATAATCTACTTGATGTTATAGCTGCATGGCATTATGGGGAAAACCGTGTGGCCACGCAAAAAAACATTAACCCGCTCTCTGATGCAAATCTCAAAGTGTTTGAACGCGATCATCCGTGGATCGATCCACTCATCTCTAATTAACACCTAATTTTTTTGGACCCTAATGTTTCTTGTGATTGAAGGAGCCTACAGCAGAGAAAAAGTACTTGAACATAAAAGATAAGCATATGATATATTTACATAGACAGAAACAAAATACTTCAGACCTCTTTAATTTAGCAATTTATAAAATTATAAAGTTTAGTATTTTCTAAAATGCAACATAAGTTTATTTAAAAGGGTAAATTTCACTCCTTGGGGACAATTTTTTACTTAAATGCATGCATTTTTGGCTAAAACTCACTTTTGCAATTCGATTTAATTACACATTTTGCACCAATTGCCTTCTATAGCTTTTGTATTATATTCTCTGCTGTTTGTGGCAGACAGAGTTAGCGGAGAATCGGTAAATGAGGGCATTCTGACAGACTTTGTAACTTTGTTTTCTGACTTTTTCTGAGCTCCTCCCAGCTAATTACTAACCACAGACAACATCAAAGTTGAAAGTTGAATGCTGAGGGGAGACGAACTTCCTGTAAAATGCCCAAAAATGCAACCTTCATGAATGTGGCCAACCACTTTTTACATAATTACATAGGTTGAAAAAAGACCTTGATCCATCAGTCCTTACCAGTAATACATTGTCTGTTTAATACCCACAGTGCCATTTGTTGTGAGAAAGGCATCTAGCCCTTTAAGTGACAGGTTCTTTTTAAAGGCATTCAAGGAAAAGATTACTTTAACCAAGAATGGTTCAGTACAAGACATCAGATCCAAAGGTTCTTTCTTCAGTCCTTCATGGAAAGGCCACCAGTCTTATAATACATTGGTGTAAAATGTAATCGAGACTTTACTCTTTTCATTGCGTTCTTAAGAGAATGTTTTTTATTTCTTCAGTCAAAGTGGTTAAAAACTGCGTCCAATATTTTACAGAACTAAACTTTTTTGATTTGCTTCAAAGCAACTGTCACATTCCGGCCGGAGAACTGTTGGTTAATAATACGATTCAGCTAGAACAAATCACAGAAGATTTATATTAGTGTTCATTCATATAGCATCTGTATTAATAATAAACTGTACTAATTCTATTTCTTACCTCATTCATGACTACAACTTCAGAATTATCATCACTTGATGAATATTTAAGTGTTATAAACAGGCTGTTGGCATCTGCAAAATAAAAGTAATAAAACTATTGAGTGTGAAAGATAAAATTGTAAAGCTCTAGCTAACGTAAGTATGTTTTTTTAAGTGTAAGCTGAAACTGGAAAATTTAGGAAAAACAATAGTGAACGGCAAAATAACTTTATGCAGATACGTATTAGTCAGATATAAATCCAGTGCTGCTTACCAAGGAGGTTACAGAACTTATCAACGGCTGTACTCGAAGAATCAGTTACTTACAGGCCAGGACTGGTCATATGCCCTAATGGGCAAATTTCTGGTGGACTGTGCAGCCCAAAGTCACTGTGAGCCTCTTGCCGTCACCTTTCCCTTCTATTTCTCTCATCTAGGGCACAAGGTCTTGCTTTGGTGTGTGAGGCCAGCAGGACGTTCTGTAGGGCCAGAGCTAGAATGGCAGCATCACTCTGCAACCTCCTTTTCTCATGCTGTGTGTTGCCATGACTTATGTTTTGGTAAGTCAGAAAATCTGCTGCTTAGACTCGGCTCTTCCCGATTGTCCTGGTGCGGTCACAATCGGGGTAATAGTTTTTGGGGTTGATGTCAGCTTTGTAATGTCAGCTGGCATCAAGCCCAGGGGTTAGTGATGGAGAGGCTTCTATCAGATCTATATTTTTTTACGGATATATTTTACTGTTTCTGTATCCACTATTATACAGTTAGGTCCATATATATTTGGACAGAGACAACATTTTTCTAATTTTGGTTCTAGACATTACCACAATGAGTTTTAAACAAAACAATTCAGATGCAGTTGAAGTTCAGACTTTCAGCTTTCATTTGAGGGTATCCACATTAAAATTGGATGAAGGGTTTAGGAGTTTCAGCTCCTTAACATGTGCCACCCTGTTATTAAAGGGACCAAAAGTAATTGGACAATTGACTCCAAGGCTATTTCATGGACAGGTGTGGGCAATCCCTTCGTTATGTCATTCTCAATTAAGTAGATAAAAGGCCTGGAGTTGATTTGAGGTGTGGTGCTTGCATTTGGAAGGTTTTGCTGTGAAGTAAACATGTGGTCAAAGGAGCTCTCCATGCAGGTGAAACAAGCCATCCTTAAGCTGCAAAAACAGAAAAAACCCATCCGAGAAATTGCTGCAATATTAGAAGTGGCAAAATCTACAGTTTGGTACATCCTGAGAAAGAAAGAAAGCACTGGTGAACTCATCAATGCAAAAAGACCTGGGCGCCCACGGAGGACAACAGTGGTGGATGATCGCAGAATAATCTCCATGGTGAAGCGAAACCCCTTCACAACAGCCAACCAAGTGAACCACACTCTCCAGGAGGTATACGTATCAATATCCAAATCTACCATAAAGAGAAGACTGCATGAAAGTAAATACAGAGGTTTCAATGCATGGTGCAAGCCACTTATAAGCATCAAGAATAAAAAGGCTAGACTGGACTTTGCTAAAAAAACATCTAAAAAAGCCAGTACAGTTCTGGAAGAACATTCTTTGGACAGATGAAACCAAGATCAACCTCTACCAGAATGATGGAAAGAGAAAAGTATGGCGAAGGCGTGGTACAGCTCATGATCCAAAGCATACCACATCATCTGTAGAACACGGCGGAGGCAGTGTGATGGCTTGGGCATGCATGGCTGCCAGTGGCACTGGGTCACTAGTGTTTATTGATGATGTGACACAGGACAGAAGCAGCCGAATTAATTCTAATGTATTCAGAGCCATACTGTGTGCTCAGATCCAGCCAAATGCAGCCACACTGATTGGTCATCGTTTCATACTACAGATGGACAATGACCCAAAACATAAAGCCAAAGCAACCCAGGAGTTTATTAAAGCAAAGAAGTGGAATATTCTTGAATGGCCAAGTCAGTCACCTGATCTCAACCCAATTCAGCATGCATTTCACTTGTTAAAGACTAAACTTCAGACAGAAAGGCCCACAAACAAACAGCAACGGAAAACCACTGCAGTGAAGGCCTGGCAGAGCATCAAAAAGGAGGAATCACAGCGTCTGGTGATGTCCATGAGTTCAAGACTTCAGGCAGTCATTGCCAGCAAAGGGTTTTCAACCAAGTACTAGAAATGAACATTTTATTTACAATTATTTAATTTGTCCAATTACTTTTGGTCCCTTTAAAAACAGGGTGGCAGATGTTAAGGAGCTGAAACTCCTAAACCCTTTATCCAATTTTAATGTGGATACCCTCAAATGAAAGCTGAAAGTCTGAACTTCAACTGCATCTGAATTGTTTTGTTTAAAATTCATTGTGTTAATGTCTAGAACCAAAATTAGAAAAATGTTGTCTCTGTCCAAATATATATGGACCTAACTGTATTTATCTGTGGAATCTGTTTATTAAAAACTGGCTCTTATTATAAAACATAACTACCCCTATTTTTGGTGTGATTTCACACTGGATAAAGATGAATTGCTTTTTCTCCTTGTACTGATATGTATATATGTGTTTGGCCACTAGGTAGAGACCTTACACCATTTTCCTTGAGGAATACCTATACATATGTGATTTATATTGTACTTTTTCTCCACATGGGTCTTTAAAGTGAATCTGTCACCCCCTGGGAGATATCAGACCTCCACTATGGGCATACAGGTTATAGAAAGTTATAGTAAATCTATACACACCAGTATGGCCCATAGTAGAGGTCTGATTGCAGAAGAATGTGTTTTTATCAACTCGGTGTTGCACAGGCTTGGCGTCCCGAGGACGTCAAGAAATCCCCGTCTATCTGATTAGTAATCCCCGAAATCCCCGTCTATGTGCTTATTTATCATAGTCCCCCCCCCCCCTCCCCTGCACCTCATAGAGCGCGCTTTGTTTCCTCCTGGCCCTGTCTGTCTGTGCATTGCGCCGCAGGTTTCTATTGTGCAGGTGCTGGGAAGTCAATGGCTTGGGGTTGCAAATTGCTTAACCCTTTCATGACCGGAGCATTTTCCATTTTTGTGTTTTCCTTTTTGCTCCCCTTCTTCTCAGAGACATAACTTTTTTATATTTAAGTCAATATGGCCGTGTGAGGGCTTATTTTTTGCGGAACTAGTTGTACTTTTGAACGACGTCACTAATTTTACCATATCGTGTACTGGAAAATGGGGAAAAAATTCCAAGTGCGGTGAAATTGCAAATAAAGTGCAATTCCACAGTTGTTTTTTGGGTATTTTTTTTTTTTTTTTACCACGTTCACTGAATGCTAAAACTGACCTGCCATTATGATTGTTCAGGTCATTTCGAGTTCATATATACCAAACATGTATAGGTTCTTTTTTATTTAAGTGGTGAAACAAAAATCCAAAGTCTGCTAAAAAATAAAAATGGCACCATTTTCCGAGATCCGTAGCGTCTCCATTTTTCGGGATTTGGGGCCGGGTGAGGACTCATGTTTTGCTCGCAGAGCAGACGTTTTTATTGATACCATTTTGATGTACATATGATGTTTTTATCGCCCGTTATTGCATTTTATTGCAATGTTGCGGCGACCAAAAAAAACGTAATTGTGGCATTTTTAATTTCTTTCTCATTACGTCGTTTATCGATCAGATTAATTTTTTTTTTATATTGATAGATCAGGCGATTCTGAACACGGCAATACCAAATATGTATATGTGTGTTGTTTTTTTTATTTTTTATTTTGAATGGGGCAAAAGGGGGATGATTTAAACTTATATTTTTTTATATTTTTAAAAGCATTTTTTTTACTTTTTGCATGCTTCAATAGTCTCCATAAGAGACTAGAAGCAGCACTTGTCTGATCTTCTGTACTACACACATCAGATCTGTGTGTAGCAGATTTTTTCACCAAGCGGTCAGCAATCTGGCAGTGACAACCACAGGGGTCTCCTGCAGACTCCGGGTTGTCATGCCAATCCATCGATGACCTGCGATCATGTGACGGGGTTCGCCAATGGGCGGGGCCAATGATGAGCTTCACGGAACCGCGAGTTAAATGCCGCTGTCAGAGATTGACAGCGGCATTTAACTGGTTAACAGTCTCGGGTGGATCGCGATTCCACCTGCAGCTGTTGCGGGCACATGTCAGCTGTATAGATCAGCTGACATGTGCCTGGAAAGGTGTGGGCTCAGCGCCGGAGATCGCATCAAACAGGGGGATCTGACGTAGGGTGTATTATTATGCTCCATGTCAGAAAGTGGTTAAAGGGGTTCTCCAGTATGAATAAGTTTTCACCTATCCACAGAACCATGCAATAGGTAATAACATTACAATCACCATGGATTCCACCACTGGGACCCTCACCGATCCAGAAAATGGGGTTCTTCAGTGTCCCATCTAAAAAAGTGTCGGTTTAGCATTCATTGTCTATGGGACTGCCAGAGATAACTGAGTACAGTGCTTGTCAATTTCAGACAGTCCTATAGACAATGAGTCCAAATCCACAATGAGTCCACATCAGACCAAAGCACAGATTTCCACTGGTCTAATGTCCATTCCTTGTGTTCTTTAGCCCAAACTTGTCTCTTCTGCTTATTGCCTGTCCTTAGCAGTGGTTTCCTAGCAGCTATTTTACCATGAAGGCCTGCTGCACAAAGTCTCCTCTTAACAGTTGTTGTAGAGATGTGTCTGCTGCTAGAACTCTGTGTGGCATTGACCTGGTGTCTAATCTGAGCTGCTGTTAACCTGCGATTTCTGAGGCTGGTGACTCGGATAAACTTATCCTCAGAAACAGAGGTGACTCTTGGCCTTCCTTTCCTGGGGCGATCCTCATGTGAGCCAGTTTCTTTGTAGCGCTTGATGGTTTTTGCAACTACACTTGGGGACACTTTCAAAGTTTGCCCAATTTTTCGGACTGACTTACCATCATTTCTTAAAGTAATGATGGCCACTCGTTTTTCTTTACTTAGCTGCTTTTTTCTTGCCATAATACAAATTCTAACAGTCTATTCAGTAGGACTATCAGCTGTGTATCCACCTGACTTCTGCACAACACAAGTGATGGTCCCAACCCCATTTATAAGGCAAGAAATCCCACTTATTAAACCTGACAGGGCACACCTGTAAAGTGAAAACCATTTCCGGTGACTACCTCTTGAAGCTCATCAAGAGAATGCAAGAGTGTGCAAAGCAGTCATCAAAGCAAAAGGTGGTTACTTTGAAAATTCTAGAATATAAGACATATTTTCAGTTGTTTCACACTTTTTTGTTAAGTATATAATTCAACATATGTTAATTCATAGTTTTGATGCCTTAAGTGTGAATGTACAATTTTCAAAGTCATGAAAATACAGAAAAATCTTTAAATGAGAAGGTGTGTCCAAACTTTTGGTCTGTACTGTATATCTGTAGCACCCTGAGGATTCGGCTGCTACAGGGGTATTGCACCTCAACCCAGAGGTGTGATATTCCACTCCCGGGTAAGGAAGGAGTGTGGAACTGAGCTCAGATAGACTGCATGCACTACATACATCCCATTTCAGAGGAGCAGGCCGACGGTACTCCCACTTAGAAATGTGCAGGTACAACCGAGCCTGTTCCTGGCTGGAGTGGGAGGGGGGTGGTACATCCCATGTAGTGTAGGGGCAGATAGGGGGAGCAGTCTGGGTAGTGATAGGAGCTCATTGGGTGCTGGTCACCTGAGCTCACACATAGAGGGATATATAAGGAGGGCACCAACTTAGATCAGGGTCAGTCAGCTGCAGAGGACAAGTCAGATGCAGAGAGCAGGAAACAGCAGCCCTGGAGAGAGAGAGAGTGGAGCAGAGAAAGACCCAGAGGGGGAAGACTGAAGGGACCCAAGAACCCAAATTAGAGCACCGGGTGAGGAGTCAGCAAGAGGGTACCGGAACCCAAGCTGGTGGGGGCAAAGACATTCCCCAGCCAGAGACCGGAGACCGTGGGCAGTGTCTGTCACGGTCACCCACCACATTCACCCTGAAGGCAAACCACATGAAGGGTCAGGGAACCCAGGGCCAAGGGTGTCCCAACAGAAGGCCCGAGGGAGCTGGACCTAGGTGAATCACTGGTGGGGACGGCTGAAGAAAGGACAGAGGGAGAGCTCAGGGCCACGCTCCGGACTTGTTTGGGGGTTGGCTGGATCCAGGACCTGGTGGACGCAGCACGGCTCGGGTGGTCACTAGCAGCTGGAGTGACCAGTACAACATCTGCAGTAAGTAAACACCCTTAACTGCACAACCCGACTCTGTCTTCATTGCCGGCTGCACCGCACCACCACAACCCCCATCCTCTGCGCCTGTCCCCTCTGAGGCTATACCCCTCCCGTTGGGGGTTATCCCACCAAGCTGCGCATCCACCATCAGCCTCAGCGGACCCTGCTGCAGCGGCGGCCACAGTGACCGCATCACAACGGGTGGCGTAGTCGACACAAAAGAACTTTAGTAACATCTGTAAAGCTGCCACATAACACTGAGCTTGACGCCCTGGGCACGGGGCCGGGTCACAGCCGCTCGGAGACTACAACCCCCCATCTGATCCGGTGCCGGGTATTCCCCTCAAAAAGGAATATGTCCCAGGGGGCGCGTCAACTTTGGCGTAGTCGGCAGGATTACGTGCCCGCAACACCCGGGTACTGCGTGCCTGAAGAAAAGTGCAAGTTTACCTCAGAAAGAAGTCTCCCGCCGGTTCCGGAGGGTCCACGCCATCGGACTCCATCACCAGTCGTTTCCCGCCGATTGTCCGCCATTTCCAACTTGTTCCCGCCATCTGCAGAGTTTCCCGCCACTGGGCAACGCTTCCCGCCAAAACCGCAGATTTCCCGCCTTGGAAGAGCAGCGGACGCCATTATGGGCGTGCCAAAGGAGGGCAAGAGGCCACCTCCCATCGTGGGCCGGGACAGAAAATGGCGCCAAAAGTGGAAACCGCCCCCACCAACAGAGACTGTGATGCTGGAGGTGTCTGTCAGCGTGAAAGAACTACCCCTGGAGCTGACAGTCACCGAGTTGCCCCGGGACCGCCCTCGAAGTGGGAGGAGACGAAAGAGAAGAGAAAAGATGGGTGTCGCTTGGAGCGGTCTGGAGCGAGCGCACCCGGAGGCAAGAGGTCTAACAAGGAGCAGCGGAGGAGCTCACCCGGAGATGGAAAGAAAGCAGAACAGCACCGGCCCGCTGGCCAGGAGTCTGCTAGAGACCGAGGAAGGAGGGCAGAGCAGCACCGGCCCGCTGGCCAGGAGCCTGCCGGAAGCAGAGCAGAGCAGCACCGACCCGATGGTCAGGAGCCTGCTAGAGTCCACAACCCCGCTAGGTCTAGCGGAGATCTTAGCGCAGCTCCCCCGAGACCGGGAGTGTGCACAAACTGCCCTGGAGGGCCTCGCAAGGAGGATGGCCCGGGTACAGCGCGAGATACTGGCGGAGTGGAGCCGGGAGATGGCCCAGCAACCAGAGACCAGTCAACGGAGCACGCTACCCTGGAAGAGGAAGCAGACCGCCTCTGAGGATGGCGCGGGAGGACCCAAGGCCGGAGACGGCGCCGAGGAGGGAGCCGAACGCATGGAGGCAGGTAAAGGGGACGCCTATACCCCAAGCCGAGAAACCGCCCACCTGCCCCAGCTCCCCGTCGCAGAGCCCGAAAGTCCCCCTGCTGTGCCCGTAGCCGCCAGGTCACCGCCATGGACTAGGCCTCGACCGGAAGCCGCCGCAGCGACCCCTGTGACGTCACGCGCCCCGACCCGGAGCGTGACAAAGCAGGAATTACCACCAGCCTGGTCGCAAGGCCTAGTACCCCCGGGCGCCGCACCACCAACAGCGCCCCCTACCTCCGCGGAGCCTCCGGCCTGGCCGCAAGGCCAGGTAGCCCAGGGCGCCGCCGTCCTAACGGTGCCCTTCACCTTCCAGGTGCCCCAGGCCTGGCCGCAAGGCCTGGGCAACCCGGGCGCCATCACCACCGCGCCCGCGCCCGCAATACCAAGGGTGCCACACCTGGGGGAGGACCTCCTCAGCCAGCTCACATGGCCGGACGGGCAGCCCTTCATCTGGCCCGAAGGGTACCCTGAGCTGGAGCGGCAGCAAAGACTAGGGCCCTTGTGTGAGCCCCTAATCCCGGCTCCGAAGCCCGTGGCTCGGGTCTCGCCTCCTCTAGCAGAAGCCCAATTCGTGTGGGACCCCACGGGAGAAGATTTGATGGGGTTCACCGGAGAAACTCGGGCAGCCGCAGCTGAACGTACAGAGTGTTGCCGTCAACAGCTGGCAGAGTTTAAGAGAGAACGGGAGGAGAGGCGGGTCAGAGAACAACAGGCCCAAATCCAGAGCGCGGAGCAGAAGAGCCGGACTAGGAGGAACCCCCGTGCAGCGCATTGTCCCCGCACCATCGGGACAGTGATAAAGTTCAACCCGCAGCATGGGTGGGGCTTTATTCGGGACCGTAACAACCGCGGTGACGTTTTTGTGACCCGCAGAGACGTCGAGTCCCACCTGCCGGAAGGTCACAAAGGCCGTGACCTCTACGTCGGAGACGAGGTCACTTTTACCCGGCACAAGTGTGCCAAAGGACCCTACGCCCTCCACGTACACCGCTTGACGGAGGAGGAGTTGCGGTACGGAGAGGAGGAGCCAGAGGACCCGGACGGGTCTGAAGAAACATCATATCAAGAAAGAGCAGGAGGAAGACGCCGTTGAGTGCGGCAGAGCAGGAGCTGTAAATAGTTACCCAATCGGGGTATATAGAAACTGAAACTGTTGCTGCTAAAATAGTCCCCGTTGGGACCAGTGAACTGTTTACCCGTTAACCCCTTCATCCTACAGGCTGAGGACTGTGAGCAGCCATTCCCTACCCTCTACCTGGCCGAGGACTGAGAGCGGCCAACTTCCAACTTTCCCCTGTATATAGTTGCGCGTCCTAAAGCGCCCCCTACCGGTTTTATAGAAAACCTGTTTTTCTAAGAGACTGTCGCACTTTTCCCGGACACACGTTGCACAGTGTCCGGAGGAGGAGGAACCAGAGACAAGAGAAGTCTACGAGAATGTTTATATAAAAAAGTTTTATATATATATAATGTTTATATGTTTTATATGTTCATATAAAAATTTTGTATGTTTTGGTGTTTTATGTCTTACAGCCCGAGGACGTGCTGTGATTTACCAGGGGGGAATGTAGCACCCTGAGGATTCGGCTGCTACAGGGGTATTGCACCTCAACCCAGAGGTGTGATATTCCACTCCCGGGTAAGGAAGGAGTGTGGAACTGAGCTCAGATAGACTGCATGCACTACATACATCCCATTTCAGAGGAGCAGGCCGACGGTACTCCCACTTAGAAATGTGCAGGTACAACCGAGCCTGTTCCTGGCTGGAGTGGGAGGGGGGTGGTACATCCCATGTAGTGTAGGGGCAGATAGGGGGAGCAGTCTGGGTAGTGATAGGAGCTCATTGGGTGCTGGTCACCTGAGCTCACACATAGAGGGATATATAAGGAGGGCACCAACTTAGATCAGGGTCAGTCAGCTGCAGAGGACAAGTCAGATGCAGAGAGCAGGAAACAGCAGCCCTGGAGAGAGAGAGAGTGGAGCAGAGAAAGACCCAGAGGGGGAAGACTGAAGGGACCCAAGAACCCAAATTAGAGCACCGGGTGAGGAGTCAGCAAGAGGGTACCGGAACCCAAGCTGGTGGGGGCAAAGACATTCCCCAGCCAGAGACCGGAGACCGTGGGCAGTGTCTGTCACGGTCACCCACCACATTCACCCTGAAGGCAAACCACATGAAGGGTCAGGGAACCCAGGGCCAAGGGTGTCCCAACAGAAGGCCCGAGGGAGCTGGACCTAGGTGAATCACTGGTGGGGACGGCTGAAGAAAGGACAGAGGGAGAGCTCAGGGCCACGCTCCGGACTTGTTTGGGGGTTGGCTGGATCCAGGACCTGGTGGACGCAGCACGGCTCGGGTGGTCACTAGCAGCTGGAGTGACCAGTACAACATCTGCAGTAAGTAAACACCCTTAACTGCACAACCCGACTCTGTCTTCATTGCCGGCTGCACCGCACCACCACAACCCCCATCCTCTGCGCCTGTCCCCTCTGAGGCTATACCCCTCCCGTTGGGGGTTATCCCACCAAGCTGTGCATCCACCATCAGCCTCAGCGGACCCTGCTGCAGCGGCGGCCACAGTGACCGCATCACAACGGGTGGCGTAGTCGACACAAAAGAACTTTAGTAACATCTGTAAAGCTGCCACATAACACTGAGCTTGACGCCCTGGGCACGGGGCCGGGTCACAGCCGCTCGGAGACTACAACCCCCCATCTGATCCGGTGCCGGGTATTCCCCTCAAAAAGGAATATGTCCCAGGGGGCGCGTCATATCCCTGGCCCCTGATACCTGGGGCTATTTCTAGAAATATCTGTACGAGCAGCAGCAGACAGAACTGGAATGGAGTCTCTTGTGCTGTATGAACTGCAGTCTGCCATATACACTGCCTGCCTGCCTAGCGCTGATATATGTGTATATATATATATATATATATATATATATATATATATATATATATATATATATATATATATATATATACTGTATGTTGTAGAATACCTAGACTAAGAGGACGTTCAATGGACCCTCTTGCTATATGCACTGCAGTCTTCCACATACACTGCCTGCCTAATATAAGGACTAGATACAAATGTACTAAGGCGCAAATGTGTCTATATCAAAGGTAACCTATATGTGTGACACATCAACTATATTGTTAAAATAAATAACATTTATTGAATAGATATAATAAAATACATGACAAGATAAAATAAGGGAAAGGATAACACAAAGAGGAGGTTACTGGGTAGGACAATACTTGATATATGATAGATACATAGTGTACTCAGTTTCTATACATCAGGTGGGACAATATATATAAAACCAGTGTTTTAAATGGGGTCCACAATAAGGTGCATAGTGCTAAAGATGGACCAGAATAATAGAAATGTGCTACATTATAAATAAATCAATAAGGCATACAGAAACAGAAGGTGCATTAATAATGAAGTATGTACTAACCCAGACTGCCAAATCCGACGCGCGTTTCGCCAAGGGGGGCTTTGACGTCAAAGCCCCCCTTGGCGAAACGCACGTAGGATTTGGCTGTCTGGGTTAGTACATACTTCATTATTAATGCACCTTCTGTTTCTGTACGCCTTATTGATTTATTTATAATGTAGCACATTTCTATTATTCTGGTCCATCTTTAGCACTAGGCACCTTATTGTGGACCCCATTTAAAACACTGGTTTTATATATATTGTCCCACCTGATGTATAAAAACTGAGTACACTATGTATCTATCATATATCAAGTATTGTCCTACCCAGTAACCTCCTCTTTGTGTTATCCTTTCCCTTATTTTATCTTGTCATGTATTTTATTATATCTATTCAATAAATGTTATTTATTTTAACAATATAGTTGATGTGTCACACATACACTGCCTGCCTGCCTAACTCCTGCTGTCATCACAGAATAGATGCAGCTGGATTAGTCCTTAGAAGGACTGTTAGTTCAGTTGGATATATATAGATGTTGTGGTATACCTACACTAACTAATAAAGAAGTAAATCTCTTCCTAGCTCAGCAGCAGCTCTCCCTACTCTGCCTGATTCCGTGGTTGACTGTGACGAGCACAGCGCCGCCAGGTCTTATATAGACCTGATGACACGGTGCGGCCAGCCAATCACTGCAATGCCACAACCAACATGGCTACGGCATTTCAGTGTGTGGCAGGCAATCCCTACATGTTCATTGGCTCTCTAAAGAGCGCCAAATATGCAGGGGGGGGACCCGAGCTCCCGCGCGAGGAACCAGGAGATACTCACCGAGCATCTCGAGCAGTGAGATGCTCAGGCGAGTACCGAGCAGTGCCGAGCAAGTTCGCTCATCACTATTTATTAACCCTTTAGGTGCTTCACAGCAATTAACGCAATGTGGAAGGAAAAAATAAATATTTTAACTTTAACCCAAAAATGTTCATTTAGCATTTTTACAAGAGTAACAGGAAAAAATGAACCATACAATTTGTTTTGCAATTTCTCCTGAGTACGCAGATACCCCATATGTGTAGGAAACCTACTGTCACATTTGCAGAGCCATTGATGTGCCTGAACAGTTGGAACCCCGCACAATTGACCCCATTTTGGAAACTACTCCCCTCAAGGAACTTATCTAGAGGTGTAGTGAACACCTGGAACCCATAGATGCTTCACAGAATTTTATAACGTTTAGCCATGAAAATGAAAAATTACATTTCCCCAGGACATTCCTCATGAAAGCACAACAGGAGGTTGTCCTTCTCATCCTCTAGGGACAGGAAACACAAAAGAGGTTAAAAGCCCCACTCCACCACACCCTCAGTGTTTTTTCTGTCCCTAGCAGGACAGATGCAGAGACGAGCACATTAGCGCTAAGTTCCTACCTGGGAGCTCAGTGGGATAGGAGGGGATCGATCTCTTCCTTTCCTGCTGTCAAGAGGCTCTGGGCTGAAACCTCACTGGGTGGGGGTCCCTCATCGACATCAGTAGAGCGGGATGTTGCTCCTGACGCCGCCACCTCCCTCTCAGGAGGGCTGTCAGCACCATGCTGAATCCCGCAGAACGCTTCCTCCAGCAAGCGCGCGGCGTTTGCTCCAGCAGGGGACGCACTTTTGGTCCGGACACCTTCTGATGATGCGTATGCATTATAGCCTGGAACGCATTTCCGGTTTCGAGGGGAACATCCGATTTGGACGGTGCAAAGTGCGTTCCACTTTGGAATACAAGGAAAGTCTGATGGCAGTCCTCACTAAGCACCTGGGACAATGTAAGACTCTATAAAAGGGTACTTACATCAGTATATGATTTGCTCATTCTGAACATTGATTCTAATCCTGCACGTTGAGAGGCACCATCCAAACAATCCCTAGACAGTGTAAGTTGACCCCGGGGTACCTGATAACACTTCCCAACATTAAAACAGGGTTATGGTCTCTTTAAATTTAGGAGAGAGGCCCCTTATGATTGGGTTCATCTTCCCGTAAAAAGCTGTGAAGATGCCCAACCTGTAATACAAGGCTACGTGATGCACATAAAAAAAAAAACAATTATGTGCATATAGTATATAGCCTGGATAGAAAAGTTGATGGGTTGCTAAGGAGAAGCTCTGAAGCCTTGGCTGCTGTTATTAAAGCTAATATAGCTGCAACTTCAGTAGCCAGGTCCATGTCCCTCTGGATCGACGAGTTATCATCACAAATAAAATCTAATACTTCAGGTCATCCTAGATTCCCTTCCAATGTTAAAATCTGCAACCCAGTTTATGGCGGACGCATCAGCAGAGTCTGTAAGGTTCTCGGCTAGAAGCAATGTCTTGTCTAATACGGCAAGACGAGCTATCTGTCACAGGTGTGTCAGGTTTAACAGACAGTTGTTCTGGGTCCAGCTGTAGAAGGTTACTGCGCTTGGCTTTGAAGACACCTTCTTGATCTCTTCATCTCTGTAGTGTAGTGGTATCCTTCTCTCGCTAGGACCCAACAGTGATCTCCACCTTCTGCTGCTAATTGACACCGCCTTGCTAGATAAAACCCTCAGTGTCTCCAGATAGTCGCCGGTGATAGAACTATTTCCCTCTGCTCAGGCCTGGAGTTCAAGCGGTCGGCTAGTTTCTTCTTGGAGTTTCTTGGTGGATATTTATCATGTTCTCTCTGGTGTCTTCTCAAAGCTAAGTGTATACCCTTGTCTGTTTTCCTTGTTTGTCTTTATTTGCATTGGGAGCTGACTAGTGCTCACCCCTTCCCCTCCCTACCTAAGGCCTAGCTCTAGGGTCAGTTAGGGATTAGGTATCCTGCTCGGCGATAGGTGTGGAACCTATTTAGGGATGGTAGGGGAGTCAGGGTGTAGTAAGATCTGCCTAGGGGTCTCCACTCTCCTTTTCCGTAGTTGTTGGGCTTTCCACCTTTTCCCATCATTGTACACTTTGTCCTTTCCTTGCCTAGCAAGACACTATCTGGCTGAAAACCTGGTCGGGGGATAGCCATTCTAAAAATAAGTTTTGTGCAATCCCATTTTCAGGAGTCAATGTCTTTGGGTCGGTCTTAGATAAGATCCTGGAGAGGGCTTCTGATGAGAAAAAGCGGTTCCCAGAAGAGAAAACTAGAAAATATCACTCCTTTTGTAGGCTCTGACCATTGGAAAGCCAGGATTACAAAGGAAAGGGGAAATCAGGGAGGTGAAGTTACCCCAAGGGAGGTAAGGGTAGATCCGATTCACTACAGGCCTATCGGGAAGACCCTGACACCAGGGAAATCAGGGGGAGGCTTCAGTTCTCTCACAAGGGTTAGAAGTCCATCACGGAAAATCCATGGATTTTTTTGAACCGTAAAAATAGGCTACAGGATAGAATTTGCCTGCCCCCACTACAAAGGTATTTGCTTACTATCCCTCAGACTCCTGCCGCCTTAGAAAGACTCTGGGGAAATATCAGAGATCTATTGAAATCTGGCGTGGTCAGGCCAGTACCACCTTCAGAGATAGGACAAGGCCATTACTCCTCACTTTTCTCCTTAAAAAAAAACCTCTCAGGGAAATACCACACGATCATAAATCTAAGACCCTTAAACCAGAGCATAAAATACAAAAAATTCCAGATGGAAACTATAAAAACAATTATTCCATTAATAAAAAGGAATTCAGTGATGTGTACAGTGGACCAAAGAGACGTATATTACCATGTGCCCATCCATCCCACCTGCCATTCATTTCTAAGATTTGCACTGAAATACTGGAGCGTCTACCACTACCAGTTTAAATGCCTACCGTTTGGCCTATCCTCGGCACCTTGTGTGTTCACAAAGCTAATGACAGAGGTGGCAGCGGCATTAAGGAAGAAAGGCATAATTATCGTACCATATCTGGACGATCTCCTTCTGGTGGCAGATTCAGTATCATTTCTCAATCAGCATCTTGCCCAGACCATCCACAAGCTAAAAAACTGAGTATAGTGTATAAACTGGGAAAAGTCTAAACTACAATTAGAGATGCGGTAAGTGTTCCAGGTAGTCCTCCTAGATTCGCATCGCGGAATGTCCCTCCCCCCCCCTATCGCCAAAAGAAAATAAATCGGCAGCAGAATTCGCTCATTCCAAAGGAAAAGAAAAGCGTCAATAAGGCACACCATGAGAATCTTAGGGCTTATGGCATCATGCATCCCAAGCGTATGATGGGGTCAGGCCCACTCAAGAGAACTGCAACAGGCAGTCCTGTTTAAACTGGAACAAGCAACCATCCGCATTAGACAAAGGAATGAAGATTTCCGCAAGTCTAAAGTTCTCCCTGTCATGGTGGATATCTCCAAGAAATCTCCAAAGAGAATTACCGTGGACTCAATCCCCGTGTATACGGATTACCACAGATACCAGCCAACTAAGTTGGGAAGCGGAGGTAGAAGATCAGTACATTCAGGGTACTAGGTCCCCAGAAGAGAGCAGGAGATCATCCAACTACAGGGAATTAAGAGCAGTATGAGAAGTGCATCAGCAATACCAGCACCTCCTAAGAGGAACACATGTGAAGATTTTTTTGGACAATATAACGACTGTCTCATTCATTCAGCACCAAGGAAGGCCAAGAGGTCAGCTACTACAGTACTTGTCTGGGCAGATATTCCGGTGGGCAGAGAAGACAGTTATCTCCATAACCACGGTCCACCTCAAGTTATCAGAGGACATAGTGGTGGACTTCCTCAGCAAGAAGAAGGTTTCGTCATCCCCACCGCTGGGGCGTCCCGTCAATAGATCTCTTTGCCACCTACAGGAACACGAAGGTGAAGAGGTTTTTCTCCATAAATCCAGGAGACAATCCTAACGGGGTGGATACCTTGTCCCAGAACTGGGAAAAGGGCCTGTTATACGCATTTCCTCCCTTTCCACTGATTTGAAAGGTCATAAAGATCCAGAAAGACAGGGCCACGGTAATACTAGTACCCGCTTGGTGGCCCAAAAGAAGCTGGTTCCCGCTATTAAACCACATGGCCCTAGAAGATCCGTTCCCCCTGTCAGAGAGACACGACCTTCTATCCCAGGTCCCTCTAATACATCAGGACATACACTTCCTACATCTGACAGTGTGGATCCTGAAAGGCAGATCCTAAGTTCTAAGGGTCTATCAAATAGAGTAATTGACTCGCCCAGGGGAAGGGGGATAACTCGGTACCCGGGCCCTTAGCCTGGCCTTTAGGGATGTCGCGGTGGTCGGCTCCCGGGCCCGTACCCTGGGGTCTCTCCTTTAAATAAAGGGTTGTTGATGGTTGTTTAGTTTTAAGAAAAAGTTTGTGACGCCACCTGTGGCTTCTGGTGAAAATCACCAGCGCTGCGCAGTCCACTGAGGCCAGTGATAAGGCAGCTCGATGGTATGGCTCCCCACAGGTGGAGCTAGGCCTCAGGGCAGTGTATGGAGGGGAAAATGTAGGACAGACGCGACCCAGCCGGATCAGGGCAAGATCAGGGACAGACACGATAGTCACTTCAGTACCTTTTACTGATGGAAATTCAGGCACTCCCCGGAGCACTGTAGGGTGAAGGGTGTATGTCAAGATCCTCCCCAATGAGCGGGTTTTGGGCCTCCTGTTTCTTGCTTCTGCGTAGTAAGTTTCTGACCTGCCTGGAGCTAGGCCTAACTTTAGCTCTGTCCTGCGCTGGCTGACCTTGTGGTAGGGCCTTCTCTTGGAGTGCACGCTCCCAACTTACGGGGCCTATGTGTCTCCTGGCTCTTGTACGTATCAGCACTTTAGAGATCCTGGGACTTGTAGTTCTCCCGGGATTCTGGTTATATCTTACTGGGTCGTGGAGATCCCGGTATGCTTCAGACCCGGTGTCCGGCAACTGCTTCGGGGTGAGCCAATTAAGCTCCTCTGCCCCCTATGTACTAACTCTCCACTCGCCTTCAGCCTACTCGGGCCCTTAATAGGCTACTCAGACTAACGGCAGCTTGCCGCGCTTCACCGATCTTATGGCGCCGGCACACCTAAAGCTCACTTCTCTGAGCTACAACTGAGTCTAGAACGCGCTCCACTGCAGACTAACCTCTCACAGGCTTCTTTACTGCAGGAACTCTCTCAACAGGTTTTCTCTCTCTGTCAATTCCAGTCTAGACTGACTGCTGCCTGGCCCCACCTTCCTTTATATATCCCTAACGGGCTCCCTCTGGTGGTCTGAGGCGGAAGGTAGAGATGTGTGAATGGTTATGGGGGCCTCTTGTGGAGGAATCCATCAATACACCCTTCTAGGACTTGTGATACCAAGCGCAACTGGGCGTCACATTCCCCCCTAGTTAAACTCAGCACTCCCGGCTGAAGTACATTTTATAAAACAATAACAATTGGTAACAATGGGAAACATAAGCAATACAAGAACAATCTTCCCTTTATGGGAGGCACGAATCTTAAATGTTACATAACAGTATAACAAATACAGAGTGTCCTCAGAACTCGTCTCCTATGGTGAGGTTCCCAGGAAGGATGTCTATCTCACAGGGTAGAGTACTTGGTGATTTTTGAGGGACCTGTCCTAAACCCTCTACGTAGGCCCTGGGGTGGCTGCAGGGCATGAAGATCCTGAGTTGGACCTCCAAGAGAGCCACTCCAGACAGGTTTTTCTTCTGAGGTCACCTGAAAGGGGCACTCCAGGGAGCGCAATTATATACAATAGCAGTTTTTGGGCTGCACACAGTCCTCAGCCACGCAGTTCATAGGTAAATAGCAAAGAATTTATGAAGTAAAGCACAAATTGATAAACACATGCATGAAAATACACAATTAATTCAATACATTACAAATTAATACACAGTGTAATACAATTTGATACCCCAGGGGTAACTATCTACACTCTCAGAAATTTGACTATTTTATTCAGTGTACCTAACAGGAGGTTTACCTCTCGTGCTACGTACTGATCTGCGTAATACTGGTATGCGTGAAGTACTTGTAGGTGCACTACTTTCCAATGTGTCAGTATCTGTATTCTCAGTTACTCTACCAGTTCTACGTGTGACCATGTTGTAAAACTGCCTTAACCTCTCTCTTGGGCTGGCAAGTCTACCATTGGCTGGGCCCTCTTGCTCTGCTCCTGCCGGGGATCCTTCATCCGGGGATACTTCTTGAGCTGGCTCTTCTGCAGCACTTACAGGTTAAAAAAACCAAGCAATGTGAACTGAGGTCTAAGATGGTACACATGCAAGAAATAGGAGCATGTTCACACTAGCAAAAAGAAGCAAAACCTACAAAAGACAAAAAATATATCTCATACCCTACCATCATTATATATAAATGTAAAGCAAAGTTGCATATTAAATATAGGGTACTTAGTGAACTATTTTTGATCAAAAAAAGTATACAAGCCGTCCCACCAGCGACAAGGTGACCCTAAATTGGGACGGTACCTACACTGGCTATATTAAAAACCTTACTGTATATCAAGGTTTTTTTGATCAAAAATAGTTCACTAAGTACCCTATATTTAATATGCAACTTTGCTTTACATTTATATATAATGATGGTAGGGTATGAGATATACTTACAGGTTCAACTTGCTGTGGAGGGTTTTCTGGCTGTTCATAAAATTGGAGTACTGGAATAATTACTGTTCCTCCTATCTGAGGCCAATCAGCTGGGAAGTCTCCGAGGTCAGTGTGTATCACCGCTTCTTCAGGTTCTTCCGGGATTGTGAAAGGCACTTGTTCCTGAGGTTTCAGTGAATCTGGACACAACTTTAAGTGGTCCCTGGACACTGTAGCAGATGTTTTTCCTCCATCTCGACTAATTATACAGGTCTTTTTGTTGTCAAACCTTGACGGTAACACAGTGTAGGGGTCTTTTTCCCACTGGTCATCAAGTTTGTGGTTGCGTCTTTTCCTTTTTAGTACTGTTTCACCAGGTGTGAAGGGTTCTGCGGGTGCGTTTTTGTTGTAGTGCGCTTCCTGCTTTTCTCTCACCCGAGTAAGACTGTCCTTGACACAAGCTTGTACCCTTCTGTACTGCTCTTGTCTGATCTTGTCCCAGTCTTCAGTGGTCATATCAGCTTCAGGATCAACAACACCAAGCTCCAAATCCATGGGCAGCTTTCCTGGCCTTGCCCGCATGAGATATGCCGGAGTGCAATAGGTGGAACTCACTGGTATATGATTATACAGATCCACTAGGTCAGGTAGTAGGTAGTGTTGAGCCACCCCCGTAGTGTTCGAGTTCGGTTCGTCGAACACCCGTGTGTTCGCCGAACTGTTCGTCGAACACCTTCGAACACCGTTAAAACCAATGGCAGGCAAACAAAAACACATAGAAACACATAGAAAGCACCTTCAAAGATGTCCAAAAGCTGACAAACTGCTCAGAAGACACAACTAACACATGGAAAAGTGACAAGTACATATAGTCATGCGAAAAGAAAAGAGGTGGAGGAGTAAAAGGAGGGGGAGACACAGATATAGGCATGTCATGCCCTTCTAAAATCCAAAAAGTGAGAAGCCGACACGTTCAGTCCGCTCCTGCCCGTGCCACCTCCGTGTCGCCGGGTTTGTGCCAGAGCCGCGGTGAACCCTGACGGCCAGCCCCCCTCTCCCAATACTGGTGCCTGTCCGCTGGTGGGTCGAGCGAGCCCCCCTGTGGTGGAGGCAGCTCTAAACTTTTTAATTTAAATTGTCTCTCTAATTTGAATGAATACACTTTAAATCCATTTACAAGGATCTATTGGAGGGCAAGTCTCATGCCAGCAGCCGCGTAATTCCAGCTCCAGTAGAGTCCACTAAAGCTGCTGCAGTTAAAAAGCTTTTATAAGGATCGAGCTCGGCTGTCCACCGCAAGGCATCCTACTGCCAGTCCCAGCCCCTATGCCTTGGGGTGCCTCCTGATGTTCTTCACTGAGTATCCTGTGGTCCCGAAGCATTTCCTTTGAAAAAATTAAGTGTCCAAACTACAGGTGGTGTAGCTTGCTTAACAGCCGGAATAATCCGCTGACTAGCAGACACTGCTACTAGGCACAAAGTATTTCTTGGGCTAGATGCAGTTAAAAATTTGTAATTAGATACTCTCGTTGGATGCTGAGAAAGCATTCCATAGAGTCTCCTGGCACGCCATATATGATTCTCTTAAAAAGCTTGGGGTAGGGGTCTAGGGGACCCTTTTATAGCCAAAATCACGGCCCTGTATCACAATACGTCACCTAGGCTGAAGATAAATGGAACTGTAGCACCCTGAGGGCTCGGTTGCTACAGAGGTATTGCACCTCACCCAGAGGTGTGATATCTCACTCTCAGGTAAGGATGGAGTGTGGATCAGGACCCGACACCTGCATGCATTACACCACATTGCCGTGGGGCAGGGCGACCAATATGCCTCTGAGATGGGCACGACAGTCCCTGTCCCTGGCTGGAGTGGGGGGAGGGAACACTGAGGAAGGGGAACCCTGTAGTGCAGGAGCAGGGAGGAAGCAGTTCCTGGGTGCATTGAGAAGGGAGTATAAAAGGTGGGCACCATCTTAGTTCAGTGCAGAGAAGTCTGAGCAGACGTGGCAGGGAGCAGGGGCTCTGCATGAGCTCTGCTCCGGAGGCGGGCCTAGTAACAGAGGCCCAGGCCTGGAAGAGGGAGAAGGAAGGAAGAGGAGCGGAGAAGGCTCCAGGAACGAGGAACGAAGGGATCCCAGGGGTGCGGACGGGCGAGTCGCCACCGCACGCCCGAATCCACCTGCGTGGAGGGGTCAGGCCAAAGGGGGAGACCGGTCCCCGAAACTAGTGGAGGCAGGAAACGACCCTCAGCTAGAAACCGGAGGCTGTGACATTTTATGTGGCGCAGCCCCTCGCTACACCCGCTAGGAAGGCACCACATAGGGTCAGGGAAACTGGCGCCAAGTTTACCAAGAGCAGGCCCGAGGCAGCCGGACAGAAGGGTTGGTAAGAAAGGCCAGACAAAGGACACACAAAGGGGGTCCTGTGAAGCGCTCCGAAGTTATCTGGGAGTTGTCTGAGCCCCTCACCTGGTGAGCACAGTACGACGTGGGCAGCCGTTACCTGCAGACGTGGTCTGGATAATAAGAACTGTGAGTAAAGGCCCTGGACTGCATCACTGACTCCGTGTCGTTACTGCTGCTGCCCTGCACCATCACCCCCATCCTCCGCATACACTGCCCTGAGGCTATACTCCTCCCGTGGGGAGTTATGCTACGCTCTGCTGCACCCACAACACCAGCCTCAGCGGTCTGCCCTGCAGCGGCGGTTCACTCTGACCGCAATCCACGGGTGGCGTAGTCGGACATTTAAACATCAAAACCACATAAATAGTTCCGCCACTGGTTTGACCACCCTGAGCCACGGAACCGGGTCGCCGCTACGAAGACTACAACCACCAGCATCCACCAAAAAGGGTCCGGCTCCGGGTGTCCCAAGGCCCAGGGGGAGCATCAGAACATTTTCATCACCTTTCACAATCACCAATGGGACAAGGCAGGGATGTCCTCTGTCCCCTCTCTTATACATCCTAGTGACGGAGCACCTGCTCTCATCAATTCGCCATAACCCCAATATTAGGTGGATTGAGGTGGGAGGCACCGAGTACAAGTGCTCTCTATTTGCTGATGATGTCCTAGTATATATCACTCAATCACATATATCCATCCATGCTGTTATGGCTGAAATAGATCACTTTGTTACATGGTCAAATTTTAAAATCAATGCAGCGAAGTCTGAGGCCCTCGATGTCTCCCTCCCCAAATCCATATAGGATTCCATCCAGTCCAACTTTCCCTTTGCCTGGCCCTCACAGGGTATCAAATACTTAGGAATTCCTATTCATAGAGACCTCTCCCATCTATGTTATCTTAATTTTGGGCCCTTTATTGAACAACTCCATACAGACCACGGTTGGCAAGTTAGAACTGTAAGATTCACTACGTGAACCACTGGTGTTTTGTGGAAAAGCACATGTACACTGCGTTCCAAATTATTATGCAAAAAGTGTTTAGGAGTGATAAGGGAAGAATTTGTTTGTTTGTCAGTTAAACTCATTGATGGTGATGTGTGTCAGGGCTCTTTCTATCACTGTAAGCAATTGCAGACACCTGTGCTAATTAGTTTGGCAGGTGTGTCCAATGAAAGGCAAGACTACTTAAGAAGGCTGTCTCACATTATTAAGCAGCCTACATTTTCTGCCAAAATGGGAAAGAAAAAGGATGTGTCGGCTGCTGAGAAACAACAAATTGTGGAGTGTTTAGGTCAAGGCATGACTACAATCAACATTGTGCGATGATCAGGATGAAGTGTCTTGGCAATCAAGAAGTATGTAGCTGATTCACAGTACACATGTGTGCGTGCTGATAAGGGCAAATTGAGGACTCTTTCCTACAGGCAATTACGTCAGGTTAAAAGAGCAGCGGCAAAAAAGCCTTGTCATAGCTGCAGACAAGTTTTTGAAGCTGCTGGTGCCTCCAACGTCCCCCGAACAACAAGATGCAGGGTCCTTCAGAGGTTTGCAGCTGTGCATACGCCATCCTGTCGACCTCCTCTATCCACTTCACACAAGCAGAAACGGCTCCAGTGGGCCAAACATTACATGAAGACTGATTTCAAAACTGTTTTGTTCATGGATGAGTGCCGTGCAGCGCTCGATGGTCCAGATGGATGGAGTGGAGGATGGCTGGTTGATGGACACCCCACGCAAACACGGCTACAGCGCCAACAAGGAGGAGGTGGAGTAATGTTTTGGGCTGGAATCATGGGGAGAGAGATTGTCGGCCCCTTTAGGATCCCTGAAGGCGCTAAAGATGAACTCCATAATGTATGTGGATTTTCTCAAACAGCACTTCCTGCCATGGTTCAAGAAGAAGAACCGTGTATTTCACAGCAAGATCATTTTTTTGCATGATAATGCACCATCTCATGCTGCACATAAAACATCTGCATCTCTGGCTGATATGGGCATAAAAGGGGACAAACTTATGGTGTGACCCCCATGCTCCCCTGACCTCTACCCCATTCAGAACCTCTGGAGCATCATCAAAAGGAGTGTCTATGATGGCGGGAGGCAGTTCACATCTAAGCAACAGCTCTGGGAGGGTATTCTGTCCTCATGCAAAACAATTGAAGCAGAAACCATCCAAAACCTGACAAATTCAATGGACGAGAGAGTTCAGAAGCTCCTTTCGAACCAGGGGTCCTATGTGAAAATGTAACATCACCTAGAATAAAGTTTTGAGTTGAAAACTGTTTGATTTCAGTTTCTAATAACCTGCTAATGCTTATAATTTCAAAAATGACCATTTTTTTGGTCTTTATTAAAATGAAAAGGTTGATCGAAAAGTTTGGGGGATCTAAGAGTGTGGCAACCCAGTAGTCATGATTACTTCGAATTCTGACAATATGAGGGTCATGTTGCAGGTAGTGCAGCAAGAAGGCACTTATGTGTCTTGCGCATCTCGGAGCCCCAAAATTATTTTCCGGGCTAGATGCAGCTAAAAATTATTATTAATTTTAATTCTGGTGGAGCTTAGTATAGATGGCCTAATAGGATCAGTGCTGCACACTGCTACAAAGCCCAAATTATTTTCCAGTCAAGATACAGATAAACATGATTAGTAATTTTAAATCTGGTGGAGCTTATTATAGATGGCCTAATAGAATCAGTGCTGCACACTGCTACAAAGCCCAAATTATTTTCCAGCCAAGATACAGATAAACATGATTAGTAATTTGAAAGCTTAAAACGGTTGGTAGGGTGATTTTAACCAATCATCAAGCTTTTACTCTCCCCAGGATGACATAGGGGTAGAAAAGTCGTTTCAGATCCATGATTTGTTCATCTTTATGAACGTGAGTCTGTCTACATTATCAGTGGAGAGCCGCGTGCGCTTATCTGTCAGCACACCACCAGCAGCGCTGAACACACGTTCAGACAGAACGTTGGCTGCGGGGCATGACAAGATCTCCAAGGCGTAAGTGGCTAGCTCCGGCCATTTATCCAGATTGGAAGCCCAAAAAGAGCAAGGGTCCAGTGACACAGTCATGGCTTCAATGTTTACTTGGAGATACTCCTGTACCATCGTCTCTAGGCGTTGACTATGTGTCAGACTTCTTGTCTCCTGTGGCCTTGCAAAGGATGGGCTAAAAAAGTGGTGAAATCATTCCGCAAAATTGATGTTACCAGCAGATACTGTGGTTCTGTTACGGTTTGAGTGCTGAACACTTGACGGTCCCACGGTTGGCAAGTTGGAACTGTGAGATTCACTACGTGCACCACTGGTGTTTTGTGGAAAAGCACATGTAAGATTCTGCAACAGTCTCTGCTGATACTCCTGCATGCGTGCATCCCTTTCTATGGCAGGAATAATTTCTGCAAATTTACTTTTGTACCGGGGATCTAACAGTGTGGCAACCCAGTAGTCAGGATTATTTCTAATTCTCACAATTCGAGGGTCATGTTGCAGGTAGTGCAGCAAGAAGGCACTCATGTGTGTTGCGCATCCAGGAGCACCAAGTCCCTGTTGTGTTGGTGGCGAGGTAACAATCATGCTTCCTTCCTCTGTCCTCTCCCCCCAACCTCGCACAACAGAAATGTGATCAAGGTCTCCCTCATCTGATGAGTCTTCCATCAGTTCGTCCTCCACTTCTTCCTGGGCTCCTGCACCTTCTTCACTAGTTTGGCTGCTACCATGCGCCCTGGTAGAACCATCTCCCCCACCCTCACATGCCTGCCGCCTTGGTGCTGCCGACCGTCTGGACCTTGCAGATGTTAGCCCTTCCGCATACAACTCCTCCTCCTCTACTTCCTCCACCTCCTCTTGTGCCACCACCTGACTCCGAATTCTGTTTAACATGTGCTCCAGCATGTAAATCACCGGAATAGTCATGCTGATAATGGCATCGTCAGCACTAAACATCTTCGTCGCCATTTCAAAACTGTGCAGAAGGGTGCATAGGTCCCTGATCTGAGACCACTCCTCCAGCGTGATTTGCCCCACCTCTGGATCTCGTTGGCCCAGGCTATACGTCAGAACGTATTGCACCATGGCTTGTCGGTGCTGCCACAGTCGCTGCAACATGTGCAGAGTTGAATTCCACCGGGTAGGCACATCGCATTTTAGCCGGTGAAGTGGCAGGCCCAACGACTTCTGTAGAGATGTAAGTCGCTGAGCTGCGGGATGCGAACGGCGGAAGTGAGCACACAGCGACCGTGCCCTCTGCAGAAGGCCATCTAGTCTGGGATAGTGGGCTAAAAATTGCTGGACAACCAGGTTCAACACATGAGCCATACAAGGCACGTGTGTGACATTGCCCCGGCGAAGGGCTGCACCCAGATTTGCAGCATTGTCGCTCACGGCCTTCCCTGGTTTCAGGTCCAGTGGAGACAACCATTCATGAAATTGGTTCTCCAGAGCTGACCACAACTCCTCAGCTGTGTGACTCACATTTCCCAGACATTTCAATGTAAAAACCGCCTGATGACGTTGAGCCCTACTGCCAGCATAGTAAGGAGGTGTGCAGGATCCCTTCTGCGCAGTTAGAAAGCTTGTGGCATGACCAGACAGGCTTTGGGTGCAGGTGGAAGACCGAGAGGAGGTTGAGGAGGCAGAAGCAGTGGAGGAACTTTGACACAAAGAGGATTGACGCACAACTCGTGGGGACGGCAAGACTTGGACAGCAGCCCCTTGTCCTGCTGTCACCATAGTTACCCAGTGCCCAGTCAGCGACATGTAACGCCCCTGTCCATGCCTACTCGTCCAAGTGTCTGTGGTGAAATGCACTCTGTCACACACAGAGTTTCTCAAAGAAGCGGTGATGTTGTGTGCGAGATGCTGGTGGAGCGCAGGCACACCTTTCTTTGAGAAGTAGTGCCGACTGGGCATCTGGTACTGGGGCACTGCGACGGACATAAGGTCTTGAAAATCCTCTGTGTCCACCAGGCGGAAAGGCAGCATTTCTGTAGCCAAGAGCTTGCAGATGGTGAAATTCAACCTCTTAGCTTTCTCATGGCTAGGAGGAAATGGTCTTTTACTTGTCCACATCTGAGGGACCGAGGGCTGGCTATTGTGCTTAGACGGGGTTGATAAGGGTGTCCCCGGCAAACTGCCGGTCTGTGAGGAAGATGCAGGCGGACATGTTAGGTTGCCTTGATCCAAAGGTGGTGCTATCGATGTCGGACAGCGCTCAACACCAGCTGGTGTTACCACCTCCAAAGAAAATGATGACCTGCCAATCACGCTGGCTGTTGCGGGTAAAGAGGTGGCAGGTCTGCGCCCCAAAACAGGTGTGACTGCTGTCCCCCCAGTCACAGAGGATGAAGAGGCCGCGGATGCACAAGATATGGCAGACGGTGGTTGGCCCGGCCGGCTAGGCCGCATTGTAGCACACTGAGCTTCCCACTGCAACTTATGCTTCATGTCCATGTGCCGGTTCATGCATGAAGTACTCAAACTATGTATTTTTTGGCCTCTACTTAGCGTTTGCTGACAAATGTTACAGATAACACGAGTTGGGTCATCTTTATCGATCTGAAAAAATGCCCAGGCTATGCCAGGCTTAGCACCCATGCGACCTGAAGAGCCACCACGACTTGTGGTGAGAGGCAGAGTTGTGTTTGAGGATGCAGTTGTTGACGTGCTTCCAGTACTACGTCTCTGTCCAGGAAGGCGCAACCTGACCTCGTCGTCACTAGCATCTTCCTCCACCTCCTCTGCTGACCTCATCTCTTGGCTGACTGTGGGTTGACAGTAAGTGGGATCTCCAACCTCATCATCATCACCCTGTGCGTTATCACACCCGTCGTCCTCAGAGCCAACCTGTTCCTGCCCTGACAAAAAACTAAAGTTGTCGCTCCAATCAGGTATTTGAGTCTCATCATCGTCTTCCTCATTGTCTCCACCAACAGGAGTTACAGTTTGGGAATGAGGGTCTACATTATGGTCAGAACCTTCGGCGTCTGGTCCTGGATCCGACTCATAAAGATTCTGGGCATCAGTGCAGATCATTTCCTCGTCTGGATTCACAGAAGCGCTGGAGTCGACCTCTGATTCCCAGGCTATAGTATGAGTAAACAACTCTGCAGATGCAACCATCTGTTCTACCTCATACTCAGACGGGCAGCTGGAGATTTGGGAGCTGTGAGGAAGCAAGTGCGATTGGGGTGACACCTTTGAGGACTGGAGTATTTGTGATGTTGAAGTTGATGTGGAGGAGAGCCCACTTAAAGGAGCACTTGATATCCGTTGAAGCACCTGCTGTTTTTGTGCCTCATCTGGAATTTGTAGCGATTGGCGTGGCCGTAAGAAAGGGATCTTATCACATTGTCCACTAAAAGAAGTAGACATTTTAGTTTGGCTGGAAGATGGTCTTTCTTCTGCAGATGTTACTGTTGCTTTAACACCTACCCCACGGACACAACCTTTTTTCCCCTTCCCAACACTCCTATTCCCCTTTCCACCAGCAGCAGGCCTTTTTCCACTCATTTTGGTGGTTAACTAATTCACAATTCTGGAGTTGTTTGCACAAAAAAACAATGGATGGGAACCGAGCAGAGCTGAGTGGCCAAACTGTGGTATTAGGCCAAAACTATTGCCTGGGTTAGATGCAGAAAAAAATTATATTCAATTTGCAACCTGATGGAGGTCAGTATAGATGGACTAATAGAACAAGTCCCACACACAGCTAGAAGCCCAAATATTTTTTCAGAGGTAGATGCAGAAAAAAATTGTATTCAGTTTGCAACCTGATGGAGGTCAGTATAGATGGACTAATAGAACAAGTCCTACACAGAGCTAGAAGCCCAAATATTTTTTCAGAGGTAGATGCAGACAAAAAATTATTTTTAATTTGCAACCTGATGGAGGTCAGTATAGATGGACTAATAGAGAAAGTCCCACACACTGCTATAAGGCCAAATATTTTTTCAGAGCTAGATGCAGATATAAATTATTTTTAATTTGCAACCTGATGAAGGTCAGTATAGATGGACTAATAGAGAAAGTCCCACACACTGCTAGAAGGCCAAATATTTTTTCAGAGCTAGATGCAGAAAAAAATTATATTCAGTTTGCAACCTGATGGAGGTCAGTATAGATGAACTAATAGAACAAGTCCCACACACAGCTAGAAGGCCAAATATTTTTTCAGAGTTAGATGCAGATAAAAAATTATTTTTAATTTGCAACCTGATGGAGGTCAGTATAGATGGACTAATAGAGAAAGTCCCACACACTGCTAGAAGGCCAAATATTTTTTCAGAGCTAGATGCAGAAAAAAATTATATTCAGTTTGCAACCTGATGGAGGTCAGTATAGATGGACTAATAGAACAAGTCCCACACACAGCTAGAAGCCCAAATATTTTTTCAGAGGTAGATGCAGAAAAAAATTATATTCAGTTTGCAACCTGATGGAGGTCAGTATAGATGGACTAATAGAGAAAGTCCCACACACTGCTAGAAGCCCAAATATTTTTTCAGAGGTAGATGCAGAAAAAAATTGTATTCAGTTTGCAACCTGATGGAGGTCAGTATAGATGGACTAATAGAACAAGTCCTACACACAGCTAGAAGCCCAAATATTTTTTCAGAGGTAGATGCAGACAAAAAATTATTTTTAATTTGCAACCTGATGGAGGTCAGTATAGATGGACGAATAGAGAAAGTCCCACACACTGCTAGAAGGCCAAATATTTTTTCAGAGCTAGATGCAGATATAAATTATTTTTAATTTGCAACCTGATGGAGGTCAGTTTAGATGGACTAATAGAGAAAGTCCCACACACTGCTAGAAGGCCAAATATTTTTTCAGAGCTAGATGCAGAAAAAAATTATATTCAGTTTGCAACCTGATGGAGGTCAGTATAGATGGACTAATAGAACAAGTCCCACACACAGCTAGGAGGCCAAATATTTTTTCAGAGGTAGATGCAGATAAAAATTATTTTTAATTTGCAGCCTGATGGAGGTCAGTATAGATGGACTAATAGAGAAAGTCCCACACACTGCTAGAAGGCCAAATATTTTTTCAGATCTAGATGCAGACAAAAAATTATTTTGAATTTGCAACCTGATGGAGGTCAGTATAGATGGACTAATAGAGAAAGTCCCACACACTCCTAGAAGGCCAAATATTTTTTCAGAGCTAGATGCAGACAAAAAATTATTTTTAATTTGCAACCTGATGGAGGTCAGTATAGATGGACTAATAGAGAAAGTCCCACACACTGCTAGAAGGCCAAATATTTTTTCAGAGCTAGATGCAGATAAAAATTATTTTTAATTTGCAACCTGATGGAGGTCAGTATAGATGGACTAATAGAGAAAGTCCCACACACTGCTGGAAGGCCAAATATTTTTTCAGAGCTAGATGCAGAAAAAAATTATATTCAGTTTGCAACCTGATGGAGGTCAGTATAGATGGACTAATAGAACAAGTCCCACACACAGCTAGAAGGCCAAATATTTTTTCAGAGGTAGATGCAGATAAAAATTATTTTTAATTTGCAGCCTGATGGAGGTCAGTATAGATGGACTAACAGAGAAAGTCCCACACACTGCTAGAAGGCCAAATATTTTTTTAGAGCTAGATGCAGGCAAAAAATTATTTTGAATTTGCAACCTGATGGAGGTCAGTATAGATGGACTAATAGAGAAAGTCCCACACACTGCTAGAAGGCCAAATATTTTTTCAGAGCTAGATGCAGACAAAAAATTATTTTTAATTTGCAACCTGATGGAGGTCAGTATAGATGGACTAATAGAGAAAGTCCCACACACTGCTAGAAGGCCAAATATTTTTTCAGAGCTAGATGCAGATAAAAATTATTTTTAATTTGCAACCTGATGGAGGTCAGTATAGATGGACTAATAGAGAAAGTCCCACACACTGCTAGAAGGCCAAATATTTTTTCAGAGCTAGATGCAGAAAAAAATTATATTCAGTTTGCAACCTGATGGAGGTCAGTATAGATGGACTAATAGAACAAGTCCCACACACAGCTAGAAGCCCAAATATTTTTTCAGAGGTAGATGCAGAAAAAAATTATATTCAGTTCGCAACCTGATGGAGGTCTGTATAGATGGATTAATAGAACAAGTCCCACACACAGCTAGAAGTCCAAATATTTTTTCAGAGGTAGATGCAGAAAAAAATTATATTCAGTTTGCAACCTGATGGAGGTCTGTATAGATGGATTAATAGAAGAAGTCCCACACACAGCTAGAAGCCCAATATTTTTTCAGAGGTAGATGCAGAAAAAATATATATTCAGTTTGCAACCTGATGGAGGTCAGTATAGATGGACTAATAGAGAAAGTCCCACACACTGCTAGAAGCCCAAATATTTTTTCAGAGGTAGATGCAGAAAAAAATTGTTTTCAGTTTGCAACCTGATGGAGGTCAGTATAGATGGACTAATAGAACAAGTCCTACACACAGCTAGAAGCCCAAATATTTTTTCAGAGGTAGATGCAGACAAAAAATTATTTTTAATTTGCAACCTGATGGAGGTCAGTATAGATGGACTAATAGAGAAAGTCCCACACACTGCTAGAAGGCCAAATATTTTTTCAGAGCTAGATGCAGATATAAATTATTTTTAATTTGCAACCTGATGGAGGTCAGTTTAGATGGACTAATAGAGAAAGTCCCACACACTGCTAGAAGGCCAAATATTTTTTCAGAGCTAGATGCAGAAAAAAATTATATTCAGTTTGCAACCTGATGGAGGTCAGTATAGATGGACTAATAGAACAAGTCCCACACACAGCTAGGAGGCCAAATATTTTTTCAGAGGTAGATGCAGATAAAAATTATTTTTAATTTGCAGCCTGATGGAGGTCAGTATAGATGGACTAATAGAGAAAGTCCCACACACTGCTAGAAGGCCAAATATTTTTTCAGATCTAGATGCAGACAAAAAATTATTTTGAATTTGCAACCTGATGGAGGTCAGTATAGATGGACTAATAGAGAAAGTCCCACACACTCCTAGAAGGCCAAATATTTTTTCAGAGCTAGATGCAGACAAAAAATTATTTTTAATTTGCAACCTGATGGAGGTCAGTATAGATGGACTAATAGAGAAAGTCCCACACACTGCTAGAAGGCCAAATATTTTTTCAGAGCTAGATGCACATAAAAATTATTTTTAATTTGCAACCTGATGGAGGTCAGTATAGATGGACTAATAGAGAAAGTCCCACACACTGCTGGAAGGCCAAATATTTTTTCAGAGCTAGATGCAGAAAAAAATTATATTCAGTTTGCAACCTGATGGAGGTCAGTATAGATGGACTAATAGAACAAGTCCCACACACAGCTAGAAGGCCAAATATTTTTTCAGAGGTAGATGCAGATAAAAATTATTTTTAATTTGCAGCCTCATGGAGGTCAGTATAGATGGACTAATAGAGAAAGTCCCACACACTGCTAGAAGGCCAAATATTTTTTCAGAGCTAGATGCAGGCAAAAAATTATTTTGAATTTGCAACCTGATGGAGGTCAGTATAGATGGACTAATAGAGAAAGTCCCACACACTGCTAGAAGGCCAAATATTTTTTCAGAGCTAGATGCAGACAAAAAATTATTTTTAATTTGCAACCTGATGGAGGTCAGTATAGATGGACTAATAGAGAGAGTCCCACACACTGCTAGAAGGCCAAATATTTTTTCAGAGCTAGATGCAGATAAAAATTATTTTTAATTTGCAACCTGATGGAGGTCAGTATAGATGGACTAATAGAGAAAGTCCCACACACTGCTAGAAGGCCAAATATTTTTTCAGAGCTAGATGCAGAAAAAAATTATATTCAGTTTGCAACCTGATGGAGGTCAGTATAGATGGACTAATAGAACAAGTCCCAAACACAGCTAGAAGCCCAAATATTTTTTCAGAGGTAGATGCAGAAAAAAATTATATTCAGTTTGCAACCTGATGGAGGTCTGTATAGATGGATTAATAGAAGAAGTCCCACACACAGCTAGAAGCCCAATATTTTTTCAGAGGTAGATGCAGAAAAAAAATATATTCAGTTTGCAACCTGATGGAGGTCAGTATAGGTGGACTAATAGAACAAGTCCCACACACAGCTAGAAGGCCAAATATTTTTTCAGAGGTAGATGCAGATAAAAATTATTTTTAATTTGCAGCCTGATGGAGGTCAGTATAGATGGACTAATAGAGAAAGTCCCACACACTGCTAGAAGGCCAAATATTTTTTCAGAGCTAGATGCAGGCAAAAAATTATTTTGAATTTGCAACCTGATGGAGGTCAGTATAGATGGACTAATAGAGAAAGTCCCACACACTGCTAGAAGGCCAAATATTTTTTCAGAGCTAGATGCAGACAAAAAATTATTTTTAATTTGCAACCTGATGGAGGTCAGTATAGATGGACTAATAGAGAGAGTCCCACACACTGCTAGAAGGCCAAATATTTTTTCAGAGCTAGATGCAGATAAAAATTATTTTTAATTTGCAACCTGATGGAGGTCAGTATAGATGGACTAATAGAGAAAGTCCCACACACTGCTAGAAGGCCAAATATTTTTTCAGAGCTAGATGCAGAAAAAAATTATATTCAGTTTGCAACCTGATGGAGGTCAGTATAGATGGACTAATAGAACAAGTCCCAAACACAGCTAGAAGCCCAAATATTTTTTCAGAGGTAGATGCAGAAAAAAATTATATTCAGTTCGCAACCTGATGGAGGTCTGTATAGATGGATTAATAGAACAAGTCCCACACACAGCTAGAAGTCCAAATATTTTTTCAGAGGTAGATGCAGAAAAAAATTATATTCAGTTTGCAACCTGATGGAGGTCTGTATAGATGGATTAATAGAAGAAGTCCCACACACAGCTAGAAGCCCAATATTTTTTCAGAGGTAGATGCAGAAAAAAAATATATTCAGTTTGCAACCTGATGGAGGTCAGTATAGGTGGACTAATAGAGAAAGTCCCACACACTGCTAGAAGGCCAAATATTTTTTCAGAGCTAGATGCAGACAAAAAATTATTTTTAATTTGCAACATGATGGAGGTCAGTATAGATGGACTAATAGAGAAAGTCCCACACACTGCTAGAAGGCCAAATATTTTTTCAGAGCTAGATGCAGATATAAATTATTTTTAATTTGCAACCTGATGGAGGTCAGTATAGATGGACTAATAGAGAAAGTCCCACACACTGCTAGAAGGCCAAATATTTTTTCAGAGCTAGATGCAGAAAAAAATTATATTCAGTTTGCAACCTGATGGAGGTCAGTATAGATGGACTAATAGAACAAGTCCCACACACAGCTAGAAGCCCAAATATTTTTTCAGAGGTAGATGCAGAAAAAAATTATATTCAGTTTGCAACCTGATGGAGGTCTGTGTAGATGGATTAATAGAACAAGTCCCACACACAGCTAGAAGCCCAATATTTTTTCAGAGGTAGATGCATAAAAAAAATATATTCAGTTTGCAACCTGATGGAGGTCAGTATAGATGGACTAATAGAGAAAGTCCCACACACTGCTAGAAGGCCAAATATTTTTTCAGAGCTAGATGCAGATAAAAATTATTTTTAATTTGCAACCTGATGGAGGTCAGTATAGATGGACTAATAGAGAAAGTCCCACACACTGCTAGAAGGCCAAATATTTTTTCAGAGCTAGATGCAGACAAAAAATAATTTTTAATTTGCAACCTGATGGAGGTCAGTATAGATGGACTAAAAGAGAAAGTCCCACACACTGCTAGAAGGCCAAATATTTTTTCAGAGCTAGATGCAGATATAAATTATTTTTAATTTGCAACCTGATGGAGGTCAGTATAGATGGACTAATAGAGAAAGTCCCACACACTGCTAGAAGGGCAAATATTTTTTCAGAGCTAGATGCAGACAAAAAATTATTTTTAATTTGCAACCTGATGGAGGTCAGTATAGATGGACTAATAGAGAAAGTCCCACACACTGCTAGAAGGCCAAATTTTTTTTCAGAGCTAGATGCAGATAAAAATTATTTTTAATTTGCAACCTGATGGAGGTCAGTATAGATGGACTAATAGAGAAAGTCCCACACACTGCTAGAAGGCCAAATATTTTTTCAGAGCTAGATGCAGAAAAAAATTATATTCAGTTTGCAACCTGATGGAGGTCAGTATAGATGGACTAGTAGAACAAGTCCCACACACAGCTAGAAGCCCAAATATTTTTTCAGAGGTAGATGCAGATAAAAATTATTTTTAATTTGCAGCGTGATGGAGGTCAGTATAGATGGACTAATAGAACAAGTCCCACACACTGCTAGAAGGCCAAATATTTTTTCAGAGCTAGATGCAGAAAAAAATTATATTCAGTTTGCAACCTGATGGAGGTCAGTATAGATGGACTAATAGAACAAGTCCCACACACTGCTAGAAGGCCAAATATTTTTTCAGAGCTAGATGCAGAAAAAAATTATATTCAGTTTGCAACCTGATGGAGGTCAGTATAGATGGACTAATAGAATGATGCTATGCCCAAAAGATTTTACTTCACTAGGTGCAGTAAAAAAATTGGTATTCTATACACAGGTGGTATATCT
Source organism: Phyllobates terribilis (assembly GCF_046119375.1). Lineage (NCBI taxonomy): Eukaryota > Metazoa > Chordata > Amphibia > Anura > Dendrobatidae > Phyllobates > Phyllobates terribilis. The sequence continues at coordinate 349,775,198 of NW_027362763.1, forward strand.
TGCAACACAGATAGGCTACTCCACTGACTAACACACTCTGCAATAGGCCAAAAAGAATTAGCTTTGCTAGATTCAGCCGAATGCTGTGAAAAAAACTTGCACAGCACTGGCACAGACCTGCCTGGCAAAAACTGATAGGAACTGATGTAACCTAGTCCTGAAAAGGACTGCAATTACAATTAGTCTTTACTCCCACAATCTATCTATTTAAGAGCACAGACCTGCCTGATAAAAGTTGTAGGAAATGCTGTAACCTAGTCCTTAAAAGGACTGCAATCACAACTATTCCCTACTCCAAAGCTATCTGTAGATTTGTGCGAAAATTGGCTTGAAATTAACAAGGTATAGCGTACACAGCAACAGCGGTGCCGTCTAACACGCAGCTGCAGCAGTGAGAAAATGGTGGCGACGGGGAAAATGGCTTGGTCTTATAGGGCAAGGACATGTGACATACACTGCCAATGACACATGCCCTTGCTTGTGTGAAAAAAAGCACTTCGCTCCGTGTGTGCGCTGCTGATAGGCTGACAGATTGCACCTCCCCACTGTAAATGCGGGAAAGAGAAAAAAAAATGGAGATCTTCATTATTCCTGCAGAGATCCATCCCCTGCCCCTCCCCCCACCCCGCTGTACACTCAAACTGCGTATTAACATTAATTTTCATCATTACTGAGAAAAAATCCAGTTATGATTTTGGTGCACGAACAGTTATCGAACATAGCCTCGAACAGCCGAATTTTTCTCAAATCGTTCGTGTTCGCCGAACGGCTCGAACACCGCCCAAAACAGCTCGAATTTGAGATTGGCGAACAGTTCGAGTCGAACAACGCTCATCTCTAGTAGTAGGTCTGGCCACTGATTTCTCTCCTCAAGTGGTATGGTCTTTAGCAGGTCGATGATGATGTTGTTCATCTTTTCGCAGAGACCATTGGTTTGTGGGTGGTACGGTGTAGTTCTTATCTTTTTACACCCGTAGAGATGGCAGAACTCCTTGAACAACTCAGCCTCAAAGGCCGGGCCTTGGTCCGTCAGCACCTGCTCAGGGTAACCATGGGGCCTACAGAAGTACGCTTGGAACGTCTTTGCTGCTGTCTCTGCCGTCAGGTCTTTGACGGGGGCGACCACCAGGAAACGTGAGTAGTGATCCACCATGGTCAGAGCATAGGAGTACCCTGACCTACTGGGGGACAGCTTGACATGGTCCAGGGCCACGATCTCCAGGGGCCGAGTCGTCTTGATGGGTTGCAGGGGTGCCTTCTGGCTGCTGAAGTCTTTCCTTCTTAGGCCGCAGGGTCCACAATCCCGGCACCACCTCTCAATGGAGCTGCGCATTCCTACCCAGTAGAATCGACACTTCAGCAGGGACTCTAGCTTTTTCCAGCAAAAGTGCCCCGCCTGATCGTGGTAAGCCTCTAATACCATCTGGATGTCTGTCTTCGGGACCACTATCTGCCATACCATCTCATGAGTTTTTGGATTGATTTACCTCCGACACAGCTTCTCACGATAGATAAACAGCCGGATTTTCTCATTCCACAGCTGCTTTGCTTGCAGAGGCGCATCCTTCTCCAGGGAGGCACCTTCTTGGGTTATCAGCTGTTTGATGCGGCTGACAACCGGGTCGCTGTCCTGGGTCTCTTTCCAGCTCTGGTGAGGCAGGGGGTTTAACGTCTTTCCACGCTGCTTCCTGGAGGCTCGTTGCTCATGGATCATCCCATTCCGGTGAAAGGCAGGTAGCTCTATCTCTTCCAGGTCATCCACTTCTTCGGTGACTGACTGGTGAGGCATCCTAGACAGGGCATCGGCGTTGGCGTTCTTGCGGCCCGCCCGGTATTTAATTGTAAATTGGTAATTTGACAGCCGAGCCATCCATCGTTGTTCCAGTGCCCCCAACTTAGCTGCTTCAAGGTGTGTCAAGGGGTTGTTATCAGTAAAGGCAGTGAATTTGCTGGAGGCCAGATAGTGCTTGAACCTTTCAATGATGGCCCAGACCAAGGCCAGGAACTCCAACTTGAAGCTGCTATAGTTCCCTGGGTTTCTCTCAGTCGGGCGGAGCTTCCTGCTTGCGTATGCGATCACTTTCTCTTGGCCATTCTGCTTCTGACTTAAGACAGCACCCAGACCTTCATTGCTGGCATCTGTATACAGCAGGAACGGTTGGCTGTAGTCAGGGTAGGCTAGGATCTCATCACCTGTCAGGATCTCCTTCATCTCCTGAAACGGCTCGGCTTGCTCCTTACCCCAGTGGAATGGGGGATTTTTGCCTTTGGGGGACTGCCCCACCAGGAGATCTTGCAGAGGAGCTGCTTTCTTAGTGTAGTCCTTTACGAAGCTCCGGTAATATCCGACTAGTCCCAGGAACTGACGCACCTCTTTGAGGTTCTTTGGCTCCGGCCACTTCTGGATGGCTGTGACTTTCTCCGGGTCTGGTGCTACCCCTTCCGGACTGACAATGTGCCCCAGGTACTGTACCTTTCTCTTGAGAAGGTGGCACTTTGAGGGTTTCAACTTCATCCCGTACCGGGACAGTGACTCAAATACCTCTGCTAGGTGTTTAAAGCGGTCCTCGTACGTTCTGGAGTACCCTATCACATCGTCCAGGTAAAGTAACACAGTCTCGAAGTTGCGGTGTCCCAGGCAGCACTCCATAAATCTCTGGAACTTTCCGGGGGCATTGCAGAGTCCAAACGGCATACTGTTGAACTCGCAGAGTCCCATCGGGGTGGTGAAGGCCGTCTTCTCCCCATCCTCCTCAGCCACAGCTACTTGCCAGTATCCACTAGTGAGGTCAAGGGTGGAAAAGTAATTTGCAGACTTTAAGGCAGCTAGGGACTCCTCTATGCGTGGCAAAGGGTATGCATCTTTATGTGTAATGCGATTTACTTGACGGTAATCTGCACACATTCTCATGCTCCTGTACTTTTTCCTAACAAGCACTAGGGGAGCTGCCCAGGGACTACAACTATCCCTTATTACTCCCGCCTTCCTCATGTCATGCAGCTTTTCTTTTGCCTTCTGGTAGTGAGCTGGGGGTATAGGCCTATAACGTTCTTTGTTTGGGGAATTGTTGCCTGTGGGGATATGATGTTGAACCCCCTTAACCCTCCCGAAGTCAAGTGGATGTTTACTGAACACCTGCGAGTATTCTTGAACCACCCGGTGTACACCCTGTTTTTGATGGGCAGGAGTGGTGTCTGTCCCAATATGGAGCTGTTGACACCAATCCTCCACCTGGGTTGCAGGGTCATTATCCTCCACTTCTTCTGGTGAAGTTAAGGACTCCACCTCGTGAATGCAGTTGTTGTTGACAGCATGTAATTTGGCAACAGTGGCATAACGTGACAGTTTGACCTCATCTTCCCCTAAGTTGAGAAGACGGACGGGCACCCTCCCATTACGTACATCTACCACTGCCCTGGCGGTTAAGAGCGTGGGTCTGTGCTCGGAGCAAAGGGGTTCTACTACCGCCTGGTAGCTCTGTCCTCTAAGACTTATAGCAGCTCTACACCAGATGAGCATTTCACTCATTGGGGGGATGACAATGGGTATGGGGTCTGTTACCCGCACGTTACCGATTTCGCCGTCTGTTAACCTTACTTGCTGTTGATACATCAGGACGCGGATCTCTCTCAGCAGCGCCCTTCTCTGTCTCGATGGACTAATAGAGAAAGTGCCACACACTGCTAGAAGGCCAAATATTTTTTCAGAGCTAGATGCAGAAAAAAATTATATTCAGTTTGCAACCTGATGGAGGTCAGTATAGATGGACTAATAGAACAAGTCCCACACACAGCTAGAAGCCCAAATATTTTTTCAGAGGTAGATGCAGAAAAAAATTATATTCAGTTTGCAACCTAATGGAGGTCTGTATAGATGGATTAATAGAACAAGTCCCACACACAGCTAGAAGCCCAATATTTTTTCAGAGGTAGATGCAGAAAAAAAATATATTCAGTTTGCAACCTGATGGAGGTCAGTATAGATGGACTAATAGTGAAAGTCCCACACACTGCTAGAAGGCCAAATATTTTTTCAGAGCTAGATGCAGACAAAAAATTATTTTTAATTTGCAACCTGATGGAGGTCAGTATAGATGGACTAATAGACAAAGTCCCACACACTGCTAGAAGGCCAAATATTTTTTCAGAGCTAGATGCAGACATAAATTATTTTTAATTTGCAACCTGATGGAGGTCAGTATAGATGGACTAATAGAGAAAGTCCCACACACTGCTAGAAGGCCAAATATTTTTTCAGAGCTAGATGCAGACAAAAAATTATTTTTAATTTGCAACCTGATGGAGGTCAGTATAGATGGACTAATAGAGAAAGTCACACACTGCTAGAAGGCCAAATATTTTTTCAGAGCTAGATGCAGACAAAAAATTATTTTTAATTTGCAACCTGATGGAGGTCTGTATAGATGGACTAATAGAGAAAGTCCCACACACTGCTAGAAGGCCAAATATTTTTTCAGAGCTAGATGCAGATAAAAATTATATTCAGTTTGCAACCTGATGGAGGTCAGTATAGATGGACTAATAGAACAAGTCCCACACACAGCTAGAAGCCCAAATATTTTTTCAGAGGTAGAGCAGATAAAAATTATTTTTAATTTGCAACCTGATGGAGGTCAGTATAGATGGACTAATAGAGAAAGTCCCACACACTGCTAGAAGGCCAAATATTTTTTCAGAGCTAGACGCAGACAAAAAATTATTTTGAATTTGCAGCGTGATGGAGGTCAGTATAGATTGACTAATAGAACAAGTCCCACACACTGCTAGAAGGCCAAATATTTTTTCAGAGCTAGATGCAGAAAAAAATTATATTCAGTTTGCAACCTGATGGAGGTCAGTATAGATGGACTAATAGAACAAGTCCCACACACTGCTAGAAGCCCAAATATTTTTTCAGAGCTAGATGCAGAAAAAAATTATATTCCGTTTGCAACCTGATGGAGGTCAGTATAGATGGACTAATAGAACAAGTCCCACACACTGCTAGAAGCCCAAATATTTTTTCAGAGCTAGATGCAGAAAAAAATTATATTCAATTTGCAACCTGATGGAGGTCAGTATAGATGGACTAATAGAATGATGCTATGCCCAAAAGATTTTACTTCACTAGGTGCAGTAAAAAAATTGGTATTCTATACACAGGTGGTATATCTTGCAACACAGATAGGCTACTCCACTGACTAACACACTCTGCAATAGGCCAAAAAGGATTAGCTTTGCTAGATTCAGCCAAATGCTGTGAAAAAAACTTGCACAGCACTGGCACAGACCTGCCTGGCAAAAACTGATAGGAACTGATGTAACCTAGTCCTGAAAAGGACTGCAATTACAATTAGTCTTTACTCCCACAATCTATCTATTTAAGAGCACAGACCTGCCTGATAAAAGTTGTAGGAAATGCTGTAACCTAGTCCTTAAAAGGACTGCAATCACAACTATTCCCTACTCCAAAGCTATCTGTAGATTTGTGCGAAAATTGGCTTGAAATTAACAAGGTATAGCGCACACAGCAACAGCGGTGCCGTCTAACACGCAGCTGCAGCAGTGAGAAAATGGTGGCGACGGGGAAAATGGCTTGGTCTTATAGGGCAAGGACATGTGACATACACTGCCAATGACACATGCCCTTGCTTGTGTGAAAAAAAGCACTTCTCTCCGTGTGTGCGCTGCTGATAGGCTGACAGATTGCACCTCCCCACTGTAAATGCGGGAAAGAGAAAAAAAAATGGAGATCTTCATTATTCCTGCAGAGATCCATCCCCTGCCCCTCCCCCCACCCCGCTGTACACTCAAACTGCGTATTAACATTAATTTTCATCATTACTGAGAAAAAATCCAGTTATGATTTTGGTGCACGAACAGTTATCGAACATAACCTCGAACAGCCGAATTTTTCTCAAATCGTTCGTGTTCGCCGAACGGCTCGAACACCGCCCAAAACAGCTCGAATTTGAGATTGGCGAACAGTTCGAGTCGAACAACGCTCATCTCTAGTAGTAGGTCTGGCCACTGATTTCTCTCCTCAAGTGGTATGGTCTTTAGCAGGTCGATGATGATGTTGTTCATCTTTTCGCAGAGACCATTGGTTTGTGGGTGGTACGGTGTAGTTCTTATCTTTTTACACCCGTAGAGATGGCAGAACTCCTTGAACAACTCAGCCTCAAAGGCCGGGCCTTGGTCCGTCAGCACCTGCTCAGGGTAACCATGGGGCCTACAGAAGTACGCTTGGAACGTCTTTGCTGCTGTCTCTGCCGTCAGGTCTTTGACGGGGGCGACCACCAGGAAACGTGAGTAGTGATCCACCATGGTCAGAGCATAGGAGTACCCTGACCTACTGGGGGACAGCTTGACATGGTCCAGGGCCACGATCTCCAGGGGCCGAGTCGTCTTGATGGGTTGCAGGGGTGCCTTCTGGCTGCTGAAGTCTTTCCTTCTTAGGCCGCAGGGTCCACAATCCCGGCACCACCTCTCAATGGAGCTGCACATTCCTACCCAGTAGAATCGACACTTCAGCAGGGTCTCTAGCTTTTTCCAGCAAAAGTGCCCCGCCTGATCGTGGTAAGCCTCTAATACCATCTGGATGTCTGTCTTCGGGACCACTATCTGCCATACCATCTCATGAGTTTTTGGATTGATTTACCTCCGACACAGCTTCTCACGATAGATAAACAGCCGGATTTTCTCATTCCACAGCTGCTTTGCTTGCAGAGGCGCATCCTTCTCCAGGGAGGCACCTTCTTGGGTTATCAACTGTTTGATGCGGCTGACAACCGGGTCGCTGTCCTGGGTCTCTTTCCAGCTCCGGTGAGGCAGGGGGGTTAACGTCTTTCCACGCTGCTTCCTGGAAGCTCGTTGCTCATGGATCATCCCATTCCGGTGAAAGGCAGGTAGCTCTATCTCTTCCAGGTCATCCACTTCTTCGGTGACTGACTGGTGAGGCATCCTAGACAGGGCATCGGCGTTGGCGTTCTTGCGGCCCGCCCGGTATTTAATTGTAAATTGGTAATTTGACAGCCGAGCCATCCATCGTTGTTCCAGTGCCCCCAACTTAGCTGTTTCCAGGTGTGTCAAGGGGTTGTTATCAGTAAAGGCAGTGAATTTGCTGGAGGCCAGATAGTGCTTGAACCTTTCAGTGATGGCCCAGACCAAGGCCAGGAACTCCAACTTGAAGCTGCTATAGTTCCCTGGGTTTCTCTCAGTCGGGCGGAGCTTCCTGCTTGCGTATGCGATCACTTTCTCTTGGCCATTCTGCTTCTGACTTAAGACAGCACCCAGACCTTCATTGCTGGCATCTGTATACAGCAGGAATGGTTGGCTGTAGTCAGGGTAGGCTAGGATCTCATCACCTGTAAGGATCTCCTTCATCTCCTGAAACGACTCGGCTTGCTCCTTACCCCAGTGGAATGGGGGGGTTTTTGCCTTTGGGGGACTGCCCCACCAGGAGGTCTTGCAGAGGAGCTGCTTTCTTAGTGTAGTCCTTTACGAACCTCCGGTAGTATCCGACTAGTCCCAGGAACTGACGCACCTCTTTGAGGTTCTTCGGCTCCGGCCACTTCTGGATGGCTGTGACTTTCTCCGGGTCTGGTGCTACCCCTTCCGGACTGACAATGTGCCCCAGGTACTGTACCTTTCTCTTGAGAAGGTGGCACTTTGAGGGTTTCAACTTCATCCCGTACCGGGACAGTGACTCAAATACCTCTGCTAGGTGTTTCAAGTGGTCCTCGTACGTTCTGGAGTACACTATCACATCGTCCAGGTAAAGTAACACAGTCTCGAAGTTGCGGTGTCCCAGGCAGCACTCCATAAATCTCTGGAACGTTCCGGGGGCATTGCAGAGTCCAAACGGCATACTGTTGAACTCGCAGAGTCCCATCGGGGTGGTGAAGGCCGTCTTCTCCCGATCCTCCTCAGCCACAGCTACTTGCCAGTATCCACTAGTGAGGTCAAGGATGGAAAAGTAATTTGCAGACTTTAAGGCAGCTAGGGACTCCTCTATGCGTGGCAAAGGGTATGCATCTTTATGTGTAATGCGATTTACTTGACGGTAATCTGCACACATTCTCATGCTCCTGTCCTTTTTCCTAACAAGCACTAGGGGAGCTGCCCAGGGACTACAACTATCCCTTATTACTCCCGCCTTCCTCATGTCATGCAGCATTTCTTTTGCCTTCTGGTAGTGAGCTGGGGGTATAGGCCTATAACGTTCTTTGATTGGGGAATTGTTGCCTGTGGGGATATGATGTTGAACCCCCTTAACCCTCCCGAAGTCAAGTGGATGTTTACTGAACACCTGCGAGTATTCTTGAACCACCCGGTGTACACCCTGTTTTTGATGGGCAGGAGTGGTGTCTGTCCCAATATGGAGCTGTTGACACCAATCCTCCACCTGGGTTGCAGGGTCATTATCCTCCACTTCTTCTGGTGAAGTTAAGGACTCCACCTCGTGAATGCAGTTGCTGTTGACAGCATGTAATTTGGCAACAGTGGCATAACGTGGCAGTTTGACCTCATCTTCCCCTAAGTTGAGAAGACGGACGGGCACCCTCCCATTACGTACATCTACCACTGCCCTGGCGGTTAAGAGCGTGGGTCTGTGCTCGGAGCAAAGGGGTTCTACTACCGCCTGGTAGCTCTGTCCTCTAAGACCTATAGCAGCTCTACACCAGATGAGCATTTCACTCATTGGGGGGATGACAATGGGTATGGGGTCTGTTACCCGCACGTTACCGATTTCGCCGTCTGTTAACCTTACTTGCTGTTGATACATCAGGACGCGGATCTCTCTCAGCAGCGCCCTTCTCTGTCTCGGTCTGGCAGTGTCGGCGATCTGTTGGAGCAAGAACACAACTTCTCCCAAACAGTTACCAACAATGTTAGTGCCTAGTACCATATACGGGTTGGTGTCATTAGGATTAGTCTCTTCTACAATTAGCCCCTGGTCATTCAGCTCCACTCTCCCCACTTTTACAGTCACATTCTTAACCCCGAGTAGGTTAAGGGGGAGTCCATTTGAGGCATATACTGATAGATTTGGAGCTGGCGGATGTAGGTCGTACATGGACCAGAACCTCTTGTAGAGGACTTCAGGCATGATGGTTACCTGAGATCCTGTGTCCAGCAGGGCGTGCGTCGGGATCCCGTCCAGTACGATGGACAGGAAAGGTCTTCCTCCGACGAACCTGTTGTACCAGTCTAATGGGCCTGGTGAGTTTACTCCTGGGTGTCGACCCTCGTACCCAGGGTTTTCTCGTTTAAAGGACAATTCTGAGCGATGTGTCCGGTCTTGCGGCAGCGGTAGCAGGCAGAGTCCTTCTGTGGACGGCGCTGGTCACTGGTCCTCGGCGAGGGCGGTGTTGGCCTCCTCCTCCTCCTGATCCAGGGGACATCCTCAGGGCTATCGGCTAACAGGATCTTCCCTCCTTCATCGGGCTCTGTCCGCAGCTGCAGAGCACTCAGCACAGTGGTCAGGGTTTTGCTGAACTGACGCACCTCAGAGCGCAGACTGTCCAGTTCTTTAGGGGACGTTGCTGGAACCTTAGCTTCAGCAGCCACTGGGGAAAAGGTGGGTGTTGCAGGCTCTGGGGTAGCCCCACCCTGGTAACGTTGGATGGCATTTGTTTCCAGGGACTGCAGTCCTTTTATAGCCATGTCCTTAAGATTGTCAAAGGTGGCATCTGGGTGATCCAGGGACCACCATCACACAGTCCTGCTCTCCTCTGGAGACCTTAGTCCCCGGACAAACTGTTCCTTCAGTATTCTGTTCTCATTCTCAACGCTGGTTGGACTAACCTGGTTCAGAGCCCGCAGGGCCCCTTGAAGACGCCAGGCGTAGTCCCGAACATTGTCCTCTGGTTGTTGGGAACAGCTGTAGAACCTCATCCGGAGGTCTGCCTCAGTAAGGTCCTCAAAGACAGTCTGTAGTTTTTGGAATATTGCGGACACTGACTCCTGGTCTGCAGCTGACCATGTTTCCACTTCCCGTTCCGCAGCATCCATCAGTTGGCCTAATACAACGGTGGCTCTTTGTTTGCCAGTCATGGAGTACATGTCCAAGATACCACATATCTTCCGTCTGAATCCAGACAGGGTATCTGGTTTGCCGTTGTACTGAGGGAGCCACTTTGCTCCAGGAATGTACGGTAAAGTCATAGGATAGACAGGGGTTATGGGCGCTGCTGGTGGAGCGGCGGCTTCGGCCTGCTCATCATCGGGCGTGGGCTGAACCTCAGGGATGTTGGCCGGCATATCGGCGTTCTGCTGTTCGTCGGACATCTTGGCGCCCCCCTAGTTAACCGTGGCCTACCTTTTAGTTTTTCTTCCGGCAGGCCGCAGCTCCGCAGGTGACGGTCGTCTTCAGGACCTTGCGTCGCTTGCGTCCTACGTCAGCGCGTTCAGCGACGCTCCTTACAGGACCTGGCGCTTCTCGCTTTGACGTCGAGGCGTGGGGCGTGTCCAAGACTTCGCGCTCTTTTGCAGGTACACCCCTAATTTTCCCGCGGTTACGTCCTTCTTCTCGCTCAGCAGCCCAACAATGGCGGCACCCTTCACCACAACTTTACGTACACAGTTCAGAATAAAGGCGCACAGTACCCGGTGGCAACGGGCACAACACTTCGTTGTTGCAGCGGGCACGCAATCCTGTTCGTGACGCCAGACAGAGATGACTCGCCCAGGGGAAGGGGGATAACTCGGTACCCGGGCCTTTAGCCTGGCCTTTAGGGATGTCGCGGTGGTCGGCTCCCGGGCCCGTACCCTGGGGTCTCTCCTTTAAAAAAAGGATTGTTGATGGTTGTTTAGTTTTAAGAAAAAGTTTGTGACGCCACCTGTGGCTTCTGGTGAAGATCACCAGCGCTGCGCAGTCCACTGAGGCCGGTGATAAGGCAGCTCGATGGTATGGCTCCCCACAGGTGGAGCTAGGCCTCAGGGCAGTGTATGGAGGGGAAAATGCAGCACAGACGCGACCCAGCCGGATCAAGGCAAGAACAGGGACAGACACGATAGTCACTTCAGTACCTTTTACTGATGGAAATTCAGGCACTCCCCGGAGCACTGTAGGGTGAAGGGTGTATGTCAAGATCCTCCCCAATGAGCGGGTTTTGGGCCTCCTGTTTCTTGCTTCTGCGTAGTAAGTTTCTGACCTGCCTGGAGCTAGGCCTAACTTTCTCTCTGTCCTGCGCTGGCTGACATTGTGGTAGGGCCTTCTCTTGGAGTGCACGCTCCCGACATACGGGGCCTATGTGTCTCCTGGGTCTGTTACGTATCAGCACTTTAGCGATCCTGGGACTTGTAGTTCTCCCAGGATTCCGGTTATATCTTACTGGGTAGTGGAGATCCCGGTAAGCTTCGGACGCGGTGTCCGGCAACTGCTTCGGGGTGAGCCAATTAAGCTCCTCTGCCCCCTATGTACTAACTCTCCACTCGCCTTCTGCCTACTCGGGCCCTCAATAGGCTACTCACACTAACTTCCGCGCTTCACCGATCTTATGGCGCCGGCACACCTAAAGCTCACTTCTCTGAGCTACAACTGAGTCTAGAACGCGCTCCACTGCAGACTAACCTCTCATAGGCTTCTTTACTGCAGGAACTCTCTCAACAGGTTTGCTCTCTCTGTCAATTCCAGTCTAGACTGACTGCTGCCTGGCCCCACCTTCCCTTATATATCCCTAACTGGCTCCCTCTGGTGGTCTGAGGCAGAAGGTGGAGATGTGTGAATGGTTATGGGGGCCTCTTATGGAAGAATCCATCAATACACCCTTCTAGGACTTGTGATACCAAGCGCAGCTGGGCGTCACATAATAACCACCATGCAGGCTAGTAGAAAACCAGTGACTTCCGCTATCTACTCCAAGATATGGAAAAAATACTGCACTCATGACAGAGAATCCTTAGGAACCTCTTCCCAGCCCGACATTCCAAAGATTCTAGAATTCCTCCAGCTAGGGATTGAGAAAAGCCTGAGACCCAGCTCACTCAGAGTACATATCTAGGCTCTTAGCGTCTTTTTACATTACCCACTGGCGAACCATCCCTGGGTGGCAAGGTTTTCAAAAGCAGTTACTAGATTAAGACCTACAATTAGAAAATTAGTACCACCATTGGACCTAAACCTGGTGCTAGGTGCCTTATGTAAAACTCCTTTTGAACCTCAGGAGGAAACCAGTATCAAATTAGTCTCCATGAAGATAGCATTTCGGGTAGCAGTTACATCAGCAAAGCGAATAGGAGAGATCCAGGTGCTATCAATAACAGACCCTTATTTGTGTATTCTGGATTACCGGATAATCTTCAAACTTGACCCATCCTTCATCCACGAAAAATTTGAACCAAGAAATCATCTTGCCATCTTTCTGTCAGCACCCGAAGAACGAAAAAGAAAGATTATTCCATACACTAGATGTCAGAAGATCAGTAATGCGTTACGTGGAAGTCACAAAACCATGGAGACATTACTCAAATCTTTTCATTCAGCATTCTGGTAAAAACAGGGGCAAGAAAGCTTCAAGAGTGACTTTAGCCAGATGGATTACCGCAATCATTTCCATGGCATACGAGATGGAAGAGAGCCTCCGCTTGATATCATTGCTTTTGTCAAACTCTGTTTAATAAAATTATTATATGTTTACAATACAAATATTTGGGTGTGCTTGGCTCTCTATACCTGTGGCTTTTCTCCTTTTTTTCTCATTACATGTATTTCACAGGTTGCCTGTAGCACCCCTCTTATATCTAGCTGTGCCTCCTACCTCTCTGCTTCCGCTTGATATCAAGGCACATTCTACTAGAGAAATTTCAGCCTCTTGGGCTGAAAGGGCAGGGGCCTCTGTGGACCAGATTTGTAGGGCCACAACATGGGCCAATATAACCAATTTCTGTAGACATTATACAGGTGCATCTCACTAAATTAGAATATCATCAAAAAGTTAATTTATTTCAGTTCTTTAATACAAAAAGTGAAACTCATATTATAGAGTCATTACAAACAGAGTGATCTTTTTCAAGTGTATATTTCTGTTAATGTTGATGATTATGGCTTACAGCCAATGAAAACACAAAAGTCATTATCTCAGCAAATTAAAATAATTAACAAAAACACCTGCAAAGGCTTCCTAAATGTTGAAAAAGGTCCCTTAGTTTGTTTCAGTAGGCAGACAATCATGGGGAAGACTGCTGGCTTGACAGATGTCCAGAAGGTAGTCATTGACAAACTCCACAAGGTCCCAGAATTCCAATTTTCATTTGGAAATCAAGGTCCCAGAGTCTGGAGGAAGAGTGGAGAGGCACACAATCCAAGCTGCTTGAGGTCTAGTGTGAAATTTCCACAATCAGTGATGGTTTGGGGAGACAAGTCATCTGCTGGTATAGGTCCACTGTGTTTTAGCAAGACCAAAGTCAGCGCAGCCATCTACCAGGACATTTTAGAGCACTTCATGCTTCCCTCTGCCGACAAGCATTTTGGAGATGGAAATTTCATTCTCCAACAGGACCTGGCACCTGCCCACACTGCCAAAAGTACCAATACCTGGTTTAAAAACAACACTGTGCTTGATTGGCCAGCAAACTCGCCTGTCTTAAACCCCATAAAGAATCTATGGGGTATTGTCAAGAGGAAGATGAAAGACACCAGACCCAACAATGCAGACGAGCTGAAGCTGCTATCAAAGCAACCAGGGTTTCCATAACACCTCAGCAGTGCCACAGGCTGATCGCCTCCATGCCACGCCGCATTGATGCAGTAATTGGTGGAAAAGGAGCCCTGACCAAGTATTGAGTGCATTTCCTGAACATACATTTCAGTAGGCCAACATTTCGAATTTTAAAATCATTTTTCAAGCTGGTGTTATAAAGCATTCTAATTTACTGAGATAATCAATTTTGTGTTTTCATTGGCTGTAAGCCATAATGATCAACATTAACAGAAATAAACACTTGAAATAGATCACTCTGTTTGTAATGACTCTATATAATATGAGTTTCACTTTTTGTATTGAAGAACTGAAATAAATTAACTTTTTGATGATATTCTAATTTAGTGAGATGCACCTGTAAGCTGGACATTTCATCCCCTCAACATTTAGCCTATGGAAGGAAAGTTCTTCAGGCAGTAGTCCCGCCCTAAATATTCCATTGATTTAATATTTCTCTGGTCGTGCTGTCATGAGGGATGTCCTGGGGAAAATAGGAATTAGTCATACCGGTAATTATGTTTCCAGGAGGCCATCATTACAGCACTATTACATTCCATCCCTGAATTCCTTATATGTACAGTATGTGCAATATAAACATTTGTGTGGGAGAATTCAATAAAATAAAATTCATCCATCCTGGTGTGGTGATTGGTAAAACCTTGAGGGTGTGGTGGAGGGGGGGCTTTTAACCTCTCATGTGTTTCTTGTCCCTAGAGAATGAGAAGGACAACCTCCTGTCTCCTGGAAATATAATTACCGGTAGGACTAATTCATATTTTTTCCAGCAAAAATGTTGTTTCAGCCCCAAATGTTTCATTTCACAAGGGTACCAGGAGAAAATGGACCACACAATTTGTTCTGCAATTTGTCCTGAGTACACTGATACCTTATATGTGGTGGAAAACATTTGTTTAGGCACACGCTGAAGCTTGGAAGGGGAAGAGCGTCTATTGAATTCTGGAGCGTAATTTTGGCTGGAACAGATTGTGAATGCCATGTCACATTTGAAGAGCTCCTGACATACCAAAACAGCTGAAACCCCACAAGTGACCCTATTTTATAAACTACACCTCTTGTGGAATTCATCTAGGTGTGTAGTGAGCATTTTAAGCCTAGAGTGAGTCACAACATTTTTTAACATTGGGCTGAATCAATGAAAAATTACCATTTTTTCCCACTAAAATGTTACTTTAGCCCCAAGGCTTCAATTTTCAAAAGGTTAACAGGAGAAAATGGACCACAAAATATGTTATGCAAATTCTCCTGAGTATGCCAATACCACATATGTGGTCGAAAACTACTTTAGAGGCACAGTGCAAAGCTCAGAAGGGAAGGAGAGCAATGGTTTGAGGGTGCTATGTCACATTGGCAGAGCCCCTGAGGTGCAAGAACTGCAGAATCTCCCATAAGTGAATTCATTTTCCAAGTTACACCTCTCAATGAATTAATCTATGAGCTCATTGATTGATTTTATACCATTGGCTGGTGAAGAAAAAATAATTACATTTTTGCCACAAAAGTTTGTTTTAGCCCCAGATTTTACTATGTCAAATGTAAAATTTGTCACACAATTTCTGCTGAATGTGGCAATACTGTATATGTGGCGGTACAGTACTACTAAGACACACGGCGTGACTCGGAACGGAAAGAGAGCATTTTGTACCTGAGGATTTTCTGCATCTAATGCAAGTCAATGGGAAAAATCTGCACAGAAAACAGGTTACCCACAAGAGAAATAGACATGTGGCGGATTTGAAATCCACACCGCAGGGAAGTTTACGTTACATAAAAAAAGCACAATGGGCATGAGATTTCTATAAATCTCATCCACTTTGCTAGAACTGTAAGATGTTGCATTTTTGAGGCAGCAAAATCACACATTCTCAAAAACTCATCATGGGAAAACAACCTTAAAAGTAGAGATCAAGTTTATAAAGCAGCTATGCCCAGTTGTCCTATAATTGTAGCAGAATGACATCGATTTCATATGTTTGTGGCTGTGCAAACTTGTATGTAGCTATGTAGCCCTTTCCAAACATGTGACTTAATGGTACATCACCTGTATGGAGTCGGCTCAGAAGCCAAGCCTGCACCATACCCAGGAGATGTCAGCTGTGTTACACATCCAGCCAGGGTCGGACTGGGGAACCGGGATACCGGAGAATCCTCCGGAGGGCCCAGGCCCGCCCCCAGCCCCAGCTCCTGCCTCCTTCATTAGTGCCTGCCCTGCCGCGCAAGCTAATATCGTGCACCCAGCGGTGCACATGTTATTTTATAGCCAGCATCGGCGGGCAGGCTGCACAAGTGATGTGAAGTGCAGTGGCAGTGCCTTCACATCACCTGCCAAGAGAGCAGTGCGTGCTGTACCTCACTTCAGCCAGCACAGTCACAGGCACAGCTGACTGTGTGAGGCAATGGCTGAGAGGAGACACACACGCACCGCACACAACAGCTGACAGGCAGCAACTGTTTCCTGTACTAAGTCTCCAGGTCCTCTTCCATGAAAACCTGGACAACAGTGGTCTAATGCTGATTGGCTGCAGTGCAGCGAATCAGTGTTAGTTTTATTTGTGTGACCTCACAGTACAGCTCTGGCTAGGAGCTGTGCTGTGATTGGTCAATGTCCTGCCCAAGCAGCACAGCCATATATTGTATAGAGGAGCAGAGGGAGTCTGATGCTGATCTGTCAGCTCTCCTGTGTGGTGTAGTATATAGAGGATCTGTCAGCTCTCCTGTGTGGTGTAGTATATAGAGGATCTGTCACCTCTCCTGTGTGGTGTAGTATATAGAGGATCTGTCATCTCTCCTGTGTAGTGTAGTATATAGAGGATCTGTCAGCTCTCCTGTGTAGTGTAGTATATAGAGGATCTGTCAGCTCTCCTGTGTAGTGTAGTATATAGAGGATCTGTCAGCTCTCCTGTGTAGTGTAGTATATAGAGGATCTGTCACCTCTCCTGTGTGGTGTAGTATATAGAGGATCTGTCTGCTCTCCTGTGTAGTGTAGTATATAGAGGATCTCTCAGCTCTCCTGTGTAGTGTAGTATATAGAGGATCTGTCAGCTCTCCTGTGTGGTGTAGTATATAGAGGATCTGTCACCTCTCCTGTGTGGTGTAGTATATAGAGGATCTGTCTGCTCTCCTGTGTGGTGTAGTATATAGAGGATCTGTCTGCTCTCCTGTGTAGTGTAGTATATAGAGGATCTGTCAGCTCTCCTGTGTAGTGTAGTATATAGAGGATCTGTCAGCTCTCCTGTGTGGTGTAGTATATAGAGGATCTGTCACCTCTCCTGTGTGGTGTAGTATATAGAGGATCTGTCACCTCTCCTGTGTGGTGTAGTATATAGAGGATCTGTCTGCTCTCCTGTGTGGTGTAGTATATAGAGGATCTGTCACCTCTCCTGTGTGGTGTAGTATATAGAGGATCTGTCTGCTCTCCTGTGTGGTGTAGTATATAGAGGATCTGTCTGCTCTCCTGTGTGGTGTAGTATATAGAGGATCTGTCGGCTCTCCTGTGTGGTGTAGTATATAGAGGATCTGTCCTGTGTGATATAGTATATAGAGGATCTGTCACCTCTCCTGTGTGGTGTAGTATATAGAGGATCTGTCCTGTGTGATATAGTATATAGAGGATGTGTCAGCTCTCCTGTGTGGTGTAGTATATAGAGGATCTGTCTGCTCTCCTGTGTGGTGTAGTATATAGAGGATCTGTCACCTCTCCAGTGTGGTGTAGTATATAGAGGCTCTGTCAGCTCTCTTGTGTGGTGTAGTATATAGAGGATCTGTCACCTCTCCTGTGTGGTGTAGTATATAGAGGATCTGTCACCTCTCCTGTGTAGTGTAGTATATAGAGGATCTGTCGGCTCTCCTGTGTGGTGTAGTATATAGAGGATCTGTCACCTCTCCTGTGTGGTGTAGTATATAGAGGATCTGTCACCTCTCCTGTGTGGTGTAGTATATAGAGGATCTGTCACCTCTCCTGTGTGGTGTAGTATATAGAGGATCTGTCAGCTCTCCTGTGTAGTGTAGTATATAGAGGATGTGTCAGTTCTCCTGTGTGGTGTAGTATATAGAAGATCTGTCAGCTCTCCTGTGTGGTGTAGTATATAGAGGATCTGTCAGCTCTCCTGTGTGGTGTAGTATATAGAGGATCTGTCGGCTCTCCTGTGTAGTGTAGTATATAGTGGATCTGTCAGCTCTCCTGTGTGGTGTAGTATATAGAGGATCTGTCAGCTCTCCTGTGTGGTGTAGTATATAGAGGATCTGTCACCTCTCCTGTGTAGTGTAGTATATAGAGGATCTGTCAGCTCTCCTGTGTAGTGTAGTATATAGAGGATCTGTCAGCTCTCCTGTGTGGTGTAGTATATAGAAGATCTGTCAGCTCTCCTGTGTAGTGTAGTATATAGAGGATCTGTCAGCTCTCCTGTGTAGTGTAGTATATAGAGGATCTGTCAGCTCTACTGTGTGGTGTAGTATATAGAGGATCTGTCACCTCTCCTGTGTAGTGTAGTATATAGAGGATCTGTCAGCTCTCCTGTGTGGTGTAGTATATAGAGGATCTGTCAGCTCTCCTGTGTAGTGTAGTATATAGAGGATCTGTCACCTCTCCTGTGTGGTGTAGTATATAGAGGATCTGTCGGCTCTCCTGTGTGGTGTAGTATATAGAGGATCTGTCAGCTCTCCTGTGTGGTGTAGTATATAGAGGATCTGTAAGCTCTCCTGTGTGGTGTAGTATATAGAAGATCTGTCAGCTCTCCTGTGTGGTGTAGTATATAGAGGATCTGTCAGCTCTCCTGTGTGGTGTAGTATATAGAAGATCTGTCAGCTCTCCTGTGTAGTGTAGTATATAGAGGATCTGTCAGCTCTCCTGTGTAGTGTAGTATATAGAGGATCTGTCAGCTCTACTGTGTGGTGTAGTATATAGAGGATCTGTCACCTCTCCTGTGTGGTGTAGTATATAGAGGATCTGTCCTGTGTGATATAGTATATAGAGGATCTGTCAGCTCTCCTGTGCGGTGTAGTATATAGAGGATCTGTCAGGTCTCCTGTGTGGTGTAGTATATAGAGGATCTATCTGCTCTCCTGTGTGGTGTAGTATATAGAGGATCTGTCAGCTCTCCCGTGTGGTGTAGTATGTTGAGGATCTGTCAGCTCTCCTGTGTAGTGTAGTATATAGAGGATCTGTCACCTCTCCTGTGTGGTGTAGTAAATAGAGGATCTGTCACCTCTCCTGTGTAGTGTAGTATATAGAGGATCTGTCACCTGTCCTGTGTGGGGTAGTATATAGAGGATCTGTCAGCTCTCCTGTGTGGTGTAGTATATAGAGGATCTGTCGGCTCTCCTGTGTGGTGTAGTATATAGAGGATCTGTCCTGTGTGATATAGTATATAGAGGATCTGTCACCTCTCCTGTGTGGTGTAGTATATAGAGGATCTGTCCTGTGTCATATAGTATATAGAGGATGTGTCAGCTCTCCTGTGTGGTGTAGTATATAGAGGATCTGTCTGCTCTCCTGTGTGGTGTAGTATATAGAGGATCTGTCACCTCTCCAGTGTGGTGTAGTATATAGAGGCTCTGTCAGCTCTCTTGTGTGGTGTAGTATATAGAGGATCTGTCGGCTCTCCTGTGTGGTGTAGTATATAGAGGATCTGTCACCTCTCCTGTGTGGTGTAGTATATAGAGGATCTGTCACCTCTCCTGTGTGGTGTAGTATATAGAGGATCTGTCAGCTCTCCTGTGTGGTGTAGTATATAGAGGATCTGTCAGCTCTCCTGTGTGGTGTAGTATATAGAGGATCTGTCAGCTCTCCTGTGTGGTGTAGTATATAGAAGATCTGTCAGCTCTCCTGTGTGGTGTAGTATATAGAGGATCTGTCAGCTCTCCTGTGTGGTGTAGTATATAGAAGATCTGTCAGCTCTCCTGTGTAGTGTAGTATATAGAGGATCTGTCAGCTCTCCTGTGTAGTGTAGTATATAGAGGATCTGTCAGCTCTACTGTGTGGTGTAGTTTATAGAGGATCTGTCACCTCTCCTGTGTGGTGTAGTATATAGAGGATCTGTCCTGTGTGATATAGTATATAGAGGATCTGTCAGCTCTCCTGTGCGGTGTAGTATATAGAGGATCTGTCAGGTCTCCTGTGTGGTGTAGTATATAGAGGATCTATCTGCTCTCCTGTGTGGTGTAGTATATAGAGGATCTGTCAGCTCTCCCGTGTGGTGTAGTATGTTGAGGATCTGTCAGCTCTCCTGTGTAGTGTAGTATATAGAGGATCTGTCAGCTCTCCTGTGTGGTGTAGTAAATAGAAAATCTGTCACCTCTCCTGTGTAGTGTAGTATATAGAGGATCTGTCACCTGTCCTGTGTGGGGTAGTATATAGAGGATCTGTCAGCTCTCCTGTGTGGTGTAGTATATAGAGGATCTGTCGGCTCTCCTGTGTGGTGTAGTATATAGAGGATCTGTCCTGTGTGATATAGTATATAGAGGATCTGTCACCTCTCCTGTGTGGTGTAGTATATAGAGGATCTGTCCTGTGTGATATAGTATATAGAGGATGTGTCAGCTCTCCTGTGTGGTGTAGTATATAGAGGATCTGTCTGCTCTCCTGTGTGGTGTAGTATATAGAGGATCTGTCACCTCTCCAGTGTGGTGTAGTATATAGAGGCTCTGTCAGCTCTCTTGTGTGGTGTAGTATATAGAGGATCTGTCGGCTCTCCTGTGTGGTGTAGTATATAGAGGATCTGTCACCTCTCCTGTGTGGTGTAGTATATAGAGGATCTGTCACCTCTCCTGTGTGGTGTAGTATATAGAGGATCTGTCACCTCTCCTGTGTGGTGTAGTATATAGAGGATCTGTCAGCTCTCCTGTGTGGTGTAGTATATAGAGGATCTGTCAGCTCTCCTGTGTGGTGTAGTATATAGAAGATCTGTCAGCTCTCCTGTGTGGTGTAGTATATAGAGGATCTGTCAGCTCTCCTGTGTGGTGTAGTATATAGAAGATCTGTCAGCTCTCCTGTGTAGTGTAGTATATAGAGGATCTGTCAGCTCTCCTGTGTAGTGTAGTATATAGAGGATCTGTCAGCTCTACTGTGTGGTGTAGTATATAGAGGATCTGTCACCTCTCCTGTGTGGTGTAGTATATAGAGGATCTGTCCTGTGTGATATAGTATATAGAGGATCTGTCAGCTCTCCTGTGCGGTGTAGTATATAGAGGATGTGTCAGCTCTCCTGTGTGGTGTAGTATATAGAGGATCTGTCTGCTCTCCTGTGTGGTGTAGTATATAGAGGATCTGTCACCTCTCCAGTGTGATGTAGTATATAGAGGCTCTGTCAGCTCTCTTGTGTGGTGTAGTATATAGAGGATCTGTCGGCTCTCCTGTGTGGTGTAGTATATAGAGGATCTGTCACCTCTCCTGTGTGGTGTAGTATATAGAGGATCTGTCACCTCTCCTGTGTGGTGTAGTATATAGAGGATCTGTCAGCTCTCCTGTGTAGTGTAGTATATAGAGGATGTGTCAGTTCTCCTGTGTGGTGTAGTATATAGAAGATCTGTCAGCTCTCCTGTGTGGTGTAGTATATAGAGGATCTGTCAGCTCTCCTGTGTGGTGTAGTATATAGAGGATCTGTCGGCTCTCCTGTGTAGTGTAGTATATAGTGGATCTGTCAGCTCTCCTGTGTGGTGTAGTATATAGAGGATCTGTCAGCTCTCCTGTGTGGTGTAGTATATAGAGGATCTGTCACCTCTCCTGTGTAGTGTAGTATATAGAGGATCTGTCAGCTCTCCTGTGTAGTGTAGTATATAGAGGATCTGTCAGCTCTCCTGTGTGGTGTAGTATATAGAAGATCTGTCAGCTCTCCTGTGTAGTGTAGTATATAGAGGATCTGTCAGCTCTCCTGTGTAGTGTAGTATATAGAGGATCTGTCAGCTCTACTGTGTGGTGTAGTATATAGAGGATCTGTCACCTCTCCTGTGTAGTGTAGTATATAGAGGATCTGTCAGCTCTCCTGTGTGGTGTAGTATATAGAGGATCTGTCAGCTCTCCTGTGTAGTGTAGTATATAGAGGATCTGTCACCTCTCCTGTGTGGTGTAGTATATAGAGGATCTGTCAGCTCTCCTGTGTGGTGTAGTATATAGAGGATCTGTCAGCTCTCCTGTGTGGTGTAGTATATAGAGGATCTGTCAGCTCTCCTGTGTGGTGTAGTATATAGAAGATCTGTCAGCTCTCCTGTGTGGTGTAGTATATAGATGATCTGTCAGCTCTCCTGTGTGGTGTAGTATATAGAAGATCTGTCAGCTCTCCTGTGTAGTGTAGTATATAGAGGATCTGTCAGCTCTCCTGTGTAGTGTAGTATATAGAGGATCTGTCAGCTCTACTGTGTGGTGTAGTATATAGAGGATCTGTCACCTCTCCTGTGTGGTGTAGTATATAGAGGATCTGTCCTGTGTGATATAGTATATAGAGGATCTGTCAGCTCTCCTGTGCGGTGTAGTATATAGAGGATCTGTCAGCTCTCCTGTGTGGTGTAGTATATAGAGGATCTATCTGCTCTCCTGTGTGGTGTAGTATATAGAGGATCTGTCAGCTCTCCCGTGTGGTGTAGTATGTTGAGGATCTGTCAGCTCTCCTGTGTAGTGTAGTATATAGAGGATCTGTCAGCTCTCCTGTGTGGTGTAGTAAATAGAGGATCTGTCACCTCTCCTGTGTAGTGTAGTATATAGAGGATCTGTCACCTGTCCTGTGTGGGGTAGTATATAGAGGATCTGTCAGCTCTCCTGTGTGGTGTAGTATATAGAGGATCGGTCACCTCTCCTGTGTGGTGTAGCATATAGAGGATCTGTCACCTCTCCTGTGTAGTGTAGTATATAGAGGATCTGTCACCTGTCCTGTGTGGGGTAGTATATAGAGGATCTGTCACCTCTCCTGTGTGGTGTAGTATATGGAGGATCTGTCAGCTCTCCTGTGTTGTGCAGTATATATAGGATCTGTCAGCTCTCCTGTGTAGTGTAGTATATAGAGGATCTGTCAGCTCTCCTCTGTGGTGTAGTATATAGAGGATCTGTCGGCTCTCCTGTGTGGTGTAGTATATAGAGGATGTGTCTGCTCCCCTGTGTGGTGTAGTATATAGAGGATCTGTCAGCTCTTCTGTGTGGTGTAGTATATTGAGGATCTGTCAGCTCTCCTGTGTAGTGTAGTATATAGAGGCTCTGTCAGCTCTCCTGTGTAGTGTAGTATATAGAGGATCTGTCAGCTCTCTTGTGTGGTGTAGTATGTAGAGGATCTGTCGGCTCTCCTGTGTGGTGTAGTATATAGAGGATCTGTCGGCTCTCCTGTGTGGTGTAGTATATAGAGGATCTGTCCTGTGTGATATAGTATATAGAGGATCTGTCACCTCTCCTGTGTGGTGTAGTATATAGAGGATCTGTCCTGTGTGATATAGTATATAGAGGATGTGTCAGCTCTCCTGTGTGGTGTAGTATATAGAGGATCTGTCTGCTCTCCTGTGTGGTGTAGTATATAGAGGATCTGTCACCTCTCCAGTGTGGTGTAGTATATAGAGGCTCTGTCAGCTCTCTTGTGTGGTGTAGTATATAGAGGATCTGTCACCTCTCCTGTGTGGTGTAGTATATAGAGGATCTGTCACCTCTCCTGTGTAGTGTAGTATATAGAGGATCTGTCGGCTCTCCTGTGTGGTGTAGTATATAGAGGATCTGTCACCTCTCCTGTGTGGTGTAGTATATAGAGGATCTGTCACCTCTCCTGTGTGGTGTAGTATATAGAGGATCTGTCACCTCTCCTGTGTGGTGTAGTATATAGAGGATCTGTCAGCTCTCCTGTGTAGTGTAGTATATAGAGGATGTGTCAGTTCTCCTGTGTGGTGTAGTATATAGAAGATCTGTCAGCTCTCCTGTGTGGTGTAGTATATAGAGGATCTGTCAGCTCTCCTGTGTGGTGTAGTATATAGAGGATCTGTCGGCTCTCCTGTGTAGTGTAGTATATAGTGGATCTGTCAGCTCTCCTGTGTGGTGTAGTATATAGAGGATCTGTCAGCTCTCCTGTGTGGTGTAGTATATAGAGGATCTGTCACCTCTCCTGTGTAGTGTAGTATATAGAGGATCTGTCAGCTCTCCTGTGTAGTGTAGTATATAGAGGATCTGTCAGCTCTCCTGTGTGGTGTAGTATATAGAAGATCTGTCAGCTCTCCTGTGTAGTGTAGTATATAGAGGATCTGTCAGCTCTCCTGTGTAGTGTAGTATATAGAGGATCTGTCAGCTCTACTGTGTGGTGTAGTATATAGAGGATCTGTCACCTCTCCTGTGTAGTGTAGTATATAGAGGATCTGTCAGCTCTCCTGTGTGGTGTAGTATATAGAGGATCTGTCAGCTCTCCTGTGTAGTGTAGTATATAGAGGATCTGTCACCTCTCCTGTGTGGTGTAGTATATAGAGGATCTGTCGGCTCTCCTGTGTGGTGTAGTATATAGAGGATCTGTCAGCTCTCCTGTGTGGTGTAGTATATAGAGGATCTGTAAGCTCTCCTGTGTGGTGTAGTATATAGAAGATCTGTCAGCTCTCCTGTGTGGTGTAGTATATAGAGGATCTGTCAGCTCTCCTGTGTGGTGTAGTATATAGAAGATCTGTCAGCTCTCCTGTGTAGTGTAGTATATAGAGGATCTGTCAGCTCTCCTGTGTAGTGTAGTATATAGAGGATCTGTCAGCTCTACTGTGTGGTGTAGTATATAGAGGATCTGTCACCTCTCCTGTGTGGTGTAGTATATAGAGGATCTGTCCTGTGTGATATAGTATATAGAGGATCTGTCAGCTCTCCTGTGCGGTGTAGTATATAGAGGATCTGTCAGGTCTCCTGTGTGGTGTAGTATATAGAGGATCTATCTGCTCTCCTGTGTGGTGTAGTATATAGAGGATCTGTCAGCTCTCCCGTGTGGTGTAGTATGTTGAGGATCTGTCAGCTCTCCTGTGTAGTGTAGTATATAGAGGATCTGTCACCTCTCCTGTGTGGTGTAGTAAATAGAGGATCTGTCACCTCTCCTGTGTAGTGTAGTATATAGAGGATCTGTCACCTGTCCTGTGTGGGGTAGTATATAGAGGATCTGTCAGCTCTCCTGTGTGGTGTAGTATATAGAGGATCTGTCGGCTCTCCTGTGTGGTGTAGTATATAGAGGATCTGTCCTGTGTGATATAGTATATAGAGGATCTGTCACCTCTCCTGTGTGGTGTAGTATATAGAGGATCTGTCCTGTGTCATATAGTATATAGAGGATGTGTCAGCTCTCCTGTGTGGTGTAGTATATAGAGGATCTGTCTGCTCTCCTGTGTGGTGTAGTATATAGAGGATCTGTCACCTCTCCAGTGTGGTGTAGTATATAGAGGCTCTGTCAGCTCTCTTGTGTGGTGTAGTATATAGAGGATCTGTCGGCTCTCCTGTGTGGTGTAGTATATAGAGGATCTGTCACCTCTCCTGTGTGGTGTAGTATATAGAGGATCTGTCACCTCTCCTGTGTGGTGTAGTATATAGAGGATCTGTCAGCTCTCCTGTGTGGTGTAGTATATAGAGGATCTGTCAGCTCTCCTGTGTGGTGTAGTATATAGAGGATCTGTCAGCTCTCCTGTGTGGTGTAGTATATAGAAGATCTGTCAGCTCTCCTGTGTGGTGTAGTATATAGAGGATCTGTCAGCTCTCCTGTGTGGTGTAGTATATAGAAGATCTGTCAGCTCTCCTGTGTAGTGTAGTATATAGAGGATCTGTCAGCTCTCCTGTGTAGTGTAGTATATAGAGGATCTGTCAGCTCTACTGTGTGGTGTAGTTTATAGAGGATCTGTCACCTCTCCTGTGTGGTGTAGTATATAGAGGATCTGTCCTGTGTGATATAGTATATAGAGGATCTGTCAGCTCTCCTGTGCGGTGTAGTATATAGAGGATCTGTCAGGTCTCCTGTGTGGTGTAGTATATAGAGGATCTATCTGCTCTCCTGTGTGGTGTAGTATATAGAGGATCTGTCAGCTCTCCCGTGTGGTGTAGTATGTTGAGGATCTGTCAGCTCTCCTGTGTAGTGTAGTATATAGAGGATCTGTCAGCTCTCCTGTGTGGTGTAGTAAATAGAAAATCTGTCACCTCTCCTGTGTAGTGTAGTATATAGAGGATCTGTCACCTGTCCTGTGTGGGGTAGTATATAGAGGATCTGTCAGCTCTCCTGTGTGGTGTAGTATATAGAGGATCTGTCGGCTCTCCTGTGTGGTGTAGTATATAGAGGATCTGTCCTGTGTGATATAGTATATAGAGGATCTGTCACCTCTCCTGTGTGGTGTAGTATATAGAGGATCTGTCCTGTGTGATATAGTATATAGAGGATGTGTCAGCTCTCCTGTGTGGTGTAGTATATAGAGGATCTGTCTGCTCTCCTGTGTGGTGTAGTATATAGAGGATCTGTCACCTCTCCAGTGTGGTGTAGTATATAGAGGCTCTGTCAGCTCTCTTGTGTGGTGTAGTATATAGAGGATCTGTCGGCTCTCCTGTGTGGTGTAGTATATAGAGGATCTGTCACCTCTCCTGTGTGGTGTAGTATATAGAGGATCTGTCACCTCTCCTGTGTGGTGTAGTATATAGAGGATCTGTCACCTCTCCTGTGTGGTGTAGTATATAGAGGATCTGTCAGCTCTCCTGTGTGGTGTAGTATATAGAGGATCTGTCAGCTCTCCTGTGTGGTGTAGTATATAGAAGATCTGTCAGCTCTCCTGTGTGGTGTAGTATATAGAGGATCTGTCAGCTCTCCTGTGTGGTGTAGTATATAGAAGATCTGTCAGCTCTCCTGTGTAGTGTAGTATATAGAGGATCTGTCAGCTCTCCTGTGTAGTGTAGTATATAGAGGATCTGTCAGCTCTACTGTGTGGTGTAGTATATAGAGGATCTGTCACCTCTCCTGTGTGGTGTAGTATATAGAGGATCTGTCCTGTGTGATATAGTATATAGAGGATCTGTCAGCTCTCCTGTGCGGTGTAGTATATAGAGGATGTGTCAGCTCTCCTGTGTGGTGTAGTATATAGAGGATCTGTCTGCTCTCCTGTGTGGTGTAGTATATAGAGGATCTGTCACCTCTCCAGTGTGATGTAGTATATAGAGGCTCTGTCAGCTCTCTTGTGTGGTGTAGTATATAGAGGATCTGTCGGCTCTCCTGTGTGGTGTAGTATATAGAGGATCTGTCACCTCTCCTGTGTGGTGTAGTATATAGAGGATCTGTCACCTCTCCTGTGTGGTGTAGTATATAGAGGATCTGTCAGCTCTCCTGTGTAGTGTAGTATATAGAGGATGTGTCAGTTCTCCTGTGTGGTGTAGTATATAGAAGATCTGTCAGCTCTCCTGTGTGGTGTAGTATATAGAGGATCTGTCAGCTCTCCTGTGTGGTGTAGTATATAGAGGATCTGTCGGCTCTCCTGTGTAGTGTAGTATATAGTGGATCTGTCAGCTCTCCTGTGTGGTGTAGTATATAGAGGATCTGTCAGCTCTCCTGTGTGGTGTAGTATATAGAGGATCTGTCACCTCTCCTGTGTAGTGTAGTATATAGAGGATCTGTCAGCTCTCCTGTGTAGTGTAGTATATAGAGGATCTGTCAGCTCTCCTGTGTGGTGTAGTATATAGAAGATCTGTCAGCTCTCCTGTGTAGTGTAGTATATAGAGGATCTGTCAGCTCTCCTGTGTAGTGTAGTATATAGAGGATCTGTCAGCTCTACTGTGTGGTGTAGTATATAGAGGATCTGTCACCTCTCCTGTGTAGTGTAGTATATAGAGGATCTGTCAGCTCTCCTGTGTGGTGTAGTATATAGAGGATCTGTCAGCTCTCCTGTGTAGTGTAGTATATAGAGGATCTGTCACCTCTCCTGTGTGGTGTAGTATATAGAGGATCTGTCAGCTCTCCTGTGTGGTGTAGTATATAGAGGATCTGTCAGCTCTCCTGTGTGGTGTAGTATATAGAGGATCTGTCAGCTCTCCTGTGTGGTGTAGTATATAGAAGATCTGTCAGCTCTCCTGTGTGGTGTAGTATATAGATGATCTGTCAGCTCTCCTGTGTGGTGTAGTATATAGAAGATCTGTCAGCTCTCCTGTGTAGTGTAGTATATAGAGGATCTGTCAGCTCTCCTGTGTAGTGTAGTATATAGAGGATCTGTCAGCTCTACTGTGTGGTGTAGTATATAGAGGATCTGTCACCTCTCCTGTGTGGTGTAGTATATAGAGGATCTGTCCTGTGTGATATAGTATATAGAGGATCTGTCAGCTCTCCTGTGCGGTGTAGTATATAGAGGATCTGTCAGCTCTCCTGTGTGGTGTAGTATATAGAGGATCTATCTGCTCTCCTGTGTGGTGTAGTATATAGAGGATCTGTCAGCTCTCCCGTGTGGTGTAGTATGTTGAGGATCTGTCAGCTCTCCTGTGTAGTGTAGTATATAGAGGATCTGTCAGCTCTCCTGTGTGGTGTAGTAAATAGAGGATCTGTCACCTCTCCTGTGTAGTGTAGTATATAGAGGATCTGTCACCTGTCCTGTGTGGGGTAGTATATAGAGGATCTGTCAGCTCTCCTGTGTGGTGTAGTATATAGAGGATCGGTCACCTCTCCTGTGTGGTGTAGCATATAGAGGATCTGTCACCTCTCCTGTGTAGTGTAGTATATAGAGGATCTGTCACCTGTCCTGTGTGGGGTAGTATATAGAGGATCTGTCACCTCTCCTGTGTGGTGTAGTATATGGAGGATCTGTCAGCTCTCCTGTGTTGTGCAGTATATATAGGATCTGTCAGCTCTCCTGTGTAGTGTAGTATATAGAGGATCTGTCAGCTCTCCTCTGTGGTGTAGTATATAGAGGATCTGTCGGCTCTCCTGTGTGGTGTAGTATATAGAGGATGTGTCTGCTCCCCTGTGTGGTGTAGTATATAGAGGATCTGTCAGCTCTTCTGTGTGGTGTAGTATATTGAGGATCTGTCAGCTCTCCTGTGTAGTGTAGTATATAGAGGCTCTGTCAGCTCTCCTGTGTAGTGTAGTATATAGAGGATCTGTCAGCTCTCTTGTGTGGTGTAGTATGTAGAGGATCTGTCGGCTCTCCTGTGTGGTGTAGTATATAGAGGATGTGTCAGCTCCCCTGTGTGGTGTAGTATATAGAGGATCTGTCAGCTCTCCTGTGTAGTGTAGTATATTGAGGATCTGTAAGCTCTCCCATGTGGTGTAGTATATAGAGGATCTGTCAGCTCTCCTGTGTAGTGTAGTATATAGAGGATCTGTCTGCTCTCCTGTGTGGTGTAGTATATAGAGGATCTGTCAGCTCTCCCATGTGGTGTAGCATATGGAGGATCTGTCAGCTCTCCTGTGTGGTGTAGTATATAGAGGATCTGTCACCTCTCCTGTGTGGTGTAGTATATAGAGGATCTGTCAGCTCTCCTGTGTGGTGTAGTATATAGAGGATCTGTCAGCTCTCCTGTGTAGTGTAGTATATAGAGGATCTGTCAGCTCTCCCGTGTGGTGTAGTATGTTGAGGATCTGTCAGCTCTCCTGTGTAGTGTAGTATATAGAGGATCTGTCAGCTCTCCTGTGTGGTGTAGTATATAGAGGATCTGTCCCCTCTCCTGTGTGGTGTAGTATATAGAGGATCTGTCAGCTCTCCTGTGTGGTGTAGTATATAGAGGATCTGTCAGCTCTCCTGTGTGGTGTAGTATATAGAGGATCTGTCAGCTCTCTTGTGTGGTGTAGTATATAGAGGATCTGTCAGCACTACTGTGTGATATAGTATATAGAGGATCTATCAGCTCTCCTGTGTGGTGTAGTATATAGAGGATCTGTCAGCTCTCCTGTGTGGTGTAGTATATAGAGGATCTGTCAGCTCTCCTGTGTGGTGTAGTATATAGATGATCTGTCAGCTCTCCTGTGTGGTGTACTATATAGAGTATCTGTCAGCTCTCCTGTGTGGTGTAGTATATAGAGGATCTGTCGGCTCTCCTGTGTGGTGTAGTATATAGAGGATCTGTCAGCTCTACTGTGTGATATAGTATATAGAGGATCTATCAGCTCTCCTGTGTGGTGTAGTGTATATAGGATCTGTCTGCTCTCCTGTGTGGTGTAGTATATACAGGATCTGTCAGCTCTCCTGTGTGGTGTAGTATATAGAGGATCTGTCAGCTCTCCTGTGTGGTGTAGTATATAGAGGATCTGTCAGCTCTCCTGTGCGGTGTAGTATATAGAGGATCTGTCAGTTCTCCTGTGCGGCGTAGTATATAGAGGATCTGTCAGCTCTCCTGTGTGGTGTAGTATATAGAGGATCTGTCAACTCTCCTGTGTGGGGTAGTATATAGAGGATCTGTCAGCTCTCCTCTGTGGTGTAGTATATAGAGGATCTGTCAGCTCTCCTGTGTGGTGTAGTATATAGAGGATCTGTCTGCTCTCCTGTGTGGTGTAGTATATATAGGATCTGTCTGCTCTCCTGTGTGGTGTAGTATATAGAGGATCTGTCAGCTCTCCCATGTGGTGTAGTATATGGAGGATCTGTCCTGTGTGGTGTAGTATATAGAGGATCTGTCAGCTCTCCTGTGCGGTGTAGTATATAGAGGATCTGTCAGCTCTCCTGTGTGGTGTAGTATATAGTGGATCTGTCAGCTCTCCTGTGTGGTGTAGTATATAGTGGATCTGTCAGCTCTCCTGTGTGGTGTAGTATATAGAGGATCTGTCAGCTCTCCCATGTGGTGTAGTATATGGAGGATCTGTCCTGTGTGGTGTAGTATATAGGGGATCTGTCAGCTCTCCTGTGCGGTGTAGTATATAGAGGATCTGTCAGCTCTCCTGTGTGGTGTAGTATATAGTGGATCTGTCAGCTCTCCTGTGTGGTGTAGTATATAGTGGATCTGTCAGCTCTCCTGTGTGGTGTAGTATATAGTGGATCTGTCTGCTCTCCTGTGTGGTGTAGTATATAGAGGATCTGTCAGCTCTCCTGTGCGGTGTAGTATGTAGAGGATCTGTCAGCTCTCCTGTGTGGTGTGGTATATAGAGGATCTGTCCGCTCTCCTGTGTGGTGTAGTATATAGAGGATCTGTCAGCTCGCCTGTGTGGTGTAGTATATAGAGGATCTGTCACCTCTCCTGTGTGGTGTAGTATATAGAGGATCTGTCAGCTCTCCTGTGTGGTGTAGTATATAGTGGATCTGTCAGCTCTCCTGTGTGGTGTAGTATATAGAGGATCTGTCAGCTCTCCTGTGTGGTGTAGTATATATAGGATCTGTCACCTCTCCTGTGTGGTGTAGTATATAGAGGATCTGTCAGCTCTACTGTGTAGTGTAGTATATAGTGGATCTGTCAGCTCTCCTGTGTGGTGTAGTATATAGAGGATCTGTCAGCTCTCCTGTGTGGTGTAGTATATAGAGGATCTGTCACCTCTCCTGTGTATTGTAGTATATAGAGGATCTGTCAGCTCTCCTGTGCGGTGTAGTATATAGGATCTATCCTGTCTGGTATTTTTACATAACTGCATGGTGGGCCCCAAGAATGATTTTTCTCTGGAGGGCCCAAGGTAGTCCAGTCCTACACTGCATCCAGCCATCTGACCATGCAAAAAACAAGCCTTACCATAGCTCCATTGATGGAAAAATGAAAATGTTATAGGGTTCAAAGAAATGACAATACAAACAAATTAAATACAAAAAAAAATGTAAATAGAAAAAAATATAAAAATGTTTGGTATCACCGGATTTGTGTTGACCTCGGAAATTATGTTGCCAGGATATTTTTATCAAATATTTTTAAAACAAATTCAAAGAACTAAGGTGGAATCGCATTTTGGGGGGCATTTTTCTGCACTTGGAAATGTTTACCCATTTTGAATGATATCATCAATTTTTACCAAATATGCCTTGATACAAGTATGTAAAAAAGTAATGGCTTTTGAAAGAAAAAGGGAGTTTAGAGAGCAGGGACAGGAGCGCAAATTGAAAAATTGCTAAATCGCTAAAATCAAATGTTCACTTTAGATCAGGATGTAGACTAGGGTTAAAAAAATGTTCCTGTTTAAGGTTCAAAAAACTGTAAGTGAAAGTTTTGAAGAATAAAAAACTTACAAACAGTCATGGCCCAAAGTGTTCACAATCTTGAAATTGTTCCAGAAAATAAAGTATTTCTCCCAGAAAATTCTAACAATTACACATGTTTTGTTATGCACATGTTTATTTCCTTTGTATGTATTGGAACAACACAAAAAACAGAGAAAAAAGGCAAATTTGACATACTTTCAAACAAACCCCAAAAATGGGCTGAATATAATTGTTGGCACCCTCAACTTAATATTTGGTTGCACACCCTTTGAAATAAATCAATCGCTTCCTTACACCTCTAAACTGGAATTTTGGACCATTCTTCTTTTGCAAACTGCTCCAGGTCTCTCATATTTGAAGCGTGCCTTCTCCCAACAGTAATTCTAAGATCTCTCCACAAGCGTTCAATGTGATTTAGGTCTGGGCTCTTTGCTGGCCACTTCAGAACTCTCCAGCACTTTGTTTCCATCCATTTCTGGGTGCTTCTTGAAATATGTTTGGGGTCATTATCCTGCTGGAAAACCCATGACCTAGAATGCAAACCCATCTTGGGCACTACATTGCAACCCCAAATCCTTTGGTAATCTTCAGATTTCATGATGCCTTGCATACAGTCAAGATACCCAGTGCAAAGGCAGCAAAACAACCCTAAAACATCTTTGAACCTCCACCATATTTAACTGTAGGTACTGTGTTCTTTTCTTTTTAGGCCTCATTAAATTTTCTTTAAACAGTGGAATGATGTGCTTTACCAAAAAGCTCTATCTTGTCCACAAGACGTTTTTCCAGAAGGATTTTGGCTTACTTACATGCATTTTGGCAAACTGCAGTCTAGATTTTTTATGTTTCTGTGTCAGCAGTGAGGTCCTCCTGGGTCTCCTGGCATAGCATTTCATTCAAAAGTCAATGGATAGTTCGCACTGACACTGATGCACCAGGAGCCTGCAGAAATTTCTTTGGAACATGATTAGGGTTGCTGATCCACTATCCGGACTACCCTGTATTGCAGTCATTCATCAATCTTTCTCTGCTGTCCACGTCCAGGGAGATTAGCTACATTGCCATGAGTTGTAAACTTCTTGTTTATGTTGCACACCATGGACAAAGTAACATTAAGATCTCTAGAGATAGTTTTGTAACCTTGAGATTATTGATATTTTTCAACAATTTTAGTTCTCAAGTCCTCAAACAGTTCTCTTCTCCTCTTTCTGTTCTCCATGCTTAGTGTGGCACACACGGACACATAATGCAAAGATTGAGTCAACTTCTCTTTTTATGTGATTTCAGGTGTGATTTTCATATTGCCCACACCTGTTACTTGCCACGGGTTAGTTTGAATGAGCATTACATGCTTGAAGCAAAGTTGTTTATTCACAATTTAAGAAAGGTGCCAACAATTGTGTCCAGTCCATTTTTGGGGTTTTGTGTGAAATGATATCCAATTTGCTTTTTTTTCTATGGTTTTTTTTGTGTTGCTCCAAGCACACAAAGGAGATAAACATGTATAACCAAACATGTGTAACTGCAGTAACTTTCTGGGAGAAATAATTAATTTTCTGGAACAATTGCATATTTGACAAATATTAAAAATTATGGTAATCCTAATTGACCTAAAATGGGAATGGTTTATTCTGATTTCATGGCAGATATTGAGAAAAACATGCATACGTGTCTTCTTATACAGTGTATGTAAACCTCTGGTTTCAACTGTGTATATGTGTGTATATATATATATATATATATATATATATATAAATAGTCTTATTTAACTTATATGTACTGTAAATTAGCAATCTCCTTTAAGAAACTATGAAGTCTGTAGTCGTAAACCATTGCCCTACCCCAAATATTTTTCACTCAAATGCTCATGAAGTTCAGAGATCATACTTGCAGACAAGGATTGTACTCATGATGCCATATACTTAATTACATATTCCTTCATTTAGGAATAAAAAATGGCACTCACAAATATTCTGCATTCATATTATGCCAGAAGCATAACAACAAAGCTACCCAGAGTTACGCTGCAGCAAGGTGATGACAATTTTATGCTGCATAATGCCTCACAAGGCCTCTGACTAGGGCTGAGCAGACCCGTGGATGTTCGGGTTCGTTGGGTTCGACAAAACTGTTCAAAGTTCGGTTTGAGTACCAGAACTCCATAGAAGTCAATGGAGACAGAAAGTTTTGTGCTGTAAATGGTCATACTAAGGGCAATAGGCTGCAAAAGGAATCAAAATGGGAGTAAGAGCAGGACAAATGCCTTGAAAACAAATGTGTATAGAAAAATAACTTGAAATAACATAGAATAAAAAATAATAATCTTGAACCAGGAGGCAGAGGTCCAAGTGGAGAAGAAGGATGAGGTGGAGGTGGACGTGGCGGTGTAAGTGGAAGAGGAGAAGGTAGCCAACACTGTTTTTGTGTTTGTTTTTTTTTGTTTTTTTTATTGGGGGGAACTGTGCAAAACAACCTCATTGGGGGTGCTCTTCATACAGGCAGTGTAATAATCTGCTGGCCACTCTATCTCTGTATACAGGCAGTGTAATACTCTGCACTTTTTTTGGGTTCAAAGAATGAAAAGAGCATACAATAGGGGATGTGGAGGTGGTGCAGCGCTGCAGGGAGAGGACGTGGCCGATCTGTGCCTTCTACGCCGACTCTGGTGACACAGGCGACAGGATGTTCTGTGTAATTTCGTAGGCCTGAGAACTGCTGGACAGAAAGGTGATGCCAGAACAAGTAGAGGCAGTTTTAGATTGGATAGCTGAGAGTGCCTCCAGTTTCTTTGCTTTGTCTTCCAGCCAGTCCCCTACTGCAGCCCATGGGCATCTGTCTTCCACCTCACCCCCTTGCATATCAGGCAAGCAGTCTGAGCCCCAAGTCATGCAGCAGTCACTTCTGTTTTCTGATGACTCCGGTGGCTGTGGTTCCGTGGGCCATCCACCTGGCCCTGCCCCAGAAGTGGGACAGATTGATTGCACATATACCCAACCACTTGTTCTGTTTGACGATTAGTATGTGGGAGGGGTAGTGCAAATGGTCAGCGGACCACCACAGCACATCTCTGATGAGGATGATGAAACACAGGTGCCAACTGCAGAGTCTTTCTGCAGTGTGCAGACCGGCAAGGAGGGCAGGGGTGAGGACTGGGTGGAAGATGATGCGGGAGATGATGATGAGGTCCTAGACCACACATGGAGTTAAGGTCATCCGAGTGACGTGAGCAGTTCGGAGGAAGAAGCAGTGGTCATGCTGCCCTAGCTGCACAGCAAAAGAGGGAGCAGAGTGCAAAAGCACAGAGGCTGGCCCCTAGCCAGTATGTTGGCTGCTACTGCCCACCACGCCGACGAACTGAGGACACCAAAGCCAGCTCAAAGGAGCTCCTTGGCGTGGCATTTCTTCAGGCCATGTGCTGACAACAAGACACGGGTAGTTTGCATGCTGTGCCAGTAGAGACTGAAGCGAGGCAAACATGTTCTTAACCTGACCACCTGCATGATGAGGCATCTGAATGCAAAGCACAAGCTGAAGTGGAATACACACCTGAAAAAACAGGAAAGATCTGAGGCACCTCCTGCTCCCTCTTCTTCTGCGGTCTTGTCCTATTCCTCCCACTCCTAAGCAACAGGGCCACCTGGCTCCCCACAAAGAGGATATGACAGTACCAGCAGCCGTGTCACCGAGCATCTCTACACTGTCCCATGGAAATGGTTCAGCTGTCCATCCCCCAAACTCTAGCGAGAAAGAGGAAGTACCCCCTAACCATCCATGAGTTCTGGTCCTGAATGTCAGCATTTCAAAATTCCTGGCCTTTGAAATGCTGCCACTCCGGCTGGTGGACAAGGACACTTTTAAAAAAACTTATGATGGTGGATTTCCCACCGTACGTGGTTCCCAGCCACCTCTATTTTTCCAGGTGGGCCAGCTCTCCCCTGCACAAACATGTTGCGAACAAAATCAGGTGTGCACTGCGCAACGGCACCAGTGGCAAGGTCAACATAACCACTGATAAGTGGACCAGTAAGCACAGGCAGAGACGTTATAGCTCCCTAACTGCCCACTGGGTAAATGTAGTGGCGGCTGAGCCTGAGGTGGTTGTCCTGCCACCACAGAGAATTGCTGGATGTTTCTCTGTCCATTTTGCCTCCTACTCCGCTTCTTCCACTGCCTCCACATTCAATGAAAATGTAGCAATTTTGGATTAGTATGTATTATTATGTACATTATATTGGTAAATTACTTTTAAAATGACTAGAAGGTGTATAATAGCTGCCGATCAAGAAGAGTGATATGTTCCCTTGAGGCCAAAGGCCAGATGAAGAGCTAGGTAGCGTGAAACGATCTGTACCTCCCATCCTGCTTGACTTTGTTGTTTTAATGCTTCTGGTAGAATAAAGTTTTGTAAGATTAGTGATTGCCATGTTTTATTTGTAAATGAAAAAATAAATAATCAATCTTCCCAATTGTTACATAAAAAATAAAACCACAAAACATACTGTATACAGTATTTGCTATACCTTTTGTTTGTAATTTGTAAATATTCAAACTATTAAAATATTACATTATTTATCCATCACAATGAATGTCATTAAAAAAATTAAACATTAAAAAAAATCCCAGAATTTTTGTTTTTTTGATCATATTATCTCAGTAATAAATGTACAGTAAAATAAGTGATCAAAAAGTCATATACAAGGATATAGCAAACCTAAAATGAATGTTTGGCGCTCAACAAATGTTCAACTGAAGCGCTGAGCAAATTGCATAGTTAATTAACAGCCATGTTATGCAGTTTGTGTACATTTCCAATAACACTGTGATAATTACTTACTTGTATATATATATACGTGATATTCTTTTCTCCTTGGACACTGTCATTTCCAACAAAAGCAAAGACTATGAATGTGTAATAATATCCAGGTGTGAGGCCTCCGATTGTATCAAAGGTTGTAAACACAATTTTACTGAAAGTTGTATTTTCAACAATTTTAATTAGGTAAGAGCTTGCATTTCCAATCGGTTTCTCCCAGCTCAGAGATACAGAGGTGGTTGTGACATTCACCCTCTTAAGATTCCCCACTATTTCAGGTTCTAGGAAGTAACCAAAAGACACAGTTATTTTTCAGTTTACAACATACCAAGAATCATATACTGTACTTGTGTGTTTACAGAGGTTTTTTACTACCCTAAGGCCATGGCCCCACTATCAGTATTTGGTCAGTATTCGGTCAGTATTTTTTCTCAGAAGTGGGAGCCAAAACCAGATGAGGAACAATCAGAGAAAAGGTATAATAGAAACAAGCCCCAATTCTGCATTTATCATCCACTCCTGGTTTTGTTTCCCACTTCTGAGAAAAAATACTGACTGAATACTGAACAAATGCTGATAGTGGGGCCGTGGCCTTACTCAGTTACTACTTTTGCCATATATGCCTAAGCATAATGACCTCAAATAACCCATTATACCTTTTCTGCCAATTTCTATGTCATTTTGTACCTTTTTAGTTCACTTCATGTGCCCTGGCATCAGCTCTGTTGCTCACAGCCATCATTTCCTTTTCAGAATTTTTCATCAGCCCTTGTTCTGGGCTTCCAGCCAGCAGTGAGCACACCCCTGTAACTCTGACTGTGGGTTTGGAGGCACTCCTCCCTCAGCTTCACACACAGATGCAGCCTAATGCCCTAGCCTGGATACTGCGGCAGGTAATTCACTGTTACAGTGTACAGTTGTAACTCAAAGCACCGGAACAACAATCCTGGCAACAAAGATTATCCCCTACTCCTCATCATTGACTAATCATATGTTACTATAATAGGATGGATGAGGTGAGAGATGTATATATGTATTTATATAATAGTAGAAAAACAGAATGGTGTATATACACTGCTCAGAAAAATAAAGGGAACACTAAAATACCACATCCTAGATATCACTGAATGAAATATTCCAGTTGCAAATCTTTATTCATTACATAGTGGAATGCGTTGAGAACAGTAAAACATAAAAATGATCAATGTAAGTCAAAATGAATATCCCATGGAGATCTGAATTTGGAATGATACTCAAAATCAAAAGTGGAAAATTAAATTACAGGCTGATCCAACTTCAGTGGAAATGCCTCAAGACAAGAAAATGATGCTCAGTAGTGTGTGTAATCTCCATGTACTAGTACGACCTCCTTACAATGCCTGGACATGCTCCTGATGAGGTGGTGGATGTTCTCCTGGGGGATCTCCTCCCAGACCTGGATTAAAACAGCAGTCAACTCCTGGACAGTCTGTGGTGCAACGTGGCGTTGGTGGATGGAACGAGACATGATGTCTCAGATGTTCTCGATTGGATTCAGGTCTGTGGAATGGGCAGGCCAGTCCAAAGTATCAATGCCTTCATCATGCAGGAACTGCTGACACACTTCTGCCACATGAGGCTTAGCATTGTCATGCATCAGAAGGACCCAGAGCCCACTGCACCTGCATATGGTCTCACAATGGGTCTGAGGATCTCATCCCGGTACCTAATGGCAGTCAGGGTACCTCGGGCTAGCACATGGAGGGCTGTGCGGCCCTCCAAAGAAATGCCTCCCTACACCATTATTGACCCACTGCCAAACCGGTCATGCTGGAGGATGTTGCAGGCAGCAGAACGTTCTCCATGTCGGTTCCAGACTCTGTCACATGTGCTCAGTGTGAAACTGCTCTCATACGTGAAGAGCACAGAGTGCCAATGTTGAATCTGCAAGTCTTGGTGTTTTCTGGAAAATGCCAATCGTCTAGCACATGTGGATGTCAGGCCTTCATATCACCCTCATGGAGTCTGTTTCTGACAGTTTGAGCAGACACATGGATGTTAGTGGCCTACTGGAGATCATTTTGTAGGACTCTAGCACTGCTCCTCCTGTTCCTCCTTGCACAAAGGAGGAGGTCGCAGTCCTGCTGCTGGGATTTTGCCCTCTTACGGCATCCTCCTCGTCTCCTGGTGTCCTGGCCTGTCTCCTGGTATCTGCTCCATGCTCTGGAGACTGTACTGACAGACACAGCTACCCTTCTTGCCACAGTTCGCATTGTTGTGCCATCCTGGATGAGCTGCACTACCTGAGCTACTTCTGTGGACTACGCCTCATGCTACTCTGCCACTAGAGGTGACAGCAATGACAAAATGCAAAAATAAACCAAAATAACAGCCAAAAAGGATGAGAACAGAGAAATGGTCTGTGGTCACCACCTGCAAAACCACTACTTTATAGAGGTTGTCTTGCTAATTGCCTATCATTTCTACCTGTTGTCTGTTCCATTTACACAACAGCAGGAGAAATTGATTCACCATTAGTGTTGAGCCACCCCCGTAGTGTTCGAGTTCGGTTCGGTTCGTCGAACACCCGTGTGTTCGCCGAACTGTTCGTCGAACTGTTCGTCGAACACCTTCGAACACCGTTAAAACCAATGGCAGGCAAACAAAAACACATAGAAACACATAGAAAACACCTTCAAAGGTGTCCAAAAACTGACAAACTGCTCAGAAGACATAACTAACACATGGAAAAGTGACAAGTACATATAGTCATGCGAAAATAAAAGAGGTGGAGGAGTAAAAGGAGGGGGAGACACAGATATAGGCATGTCATGCCCTTCTAAAATCCAAAAAGTGAGAAGCCGACACGGCCAGTCCGCTCCTGCCCGTGCCACCTCCGTGTCGCCGGGTTTGTGCCAGAGCCGCGGTGAACCCTGATGGCCAGCCCCCCTCTCCCAATACTGGTGCCTGTCCGCTGGTGGGTCGAGCGAGCCCCCCTGTGGTGGAGGCAGCTCTAAGCTTTTTAATTTAAATTGTCTCTCTAATTTGAATGAATACACTTTAAATCCATTTACAAGGATCTATTGGAGGGCAAGTCTCATGCCAGCAGCCGCGTAATTCCAGCTCCAGTAGCGTCCACTAAAGCTGCTGCAGTTAAAAAGCTTTTATAAGGATCGAGCTCGGCTGTCCACCGCAAGGCATCCTACTGCCAGTCCCAGCCTCTATGCCTTGGGGTGCCTCCTGATGCTCTTCACTGAGTATCCCGTGGTCCCGAAGCATTTCCTTTGAAAAAATGAAGTGTCCAAACTACAGGTGGTGTAGCTTGCTTAACAGCCGGGATAATCCGCTGACTAGCAGACCCTGCTACTAGGCACAAAGTATTTCCTGGGCTAGATGCAGTTAAAAATTTGTAATTAGATACTCTCGTTGGATGCTGAGAAAGCAATCCATAGAGTCTCCTGGCACGCCATATATGATTCTCTTAAAAAGCTTGGGGTAGGGGTCTAGGGGACCCTTTTATAGCCAAAATCACGGCCCTGTATCGCAAAACGTCACCTAGGCTGAAGATAAATGGAACTGTAGCACCCTGAGGGCTCGGCTGCTACAGAGGTATTGCACCTCACCCAGAGGTGTGATATCTCACTCTCAGGTAAGGATGTAGTGTGGATCAGGACCCGACACCTGCATGCATTACACCACATTGCCGTGGGGCAGGGCGACCAATATGCCCCTGAGATGGGCACGACAGTCCCTGTCCCTGGCTGGAGTGGGGGGAGGGAACACTGAGGAAGGGGAACCCTGTAGTGCAGGAGCAGGGAGGAAGCAGTTCCTGGGTGCATTGAGAAGGGAGTATAAAAGGTGGGCACCATCTTAGTTCAGTGCAGAGAAGTCTGAGCAGAAGTGGCAGGGAGCAGGGGCTCTGCATGAGCTCTGCTTCGGAGGCGGGCCTAGTAACAGAGGCCCAGGCCTGGAAGAGAGATAAGGAAGGAAGAGGAGCGGAGAAGGCTCCAGGAACGAGGAACGAAGGGATCTCAGGGGTGCGGACGGGCGAGTCGCCACCGCACGCCAGAATCCACCTGCGTGGAGGGGTCAGGCCAAAGGGGGAGACCGGTCCCCGAAACTAGTGGAGGCAGGAAACGACCCTCAGCTAGAAACAGGAGGCTGTGACATTTTATGTGGCGCAGCCCCTCGCTACACCCGCTAGGAAGGCACCACATAGGGTCAGGGAAACTGGCGCCAAGTTTACCAAGAGGAGGCCCGAGGCAGCCGGACAGAAGGGTTGGTAAGAAAGGCCAGACAAAGGACACACAAAGGGGGTCCTGTGAAGCACTCCAAAGTTATCTGGGAGTTGTCTGAGCCCCTCACCTGGTGAGCACAGTACGACGTGGGCAGCCGTTACCTGCAGACGTGGTCTGGATAATAAGAACTGTGAGTAAAGGCCCTGGACTGCATCACTGACTCCGTGTCATTACTGCTGCTGCCCTGCACCATCACCCCCATCCTCCGCATACACTGCCCTGAGGCTATACTCCTCCCGTGGGGAGTTATGCTACGCTCTGCTGCACCCACAACACCAGCCTCAGCGGTCTGCCCTGGAGCGGCTGTTCACTCTGACCGCAATCCACGGGTGGCATAGTCGGACATTTAAACATCAAAACCACATAAATAGTTCCGCCACTGGTTTGACCGCCCTGAGCCAAGGAACCGGGTTGCCGCCACGGAGACTACAACCACCAGCATCCACCAAAAAGGGTCCGGCTCCAGGTGTCCCAAGGCC
Source organism: Phyllobates terribilis (assembly GCF_046119375.1). Classification (NCBI taxonomy): domain Eukaryota; kingdom Metazoa; phylum Chordata; class Amphibia; order Anura; family Dendrobatidae; genus Phyllobates; species Phyllobates terribilis. The sequence continues at coordinate 349,816,536 of NW_027362763.1, forward strand.
CAGGGGGCGCGTCAGAACATTTTCATCACCTTTCACAATCACCAATGGGACAAGGCAGGGATGTTCTCTGTCCCCTCTCTTATACATCCTAGTGACGGAGCACCTGCTCTCATCAATTCGCCATAACCCCAGTATTAGGTGGATTGAGGTGGGAGGCACCGAGTACAAGTGCTCTCTATTTGCTGATGATGTCCTAGTATATATCACTCAATTACATATATCCATCCATGCTGTTATGGCTGAAATAGATCACTTTGTTACATGGTCAAATTTTAAAATCAATGCAGCGAAGTCTGAGGCCCTCGATGTCTCCCTTCCCAAATCCATATAGGATTCCATCCAGTCCAACTTTCCCTTTGCCTGGCCCTCACAGGGTATCAAATACTTAGGAATTCCTATTCATAGAGACCTCTCCCATCTATGTTATCTTAATTTTGGGCCCTTTATTGAACAACTCCATACAGACCACGGTTGGCAAGTTAGAACTGTAAGATTCACTACGTGAACCACTGGTGTTTTGTGGAAAAGCACATGTACACTGTGTTCCAAATTATTATGCAAAAAGTGTTTAGGAGTGATAAGGGAAGAATTTGTTTGTTTGTCAGTTAAACTCATTGATGGTGATGTGTGTCAGGGCTCTTTATATCACTGTAAGCAATTGCAGACACCAGTGCTAATTAGTTTGGCAGGTGTGTCCAATGAAAGGCAAGACTACTTAAGAAGGCTCTCTCACATTATTCAGCAGCCTACATTTTCTGCCAAAATGGGAAAGAAAAAGGATGTGTCGGCTGCTGAGAAGCAACAAATTGTGGAGTGTTTAGGTCAAGGCATGACTACAATCAACATTGTGCGATGATCAGGATGAAGTGTCTTGGCAATCAAGAAGTATGTAGCTGATTCACAGTACACACGTGTGCGTGCTGATAAGGGCAAATTGAGGACTCTTTCCTACAGACAATTACGTCAGGTTGAAAGAGCAGCGGCAAAAAAGCCTTGTCATAGCAGCAGACAAGTTTTTGAAGCTGCTTGTGCCTCCAACGTCCCCCGAACAACAAGATGCAGGGTCCTTCAGAGGTTTGCAGCTGTGCATACGCCATCCTGTCGACCTCCTCTATCCACTTCACACAAGCAGAAACGGCTCCAGTGGGCCAAACATTACATGAAGACTGATTTCAAAACTGTTTTGTTCACGGATGAGTGCCGTGCAGCGCTCGATGGTCCAGATGGATGGAGTGGAGGATGGCTGGTTGATGGACACCCCACGCAAACACGGCTACAGCGCCAACAAGGAGGAGGTGGAGTAATGTTTTGGGCTGGAATCATGGGAAGAGAGATTGTCGGCCCCTTTAGGATCCCTGAAGGCGCTAAAGATGAACTCCATAATGTATGTGGATTTTCTCAAACAGCACTTCCTGCCATGGTTCAAGAAGAAGAACCGTGTATTTCACAGCAAGATCATTTTTCTGCATGATAATGCACCATCTCATGCTGCACATAAAACATCTGCATCTCTGGCTGATATGGGCATAAAAGGGGACAAACTTATGGTGTGACCCCCATGCTCCCCTGACCTCTACCCCATTCAGAACCTTTGGAGCATCATTAAAAGGAGTGTCTATGATGGCGGGAGGCAGTTCACATCTAAGCAACAGCTCTGGGAGGGTATTCTGTCCTCATGCAAAACAATTGAAGCAGAAACCATCCAAAACCTGACAAATTCAATGGACGAGAGAGTTCAGAAGCTCCTTTCGAACAAGGGGTCCTATGTGAAAATGTAACATCACCTAGAATAAAGTTTTGAGTTGAAAACTGTTTGATTTCAGTTTCTAACAACCTGCTAATGCTTATAATTTCAAAAATGACCATTTTTTTGGTCTTTATTAAAATGAAAAGGTTGATCGAAAAGTTTGGGGGATCTAAGAGTGTGGCAACCCAGTAGTCATGATTACTTCGAATTCTGACAATATGAGGGTCATGCTGCAGGTAGTGCAGCAAGAAGGCACTTATGTGTCTTGCGCATCTCAGAGCCCCAAAATTATTTTCCGGGCTAGATGCAGCTAAAAATTATTTTTAATTTTAAATCTGGTGGAGCTTATTATAGATGGCCTAATAGGATCAGTGCTGCACACTGCTACAAAGCCCAAATTATTTTCCAGTCAAGATACAGATAAACATGATTAGTAATTTGAAAGCTTAAAACGGTTGGTAGGGTGATTTTAAACAATCATCAAGCTTTTACTCTCCCCAGGATGACACAGGGGTAGAAAAGTCGTTTCGGATCCATGATTTGTTCATCTTTATGAACGTGAGTCTGTCTACATTATCAGTGGAGAGCCGCGTGCGCTTATCTGTCAGCACACCACCAGCAGCGCTGAACACACGTTCAGACAGAACGCTGGCTGCGGGGCATGACAAGATCTCCAAGGCGTAAGTGGCTAGCTCCGGCCATTTATCCAGATTGGAAGCCCAAAAAGAGCAAGGGTCCAGTGACACAGTCGTGGCTTCAATGTTTACTTGGAGATACTCCTGTACCATCGTCTCTAGGCGTTGACTATGTGTCAGACTTCTTGTCTCCTGTGGCCTTGCAAAGGATGGGCTAAAAAAGTGGTGAAATGATTCCGCAAAATTGATGTTACCACCAGATACTGTGGTTCTGTTACGGTTTGAGTGCTGAACACTTGACGGTCCCACGGTTGGCAAGTTGGAACTGTGAGATTCACTACGTACACCACTGGTATTTTGTGGAAAAGCACATGTAAGATTCTGCAACAGTCTCTGCTGATACTCCTGCATGCGTGCATCCCTTTCTATGGCAGGAATAATTTCTGCAAATTTACTTTTGTACCGGGGATCTAACAGTGTGGCAACCCAGTAGTCAGGATTATTTCTAATTCTCACAATTCGAGGGTCATGTTGCAGGTAGTGCAGCAAGAAGGCACTCATGTGTGTTGCGCATCCAGGAGCACCAAGTCCCTGTTGTGTTGGTGGCGAGGTAACAATCATGCTTCCTTCCTCTGTCCTCTCCCCCCAACCTCGCACAACAGAAATGTGATCAAGGTCTCCCTCATCTGATGAGTCTTCCATCAGTTCGTCCTCCACTTCTTCCTGGGCTCCTGCACCTTCCTCACTAGTTTGGCTGCTACCATGCGCCCTGGTAAAACCATCTCCCCCACCCTCACATGCCTGCCGCCTTGGTGCTGCCGACCGTCTGGACCTTGCAGATGTTAGCCCTTCCGCATACAACTCCTCCTCCTCTACTTCCTCCACCTCCTCTTGTGCCACCACCTGACTCCGAATTCTGTTTAACATGTGCTCCAGCATGTAAATCACCGGAATAGTCATGCTGATAATGGCATCGTCAGCACTAAACATCTTCGTCGCCATTTCAAAACTGTGCAGAAGGGTGCATAGGTCCCTGATCTGAGACCACTCCTCCAGCGTGATTTGCCCCACCTCTGAATCTCGTTGGCCCAGGCTATACGTCAGAACGTATTGCACCAGGGCTTGTCGGTGCTGCCACAGTCGCTGCAACATGTGCAGAGTTGAATTCCACTGGGTAGGCACATCGCATTTTAGCCGGTGAAGTGGCAGGCCCAACGACTTCTGTAGAGATGTAAGTCGCTGAGCTGCGGGATGCGAACGGCGGAAGTGAGCACACAGCGACCGTGCCCTCTGCAGAAGGCCATCTAGTCTGGGATAGTGGGCTAAAAATTGCTGGACAACCAGGTTCAACACGTGAGCCATACAAGGCACGTGTGTGACATTGCCCCGGCGAAGGGCCGCACCCAGGTTTGCAGCATTGTCGCACACGGCCTTCCCTGGTTTCAGGTCCAGTGGAGACAACCATTCATGAAATTGGTTCTCCAGAGCTGACCACAACTCCTCAGCTGTGTGACTCACATTTCCCAGACATTTCAATGTAAAAACCGCCTGATGACGTTGAGCCCTACTGCCAGCATAGTAAGGAGGTGTGCAGGATTCCTTCTGCGCAGTTAGAAAGCTTGTGGCATGACCAGACAGGCTTTGGGTGCAGGTGGAAGACCGAGAGGAGGTTGAGGAGGCAGAAGCAGTGGAGGAACTTTGACATAAAGAGGATTGACGCACAACTCGTGGGGACGGCAAGACTTGGACAGCAGCCCCTTGTCCTGCTGTCACCATAGTTACCCAGTGCCCAGTCAGCGACATGTAACGCCCCTGTCCATGCCTACTCGTCCAAGTGTCTGTGGTGAAATGCACCCTGTCACACACAGAGTTTCTCAAAGAAGCGGTGATGTTGTGTGCGACATGCTGGTGGAGCGCAGGCACACCTTTCTTTGAGAAGTAGTGCCGACTGGGCATCTGGTACTGGGGCACTGCGACGGACATAAGGTCTCGAAAATCCTCTGTGTCCACCAGGCGGAAAGGCAGCATTTCTGTAGCCAAGAGCTTGCAGATGGTGAAATTCAACCTCTTAAGGCCCCGTCACACATAACGAGATCGCTAGCGAGATCGCTGATGAGTCACGTTTTGGTGACGCAATAGCGATCTCGCTAGCGATCTCGTTATGTCTGACAGGTAGCAACGATCAGGCCCCTGCTGTGAGATCGCTGATCGTTACAAAGCTTCCTGGACCATTCCTGGGTCGTTGCGCTCCTGCTGGGCAGTGTGCATCGCTGTATTTGACACCTTGTCAACGACCTCGCTAGCGATTCAGAACTGAGACACGTAGAGGTGCATAAATTGGACTTTTCTGCGTTCATCGTCCCCGATTGGTGGTCGCTACTGCGTCCTTGTTTTTTCAGATCCCACCAGCGTTCTCCGGCTGTGACTCCACTTTGAACAAATTAGACATCTTTAGCGAAGTAGGTATTGTTTGGGGTCTTAAATGAGTTTCCATTTTTAATTCATTTATAGGACATCTACCAATTATCTGCTATCATTGCTCTTCAGGGAGGGAGGGCTTGGCTTCTATCTGTATATATATGCTTTTGCATGGGCAGATATTTTAGGGGTCTCGTGCACACACACCCACACAGCACGTTTTCTGACACGCTGTCGTGGCCAACCGCTTCAGAGTTTTTCATACGCCAATTAACATGAAGCTTAAATCAATAGACTCTGTTCTTTTGGCCTGTTGCACGCTTCAAAACTTTCTTCGTCGACGTGATGCAATTACGTACTGTCCGCCTGGCTTTGTGGACTCTGTGAACCGAGCCAATGGGGAAGTGGAGCTCGGTGAATAGCGTGCAAACGATCCTGCAATTGCAGGCCTTCAACCAGTGGGACATGGCAGAAACACCCATGATGCGAAGACCTGCTGCGACAACTGCTGCCAGTATTTTAACGGTCCTGGTGCCCCGTCACACATAACGAGATCGCTAACGAGATCGCTATTGAAGCCAAGCCCTCACTCCCTGAAGAGCAATGATAGCAGATAATTGGTAGATGTCCTATAAATGAATTAAAAATGGAAACTCATTTGAGACCCCAAACAATACCTACTTCGCTAAAGATGTCTGATTTGTTCAAAGTGGAGTCACAGCCGGAGAGCGCTGGTGGAATCTGAAAAAACAAGGACGCAGTAGCGACCACCAATCGGGGACGATGAACGCAGAAAAGTCCAATTTATGCACCTCTACGTGTCTCAGTTCTGAATCGCTAGCGAGGTCGTTGACAAGGTGTCAAATACAGTGATGCACACTGCCCAGCGGGAGCGCAACGACCCAGGAATGGTCCAGGAAGCTTTGTAATGATCAGCGATCTCACAGCAGGGGCCTGATCGTTGCTACCTGTCAGACATAACGAGATCGCTAGCGAGATCGCTATTGCGTCACCAAAACGTGACTCATCAGCGATCTCGCTAGCGATCTCGTTATGTGTGACGGGGCCTTTAGCTTTCTCATGGCTAGGAGGAAATGGTCTTTTACTTGTCCACATCTGAGGGACCGAGGGCTGGCTATTGTGCTTAGACGGGGTTGATAAGGGTGTCCCCGGCAAACTGCCGGTCTGTGAGGAAGATGCAGGCGGACATGTTAGGTTGCCTTGATCCAAAGGTGGTGCTATCGATGTCGGACAGCGCTCAACACCAGCTGGTGTTACCACCTCCAAAGAAAATGATGACCTGCCAATCACGCTGGCTGTTGCGGGTAAAGAGGTGGCAGGTCTGCGCCCCAAAACAGGTGTGACTGCTGTCCCCCCAGTCACAGAGGATGAAGAGGCCGCGGATGCACAAGATATGGCAGACGGTGGTTGGCCCGGTCGGCTAGGCCGCATTGTAGCACACTGAGCTTCCCACTGCAACTTATGCTTCATGTCCTTGTGCCGGTTCATGCATGAAGTACTCAAACTATGTATTTTTTGGCCTCTACTTAGCTTTTGCTGACAAATGTTACAGATAACACGAGTTGGGTCATCTTTATCGATCTGAAAAAATGCCCAGGCTATGCAAGGCTTAGCACCCATGCGACCTGAAGAGCCACCACGACTTGTGGTGAGAGGCAGAGTTGTGTTTGAGGATGCAGTTGTTGACGTGCTTCCAGTACTACGTCTCTGTCCAGGAAGGCGCAACCTGACCTCGTCGTCACTAGCATCTTCCTCCACCTCCTCTGCTGACCTCATCTCTTGGCTGACTGTGGGTTGACAGTAAGTGGGATCTCCAACCTCATCATCATCACCCTGTGCGTTATCACACCCGTCGTCCTCAGAGCCAACCTGTTCCTGCCCTGACAAAAAACTAAAGTTGTCGCTCCAATCAGGTATTTGAGTCTTATCATTGTCTTCCTCATTGTCTCCACCAACAGGAGTTACAGTTTGGGAATGAGGGTCTACATTATGGTCAGAACCTTCTGCGTCTGGTCCTGGATCCGACTCATAAAGATTCTGGGCATCAGTGCAGATCATTTCCTCGTCTGGATTCACAGAAGCGCTGGAGTCGACCTCTGATTCCCAGGCTATAGTATGAGTAAACAGCTCTGCAGACTCAACCATCTGTTCTACCTCATACTCAGACGGGCAGCTGGAGATTTGGGAGCTGTGAGGAAGCAAGTGCGATTTGGGTGACACCTTTGAGGACTGGAGTATTTGTGATGTTGAAGTTGATGTGGAGGAGAGCCCACTTAAAGGAGCACTTGATATCCGTTGAAGCACCTGCTGTTTTTGTGCCTCATCTGGAATTTGTAGCGATTGGCGTGGCTGTAAGAAAGGGATCTTATCACATTGTCCGCTAAAAGAAGTAGACATTTTAGTTTGGCTGGAAGATGGTCTTTCTTCTGCAGATGTTACTGTTGCTTTAACACCTACCCCACGGACACAACCTTTTTTCCCCTTCCCAACACGCCTATTCCCCTTTCCACCAGCAGCAGGCCTTTTTCCACTCATTTTGGTGGTTAACTAATTCACAACTCTGGAGTTGTTTGCACAAAAAAACAATGGATGGTAACCGAGCAGAGCTGAGTGGCCAAACTGTGGTATTAGGCCAAAACTATTGGCTGGGTTAGATGCAGAAAAAAATATATTCAGTTTGCAACCTGATGGAGGTCAGTATAGATGGACTAATACAACAAGTCCCACACACAGCTAGAAGCCCAAATATTTTTTCAGAGGTAGATGCAGAAAAAAATATATTCAGTTTGCAACCTGATGGAGGTCAGTATAGATGGACTAATACAACAAGTCCCACACACAGCTAGAAGCCCAAATATTTTTTCAGAGGTACTGTAGATGCAGATAAAAATTATTTTTAATTTGCAACCTGATGGAGGTCAGTATAGATGGACTAATACAACAAGTCCCACACACAGCTAGAAGCCCAAATATTTTTTCAGAGGTACTGTAGATGCAGATAAAAATTAGTTTTAATTTGCAACCTGATGGAGGTCAGTATAGATGGACTAATAGAGAAAGTCCGACACACTGCTAGAAGGCCAAATATTTTTTCAGAGCTAGATGCAGAAAAAAATTATATTCAGTTTGCAACCTGATGGAGGTCAGTATAGATGGATTAATAGAACAAGACCCACACACAGCTAGAAGCCCAATATTTTTTCAGAGGTAGATGCAGAAAAAAATATATTCAGTTTGCAACCTGATGGAGGTCAGTATAGAAGGACTAATACAACAAGTCCCACACACAGCTAGAAGCCCAATATTTTTTCAGAGGTAGATGCAGAAAAAAATATATTCAGTTTGCAACCTGATGGAGGTCAGTATAGATGGACTAATACAACAAGTCCCACACACAGCTAGAAGCCCAAATATTTTTTCAGAGGTACTGTAGATGCAGATAAAAATTAGTTTTAATTTGCAACCTGATGGAGGTCAGTATAGATGGACTAATACAACAAGTCCCACACACAGCTAGAAGCCCAAATATTTTTTCAGAGGTACTGTAGATGCAGATAAAAATTAGTTTTAATTTGCAACCTGATGGAGGTCAGTATAGATGGACTAATAGAGAAAGTCCGACACACTGCTAGAAGGCCAAATATTTTTTCAGAGCTAGATGCAGAAAAAAATTATATTCAGTTTGCAACCTGATGGAGGTCAGTATAGATGGATTAATAGAACAAGACCCACACACAGCTAGAAGCCCAATATTTTTTCAGAGGTAGATGCAGAAAAAAATATATTCAGTTTGCAACCTGATGGAGGTCAGTATAGATGGACTAATACAACAAGTCCCACACACAGCTAGAAGCCCAAATATTTTTTCAGAGGTACTGTAGATGCAGATAAAAATTAGTTTTAATTTGCAACCTGATGGAGGTCAGTATAGATGGACTAATACAACAAGTCCCACACACAGCTAGAAGCCCAAATATTTTTTCAGAGGTACTGTAGATGCAGATAAAAATTAGTTTTAATTTGCAACCTGATGGAGGTCAGTATAGATGGACTAATAGAGAAAGTCCGACACACTGCTAGAAGGCCAAATATTTTTTCAGAGCTAGATGCAGAAAAAAATTATATTCAGTTTGCAGCCTGATGGAGGTCAGTATAGATGGATTAATAGAACAAGACCCACACACAGCTAGAAGCCCAATATTTTTTCAGAGGTAGATGCAGAAAAAAATATATTCAGTTTGCAACCTGATGGAGGTCAGTATAGATGGACTAATACAACAAGTCCCACACACAGCTAGAAGCCCAATATTTTTTCAGAGGTAGATGCAGAAAAAAATATATTCAGTTTGCAACCTGATGGAGGTCAGTATAGATGGACTAATACAACAAGTCCCACACACAGCTAGAAGCCCAAATATTTTTTCAGAGGTAGATGCAGAAAAAAATATATTCAGTTTGCAACCTGATGGAGGTCAGTATAGATGGACTAATACAACAAGACCCACACACAGCTAGAAGCCCAATATTTTTTCAGAGGTAGATGCAGAAAAAAATATATTCAGTTTGCAACCTGATGGAGGTCAGTATAGATGGACTAATACAACAAGTCCCACACACAGCTAGAAGCCCAATATTTTTTCAGAGGTAGATGCAGAAAAAAATATATTCAGTTTGCAACCTGATGGAGGTCAGTATAGATGGACTAATACAACAAGTCCCACACACAGCTAGAAGCCCAAATATTTTTTCAGAGGTAGATGCAGAAAAAAATATATTCAGTTTGCAACCTGATGGAGGTCAGTATAGATGGACTAATACAACAAGTCCCACACACAGCTAGAAGCCCAAATATTTTTTCAGAGGTAGATGCAGAAAAAAATATATTCAGTTTGCAACCTGATGGAGGTCAGTATAGATGGACTAATACAACAAGTCCCACACACAGCTAGAAGCCCAAATATTTTTTCAGAGGTAGATGCAGATAAAAATTAGTTTTAATTTGCAACCTGATGGAGGTCAGTATAGATGGACTAATACAACAAGTCCCACACACAGCTAGAAGCCCAAATATTTTTTCAGAGGTACTGTAGATGCAGATAAAAATTAGTTTTAATTTGCAACCTGATGGAGGTCAGTATAGATGGACTAATAGAGAAAGTCCGACACACTGCTAGAAGGCCAAATATTTTTTCAGAGCTAGATGCAGAAAAAAATTATATTCAGTTTGCAGCCTGATGGAGGTCAGTATAGATGGATTAATAGAACAAGACCCACACACAGCTAGAAGCCCAATATTTTTTCAGAGGTAGATGCAGAAAAAAATATATTCAGTTTGCAACCTGATGGAGGTCAGTATAGATGGACTAATACAACAAGTCCCACACACAGCTAGAAGCCCAATATTTTTTCAGAGGTAGATGCAGAAAAAAATATATTCAGTTTGCAACCTGATGGAGGTCAGTATAGATGGACTAATACAACAAGTCCCACACACAGCTAGAAGCCCAAATATTTTTTCAGAGGTAGATGCAGAAAAAAATATATTCAGTTTGCAACCTGATGGAGGTCAGTATAGATGGACTAATACAACAAGTCCCACACACAGCTAGAAGCCCAAATATTTTTTCAGAGGTAGATGCAGATAAAAATTAGTTTTAATTTGCAACCTGATGGAGGTCAGTATAGATGGACTAATACAACAAGTCCCACACACAGCTAGAAGCCCAAATATTTTTTCAGAGGTACTGTAGATGCAGATAAAAATTAGTTTTAATTTGCAACCTGATGGAGGTCAGTATAGATGGACTATTAGAGAAAGTCCGACACACTGCTAGAAGGCCAAATATTTTTTCAGAGCTAGATGCAGAAAAAAATTATATTCAGTTTGCAACCTGATGGAGGTCAGTATAGATGGATTAATAGAACAAGACCCACACACAGCTAGAAGCCCAATATTTTTTCAGAGGTAGATGCAGAAAAAAATATATTCAGTTTGCAACCTGATGGAGGTCAGTATAGATGGACTAATACAACAAGTCCCACACACAGCTAGAAGCCCAAATATTTTTTCAGAGGTACTGTAGATGCAGATAAAAATTAGTTTTAATTTGCAACCTGATGGAGGTCAGTATAGATGGACTAATAGAATGATGCTATGCCCAAAAGATTTTACTTCACTAGGTGCAGTAAAAAAATTGGTATTCTATACACAGGTGGTATATCTTGCAACACATATAGGCTACTCCACTGATTAACACACTCTGCAATAGGCTAAAAAGGATTAGCTTTGCTAGATTCAGCCAAATGCTGTGAAAAAAACTTGCACAGCACTGGCACAGACCTGCCTGGCAAAAACTGATAGGAACTGATGTAACCTAGTCCTGAAAAGGACTCCAATTACAATTAGTCTTTACTCCCACAACCTATCTATTTAAGAGCACAGACCTCCCTGATAAAAGTCGTAGGAAATGCTGTAACCTAGTCCTTAAAAGGACTGCAATCACAACTATTCCCTACTCCCAAGCTATCTGTATATTTGTGCGAAAATTGGCTTGAAATTAACAAGGTATAGCGCACACAGCAACAGCGGTGCCGTCTAACACGCAGCTGCAGCAGTGAGAAAATGGTGGCGACGGGGAAAATGGCTTGGTCTTATAGGGCAAGGACATGTGACATACACTGCCAATGACACATGCCCTTGCTTGTGTGAAAAAAAGCACTTCGCTCCGTGTGTGCGCTGCTGATAGGCTGACAGATTGCACCTCCCCACTGCAAATGCGGGAAAGAGAAAAAAAAATGGAGATCTTCATTGTTCCTGCAGAGATCCATCCCCTGCCCCTCCCCCCACCCCGCTGTACACTCAAACTGCGTATTAACATTAATTTTCATCATTACTGAGAAAAAATCCAGTTATGATTTTGGTGCACGAACAGTTATCGAACATAACCTCGAACAGCCGAATTTTTCTCAAATTGTTCGTGTTCGCCGAACGGCTCGAACACCGCCCAAAACAGCTCGAATTTGAGATTGGCGAACAGTTCGAGTAGAACAACGCTCATCTCTATTCACCATCAGTGTTGCTTCATAACTGGACAGGTTGATTTCACAGAAGTGTCATTGACTTGGTGTTACATTGTCTTGTTTAATTGTTCCCTTTATTTTTTTGAGCAGTGTATATATTACGCAGTGTGTGTAAGTATATATACAGTGGAGAAAATAAGTATTTCATACACTACTGATTTTGCAAGTTTTCCCACCTACAAAGAATGGAGAGGTCTGCAATTTTTATCGTAGGTACACTTCAAATGTGAGAGACAGAATCTAAAAATAGAAACCAGAAAATCACATTGTATGATTTTGAAATAATTAAATTGCATTTTAATGCATGAAATAAGTATATGATCACTTACCAACCAGCAAGAATTCTGACTCTCACAGACCTGTTAGTTTTTCTTTAAGAAGCCCTCCTAATCTGCACTCATTACTTGTATTAATTGCACATGTTTTAACTCGTTACCTGTATAAAAGACACCTGTCCACACACTCAATCAATCACACTCCAACCTCTCCACCATGGCCAACCAAGACCAAAGAGCTGTCTAAGGACACCAGGGACAAAATTATAGACTTGCACAAGGCTGGCATAGGCTAGCAACTTGGTGAGAAGGCAAGAACGGTTGTCACAATTATTAGAAAATGGAAGAAACACAAGATCACTGTCCATCTTCCTCGGTCTGGGGCTCCATGCAAGATCTCGCATCGTGGGGTAAGGAAGATTCTGAGAAACTACACGGGAGGACCTGATCAATGACCTGAAGAGAGCTAGGACCACAGTCTCAAACATTACCGTTAGTAACACACTACACCGTCATGGATTAAAATCCTGCATGGCACACAAGGTCCCCCTGCTGACGCCAGCACATGTCCAGGCCCATTTGAAGTTCACCACTGACCATCTACAACCCCTGGCAAAAATTATGGAATCACTGGGCTCGGAGGATGTTCATTCAGTTGTTTAATTTCAAATGGCAACTTTAGGGCTTTAAGAAACACTAAAAGAAATCACAATAAAAAATGTGGTACTCGGTAAGGGTAATTTTTTTTTCAGACCAAGCAGAGGGAAAAAATTATGGAATCACTCAATTCTGAGGAAAAAATTATGGAATCATGAAAAAAAACACACAAAAGAACACTCCAATACATCACTAGTATTTTTTGCACCACCTCTGGCTTGCAGTCTCTGAGGCATGGACTTAATGAGTGACAAACAGTACTCTTCATCAATCTGGCTCCAACTTTCTCTGATTGCTGTTGCCAGATCAGCTTTGCAAGTTGGAGCCTTGTCATGGACAATTTTCTTCAACTTCCACCAAAGATTTTCAATTGGATTGAGATCCGGACTATTTGCAGGCCATGACATTGACCTTATTTGTCTTCTTTCAAGGAATGTTTTCACTGTTTTTGCTCTATGGCAGGATGCATTATCATCTTGAAAAATGATGTCATCATCCCCAAACATCCTTTCAATTGATGGGATAAGAAAACTGTCCAAAATATCAATGTAAACTTGGGCATTTATTGAAGATGTAATGACAGTCATCTCCCCAGTGCCTTTAGCTGACATGCAGCCCCATGTCATCAATGACTGTGGAAATTTGCATGTTCTCTTCATGCAGTCATCTTTATAAATCTCATTGGAACGGCACCAAACGAAAGTTCCAGCATCATCACCTTGCCCAATGCAGATTCGCAATTCATCACTGAATATGACTTTTATCCACTCATCCACAGTCCACGATTGCTTTTCCTTAGCCCATTGTAACCTTGTTTTTTTCTGTTTAGGTGTTAATGATGGCTTATGTTTAGCTTTTCTGTATGTAAATCCCATTTCCTTTAGGCGGTTTCTTACAGTTCAGTCACAGACTCCAGTTTCCTCCCATTCGTTCCTCATTTGTTTTGTTGTGCATTTCCTGTTTTGGAGACATATTGCCTTAAGTTTCCGGTCTTGACGCTTTGATGTCTTCCTTGGTCTACCAGTATGTTTGCCTTTAACAACCTTCCCATGTTGTTTGTATTTGGTCCAGATTTTAGACACAGCTGACTCTGAACAACCAACATCTTTTGCAACATTGCGTGATTTACCTTCTTTTAAGAGTTTGATAATCCTCTCCTTTGTTTCAATTGACATCTCTCGTGTTGGAGCCATGATTCATGTCAGTCCACTTGGTGCAACAGCTCTCCAAGGTGTGATCACTCCTTTTTAGATGCAGACTAACGAGCAGATCTAATTTGACGCAGGTGTTCGTTTTGGAAATGAAAATTTACCGGGTGATTCTATAATTTTTTCCTCAGAATTGTGTGATTCCATAATTTTTTCCCTCTGCTTGGTCTGAAAAAAATTACCCTTACTGGGTACCACATTTTTAATCTTGATTTCTTTTACATAGTAACATAGTAACATAGTTTGTAAAGCCGAATAAAGACTTGCGTCCATCAAGTTCGACCTGTTAGTTCTATAATTGCTAAAGTTGATCCAGAGGAGGGCAAAAACCCCAAATGATTTGGCCAATCTTCACCTGAGGAAAAATTCCCTCCCGACTCTGAAACCAGCAGTCAGAATAAATCCCTGTATCAACTTACTATTTTATTTTATTTTTAAGTATATGCTGAAATCTGCCTGGTATGTAGAAATGCATCCAGTCCCCGCTTGAACTGGTGTAGTGAATCCGACATTACCGTCTCCTCACTCAGTGAATTCCATATTCTCACTGCTCTTACCGTAAAGAACCCCTTCCTATGCTGGTGCTGAAACCTTTTCTCTTCCAGTCTTAGTGAATGCCCTCTTGTTACCGTAGTATTCCTCCTTTTGAACAAATCCCTGGCAAGGTCTCTATACTGTCCCCTAACATATTTGTACACATTTATTATGTCCCCCCTCAACCTTCTCTTTTCCAGGCTGAATAGTTCTAGTTTTGCCAACCTCTCTGGGTATTGCAGTCCCTCCATTCCCTTTATTAATTTTGTTGCCCTCCTTTGTACCTTTTCAAGCTCATTTATATCCTTTCTATATATTGGGGCCCATAACTGAGCACAGTATTCCAAGTGTGGTCTGACCAGTGCTTTGTACAGTGGAAGAACAATGTTCTCATCCTTTGCAGCTATACCTCTTCTGATACATCCCATTACCCTGTTTGCCCTTACAGCAGCAGCCTGACTTTGGGCACTCCAATTTAGTTTGCTATCAATCAAAAATTTTGCCCACAACGGACGTCAGACTCACCGGCCGATAGTTTCCGGCGTCACTTTTCGCTCCCTTTTTGAATATTGGCACTACATTCGCCTGTCGCCAATCAAGTGGCACAGACCCAGTCTCAACAGAGTCCTTAAATATAAGATATAACGGTCTGTCTATCACATTACTTAATTCTCTTAGTACCCGTGGGTGTATGCCATCAGGTCCTGGTGATTTGTTTATTTTAATGTTACTGAGGCGTTTCTGTACCCCAGCTTGGATTAGATTTGTCATACTTAGTGGAGGATTAAGCTTGTCACTTCTCGTTTAGTGTTTCTTAAAGCCCTAAAGTTGCCATTTGAAATTACTTTAGTTTTGTGCCATGTCTGTGATCTGCTTTTTTTAAACTACATTAAACAACTGAATGAACATCCTCCGAGCCCGGTGATTCCATAATTTTTGCCAGGGGTTGTATATGATCCAGAGGAGGCATGGGAGAAGGTCATGTGGTCAGATAAGACTAAAATAGAACTTTTTGGTATCAACTCCACTCGCAGTGTTTGGAAGAAGAAGAACGATGAGTACAACCCAAGAACAACGTCCTCACCATGAAGCGTGGTGGGGGAAACATCATACTTTGGGGGTGCTTTTCCGCAAAGGGGACAGGACGACTGCACGGTATTGAAGGAAGGAGGGATCAGTTTATATATCGCAAGATTTTGGCCAAGAACCTCCTTCCCTCAGTAAGAGCATTGAAGATGGGTTGTGGCTGAGTCTTCCAGCATGACAATGACCTGAAACACACAGCCAGGGCAACTAAGGAGTGACTCCTTAAGAAGCCTTTCAAGGTTCTGGAGTGACCTAGCCAGTCTCCAGACCTGAACCCAATAGAAAATCTTTGGAGGAAGCTGAAACTCAATGTTTCCCAGCGACAGCTCAGAAACTTGAAATATCTGGAGAAGATCTGTATGGAGGAGTGGGCCAAAATCCCTGCTGCAGTGTGTGCAAACTTGGTCAAGAACTACAGGAAATGTCTAACCTCTGTAATTGCAAACAAAGGTTTCTGTACAAAATATTAAGTTCTATTTTTCTATTGTATCAAATGCTTATTTCATGTAATAAAATGCAAATTAATTACATAAAAAACTCATACAATGTGATTTTCTGGATTTTTTTATGATTCTGTCTCTCACAGGTGAAGTGTACCTACAATAAAAATTATGAGAAATGGGAGATCTGTGTCTGCAGCTATATTCTCTGAAGCATTGGTTGAGCTCTGCTGAATGGAGCCCCATCCACCCACAAAACACGAAAGTAACATGACTGTGATGTCTCATCATATTCCAGAGTCAAGAACATAAGTAGACATTGACTAGACATTACAGGAAGTCAGTGGATTCTCAGCCAGAGATTATGTGACAAGAAGAGAAGCTCAGGTTATAGAAGGATTTTAGAAACCACGGTATTTACAAAAGAGGTTGTCTATGGAAGTTAGTTCACATTAAAGGGACTTACAGTAGTGGCCAACTCCTTTAAGGGTATGATTGTGCCACTGACACACCAACATAATGATGTAATGTTACTACTACAATAGTAACCCACTTGTGTATGTATACGTGGTATTCTTTTTTCCTTGGACACTGTTATTTCCAACAAGAGCAAAAACCATGAATGTGTAATAATATCCAGGTTTGAGGCCTCCGATTGTATTCAAAGTGGTGGTCACAATACGGTTGAGACTTGGATCTTCAAGGATCTGGATCATATAGGAATCTGCATTTCCATCTGGTTTCTCCCAGTTCAGAAATACTGAAGTAGTAGTGATATTGTTAACTGTAAGATTCTTAACTACACCGGGATCTAGAAAGAAATCAAAACCCTGCCGTTATATTTCTGGGTTAAGTATACTGATTTTTTTAACCCCTTAGCAACTGTTGCTGTAAATGTATTGAGTTGCACCATTACTGCAAAGATCTGAGCCCACTCCATCCACCGCTATTTTCAGTTGTTTTGACAAATTAGAATAACTGCTGCGATCAAAGCTAAATTTGATAGCAAAACCCCTTAAATACTACTGTCAAGTGTAAGAGTGGCCCAATGCAAGACATCCTTGTCTGCAACATAAAAAAGTTTAAACCCCCTTTTTTCCCCCAATCATAAATTGCAAAATCCAAAAATAAAAAGTAAATGTATTTGATATATCAAGGGGTGTGTAATTGTGCAAACTAATAAAATGTTAACCTACTTATCCCATGGGGTGAGGGCTGAACCGGAAAAACAGTTCCGGAAAAGAAAAAAAAAATGGCAAAAGCACTCTTTGATACTTCTAAATCATAGAAAAAAAATGGAATAAAAATAGATCAGAAAGTCACATGGATACCAAAATGGTAAGAATTAAAAAACAGCTCATCCCACAAAAAACAAGCCATTTTATAATGCTATCTACCGAAAAATACAAAAGCTACGTCTCTCAGAGTATGGGGCCTGACCCCATTTAAAAAAATATATATATTTTTAATACTTTAAATTATCTAAATTTGGTATCAGCATAACTTTATTGACTCATAAAACAAACTTACCAGGTCACCACCACACACCACTACTTATAAAGACTATCATGATGTGGAGCAAGACAGCAATGAAGGCTGGAAAGGAGGTCTAGTACCCCTTTTGTCTTTGATACAATTATAGCTGGAGATTGATCAGAAGACCACATGGGCAATGCTATGAAGAGGCCTTCATGAGGAATCATACAGGTCCTATTCCTGAAATTATGGTGTAAGGTGACAAAACATATGGAAGAAGGACCCCTCTAGTCTTTTTTCCAATTACAGCTTGGCGTATGAACAACCTGCATGGCCAAAATGTGTTACCATGGTCAGCTGCATATTCAAGCACATCTGGAATGTTATTCGTCTGCAATTCCAAAGGAAACAGCCAGCAGCGGATCTTGATGATTTGCATGTCCAAGTGCATTCACGTGGCAGAATTTTCCTCAAACAACCATTAATAATATCCTTTATTAACATGCCAATGCATGTAAATGTGTGCATTTTTGTGCATGGCACTCATACTAGCGATGGGCGAGCACTAAAATGCTCGGGTGCTCGATGCTTGGGTCGAGCACATTGGAATACTCGGGTGCTCGACCCGAGCAACAAGCCCAATGTAAGTCTATGAGAAACTCAAGCATATTACAGGCAACTTCCCCCGGCGGTCTGCAGAGGGCCTAAAAATTGCCCAAATCGATGGGACCAGTGCTCAAATGACATGGGAACAGCATGGGGAAGACCCCTGGAAGCATTTCAGACTCCCAGGTCACTTCTGTCAACATCGTTGTCAGAGGTATTATGTAACTTTTAGGGACTCACAATAAAACAAGCAAAAAATAAACCAAAATGCATTTTCCTGGAAAATATGTTAAGGAACATGCTTTCCAGGGTAATGACTTGTATATAAAGCAAAATAAATAACCAAAAACAAAAATACTCCTCCACAAGTTGGGCTATGTTCACACTTAGCGGTTTTTATGCATTTTTGCACTTTTGCATTGCTTTCAACCAAGACAAATGCATTCACCAGGAAATGTCATTTTAACAATTTACAACCTTATCTGGCCATGTGGTGTGTGAGATATCATCAGACACATCGTGTTTCATTTATGAAGCAGGGACTCTGAAAGTCACAAAGCCTATTTTTATAGGGCCATCAGGCGGCCTTTACTATTCTTAAAGGGCCAGCAGTCGGCCCTCACTATTCTTAGAGAGCCATCAGCCGGCTCTGTTTTATTGTTCCCATTACTAAAGAGTGCGTCTCCTATACTGTTATTGCGTATGCAGTGAGTGGCAGGGTTGCCCAAGATTTGGATGCACCACAATACCACTTTGAAAATTTGGACCCACCCCAATACCCCTTTGAAGAGACTTAGAGGAGGGCCTCCTGAAAACAATGTTCCCATTATTTGGAAGTGGGTCTCCCATTGTGTTTGCCTAAGCAGTGAATGCAAGGGTTGCCAAAAATTTGGAGGCACTCCAATGCCCCTTGGAAGAGACGTGGAGGTCAGAGGGCCTCCTGAAAACAATGTTCCCATTATTAAGAAGTGGGTCTCCCATAGTATAGGTCTATGCAGTGAATGCAAGGGCTGCCAAAAATTGGGAGGCACTCCAATACCCCTTGGAAGAGACGTGGAGGAGGGCCTCATAAAAAATGTTCCCATTAGAAAGGAGCAGGCCTCCTATACTTGTAATGCCCATGCACTAAGTGTATGGGCTGACAAACATTTACCCCTGGGGGGTATACAGTACAGACCAAAAGTTTGGACACACCTTCTCATTTAAAGATTTTTCTGTATTTTCATGACTATGAAAATTGTACATTCACACTGAAGGCATCAAAACTATGAATTAACACATGTGGAATTATATACCTAACAAAAAAGTGTGAAACAACTGAAAATATTTCTTATATTCTAGGTTCTTCAAAGTAGCTACCTTTTGCTTTGATGACTACTTTGCACAGTCTTGGCATTCTCTTGATGAGCTTCCACAGGTAGTCACCGGAAATGGTTTTCACTTCACAGGTGTGCCCTGTCAGGTTTAATAAGTGGGATTTCTTGCCTTATAAATGGGGTTGGGACCATCAGTTGTGTTGTGCAGAAGTCTGGTGGATACACAGCTAGTAGTCCTACTGAATAGACTGTTAGAATTTGTATTATGGCAAGAAAAAAGCAGCTAAGTAAAGAAAAACGAGTGGCCATCATTACTTTAAGAAATGAAGGTCAGTCAGTGCGAAAAATTGGGAAAACTGTGAAAGTGTCCCCAAGTGCAGTTGCAAAAACCATCAAGCGCTTCAAAGAAACTGGCTCACATGAGGACCGCCCCAGGAAAGGAAGACCAAGAGTCACCTCTGCTTCTGAGGATAAGTTTATCTGAGTTACAAGCCTCAGAAATGGCAGGTTAACAGCAGCTCAGATTAGAGACCAGGTCAATGCCACACAGAGTTCTAGCAGCAGACACATCTCTTCAACAACTGTTAAGAGTAGACTTTGTGCAGCAGGTCTTCATGGTAAAATAGCTGCTAGGAAACCACTGTTAAGGACAGGCAACAAGCAGAAGAGACTTGTTTGGGCTAAAGAACACAAGGAATAGACATTAGACCAGTGGAAATCTGTGCTTTGGTCTGATGAGTCCAAATTTGAGATCTTTGGTTCCAACCACAGTGTCTTTGTGCGACGCAGAAAAAGTGAACGGATGGACTCTACATGCCTGGTTCCCACCGTGAAGCATAGAAGGAGGAGGTGTGATGGTGTGGGGGTGCTTTGCTGCTGACACAGTTGGGGATTTATTCAAAATTGAAGGCATACTGAGCCAGCATGGCTACCACAGCATCTTGCAGCGGCATGCTATTCCATCCGGTTTGCGTTTAGTTGGACCATCATTTATTTTTCGACAGGACAATGACCCCAAACACACCTCCAGGCTGTGTAAGGGCTATTTGACCAAGAAGGAGAGTGATGGGGTGCTACGCCAGATGACCTGGCCTCCACAGTCACCAGACCTGAACCCAATCGAGATGGTTTGGGGTGAGCTGGACCGCAGAGTGAAGGCAAAAGGGCCAACAAGTGCTAAGCATCTCTGGGAACTCCTTCAAGATTGTTGGAAGACCATTTCCGGTGACTACCTCTTGAAGCTCATCAAGAGAATGCAAAGAGTGTGCAAAGCAGTCATTAAAGCAAAAGATGGCTACTTTGAAGAACCTAGAATATAAGATATATTTTCAGTTGTTTCACACTCTTTTGTTAAGTATATAATTCCACATGTGTTAATTCATAGTTTTGATGCCTTCAGTGTGAATGTACAATTTTCATAGTCATGAAAATACAGAAAAATCTTTAAATGAGAAGGTGTGTCCAAACTTTTGGTCTGTACTGTACATGAACATACTGTATAAATAATTTTTTTTACGGGCATCATAAACACCCTTTAAAAATATTTTGTGGGTGTTGCATAACGGACCACGGTCACCCTGGTGATGTGGTGGAGGATGAGGAGAAGGAGGAGGACAAGAGCAAATAGCCAAAATCAGGAAGCGTATACCCATGTGTGGGTGTGAAGAGGTGCATGGGAATACACTTCCCAAAAAAAGACACTGGATTTGAGTTTATGTTATGCTGCTATCATTCGGTGGTGTTGAGAAGTCTGGCCCAACCAGTCCTTGTTCATTTTTATAAGAGTCAGCCTGTCAGCATTTTCAGTTGACAGGCCGATGCACTTATCAGTTATAATTCCACCAGTGGCACTAAAAATCTGCTCTGATAAAATGCTAGCAGCTGGGCAGTCCAGGACCTCCAAGGCGTAGAGTGCTAGTTCATTCCACGTATCCAGCTTAGATACCCAATAATTAGAAGGCACAGAGGAATCACGGAGGACGTTGGTACGGTCGGCATGGTACTCCCTCAGCATCTTCCCAAACTTTGCACTCCTGTGCGATGGGAGGGTCTGAGAAAACTCTCCCAGAACTTTGACAGTGTTCCCCTGCCTCTGCTGGATTGAAGTTGTGTCTCTCTCGCCTGTACTCCTTGGTTGTCCAACGAAGTGTGCCCTCTGCCACCAGCGTTTTCAGATGGGAATTTCTTTAATAGTTTCACAACAAGGGCTTTCTGGTACAGCCCCATTTTTGTAGACCTGTCTGCCTCAGGAATAAGAGATAGAAAGTTCTCCTTGTAGCATGGGTCTAGAAGTGTCACCAACCAGTAATCACTGTCACCCAAAATTTTGAGAACGCGAAGGTCATGGGAAAGGCAGTGTAACATAAACTCAGCCATGCGTGCCAGACTACTAACAGGCAAGACTTTTGTGTCCTCACCAAGAGGATGACTGACCATGCTCTCCTCCTCTCTGTCCTATGGCCATCCACGCTGAACAGACGGTATGACAGCTGTGCAGGTATTACCATCCATAGTGCATGAAACTAGCTCCTGTCCTTCCTCCTCCTCCTCTTACTCATTGTCACCCAATCCACGTTGGGATGAGATGACGCTTGGCTGTGTGTAATCACCCTGTATGGTTCCTTGCTCCATCTCATCGTGCTCCGCCTGCAATGCATCCTCTTTGATTGTGAGCAGAGAGCATTTCAGAAGACAGAGAAGCGGGATGGTGACACTAATTATGGCGTCATCGCTGCTCAACATCAAAGTTTTGGAGGATGGTACATATGTCTGACATCCATGTCCACTCCTGAGGTCTTATGTGTGGAATCTGAACTGAATACTGACGGCCTTTTTGATGCTGGTACTCAACAACTGCCCTCTTCTGCTTACAAATCCTTCCGAACATCTGCAGTGAAGAGTTCCAACGCGTCTGTGAGCCGGAAGCTGCAAACGCTGCTGAAGCACGGCAAGGGCGGCGGAAGCTGTAGCTGACTTTCTAAAATGGGCACACAGGTGGCGTACTTTAACAAGCAGATGCGGCAGCTCATGGGTAGGATTTGAGAAACCGATGAACCACGAGGTTCTTTCAGAGCTGTTCACAACTCTTCAGCATTGTGCGGTTTTTCAGCTAAGCATATTAGCTTCAGCACAGCCTGTTGCCGCTTGGCTGAGGCAGTGCGGCAGTGCTTCCAACTTGTAACTGATGTGGTCATTTCGTAGACGGAGGCTGAAGAGGAGGAGGAGGCTGAGGAGGATGAGGTGCAAGAGCTGTAGACCGTGGGGGCAACCCTGATTGACCTAAGGCCCGCAATCCTTGGTGTCAGGAGGACGTGTTCCGTCCCAAGGTCCGAATGGGTCCCGGCTTCCATTATGTTAACCCAGTGTGCCGTCAGCGACATGTACCGTCCCTGCCCACAAGCACTTGTCCATGTGTTCGTGGTTAGGTGGACTTTACCGGTAACTGCGTTGTTGAGAGCACGGCTAATGTCTTGGGACACGTGCTTGTGTAATGCGGGGACGGCACACCGGGAGAAATAGTGGCGGCTGGGGACCGCGTACCGAGGGATGGCCGCCGCCATCAGGTTGCGGAATGCTTCCGTCTCCATGAGTCTAAAAGGCAACATTTCGAGCGCAATCAGTCGTGAAATGTGAGAATTTAGTAGTGTGGCCTGTGGAACGTTGGCTGCATATTTGCGCCAACGCTCCAAGGACTGGGGTATGGACAACTGAACTCAGCGCTGGGACAAGGACATGGACATGCTTCCTGATGCTGCTACTTGAGAGCGTACAATGACAGGTGCAGGTCAGGAGGCGTCTTCGCATGCACCATGGACAGAGGATTGGCTTGCATTCACAACAGCGGAAGAAGCAATGGTGCCACCCGCAGACACTGTTCCTGGACCCTGGGGTTCGTCCCACAAAGTCGGGTGCTTTGCTGCCATGTGCCTGATCATGCTGGTGGTGGTCAGGCTGGTCGTTTTGCCACCCCTGCTGATGCTGGCCTGGCAGGTGGTGCAAATGGCCTTTTTTGGGGCTATCGGCAGAGTCTTTGAAAAACAACCTGACTCAGGAAGATCTAACAGTTGTACTGGCAATTTCCTTCATGTTGGTGTTACGGAGAATGGTTGCCTGCCTTCTGTTTGCGGCCACCACACTGCTTCCTCCTGCCTGTTGGGGTGCTCTGCCTCCCTTCCCCTGTGTGCTGCTGTCCTCGCTCTGCATGTCCTCCTGCCTGGTTGGGTCAGTTACTATATCATCCACCACCTCGTCTTCCACTTCCGCACCCTGATCCTCCTCCTGACTTTCTGGCAATTGTGTCTCATCATCGTCCACCTCTTGTGATACTTTCCCTCCGTCGCCTTCGTGTGACCGTGGCTGCTCAAATATTTGGGCATCGCTACACGCGATCTCCTCTTGCCCCACTTCAAGTGTACTGGGCAAGAGGCCCGAATCTATAAATGGAAAAGTGAACAGCTCTTCAGAGTGTCCAAGTGTGGGATCAGTTGTCTCTGGGTACTCGGCATGGTGGGAGAAAGGAGGATCAGGGTGAGGAATATGCAGTCCAGACTCACGGCTACTGAGACTTGACCGTGTGGAAGACAGGGTGGTGGTGGTGGCTAAGTGACTGGAAGCATTATCTGCTATCCAACCAACAACCTTTTGACACTGCTCTGGGTTTAATAGAGGTGTGCTGCGGTCCCCTAGAAATTGGGACAGGAAGGTCAGGCGAGAAGATGTGGGTGTTTGTTGTGGCACAATTTCGGCTTGCCCACGGCCTTGTCCTCGGCCTCTGCATGCACCATTACCATCACGTCCAGTTCCCCGTCCCTTGCCACATGCCTTGCCCATTTTACCATTTTAAATGGAGGACAGTATCAGTATCTACCACGCTCACTACAAATGACTGAGTTTGGATCGAACTTATATGTGATCCGTGTGATGGAGAAAACAGAGTTTGAAATGCCTAGCCTGTAGGTAAGTAGTTTGAACAGCAAACTGCGGTGAATTGCTTCAATGACACACTAAAGGAAATTTTTAATGGAGGCCAGAAATGGCAGAATTTTCTGACAACGTATATGTGATCCGTTTGACGAAGAAAACAGAGTTTTAA
Source organism: Phyllobates terribilis (assembly GCF_046119375.1). Classification (NCBI taxonomy): domain Eukaryota; kingdom Metazoa; phylum Chordata; class Amphibia; order Anura; family Dendrobatidae; genus Phyllobates; species Phyllobates terribilis. The sequence goes on from NW_027362763.1 coordinate 349,841,127, forward strand.
ATACCTGGCCTGTAGGTAAGTAGGTTGAACAGCAAACTGCATTGAATTGCTTCAATGACACATTAAAGGAAATTTTTAATGGAGGCCACAAATGGCAGTATTTTCTGACAACGTATATGTGATCCGTTTGACGGAGAAAACACAGTTTTAAATACCTGGCCTGTAGGTAACTAGTTTGAACAGCAAACTGCAGTGAATTGCTTCAATGACACACTAAAGGAAATTTTTAATGGAGGCCAGAAATGGCAGTATTTTCTGACAACGTATATGTGATCCGTTTGACGGAGAAAACACAGTTTTAAATAGTTGGATTTCTAGCGCTCTAATATGGAAAGGACCTGGTTGTATTCTGCAGTGCCAACAAGCAAATGGCGCAGAAAAAACGGTGTTCTCTGGATTGCTTTTTAAGCAAATAATGAGGATTAAGATCCAAAGAAAAGTATTTCTGGCCCCTGAGACCTGGGCCTTTGTATAGAAATATCTAACAGCAGCAGAAGGCAGAATTGGAATGGAGCCTCTTGTGCTATATGCACTGCAGTCTGCTATATACACTGCCTACCTATACACCCTGCCTGCCTGATATCTCTGCAGATAGATTAGTCCTCAGAAGGACTGTTTGTTAAGATGGATACGTGTAATGTACGGTTTTTCTCCCTACACTACCTAATACACAAGCAAATCTGTCCCTGACACAGCAGCACCTCTCCCTACACAAGCAAATGCCGCAGAAAAACTGTGTTCTCTGGATTGCTTTTTAAGCAAATAATGAGGATTAAGATCCAAAGAAAAGTATTCCTGGCCCCTGAGACCTGAGCCTTTGTATAGAAATATTTAACAGCAGCAGAAGGCAGAATTGGAATGGAGCCTCTTGTGCTATATGCACTGCAGTCTGCTATATACACTGCCAGCCTAAACACCCTGCCTGCCTGATATCTCTGAAGATGGATTAGTCCTCAGAAGGACTGTTTGTTAAGATGGATATGTGTAATGTACGGTTTTTCTCCCTACACTATCTAATACACAATCAAATCTGTCCCTGACGCAGCAGCAGCTCTCCCTACACTGTCTGATCCGGAGTGACTGTGAGAAGCATGGTGGCGCCAGGTCTGATATAGACCTGATGACGCTGTGCAGCCAGCCTATCACTGTAATGCCCACAACCAATATGGCTACGGCATTGCAGTGCATGGCAGGCAATCCCTGCCTTTTCATTGGCTCTCTAAAGAGCACCAAACATGCAGGGAGGGGACCCGAGTTCACGCCCGAGCAACCCGGAAATACTCGTCGAGCGCCGAGCATATCGAGCAGTGAGATGCTCGGGCGAGCACCGAGCAATAGCGAGCATGCTCGCTCATCACTACATAGGAGACATCAGCCACATCAATAATGGCAGCAGGATGGCAATTGTGGGGTCAGAAAGCAACTGAGCTTGGTCCTTAGACACTCATCTGACTGGACGCTACTGATTAGCTTACGAGAAAGAGAATGATGTTATTTTCTTAGGTTTGCGGGGCGGCTGGGTTCTTGCTGGGCGGCTTTTAAATGCGGCTGAAAAGCGGTGGCTATAGTTTATACAGATTAAAGGGAAACTGTCACCAGGTTTTCCTCATATCAGGTATGGCCAGCATTTGTACACCCTCATATACGTTGTTCTAGAATGCTCTATATATGTCCCCGATCCTCTATGCAAGGCACAAAAAAGAGGCTTTGTTATACTCACAGACGGAGCAGTCCCGTCCGATAGACAACTCTGGTCTTGATCCAGTACCTACCCTCTTCTTGTGATTGCCGTCCTATTGTTGTGCGCATGTGCTGGCTTTACTTCCAGGTCATCGTCGCTCTTTGGCCTCTCCTGGTGCATGCATACTACAGTACTTTGCTCTGTCCCCGGCTGCCCAGAGAGAAGTGCGCCTACACAGGAGCGCGATGGGTGACACTGTGTGGATGACGTAGGACATGTCATCCACATGAAGCAGGGATGGAGGATGACGATCGTAAGAAGAGAAGAGGCGCCGGATCAAGACCAGAAGTGCTCATTAGACAGGACCGCGCCATAGGTGAGTATAATAAAAGGCCTTTTTCGTGCCTTGCAGAGGGGATTGGGGACAGACATACAGCATACTAGAATGCTTTAACAGAGAGCTTAAAGGTGCTGGCCATATTTTACATGGGGAAATCTGGTGACAAGTTCCTTTTAACATATTTGTCTGACACTGCCCCTCCATCTCTGAGTCCTTCACATAAAAATGAATGTCTTTCAAAACTAGCCAATTCCCGGTGTATTGTGTGTACAGTAACTGAATCCACCGGGAGCAGAATCATGACAGACATGTAAAAGGGCTCCTGTAATTAGAGGGAACCTGTTAGGAGATTAATGCTGCCACACCACGGGCAGCATGAATCAGAGTCTGTCTGCATGATTGCCGGCAGGTATATTATTCTCTGAAATGCTCCAATGTTTCAGAGAAGATTTACATTAGAGATACTTTACTTCTCCTAACTCCACTGCAGGTGAATGGCGGGTCTCTCCATATGTACACACAAGGTACAGACATGTCAGTCACCTGCTGCTTTGCTGGAAAGAGCCGGCCAGGGGCAGAGCTGGACTTGTGTCATCTCCCTTTATCGTCCAAAGACCTTCAAAGTATATTTTCTCTGAAATCCCAGAACATTTCAGAGAATAATATACCTAGCTGCATTCGAGCAGCCAAACTCTGATTCATGCTTCCCGCGGTTTCGGCAGAATTAATTTCCTGACAGGTTCCCTTTAAGTTAAACTAATCTCTCTGTATTGTGCACCTATGTGTCCACTATGTACATCTGTCAGTATAGGGTGGGGGTCACACCACATTAGGAACAGAATAATGGCATTCTGTTACGTGACGGACCCCGCTGGCTTACAATGGGATCTGTCATGGTTCTGTTAGGCCGTCCATCATTTAAGTAGAAAAATATTGCAGCAGTAAAACTGATGAATTCTGCAATAGAACTTCCTAATAAAAGCATTTTACCTAACGGAGGCTCCAACGTAGATATGAAGATATGAGCCCAGGAGTATATCGGCTCTTCATTTCCACTATATCCCCCCACTCTTTTCTGGACATACTAGCATATACAATATTTCTCACAGACTCACTGCTTGGTTCTCCAGGCATTATATGTCATCATCCTGACAGACTATATGATTTTATTTTATATTTTTTTAAAGAACCCATTGTATTAGACTGAAAAGAAGCAGTTTTTTATGCTGTTTTCAGAGTCAAAGATAGATGTAGATCCAGGCGGAAGGTGAAGTATAAGTCCTTGCCTTTTAATTCTCTTTTCTTTTAAATATGCTTTTGACTTTGGCTCAAGAACTGCATCAAAAAATGCACATGTGAATGCAACCTTAAAAGGAATGGTTTGGGGGAGCGTGGCGTATAAAAAAAAGGGTAGAATGTATGTTAGTAAAACATTTGAGCTGTCTGTGATTTCTGATTCAATTGTCAAGAAAAAAATTGGAGCCGAGGTTGACAACCCTGCACTGCTAGACATTACACGGCTGCAGGTTGGGGGGCCGCCTGCTTTGAAAGAACAGAAACTGCTCTGGTAATGCCGGTCCGGCAATATCAGTCTATATTGAAGTCTGTAGAAATTAAAGAGGAGAGACTGGTGAGCTATCTACACTCTTCCTTTGTATATAGACAATGTGTAGATTATGTATGTATAGTGAGGATTGTGTGTAATTCATCTCATATGTATAATGGAGACTGAGTATATATACCGTATGTGTGTCACAGAAGCAGTAGCTTTGGCTCTTTTGAGATCTGGAGAAGAGGAGCACCATTCCAGGTAGCTCCTTTTTCATGGCTTCTGTGAACCTGTGGAGGCTTTCCCCTCTTTATAGATAACAGACATTTTTCCTGGAGTCCCCCTTTAGCCTCCATCACCGGTTACATATAGTTTCCACAAGACTGCTGTGTGATGGTGCAATATCTTAGCATTTGAGGCCCCGCTTTTAATTTTTCCCAGGGCCCCACTTTGTCTAAAACCGGCCCTGGACCTCCCCTAAGGCTACGTTCACATGGCAGTATTTTACTGAATATTTCACATCAGTATTTAAAGGCCAAAACCAGGAGAGGAACAATCAGAGAAAAGAATAATAGAAACACGTCATCACTTCTGCATTTTTTACCCATTCCTAGTTCTGGCTTACAAATACTGATGTGAAATACTCACGAAAATACTGCCATGTGAACGAGAGCTTACTCTCACCCTCATCAGCAGTTGGTGTTTGGACTTTGTCACTGGCAATAGGAAGCTGCAGATTGAGGATAGAGGAGGGAAGGGTTTGTGAACGAGAGCTTACTCTCAGGCTAAGTGCCCAAGATGCAGAAATGCTCCGGATTTCCCTGGCAAAAAAAACGCATGCGGATTTTACACGCTTTTTTCCTGCCAGGGACAAGCGGAAGTGAAGCTTTTTTGCATGTATTTCTGCATGCGGGTTGTCAAGAGCTTTCCAAGCGATTTTGGCATCACTTGGAAAGTGCTTGACAACTTGGTCACACTATATAAATCCATGCAACCGGCATGGATTTATATAGTGTGACCAAGTTAATAGTTGAAAAAAAGATTAAAAATGGTAAAAAATAATAATAAGAAAACATTATACTTACCTTCTGATGGACCCCGTTGTTTTTTTCCGCTGTGTCCGGTCTCTTGTACGGCTCGCGGTGGTGTGAAATGACCTTCCATGACGTCATTTAGTCATGTGACAGGACACGCGATTGCCGACATCAGTGGTCGCGTGACCCGTTAAATGACGTCATGGCAGGTCCTCTTAGACCATCGCGAGCCATACAAGAGTCCGGACGCAGTGGAGAAAAGACCGGGGGCCATCAGAAGGTAAGTATAATGTATTGTTTTAGTTTAATTCTTTTTTTTTTACAGATATTATGGTACCCGGGTCTGGAGGAGAGTCTCCTCTTCTCCAGACCCGGGTACCATCCGCACATTGAATCGCTTAATATCCGCATGTGCACATGTAGTCATGTGGATATTAGGCAATTCAATGCAAGTCAATGGCGGCGAAAACGCCCCAATTACGCAAAATAATTGGTAATGCTGCGGATATTTCCGCAATGATAATCCGCAGCGGAAATTTCTGCAGCATGTGCACATACGGATTATCATTGGGGAACATTGCAGACCTTCTACCAAGCGTTTTTTAAGCGTTTCTGCAGCGGAATTGATTAAAAACGCATAGTGGGCACACAGCCTTACTCTCATCAGCAGTTGGTGTTTGGACTTTGTCACTGGCAATAGGAAGCTGCAGATTGAAGATAGAGGAGGGAAGGGTTTCAGTGGAGTTATTAATGGATGTGATTGGTGTTGCTTTACTGGCCCAGTGCAAAGCATGATGGAACTTGTAGTAATACTACACAGGAAGCCTGGGGAGAGGAAGCAATGGATGTCAGCATCAGCGCTGCAGCCAGCAAAGAGGAAGTGCTGCTAAATACATGATAAATGGTAATTACTGCTAAAATAAGATCATAGATGTAGTTGGAGGCACGTAACAACAAGATTTATTGAAAAATACAAAAATCAGTAACCTCTTAATAATCAGAAAATACATAGCTGTCTGAATTGTCTTTAAAATGCTTTGGGTGATAATTTCAATGGAGATAATCAGATTACTTGAGATACTTGGCGTGGGCTACATCAAAGAGCAGAGGCCACTGGAGTATAGAGCAGGGCCCGGTGCTGGAGCTGCAACAGGTGAATATCAGCACCCTGATCTTCATGTTCTTTCAGTAGTTTTAAAATGTAATTTTGGTGAATTATCTGAAGCAGTTATTGCGACATAGAGGTCATCTAGGGTTGGACTGAAACCAAGTCGAGATGCAAGACTGATGGTAGCTGTGGTTGCAGGGGAGCACCCTGACCTGCTCCCCAGTCTCGTACTCTGTCATACATTTAACACATGACCCAGCGTCCTCCTGAGCTGTTATATTCCTGGTTGGGAAAGTGTCAATTTACAAAGCTCTCCTTCTGGACTGAGAATGCCATGGTTCCTGAAAAGATGAATTTTGTGCAGGTGGTGTTTGTGGCTGCACCTGTGGCATTGGTCGTCTCATTACACCCATTCTCTGCAGCTGAATGAGCATGTTGAGTATATTGTTCACATTAGGTACCTCACTAAATCTGACGCGAGGTGGAATTGAATTTGGCCGTTGAAATTCAATGTTGGTGCCTGAAGATCCACTGGTTGTTCTGCCTGGAGCTGGACCCTCCCTGGGTCTGCTGTTAGGTGAGATGAGATTTGGTGGAACGAATACAAATTCTATTGTGGTAGCTGCAGATTCACTTGCTTGCCTGCCATCATTTCTGCAGTTTGCTCCTATTGTTCTGCCTGGAGCTAGAACTTCCCTGGGTGTGCGACTCTGCAGGATGGTATTTGGCAGTTGGAATTCAAATGCCGTGGTCGTGGCTGAAGAGCCACTTGCTTGACCATCATCCCAGCTGCTGTCTGCTGTGGTTCTTGAAGGTTCTACAGGGACACGGCTTAGTGGAGACCTACTTCTTGCAGTACTTATTTCTTGTCCCCTATGATGTCCTTTAGTTCTGGCACATCTTCCTCTTGTCTCAGTGCCAGAGTTAGTGAAACTCTGTTGGCCATGATTAGCAGAATATCTTCCCTGATGTGTTTGAGAAGAGCTCAGTCTATGGACAATTGTAGCCTGACCTATAATGACATTATAATTTAATTAACAAAATACCTTTTTAGACACTTGGGTGGGCCGTAGTGTTATTATGTGGTTTACAGATATGGGCACTCTAACGAAAATTGTGTCAAATATGGGCTGAGTAAGCCTGCTCAGTGCATCCCTTTTCTGAAGACATCACAAGGATGGGGTGGAACTGGACAGATGGTAAATTTGCCCCCAAGGAATAAGGATAGAAGGTGGAGAATGCACTGAAACATTACTCAGCAAACCACATGGATAACTCCACCCAGGAAGGCTAAGATATGAGGGGAATATTGATTTTCTACTCTAAACATTTCACTTACCTTCATTTTCAGGTCGGCTCAACCATGCCTCATTGTCCTCAATCAGCTGTCTTAGCTCTCGGGAACTCATGGCCTAGTTTCCGGAGGCTGGGATAATGAAGTACTTGAGAACTAAATTCTCAAGTGGCACCGATATTATTGTGCAAAGAGTAAAAAAAAAAAACACTAGATATGTCAAACAATCTAGAGTGCTTTTCCAAAACCAAAGTGATGTCTTAGCGAAAGCATAAACTCACAAAATGGCGCTGAAGTCACTGTGCTCAGTGATTGTATATCCTTAGGACATTCTAGAATGCCATTATGACATCACTTGTGAGTGTGACCTCACCGTCTCATAATAAGTAACTCTCAACCCTGATCATAGCTTTGTGACATCATGACAGTCAGGCTTCAGTGCTTTTTGCTAACAAATGCTGTATTGCCGGGCTGAGAACTGTTCCTAACTGCACCATATTGTAATACATGCACTTATATATAAAATATGTATAGCAAATAAAATATTTCAATATTAATTGGCTCCAAGTTTGTACAAAGCAGATATTTCACCTATTGGTATTAATGATATATGGGATAATAAATGCTCAGCTGTGTATTATAAGTTTATTAGTAATTATTTAAACGTCGCAATGCCCCCTATGGCACATATGGGACCTCATTGATGCTCGCTCATCATTACACAACGGGACTCTGCCTCTGACTGTAAGCTCTGCTCACTGTCTCCACTTGTCTGCCTCTGACTGTAAGCTCAGCTCACTGTCTCCACTTGTCTGCCTCTGACTGTAAGCTCAGCTCACTGTCTCCACTTGTCTGCCTCTGACTGTAAGCTCAGCTCACTGTCTCCACTTGTCTGCCTCTGACTGTAAGCTCAGCGCACTGTCTCCACTTGTCTGCCTCTGACTGTAAGCTCAGCTCACTGTCTCCACTTGTCTGCCTCTGACTGGAAGCACAGCTCACTGTCTCCACTTGTCTGCCTCTGACTGGAAGCTCAGCTCACTGTCTCCACTTGTCTGCCTCTGACTGTAAGCACAGCTCACTGTCTCCACTTGTCTGCCTCTAACTGTAAGCTCAGCTCACTGTCTCCACTTGTCTGCCTCTGACTGTAAGCGCAGCTCACTGTCTCCACTTGTCTGCCTCTGACTGTAAGCTCAACTCACTGTCTCCACTTGTCTGCCTCTGACTGTAAGCTCAGCTCACCGTGTCCACTTGTCTGCCTCTGACTGTAAACTCAGCTCACTGTCTCCACTTGTCTGCCTCTGACTGTATGCACAGCACAGTCTCCACTTGTCTGCCTCTGACTGTAAGCTCAGCTCACTGTCCCACTTGTCTGCCTCTGACTGTAAGCTCAGCTCACTGTCTCTACTTGTCTGCCTCTGACTGTAAGCTCAGCTCACTGTCTCCACTTGTCTGCCTCTGACTGTAAGCTCAGCTCACTGTCTCCACTTGTCTGCCTCTGACTGTAAGCACAGCTCAGTGTCTCCACTTGTCTGCCTCTGACTGTAAGCTCAGCTCACTGTCTCCACTTGTCTGCCTCTGACTGTAAGCTCAGCTCACTGTCTCCACTTGTCTGCCTCTGACTGTACGCTCAGCTCACTGTCTCCACTTGTCTGCCTCTGACTGTAAGCTCAGCTCACTGTCTCCACTTGTCTGCCTCTGACTGTAAGCTCAGTTCACTGTCTCCACTTGTTTGCCTCTGACTGTAAGCTCAGCTCACTGTCTCCACTTGTCTGCCTCTGACTGTAAGCTCAGCTCACTGTCTCCACTTGTCTGCCTCTGACTGTAAGCTCAGCTCACTGTCTCCACTTGTCTGCCTCTGACTGTAAGCTCAGCTCACTGTCTCCACTTGTCTGCCTCTGACTGTAAGCTCAGCTCACTGTCTCCACTTGTCTGCCTCTGACTGTAAGCTCAGCTCACTGTCTCCACTTGTCTGCCTGTGACTGTAAGGACAGCTCACTGTCTCCACTTGTCTGCCTCTGACTGTAAGCTCAGCTCACTATCTCCACTTGTCTGCCTCTGACTGTAAGCTCAGCTCACTGTCTCCACTTGTCTGCCTCTGACTGTAAGCTCAGCTCACTGTCTCCACTTGTCTGCCTCTGACTGTAAGCTCAGCTCACTGTCTCCACTCGTCTGCCTCTGACTGTAAACTCAGCTCACTGTCTCCACTTGTCTGCCTCTGACTGTAAGCACAGCTCACTGTCTCCACTTGTCTGCCTCTGACTGTAAGCTCAGCTCACTGTCTCCACTTGTCTGCCTGTGACTGTAAGGACAGCTCACTGTCTCCACTTGTCTGCCTCTGACTGTAAGCTCAGCTCACTATCTCCACTTGTCTGCCTCTGACTGTAAGCTCAGCTCACTGTCTCCACTTGTCTGCCTCTGACTGTAAGCTCAGCTCACTGTCTCCACTTGTCTGCCTCTGACTGTAAGCTCAGCTCACTGTCTCCACTTGTCTGCCTCTGACTGTAAACTCAGCTCACTGTCTCCACTTGTCTGCCTCTGACTGTAAGCACAGCTCACTGTCTCCACTTGTCTGCCTCTGACTGTAAGCTCAGCTCACTGTCTCCACTTGTCTGCCTCTGACTGTAAGCTCAGCTCACTGTCTCCACTTGTCTGCCTCTGACTGTAAGCTCATCTCACTGTCTCCACTTGTCTGCCTCTGACTGTAAGCTCAGCTCACTGTCTCCACTTGTCTGCCTCTGACTGTAAGCTCAGCTCACTGTTTCCACTTGTCTGCCTCTGACTGTTAGCTCAGCTCACTGTCTCCACTTGTCTGCCTCTGACTGTAAGCTCAGCTCACTGTCTCCACTTGTCTGCCTCTGACTGTAAGCTCAGCTCACTGTCTCCACTTGTCTGCCTCTGACTGTAAGCTCAGCTCACTGTCTCCACTTGTCTGCCCCTGACTGTATGCTCAGCTCACTATCTCCGCTTGTCTGCCTCTGACTGTAAACTCAACCATTAATAAGCTGACTGACTGCATTCTAAGGCTGTAATAGTGTGTGCTTCTTAATATGGTGCTCATACTCAATGCTGAAAAAATTTAGATGTAGCTGTTTTGAAAATTTTGTTTCCATTCTTCAATCACTTGCATATCATTAACTTGCCTAACAATCCCACAATTTTTATTTTCAGAATTTCACTTTGTTTCCTTGTTCTGTTGACACTTCAATACTGAGGAGTGTATGAGGCTGCTGAGTTTGAACCAGGAGACCTACAACCTGTCCTGTCAACATGGACCATATGTGGACCACATTTCTGAGGTCTGAATTAGGCCAAAGGGCTAATGTTGTCAAATGAATGTTGTAATTCAGAGGTCAGTTCATCTGAATGTAGTCGAAGCGCCAGTTTGGATGAATGTAATTTCGGTCCACAGCACATTGACTAATATGTACATGAGCGCAGCATGCATCAGTATTTGTTTTGTAGGCTATTGCCACAGAGCTGCAGATGGTTGCAGCCACATCTACAACATGATTCTGACTCGCCCCCTGGGCCATGGGGCACTCGGATCCGGGCAATAGGGGAACGATGGGGGTAGTAGTGGCAACCCTGTTCCGTGGCTCAGGGTGTTCAGACCAGTGGCAGTCTTTTAGATGTTTTAGATAATGTCTGACTACGCCACCCTTGGATTGCGGTTATTAGGAACCGCCGATGCAGGGCAGACCGCTGGGGCCGATGGTGGGTGCAGCTGGGATGGTGTGACTCCCCACGGGAAGAGTGCGGCCCCAGGGCAGTGTAGTGGATGGTGGGAGTGATGGTGGTGGGAGTCCCAGTACCGTTAGTGCTGGAGGAGCGAAAGAGCACACAGACAATGTACTGCAGTCCAATGTCTTTTACTCACAGTTCAGGTACTCCGGGTCACTTCTGTACAGGTAGTGACCGCCCAAGCCGTGCAGTGTCCACCAGGTGAGGGGCTCGGTCAACCCCCAGGCAGTTCAGCAGCATGGCACAGGACCCCCTTCAATCCTTTCCCTGGCCTGCCTCACCAGTGACCCACTTTTGTCCAGCTGCCGCGGACTTGTGCGGGTAAACGTGGGCCCCGTTCGCCGCTGTCCTATATGGTGCCTTCCTAGCAGGTTTGATGATGTGCTGCACCAATAAATGGTCACAGCCTCCGGTCTTTGGCTGAGGGTTGTTTCTCCTCCACCAACTTGGGATCCGGTACCCTTAATCTGCCTGACCCTGCACCCTGGATTCTCGTGGGTTCTTAGGGTCCCTTCCACCTTCTTGTTCCTGAGCCCTTCTGTTTCTCTGTCTCTTCTTCTCCCTTTCCATTCCTTCCTGTTCCTTTCTCTTGGAGCTGGGCTCAGGTGGCACCACAGCTCCCCTTCACCTCCTCCTCGGCCTCTCACTAGGCCCTCCTGGAGTAGAGCTCCTACAAAGCCTCTACTCACTGTCTTCTCCTCTCTGGACAGAACCTAGATCTAAGATGGTGCCCACCTTTTATACCTCCCTCTGAGCATGAGCCCAGGTGACCAGCAACCAATGGGCTCCTTCCTATGCTCAGGAACCAACACCTATCTGCCCCTACAGCACTGGGTGTTCCACCCCCCTCCCCACTCCAGTCAGGGACATAGTCGGTCGTGCCTGCACTTCTGTCTAGTGGGAGCACCGTTGAGCTGTCCCTCGGAAATGGGGTGTGTGTGCTGTAAGCAGCTAACTGAGCCCTGGTCCATACTCCATCCTTACCCGGGAGTGGAATATCACACCTCTGGCAGAGGTGCAACACCCCTGTAGCGGCCGAACCCTCAGGGCGCTACATTTCTACTTCAGCACTGATTTACATAAGAGTGCTTGTAAGAGATACAATAGTTTGTAGCGGGTTTCATTATAAAAACATGCCCTCTCCAGCATTCCCATAAAATGTTCTCATTTCTGTATTAATATATATTTAAAATCTTCCTGTAATGCCAAAAAAAGTTTCAAATGGCCTCCACCTATGAGGGCCGTTGTGTTAAAGGATTTGTCCAGACTAGAATGATATGTCTGCAGTTAATCTGTGTGACTGCATACTTGTCAGTCCTCCAGCACACGTACTGTGTGATGGGAGGATTCGAAGCACGTGCGTGCCCTGGGAGGATTCACAAGTCTGCAGTCACACAAAGTGACAGCAGACTTATCATTCTAGTCTGAACAACCCCTTTAAGGATTGGCTATCTTGCAGAGAGGCTGTTTAAGTGGCTTGACCATTTACTACAGCCTCTTGTCAAGATGGTCCCAGTAGTCTAGGGATATGTGTTGGGTCATGGATGGCATTTATTGTGAAGGAGATCACAATTTCATAGAATACTTGTATACTCCGTTAGATGGCCATGTCTGAGATTAAGTTCCATCTATAGAATAACAATACAGGATCTTAAGGGCTATATGATTAATGCAACAATCTTACTAATGTCGCATCATTTTTCAGATTTGATGCGTTATATCATTTGCAGGTGCGAGGAAAGTCCATGGGGGCTAAGTAATCCCCCTCACTTAAAAATTTAGTGATGCCCTGGTGGTTGAACCAATATATTTTTTAGATACCAATCCTTTCGTGAGTCACAACTACTGGTATGTCAGATACATTGATGAAATGCCTCTCGTCTGGAGGGACAATGTGTCTGCCATACCGTAGTTTATTGACTACATCAACATGACTTTTAGGTCATTTACATATGAAGTGAACACCATGTATAAAGAAATAGGACCTCATAAAAACTTGAAAACGAAAGAGAAAAAAAATAGACCCTTAAAAATTTACTTTTATTAATATTTTTTAAAAGTATATCGGAATCATAATTCTAAAATGCATAACAGACAGAGATACTGTAGGGCATATAGGTAATATGGTCAGAACTAATCTCGATTTTGCCAGGCAGTGGTACAGATGGACCTGTCAAGTCCCTAATCGGCTCGTTTTCCTCTCCCTATTACACTTAAATGTTAGTAGCAGTGACTCGCCGGCGCCTGCGCAGAAGAGCGATGGAGCCACTGCCCATAAAAGGGAGGAATAGGTAGGTATAATTGCGCGATTGCAGTACGCAGGTGGGGGATGTGCAGAAATGCACATCACAGGCCAGTGTGACACTGATGGGAGAGGGGTGCTATTCAAATGAAAACAGGAGGCGGAGATTTCTTCCAGGCACCTCACGCCCCGGAGCCTGGAAGAAATCATTAACGTAACAGAATAAAAGACGATTTCTGCACATCAAGACCGCAGATATGGGCACAGGTAAGACTAGTTTTACCATTCTACCACCTGTATGCCCTTATTAATAGGTAAAAACTAGTGATGAACGAGTAGGTATCATTAACTCTTTCGGCGAGCACGCTCGGGTGCTCGCCGAGTATTTTGGCGTGCTCAGCATTTCTTTCAATGTCGCCGCACCTGAGAGTTTCACAGCTGTTAGACAGCTTTGACACATGCAAAGATTGATTGTTTGACAGGCAATCTCTTCATGTGTCACAGCTGTCTATCAGCCGTGACACTTGCAGGAGCGGCGACATTAAAAGAGATACCAAGCACACCAAAATACTGGGCAAGCACCCGAACGTGCTCGCCGAAAGAGGTGATGAAACCTACTCGCTCATCACTAGTAAAAACATTCCAGGGGGTGACAGATTCCCTTTAAATGCTTTTTCAGCATTAGTTGCAAAGATTGCTGTATGAATACTCCTTTGCTTTGCTAAATGTTTGGTGTTCAATATTCTGAATATATTCTCTTCCCTTCTTCCTGTGAAGCCGAATTTTTCAAGGTTGATTAAGTTAGGAAGGAATTTTTTGGATTATTTTTGCTTTAGCATATAGTTTGATGTCATTATTGATTAACGATATTGGTTTACAACTGCCACAGATGGTTTTATCTTTTCCTTCTTTTGGAATAAAGATAATATGTGGGTTTCATTTTTACAATGTTAATTGTGCAGTAAAATGTATTCTTTAGGTCATTATGATCACTGCGATACCAAACTTGTATTGTTTTATAATATTTTAATGGCTTAAAAAAATTTCAACAGCTACCGCCAATTGCGGTTGTTGAGCTACGTTCCCACGATGAGTTTTTGGTGAGCTTTTTACACTGTGTATTTTTGAGAAAATTGAAGTAACCTATTTTACTTAATCGGTGCAGAAATGGTGCAGAAAATCTGCAACATCAAAAACTCATGAAAACCTCATTGTGGGAACATAGCCTTAGAGGTAGATGTCGGCTGTGTGACAGTCAGCAACTGCCCTGGAAAGAGGGGGATCAGCTCCTGAGACATTCCACACAGTCTGTCTCTCTCCATAAGGTACATATCAGTCAAGGAGTGTTAAGTGGTTGAATTTTGCTATATAATTACCGTCAAGCAGTTCATGCATATTGTATTTTGCCACAAATTCCGATATTACAGGAAAATCTATACGTTATTGTTGCAGTTTCCAATATTGTGGCAAAATGAATGCTTTTTTGCCGTGATCATGACAAAATATAACAATTCAACTCAAGATCATAGCAACCATGCCCATCCAGTTGCAATTATAATATTCAATATATATATATTTTTTAGAGATAAGTGAATCTCGTAAAATTGGCATTCGTTTGTTTTAAGAAGCTTGTGGCTTTATGCTGGTCCATACTGTATGATAACCTATAAGCTGATAATCGTTCATTTATCCATTTTACATGGTTCTTTTATTTTTCCCATGTACATACAGTGAGGAGGAAGTTAACATAAACTGTAAGTACATATTAGTGTATATCGCGGTATACAGTGCTGTTCAAGAGTATTTTTTCATATGCCACCTGTTGGTAAAATTAGTGCATAACAGGTTACTAATTATTTTTTCAAAGCTGTAAGCCTATTACAGTGCTGACAGACATATTAACTTCATGGCTACATCTGTATACTTTTGCGGGTCATCTCTTAGAATATCATCAAAAATTTTACACAACAACAACAATTTTGCTGTCTACAAAAAGGTTCAATACCATTCCATTTTTTTTCTCTTGGGGTAAATGTATTTATGTGATTGGGTGTATTTTATTGTTATGGGCAATTTATTTCTCAATAGCTAACTTTGCTGGGCCAATTACTTTTATATATTCTCTTTGAGATCTTTATAAACCTGGAATTGTTTTTTAGACCTCGCCCTTCAAAATGTTAAATGCCTTTTGGTTTTGTTTGGTTATACATAACTTTTTTTAATTCCTGGACATTTTGTTATCTTAGGGTATATACTCTCTACAAGATTCTAGTAATATTGTATATACTGAAAGTTCTATTTTAATCTCGTCAGTCCACAGGACTTGTTTCCAGAATGCATCAGGCTTGTTTAGAGGTTCTTTTGCATACTTCTGACTCTGAATTTTCTGGTGAGGACACAGGATAGGTTTTCTTTTGAGGACTCTTCCATAAAGGCCATATTTGTGCAGCTGTCTCTGAGCACTAGAAGAATGTACCACAACTCCAGAGTCTGCTAAATCTTTCTGAAGGTCTTTTGCAGTCAAGCGGGGGTTCTGATTTGCCCCTCTAGCAATCCTATGAGCAACTCTCACTGAAATTTTGCTTGGTCTTCCACACCTTATCTTGATTCTTTACCTCCACTGTTTCTGTTAACTGCCATTTCTTAATTACCGTATTTTTCGGACCATAAGACACACTCCCCCCCACCCCCCCAAAATTATGGTGGAAAATAGGGGTGTGTCTTATGGTCCGAATCTACCGTTTTCTGATGTGGGGGCGGCTGGGACTGTGGCAGCAGAGGGGGCTGTGGCAGCTGGGGCGGCGATGGAACGATGTTACCCAGTAATGAGCGGCGGCAGCTGCATATTTGTGGGCGCATCCATGAATTCACTATGTCCACGCTAGACATCAGAAGGTGGGTGGTCTTTCATCCAGATTGCGCACTGCAGTGACGTTAATAAGAGGCATGCCCGGGGCAACACAGAACAGCACAGCACGCAGTCATCCCCAGCCCTGCCTCTTTGTAACGTCACTGCAGCGCGCGATCTGGATGAGAGACCGCCCACCTCCTGATGTCTAGCGTGGACATAGTGAATTCATGGCTGTGCCCACAAGCATGCAGGTGCCGCCACTCTTTACTGGGTAACACCGCTCCATCGTCGCCACAGCCCCCTCTGCTGCCACAGCCACAGCCCCCTCCTGCCACAGCCCCCTCTGCTCATACAGCCCCAGCCCCCTGCTGCCACAGCCCCCTCCGCAGCCCCGGCTCCCTCCACTGCCACAGCCCCAGCCGCCTCCGCAGCCACAGCCCCATCCACCTCCGCCGCCCCGGACCCCTCCGCAGCCCTGGCTCCATCCGCCTCCGCTGCCACAGCCCCAGCCGCCTCAGCAGCCCCAACTGCCTCAGCTGCCACAGGCCCAGCCACCTCCGCAGCCCCAGCCGCCTCCGCTGCCACAGCCCCAGCCACCTCCGCTGCCAGAGCTCCCTCCGCAGCCCCAGCTACCTCCGATGCCGCAGCCCGCAGCCAGTGTGACCCCGCTCCCTGCCTATCGTGGTTCCAGAATGAGAGGCAAGCATAATAACGTAGAAGTAAAATATAAAGTAAAGTGAGAAAGCACATGTCATTAAACATTATACCACTCCTGTGGTGAACTATAACTCCCAGCATGCCATAAGAGCTGAAGGACTTGCTGGGAGTTATAGTTCTCCTCGGAGCAACCACATGACAAATGTGTGGTGAACTATAACTCCCAGAATGGCATAAGAGCTGCAGGATATGCTGGGTGTTATAGTGCCCCTCAAAGGCAACCCCAATACCTGTGGGATCTTAAAGAGGACATACCATACGTGGCTGAAGTCATACAGCCAGTAAATTATATAAGCTGCCAGTGGATCGGGCAGCATACTGGCTGTATGACTTCAGCCACATTTGTTTTTCGGCATTTCTTCCTGCGTTTGTTTACAGTTAGAGACCAGTCAGTCATTGACAGCAGGAGAGGAGAAGCCAAAGTACGGTATGTTTTCCTCTGCCGCAGCATTTCAGACGGAAGACTGAAACATACCATATCAGCCTTACGTCGTACATCCAGTGTCTGATACATTCTGACTGATCCACAGGCAGAATGTATCAGCTGTCGCAATCCATGGGCAGAATGCTTCAAAAGTATGTTTTTCACCATTTGCCACCTCTAAAACCTGGGTGCATCTTATGGTCCGGTGCTTCTTATAGTCCGAAAAATACGGTACATTTTGAACTGAGGAAAGGGAAACTTGAAAACTCTTTGCTATCTTCTTATAGTTTAATACAGCTTTGTGGGCCTCCACAATTTTAACTTTCAGAGTGCTAGCTGCTTAGAAGAACCTATGGCAGCTGTTTTTTTTAAACAAGGCTAGATGAGGCTGGGTTTTTATGAAGCTGCGAAATTTACATCATTTGGCTTTTCCTAACGATGACGGTGAACAAGCCATAACCCTAACAGGCTAATTAAGGTCGGAAACCTTGGTCAAAGTTATCTGAGTACACAAATCTCCAAGGGTGTCCAAACTTTTGCATCAGCCCATTTTCTTTTTTGTAATTTTTAAAATATAAGAAATTACAATATATATATTTTTTGCCTAAAATGCAAAGGAAATGTGTCATCTTTAACTTTAGGCCTTTTAGAGACAACTTCATCTTCAACTACCTTAACTGTCCACAGTAACAGTAATTTTGACCAGGGGTGCTGTGGGAAATCAGGATCCATTTTGTCTTCTCAGTCCTCATGTTATGCTCTAAATCTATCACACAGCACTTTTACAGAGAAACCTCCCCCTACACATTCCAAGTCCCTGAGATTCTGGATCGAACCAGACACTTAAGGCCCCATCACACATAATGAGATCGCTAGCGAGATCGTTGATACATCACGTTTTTTTTTGACGCAATAGCGATCTTGCTAGCGATCTCGTTATGTCTGACAGGTAGCAACGATCAGGCCCCTGCTGTGAGATCGCTGATAGCTACAAAGGTTCCTGGACCATTCCTGGGTTGTTGCGCTCCCGCTGGGCAGTGTGCATCGCTGTATTTGACACCTTATCAACGACCT
Source organism: Phyllobates terribilis (assembly GCF_046119375.1). Taxonomy (NCBI): domain Eukaryota; kingdom Metazoa; phylum Chordata; class Amphibia; order Anura; family Dendrobatidae; genus Phyllobates; species Phyllobates terribilis. Next base: position 349,859,182 of record NW_027362763.1, read on the forward strand.
CATTAGCAATTCAGAACTTAGACACGTAGGCGTGGATAAATTGGACTTTTCCGCGCCCCGCGTCCCCGATTGGGGGTCGCTACAGCGTTCTCATTTTCCGCCGTGCATAAAGAAGGCAAAAGAATAGCGATTCCATCCTTTGTTTCTGACCTCGTGCTGGATTGCAGATCCTAGCAGAATTCTCCGGGTTGTTTATATACGTTCATTCGACTGAGTCCTGATTTTGCGGATCGTTGTAGCGTTCTCCGGCTGTGACTCTGTAATTGGTGTGGCTGTGCGCTCCCCTGTAGCCAATGTTGGCTCTGTGTTTGGTGGGGATGCTTGCTCCCGTGTAGCCTTGTAGCCCTGTGTTATATAATGTATATAGTTTGTATAAATGTGGTATATGTGTTGTTTGTCTATTGTATATAGTGTATATAATCTGTACATGTTTTGTCAATATGTCCCTTCTATTTTGTATATGTGTTGAGGGGGCGCGGAAAAGTAATTTTATGCACGCCTTTGTGACACAGTACAGTCCCTATCAAGGTGTGGATCGTTGACGTAGCTGCTGTGTGAAAGCGTCCCAACGACCGCCGAGATCGTTAGTTAGATCGCTGGGGCGGCCGTAATCGTTGGGAAGTTCTGCATGTTTGACAGCTCCCCAGCGATCACGAAACGACTCTCCAGCGATTCCAAAACCGTGACGTAATAACGATCTCGCTAGCGATCTCGTTATGTGTGACGGGGCCTTTAAACACAACTATCTCTGAATCCCACAAAACAGTTGCTTGCTTGTTGGTATAAACCCCTTTCTACCAGCGGTGTATATAAACCCCATCCGCATTTAATTAAAGTAGAATCTTATGTTTGACACTACATGTATGCGTGTACTGTATTGATTCTCCAAGCTCTTTAATTACAACACCTCTAATTCGGCCTTGCACATCATCTCTGGTGGGCCCATTGCACCCACAGGTGCCCAAACTTTTACAAGCCACTGTACTATATTCAATTCATACAATCTATGACCTGGGTCTACAAATATACAACATGCTAGTTTCTTTTGCTGATGTATTCACCCTAAAATGGTTGTCCAAGGCATACATCTCACAAAATACACACTTGGTAGCTGGGTAAAAAAAAAAAAAAGTAGAGGTAGAAGAAAAAGTGCCAGGGAGCCTTGTCTTTAGCTGGCATATCCTAGCTGTTAGGCTGATATTAACGATGCAATTCCAGGATTAGCATCTCTACAGCAGGATGTTGTTCCTAAAAAACAGGAAAATTGCTGCTGTACAAAGGAGAGAGATAAGAGTGAATCAAAGGGCAAATGTATTTCTTGTGAGATGTATGCATGCTTTGAACAATCATTTGAGGGTTAATATATCTGCACTAGATGTCAGCATGTTGTATATTTGGCAGCTCAGGTCATGGACCCATTGATATGGAGGTGGGTAAGCTTAAGACACAGAGGTAGATATATGGGTAACAGAAGAAGGGGTAGAGGAAAAACTGCCAAGGAGCCTGGTCTTCAGCCAACACACCCTAGTTAGTATGACTGTTTGGACGATATTTGGGAAGCAAGCCCAGGAATGGGATCAATACATATCACAATAGACAGAAGAATGTAAAAAAAAAAAAAAAAGAAGAAAGCACGAAACATTAGTTTCCTTTGTTCTTGTGTTGAACTATGGTATTGTGCAAAATTCTTGATTCCCAGATAGTAAGGTGGTCCAGTACCTTGTTCATTGGAGAGGCTATGGTCTATAGCCCTAGTCCTTGCTCCTGTTGTGCCTACTAATTTATCCAATTTTCTGACCCCAGCTTTTATTTTGACCACCAGCTTGCTTTCTGATTTTTTCCCTGGCGTGGTCTCTTGGTATCGAACCCAAGTGACAACCCTTCTTGCCGCCAGCTTGCTGCGTTGACTTTGTGGCCCCAGAGCAGGGCTCCCTGTGTAAGTACAGATCCCAGGGCATGGGTGAAAGAGTAAAGGCCAGGGCAACCCCTGGGTTATGGTTAACTGATTGGCTTTCCCTAAGCCTATCCATGGAAATTTTAGTAACCGCTTCAAGGTTTCCATGAACAGTGCAATTGTGACAGAATGTTTTACTGGAATATGAGGACAGTGTGACGCTGGGTCACTACTCACTGGCAAGCTGTGAGAAAGGGTAATCAGGAGGTCCGATGTCAGATACCAGAAGGGCTCGTAGTGATGGTCCAGGTACTAACCACCACTGTCCAATGTATGATAATCTACTTGATGTTATAGCTGCATGGCATTATGGGGAAAACCGTGTGGCCACGCAAAAAAACATTAACCCGCTCTCTGATGCAAATCTCAAAGTGTTTGAACGCGATCATCCGTGGATCAATCCACTCATCTCTAATTAACACCTAATTTTTTTGGACCCTAATGTTTCTTGTGATTGAAGGAGCCTACAGCAGAGAAAAAGTACTTGAACATAAAAGATAAGCATATGATATATTTACATAGACAGAAACAAAATACTTCAGACCTCTTTAATTTAGCAATTTATAAAATTATAAAGTTTAGTATTTTCTAAAATGCAACATAAGTTTATTTAAAAGGGGAAATTTCACTCTTTGGGGACAATTTTTTACTTAAATGCATGCATTTTTGGCTAAAACTCACTTTTGCAATTCGATTTAATTACACATTTTGCACCAATTGCCTTCTATAGCTTTTGTATTATATTCTCTGCTGTTTGTGGCAGACAGAGTTAGTGGAGAATCGGTAAATGAGGGCATTCTGACAGACTTTGTAACTTTGTTTTCTGACTTTTTCTGAGCTTCTCCCAGCTAATTACTAACCACAGACAATATCAAAGTTGAAAGTTGAATGCTGAGGGGAGACGAACTTCCTGTAAAATGCCCAAAAATGCAACCTTCATGAATGTGGCCAACCACTTTTTACATAATTACATAGGTTGAAAAAAGACCTTGATCCATCAGTCCTTACCAGTAATACATTGTCTGTTTAATACCCACAGTGCCATTTGTTGTGAGAAAGGCATCTAGCCCTTTAAGTGACAGGTTCTTTTTAAAGGCATTCAAGGAAAAGATTACTTTAACCAAGAATGGTTCAGTACAAGACATCAGATCCAAAGGTTCTTTCTTCAGTCCCTCATGGAAAGGCCACCAGTCTTATAATACATTGGTGTAAAATTTAATTGAGACTTTACTCTTTTCATTGCGTTCTTAAGAGAATGTTTTTTATTTCTTCAGTCAAAGTGGTTAAAAACTGTATCCAATATTTTACAGAACTAAACTTTTTTGATTTGCTTCAAAGCAGCTGTCACATTCCGGCCGGAGAACTGTTGGTTAATAATACGATTCAGCTAGAACAAATCACAGAAGATTTATATTAGTGTTCATTCATATAGCATCTGTATTAATAATAAACTGTACTAATTCTATTTCTTACCTCATTCATGACTACAACTTCAGAATTATCATCACTTGATGAATATTTAAGTGTTATAAACAGGCTGTTGGCATCTGCAAAATAAAAGTAATAAAACTATTGAGTGTGAAAGATAAAATTGTAAAGCACTAGCTAACGTAAGTATGTTTTTTTAAGTGTAAGCTGAAACTGGAAAATTTAGGAAAAACAATAGTGAATGACAAAATAACTTTATGCAGTTGTCATTTATATTGTACTTTTTCTCCACATGGGTCTTTAAAGGGAATCTGTCACCCCCTGGGAGATATCAGACCTCTACTATGGGCATATACAGTACTGGCCAAAAGTATTGGCACCCCTGCAATTCTGTCAGATAATACTCAGTTTCTTCCTGAAAATGATTGCAATCACAAATTCTTTGGTATTATTAGCTTCATTTAATTTGCTTGCAAGGAAAAAACACAAAAGAGAATGAAGCAAAAATCAAATCATTGATCATTTCACACAAAACTCCAAAAATGGGCCAGACAAAAGTATTGGCATCCTCAGCCTAATACTTGGTTGCACAACCTTTAGCCAAAATAACTGCGAACAACCGCTTCCGGTAACCATCAATGAGTTTCTTACAATGCTCTGCTGGAATTGTAGACCATTCTTCTTTGGCAAACTGCTCCAGGTCCCTGATATTTGAAGGGTGCCTTCTCCAAACTGCCATTTTGAGATCTCTCCACAGGTGTTCTATGGGATTCAGGTCTGGACTCATTGCTGGCCACCTTAGAAGTCTCCAGTACTTTCTCTGAAACCATTTTATAGTGCTTTTGGAAGTGTGTTTTGGGTCATTGTCTTGCTGGAAGACCCATGACCTCTGAGTGAGACCCAGCTTTCTCACACTGGGCCCTACATTATGCTGCAAAATTTGTTGGTAGTCTTCAGACTTCATAATGCCATGCACACGGTCAAGCAGTCCAGTGCCAGAGGCAGCAAAGCAACCCCAAAACATCAGGGAACCTCCGCCATGTTTGACTGTAGGGACCGTGTTCTTTTCTTTGAATGCCTCTTTTTTTTCCCTGTACACTCTATGTGGATGCTTTTTCCCAAAAAGCTCTACTTTTGTCTCATCTGACCAGAGAACATTCTTCCAAAACGTTTTAGGCTTTCTCAGGTAAGTTTTGGCAAACTCCAGCCTGGCTTTTTTATGTCTCGGGGTAAGAAGTGGGGTCTTCCTGGGTATCCTACCATACAGTCCCTTTTCATTCAGACGCCGACGGATAGTACGGGTTGACACTGTTGTACCCTCGGACTGCAGGGCAGCTTGAACTTGTTTGGATGTTAGTCGAGGTTCTTTATCCACCATCCGCACAATCTTGCGTTGAAATCTCTCGTCAATTTTTCTTTTCCGTCCACATCTAGGGAGGTTAGCCACAGTGCCATGGGCTTTAAACTTCTTGATGACACTGCGCACGGAAGACACAGGAACATTCATGTCTTTGGAGATGGACTTGTAGCCTTGAGATTGCTCATGCTTCCTCACAATTTGGTTTCTCAAGTCCTCAGACAGTTCTTTGGTCTTCTTTCTTTTCTCCATGCTCAATGTGGTACACACAAGGACACAGGACAGAGGTTGAGTCAACTTTAATCCATGTTAACTGGCTGCAAGTGTGATTTAGTTATTGCCAACACCTGTTAGGTGCCACAGTTAAGTTACAGTTGCTGTTAATTACACGAATTAGAGAAGCATCACATGATTTTTCAAACAGTGCCAATAATTTTGTCCACCCCCTTTTTTAGGTTTGGTGTGGAATTATATCCAATTTGGCTTTAGGACAATTCTTTTTGTGTTTTTTTCATTGAAGACAAATTAAATGAAGAGAATAATACCAAAGAATTTGTGATTGCAATCATTTTCAGGAAGAAACTGAGTATAATCTGACAGAATTGCAGGGGTGCCAATACTTTTGACCAGCACTGTAGGTTATAGAAAGTTATAGTAAATCTATACACACCAGTATGGCCCATAGTAGAGGTCTGATTGCAGAGAAATGTGTTTTTATCAACTCGGTTTTGCACAGGCTTGGCATCCCGAGGATGCCAAGAAATCCCCGTCTATCTGATTAGTAATCCCCGAAATCCCCGCCTATGTGCTTATTTATCATAGTCTCCCCCTCCCCTGCACCTCATAGAGCACGCTTTGTTTCCTCCTGGCCCTGTCTGTCTGTGCACTGCGCTGCAGGTTTCTATTGTGCAGGTGTCCAAAAGTCAATGGCTTGGGGTTGCAAATTGCAAATTGCTTAACCCCTTCATGACCGGACCATTTTCCATTTTTGTGTTTTCCTTTTTGCTCCCCTTCTTCTCAGAGCCATAACTTTTTTATATTTAAGTCAATATGGCCGTGTGAGGGCTTATTTTTTGTGGAACAAGTTGTACTTTTGAACGACGTCACTAATTTTACCATATCGTGTACTGGAAAATGGGGAAAAAATTCCAAGTGCGGTGAAATTGCAAATAAAGTGCAATTCCACAGTTGTTTTTTGGGTATTTTTTTTTTTACCACGTTCACTGAATGCTAAAACTGACCTGCCATTATGATTGTTCAGGTCATTTCGAGTTCATATATACCAAACATGTATAGGTTCTTTTTTATTTAAGTGGTGAAACAAAAATCCAAAGTCTGCTAAAAAATAAAAATGGCACCATTTTCCGAGATCCGTAGCGTCTCCATTTTTCGGGATTTGGGGCCGGGTGAGGACTCATGTTTTGCTCGCAGAGCAGACGTTTTTATTGATACCATTTTGATGTACATACGATGTTTTTATCGCCCGTTATTGCATTTTATTGCAATGTTGCGGCGACCAAAAAAAACGTAATTGTGGCATTTTTAATTTCTTTCTCATTACACCGTTTATCGATCGGATAATTTTTTTTTTTATATTGATAGATCGGGCGATTCTGAACACGGCAATACCAAATATGTATATGTGTGTTGTTTTTTTTATTTTTTATTTTGAATGGGGCAAAAGGGGGATGATTTAAACTTATATTTTTTTATATTTTTAAAAGCATTTTTTTTACTTTTTGCATGCTTCAATAGTCTCCATAAGAGACTAGAAGCAGCACTTGTCTGATCTTCTGTACTACACACATCAGATCTGTGTGTAGCAGATTTTTTCACCAAGCGGTCAGCAATCTGGCAGTGACAACCACAGGGGTCTCCTGCAGACTCCGGGTTGTCATGCCAATCCATCGATGACCTGCAATCATGTGACGGGGTTCGCCAATGGGCGGGGCCAATGACAAGCTTCACGGAACCGCGAGTTAAATGCCGCTGTCAGAGATTGACAGCGGCATTTAACTGGTTAACAGTCTCGGGTGGATCGCGATTCCACCCGCAGCTGTTGCGGGCACATGTCAGCTGTATAGATCAGCTGACATGTGCCCGGAAAGGTGCGGGCTCAGCGCCGGAGATCGCATCAAACAGGGGGATCTGACGTAGGGTGTATTATTATGCTCCATGTCAGAAAGTGGTTAAAGGGGTTCTCCAGTATGAATAAGTTTTCACCTATCCACAGAACCATGCAATAGGTAATAACATTACGATCACCATGGATTCCAACTCTGGGACCCTCACCGATCCAGAAAATGGGGTTCTGCAGTGTCCCATCTAAAAAAGTGTCGGTTTAGCATTCATTGTCTATGGGACTGCCAGAGATAACTGAGTACAGCGCTTGTCAATTTCAGACAGTCCTATAGACAATGAGTGGAGTTGCAGTGTGCATGCTGTACACAGCTCCAATCAGATAGGACACTGCAGAACCCTGTTTTGGAGATTTCTGGAAGTCTTGGTGAGTTAATTGTTCTCAACTGAACACCTCTTTAATTAACAATACATTGAAGAGTTGTCAAAATACTTACTTGTTTGTACCACTATTTGTGAGCCTTCTCCCTGTATTGTAGAATCACCAACCACAGCTGAAACCACAACTTTGTAAGCTTTTCCGGGAGACAAACTTCCAGGTGTATATGTTGTATATGTTGTATTTCCTGTAACATTTACGTTTCCACTGATTTGGATGAGATAACCACTAACATTTCCCTCTGGAGACTGCCAGTTTAGAGTGAAAGAAGTGGTAGTGATATTTTCTGCAGCCAGGTTCTTCACTGCTCCAGGACCTACAAAGAGAAAAGTGACATTTTTTGTATTAATTATTATACCATTCAAGCAATGTCTGTACATTATATATGTCACAATGGTAATGCATTTATTGCATGTTGTCTTTAGTTTATGCATACAGTGAACCTTTCCACATTTTTTCATATTATACCACAAACTTTAAATGTATTTTATTAAGATTTTACGTGATATACCAACACAAAGTAGCAAGTATTTGTGAAGTGTAAAGAAATGACACATGGATTTCTAATTATTTTTAAATGATAAATGTGAAAATTGTGACGTGCATTTGTATTCAGCCCCCAAGAGTCAATACTTTCTACGAACACCTTTCACTGCAAGTCTTCTGGGGTATGTCTCTACCAGCTTTACACATTGTGACAAAGTCACTGGTAAAGTACTGGAGGGAAGATGTGTAGCACTGAGATTGTTAGCTCCAATAATTAAACATAGGAAAAGGGTTTCAGCGCATGAAGGAATAAGGGGTTAATTAGCCATATTTAGTGCTAGGATGATTAAACACCTGTAGCAATGGAGGAGACCAGAGGATAAAATCCCAGCCTTTCAGAGCATTTGTGTGTGGGGAGGGCATGGAGGTGAAAGCTCTGAGTTGTTTTGTTATGTGAAGGAAAGACAAACCTTGGGTGGTTTGTTCCTGAAGCGGGCGGTTACCCGTAGCATCAAGGACTGTGCCATACATTATGTTTTGTTTTTCCTTTTAGGCCAGGAAGGCAGTGTTTGAATTTGCTAACATTGCTGTGGTTTGTGCAGCATTCTTAATAAACCCAGCAGAAGACTTAAAAGAGACATTGCTCCTGTGTCTACCTCTATGTGCAACCAAGTGAGCCGATCTACCACAACATATAGAGGCAGACATTTTTGCCCATTGTTCTTTGCAAATCAGCCGTAGCTCTGTGTGATTGGATGTAGAGTGTTTGTGAACAGCAATTTTAAAATCTTGCCACAGATTCTCAATGGGATTTAGGTCTGGACTATGACTGGACCACTCACACACATGATTATGCTTTGATCTAAACCATTCCATTGTAGTTCTGGCAGTATGTTTAGGGCTGTTGTCCTGCTTGAAGGTGAACCTACGCCCCAGTCTCAAGTCTTTTGCAGCCTCTAACAGGTTTTCCTCCAGGATTTCCCTGTATTTAGCTCCATCCATCTTCCCATCAACTTTGACCAGCTTCCCTGTCCCTGCTGAAGAAAAGCATCTCCACAGGCTCCTCCGTCTGTCTTTGGTTTGTGAATAACCTGCCTCCTCTGTTTGAATCTCAGTAGTAACCTATCATTCAGAGACCAGTGGTTGGCAGAGGGACCGGGGAATCACAGACAGGGAGGAGAAGATCTAGTATACAGTCCGGGACCTGTGCGCCCAAATCTAATTAGCAGAAAACTTCAAATGGTGATTAAAGAATTACAAAGCAGATTTCTTTCCCAAAGATAACAATGTACCTGTATAACAACGCCATTACAGCCATGTTTTTACACTACAAAATCTTGTTGTCAGGATTTAATGCAGCAATACCAAATGTTTTTTTCCTTTATTTTTAGTGGGGGATTTGGGGATCATTTGAATTTTTTAATGATCTACAGTACAGACCAAAAGTTTGGACACACCTTCTCATTTAAAGATTTTTCTGTGTTTTCATGACTATGAAAATTGTACATTCGCACTGAAGGCATCAAAACTATGAATTAACACATGTGGAATTATATACTTAACAAAAAAGTGTGAAACAACTGAAAATATGTCTTATATTCTAGGTTCTTCAAAGTAGCCACCTTTTTCTTTGATGACTGCTTTGCACACTCTTGGCATTCTCTTGATGAGCTTCAAGAGGTAGTCACCGGAAATGGTCTTCCAACAATCTTGAAGGAGTTCCCAGAGATTATTAGCACTTGTTGGCCCTTTTGCCTTCACTCTGCGGTCCAGCTCACCCCAAACCATCTCGATTGGGTTCAGGTCTGGTGACTGTGGAGGCCAGATCATCTGGCGTAGCACCCCATCACTCTCCTTCTTGGTCAAATAGCCCTTACACAGCCTGGAGGTGTGTTTGGAGTCATTGTCCTGTTGAAAAATAAATGATGGTCCTACTAAACGCAAACCGGATGGAATAGCATGCCGCTGCAAGATGCTGTGGTAGTCATGCTGGTGCAGTATGCCTTCAATTTTGAATAAATCCCCAACAGTGTCACCAGCAAAGCACCCCACACCATCACACCTCCTCCTCCATGCTTCACGGTGGGAACCAGGCATGTAGAGTCCATCCGTTCACCTTTTTGCATCGCACACAGACACTGTGGTTGGAACCAAAGATCTCAAATTTCGACTCATCAGACCAAAGCACAGATTTCCACTGGTCTATTGTCATTCCTTGTGTTCTTTAGCCCAAACAAGTCTCTTCTGCTTGTTGCCTGTCCTTAGCAGTGGTTTCCTAGCAGCTATTTTACCATGAAGGCCTGCTGCACAAAGTCTTCTCTTAACAGTTGTTGAAGAGATGTGTCTGCTGCTAGAACTCTGTGTGGCATTGACCTGGTCTCTAATCTGAGCTGCTGTTAACCTGCGATTTCTGAGGCTGGTGACTCGGATAAATTTATCCTCAGAAGCAGAGATGACTCTTGGTCTTCCTTTCCTGGTGCGATCCTCATGTGAGCCAGTTTCTTTGTAGCGCTTGATGGTTTTTGCAACTGCACTTGGGGACACTTTCAAAGTTTGCCCAATTTTTCGGACTGACTGACCTTCATTTCTTAAAGTAATGATGGCCACTCGTTTTTCTTTACTTAGCTGCTTTTTTCTTGCCATAATACAAATTCTAACAGTCTATTCAGTAGGACTATCAGCTGTGTATCCACCAGACTTCTGCACAACACAACTGATGGTCCCAACTCCATTTATAAGGCAAGAAATCCCACTTATTAAACCTGACAGGGCACACCTGTGAAGTGAAAACCGTTTCCGGTGACTACCTCTTGAAGCTCATCAAGAGAATGCCAAGAGTGTGCAAAGCAGTCATCAAAGCAAAAGGTGGCTACTTTGAAGAACCTAGAATATGACATATTTTCAGTTGTTTCACACTTTTTTGTTAAGTATATAATTCCACATGTATTAATTCATAGTTTTGATGCCTTCAGTGTGAATGTACAATTTTCATAGTTATGAAAATACAGAAAAATCTTTAAATGAGAAGGTGTGTCCAAACTTTTGGTCTGTACTGTATATATTTTTAAAAACTATTTATTTTACTTTTTTTTTAGTCCTCTTAAGTGAGCTGCACTTAAGATCATTTCAACACTTAAACTATAAATACTGTAGTACCATAGTATTGCGAAATTGGCTGGACTAGATAGCGAACACCATATCGTATTTGCAGAGCTCCTGAGGTGCCTAAACAGTGGAAGCTCCCCACAAGTGACCCCATTTTGGAAAATACATCCCTCAAGTAATTTATCTAGAGGTGTGGAGAGCATCTTGAACAGGTGCTTCACTGAATTTTAAAACATTGGACCGTGAAAATGAAAAATAAAGTTTTATAAAAAAAAAACGTGTTTTAGCCGCAAATTTTTCATTTTCTCAAAGTTAACAGGAGAAAATGGACCTCATAATTTGTTGTGCAATTTCTCCTGAGTACAGGGATACTCTATATGTGGTCAGAAACTTTTGTTTGGTCACACGGCAGGGCTTGGAAGGAAAGGACCGATATTTGATTTTTGGAGTGCAAAGTGGTCTGGAATAGATTACGGACGCCATATCACAATTGAAAAGCCTCTTAAGGTTCCAAAACACAAGAAACCCTCACAAGTGACCCAGTATTGCTATCGATTACAGCATCTGGAGGGTTAATCCGCCAGTAGCCCTGGCTGTTACCACAGGAGTTCTGCTGTCAGCTGCGCAGAGCTCCTGGCGGTGATCATGCAGGGAAGTGCTAATATTTCAGCACTTCCTGTTGATCACATGCTGTAATTCGTAAGTCGGATTGACTGATCACTCACAGCGATCAGAGCGTGGGGACCTCTGAAATGGGTCCCCACATCTCTAGCTGTGCCGGTCATCTGTCAGTGACCGCTGTTGACACAGTGTTTCCACACAGTGACAATTTTAATCCATAATCGACATTGCACATCATAATGCGGGAACTGACACCTGCTCATGGTGTGCTATGTCCGTCATCGGTCGATAAGGGGTTAAAAGTGATCAAAAGTCACATGCATCCGAAAAATGGTATCACTGAAAACTTTACCTTGTAACGCAAAAAATAAGCTCTTGTACAGCTCCATTTCCATTGACAGAAAATTGAAAAATAAAATCATTTGTTTTTGTTTCACAAAGCAATAAAACTATAAATTTTGAATCCGGTGATTCTGATGGTTTTGTCTGCTTTCCTGCAGTAATGAAGTGCCATACTTCTCCATGATTGTTGCAGCCACTCCCTGGCCTCAGTAATAATGTCAGCATGTGCGGCAGGTGAGCTCAGTGACTGTACCTGACATCATCGCTGCAGGAAAAGTAAGGCTGGTGGGGAGTTTATCATGTTGGTTATAAATTTTTTTTTTAAATATTTACTTTCATTTTCAACCTCTGGTCAACATTTTTAAAGAGTGCCTAAACATTTTTTTCTAATATTTGACAGGACATCAAATGCCCTCCAGATTTTCTGTGATCAGTGGGGGTTTCAGGACTTGAAGCCCCACCGTTTGCGCAAAACACGAGATGTGCTCAGGAAGCAAAAGCACTCTGCTCCTGCGGCCAGACAGAATAGTGCACAGGCGCACAGACTTTTTTTTTTTTAATCGAGTCCATACACTGTTTATGATCTGTACTGAGTTATCACAGTGTAATGGATTATTCCTTCAGTCCTATGTAACCCAGATAATATACAATCTGTATTCAGCGTGCCATCACTGTTATCTATGATGTTACATAGGACTGCAGATAATAGCTACTACCTTAACTGTACTCAGAGAGTTTGTACTGTGTTATCTCTGGTTACATAGAACTGCAGAAAACATATATTATTATATACTATAATCCATGAGACCGCTCACGCCGAGTAGCCAGGGAGAATGATTCCTGCAGCGAGCGGATCCCGGACCTCTGCTGCGCTCAGTGAGTGACAGGACACCGCTCGCTGAGCGCAGCTCCAGGGCCGCTTGCTGCAGGAGTCATTCTCCCCGGCTCCTCTGTTGAGAGGTTGCACCCCATGAAGACAGACATCCCAGTTTGCAATGCCAACACTGATGGGCCTGGCTGCACCCTGGAATAAAAAAGTGCAAAAGATACGTATATATAACATATGAGGTATTAGTCGATATTTTGGCTAAAATACGCAAGCTCGCAACCCGCGTCAAGGGTCCTGACACTTGCGAGTCCTAACATTAACCTAGAAGCAAAGCCAGAATAAGAAAAATAAAAATTCCCCCAAAATTCAAGAAAAAATACACCCAAAAAAGGGCAACAGTGTTTACTTGCCCAGATCTAAGAACTAATGCACTCAGGATGCAGAAAACCCATATAACAAAGATGGAGGCAACACAGGTGCAAAATACTGATGAGACAATCACTCACAACCTACCCAGTAGAGATGAGCGTTGTTCTACTCGAACTGTTCGCCAATCTCAAATTCGAGCTGTTTTGGGCGGTGTTCGAGCCGTTCGGCGAACACGAACGATTTGAGAAAAATTCGGCTGTTCGAGGTTATGTTCGATAACTGTTCGTGCACCAAAATCATAACTGGATTTTTTCTCAGTAATGATGAAAATTAATGTTAATACGCAGTTTGAGTGTACAGCGGGGTGGGGGGAGGGGCAGGGGATGGATCTCTGCAGGAATAATGAAGATCTCCATTTTTTTTTCTCTTTCCCGCATTTACAGTGGGGAGGTGCAATCTGTCAGCCTATCAGCAGCGCACACACGGAACGAAGTGCTTTTTTCATACAAGCAAGGGCATGTGTCATTGGCAGTGTATGTCACATGTCCTTGCCCTATAAGACCAAGCCATTTTCCCCGTCGCCACCATTTTCTCACTGCTGCAGCTGCGTGTTAGACGGCACCGCTGTTGCTGTGTGCGCTATACCTTGTTAATTTCAAGCCAATTTTCGCACAAATCTACAGATAGCTTGGGAGTAGGGAATAGTTGTGATTGCAGTCCTTTTAAGGACTAGGTTACAGCATTTCCTACGACTTTTATCAGGCAGGTCTGTGCTCTTAAATAGATAGATTGTGGGAGTAAAGACTAATTGTAATTGCAGTCCTTTTCAGGACTAGGTTACATCAGTTCCTATCAGTTTTTGCCAGGCAGGCCTATTGCAGAGTGTGTTAGTCAGTGGAGTAGCCTATCTGTGTTGCAAGATATACCACCTGTGTATAGAATACCAATTTTTTTACTGCACCTAGTGAAGTAAAATCTATTAGTCCATCTATACTGACCTCCATCAGGTTGCAAACTGAATATATTTTTTTTCTGCATCTAGCTCTGAAAAATTATTTGGGCTTCTAGCAGTGTGTGGGACTTGTTCTATTAGTCCATCTATACTGACCTCCATCAGGTTGCAAACTGAATATAATTTTTTTCTGCATCTAGCTCTGAAAAAATATTTGGCCTTCTAGCAGTGTGTGGGACTTTCTCTATTAGTCCATCTATACTGACCTCCATCAGGTTGCAAATTAAAAATAATTTTTATCTGCATCCAGCTCTGAAAAAATATTTGGCCTTCTAGCAGTGTGTGGGACTTTCTCTATTAGTCCATCTATACTGACCTCCATCAGGTTGCAAATTAAAAATAATTTTTTGTCTGCACCTAGCTCTGAAAAAATATTTGGCCTTCTAGCAGTGTGTGGGACTTTCTCTATTTGTCCATCTATACTGACCTCCATCAGGTTGCAAACTGAATATATATTTTTTCTGCATCTACCTCTGAAAAAATATTGGGCTTCTAGCTGTGTGTGGGACTTGTTCTATTAATCCATCTACACAGACCTCCATCAGGTTGCAAACTGAATATAATTTTTTTCTGCATCTAGCTCTGAAAAAATATTTGGGCTTCTAGCTGTGTGTGGGACTTTCTCTATTAGTCCATCTATACTGACCTCCATCAGGTTGCAAATTAAAAATAATTTTTTGTCTGCATCTAGCTCTGAAAAAATATTTGGCCTTCTAGCAGTGTGTGGGACTTTCTCTATTAGTCCATCTATACTGACCTCCATCAGGTTGCAAACTGAATATATTTTTTTTCTGCATCTACCTCTGAAAAAATATTGGGCTTCTAGCTGTGTGTGGGACTTGTTCTATTAATCCATCTATACAGACCTCCATCAGGTTGCAAACTGAATATAATTTTTTTCTGCATCTACCTCTGAAAAAATATTTGGGCTTCTAGCTGTGTGTGGGACTTGTTCTATTAGTCCTTCTATACTGACCTCCATCAGGTTGCAAACTGAAAATAATTTTTTGTCTGCATCTAGCTCTGAAAAAATATTTGGCCTTCTAGCAGTGTGTGGGACTTTCTCTATTAGTCCATCTATACTGACCTCCATCAGGTTGCAAATGAAAAATAATTTTTATCTGCATCTACCTCTGAAAAAATATTTGGGCTTCTAGCTGTGTGTGGGACTTGTTCTATTAGTCCATCTATACTGACCTCCATCAGGTTGCAAACTGAATATAATTTTTTTCTGCATCTAGCTCTGAAAAAATATTTGGCCTTCTAGCAGTGTGTGGGACTTTCTCTATTAGTCCATCTATACTGACCTCCATCAGATTGCAAATTAAAAATAATTTTTATCTGCATCCAGCTCTGAAAAAATATTTGGCCTTCTAGCAGTGTGTGGGACTTTCTCTATTAGTCCATCTATACTGACCTCCATCAGGTTGCAAACTGAATATATTTTTTTTCTGCATCTACCTCTGAAAAAATATTGGGCTTCTAGCTGTGTGTGGGACTTGTTCTATTAATCCATCTATACAGACCTCCATCAGGTTGCAAACTGAATATAATTTTTTTCTGCATCTACCTCTGAAAAAATATTTGGGCTTCTAGCTGTGTGTGGGACTTGTTCTAGTAGTCCATCTATACTGACCTCCATCAGGTTGCAAACTGAAAATAATTTTTTGTCTGCATCTAGCTCTGAAAAAATATTTGGCCTTCTAGCAGTGTGTGGGACTTTCTCTATTAGTCCATCTATACTGACCTCCATCAGGTTGCAAATTAAAATAATTTTTATCTGCATCTACCTCTGAAAAAATATTTGGGCTTCTAGCTGTGTGTGGGACTTGTTCTATTAGTCCATCTATACTGACCTCCATCAGGTTGCAAATTGAATATAATTTTTTTCTGCATCTACCTCTGAAAAAATATTTGGCCTTCTAGAAGTGTGTGGGACTTTCTCTATTAGTCCATCTATACTGACCTCCATCAGGTTGCAAACTGAATATATTTTTTTTCTGCAACTACCTCTGAAAAAATATTTGGGCTTCTTGCTGTGTGTGGGACTTTCTCTATTAGTCCATCTATACTGACCTCCATCAGGTTGCAAATTGAATATAATTTTTTTCTGCATCTAACCCAGCCAATAGTTTTGGCCTAATACCACAGTTTGGCCACTCAGCTCTGCTCGGTTCCCATCCATTGTTTTTTTGTGCAAACAACTCCAGAGTTGTTAATTAGTTAACCACCAAAATGAGTGGAAAAAGGCCTGCTGCTGGTGGAAAGGGAAATAGGCGTGTTGGGAAGGGGAAAAAAGGTTGTGTCCGTGGGGTAGGTGTTAAAGCAACAGTAACATCTGCAGAAGAAAGACCATCTTCCAGCAAAACTAAAATGTCTACTTCTTTTAGCGGACAATGTGATAAGATCCCTTTCTTACGGCCACGCCAATCGCTACAAATTCCAGATGAGGCACAAAAACAGCAGGTGCTTCAACGGATATCAAGTGCTCCTTTAAGTGTGCTCTTCTCCACATCAACTTCAACATCACAAATACTCCAGTCCTCAAAGGTGTCACCCCAATCGCACTTGCTTCCTCACAGCTCCCAAATCTCCAGCTGCCCGTCTGAGTATGAGGTAGAACAGATGGTTGAGTCTGCAGAGCTGTTTACTCATACTATAGCCTGGGAATCAGAGGTCGACTCCAGTGCTTCTGTGAATCCAGACGAGGAAATGATCTGCACTGATGCCCAGAATCTTTATGAATCGGATCCAGGACCAGACGCAGAAGGTTCTGACCATAATGTAGACCCTCATTCCCAAACTGTAACTCCTGTTGGTGGAGACAATAAGGAAGACGATGATGAGACTCAAATACCTGATTGGAGCGACAACTTTAGTTTTTTGTCAGGGCAGGAACAGGTTGGCTCTGAGGACGACGGGTGTGATAACGCACAGGGTGATGATGATGAGGTTGGAGATCCCACTTACTGTCAACCCACAGTCAGCCAAGAGATGAGGTCAGCAGAGGAGGTGGAGGAAGATGCTAGTGACGACGAGGTCAGGTTGCGCCTTCCTGGACAGAGACGTAGTACTGGAAGCACGTCAACAACTGCATCCTCAAACACAACTCTGCCTCTCACAACAAGTCGTGGTGGCTCTTCAGGTCGCATGGGTGCTAAGCCTTGCATAGCCTGGGCATTTTTTCAGATCGATAAAGATGACCCAACTCGTGTTATCTGTAACATTTGTCAGCAAAAGCTAAGTAGAGGCCAAAAAATACATAGTTTGAGTACTTCATGCTTGAACCGGCACATGGACATGAAGCATAAGTTGCAGTGGGAAGCTCAGTGTGCTACAATGCGGCCTAGCCGGCCGGGCCAACCACCGTCTGCCATATCTTGTGCATCCGTGGCCTCTTCATCCTCTGTGACTGGGGGGACAGCAGTCACACCTGTTTTGGGGCGCAGACCTGCCACCTCTTTACCCGCAACAGCCAGCGTGATTGGCAGGTCATCATTTTCTTTGGAGGTGGTAACACCAGCTGGTGTTGAGCGCTGTCCGACATCGATAGCACCACCTTTGGATCAAGGCAACCTAACATGTCCGCCTGCATCTTCCTCACAGACCGGCAGTTTGCCGGGGACACCCTTATCAACCCCGTCTAAGCACAATAGCCAGCCCTCGGTCCCTCAGATGTGGACAAGTAAAAGACCATTTCCTCCTAGCCATGAGAAAGCTAAGAGGTTGAATTTCACCATCTGCAAGCTCTTGGCTACAGAAATGCTGCCTTTCCGCCTGGTGGACACAGAGGATTTTCGAGACCTTATGTCCGTCGCAGTGCCCCAGTACCAGATGCCCAGTCGGCACTACTTCTCAAAGAAAGGTGTGCCTGCGCTCCACCGGCATGTCGCACACAACATCACCGCTTCTTTGAGAAACTCTGTGTGTGACAGGGTGCATTTCACCACAGACACTTGGACGAGTAGGCATGGACAGGGGCGTTACATGTTGCTGACTGGGCACTGGGTAACTATGGTGACAGCAGGACAAGGGGCTGCTGTCCAAGTCTTGCCGTCCCCACGAGTTGTGCGTCAATTCTCTTTATGTCAAAGTTCCTCCACTGCTTCTGCCTCCTCAACCTCCTCTCGGTCTTCCACCTGCACCCAAAGCCTGTCTGGTCATGCCACAAGCTTTATAACTGCGCAGAAGGGATCCTGCACTCCTCCTTACTATGCTGGCAGTAGGGCTCAACGTCATCAGGCGGTTTTTACTTTGAAATGTCTGGGAAATGTGAGTCACACAGCTGAGGAGTTGTGGTCAGCTCTGGAGAACCAATTTCATGAATGGTCGTCTCCACTGGACCTGAAACCAGGGAAGGCCGTGTGCGACAATGCTGCAAACCTGGGTGCGGCCCTTCGCCGGGGCAATGTCACACACGTGCCTTGTATGGCTCACGTGTTGAACCTGGTTGTCCAGCAATTTTTAGCCCACTATCCCAGACTAGATGGCCTTCTGCAGAGGGCACGGTCGCTGTGTGCTCACTTCCGCCGTTCGCATCCCGCAGCTCAGCGACTTACATCTCTACAGAAGTCGTTGGGCCTGCCACTTCACCGGCTAAAATGCGATGTGCCTACCCGGTGGAATTCAACTCTGCACATGTTGCAGCAACTGTGGCAGCACCGACAAGCCCTGGTGCAATACGTTCTGACGTATAGCCTGGGCCAACGAGATCCGGAGGTGGGGCAAATCACGCTGGAGGAGTGGTCTCAGATCAGGGACCTATGCACCCTTCTGCACAGTTTTGAAATGGCGACGAAGATGTTTAGTGCTGACGATGCCATTATCAGCATGACTATTCCGGTGATTTACATGCTGGAGCACATGTTAAACAGAATTCGGAGTCAGGTGGTGGCACAAGAGGAGGTGGAGGAAGTAGAGGAGGAGGAGTTGTATGCGGAAGGGCTAACATCTGCAAGGTCCAGACGGTCGGCAGCACCAAGGCGGCAGGCATGTGAGGGTGGGGGAGATGGTTTTACCAGGGCGCATGGTAGCAGCCAAACTAGTGAGGAAGGTGCAGGAGCCCAGGAAGAAGTGGAGGACGAACTGATGGAAGACTCATCAGATGAGGGAGACCTTGATCACATTTCTGTTGTGCGAGGTTGGGGGGAGAGGACAGAGGAAGGAAGCATGATTGTTACCTCGCCACCAACACAACAGGGACTTGGTGCTCCTGGATGCGCAACACACATGAGTGCCTTCTTGCTGCACTACCTGCAACATGACCCTCGAATTGTGAGAATTAGAAATAATCCTGACTACTGGGTTGCCACACTGTTAGATCCCCAGTACAAAAGTAAATTTGCAGAAATTATTCCTGCCATAGAAAGGGATGCACGCATGCAGGAGTATCAGCAGAGACTGTTGCAGAATCTTACATGTGCTTTTCCACAAAACACCAGTGGTGCACGTAGTGAATCTCACAGTTCCAACTTGCCAACCGTGGGACCGTCAAGTGTTCAGCACTCAAACCGTAACAGAACCACAGTATCTGCTGGTAACATCAATTTTGCGGAATCATTTCACCACTTTTTTAGCCCATCCTTTGCAAGGCCACAGGAGACAAGAAGTCTGACACATAGTCAACGCCTAGAGACGATGGTACAGGAGTATCTCCAAGTAAACATTGAAGCCATGACTGTGTCACTGGACCCTTGCTCTTTTTGGGCTTCCAATCTGGATAAATGGCCGGAGCTAGCCACTTACGCCTTGGAGATCTTGTCACGCCCCGCAGCCAGCGTTCTGTCTGAACGTGTGTTCAGCGCTGCTGGTGGTGTGCTGACAGATAAGCGCACGCGGCTCTCCACTGATAATGTAGACAGACTCACGTTCATAAAGATGAACAAATCATGGATCCGAAACGACTTTCCTACCCCTGTGTCATCCTGGGGAGAGTAAAAGCTTGATGATTGGTTAAAATCACCCTACCAACCGTTTTAAGCTTTCAAATTACTAATGATGTTTATCTGTATCTTGACTGGAAAATAATTTTGGCTTTGTAGCAGTGTGCAGCACTGATCCTATTAGCCCATCTATACTAAGCTCCACCAGATTTAAAATTAATGATAATTTGTAGCTGCATCTAGCCGGAAAATAACTTTGGGGCTCCGAGATGCGCAAGACACATAAGTGCCTTCTTGCTGCACTACCTGCAACATGACCCTCATATTGTCAGAATTCGAAGTAATCATGACTACTGGGTTGCCACACTCTTAGATCCCCCAAACTTTTCGATCAACCTTTTCATTTTAATAAAGACCAAAAAAATGGTCATTTTTGAAATTATAAGCATTAGCAGGTTATTAGAAACTGAAATCAAACAGTTTTCAACTCAAAACTTTATTCTAGGTGATGTTACATTTTCACATAGGACCCCTTGTTCGAAAGGAGCTTCTGAACTCTCTCGTCCATTGAATTTGTCAGGTTTTGGATGGTTTCTGCTTCAATTGTTTTGCATGAGGACAGAATACCCTCCCAGAGCTGTTGCTTAGATGTGAACTGCCTCCCGCCATCATAGACACTCCTTTTGATGATGCTCCAGAGGTTCTGAATGGGGTAGAGGTCAGGGGAGCATGGGGGTCACACCATAAGTTTGTCCCCTTTTATGCCCATATCAGCCAGAGATGCAGATGTTTTATGTGTAGCATGAGATGGTGCATTATCATGCAAAAAAATGATCTTGCTGTGAAATACATGGTTCTTCTTCTTGAACCATGGCAGGAAATGCTGTTTGAGAAAATCCACGTACATTATGGAGTTCATCTTTAGCGCCTTCAGGGATCCTAAAGGGGCCGACAATCTCTCTCCCCATGATTCCAGCCCAAAACATTACTCCACCTCCTCCTTGTTGGCGCTGTAGCCGTGTTTGCGTGGGGTGTCCATCAACCAGCCATCCTCCACTCCATCCATCTGGACCATCGAGCGCTGCACGGCACTCATCCGTGAACAAAACAGTTTTGAAATCAGTCTTCATGTAATGTTTGGCCCACTGGAGCCGTTTCTGCTTGTGTGAAGTGGATAGAGGAGGTCGACAGGATGGCATATGCACAGCTGCAAACCTCTGAAGGACCCTGCATCTTGTTGTTCGGGGGACGTTGGAGGCACCAGCAGCTTCAAAAACTTGTCTGCTGCTATGACAAGGCTTTTTTGCCGCTGCTCTTTTAACCTGACGTAATTGCCTGTAGGAAAGAGTCCTCAATTTGCCCTTATCAGCACGCACACGTGTGTACTGTGAATCAGCTACATACTTCTTGATTGCCAAGACACTTCATCCTGATCATCGCACAATGTTGATTGTAGTCATGCCTTGACCTAAACACTCCACAATTTGTTGCTTCTCAGCAGCCGACACATCCTTTTTCTTTCCCATTTTGGCAGAAAATGTAGGCTGCTTAATAATGTGAGACAGCCTTCTTAAGTAGTCTTGCCTTTCATTGGACACACCTGCCAAACTAATTAGCACAGGTGTCTGCAATTGCTTACAGTGATATAAAGAGCCCTGACACACATCACCATCAATGAGTTTAACTGACAAACAAACAAATTCTTCCCTTATCACTCCTAAACACTTTTTGCATAATAATTTGGAACACAGTGTACATGTGCTTTTCCACAAAACACCAGTGGTTCACGTAGTGAATCTTACAGTTCTAACTTGCCAACCGTGGTCTGTATGGAGTTGTTCAATAAAGGGCCCAAAATTAAGATAACATAGATGGGAGAGGTCTCTATGAATAGGAATTCCTAAGTATTTGATACCTTGTGAGGGCCAGGCAAAGGGAAAGTTGGACTGGATGGAATCCTATATGGATTTGGGGAGGGAGACATCGAGGGCCTCAGACTTCGCTGCATTGATTTTAAAATTTGACCATGTAACAAAGTGATCTATTTCAGCCATAACAGCATGGATGGATATATGTGATTGAGTGATATATACTAGTACATCATCAGCAAATAGAGAGCACTTGTACTCGGTGCCTCCCACCTCAATCCACCTAATATTGGGGTTATGGCGAATTGATGAGAGCAGGTGCTCCGTCACTAGGATGTATAAGAGAGGGGACAGAGGACATCCCTGCCTTGTCCCATTGGTGATTGTGAAAGGTGATGAAAATGTTCTGATGCACCCCCTGGGCCTTGGGACACCCGGAGCCGGACCCTTTTTGGTGGATGCTGGTGGTTGTAGTCTTCGTGGCGGCGACCCGGTTCCGTGGCTCAGGGTGGTCAAACCAGTGGCGGAACTATTTATGTGGTTTTGATGTTTAAATGTCCGACTACGCCACCCGTGGATTGTGGTCAGAGTGAACCGCCGCTGCAGGGCAGACCGCTGAGGCTGGTGTTGTGGGTGCAGCAGAGCGTAGCATAACTCCCCACGGGAGGAGTATAGCCTCAGGGCAGTGTATGCGGAGGATGGGGGTGATGGTGCAGGGCAGCAGCAGTAACGACACAGAGTCAGTGATGCAGTCCAGGGCCTTTACTCACAGTTCTTATTATCCAGACCACGTCTGCAGGTAATGGCTGCCCACGTCGTACTGTGCTCACCAGGTGAGGGGCTCAGACAACTCCCAGATAACTTTGGAGCGCTTCACAGGACCCCCTTTGTGTGTCCTTTGTCTGACCTTTCTTACCAACCCTTCTGTCCGGCTGCCTCGGGCCTCCTCTTGGTAAACTTGGCGCCAGTTTCCCTGACCCTATGTGCTGCCCTCCTAGCGGGTGTAGCGAGGGGCTGCGCCACATAAAATGTCACAGCCTCCGGTTTCTAGCTGAGGGTCGTTTCCTGCCTCCACTAGTTTCGGGGACCGGTCTCCCCCTTTGGCCTGACCCCTCCATGCAGGTGGATTCGGGCGTGCGGTGGCGACTCGCCCGTCCGCACCCCTGGGATCCCTTCGTTCCTCGTTCCGGGAGCCTTCTCCGCTCCTCTTCCTTCCTTCTCCCTCTTCCAGGCCTGGGCCTCTGTTACTAGGCCCGCCTCCGGAGCAGAGCTCATGCAGAGCCCCTGCTCCCTGCCACTTCTGCTCAGACTTCTCTGCACTGAACTAAGATGGTGCCCACCTTTTATTCTCCCTTCTCAATGCACCCAGGAACTGCTTCCTCCCTGATCCTGCACTACAGGGTTCCCCTTCCTCAGTGTTCCCTCCCCCCACTCCAGCCAGGGACAGGGACTGTCGTGCCCATCTCAGGGGCATATTGGTCGCCCTGCCCCACGGCAATGTGGTGTAATGCATGCAGGTGTCGGGTCCTGATCCACACTCCATCCTTACCTGAGAGTGAGATATCACACCTCTGGGTGAGGTGCAATACCTCTGTAGCAACCGAGCCCTCAGGGTGCTACAGTTCCATTTATCTTCAGCCTAGGTGACGTATTGCGATACAGGGCCATGATTTTGGCTATAAAAGGGTCCCCTAGACCCCTACCCCAAGCTTTTTAAGAGAATCATATATGGCGTGCCAGGAGACTCTATGGAATGCTTTCTCAGCATCCAACGAGAGTATCTAATTACAAATTTTTAACTGCATCTAGCCCAGGAAATACTTTGTGCCTAGTAGCAGTGTCTGCTAGTCAGCGGATTATCCCGGCTGTTAAGCAAGCTACACCACCTGTAGTTTGGACACTTAATTTTTTCAAAGGAAATGCTTCGGGACCACGGGATACTCAGTGAAGAGCATCAGGAGGCACCCCAAGGCATAGGGGCTGGGACTGGCAGTAGGATGCCTTGCGGTGGACAGCCGAGCTCGATCCTTATAAAAGCTTTTTAACTGCAGCAGCTTTAGTGGACGCTACTGGAGCTGGAATTACGCGGCTGCTGGCATGAGACTTGCCCTCCAATAGATCCTTGTAAATGGATTTAAAGTGTATTCATTCAAATTAGAGAGACAATTTAAATTAAAAAGCTTAGAGCTGCCTCCACCACAGGGGGGCTCGCTCGACCCACCAGCGGACAGGCACCAGTATTGGGAGAGGGGGGCTGGCCGTCAGGGTTCACCGCGGCTCTGGCACAAACCCGGCGACACGGAGGTGGCACGGGCAGGAGCGGACTGAACGTGTCGGCTTCTCACTTTTTGGATTTTAGAAGGGCATGACATGCCTATATCTGTGTCTCCCCCTCCTTTTACTCCTCCACCTCTTTTATTTTCTCATGACTATATGTACTTGTCACTTTTCCATGTGTTAGTTGTGTCTTCTGAGCAGTTTGTCAGCTTTTGGACACCTTTGAAGGTGTTTTCTATGTGTTTCTATGTGTTTTTGTTTGCCTGCCATTGGTTTTAACGATGTTCGAAGGTGTTCGACGAACAGTTCGGCGAACACACGGGTGTTCGACGAACCGAACCGAACTCGAACACTACGGGGGTGGCTCAACACTACTACCCAGTTCATGGAGGCGGTGATTGCTTAGCATTAAACTTGCGAGTCCTAACACTAACCTAGAAGCAAAGCCACAATAAGAAGAATAGTAGTATCATGGGGTGCATCATGGGGTGCACTTAGATAGTACTGGGCAGCCCGCTTAATCGAATAGTATGGGCATCACTAATAGACTGTAAGCCAGATGAAATTAGATTCCTTTGTCCCGACTGACTTTTTATGCTATCCTCTGTCTTGGCCGGCTCTCTTCAAGAGCTGTATAAACAAAAGATTATAGTTTTACAACTGAGAGCAGCTTTAGAGGCAGGAATATAAAGAATTACTGCACATGCTCAACCACATAAAGACAGTTATATACAAAGAGCCAAGAGCCAGGCAATATCATTTGGGGTTTTTGCCCTCCTCTGGATCAACTTTCGCAATTACAGAACTAACAGGTCGAACTTGATGGACGCAAGTCTTTATTCGGCTTTACAAACTATGTTACTATGTTACTATTACTAACTTATGAGCACCATCCTTATTCTAAACATTCAATATTTTAATAGGAGCAAACTGAAAAAAATTACAAAAATAATATTTCTCTTGTCCTTTTTTCAGGTTGCTACCAATAAAAATATTGAATGGACTTTTTATGCTTTATAACCATTCAAAATATGTAAACCAAGAAAATTTTCTTCGAGACATTTTACTGTCCACCAGCTGGTTATCTTAAAATAATAATTACCACACATTCACATCAATCAAACTAGTTTATGTGCAGTATATGTGCACACAAGATACATATCACATTGAATGAATGAAGCATTAACCCCTTCACCCCGAGCCTGTTTTCACCTTCCTGACTAGGCCAAATTTTACAATTCTGACCAGTGTCACATTATGTGGTAATAACTCTGCAATGGTTCAATGAATCCCTATGATTCTGAGAATATTTTTTCATGACACATTGTACTTTGTTAGTGGTACATTTAGGTTGAAATTTTTTGCGTTTATTTGTGAAAATATCAGAATTTGGGAAAAAAAATAGAAAATTTTGTAATTTTTACATCCTTAAACCAGTTAGTCATGCTGTACAAAAAAATTATGAACAAAAAATCCCATATATCTACATTACATCTGCATCATTTTTTAAACATTTTTTTTTTTGTTAGGAAGTTAGAAGAGTTAAAAGTTTATCAGCAATTTCTTATTTTTCCAACAAAACGTACAAAACCGTTTTTATTTAGGCACCACATCATGTTTGAAGTGACATTAAAGGGCCTATATGACAGAAAATACCCAAAAATGATAATATTTAAAAACTGCACCCCTCAAACTGCTCAAAACCACATTCAATAAGTGTATTAATAGTGATGGGCAAGCACTAAAATGCTCAGGAATTGGAATGCTCGGGTGCTCGAGCCGAGCAACGAGCCCAATGTAAGTCTATGGGAAACTTGAGCATTTTTCAGGCGGATCCCTCCGGCGGGTTGCAGGGGGCCTAAAAATTGCCCAAATCGATGGGAACAGTGCTCAATTGACATGGGAACAGCATGGGGAAGACCCCTGGAAGCATTTCTGACTCCCAGGTCACTGCTGTCAACAACATACAAAAACAAAACCAAAATGGATTTTCCTGGGAAATATGTTAAGGAACATCCTTTCCAGGGTAATGACTTGTATATAAGGCAAAATAAATATACAAAAACAAAAATGCTCCTCCACACCTTGGGCTATGTTCACACATAGCGTTTTTGATACGTTTTTTGCACTGCTTTCAACCAAGACAAATGCATTCACTGGGAACATTTTACAACCTTATCTGACCAAATGGTGTGTGAAACATCATCCGACACATCCTGTTTCTTTTATGATGGAGGGACTCTGAAAGTCACAAAGCCTATTTTTATAGGGCCATCAGGCGACCCTTAGTATTCTTAAAGGACCAGCAGTCGGCCTTCACTATTGTTAGAGAGCCATCAGCCGGCTATGCTTTGTTGTTCACATTATTAATGAGTGGGTCTCCTATACTGTTACTGCGTGTGCAGTGAATGCAAGGGCTGCCAAAAATTTGTAGGCACTCCAATGCCCCTTGCAAGAGAAGTAGAGGTCAGAGAGCCTCCTAAAACAATGTTCCCATTACTAGGAAGTGGATCTCCCATAGTGTTTGCCTATGCAGTGAAGCAACGGCTGCCATAAATTTGGAGGAACTCCAATACCCCTTGCAAGAGATGTAGATATGTTGATATGGTACATATGGTGGTGATATGGTGGTGGAGGATGAGGATGCGGAGAAGGAGGAGGACAAGAGCAAATAGACAAAATCAAGAAGCGTATACCCATGTCTGGGTGTGAAGACAGAGGTGTATGGGAATAAAGTTAGACCTCCCCAAAAAAAGACACTGTATTTGAGTTTATGTTATGCTGCTATCATTGTGTGGTGTTGAGAAGTCTGGCCCAATCCAGCCCTTGTTCACTTTTATAAGAGTCAGCCTGTCAGCCTTTTCAGTTGATAGACGGATGCGGCTATCGGTTATAATTCCACCGGCAGCACTAAAAACCCGCTCTAACAAAATGCTAGCGACAGGGCAGACAAGGACCTCCAAGGCGTAGAGAGCCAGTTCATGCCACGGGTCCAGATTGGATACCCAATAATTATAAGGCACAGAGGAATCACGGAGGACGTTGGTACGGTTGGCAAGTACTCCCTCCAAACTTTGCACTCCTTGGGAGAGTACCCTGCGCCTCAGGGCCTGTGCGACGGGAGGGTCTGAGAAAACTGTCCTAGAACTTTGACAGTGTTCCCCTGCCTCTGCTGTATTGCATTTGTGTCTCTTTCTCCTGTACTTCTTGGTTGTCCAACGAACTGTGACCTCTGCCGCCAGCATTTTCAGATGGTAATTTTTTTAATAATTCCGCAACAAGGGCCTTCTTGTACTGCACTATTTTATTAGGCCTGTTCTGCAAGGGAATAAGAGACAGAAAGTTCTCCCTGTAGTATGGGTCTACAAGCGTCACCAACCAGTAATGACTGTCACCCGAAATTTGGACTACGCGAGGGTCACGGGAAAGGCAGCACAACATAAACTCAGCCATGTGTGCCAGACTGCAAAGAGGCAAGACTTCCATATCCTCACCAAGAGGACGACTGACCATGCTCTCTTCCTCATCCTCCTCCTCCTCCCTGTCCTCATGCCATCCATGCTGAACAGGCGGTATGACAGTTGTGCAGGTAGTACCATCTATAGCGCAGGAAACTAGCTCCTGTTCTTCCTCCTCCTCTTCCTCATTGTCACCCAATCCACGTTGGGATGAGATGAGGCTGGGCTGTGTGTAATCACCCTGTATGGTTCATTGCACCATCTCACCGTGCTCCGCCTGCAATGCATCCTCTTTAATTGAGAGCAGAGAGCGTTTCAGAAGACAGTGAAGCAGGATAGTGACGCTAATTATGGCATAATCACTGCTCACCATCTTGGTGGAGTCCTCAAAGTTTTGCAGGATGGTACAGATGTCTGACGTCCATGTCCACTCCTGAGGTTTTATGTGTGGGGTCTGACCTGAATACCGACTGCCATGTTGATGCAGGTAGTCAACAACTGCCCTCTTCTGTTCACAAATCCTTCCCAACATCTGAAATGTAGAGTTCCAATGCGTAGGGACATCACACACCAGTCGGTGAGCTGGAAGCTGCAAATGCTGCTGAAGCACGGCTAGAGCAGCGGACACTGTAGCTGAATTTCTAAAATGGTCACACAGGCGGCGCACTATGACAAGCAGATCTGACAGATCTGGATAGGTTTTGAGAAACCGCTGAACAACGAGGTTGAGCACATGGGCCAGTCATGGTATGTGTGTGAGCTCACCTCGCCTCAGAGCCGCCACCAGATTCCGGCCATTGTCACACACAACCATGCCTGACTGTAGGGTTCTGCAATGTCAGCCACAGATCTTCCTGCTCTTTCAGAGCTGTCCACAACTCTTCAGCGTTGTGTGGTTTGTCACCTAAGCATATTAGCTTTAGCACAGCCTGTTGTCGCTGGGCCGAGGCAGTGCTTCCAGCTTGCGACTGATGTGGTCATTTCGGAGATGGATGCTGAAGAGGAGGAGGAGGTGCAGGAGCTGTAGAATGTGGGTGCAACCCTGATTGACTCAGGGCCCGCAATCCTCAGTGTCGGGACGTGTTCCATCCCAAGGTCCGACTGGGTCCCGGCTTCCACAATGTTAAGCCAGTGTGCCGTCAGCGAGATGTACCGTGCCTGCCCACAAGCACTTGTCCACGTGTCTGTGGCTAGGTGGACTTTCCCAGTAAATGCATTGTTGAGGGCACGGCTAATGTTGTGGGACACGTGCTTGTGTAATGCGGAGACGGCACACAGGGAGAAATAGTGGCAGCTGGGGACTGAGTACCGAGGGATGGCCGCCGCCATCAGGTTGCGGAAAGCTTTCGTCTCCACGAGCTTAAAAGGAAACATTTCGAGCGCAAGCAATCGCGAAATGTGTGAATTTAGTAGTGTGGCATGTGGGGCATTAGCTGCGTATTTGTGCTTGCATTCCAAGGACTGAGGTAGGGACAACTGAACGCTGAACTGGGACAAGGACGTGGACGTGCTTGCAGATGGTGTTAGTTGAGAATGTTCAACTACAGTTGCAGAGCGGGAGGCATCTTGGCATGCGCCATGGACAGGGGATTGGCGTGCACGCACAACAGCGGAACAAGCAGTGGTGTCACCCGCAGACATGTTGCTGGACCCTGGAGTTCGGCCCACTTAGTCGGGTGCTTTGCTGCCATGTGCCTGATCATGCTGGTGGTGGTCAGGCTGCTAGCTTTGCTACCCCTGCTGATG
Organism: Phyllobates terribilis; assembly: GCF_046119375.1. Lineage (NCBI taxonomy): Eukaryota > Metazoa > Chordata > Amphibia > Anura > Dendrobatidae > Phyllobates > Phyllobates terribilis. Next base: position 349,888,434 of record NW_027362763.1, read on the forward strand.
CTGGCCTGGCAGGTGGTGCAAATGGCCTTTTTGGGGTTATTGGCAAACAACCAGACTCGGGAAGATCTAGCAGCTGTACTGGCAACTTGCGTCGTGTTGATGTTACGGGGAGCATTTACCCACCTTCTGTCTGCGGCCACCACACTGCATGTTCTTGCCTTTTGTGGTGGTACGCCTCCCTCCTCCTGTGTGCTGCTGTCCATGCTCTGCAGGTCACCTTGCCAGGTTGGGGCAGTGACTTCATCGTCCACCATCTCATTTTCCACTTCTGCACCCTGGTCCTCCTCCTGACTGACAATTGTGTCTCATCATCATCCACCTCTTGTGACAGTTTCCCACCGTTGCCTTTGTGTGACCGTGGCTGCTCAAATATTTGGGCATTGTTACACGTGGACTGGGCGAGAGGCCCGAATCTATAAATGGAAAAGTGTACAGCTCTTTGGAGTGTCCAAGTGTGGGATCAGTTGTCTCCGGGCACTCGACATGGTGGGAGGAAGGAGGATCAGGGTGAGGAATATGCAGTCCAGACTCACGGCTACTGAGACTTGACCATGTGGAAGACAGGGTGGTGGTGGCTAAGTGACTTTAAGCATTATCTGCTATCCAACCAATAACCTTTTCACACTGCTCTGTGTTCAATAGTGGTGTTCTTCGGTCCCCTATTAATTGGGACAGGAAGGTCGAGCGACAAGATGTAGGTGTTTGTTTTGGCACAATTTCAACTTGCCCACGGCCTTGGCCTTGTCCTCTGCATGCACCATCACGTCCACTTCCCCATCCCTTGCCACGCTCCTTGCCCATTTTAAATGGAGGACAATATTTTCCACATTCACTACAAATGGCTGGATTAGAACCGCAGTGATATGTGATACGTGTGACCGAAAACCACAGTTTTAAATAGCTGGCTGTAAATTACTATTTTTCACAGCGACCTCTTGTCAATAACTTCACTAACACACTGCAACAAAATTTAAATGGAGGTCAGAAATGGCTGAATTTGGAGTGAACTTGTATGTGATACGTGTGACGGAAAACCACAGTTTTAAATAGCTGACCTGTATATTGGGGGTAACCAGGGATTGAAGCTTGAAGCTTGAATTTGCATATTCCTGGTGCCTTCTGGGAAAAGCGAAGAGTCTCCCTCAGCTAGAAGATCGTTGGGTACAGCCAGGACCAGCTGCTTGGAAAGCATCGCCAAACCAGGGATTGAAGTTTGAGGAGGACAATTTGCATATTCCAGGTGCCTTCTGGGAAAAGCAAAGAGCCTCCCTCAGCTAGAAGATTGTTGGGTACAGCTGGGACCAGCAGCTTGGAAAGCATCGCCAAACCAAGAATTGAAGCTTGAAGAGGACAATTTGCATATTCCAGGTGCCTTCTGGGAAAAGCGAAGAGTCTCCCTCAGCTAGAAGATCGTTGGGTACAGCCGGGACCAGCTGCTTGGAAAGCATCGCCAAACCAGGGATTGAAGCTTGAAGAGGACAATTTGCATATTCCAGGTGCCTTCTGGGAAAAGCGAAGAGTCTCCCTCAGCTAGAAGATCGTTGGGTACAGCCAGGACCAGCTGCTTTGAAAGCATCGTCAAACCAGGGATTGAAGCTTGAAAAGGACAATTTGCATATTCCAGGTGCCTTCTGGGAAAAGCGAAGAGTCTCCCTCAGCTAGAAGATCGTTGGGTACAGCCGGGACCAGCTGCTTGGAAAGCATCGCCAAACTCGGGATTGAAGCTTGAATATTATATAGAGGATCTGTCACCTCTCCTGTGTAGTGTAGTATATAGAGGATCTGACAGCTCTCCTGTGTGGTGTAGTATATAGAATCTATCCTGTCTGGTATTTTTACATAACTGCATGGTGGGCTCCAAGAATGATTTTTCTCTGGAGGGCCCAAGGTAGTCCAGTCCGACACTGCATCCAGCAATCTGACCATGCGAAAAACAAGCCTTAGCACAGCTCCATTGATGGAAAAATTAAAATGTTACAGGGCTCAAAGAAATGGCAATACAAACCAATTAAATACAAAAAAAAAATGTAAATAGAAAAAAATATAAAAATGATTGGTATCACCGGATTTGTGTTGACCTCTGAAATCATGTTGCCAGGATATTTTTATCAAATATTTTTAAAACAAATTCAAAGAACTAAGGTGAAATCACATTTTGGGGGGCATTTTTTCTGCACTTGGAAATATTTACACATTTTTAATGATATCATCAAGTTTTACCAAATATGCCTTGATACAATTATGTAAAAAAGTTATGTCTTTTGAAAGAAAAAGGGAGTTTAGAGAGCAGGGACAGGAGCGCAAATTGAAAAATTGCTAAATCGCTAAAATCAAATGTTCACTTTAGATCAGGATGTAGACTAGGGTTAAAAAAATGTTCCTGTTTAAGGTTCAAAAAACTGTAAGTGAAAGTTTTGAAGAATAAAAAACTTAAAACAGTCATGGCTGAAAGTGTTCACACTCTTGAAATTGTTCCAAAAAATAAAGTATTTCTCCCAGAAAATTATAACAATTACACATGTTTTGTTATGTACATGTTTATTTCTTTTGTATGTATTGAAACAACACAAAAAACAGAGAAAAAAAGGTAAATTTGACATACTTTCAAACAAACCCCAAAAATGGGCTGAATATAATTGTTGGCACCCTCAACTTAATATTTGGTTGCACACCCTTTGAAATAAATCAATCGCTTCCTTACACCTCTAAACTGGAATTTTGGATCATTCTTATTTTGCAAACTGCTCCAGGTCTCTCAAATTAGAAGGGTGCCTTCTCCCAACAGCAATTTTAACATCTCTCCACAAGTGTTCAATGTGATTTAGGTCTGGGCTCTTTGCTGGCCACTTCAGAACTCTCCAGCACTTTGTTTCCATCCATTTCTGGGTGCTTCTTGAAATATGTTTGGGGTCATTATCCTGCTGGAAAACCCATGACCTAGGATGCAAACCCAGCTTTCTGACACTGGGCACTATATTGCAACCCCAAATCCTTTGGTAATCTTCAGATTTCATGATGCCTTGCACACAGTCAAGGTACCCAGTGCAAAGGCAGCAAAACAACCCTAAAACATCTTTGAACCTCCACCATATTTAACTGTAGGTACTGTGTTCTTTTCTTTTTAGGCCTCATTAAATTTTCTTTAAACAGTAGAATGATGTGCTTTACCAAAAAGCTCTATCTGATCCACAAGACGTTTTTCCAGAAGGATTTTGGCTTACTTACATGCATTTTGGCAAACTGCAGTCTAGATTTTTTTATGTTTCTTTGTCAGCAGTGAGGTCCTCCTGGGTCTCCTGGCATAGCATTTCATTCAAAAGTCAATGGATAGTTCGCACTGACACTGATGCACCATGAGCCTGCAGAAAATTCTTTGGAACGTGATTGGGGTTGCTGATCCACCATCCGGACTACCCTGTATTGCAATCATTCATCAATCTTTCTCTGCTGTCCACGTCCAGGGAGATTAGCTACATTGCCATGAGTTGTAAACTTCTTGATTATGTTGCGCATCATGGACAAAGTAACATTAAGATCTCTAGAGATAGTTTTGTAACCTTGAGATTATTGATATAATTCAACAATTTTAGTTCTCAAGTCCTCAAACAGTTCTCTTCTCCTCTTTCTGTTCTCCATGCTTAGTGTGGCACACACGGACACATAATGCAAAGATTGAGTCAACTTCTCTTTTTATGTGATTTCAGGTGTGATTTTCATATTGTCCACACCTGTTACTTGCCACGGGTTAGTTTGAATGAGCATCACTTGCTTGAAGCAAAGTTGTTTACCCACAATTTTGGAAAGGTGCCAACAATTATGTCCAGTCCATTTTTGGGGTTTTGTGTGAAATGATATCCAATTTGCTTTTTTTTCTATGGTTTTTTTTGTGTTGCTCCAAGCACACAAAGGAGATAAACATGTATAACCAAACATGTGTAGCTGCAGTAACTTTCTGGGAGAAATAATTAATTTTCTGGAACAATTGCATATTTGACAAATATTAAAAATTATGGTAATCCTAACTGACCTAAAATGGGAATGGTTTATTCTGATTTCATGGCAGATATTGAGAAAAACATGCATACGTGTCTTCTTATACAGTGTATGTAAACTTCTGGTTTCAACTGTGTATATGTGTATATATATATATATATATATATATATATATATATATATATAAATAGTCTTATTTAACTTATATGTACTGTAAATTAGCAATCTCCTTTAAGAAACTATGAAGTCTGTAGTCGTAAACCATTGCCCTACCCCAAATATTTTTCACTCAAATGCTCATGAAGTTCAGAGATCATACTTGCAGACAAGGATTGTACTCATGATGCCATATACTTAATTACATATTCCTTCATTTAGGAATAAAAAATGGCACTCACAAATATTCTGCATTCATATTATGCCAGAAGCATAACAACAAAGCTACCCAGAGTTACGCTGCAGCAAGGCGATTACAATTTTACGCTGCATAATGCCTCACAAGGCCTCTGACTAGGGCTGAGCAGACCCATGGATGTTCGGGTTCGTTGGGTTCGACAAAACTGTTCAAAGTTCGGTTTGAGTACCAGAACTCCATAGAAGTCAATGGAGACAGAAAGTTTTGTGCTGTAAAATGGTCATACTAAGGGCAATTAGGCTGCAAAAGGAATCAAAATGGGAGTAAGAGCAGGACAAATGCCTTGCAAACAAATGTGTATAGAAAAATAACTTGAAATAACATAGAATAAAAAATAATAATCTTGAACCAGGAGGCAGAGGTCCAAGTGGAGAAGAAGGATGGGGTGGAGGTGGACGTGGCGGTGTAAGTGGAAGAGGAGAAGGTAGCCAACACTGTTTTTGTGTTTGTTTTTTGCTATTATTGGGGGGTACTGTGCAAAACAACCTCGTTGGGGGTGCTCTGCATACAGGCAGTGTAATAATCTGCTGGCCACTCTATCTCTGCATACAGGCTGTGTAATACTCTGCACTTTTTTTGGGTTCAAAGAATGAAAAGAGCATACAATAGGGGATGTGGTGGTGGTGCAGCGCTGCAGGGAGAGGACGTGGCCGATCTGTGCCTTCTACGCCGACTCTGGTGACACAGGCGACAGGATGTTCTGTGTAATTTTTGTAGGCCTGAATACTGCTGGACAGAATGGTGATGCCAGAACAAGTAGAGGCAGTTTTAGATTGGATGGCTGAGAGTGCTTCCAGTTCCTTTGCTTTGTCTTCCACCCAGTCCGCTACTGAAAGTGCAGAGTTTGCACCTGCAGCCCATGGGCATCTGTCTTCCACCTCACCCCCTAGCATATCAGGCATATCAGGCAAGCAGTCTGAGCCCCAAGTCATGCAGCAGTCACTTCTGTTTTCTGATGACTCCGGTGGCTGTGGTTCCGTGGGCCATCCACCTGGCCCTGCCCCAGAAGTGGGACAGATTGCACGTATACCCAACCACTTGTTCTGTTTGACGATTAGTATGTGGGAGGGGTAGTGCAAATGGTCAGTGGACCACCACAGCACATCTCTGATGAGGATGATGAAACACAGGTGCCAATTGCAAAGTCTTTCTGCAGTGTGCCGATCGGCAAGGAGGGCAGGGGTGAGGACTGGGTGGAAGATGATGCGGGAGATGATGATGAGGTCCTAGACCACACATGGAGTTAAGTGACGTGGGCAGTTCGGAGGAAGAAGCAGTGGTCATGCTGCCCTAGCTGCACAGCAAAAGAGAGAGCAGAGTGCAAAAGCACAGAGGCTGGCCCCTAGCCAGTATGTTGGCTGCTACTGCCCACCACGCCGACGAACTGAGGACACCAAAGCCAGCTCAAAGGAGCTCCTTGGCGTGGCATTTCTTCAGGCCATGTGCTGACAAGAAGACACGGGTAGTTTGCATGCTGTGCCATTAGAGACCACCTGCATGATGAGGCATCTGAATGCAAAGCACAAGCTGAAGTGGAGTACACACCTGAAAAAACAGGAAAGATCTGAGGCACCTCCTGCTCCCTCTTCTTCTGCGGTCTTGTCCTCTTCCTCCCGCTCCCAAGCAACAGGGCCACCTGGCTCCCCACAAAGAGGATGTGACAGCACCAGCAGCAGTGTCACTGAGCATCTCCACACTGTCCCATGGAAAGCGTTCAGCTGTCCATCCCCCAAACTCTAGAGAGAAAGAGGAAGTACCCCCTAACCATCCACGAGCTCTGGTCCTGAATGTCAGCATTTCAAAATTCTTGGCCTTTGAAATGTTGCCACTCCGGCTGGTGGACACGGACACTTTTAAAAAAAACTTATGATGGTAGATTTCCCACAGTACGTGGTTCCCAGCCACCTCTATTTTTCCAGGTGGGCCAGCTCTGCCCTGCACAAACATGTTGCGAACAAAATCAGGTGTGCACTGCGCAACGGCATCAGTGGCAAGGTCAACATAACCACTGATAAGTGGACCAGTAAGCACAGGCAGAGACGTTATAGCTCCCTAACTGCCCACTGGGTAAATGTAGTGGCGGCTGAGCCTGAGGTGGTTGTCCTGCCACCACAGAGAATTGCTGGATGTTTCTCTGTCCATGTTGCCTCCTACTCCGCTTCTTCCACTGCCTCCACATTCAATGAAAATGTAGCAATTTTGGATTAGTATGTATTATTATGTACATTAAATTGGTAAATTACTTTTAAAATGACTAGAATGTGCATAATAGCTGCAGATCAAGAAGAGTGATATGTTCCCTTGAGGCCAAAGGCCAGATGAAGAGCTAGGTAGCGTGAAACGATCTGTACCTCCCATCCTGCTTGACTTTGTTGTTTTAATGCTTCTGGTAGAATAAAGTTTTGTAAGATTAGTGATTGCCATGTTTTATTTGTAAATGAAAAAAATAAATAATCAATCTTCCCAATTGTTACATAAAAAATAAAACCACAAAACATACTGTATACAGTATTTGCTATACCTTTTGTTTGTAATTTGTAAATATTCAAACTATTAAAATATTACATTATTTATCCCTCACAATGAATGTCATTAAAAAAATTAAACATTAAAAAAAATCCCAGAATTTTTGTTTTTTTGATCATATTATCTCAGTAATAAATGTACAGTAAAATAAGTGATCAAAAAGTCATATACAAGGATATAGCAAACCTAAAATGAATGTTTGGCGCTCCACAAATGTTCAACTGAAGCGCTGAGCAAATTGCATAGTTAATTAACAGTCATATTATGCAGTTTGTGTACATTTCCAATAACACTGTGATAATTACTTACTTGTATATATATACGTGGTATTCTTTTCTCCTTGGACACTGTTATTTCCAACAAAAGCAAAGACTATGAATGTGTAATAACATCCAGGTGTGAGGCCTCCGATTGTATCAAAGGTTGTAAACACAATTTTACTAAAAGTTGTATTTTCAACAATTTTAATTAGGTAAGAGCTTGCATTTCCAATCGGTTTCTCCCAGCTCAGAGACACAGAGGTGGTTGTGACATTCACCCTCTTAAGATTCCCCACTATTTCAGGTTCTAGGAAGTAACCAAAACACACAGTTATTTTTCAGTTTACAACATACCAAGAATCATATACTGTACTTGTGTGTTTACAGAGGTTTTTTACTACCCTAAGGCCATGGCCCCACTATCAGTATTTGGTCAGTATTTTTTCTCAGGAGTGGGAGCCAAAACCAGATGAGGAACAATCAGAGAAAAGGTATAATAGAAACAAGTCCCCAATTCTGCATTTATCATCCACTCCTGGTTTTGTTTCCCACTTCTGAGAAAAAATACTGACCGAATACTGAACAAATGCTGATAGTGGGGCCGTGGCCTTACTCAGTTACTAGTTTTGCCATATATGCCTAAGCATAATGACCTCAAATAACCCATTATACCTTTTCTGCCAATTTCTATGTCATTTTGTACCTTTTTATTTCACTTCATGTGCCCTGGCATCAGCTCTGTTGCTCACAGCCATCATTTCCTTTTCAGAATTTTTCATCAGCCCTTGTTCTGGGCTTCAAGCCAGCAGTGAGCACACCCCTGTAACTCTGACTGTGGTTTGGAGGCACTCCTCCCTCAGCTTCACACACAGATGCAGCCTAATGCCCTAGCCAGGAGACTGCGGCAGGTAATTCACTGTTACAGTGTACAGTTGTAACTCAAAGCACCGGAACAACAATCCTGGCAATAAAGATTATCCCCTACTCCTCATCATTGACTAATCATATGTTACTATAATAGGATGGATGAGGTGAGAGTTGTATGTATGTATGTATATAATAGTAGAAAAACAGAATGGTGTATATACACTGCTCAGAAAAATAAAGGGAACACTAAAATACCACATCCTAGAATGAAATATTCCAGTTGCAAATCTTTATTCATTACATAGTGGAATGCGTTGAGAACAGTAAAACATAAAAATGATCAATGTAAGTCAAAATGAATATCCAATGGAGATCTGAATTTGGAATGATACTCAAAATCAAAAGTGTAAAATTAAATTACAGGCTGATCCAACTTCAGTGGAAATGCCTCAAGACAAGAAAATGATGCTCAGTAGTGTGTGTGGCCTCCATGTACTAGTATGACCTCCTTACAATGCCTGGACATGCTCCTGATGAGGTGGTGAATGTTCTCCTGAGGGATATCTTCCCAGACCTGGATTAAAACTGCAGTCAACTCCTGGACAGTCTGTGGTGCAACGTGGCGCTGGTGGATGGAACGAGACATGATGTCCCAGATGTTCTCAATTGGATTCAGGTCTGTGGAATGGGCAGACCAGTCCAAAGTATCAATGCCTTCATCATGCAGGAACTGCTGACACATTTCTGCCACATGAGGCTTAGCATTGTCATGCATCAGAAGGAACCCAAAGCCCACTGTACCTGCATATATGATCTCACAATGGGTCTGAGGTTCTCATCCCGGTACCTAATGGCAGTCAGGGTACCTCTGGCTAGCACATAGAGGGCTGTGCGGCCCTCCAAAGAAATGCCTCCCTACACCATTTCTGACCCACTGCCAAACCGGTCATGCTGGAGGATGTTGCAGGCAGCAGAACGTTCTCCATGGCGTTTCCAGACTCTGTCACATGTGCTCAGTGTGAAACTGCTCTCATAGGTGAAGAGCACAGAGCGCCAATGTTGAATCTGCAAGTCTTTGTGTTGTCTGGAAAATGTCAATCGTCTAGCACATGTGGATGTCAGGCCTTCATACCACCCTCATGGAGTCTGTTTCTGACAGTTTGAGCAGACACATGGATGTTAGTGGCCTACTGGAGATCATTTTGCAGGACTCTAGCACTGCTCCTCCTGTTCCTCCTTGCACAAAAGAGGAGGTCGCAGTCCTGCTGCTGGGTTTTTGCACTCTTACGGCACCCTCCACATCTCCTGGTGTCCTGGCCTGTCTCCTGGTATCTGCTCCATGCTCTGGACACTGTGCTGACAGACACAGCTACCCTTCTTGCCACAGTTTGTATTTATGTGCCATCCTGGATGAGCTGCACTACCTGAGCTACTTCTGTGGGTTGTACTATAGACTATGCCTCATGCTACTGTGCCACTAGAGTTGACAGCAATGACAAAATGCAAAAATAAACCAAAACAGCCAAAAAGGATGAGAACAGAGAAATGGTCTGTGGCCACCACCTGCAGAACCACTACTTTATAGGGGTTGTCTTGCTAATTGCCTATCATTTCTACCTGTTGTCTGTTCCATTTACACAACAGCAGGAGAAATTGATTCACCATCAGTGTTGCTTTATAACTGGACAGGTTGATTTCACAGAAGTGTCATTGACTTGGTGATACATTGTCTTGTTTAAGTGTTCCCTTTATTTTTTTGAGCAGTGTATATATTACGCAGGGTGTGTATGTATATATACAGTGGGGAAAATAAGTATTTCACACACTACTGATTTTGCAAGTTTTCCCACCTAAAAAGAATGGAGAGGTCTGCAATTTTTATCGTAGGTACACTTCAAATGTGAGAGACAGAATCTAAAAATAGAAACCAGAAAATCACATTTTATGATTTTTAAATAATTAAATTGCATTTTAATGCATGAAATAACTATATTATCACTTACCAACCAGCAAGAATCCTGACTCTCACAGACCTGTTAGTTTTTCTTTAAGAAGCCCTCCTAATCTGCACTCATTACTTGCATTAATTGCACCTGTTTTAACTCGTTACCTGTATAAAAGACACCTGTCCACACACTCAGTCAATCACACTCCAACCTCCCCACCATGGCCTACCAAGGCCAAGGAGATGTCTAAGGACACCGGGGACAAAATTGTAGACTTGCGCAAGGCTGTCATGGGCTAGCAACTTGGTGAGAAGGCAAAAACTGTTGCCACAATTATTAGAAAATGGAAGAAACACAAGATGACTGTCAATCTTCCTCTGTCTGGGGCTCCATGCAAGGTCTCGCCTCGTGGGGGTAAGGATGATTCTGAGAAACTACACGGGAGGACCTGATCAATGACCTGAAGAGAGCTGGGACCACAGTCTCAAACATTACCGTTAGTAACACACTACTGTACTCCGTCATGGATTAAAATCCTGCAGGGCACACAAGGTCCCCCTGGTGATGCCAGCACATGTCCAGGCCCATTTCAAGTTCACCAATGACCATCTATATGATTCAGAGGAGGCATAGGAGAAGGTCATGTGGTCAGATAAGACCAAAATATAAATTTTTGGTATCAACTCCACTCGCAGTGTTTGGAAGAAGAAGAAGGATGAGTGCAACCCAAGAACACCGTCCCCACCATGAAGCATGGTGGGGGAAACATCATACTTTGGGGGTGCTTTTCTGCAAAGGGGACAGGTTGACTGTACCGTATTGAAGGAAGGATGGATGGGGTTATGTATTGCAAGACTTTGGCCAAGAACCTCCTTGCCTCAGTAAGAGTATTGAAGATGGGTTGTGGCTGGGTCTTCCAGCATGACAATGACCTGAAACACACAGCCAGGGCAACTAAGGAGTGACTCCGCGTAAGAAGCCTTTCAAGGTTCTGGAGTGACCTAGCCAGTCTCCCGACCTGAACCCAATAGAAAATCTTTGGCAGAAGCTGAAACTCAATGTTTCCCAGCGACAGCCCACAAACTTGAAAGATCTGGAGAAGATCTGTATGGAGCAGTGGGCCAGAATCACTGCTGCAGTGTGTGCAAACTTGGTCAAGAACTACAGGATATGTCTAACCTCTGTAATTGCAAACAAAGGTTTCTGGACCAAATATTAAGTTCTGTTTTTCTATTGTATCAAATACTTATTTCATGTAATAAAATGCAAATTAATTACATAAAAAACTCATACAATGTGATTTTCTGGATTTTTTTTAAGATTCTGTCTCTCACAGGTGAAGGGTACCTACTATAAAAATGATGAGAAATGGGAGATCTGTGTCTGCAGCTATATTCTCTGAAGCATTGGTTGAGCTCTGCTGAATAGAGCCCCTTCCACCCACAAAACATGAAAGTAACATGACTGTGATGTCTCATCATATTCCAGAGTCAAGAACATAAGTAGACATTGACTAGACATTACAGGAAGTCAGTGGATTCTCAGCCAGAGATTATGTGACAAGAAGAGAAGCTCAGGTTATAGAAGGATTTTAGAAACCACGGTATTTACAAAAGAGGTTGTCTATGGAAGTTAGTTCACATTAAAGGGGCTTACAGTAGTGGCCAACTCCTTTAAGGGTATGATTGTGCCACTGACACACCAACATAATGATGTAATGTTACTACTACAATAGTAACCCACTTGTGTATGTATACGTGGTATTCTTTTTTCCTTGGACACTGTTATTTCCAACAAGAGCAAAAACCATGAATGTGTAATAATATCCAGGTGTGAGGCCTCCGATTGTATTCAAAGTGGTGGTCACAATACGGTTGAGACTTGGATCTTCAAGGATCTGGATCATATAGGAATCTGCATTTCCATCTGGTTTCTCCCAGTTCAGAGACACTGAAGTAGTAGTGATATTGTTAACTGTAAGATTCTTAACTACACCGGGATCTAGAAAGAAAACAAAACCCTGCCGTTATATTTCTGGGTTAAGTATACAGATTTTTTAACCCCTTAGCTACTGTTGCCGTAAATGTATTGCGTTGCACCATTACTGCAAAGAGCTGGGCCCACTCCATCCACCGCTATTTTCAGTTGTTTTGACACATTAGAATAACTGCTGCGATCAAAGCTAAATTTGATAGCAAAACCCCTTAAATACTACTGTCAAGTGTAACAGTGGCCCAATGCAAGACATCTTTATCTGCAACATAAAAACTTTAAACCCTCTTTTTTCCCCCATTCATAAATAACAAAATCCAAAAATAAAAAAAGTAAATGTATTTGATATATCAAGGGGTGTGTAATTGTCCAAACTAATAAAATGTTAACCTACTTATCCCATGGGGTGAGGGCTGAACAGGAAAAACAGTTCCGGAAAAGAAAAAAAATCGGCAAAAGCACTCTTTGATACTTCAAAATCATAGAAAAAAATGGAATAAATATAGATCAGAAAGTCACATGGATACCAAAATGGTAAGAATTAAAAAACAGCTCATCCCACAAAAAACAAGCCATTTTATAATGCTATGTACAGAAAAATACAAAAGTTACGTCTCTCAGAGTATGGGGCCTTTCCCCATTTAAAAAAAATATATATTTTTTTAATACTTTAAATTATCTAAATTTGGTATCAGCATAACTTTATTGACTCATAAAACAAACTTACCAGGTCACCACCTCACACCACTACTTATAAAGACTATCATGATGTGGAGCAAGACAGCAATGAAGGCTGGAATGGATGTCTAGTACCCCTTTTGTCTTTGATACAATTATAGCTGGAGATTGGTCAGAAGACCACATGGGCAATGCTATGAAGAGGCCTTCATGAGGAATCATACAGATCCTATTCCTGAAATTATGGTGTAAGGTGGCAAAACATATGGAAGCAGGACCCTTCTAGTCTTTTTTCCAATTACAGCTTGGCGTATGAACAACCTGCATGGCCAAAATGTGTTACCATGGTCGGCTGCATATTCAAGCACATCTGGAATGTTATTGGTCGGCAATTCCAAAGGAAACAGCCAGCAGCGGATCTTGATGATTTGCATATCCAAGTGCATTCACGTGGCAGAATTTTCCTCAGACAACCATTAATAATATCCTTTATTAACATGCCAATGCTTGTAAATGTGTGCATTTTTGTGCATGGCATTCATACTAGTGATGGGCGAGCACTAAAATGCTTGGGTGCTCGATGCTTGGGTCGAGCACATTGGAATATTCGGGTGCTCGACCTGAGCAACAAGCCCAATGTAAGTCTATGGGAAACTCGAGCATTTTCAGGCAACTGCCCCCGGCGGTCTGCAGAAGGCCTAAAAATCGCCCAAATCGATGGGACCAGTGGTCAAATGACATGGGAACAGCATGGGGAAGACCCCTGGAAGCATTTCTGACTCCCAGGTCACATCTGTCAACAACGTTGTCAGAGGTATTATGCCACTTTTACGGACTCACAATAAAACAAACAAAAAAGAAACCAAAATGCATTTTCCTGGAAAATATGTTAAGGAACATCCTTTCCAGGGTAATGACTTGTATATAAAGCAAAATAAATAACCAAAAACAAAAATACTCCTCCACAAGTTGGGCTATGTTCACTCTTAGCAGTTTTTATGCGTTTTTGCACTTTTGCATTGCTTTCAACCAAGACAAATGCATTCACCAGGAAATGTCATTTTAACAATTTACAACCTTATGTGGCCATGTGGCGTGTGAGATATCATCAGACACATCGTGTTTCATTTATGAAGGAGGGACTCTGAAAGTCACAAAGCCTATTTTTATAGGGCCATCAGGCGGCCTTTACTATTCTTAAAGGGCCAACAGCCGGCCCTCACTATTCTTATAGAGCCATCAGCCGGCTATGTTTTATTGTTCCCATTACTAAAGAGTGGGTCTCCTATACTGTTATTGCGTATGCAGTGAGTAGCAGGGCTGCCCAAAATTTGGACGCACCACAATACCACTTTGAAAATTTGGACGCACCTCAATACCCCTTTGAAGAGACTTAGAGGAGGGCTTCCTGAAAACAATGTTCTCATTATTAGAAGGGGATCTCCCATTGTGTTTGCCTATGCAGTGAATGTAAGGGTTGCCAAAAATTTGGAGGCACTCCAATGCCCCTTGGAAGAGACGTAGAGGTCAGAGGGCCTCCTGAAAACAATGTTCCCATTATTAGGAAGTTAGTCTTCCATTGTGTTTGCCTATGCAGTGAATGCAAGGGTTGCCAAAAATTTGGAGGCACTCCAATGCCCCTTGGAAGAGATGTAGAGGAGGGCCTCCTGAAAAAAAATGTTCCCATTATTAGGAAGTGGGTCTCACATTGTGTTTTCCTATGAAGTGTATCTAAGGGTTGCCAAAAATATGGAGGCACTCCAATGCCCCTTGGAAGAGACGTGGAGGTCAGAGGGCCTCCTGAAAACTATGTTCCCATTATTAGGAAGTTAGTCTCCCATTGTGTTTGCCTATGCAGTGAATGCAAGGGCTGCCCAAAATTGGGAGGCACTCCAATGCCCCTTGGAAGGGACGTGGAGGAGGGCCTCATAAAAAATGTTTCCATTAGAAAGGAGGGGGCCTCCTATACTTGTAATGCCCATGCATCATAAACACCCTTTAAAAAAATTATGTGGGTGTTGCATAACGGACGACGGTCACCCTGGTGATATGGTGGTGGAGGATAAGGATGAGAAGGAGGAGGACAATAGCAAATAGCCAAAATCAGGAAGCGTATACCCATGTGTGGGTGTGAAGAGGTGCATGGGAATACACTTCCCAAAAAAACTGGATTTGAGTTTGTTATGCTGCTATCATTCGGTGGTGTTGAGAAGTCTGGCCCAACCAGCCCTTGTTCAATTTTATAAGAGTCAGCCTGTCAGCATTTTCAGTTAACAGGCCGATGCCCTTATCAGTTATAATTCCACCAGTGGCACTAAAAACCCACTCTGATAAAATGCGGGCAGCAGGGCAGGCCAGGACCTCCAAGGCGTAGACAGCCAGTTCATTCCAGGTATCCAGCTTGGATACCCAATAATTATAAGGCACAGAGGAATCACGGAGGACGTTGGTACTGTCGGCATGGTACTCCCTCAGCATCTTCCCAAACTTTGCACTCCTTGTGAGAGTACCCTGCGCCCCAAGGCCTGTGCGATGGGAGGGGCTGAGAAAATTCTCCCAGAACTTTGACAGTGTTCCCCTGCCTCTGGATGGATTGAAGTTGTGTCTCTCTCGCCTGTACTCCTTGGTTGTCCAACGAACTGTGACCTCTGCCGCCAGAGTTTTCAGATGGGAATTTTTTTAATAGTTCCGCAACAAGGGCCCTCTGGAAGTGCCCCATTTTGTAGACCTGTCCGCCTCAGGAATAAGAGATATAATGTTCTCCTTGTAACGTGGGTCTAGAAGTGTCACCAACCAGTAATGACTGTCACCCAAAATTTTGAGAACGCGAGGGTCATGGGAAAGGCAGCGTAACATAAACTCAGCCATGCGTGCCAGACTGCTAACAGGCAAGACTTCCGTGTCCTCACCAAGAGGACGACTGACCATGCTCTCCTCCCCCTCTCTGTCCACAGGCCATGCATGCTAAACAGAAGTTATAATTCCACCAGTGGCACTAAAAACCCACTCTGATAAAATGCTGGCAGCAGGGCAGGCCAGGACCTCCAAGGCGTAGACAGCCAGTTCATTCCAGGTATCCAGCTTGGATACCCAATAATTATAAGGCACAGAGGAATCACGGAGGACGTTGGTACTGTCGGCATGGTACTCCCTCAGCATCTTCCCAAACTTTGCACTCCTTGTGAGAGTACCCTGCGCCCCAAGGCCTGTGCGATGGGAGGGGCTGAGAAAATTCTCCCAGAACTTTGACAGTGTTCCCCTGCCTCTGGATGGATTGAAGTTGTGTCTCTCTCGCCTGTACTCCTTGGTTGTCCAACGAACTGTGACCTCTGCCGCCAGCGTTTTCAGATGGGAATTTTTTTAATAGTTCCGCAACAAGGGCCCTCTGGAAGTGCCCCATTTTTGTAGACCTGTCCGCCTCAGGAATAAGAGATATAATGTTCTCCTTGTAACGTGGGTCTAGAAGTGTCACCAACCAGTAATGACTGTCACCCAAAATTTTGAGAACGCGAGGGTCATGGGAAAGGCAGCGTAACATAAACTCAGCCATGCGTGCCAGACTGCTAACAGGCAAGACTTCCGTGTCCTCACCAAGAGGACGACTGACCATGCTCTCCTCCCCCTCTCTGTCCACAGGCCATCCATGCTAAACAGAAGGTATGTGTTAGGCTGGTACGCAGGAGAAGGGCTTTCTCGCGGCGTCCGGTCAGGCCCTTTCCTGCTGGTCAGCATTTAGGTTCCGTTCTAGGGATTCTAAGTGTGGTTTCTGCCTTTCTGCTCATGTGCCGCTAAGCCACGCCCTTGTGGTCATGTGCCGCTAAGCCACACCCTCTTGCGGTCATGTGCCACTAAGCCACGCCCCCTGCTGTCTGGCACAGCGTGGTTGGTTGTCCTGGAGCTGTCTCTAGTGTATCTAAGGGCTCCAAGGGCTCCGCCCAGGTGCCTAGTCTATCTCTTTCTAACCTGGGGTGAGGTCTCTGTCAGTAAATGCAGTGTGTGAGAGTCATTGTCAAGGGTTCCTGCTGAAAGCTTCCTTGTCATCCTAGCCATCAATTAGGGCTAGGGGAATGCTATGAGCAGCAGGCTCTACCGTGTCGGTTCACTGGTTGGTGTCCACACCACGGAGGCGTCCTCGCTACCGATCCAGCATTCCAGGGCTCCGCCATTGTATGTGTGGTCACACTGCCACTTTTCCACCCATGTATTGGGTGCTGCAGAGATCCTCCACCTCTTTAGGAACTTAGGTTCCTGGCCATTCCTGGCCTGTAGCTATCTGCAGCTCTATACGCCGCTGTCTGGTGCTCAGGCGTTTTCATGCTGCCAAATCTTTCCTGCTCTACACAGCGGTGTCTTGCAGTACAGAAGTTTATTAGTTTCGTTTCTGGAGTGTTGCTAACTCCCAGCATTGTACCTTTTTAGTTACTACTTGTGTGTGCACTTAACACACTAGTTTATTTCTTTCTCTGTGCTTAGCTGAATATTCCTCTGGGACTCAGCTGCTGCTGCTCCTCTGCAGTCCGGTGGACTCCGACGTGTCCTTTAAGTTTTATTTTATTTTACTAAAGGACACGCTAGCATAACATTAGACTAGGCCAGGGTCTGGCTGAGTATGGTGGCTACTGCACAGAGTCAGAACAGCTCATCCTCGATGCAACGCTATATCCAGCAGCTGGAATCTCGGTTGCAATAAGTAGAACAATGTCCGCTGACTCTGGACATTCCCACTCTGACCGCTCAGGCTGTTGGCCAGATGGTAGCCACCCTTATACCCTCCCCTGTCCCAACTCCTCACCTAGCGCTTCCAAATAAGTTTTCTGGAAGCGCTCAGATCTGTCGGGGGTTTCTCAATCAATGTGCGGTGCATTTCGAGTTACAACCGCAAGTGTACCCCACTGATAGGACTAGGGTGGGATTTATATTTTCCCTGCTCTCCGAGCGGGCGCTGGAGTGGGCTACTCCACTCTGGGAACGGTCGGATCCAGTTGTGCAGACTGTAGCCGGTTTCACAACAGCCCTCAAACAGGTCTTTTTGGGTCCTGAGGTCACCAATGACACTGCCATGCGTCTTCTCGCTATCAGTCAGGCTACGTCGTCCGTAAGCGACTATGCGGTGCATTTCCGCACCCTAGCCGCTGAGTTGGATTGGCCAGACTAAGCTCTGATTCCCATTTTCTGGAGAGGTCTGGCCTCTCATGTTAAAGATGCGTTGGCTACCCGAGAGGTGCCAGTAACAATTGAGGCACTGATTAATCTCGCTACCAGAATTGACCTTCGGTTTGCCGAGAGACGACTGGAGGTGACTGCCGAGAAGCTACGGGAGCGTTCTGCTCCAGCCTTCTCAGCGCCTCTGAGTGAGGGTCCGGGCAATTGCGACCCCTCTGTGCCCATGGAGGTATCACGCACGGAGGGTCTTCGTCTTCCCAAAAGGTCAATAAAATCTGCATGTTCAGGGAGACGGAGAGTTCTAGTGTCTGTTGGAGGAGAGTCACTAGAGAATGAATTTGTTCCCTCCAAAATTCTGTTGCCTTCCTCAGTCATTCTTGATCAGAAGACTGTGGAGATAGGAGCCTGTGTGGACTCGGGAGCAGAGGCAAACTATGTCCGCGTCTTTCGCTCAGAGCCACTCAGTTCCATTAACTTTACGTAGTAATCCTGTTAAGATCCGGGTAGTTAACGGGTTTGTTCTGCCTAAGGAGGTTACTCATCGTACTGAGGCTATACAGCTCCAGATAGGAGCTAGCCATTATGAATCTGTTTCTTTCCTAGTGATGGAGGAGGGGGTAGATTCGGTACTTTTGGGTCTGCCCTGGCTCCGGAGGCATTCCCCCCATCTGGACTGGTCGACTGGTCAGGTTATCCAGTGGAGCTCTTCCTGCCAGGGGAATTGTATTCGTCCGGTGCTTCCGGTTTCTCGTTCTGAGTTACCTCTGGAGCTGTCAGCGTTACCCGTTCAATATGCGGAGTATGCAGATGTTTTCTCCAAAAAGGCTGCAGAGACTCTACCACCTCACAGAGCGTATGATTGCGCCATAAATTTACTACCGGTTCTGAACCCCCACGAGGCAGGGTATATCCTTTGTCGGTCCCTGAGACAAAAGCAATGTCAGAATATATTGCAGATAACCTGGCAAGAGGATTTATCCGTAAATCTACATCCCCATCAGGGGCTGGATTCTTTTTTGTCACTAAGAAGGATGGGTCTTTGCGTCCTTGCATTGACTATCGTGGTCTAAATGCGGTGACAGTAAAAAATAAATATCCTTTGTCTATGAATACCGAGCTGTTTGATCAGTTTTGGGGTGCGACAATTTTCTCTAAATTGGATCTCCGCGGGGCATATAATCTTGTGCGAATCCGCGAGGGTGATGAGTGGAAAACGCTTTTAATACCAGGGATGGTCATTATGAGTACCTCGTCATGCCTTTCGGATTATGCAATGCTCCCGGAGTTTTTCAGGACTTCATGAATGATGTCTTCAGGGATTTACTTCTTATTGCTGTTGTCGTGTATCTTGATGACATCTTGATTTTTTCTTCGGACCTTGAGCAGCATCGTCGAATGGTGAAAACTGTATTGCACCGTCTGCGATTGAATCGCTTATATACGAAGCTTGAGAAGTGTCTTTTCGAGCAGGAATCCTTACCCTTCCTGGGTTATATTATTTCTGGGTCCGGTCTTACTATGGATCCTGAGAAACTCTAGGCTGTTCTGAAGTGGCCCGAGCCTCGTTCTCTGAAAGCTGTTCAGCGTTTCTTGGGGTTCATAAGTTATTACAGGCAGTTTATTCCACACTTTTCCACACTTGCTTTGCCTATCACCGCCCTCACTCAAAAAGGGGCCAATCCTAAGGATTGGAGTCCTGAGGCAGACGAGTCTTTCGCTAAATTGAAACTCTGCTTCACTAAAGCTCCTATTGTTATGTTCTGCTACCAGAGCTAAGGAAAGAGAGGAGATCTGTCCCTACGATAGAACTCAGCTGAATCCCTACGATGTAACAGGGAACCTGATCCTGCGATCAGACCTGCTAAAGTCCTAAGCTAGTCTGTACGGAGACCTATAGATGTGGGGAAGGAATCCCTACAAGTACTAAGGACTGGGAGGAATATGGGACACCTCCTAACAGAAATAGTAGCAGACAGAAGAACAAACAAAATATATAGAACATAGAGGTCCGTAGACCAAGCAAACTAACAGAGTAAGATACAGAGCACAGGCTAGCTAGAAAGTAGTTATACAATGAAGTCCAGCAAAGCCAGAAGGGCGGAGCAGGCTTAAATAGGCCAACAAGGTCATGTGACCAGCAAAGGGAAAAAAAACCTAAGAGCAAGGTTCTAACAGTACCCCCCCTTCTAAGAGGATCCTCCGGATCCCCTAGGACCAGGCTTATCAGGAAATCTCCTGTGAAACGCTCTGATAAGTCTGGACGCGGAAACATCATCCGACCTCACCCAAGAGTTATCCTCGGGTCCGAAACCTTTCCAGGCCACAAGATACTGCAAACTACCTCTATACAGTCTAGAGTTAAGGATGCGAGAAATTTCATATTCCCCGTCCTCCACCACCGGAGGAACAGAGGCAGAGGCGTCACAATCCGATACAACAGCTTTTTCAACAGAGAGACATGAAATACCGGATTAATTCTCCAGGAGGTAGGAACCTCCAACCTAACAGCAGATTGGTTGACAACCTGAAGCACCTTAAAGGGCCCTACAAACTTGGGACCCAATTTCTTAGAAGGAATCCTCAACCGCAGATTCCTAGAGGACAACCAAACCATGTCACCAACAGCGAACAAAACCTCCTGTCGTTTCCTATCAAAGTAGTCCTTAGATTTTCTGTTGGCCTCCTGAAGATTACCACGCACATCCGTCCAAACTCTCTCCAAATCACCGGAAAAATTCTCCTCCTCAGGCACGGCAGATCCCAACTTGGAGAACGACCCAAACGACGGATGTCTCCCAGAACAACAAAAAAAGGCGAACAACCAGCAGAAGAAGATGTATGATTGTTCAGAGCAAATTCAGCAAGTGGCAGAAACTCAGACCACCCCTCTTGATTGTCTGCCACAAAACAACGCAAGAACTGCTCAACATCCTGGTTTTTCCTTTCTGTCTGGCCATTAGATTCAGGATGATATCCGGACGAGAACGACAAATGAATTCCCAACCTGTCACAAAAGGCACGCCAAAAACGAGCCACGAACTGAGGACCCCTATCAGAAACAATGTCAGTAGGAACGCCATGAAGTCTGACAATTTCCTTGACAAAGGCCTTAGCGAGAGTTTTAGCGCAGGGCAGTTTGACAAAGGGAACCAAGTGACACATCTTGCTAAAACGGTCCACGACCACCCAGATGACAGTAAAACCCTCAGAGGGGGGAAGGTCAGTTATAAAGTCCATAGCCAAATGTGTCCAAGGAGCACTGGGAACCTCCAAAGGACAAAGCAACCCCGCAGCAGGAGTATGTGAGGACTTAGATCTAGCACATATAGTACATTGACGCACCCACTTAATGACTTCCTTCTGCCATCCAGGCCACCAAAAACTGCGACCCACCAGTCTCTTGGTCTCAGAGATTCCGGGATGACCTGCCAACCGAGATTCGTGACACTCAACAAATAAATCTCTCCTAAAGGTCCCAGGCATAAACAACCTCCCATGGGGAGTGTTAGATGGGGCATTCTCCTGTGCTTTAAGAATCTCTTCTTCCAAAACGGAGTCCAAAGCGGCTATCACAACACCTTCTTGTAAAATGTTCTTCTCTTTC
This sequence comes from Phyllobates terribilis, assembly GCF_046119375.1. Taxonomy (NCBI): domain Eukaryota; kingdom Metazoa; phylum Chordata; class Amphibia; order Anura; family Dendrobatidae; genus Phyllobates; species Phyllobates terribilis. Next base: position 349,909,878 of record NW_027362763.1, read on the forward strand.
TCAGCACCGACTATGGGAGAAAAACTGCGAGACAAGGCATCCGCCTTAACATTCTTAGTACCAGGGATGTAAGTAACGGAGAAATTAAACCGCGAGAAAAACAGTGCCCACCTAGCCTGACGGGCATTCAGGCGCTTGGCAGCATCAAGATATATCAGATTTTTATGATCCGTAAGAACCTGAACGGGAAATTCCGCACCTTCCAAGAAGTGACGCCAGTGTTCAAATGCGAGTTTAATAGCCAATAATTCCCGATTACCAATATCGTAATTCAGTTCAGTCTCCGAAAATGTTTTTGAAAAAAAGGCACAGGGATGTAATCCATCCCCGTTATCCTGAGACAATACTGCGCCAACCCCCACAGAGGAAGCATCAACCTCAACCAAAAACGGCTTAGTCACATCAGGCTGCATAAGGATGGGAGCAGAGGTGAACCTCTCCTTGAGATACACAAAAGCTTCAATGGCCTCAGAAGACCACTGAACCGCATCAGCACCTTTCCTGGTGAGATCGGTCAGAGGTTTGACAATACTAGAAAATTTTTTTATGAATTTTCTGTAATAATTGGCGAAACCTAAAAACCTCTGTATCGATTTCAAACCAATAGGCCTAGGCCATTCCTGCACAGCTTGAACTTTAACCGGGTCCATCTCAAAACCCTCACTGGAGACAATGTAGCCCAAAAAACTAATTCTCTGTACAGCGAACTCACATTTCTCCAGCTTAGCAAAAAGCGAATTGTCCATTAATAACTGTAATACCTCACATACGCTCCGCCAATGAGACTCTAGATCCGGCGAATAAATCAAAATGTCATCCAAATACACAACCACATTTTTGCCGATCAAAGGTCTCAGGATGTCATTAATAAGATTCTGAAAAAATGCAGGAGCATTAGTAAGACCAAAAGGCATAACCAGATTCTCAAAATGACCCACAGGAGTGTTAAAAGCAGTCTTTCATTCATCACCCTCCTTCATGCGCAACAGATTGTATGCCCCCTTAAGGTCAATTTTAGAGAACCACTTGGCCCCCATTAACTGGTTAAACAGATCAGGAATCAATGGCAGTGGGTAAGGATTGCGTACAGTAATTTTGTTAATCTCACGAAAATCCAGACAAGGACGTAAACCGCCGTCCTTTTTTTTTACAAAAAAAAATCCAACCGCCACAGGAGACTTAGAGGGCCTAATGTGACCGGCGGCCAAACTTGTCTGTATGTATTCCTCCAAAGCCTTCCTCTCAGGAATAGTAAGGTTAAATAAATGACTTTTAGGAAGAGTCGCTCCAGGGACAAATTCAATAGAACAATCATAGTCTCTATGGGGAGGCAAAACCTGCGATTCCTTCTCAGAAAAAACTCTCCAAAAATCCTGAATAGGAACAGGCAATTCTCCCCTATCCAAAGCTGCAATATGCCCGTTACAACACTTGTCATAACATTTATGGCTCCAGGATTTAATTTCATTGGTAGACCAATCCAGTACAGGATTGTGAAATTTTAACCAGGGCAATCCCAATATTACTGGAGAAGGCAAGTTATTCAAAACTACCAAATCCAATTTCTCATGGTGAACACCATTAATAGTGAGAGGAAATTCACAGACCTTGAGAGTAATATTCTTCAAAGGGGAACCATCCACAGAAACCACAGCAATGGGGGATGATAAAGGTTCGGGTTTTAAATTGAGTCTTTCCAAGAATCCCCCATCAATTACATTCAGAGTAGACCCACAATCAACAAACACCCGAAATTCCATTAATTTTTCCTGAGCAATCGTGGAAGCAGCTAAAAATACACCCTTGGAATTTAAACAGGCAATACGGGCATGACTGACCATTTTTTTTTTCTTTCTTCATACGAAGCTCACAGCCTTTAATCAAATGACCAGATTTTCCGCAATAGAAACACAAGCCTTCAGAAAATCGACGGTCTTTTTCTTGAGAGCGAGGTGCCACCGATCCAATCTCCATCGGTTCACCACTGTTAGTACACACATTCTCATAACCAGAAACTGACATAGCAGAGGATTTGCTCTCATTAACCCTTGCACGCAGTCTCCTATCCACCCGTATAGCTAATTGCATAGCCTGTTGCAAATCTTCAGGTGTAGGATAAGCAATTAGCAGATCTTTAACCCTTTCACTGAGCCCAGCAAGAAATAGACTTTTCAGAGCAGAATCGTTCCACCCTATTTGAGTAGACCAACGACGGAAATGAGTACAATATTTTTCCACATTACCTGATCCCTGTTTCAAACGTCTCAACTCAGTCTCAGCTGATGCAACACGGTCAGGATCATCATATAATAGTCCCAAAGCAGAAAAAAAACTATCCACTGATCTGAAGCATGTATCACTAGGTTGCAAAGAAAAGGCCCACTCCTGAGGCTCTTTGCGCAAAAGTGACATTATGAACCCTATGCGCTGGGATTCATCCCCAGAGGACTTGGGTCTCTAACGAAAATACAATAAGCAAGCATTTTTAAATGAAAAAAATTCTCGATGTTCACCAAAAAATAAATCCGGCAAACATACCTTAGGCTCCAAGAAATGTGCTCCAGGACAGTTACTCACGTGCTGACGGAGCTCGGCCACCTCCAGAGAGAGTCCCTGCAGGCGATGAGCCAAATCCTGAACCGACACCATGATGGAACAGAAAAATCTTTCCTTAGAGAATTTGCAGGCTGGACTTACTGTTATGTTCTGCTACCAGAGCTAAGGAAAGAGAGGAGATCTGTCCCTACGATAGAACTCAGCTGAATCCCTACCATGTAACAGGGAACCTGATCCTGCGATCAGACCTGCTAAAGTCCTAAGCTAGTCTGTACGGAGACCTATAGATGTGGGGAAGGAATCCCTACAAGTACTAAGGACTGGGAGGAATATGGGACACCTCCTAACAGAAATAGTAGCAGACAGAAGAACAAACAAAATATATAGAACATAGAGGTCCGTAGACCAAGCAAACTAACAGAGTAAGATACAGAGCACAGGCTAGCTAGAAAGTAGTTATACAATGAAGTCCAGCAAAGCCAGAAGGGCGGAGCAGGCTTAAATAGGCCAACAAGGTCATGTGACCAGCAAAGGGAAAAAAAACCTAAGAGCAAGGTTCTAACAGTACCCCCCCTTCTAAGAGGATCCTCCGGATCCCCTAGGACCAGGCTTATCAGGAAATCTCCTGTGAAACGCTCTGATAAGTCTGGACGCGGAAACATCATCCGACCTCACCCAAGAGTTATCCTCGGGTCCGAAACCTTTCCAGGCCACAAGATACTGCAAACTACCTCTATACAGTCTAGAGTTAAGGATGCGAGAAATTTCATATTCCCCGTCCTCCACCACCGGAGGAACAGAGGCAGAGGCGTCACAATCCGATACAACAGCTTTTTCAACAGAGAGACATGAAATACCGGATTAATTCTCCAGGAGGTAGGAACCTCCAACCTAACAGCAGATTGGTTGACAACCTGAAGCACCTTAAAGGGCCCTACAAACTTGGGACCCAATTTCTTAGAAGGAATCCTCAACCGCAGATTCCTAGAGGACAACCAAACCATGTCACCAACAGCGAACAAAACCTCCTGTCGTTTCCTATCAAAGTAGTCCTTAGATTTTCTGTTGGCCTCCTGAAGATTACCACGCACATCCGTCCAAACTCTCTCCAAATCACCGGAAAAATTCTCCTCCTCAGGCACGGCAGATCCCAACTTGGAGAACGACCCAAACGACGGATGTCTCCCAGAACAACAAAAAAAAGGCGAACAACCAGCAGATGAAGATGTATGATTGTTCAGAGAAAATTCAGCAAGTGGCAGAAACTCAGACCACCCCTCTTGATTGTCTGCCACAAAACAACGCAAGAACTGCTCAACATCCTGGTTTTTCCTTTCTTTCTGGCCATTAGATTCAGGATGATATCCGGACGAGAGCGATAAATGAACTCCCAACCTGTCACAAAAGGCACGCCAAAAACGAGCCACGAACTGAGGACCCCTATCAGAAACAATGTCAGTAGGAACGCCATGAAGTCTGACAATTTCCTTGACAAAGGCCTTAGCGAGAGTTTTAGCGCAGGGCAGTTTGACAAAGGGAACCAAGTGACACATCTTGCTAAAACGGTCCACGACCACCCAGATGACAGTAAAACCCTCAGAGGGGGGAAGGTCAGTTATAAAGTCCATAGCCAAATGTGTCCAAGGAGCACTGGGAACCTCCAAAGGACAAAGCAACCCCGCAGCAGGAGTATGTGAGGACTTAGATCTAGCACATATAGTACATTGACGCACCCACTTAATGACTTCCTTCTGCCATCCAGGCCACCAAAAACTGCGACCCACCAGTCTCTTGGTCTCAGAGATTCCGGGATGACCTGCCAACCGAGATTCGTGACACTCAACAAATAAATCTCTCCTAAAGGTCCCAGGCATAAACAACCTCCCATGGGGAGTGTTAGATGGGGCATTCTCCTGTGCTTTAAGAATCTCATCTTCCAAAACGGAGTCCAAAGCGGCTATCACAACACCTTCTTGTAAAATGTTCTTCTCTTTCTCAGCACCGACTATGGGAGAAAAACTGCGAGACAAGGCATCCGCCTTAACATTCTTAGTACCAGGGATGTAAGTAACGGAGAAATTAAACCGCGAGAAAAACAGTGCCCACCTAGCCTGACGGGCATTCAGGCGCTTGGCAGCATCAAGATATATCAGATTTTTATGATCCGTAAGAACCTGAACGGGAAATTCCGCACCTTCCAAGAAGTGACGCCAGTGTTCAAATGCGAGTTTAATAGCCAATAATTCCCGATTACCAATATCGTAATTCAGTTCAGTCTCCGAAAATGTTTTTGAAAAAAAGGCACAGGGATGTAATCCATCCCCGTTATCCTGAGACAATACTGCGCCAACCCCCACAGAGGAAGCATCAACCTCAACCAAAAACGGCTTAGTCACATCAGGCTGCATAAGGATGGGAGCAGAGGTGAACCTCTCCTTGAGATACACAAAAGCTTCAATGGCCTCAGAAGACCACTGAACCGCATCAGCACCTTTCCTGGTGAGATCGGTCAGAGGTTTGACAATACTATAAATTTTTTTTATGAATTTTCTGTAATAATTGGCGAAACCTAAAAACCTCTGTATCGATTTCAAACCAATAGGCCTAGGCCATTCCTGCACAGCTTGAACTTTAACCGGGTCCATCTCAAAACCCTCACTGGAGACAATGTAGCCCAAAAAACTAATTCTCTGTACAGCGAACTCACATTTCTCCAGCTTAGCAAAAAGCGAATTGTCCATTAATAACTGTAATACCTCACGTACGCTCCGCCAATGAGACTCTAGATCCGGCGAATAAATCAAAATGTCATCCAAATACACAACCACATTTTTGCCGATCAAAGGTCTCAGGATGTCATTAATAAGATTCTGAAAAAATGCAGGAGCATTAGTAAGACCAAAAGGCATAACCAGATTCTCAAAATGACCCACAGAAGTGTTAAAAGCAGTCTTTCATTCATCACCCTCCTTCATGCGCAACAGATTGTATGCCCCCTTAAGGTCAATTTTAGAGAACCACTTGGCCCCCATTAACTGGTTAAACAGATCAGGAATCAATGGCAGTGGGTAAGGATTGCGTACAGTAATTTTGTTAATCTCACGAAAATCCAGACAAGGACGTAAACCGCCGTCCTTTTTTTTTACAAAAAAAAATCCAACCGCCACAGGAGACTTAGAGGGCCTAATGTGACCGGCGGCCAAACTTGTCTGTATGTATTCCTCCAAAGCCTTCCTCTCAGGAATAGTAAGGTTAAATAAACGACTTTTAGGAAGAGTCGCTCCAGGGACAAATTCAATAGAACAATCATAGTCTCTATGGGGAGGCAAAACCTGCGATTCCTTCTCAGAAAAAACTCTCCAAAAATCCTGAATAGGAACAGGCAATTCTCCCCTATCCAAAGCTGCAATACGCCCGTTACAACACTTGTCATAACATTTATGGCTCCAGGATTTAATTTCATTGGTAGACCAATCCAGTACAGGATTGTGAAATTTTAACCAGGGCAATCCCAATATTACTGGAGAAGGCAAGTTATTCAAAACTACCAAATCCAATTTCTCATGGTGAACACCATTAATAGTGAGAGGAAATTCACAGACCTTGAGAGTAATATTCTTCAAAGGGGAACCATCCACAGAAACCACAGCAATGGGGGATGATAAAGGTTCGGGTTTTAAATTGAGTCTTTCCAAGAATCCCCCATCAATTACATTCAGAGTAGACCCACAATCAACAAACACCCGAAATTCCATTAATTTTTCCTGAGCAATCGTGGAAGCAGCTAAAAATACACCCTTGGAATTTAAACAGGCAATACGGGCATGACTGACCATTTTTTTTTTCTTTCTTCATACGAAGCTCACAGCCTTTAATCAAATGACCAGATTTTCCGCAATAGAAACACAAGCCTTCAGAAAATCGACGGTCTTTTTCTTGAGAGCGAGGTGCCACCGATCCAATCTCCATCGGTTCACCACTGTTAGTACACACATTCTCATAACCAGAAACTGATATAGCAGAGGATTTGCTCTCATTAACCCTTGCACGCAGTCTCCTATCCACCCGTATAGCTAATTGCATAGCCTGTTGCAAATCTTCAGGTGTAGGATAAGCAATTAGCAGGTCTTTAACCCTTTCACTGAGCCCAGCAAGAAATAGACTTTTCAGAGCAGAATCGTTCCACCCTATTTGAGTTGACCAACGACGGAAATGAGTACAATATTTTTCCACATTACCTGATCCCTGTTTCAAACGTCTCAACTCAGTCTCAGCTGATGCAACACGGTCAGGATCATCATATAATAGTCCCAAAGCAGAAAAAAAACTATCCACTGATCTGAAGCATGTATCACTAGGTTGCAAAGAAAAGGCCCACTCCTGAGGCTCTTTGCGCAAAAGTGACATTATGAACCCTATGCGCTGGGATTCATCCCCAGAGGACTTGGGTCTCTAACGAAAATACAATAAGCAAGCATTTTTAAATGAAAAAAATTCTCGATGTTCACCAAAAAATAAATCCGGCAAACATACCTTAGGCTCCAAGAAATGTGCTCCAGGACAGTTACTCACGTGCTGACGGAGCTCGGCCACCTCCAGAGAGAGTCCCTGCAGGCGATGAGCCAAATCCTGAACCGACACCATGATGGAACAGAAAAATCTTTCCTTAGAGAATTTGCAGGCTGGACTTACTGTTATGTTCTGCTACCAGAGCTAAGGAAAGAGAGGAGATCTGTCCCTACGATAGAACTCAGCTGAATCCCTACCATGTAACAGGGAACCTGATCCTGCGATCAGACCTGCTAAAGTCCTAAGCTAGTCTGTACGGAGACCTATAGATGTGGGGAAGGAATCCCTACAAGTACTAAGGACTGGGAGGAATATGGGACACCTCCTAACAGAAATAGTAGCAGACAGAAGAACAAACAAAATATATAGAACATAGAGGTCCGTAGACCAAGCAAACTAACAGAGTAAGATACAGAGCACAGGCTAGCTAGAAAGTAGTTATACAATGAAGTCCAGCAAAGCCAGAAGGGCGGAGCAGGCTTAAATAGGCCAACAAGGTCATGTGACCAGCAAAGGAAAAAAAAACCTAAGAGCAAGGTTCTAACACCTATCTTGCACCGTCCTGACAATTCCAAACCGTTCTTTTTGGTGATAGATGCTTCTTCTGTCGGCGCAGGAGCGGTACTGTACCAGAAGAATGCTCAGGGTAGAAAAAGAGTCTGTTTCTTTTTCTCTAAATCCTTTTCCTCAGCTGAGCGGAATTATTCGATTGGTGATAGGGAATTGCTCGCGATGAAACTGGCCTTTGAGGAATGGAGGCACCTGCTGGAGGGTGCGATCCATCCTTTTCATGTGTACACTGACCACAAAAATCTTTTGTACCTTCAGACGGCACAGCGCTTAAATCCCAGACAGGCAAGGTGGTTCTTGTTCTTCTCTCGATTTCACTTCTCTCTCCATTTTGTGCCTGGTGAGAGGAATCCTCAGGCAGATGCCCTGTCTCGCTCTTTTGACCCCCTGGGTGAAGAGTCGGAACCGCGGATTATTGTCCCATCCGAGAGTTTACTCTCTGTGTACCCTGTCACCTTGCAGGGACTTCCGCCTGGGAGGACCTTTGTGCCGGAATCTTGTAGGCAAGAGGTTCTCCATTGGGGTCACTCCTCCAAGATTGGAGGGCACTTTGGGGACAAACAGACCAAAGAGTTAATTTCTCTGTCCTATTGGTGGCCCAAAATGTCTACTGATATCTCCCATTTTGTCGCCGCCTGCGTCTTTTGTGCGCGAAATAAGCCGTCTAGGGAATGGCCGGCGGGGCTTCTTATGCCTCCTCCCGTGGCTGATAGGCCGTGGGAGATGATTGTGATGGATTTTATCACGGATTTGCCGCTTTCACAGGGTAACAGGCTGATTTGGGTGGTTACGGACTACTTCTCTAAGATGTCCCACCTGATTCCTGTGCCTGGTCTTCCATCTTCCCGAGAGCTTGCTCAATTGTTTGTTGCCCATATTTTCCGCTTGCATGGTATGCCTGATCGGATTGTGTCTGACCGGGGTCCTCAGTTCGCCTCTAGATTTTGGCGAGACTTTTGCCGCCTCTTACAAATCGAGTTGTGCTTTTCCTCCTCGTATCATCCCCAAACTAACGGTTTGGTTGAGAGGACTAATCAGACATTGGCAACTTATTTGCGACATTTTGTGTCTGCCCGCCATGATTCTTGGGCATCGTTGCTACCCTGGGTGGAGTTTGCCTTAAACAACTCTGTGGCAGATTCTACGGGGCAGACGCCATTCTTGATGAATTTCGGACAACATCCTCGGGTCCCAATGACCGTACCTGGTACTAATCCTCTTCCCGCTGTGGAGGATTGGGCAAATAATGCCAGGGATATCTGGGATCAGACACAGGAGTCTTTGCGTGCTTCTAAGGAGCATATGAGGGTCACGGCCGATAGGCATTGGCGTCCTGCTCCAAGTTATGCTCCTGGGGACTTGGTGTGGCTTCCTGCACGCAATATTCGCCTCCGGGAAGTTTCGACTAAATTTGCTCCCCGGTATTAGGGGCCATTTAAAATCTTGGCCAAAGTGGCTGATGCGGCCTATCGGCTGAAATTGTCGGCCGCTTGGCGAATTTCTAACACCTTCCATGCTTCTTTACTCAAGCCAGTTACTCTCAATGAATTCTCTGGTTCCTTTCTGGCTGAATCGGAATCTGCACAGGATGACTTTGAGGTGAATGAAATCATTGCTTTTAAGGTGGTTAGGGGCAAGAAGTTTTATTTTTTGGACTGGCGGGATTACGGTCCGGAGGTTAGGACTTGGGAGCCGGTAGACAATATCAAGGCTCCGGATCTTATTGCCGCTTTTGAGTGTATCCGTAATTCCGGGGGGGGGGGGGCCCTAGAGATTGGGGTAATGTTAGGCCGGTACGCAGGAGAAGGGCTTTCTCGTGGCGTCCGGTCAGGCCCTTTCCTGCTGGTCAGTAATTGTCAGCAATTAGGTTCCATTCTAGGGATTCTAAGTGTGGTTTCTGCCTTTCTGCTCATGCGTCGCTAAGCCACGCCCCTTGCAGTCATGTGCCTCATGTGCCACTAAGCCACGTCCTCTTGCGGTCATGTGCCACTAAGCCACGCCCCCTGCTGTGTGGCACGGCGTGGTTGGTTGTCCTGGGGGGCTGGGGCTGTCTCTAGTGTATTTAAGGGCTCCATGGGCTCCACTTCGGGCCTAGTCTATCTCTTTCTAACCTGGGGTGACGTCTCTGTCAGTAAATGCAATGTGTGAGAGTCATTGTCAACGGTTCCTGCTGTGTGCTCCCTAGTCATCCTAGCCATCAATTAGGGCTGGGGAATGCTGTGAGCAGCAGGCTCTACCGTGTCGGTACACCTGTTGGTGTCCACGCCACGGAGGCGTCCTCGCTACCGATCCAGCATTCCAGGGCTCCGCCATTGTATGTGTGGTCACACTGTCGCTTTTCCACCCATGTGTTGGGTGCTGCAGAGATCCTCCACCTCTTTAGGAACTTAGGTTCCAGGCCTTTCCTGGCCTGGAGCTATCTGCAGCTCTATACGCCGCTGTCTAGTGCTCAGGCGTTTTCATGCTGCCAAATCTTTCCTGCTCTACACAGCGGTGTCTTGCAGTACAGAAGTTTATTAGTTTTGTTTCTGGAGTGTTGCTAACTCCCAGCATTGTACCTTTTTAGTTACTACTTGTGTGTGCACTTAACACACTAGTTTATTTCTTTCTCTGTGCTTAGCTGAATATTCCTCTGGGACTCAGCTGCTGAAGCTCCTCTGCAGTCCGGTGGACTCTGACGTGTCCTTTAAGTTTTATTTTATTTTATTAAAGGACACGCCAGCATAACAGTATGACAGTTGTGCCGGTAGCTAGCTCCTGTTCTTCTTCCTCCTACTCCTCTTCTTCATTGTCACCCAATCCACATTGGGATGAGATGAGGCTGGGCTGTGTGTAATCACCCTGTATGGTTCCTTGCTCCATCTCATCGTGCTCCGCCTGCAATGCATCCTCTTTGATTGTGAGCAGAGAGTGTTTCAGAAGACAGAGAAGTGGGATGGTGATGCCAATTATGGCGTCATCGCCGCTCACCAACTTGGTGGAGTCCTCAAAGTTTTGGAAGATGGCACATATGTCTGACATCCATGTCTACTCCTGAGGTCTTATGTGTGGAATCTGAACTAAATACCGACGGCCTTGTTGACGCTGGTACTCAACAACTGCCCTCTTCTGCTCACAAATCCTTCCCAACATCAGCAGTATAGAGTTCCAACGCGTGGGGACATCACACACCAGTCTGTGAGCCGGAAGCAGCAAACACTGCTGAAACACGGCAAGGGCGGCGGAAGCTGTAGGTGACTTTCTAAAATGGGCACACAGGTGGCGTACTTTAGCAAGCAGATCTGGCAGCTCCGGGTAGGATTTGAAAAACCACTGAACCACGAGGTTAAGCACATGGGCCAGGCATGGTACGTGTGTGAGCTCGCCCCGACCTCCTTGCCACCACCAGGTTCCGGCCATTGTCACACACGACCATGCCTGGCTTTAGGTTCAGCGGTGTGAGCCACAGATCTGCCTGCTCTTTCAGAGCTGTCCACAACTCTTCAGCATTTGCGGTTTGTCACCTAAGCATACTAGCTTCAGCACAGCCTGTTGCCGCTTGGCCGAGGCAGTGCTTCCAGCTTGTGACTGATGTGGTCATTTCGGAGATGGAGGCTGAAGAGGAGGAAGCTGAGGAAGATGAGGTGCAGAAGCTGTAGACTATGAGGTCAACCCTGATTGACCTAGGGCCCGCAATCCTTGATGTCGGGAGGATGTGTTCCGTCCCAAGGTCCGACTGGGTCCCGGCTTCCACTATGTTAACCCAGTGTGCCGTCAGCGAGATGTACCGTCCCTGCCCACAAGCACTTGTGCACGTGTCCGTGGTTAGGTGGACTTTCCCGGTAACTGCGTTGTTGAGGGCACTGCTAATGTTTTGGGACACGTACTTGTGTAATTGGGTGGACGGCACATCAGGAGAAATAGTGGCGGCTGGGGACCGAGTACCGAGGGACGACCGCCGCCATTAGGTTGCGGAATGCTTCCGTCTCCACGAGTCTAAAAGGCAACATTTTGAGTGCAAGCAGTCGTGAAATGTGGGAATTTAGTAGTGTGGCCTGTGGGGCGTTGACTGCGTATTTGCGCTTGCGTTCCAAGGACTGGGGTATGGACAACTGAACGCTGTGCTGGGACAGGGACGTGGACGTGCTTCCTGATGCTGCTACTTGAGAGTGTGCAACGACAGGTGCAGGGCAGGAGGCATCTTTGCATGCACCATGGACAGGGGATTGGCTTGCATGCACAACAGCGGAAGAAGCAGTGGTGCCACCGGCAGACACTGTTCCTGTACCCTGGGGTTCAGCCCACAAAGTTGGGTGCTTTGCTGCCATGTGCCTGATCATGCTGCTGGTGGTCAGGCTGGTAGTTTTGCCACCCCTGCTGATGCTGGCCTGGCAGGTGGTGCAAATGACCTTTTTGGGGTTATCGGCAGAGTCTTTAAAAAACAACCAGACTCGGGAAGACCTAATAGTTGTACTGGCAACTTCATTCGTGTTGGTGTTACGGGAAAAGGTTGCCTGCCTCCTGTCTGCGGCCACCACACTGCTTCTTCCTTCCTCTTGGGGTGCTCTGCCTCCCTCCCCCTGTGTGCTGCGGTCCTCACTCTGCATGTCCTCCTGCCAGGTTGGGTCAGTTACTATATCATCCACCACCTTGTCTTCCACTTCTGCACCCTGGTCCTCCTCCTGACTTTCTGGCAATTGGTTCTCATGATCATCCACCTCTTGTGACACTTTCCCATCGTCACCTTCGTGTGACCGTGGCTGCTCAAATATTTGAGCATCGCTACATGCGATCTCCTCTTGCCCCGCTTCAAGTGGACCGGGCGAGAAGCCTGAATCTATAAATGGAAAAGTGAACAGCTCTTCAGAGTGTCCAAGTGTGGGATCAGTTGTCTCTGCACTCTGCATGGTGGGAGGAAGGAGGATCAGGGTGATGAATATGCAGTCGAGACTCACGGCTACTGAGACTTGACCGTGTGGAAGACAGGGTGGTGGTGGTGGCAATGTGACTGGAAGCATTATCCACTCTCCAACCAACAACCTTTTGACACTGCTCTGGGTTCAATAGTGGTGTGCTGTGGTTCCCTAGGATTTAGGACAGGAAGGTCGGGGCGAGAAGATGTGGGTGTTTGTTGTGACACAATTTCAGCTTGTCCACGGCCTCGGCCTCTGCATGCACCATCACGTCCAGTTCCCTGTCCCTTGCCACGCGCCTTGCCCATTTTAAATGGGAAGACAATATCTTCCACGCTCACTTCAAATGGCTGAATTTGGAGCGAAGTTATATGTAATCCGTGTGACGGCGAAACCACAATTTTAAATACCTGGCCTGTAGGTAACTATTTTGAACAGCAAACTGGTGTCAAAAACTTTGCTGACACACTGAAAAAAAATTTCAATGGAGGCCAAAAATGGCAGTATTTTCAGCGCAATTATATGTGATCCGCGTGACGGACAAACCACAGTTTTAAATAGCTGGATTTTTAGCGCTGTAATATGGAAAGGACCTGGCTATATTCTGCAGTGTCAACAAGCAAATTACACAGAAAAATTGTGTTCTCTGGATGGCTTTTTAAGCAAATAATGAGGATTAAGATCCAAAAACAATTATTCCTGGCCCCTGAGACCTTGGCCTTTGTCTAGAAATGTCTTACAGCAGCAGAAGGCAGAACTGGAATGGAGCCTCTTGTGCTGTATGCATTGCAGTCTGCTATATACACTGCCTGCCTGCTTATATACACTGCCTGCCTGATATTCTGCAGATGGAATAGTCCTCAGAAGGACTGTTTGTTGAGATGGATATGTGTAATGTACTTGTTTTCTCCCTACACTACCTAATACACAACCAAATCTCTCCCTAGCTCAGCAGCACCTCTCCCTACACAGCCGAGTATGCTCGCTCATCACTAATTCATACTCTATACTGAGTCAAGCTATTTGAAAAATTTGTTTTTATTTTCTTATCATTTGCTTATTACATTTTGCTGTATTTTCCATAATTCTATTACTTTTCCTTATTGGTGTTGGAATTTCAATGTTAAGAAGTGTAGATTAAAATTAATGGTATTCAAAGCTACAACTTGACCAGTGGAAAACAATCCTTCCCAGGGTTTTGTCGACAGAAAAATAAGAAGGTTAAGACTTTGCTAAAAAGGTAAGGGAAAAAAATTCAAGCACAAAAACTTAAAACTGTCTGGTCCCTAAGCTGTTGAGAAAATCTAGATTCTAAGGCCACGGCCCCACTATCAGTATTCGGTCAGTATTTTTTCTCATGATTGGGAGCCCAAACCAGTTGAGGAACAATCAGAGAAAAGGTATAATAGAAACAAGTCACCAATTCTGCATTTATCACCCACTCCTGGTTTTAGCTCCCATTCCGGAGAAAAAAAAACTGACTGAATACTGACCAGATACTGATAGTGGGGCCGAGGCTTAATTGTAAGTATTTCTATATCCATTTTCTTAACTTTAGCCATTTACAGCCATGTCGCTATTGTGAAGCACCAGGGGACTGTGCCCCAGTTCCTTTACTCAAAGCAGCTAAAACTCAGAATTATCAATTTTTTCAGTCCTAAAGGTGATAGAACATATGATAAACCATTTATCCAGCTGTAGCGGAGGCTTACTTGTGTAATTTGATGTTGATACGTTGTCTCCCTGTACTGTATCGTAGCCAGTTAAGGATGAGACCAGGAAGGTGTACTGAGTCCCAGGTATTAGGTCTTGCACTGTAAAGTCAGTTAGTGTAGTGGTTTTATTGTATTTTTCATCTCCCTGGATCTGTATGAGATAAGAACTTGTTCTTCCATCTGGCGGCAGCCAGCTCAGAGATACAGACGTGTCAGTGATACTAAGAATTGTCAGATTCTTCACCTTTTCTGGTCCTTAAGATAAAAAAAATACAAAAACATTACTCACATATGAAGAGCAATATACTCAGTATCAATGTGTGAAGCAGGTTACATATATACTGCATATGTATATATATATATATATATATATATCTTATAAATAATAGATCAAACAGTGATCATGGAAGATTATAACATTTCATATTTATTATTTATATACAGTGCTGAACATGTGCTAACTGGACACAGAAATCATGTTATCTTTGGGTTTAGGGTGAAAATATGAGCTGCTGGGTTATTAAAAACCCAAACACAGAGAAGAGTCTCATTTTCTGCTGTAACTGTGGCTAATATACCAGACCCAGTTCCAGGCGAAATCAGCAATAAACCAAATGTATTAATATGATCAAATGCCCCTTAAAGGCCTTATAAGACCTATGAGTTATGAAGGGTACAGTGAACAAAATAGATGAAAAAATATTTAAAGCATGAGAATAAATAAATAAAACCAACTTTAAAAAAAAATGGCTCCTTCAGTCTGAATCACAGTTTTTAGCCCATCCCCCATTGAAAAAAAAAATGTCCAGTTTATAAAAATAATCTCTACGGAAAGAGGAACACAATTTGAAATGATTATAAAAATTCATTGTAGTCATAAAAGAAAAAAACTTTAAAAAAAATATTAAAAATAGACATGAATTTAGTTTTTATCTTCATATTTTCCCTCTATCAGCATAAAAAAAGGAATATAAAAATGACGTAAAAATTCATGTGTTGAGAAAAAATAGATGCAAAAATTATTTTATATATGAATAAGTACATTTTTTAGAGCCTTTAAAAGCGCAAGTGTGAAAAAAGCTAGAAATGTGCCTGGACAGGAATGGGGAAAATTGGCCTGATTGGGAATTGGTGAACTATAACGTTCAGTGCAGTACTCGCCAAATCTTTTAAAGCAAACCTGTCACCAGAGAAAATGCTATTAACCTGTAGATATGGGGTGAAGCTGCAGGTTAATAGTGTTACCATCCTGCCCGGCACCTGCACTTAGCTGAACGCTGCTGGGAGAAAATGACCTTTATTTTCCCCCCTGGCAGCATTCCAGTTTCAGTCACGGGGGTGGCACAGGTGCGGATTCAGTCACCGCTCCGAGTATACAGAGCGGGGACTGTAACCTTGCCCCCGGCCATTACGACTGGCACCGGTGCAGCATTAGGGCCTGCTGTCAGTCAGAGCCAGGAGCACAGTTACAGCTGCAGCTCAGTATACTCAGTGGTGACTGAACATGCACCAACGCCACCCCCATGACTGACACCAGAATGCTGCTGGGGGGAAAAAAAGTAAATTTTATCCCAGCAGCGTTCGGCTAAGTGTGGGCATGTTAGTAACGCTATTATCCTGCTGTAGATTAACCCCATATCTTCAGGTTAATAGAGTTTTTACCTAGTGACAGGTTCCCTTTAACCTCTTCTCGACATGATTTATGCTCCCGCAAATCCCATATATATGGCACCATGATCATGCGGGCTCACGCTAAGCGCCTCTGCAATCGAATGCGGGTGTCATCTCTATGTGGGAGCTGAAACCTGCTAGCACCAATTGCGGGTGTTTAACCCCTGTGATTCCGCTGTCAATAGTGACAGCTACATCGCGGGACATCGCAGAGGGAGTGGGCTATCGCGTTGTGCTGTTGGTCTGCATGATGACCCCCGGTCCCAAAATGGCCACAGGGGCCTTTAAGTTCCTTCAGGAAGGTGGCTTGTCAGCGTCTGCTCAGAGAGCAGGTGCTGAGACGCCTCCTCTCTGCATGTCAGATGCTGATCTGATGCTCTGCAGTGCAGAAGCACTGCAGAGTATTAGATCAGCGATCAGGGTAGGGAAAGTTGATGTCCCATAGTAGGACAATAAAAAAAGTTAATAAAAATTATTAAAAATATTTAAAAAAAATCACAAAATAAAGAACAAAAAAAAAGAAAAAATATTAATCCAATGAATACATTTATCTGTGTAAAAAAGAAAAAGTACACATATTTGGTATCACCGCATCCAGAACGACCTATAAAACTGTCCCACTAGTTAACCCCGTCAGTGAATATCATAAAAAAAATAATTGAAAAACTAGGCAAAAAATGATGCTTTATCATCATACCGCTGAACAAAAAGTGGAATGAAATGCGATCAAAAACACGAATGTAAATAAAAATGGTATCGCTGAAACCATCTTCTTGTCCCGCAAAAAACAAGCTGCCATGCAGCTCCGTCAGTCGAAAAATAAGAAAAGGTACAGCTCTCAGAATAAATTGATGCAAAAATAATTATTCTTTCTATAAAATAGTTTTTATTGTGTAAAAGCGCTAAAATATAAAAAACAATATAAATGTGGTATCTCTGTAATCGTACTGACCCGAAGAATAATGCTGCTTTATCAATTTTACCACACATGAAACGGCATAAAATAAATCCCCAAAAAACAATTCCTGAATTGCTGATTTTTGTTCATTCTGCCTCCCAAAAATCAGAATAGAAAGTGATCAAAAGATACAATTTGTCCGAAAATAGTCCCAATAAAAACGTCAACTCATCCTGTAAAAAACAAGCCATCACATGACTGTAAGACGAAATATGGAAAAATTATAGCTATCAAAATATGGCGATGCAGTTTTTGCAATAAAATGTATCTTTTAGTGTGTGACAGCTGCCAAACATAAAAGCCCGATGTAAATCTGATATTGCTGTAACCGACCCAAAGAATAAAGTTGCCTAATCACTTATACCACACGAGGAACGACATAAAAAATAAGTAGAACAAATTCTTGGCCTGCTGTTGATTAGTTCATTCTGCCTCACAAACATTGCAGTAATGCTCGGCTCACATTTATCCTGCGCTCTACACTTAGCTCTTACACAGGGATTTCCATGTAAATCCATGAAATAGGTGATTGAGACGGAATCCCTGGCGGAAGGTTTCCTCTAATGAGGCAGATTGAGGCACTGTGGATGTTGTCTGACCTGTGATCCGGCGATGTCCATCTTTTTAGGCATGCATAAAAGCAATGTCAGCCACAGTTTTGTACACTTCTAAAAAGAAGGGCAACGCTGAACAGAGGCCAGACAGAGTCCAGAGTAACTCTGCTGCATCATTATAGTGAATGTACCAGTCAGGCATGTCACCTGAATTACGTCATTCGGAGATTTAGATGGAAACCCTGACATAAGGGCTCAGCGTAGAGCGCTGGATAAATGTGATCCCAAATGTTATGCAAAATGTTCCCAATAAAAGCTTCAACTCCATTCACAAAAAAGCAAGCCCTCACTCAGGTATTTCATCTGTTAATGGAAATATAGGGGCTTCCGCGTTACTGATAGCACAAAGGCTCTGAAAAAGCGCAATGGCTACTCACAATCCAAAAGTCATCCAGTGAATTCTGCACTCCCAAATCAAAATGTGCCCCTCCCTTCTGAGATCCAGTGTGCCAATACCACATGTAGAATCCACATGTTTACCATTTCTGTAGTGATGGGAGCCCGTCTAAATTACAGGTGTGTGTCTCCAGAAGCATGAGCTGGGAACAACGTACTGGTCACTACAACATACTGGTCACTGCATCATCCACTGCTACTTGTTTCAGGAAAACACCCATGGAGTCAAAATCGTCACTACACCAGTAGATAAATTCAAAAAAGGGTATAATTTCCAAAATAAGGTCACTTGAGAGGGGCTCAAAGTGGCTCTGTATATGGAATCTGCAAACTATTCTAAGAAAATCTGCGCTTCAGGAGGCAAAAAGTGGTTCATCCCTCCAGAGTCTCACCGTATGGCTGCCATTTTAACTCATTCATTTAATTGTTTCCAGGGCCTCCTGAAAACAATGGTCCCATTATTAGGAAGTGGGTCTCCTATACTGTTTGCCTATGTTGTGAAGCAACGGCTGCCAAAAATTTGGAGGAACTCCAATGCCCCTTGCAAGAGACGTAGAGGTCGGAGGGCCTCCTGAAAACAATGTTCCCATTATTAGGAAGTAGGTCTCCCATACTGTTTGCCTATGCAGTGAAGCAACGGCTGCCAAAAATTTGGAGGAACTTCAATGTCCCTTGCAAGAGACGTAGTTATGTTGATATGGTACATATGGTGGTGGAGGATGAGGATGCGGAGAAGGAGGAGGACAATAGCAAATAGACAAAATCAGGAAGCGTATACCCATGTCTGGGTGTGAAGACAGAGGTGCATGGGAATAGAGTTAGACCTCCATAAAAAAAAGACTGTATTTGAGTTTATGTTATGCTGCTATCATTCGGTGGTGTTGAGAAGTTTGGCCCAATCTAGCCCTTGTTCATTTTTATAAGAGTCAGCCTGTCAGCATTTTCAGTTGACAGGCGGATGCGCCTATCGTTATAATTCCACCGGCGGCACTAAAAACCCGCTCTGACAAAACGCTAGCAGTAGGGCAGGCCACGAGCTCCAAGGCATAGAGAGCCAGTTCATGCGACGTATCCAGCTTGGATACCCAATAATTAAAAAGCACAGAGTAATCACGGAGGATGTTGGTACGGTCGGCAAGGTACTCCCTCAGCATCTTCCACAACTTTTCCCTCCTTGGGAGAGTACCCCGCACATCAGGGCTTGTGTGATGGGAGGGTCTGAGAAAACTGTCCAGAAGTTTGCCAGTGTTCCTCTGCCTCTGCTGGATTGAAGTTGTGTCTCTCTTGCCTGTCCTCCTTAGTTGTCCAACAAACTGTGACCTCTGCCGCCAGCGTTTTCATATGGGAATTTTTTAAATAATTCCGCAACAAGGGCCTTCTCGTACTGCCCCATTTTGAAAACATATCTGTCTGCAATCATGCAGCAAGGCTCTAATTCATGCTGCCTGTGGTCTGGGCAACATCTGTAAACATGCCCGGGGCAGTAGTCATGCGCGAGGGACTCCATTTTCCGTGCCCTGGCATGCTACAGAAAAATGGGGGTCAACTCTGGTGTGTATGTATGATGCTGTTGTTACTGTGGACACTTCTCTGCTCCTCTGGCCCTCTATGCATTGTGTGGCCATGATTCCCCGTGACCCCACGAATGGAGAACCACAATAGTGTATAACATTAAACTTCTTTATTGAAAACGTATGCTTATCATATACTCACTGGTAAAAACAATGTTTTCTGTAGAATCTCCAAATACATCTGCTCCAGTAACTGCTGTAATGGTAACTTTATATTGGCTTCCAGGTGTTAAGCCATTGACCAGGAGCAACTTTGAAGTTGTTGTCTCAATCTTGTAAGTATCTCCTGTCACTTCAATGAGATAGTGACTGTAATTGCTGTGAGGAGGGAGCCAGGATATATTCATAGAGTTGGTGAAGATATTGGTAATTTGGACATTTGCAA
Source organism: Phyllobates terribilis (assembly GCF_046119375.1). NCBI lineage: Eukaryota > Metazoa > Chordata > Amphibia > Anura > Dendrobatidae > Phyllobates > Phyllobates terribilis. The sequence continues at coordinate 349,929,775 of NW_027362763.1, forward strand.
CCATGCTAGGATCTGTGATTAGTATAAAGAGAAAAAATATCTAATCTGTTACTTTTACACTAGCATCATGACTATTATTCATAGTGCAGTCATAACAGCTACAGCGTATATAAAAAGTCTACACACCTGTTAAAATGCCAGGTTTTTGTCATGTAAAAAAATCATAACAAGAAGAACTTAATAAGTTTTTCCAACTTTAATGTGACCCATGTTCTATACAAATTTATTGAAAAACAGGCTAATCATTTTGAGGGAGAAATAAAAATAACAAGCAAAATAATATGATTGCATAAGTAAGAACACGTTCTTATAATTGGGGGTGTTCAGAATTAGCTAATCACATGTATACTCAAGTTAAATAGTAGTCAGTACACAGTTGCCACCATTTAAAGTGATTCGGATTAACCACATATAAAGTTTAGCTATTCTTGTAAAATTTTCCTGACATTTTCATAATTGCATTTTACAGAAAAAGCTTTGGTCTGTAAACAGCTTTGAACACAGCAAAGGGATCTCATTGCTGAAAGTTATCAGTAAGGAGAAGGGTACAACAATTATTTCCAAGGCATTATATGAACACTGTGAAGTTGGTCATCAAGAAATGTCTTAAATTTGACACAAGAGTGACATTTCCTAGAATTAAACATCCCTCAAAAATTGATGAAAAAACAAGAAGAAAATTGCCTGGGAAGCAGAAAAGAGGCCTACGGCAACATTAAAGGAGCTACAGGAATTCTGTGGGAAGCACTGCTTGTATACTGCATGTGACAACAATCTTTTGTGTCTCGCCTGTGAGGGAGGGTGGCAAGATGGAAGCCTTTTCTTACAAAGAAAAACATCCAAGCCCTTCTATGTTTATTGAACACCTACATCATGTATGCTAAAAGCATGTGGGAAAACATGTTATTTCTGATGAGACTGGGGTTGAACTTTTTGGCTATAATTTCAAAAGGTATTTTTGGTGCATCACCATAAGACACCCCACCCACAGTGAAGCATGGTGTAGCATTTTGCTTTGGGGCTGTGTTTACATGAGTAAAACCTGGCACTGTTTGTATACTTTTTATATCCACTGTGTAATTCATTTATTGCAGAATTCAGAAAATCTGAAATCTCATTGACTCATAATGGAGGGTATAATGGTTTTCATACTTTTGAACACTGTTGCAGAATGTTATTCTTATCACCATAAATATTGCATCCCAGAATGAATTATATTTTGGAAAGTCACATTACTAAAAGGGTTGGCAAAAATATCTTCTGACTTACAACAAATGTGTTGGGAACATAACCTTCATTACATTTACTAATAAGTAAAAATTCCAAGTTCTCTCTCTTTGTGAATTGCTGAAGACATTTTAGTGCTCCTCTAGTCACATATTGTACAGCTTTCCTGTCTTCAAAATGGCTGCTAACGGAGGAACACAAAATAAATACTGTCTATCAGCCTCCTCCAGTTAAATAAAAGCTTTTCCCATGTGCATTATTTTTCAATTTAAGGAGGCTGATGTAATAATCTGATCACATGCTCTTCTATTAATGCTATTTTGAGTACAGGGAAGTATGTGAGGAAGGCTGCACTAACAAGCAGGCATTACTTCACAAAGGAGGAGAACATCGCTGGACCTTAAATACCTTTATATTAGTAAGTGCCTCAAAATCATGTCTCAACAGAAATGACAATATGCTAAAATAATTAATTATTTCCTATTCAATTTGTTTTTCTTATGAAATTCTCAATAAGTTTGATGTGTCACATGACCCTCTTCCCATTGAAAAAAATAAAGTTGGATCCAAAATGTCCGACTTCAAAATGGCCGCCATGGTCACCACCCATCTGGAAAAGTTTCCCCCCTCCCATATACTAATGTGCCACAAAGAGGAAGCTGATATCACCAACCATTCCCATTTAATTTAGGTGTATCCATATAAATGGCCCACCCTGTAGTTAAGCGCTACGGGAGTACAGGGAGACACAAACTCCCTGCACTACGGCTCTCTGTTCTGTAGACTGCAGGTCAGTCTAAACCTGTGATCTACATAACAGCTGACAGGGGCGTCACCAGGCACTCCTATCATCATAAGACAGCTGCACACAGGTACACACTCATGGTTTCTTTGGAAGGTGGTATTTGCATACCTCTCTAAACTGTGTAGCTCTGCCTCCATGCTTCCAGTGCCTGCCAATCAGCAGAGGGAAAGGAGATCAGGAGTGCAGCACATCTGACCAATCGGCTGCTCCAGCAAATTTCTAGATCTACTACTGGCTTACAGATCAGAACTACCAAAAAAAAGGAGGTAGGAAGTGCTGCTTTCATTATTTTTAGCATCTATCTATCTATCTATCTATCTATTTATCTGTATCTATGACTATCATCTATCTCTGTATCTATCTCTATCATCTATCTCTGTATCTATCATCTATCTATCACCTATTTATCTCTATCTATCTATCTCTGTATCTATCTATATCATATCTATCTATCTATCTCTGTATCTATCTATCTATCCCTGTATCTATCTCTCTATCTATCTATCTATCTATCTATCTATCTATCTGTCTCTCTCTGTATCTATCTATCTATCTAGCTATCTCTGTATCTATCTATCTATCTATCTATCTATCTATCTATCTATCTGTCTCTCTCTGTATCTATCTATCTAGCTATCTCTGTATCTATCTATCTCTGTATCTATCTATCTATCTATCTATCTCTGCATCTATCTCTGTATCTATCAATCTATCTATCTCTGTATCTATCTCTCTATCTATCTATCTATCTATCTATCTCTGTATCTATCTCTCTATCTATCTATCTCTGTATCTATCTCTGTATCTATCTATCTAGCTATCTCTGTATCTATCTATCTATCTATCTATCTCTGTATCTATCTATCTTTCTCTGTATCTATCTATCTATCTCTGTATCTATCTATCTATCTATCTCTGTATCTATCTATCTATCTCTGTATCTATCTCTGTATCTATCTATCTCTGTATCTATCTATCTATGTATCTATCTCTGTATCTATCTATCCATCTCTGTATCTATCTCTGTATCTATCTCTATATCTATCTATCTATCTATCTCTGTATCTATCTCTGTATCTATCTATCTATCTATCTAACTAAATCAAATCAAACAGGCTTTATTGGCAGGGCTAATCTATCTATCTTTTATCTGTCTGTCTATCTATCTAGAGAAAAAAAATTAAGAGCTCAATAACATGAAAAGGTGGGTGAAGAGCCTTCCAAACAACTGTCCAGTGGAAAGATGAACAAAAAATTAAAACCAGGCAACACTCCAAATTATGCAAAGAAAAATTGGACTTTTATTAGCCCATGTGGCACAGCTTGAGAAAGGTTATTTGTAACCAAAATATCACCGCTCCACATAGGCTAATAAAAGCCCACTTTTTCTTTTCATTTTTATTATTTTTTTGCTATTTTTTAGCTGTCATTTTTCTATTGAGGAATATATCAACTTAGTTATTTTTTAAACATTTTTAAGCCATTTTCTTTCTTTTTTTCAATTGCTGGGGAACATTTTTAAGGAGTTCCTAAACTTTTTTTTATAATATGTGAAAAGGACTGAAACACCATGAAAATGTTGTGTGATTAAAGGGAACCTGTCACCAGAAAAAAAGCTATTAACCTGCAGATATGAGGTTAACCTGCAGGTTAATAGCATTATTAACCTGCCCGGTGCCCGCATTTAGCCAGACTCTGCTGGTGGGGGTTATTATACAGCGTGAAAGCTAATGCTGGGCCATTATACTAATGTAGGTGCCATGATACAGCATGGGAAATAATGTAGGGGCCACTATACAGTGTGGGAGCTAATGCAGGAGCCATTATACAGCAAGGGAGCTAATGCCGGGGCTATTATTCATTTTTTGGGGACTACCTGGGGGGCCGACATATGATGTGGGGACTATTGTGCAGGCCATTATACAGTGTGGGAGCTAATGCTAGGGCATTATACAGTTTGAAGGCTACTATGGGGGCTATCATACTATTTAGGAGCCTTTATACAGTGTGGGAGCTACTGTGGAGGACCGTCATAAACCATAGGGGCCATTATACAATGTGGGAACTACTGTGGGTCCTTTATACAGTGTGGGAGCTACTGTGGGAGGTGGTCATAAACTGTAGGAACTACTTTAAGGGCCATTATATAGTGTGGCATCTAATGTGAGGGCCATTATACAGCATGGGGGCTACTGTGGGGACAAGTAAACAGTGTGGAGGCTACTGTGGGGCTATTATGTAGTGTGGGTGCTACTGTGGAGAGCATAATAGAGTGTGTGGACCATTATGCTGTGTTTTGGGGAGCTGTGGGCCCATCATACTGTATATAGGGGAGCTGTGGGCCCATCATACTGTGTATAAGGGAGCTGTGAGACCATAATTCTGTGTATTGAGTAGCTTTGAGGGCTCATCTTACTGTTTATAGGGGAGGTGTAGGGGCATCATACTGTGTATAGGGGAGCTCTGGGCTTTTCATACTGTGTATAGGGGAGGTGTAGGGGCATCATACTGTGCATAGGGGAGCTGTGGGTCCAACATACGGTGTATGGTGGGACCCAGGGGACATTATTAAATGTTAAGTGGACACTTAAGAACCATTATTGTTATAGAGGCACTCAGTGTATTGTGACCGTCAAAGGTGCACATGGGGCATTATTACTTTCCAGGGGCAAAATGTGGACTTTCTAGGGGATAATTTTATCATCTAGAGGGCACAAAGGAGACATTTTACTATGTAACGGGCACAGTGGTGGCATTACTGTGTGGGGCGGAAGGAGGAGCACTGTTTTTGTACCACACAGCAGATGCATTTATAGGGACAAATGGCAGCAGCGGCTCAGTATTGGGGTGACAATAGGATTAGTAGTTTGCGTAGGTTGGGAATAGATGGGGATGGGGCAAGAAATGTGAGAAAAATGTGTGTGATCTCTGCAGACGAGTCCTGGCTAGAGAAGTTGTCATGTCAGTCTGGGCCAAATGGAAAAGATGGGAAAAGTGAACGATTTCATCAGAAAGAACGTCAGCTGTAAGTCACTATCTATAGTTGTATTGTAATCTCTTATATGTTCTGCAGCACTGGTATCTACCACTATATGGTCACTGTATGGTGGTAATATCAGTGTTGATCTTTCTGTAGGGATTTTTTTCCAGTAACGGCACGGCCATCTGCTGAGGTTCCCCTGTACCCCTGATTAGGCTGCGCCACCATAGTTGTAATCAGGGTTATCAGTAAGGGGCCAACTCAGATGTGTTTCCCCCTTGAGCTGAACCCCTGGCTACGCCTTTGGCTGTATACAATAAATTTCGGTTTTGTTTGACCTTAAAACTTAAATATTATCAATCAGTACAATAAGAAAGAAAACAACAAATAATACTTACGTGTGTACAAATTGATTTGACCAACATAACCATATAAAAGTGTATATCTATTATACGCAAAAATCTGAATGTTGTAGAAATTCCCAGATGTCAGATTGGTGATCTGTATTGCTGTAGTATTCACAGTCCAGGTGCTGGATGGTTCTCCATAGACAGAAAGGCTGTAGGTTGTATTCTCACCAATGTTAAAATCCCAATTTAGCCAGAAAGAGGTAGTGGTGATAAGTGTAGCAGTGATGTTTCCTGCCATTGTGGAAGAAGCGATACATCACATTAAAGTATATTACATAGTTACTAATTTTAATAAAGCAATGTTTAACTCAGTGGCCCACATCTACATTAAATTGAGTCTATAAGTATAATAAGTGAAAAAAATGTTTGTCAATTTCCATCAAATTTATTAAAGGAGTATTCCATCCAAGAAAAAACTTTTGGCAAGCAGTGCTGCATCCTGAATAATGAAAGCATGTAACGCAGTTCAAGTGGTCATCAGATATAAAATATGTGAATTGTATACTTGCAGTCAACGTGGTGACAAGAGTCTCATGCACTTCTCTCAATAAAATATTAGGAAAAGGGGATAAGAAGATAGTCTCACTGCAAAAATGCAAATGTCATAAGTCAAGTAGCAACCATTTGAATCGGTATGCAGAGCCAAATCCTAATAGATTTGATACACTTTCATAGTATTGTCTGTTAGTACATTCTAAAAGTTTTCCCCTTAAAAACACATGCTTCTTCATATATTTGGTGCAATTTGGACTATTTAACAATCTTGATACCAAATGTATGTCTGCTAATTGTGCCATTTTCTGCCTATTTTCTTAATAATTTTAACACAAACTATGTCTCCTTGGAGCTTTTTTTTCACTTTTTATGTTTGGTGGTTGAAGAAAAAAAAAATCTAAAATTTTAGAGACTACTTGTCCTATGTCATCAATTGCGACACTTTTTACATGTACTGATTAGTAAATACTAGTAAATATTTTTTCCCTTTTTGACAATAGGGCCATATAAGAACTTACATTTCTAAGTGAAATATGGCAAAAAAAATAAAAAATAAATCTTGCTGACAGCTTTGGACAATAACTTCTAAAGTTAAGTTTCCATGATGAGTTTTCCGGGAGTTTTTGACACTGCTTATTTTCATTTTGCAAAATATACAGGGTTTTACAGTTCCAATACAGTGGATGGGATTTATAGAAATCTCATGCAAACTTTGGGCTTCTTTTATTCATCGCAAACTGACCTGCGGCACGTTTTTGAAATCTGCAACGTGTCAGTATCTCTTGTAGGTACTCTGAATTTTATATGTGTATTTTCCCCATAGAACTGCATTAGATGTGGAAAAATCAGTAAAAATACACAATTGTTTTGTGCATTTCCGCAGCTGAAACGCATTAAAAATGTATGTAGAAAATGTACTCAAAAATACAATGAATAAAGCGCAAGTAACAATGTATGTAAAGGAAAATAAATGCCAGTTAGTTCACCAAACTGGGAGTTGTGTGTCCGGAGCTCTTTGTTCCTCTCATGGATCAAGTCAGAGCAGCTGCAGCTTATTATTAGAGATGAGCGTTGTTCTACTCGAACTGTTCGCCAATCTCAAATTCGAGCTGTTTTGGGCGGTGTTCGAGCCGTTCGGCGAACACGAACAATTTGAGAAAAATTCGGCTGTTCGAGGTTATGTTCGATAACTGTTCGTGCACCAAAATCATAACTGGATTTTTTCTCAGTAATGATGAAAATTAATGTTAATACGCAGTTTGAGTGTACAGCGGGGCGGGGGGAGGGGCAGGGGATGGATCTCTGCAGGAACAATGAAGATCTCCATTTTTTTTTCTCTTTCCCGCATTTGCAGTGGGGAGGTGCAATCTGTCAGCCTATCAGCAGCGCACACACGGAGCGAAGTGCTTTTTTTCACACAAGCAAGGGCATGTGTCATTGGCAGTGTATGTCACATGTCCTTGCCCTATAAGACCAAGCCATTTTCTCCGTCGCCACCATTTTCTCACTGCTGCAGCTGCGTGTTAGACGGCACCGCTGTTGCTGTGTGCGCTATACCTTGTTAATTTCAAGCCAATTTTCGCACAAATCTACAGATAGCTTGGGAGTAGGGAATAGTTGTGATTGCAGTCCTTTTAAGGACTAGGTTACAGCATTTCCTACGACTTTTATCAGGCAGGTCTGTGCTCTTAAATAGATAGATTGTGGGAGTAAAGATTAATTGTAATTGGAGTCCTTTTCAGGACTAGGTTACATCAGTTCCTATCAGTTTTTGCCAGGCAGGTCTGTGCCAGTGCTGTGCAAGTTTTTTTCACAGCATTTGGCCTAATCCTTTTTGGCCTATTGCAGAGTGTGTTAGTCAGTGGAGTAGCCTATCTGTGTTGCAAGATATACCACCTGTGTATAGAATACCAATTTTTTTACTGCACCTAATGAAGTAAAATCTTTTGGGCATAGCATCATTCTATTAGTCCATCTATACTGACCTCCATCAGGTTGCAAATTGAATATAATTTTTTTCTGCATCTAGCTCTGAAAAAATATTGGGCTTCTAACTGTGTGTGGGACTTGTTCTATTAATCCATCTATACAGACCTCCATCAGGTTGCAAACTGAATATATTTTTTTCTGCATCTACCTCTGAAAAAATATTGGGCTTCTAGCTGTGTGTGGGACTTGTTCTATTAATCCATCTATACAGACCTCCATCAGGTTGCAAACTGAATATATTTTTTTCTGCATCTACTTCTGAAAAAATATTGGGCTTCTAGCTGTGTGTGGGACTTGTTGTATTAGTCCATCTATACTGACCTCCATCAGGTTGCAAACTGAATATATTTTTTTCTGCATCTACCTCTGAAAAAATATTGGGCTTCTAGCTGTGTGTGGGACTTGTTCTATTAATCCATCTATACAGACCTCCATCAGGTTGCAAACTGAATATATTTTTTTCTGCATCTACCTCTGAAAAAATATTGGGCTTCTAGCTGTGTGTGGGACTTGTTGTATTAGTCCATCTATACTGACCTCCATCAGGTTGCAAACTGAATATATTTTTTTCTGCATCTACCTCTGAAAAAATATTGGGCTTCTAGCTGTGTGTGGGACTTGTTGTATTAGTCCATCTATACAGACCTCCATCAGGTTGCAAACTGAATATATTTTTTTCTGCATCTACCTCTGAAAAAATATTGGGCTTCTAGCTGTGTGTGGGACTTGTTGTATTAGTCCATCTATACTGACCTCCATCAGGTTGCAAACTGAATATATTTTTTTCTGCATCTACCTCTGAAAAAATATTGGGCTTCTAGCTGTGTGTGGGACTTGTTCTATTAATCCATCTATACAGACCTCCATCAGGTTGCAAACTGAATATATTTTTTTTCTGCATCTACCTCTGAAAAAATATTGGGCTTCTAGCTGTGTGTGGGACTTGTTGTATTAGTCCATCTATACTGACCTCCATCAGGTTGCAAACTGAATATATTTTTTTCTGCATCTACCTCTGAAAAAATATTGGGCTTCTAGCTGTGTATGGGACTTGTTCTATTAATCCATCTATACAGACCTCCATCAGGTTGCAAACTGAATATATTTTTTTCTGCATCTAGCTCTGAAAAAATATTTGGCCTTCTAGCAGTGTGTGGGACTTTCTCTATTAGTCCATCTATACTGACCTCCATCAGGTTGCAAATTGAATATAATTTTTTTCTGCATCTAACCCAGCCAATAGTTTTGGCCTAATACCACAGTTTGGCCACTCAGCTCTGCTCGGTTCCCATCCATTGTTTTTTTGTGCAAACAACTCCAGAGTTGTTAATTAGTTAACCACCAAAATGAGTGGAAAAAGGCCTGCTGCTGGTGGAAAGGGGAATAGGCGTGTTGGGAAGGGGAAAAAAGGTTGTGTCCGTGGGGTAGGTGTTAAAGCAACAGTAACATCTGCAGAAGAAAGACCATCTTCCAGCCAAACTAAAATGTCTACTTCTTTTAGCGGACAATGTGATAAGATCCCTTTCTTACGGCCACGCCAATCGCTACAAATTCCAGATGAGGCACAAAAACAGCAGGTGCTTCAACGGATATCAAGTGCTCCTTTAAGTGGGCTCTCCTTCACATCAACTTCAACATCACAAATACTCCAGTCCTCAAAGGTGTCACCCCAATCGCACTTGCTTCCTCACAGCTCTCAAATCTCCAGCTGCCCGTCTGAGTATGAGGTAGAACAGATGGTTGAGTCTGCAGAGCTGTTTACTCATACTATAGCCTGGGAATCAGAGGTCGACTCCAGCGCTTCTGTGAATCCAGACGAGGAAATGATCTGCACTGATGCCCAGAATCTTTATGAGTCGGATCCAGGACCAGACGCAGAAGGTTCTGACAATAATGTAGACCCTCATTCCCAAACTGTAACTCCTGTTGGTGGAGACAATGAGGAAGACGATGATAAGACTCAAATACCTGATTGGAGCGACAACTTTAGTTTTTTGTCAGGGCAGGAACAGGTTGGCTCTGAGGACGACGGGTGTGATAACGCACAGGGTGATGATGATGAGGTTGGAGATCCCACTTACTGTCAACCCACAGTCAGCCAAGAGATGAGGTCAGCAGAAGAGGTGGAGGAAGATGCTAGTGACGACGAGGTCAGGTTGCGCCTTCCTGGACAGAGACGTAGTACTGGAAGCACGTCAACAACTGCATCCTCAAACACAACTCTGCCTCTCACCACAAGTCATGGTGGCTCTTCAGGTCGCATGGGTGCTAAGCCTTGCATAGCCTGGGCATTTTTTCAGATCGATGAAGATGACCCAACTCGTGTTATCTGTAACATTTGTCAGCAAAAGCTAAGTAGAGGCCAAAAAATACATAGTTTGAGTACTTCATTCATGAACCGGCACATGGACATGAAGCATAAGTTGCAGTGGGAAGCTCAGTGTGCTACAATGCGGCCTAGCCGGCCGGGCCAACCACCGTCTGCCATATCTTGTGCATCCGCGGCCTCTTCATCCTCTGTGACTGGGGGGACAGCAGTCACACCTGTTTTGGGGCGCAGACCTGCCACCTCTTTACCCGCAACAGCCAGCGTGATTGGCAGGTCATCATTTTCTTTGGAGGTGGTAACACCAGCTGGTGTTGAGCGCTGTCCAACATCGATAGCACCACCTTTGGATCAAGGCAACCTAACATGTCCGCCTGCATCTTCCTCACAGACCGGCAGTTTGCCGGGGACACCCTTATCAACCCCGTCTAAGCACAATAGCCAGCCCTCGGTCCCTCAGATGTGGACAAGTAAAAGACCATTTCCTCCTAGCCATGAGAAAGCTAAGAGGTTGAATTTCACCATCTGCAAGTTCTTGGCTACAGAAATGCTGCCTTTCCGCCTGGTGGACACAGAGGATTTTCGAGACCTTATGTCCGTCGCAGTGCCCCAGTACCAGATGCCCAGTCGGCACTACTTCTCAAAGAAAGGTGTGCCTGCGCTCCATTGGCATGTCGCACACAACATCACCGCTTCTTTGAGAAACTCTGTGTGTGACAGGGTGCATTTCACCACAGACACTTGGACGAGTAGGCATGGACAGGGGCGTTACATGTCACTGACTGGGCACTGGGTAACTATGGTGACAGCAGGACAAGGGGCTGCTGTCCAAGTCTTGCCGTCCCCACGAGTTGTGCGTCAATCCTCTTTATGTCAAAGTTCCTCCACTGCTTCTGCCTCCTCAACCTCCTCTCGGTCTTCCACCTGCACCCAAAGCCTGTCTGGTCATGCCACAAGCTTTCTAACTGCGCAGAAGGGATCCTGCACACCTCCTTACTATGCTGGCAGTAGGGCTCAACGTCATCAGGCGGTTTTTACATTGAAATGTCTGGGAAATGTGAGTCACACAGCTGAGGAGTTGTGGTCAGCTCTGGAGAACCAATTTCATGAATGGTTGTCTCCACTGGACCTGAAACCAGGGAAGGCCGTGTGCGACAATGCTGCAAACCTGGGTGCGGCCCTTCGCCGGGGCAATGTCACACACGTGCCTTGTATGGCTCACGTGTTGAACCTGGTTGTCCAGCAATTTTTAGCCCACTATCCCAGACTAGATGGCCTTCTGCAGAGGGCACGGTCGCTGTGTGCTCACTTTCGCCGTTCGCATCCCGCAGCTCAGCGACTTACATCTCTACAGAAGTCGTTGGGCCTGCCACTTCACCGGCTAAAATGCGATGTGCCTACCCGGTGGAATTCAACTCTGCACATGTTGCAGCGACTGTGGCAGCACCGACAAGCCCTGGTGCAATACGTTCTGACGTATAGCCTGGGCCAACGAGATCCAGAGGTGGGGCAAATCACGCTGGAGGAGTGGTCTCAGATCAGGGACCTATGCACCCTTCTGCACAGTTTTGAAATGGCGACGAAGATGTTTAGTGCTGACGATGCCATTATCAGCATGACTATTCCGGTGATTTACATGCTGGAGCACATGTTAAACAGAATTCGGAGTCAGGTGGTGGCACAAGAGGAGGTGGAGGAAGTAGAGGAGGAGGAGTTGTATGAGGAAGGGCTAACATCTGCAAGGTCCAGACGGTCGGCAGCACCAAGGCGGCAGGCATGTGAGGGTGGGGGAGATGGTTTTACCAGGGCGCATGGTAGCAGCCAAACTAGTGAGGAAGGTGCAGGAGCCCAGGAAGAAGTGGAGGACGAACTGATGGAAGACTCATCAGATGAGGGAGACCTTGATCACATTTCTGTTGTGCGAGGTTAGGGGGAGAGGACAGAGGAAGGAAGCATGATTGTTACCTCGCCACCAACACAACAGGGACTTGGTGCTCCTGGATGCGCAACACACATGAGTGCCTTCTTGCTGCACTACCTGCAACATGACCCTCGAATTGTGAGAATTAGAAATAATCCTGACTACTGGGTTGCCACACTGTTAGATCCCCGGTACAAAAGTAAATTTGCAGAAATTATTCCTGCCATAGAAAGGGATGCACGCATGCAGGAGTATCAGCAGAGACTGTTGCAGAATCTTACATGTGCTTTTCCACAAAATACCAGTGGTGCACGTAGTGAATCTCACAGTTCCAACTTGCCAACCGTGGGACCGTCAAGTGTTCAGCACTCAAACCGTAACAGAACCACAGTATCTGCTGGTAACATCAATTTTGCGGAATCATTTCACCACTTTTTTAGCCCATCCTTTGCAAGGCCACAGGAGACAAGAAGTCTGACACATAGTCAACGCCTAGAGACGATGGTACAGGAGTATCTCCAAGTAAACATTGAAGCCATGACTGTGTCACTGGACCCTTGCTCTTTTTGGGCTTCCAATCTGGATAAATGGCCGGAGCTAGCCACTTACGCCTTGGAGATCTTGTCATGCCCCGCAGCCAGCGTTCTGTCTGAACGTGTGTTCAGCGCTGCTGGTGGTGTGCTGACAGATAAGCGCACGCGGCTCTCCACTGATAATGTAGACAGACTCACGTTCATAAAGATGAACAAATCATGGATCCGAAACGACTTTTCTACCCCTGTGTCATCCTGGGGAGAGTAAAAGCTTGATGATTGGTTAAAATCACCCTACCAACCGTTTTAAGCTTTCAAATTACTAATCATGTTTATCTGTATCTTGGCTGGAAAATAATTTGGGCTTTGTAGCAGTGTGCAGCACTGATTCTATTAGGCCATCTATAATAAGCTCCACCAGATTTAAAATTACTAATCATGTTTATCTGTATCTTGACTGGAAAATAATTTGGGCTTTGTAGCAGTGTGCAGCACTGATCCTATTAGGCCATCTATACTAAAGCTTCACCAGATTTAAAATTAATAATAATTTTTAGCTGCATCTAGCCCGGAAAATAATTTTGGGGCTCCGAGATGCGCAAGACACATAAGTGCCTTCTTGCTGCACTACCTGCAGCATGACCCTCATATTGTCAGAATTCGAAGTAATCATGACTACTGGGTTGCCACACTCTTAGATCCCCCAAACTTTTCGATCAACCTTTTCATTTTAATAAAGACCAAAAAAATGGTCATTTTTGAAATTATAAGCATTAGCAGGTTGTTAGAAACTGAAATCAAACAGTTTTCAACTCAAAACTTTATTCTAGGTGATGTTACATTTTCACATAGGACCCCTTGTTCGAAAGGAGCTTCTGAACTCTCTCGTCCATTGAATTTGTCAGGTTTTGGATGGTTTCTGCTTCAATTGTTTTGCATGAGGACAGAATACCCTCCCAGAGCTGTTGCTTAGATTTGAACTGCCTCCCGCCATCATAGACACTCCTTTTAATGATGCTCCAAAGGTTCTGAATGGGGTAGAGGTCAGGGGAGCATGGGGGTCACACCATAAGTTTGTCCCCTTTTATGCCCATATCAGCCAGAGATGCAGATGTTTTATGTGCAGCATGAGATGGTGCATTATCATGCAGAAAAATGATCTTGCTGTGAAATACACGGTTCTTCTTCTTGAACCATGGCAGGAAGTGCTGTTTGAGAAAATCCACATACATTATGGAGTTCATCTTTAGCACCTTCAGGGATCCTAAAGGGGCCGACAATCTCTCTCCCCATGATTCCAGCCCAAAACATTACTCCACCTCCTCCTTGTTGGCGCTGTAGCCGTGTTTGCGTGAGGTGTCCATCAACCAGCCATCCTCCACTCCATCCATCTGGACCATCGAGCGCTGCACGGCACTCATCCGTGAACAAAACAGTTTTGAAATCAGTCTTCATGTAATGTTTGGCCCACTGGAGCCGTTTCTGCTTGTGTGAAGTGGATAGAGGAGGTCGACAGGATGGCGTATGCACAGCTGCAAACCTCTGAAGGACCCTGCATCTTGTTGTTCGGGGGACGTTGGAGGCACAAGCAGCTTCAAAAACTTGTCTGCTGCTATGACAAGGCTTTTTTGCCGCTGCTCTTTCAACCTGACGTAATTGCCTGTAGGAAAGAGTCCTCAATTTACCCTTATCAGCACGCACACGTGTGTACTGTGAATCAGCTACATACTTCTTGATTGCCAAGACACTTCATCCTGATCATCGCACAATGTTGATTGTAGTCATGCCTTGACCTAAACACTCCACAATTTGTTGCTTCTCAGCAGCCGACACATCCTTTTTCTTTCCCATTTTGGCAGAAAATGTAGGCTGCTTAATAATGTGAGACAGCCTTCTTAAGTAGTCTTGCCTTTCATTGGACACACCTGCCAAACTAATTAGCACAGGTGTCTGCAATTGCTTACAGTGATATAAAGAGCCCTGACACACATCACCATCAATGAGTTTAACTGACAAACAAACAAATTCTTCCCTTATCACTCCTAAACACTTTTTGCATAATAATTTGGAACACAGTGTACATGTGCTTTTCCACAAAACACCAGTGGTTCACGTAGTGAATCTTACAGTTCTAACTTGCCAACCGTGGTCTGTATGGAGTTGTTCAATAAAGGGCCCAAAATTAAGATAACATAGATGGGAGAGGTCTCTATGAATAGGAATTCCTAAGTATTTGATACCCTGTGAGGGCCAGGCAAAGGGAAAGTTGGACTGGATGGAATCCTGTATGGATTTGGGGAGGGAGACATCGAGGACCTCAGACTTCGCTGCATTGATTTTAAAATTTGACCATGTAACAAAGTGATCTATTTCAGCCATAACAGCATGGATGGATATATGTGATTGAGTGATATATACTAGGACATCATCAGCAAATAGAGAGCACTTGTACTCGGTGCCTCCCACCTCAATCCACCTAATATTGGGGTTATGGCGAATTGATGAGAGCAGGTGCTCCGTCACTAGGATGTATAAGAGAGGGGACAGAGAACATCCCTGCCTTGTACCATTGGTGACTGTGAAAGGTGATGAAAATGTTCTGACGCGCCCCCTGGGCCTTGGGACACCCGGAGCCGGACCCTTTTTGGTGGATGCTGGTGGTTGTAGTCTCCGTGGCGGCGACCCGGTTCCGTGGCTCAGGGCGGTCAAACCAGTGGCGGAACTATTTATGTGGTTTTGATGTTTAAATGTCCGACTACGCCACCCGTGGATTGCGGTCAGAGTGAACCGCCGCTCCAGGGCAGACCGCTGAGGCTGGTGTTGTGGGTGCAGCAGATCGTAGCATAACTCCCCACGGGAGGAGTATAGCCTCAGGGCAGTGTATGCGGAGCATGGGGGTGATGGTGCAGGGCAGCAGCAGTAATGACACGGAGTCAGTGATGCAGTCCAGGGCCTTTTCTCACAGTTATTATTATCCAGACCACGTCTGCAGGTAACGGCTGCCCACGTCGTACTGTGCTCACCAGGTGAGGGGCTCAGACAACTCCCAGATAACTTTGGAGTGCTTCACAGGACCCCCTTTGTGTGTCCTTTGTCTGGCCTTTCTTACCAACCCTTCTGTCCGGCTGCCTCGGGCCTCCTCTTGGTAAACTTGGCGCCAGTTTCCCTGACCCTATGTGGTGCCTTCCTAGCGGGTGTAGCGAGGGGCTGAGCCACATAAAATGTCACAGCCTCCTGTTTCGAGCTGAGGGTCGTTTCCTGCCTCCACTAGTTTCGGGGACCGGTCTCCCCCTTTGGCCTGACCCCTCCACGCAGGTGGATTCGGGCGTGCGGTGGCGACTCGCCCGTCCGCACCCCTGAGATCCCTTCGTTCCTCGTTACTGGAGCCTTCTCCGCTCCTCTTCCTTCCTTCTCCCTCTTCCAGGCCTGGGCCTCTGTTACTAGGCCCGCCTCCGGAGCAGAGCTCATGCAGAGCCCCTGCTCCCTGCCACTTCTGCTCAGACTTCTCTGCACTGAACTAAGATGGTGCCCACCTTTTATACTCCCTTCTCAATGCACCCAGGAACTGCTTCCTCCCTGCTCCTGCACTTCAGGGTTCCCCTTCCTCAGTGTTCCCTCCCCCCACTCCAGACAGGGACTGTCGTGCCCATCTCAGGGGCATATTGGTCGCCCTGCCCCACGGCAATGTGGTGTAATGCATGCAGGTGTCGGGTCCTGATCCACACTACATCCTTACCTGAGAGTGAGATATCACACCTCTGGGTGAGGTGCAATACCTCTGTAGCAACCGAGCCCTCAGAGTGCTACAGTTCCATTTATCTTCAGCCTAGGTGACGTATTGCAATACAGGGCCGTGATTTTGGCTATAAAAGGGTCCCCTAGACCCCTACCCCAAGCTTTTTAAGAGAATCATATATGGCGTGCCAGGAGACTCTATGGAATGCTTTCTCAGCATCCAACGAGAGTATCTAATTACAAATTTTTAACTGCATCTAGCCCAGGAAATACTTTGTGCCTAGTAGCAGTGTCTGCTAGTCAGCGGATTATCCCGGCTGTTAAGCAAGCTACACCACCTGTAGTTTGGACACTTCATTTTTTCAAAGGAAATGCTTCGGGACCACGGGATACTCAGTGAAGAGCATCAGGAGGCACCCCAAGGCATAGGGGCTCGGACTGGCAGTAGGATGCCTTGCGGTGGACAGCCGAGCTCGATCCTTATAAAAGCTTTTTAACTGCAGCAGCTTTAGTGGACGCTACTGGAGCTGGAATTACGCGGCTGCTGGCATGAGACTTGCCCTCCAATAGATCCTTGTAAATGGATTTAAAGTGTATTTATTCAAATTAGAGAGACAATTTAAATTAAAAAGCTTAGAGCTGCCTCCACCACAGGGGGGCTCGCTCGACCCACCAGCGGACAGGCACCAGTATTGGGAGAGGGGGGCTGGCCGTCAGGGTTCACCGCGGCTCTGGCACAAACCCGGCGACACGGAGGTGGCACGGGCAGGAGCGGACTGAACGTGTCGGCTTCTCACTTTTTGGATTTTAGAAGGGCATGACATGCCTATATCTGTGTCTCCCCCTCCTTTTACTCCTCCACCTCTTTTCTTTTCGCATGACTATATGTACTTGTCACTTTTCCATGTGTTAGTTGTGTCTTCTGAGCAGTTTGTCAGCTTTTGGACACCTTTGAAGGTGTTTTCTATGTGTTTCTATGTGTTTTTGTTTGCCTGCCATTGGTTTTAACGGTGTTCGCAGGTGTTCGACGAACAGTTCGACGAACAGTTCGGCGAACACACGGGTGTTCGACGAACCGAACCGAACTCGAACACTACGGGGGTGGCTCAACACTACTTATTATTATTATTATTATTATTATTATTATTATTATACTGACCTACAAAGCCATCCACAACCTCTCTCCTCCGTACATCTCTGAACTAATCTCCCGATATATTCCTTCACGTAACCTCCATTCCTCCCAAGACCTCCTTCTCTTCTCCACACTTATTTGTTCCTCACGTAATCGCCTCCAAGATTTCTCCCGAATATCCCCCATCCTATTGAATTCTGTGACTCAACACATCCGATTATCCACCATACCTGGATCCTTCAGACGGAACCTGAAAACCCATCTCTTCAAACAAGCTTACAGCCTGCCATGACCTGGCTTGCTGCCACCTCAACCAACAACACCGGAACTTCTGCAATCCCTCGACCTACTGTCTCTGCCCCTTTCCTGTAGAATGTAAGCCCGCAAGGGCAGGGTCCTCTTCCCTCCGTACCGCTCTATCATTGTTAGTTTGTTTACTGTAAGTGATATCTGTATTTGATATGTAACCCCTTCTTATGTACAGCGCCATGGAATCAATGGCGCTATATAAATTATTAATAATAATA
Organism: Phyllobates terribilis; assembly: GCF_046119375.1. Lineage (NCBI taxonomy): Eukaryota > Metazoa > Chordata > Amphibia > Anura > Dendrobatidae > Phyllobates > Phyllobates terribilis. Next base: position 349,947,858 of record NW_027362763.1, read on the forward strand.
ATAATGTGGAAAAATCAGTAAAAATACACAATTGTTTTGTGCATTTCCGCAGCTGAAACACATTAAAAATGTATGTAGAAAATGTACTCAAAAATACAATGAATAAAGCGCAAGTAACAATGTATGTAAAGGAAAATAAATGCCAGTTAGTTCACCAAACTGGGAGTTGTGTGTCCGGAGCTCTTTGTTCCTCTCATGGATCAAGTCAGAGCAGCTGCAGCTTGTACAAAATAGTAGAAGAGGTGCGATCCAGCGAAAAAAGGCTGCGTCCGTGTATGTATAAAACTTAACAATAAATGTTACGTTTTATATACATGGATCGCAGCCTTTTTTCACTGGATTGCACATCTTCTATTATAATGTACCTAAAGATGCAGAAATGCTAAAGATAATTTGCAATATCAAAAACTCACCATTAGACATCAGTATTTGTAAGCCAAAACCAGGAGTGGGTGATAAATACAGAAGTGGTGACGTGTTTCTATTATACTTTTCCTTTGATTGTTCTACTCCTGGTTTTGTCTTACAAATACTGAGGTAAAAAACTCACCAAATACTGAATGTGTGAACATGGCCTTAGTTGCACTACAGACAGCTATCTATATTCTGGACTAAATCCAATTTGTATACCCTTTTAGGGGCACCCAGTTAAACTGGAAATAATCTAGGGTATATATCAAACAGAACTACTGGAGGGTGGCAAGTGTCCAAACCATTCTTGTAGCCAGATAGGAAACGAGTTATGTATTGAATATTAAAATGTATTAATGCTCACTCACCTAATACTAAGATATCGCTGGTTCCGCCTAGAAGTCCATTTTCTGCTACTGCAGAGATCCGCACTGTGTACTGGTTCCCACTGGTCAGGTAATTGATTGTCGCTGATTCTGAGTATACGCTGAAACTCTGATGTGGATCTCCTATCACTTCTACCAGATATGAGCTTCTGTTACCTTCTGGAAGCAGCCAGCTGACATTTATTGCGCTGCTGTTTATTATAGAGACATTTGGCTCGGTGACAGTGGCTGGTCCTGTAATTGTATATAATTCATGTCAATTATACAATATATGTTGTCTCACACACATTCAAAATATACTTTTTATTACATATTCCTTAAATTTGGTTATCTCGTATTTTTTCCCATTCTATTCAATTTTTATTTCATGGGTGAAATGAATGGAAGCACTTAAAGGGGTTGTCCTGTTAAAAGTGGTAAGTCTGCAGTCACTCTGTGTGACTGCAGACCCATGAATCACCCCAGCGCAAGCACTGTGCACTGCAGCGATTCACCGGTTTCAGACCCGGGACCAGAGGGTATGTATGTGTTATACATACATAACACCCCTGGCCATTCAGCGCTGCCTCTCTCCATACACTTGTATGGAGCGAGGCCACGCCCTGTCTAGTGACGTGGGTGACCAGTGGACACGTCTGACTAGAAGGCGCGACCTCGCTAAATACAAGTGTATGGAGAGCGAGGCCACGTCCACTGGCCGGGGGTATGTATAACACATACATACCCTCCATTACCGGGTCTCATACCGGTGAGTCCCCGCAGCGCACAGTGCATGCTCTGGGGGGGGATTCATAAGTATGCAGTCACACGGAGTGACTGCAGACTTATGCCTTTTGACCAGACAACCCCTTTAATGCTCACTAGATTTCTATGTTAATATATTCTATTATTAAAGTACCTTTAATATGCAGAAGATCTATACTGAGGCTGCCATTTTGTCAACAAAAATTAGTTCTGTATCATACATCCTTGTCATTGTAAGTCTCTAAGTAGCAAGAGCCATATGTCAAAGTCAATAACAAGAATTCCTGAGCTTTTAATTGCAATGATTAAAGTTACAGATTAGACTAGTTATAGACGTAAAGATATGGCCCTAAATGAGGGACATTCTGATTTTTATTTTTTGTAGTGAAATGTTTGTTGGCAAAGAGGCATGAAAAGATATTTCCGAAAACACAATCTTACCATGAAAAACACTTTCATCCACTATGGAAGCTTTCTATACATTTCAGTATAAAGAAATATAAAACTATACACATACTACATCATAACATCAAGTAATTATGTGCTGCCATTACTGTGTTGGCAATAGAAATGCAATATCTGCTTGCCAAAGAAAAGTGGAAGGAAGCAGAGCAGGACACTACAGTTACAAGATGATGAAGAAAGTGAAATTGAATGAGAATATAAAAAAAACGAATTTGTATTGCCACATTAATCAATCAAGCATTGAAACTAACAGGTGAAGTAAATAACGTTGATTATCTGATGATGATAGCATTTGTCAAAGGGTCCGATACATTAGAAAACATGTGAACAGTCAGTTCCTTAAGTTGATCTGTTGGAATTTAAAAAAAATAGGCAAGAGTAAGAATCTGGTGACTTTTGATAAGTGGTATCCCAAATTTTGATGGTTAGACACCTGTGTCAGAGCATCTCCAACATGACTTGTCTTCTTGTGTCTTCCTAGTATGTACTGGTTAGAATGTGCTAAAGGTCATCTATGGAAGGACTACAATTCAAGCAGTGACAGGATCATATGGCATAAAAGACAATGATGCATTTGGAGATTGATGGCTAATCTGTATGGTCACATCACACAGAGAGGCCACTGTAGCACCAATTGCTGAAAATGATAATTCTGTGTCGAATAAATAAAAAAAAATGTGAGAACACAAAGCGCATCTGTGGCACCCCAGGTCTGGTCGCCACAGTGGCAGCAATGTCATGTCTGAGAGCAGGTGAGAGGTTCCCTGGTTGGGGACAATTAGCATGCAGCACCTCCTCCCTCAGTCCAGGGAGGGGAGAAACCTGCCCTTTATAAACTGGATCTGGGGTGGGGTTAGAAAATTAAGTCCAACCAGAGACAAGTTCCAGTCAAGTTGCAGACAGGGACAGGTCAGCAGCTGGCTGAGGAGTCCCTGTAGGCAGAGGAGGAACACGAGGTCAGGAGGGGAGCTAGCAGAGCTCATTCTGACTAGAGACTTGAAAAGCCGGACACTGGAGTCCGAGGCTGTGAGGGTTATAAGTCCAGCAGCAGAAAACCACCACGCAGGGGACTTCAAGTCCTCTGGCCCAAGGAAGCCCGGAGGCTCAGCCACACGAGAGGGACTACTACTGCCCAGGAGGGGTGAGAAGTACGGAAGGCCCGAGTCGCCAGTCATACGGGTGAGAACAACACGGTACACTCAGAGACGTACGTGGGCTACCACTACACTACAGCGGGATAGCCAAGAAAGAGTGAAGTCAGCACGGTAGGCCTACAAACTCCCCCTGACCAGCGGGATTTCCCAGTTTCTCTAGGACTGACCAGGCCTCCATTGTTAACCTGTATTCCGGACGGGTCCCTTAATACCACCAACAGTAAAGACCCTGACTTGTATGACAGACTCCGTGTGGTTACTGCTGCTCCTGCACACCATCACCACCAACATCCCTACTTTCTGCCCTGAGGCTATACTCCTCCCGTGGGGAGTTATACTATCCTTTGCTGCATTCCCAATACCAGCCTCAGCGGTCTGCCCTGCAGCGGCGGTACACTCTGATCGCAATCCACGGGTAGCGTAGTCGGACATTCAGCTTATAGACTGCCATTTTAGTTGACTACCCTGAGCCACGGGACCGGGTCCCCGCCACGCAAGGACTACAACCCCCAGCATCCACAACGGGTCCGGTTCCAGGTATCCACACTCACACACGGCCCAGGGGGCGTGTCACATCAAGTTCTTTGTATGTGTTGCTAAACTTCAGACCAGTTAGAGTGTTTATGCTGAACCCTGCCTAACCCTGGGCACCAACGTCCACCATGGAAAGAAGGCAAGTCAATGTAGGTGGTATGATAATCTGAGCAAAATTCTACTGTAAAACCTTGGGTCCTGCCAGACTACAAACATTGTTCATGAATGATTTGAGAAACATGTTAAAGAGTTCAAGGTGCTCATTTGCCCCGGTTTCTAAATCCAGCAAATTATTTATAGGTGTGTTGGGAAATCAAATTTGATCCATGGATGTACCACCTGGCAACTTACAGGGCTATTCACCCTAAGCAAGTTATGATTTATCCACTGGATAGAAAAAAATAGCTGAGCACATAGTAGAGTTTGGCTTGGCTAGCTTTGTGGTATCGTTAGTGGCATACTGTTGAATAGAGAGAATGCATGTATGTTGTAGTCCAGTGGATAAATAAAACCTTGCTTAGGCTGGAATACCACTTTGAAGGATCTGCTCCCAACATCTTGGTGCCAAATACCACAGGAAATAATCAGTTAAGAGTTGTATTTGTGGCACAAGGAAAGTCTATATAATACTAAGCAGGTGGTTGTTGTGTTACGACTGATTGGTGTATATTATAGCCCTGATACTCAAATGACCACTGATCACTACCAGTATATCTATGTAAAAACGAAAAAACTACCATGACATATATTGTTTGAATTCACTGTTTACAAATGTTTGTGAAAGCATGAAAAAAAAATTTAATCAAAGTAATGATATAATTTAAATGTAGGGAAATAATTTCTGTCACCTAGGAAAAAGCAATTTACCTGCAGATATAGGCTTAATCAGCAGATAAATAGGATTAGGCAGTCTTTCTGAAAGTGTGGCTACCAGGATAGAATAAACGTATTTTCTCCCAGGAGCCGCTAGCTTTCAGTCATGGAGGTGAACCCAGAGAAGTTACAGTCAATGTTCACACCATCACTCACTATGCTATATACTATACTACAAGTGGCAACGGTAGGCATACCCTGACACTTGAATTGACAGACTGTACAGAGCAAGCTGTCAATTAAAGTGCTGGGGCATGCTTACAGCCATTTCTCATAGTATAGTATACAGTATAGTGATCAGTGATGTAACCCCTCCGTACACACCCCTTGACTGAAAGCCAGCAGATCCTGGGAAGAAATCAGTTCATTTTCTCCTGGTAAGCTGCATTTTCAGTAAGGTAGCCAGGTAGCATTATAATGCTATTTACCTGCAGATTATCCTTTAATCTAAAGGCAAGTAGCAATTTCCGAGGTGACCGGATCCATTTTATAATCAAATAGATTTTAATAACTACCCTCGTTAGAAACAAATAGTTTTCAACAGGATAAAAGAGGTATCTATCCACTGCTGTAACATAGACAATTTCTACATATAAACCAGTGTATAAAACATATATAGAAAAGCAATAACTATATTCTTTATGTGTAATGATAATAATTATTATACAGACGTTTTAAGGTACATAGTGTGGGCCTGTGATTTTGCTTACACTACTTTAATATCAGGACTTTCTAATTATTATGATGTGTTTCCTGGTTTTAAAAACACCTTACATGTGGCCATTATTTTTTACATAAAAATAAAGTGAGTGTAAGAGATCCATGCGCATATAAGGACATATGCCTTTTACATAGCATAGGCTAACAATTGCAGTAACTCTAAATTGAAATAATAGAAAATTCCTCAGATATGGCTACTATTTTCAAGGTGTAGTAACAATTTTGACCTCACAGGCGTTTTCCAGAAATTAGTCACAGTGAAAATTGTGAATGTGCTATTTTATTGTCCAATGTGTTGCACCCATCTAATTTACCATAGACACACACATAATGTAAATTGTCAAGTGGGTTCTCACCAGTACAGCAATGTGGTCTGCACTTGTAGTTATCTTCTGTTTGGTCAGACTGCAGGGATCGCAAGAAAGGGAGAGCTTTTTGGCTTTGGGAGTGCAAATTTTATTCGATTGGTTTTCTGGCATCATGACACATTTTATGAGTTACAACTAAAATGGAAAACTAGTGACCCCAGTATGACATCTAAACTAGTGATAAGCGAGCACTAAAAAGCTCGGGTACTCGTTCGAGTAGAGCAAATTGGAATGCTCGAATGCTCGGTCTGAGTAACGAGCCTAATGTAAGTCTATGGGAAACTCGAGCATTTTTCCGGCGGCTCCACCCAGCGGTCTGCAGAGGGCCAAAAATTGCCCAAATCGATGGGAAAAGTGCTCAAATGACATGGAAACAGCATGGGGAAGACCCCTGGAAGCATTTCTGACTCCCAGGTCACTGCTGTCAATAATGTTGTCAGAGGTATTACGCCGCTTTTACGGACTCACAATAAAACATACAAAAACAAAACCAAAATCGATTTTCCTGGGAAATATGTTAAGGAACATCCTTTACAGGGTAATGACTTGTATATAAGGCAAAATAAATATACAGAAACAAAAATACTTCTCCACACCTTGGGCTATGTTCACACGTAGCGTTTTTGATGCGTTTTTGCACTTTTGCATTGCTTTCAACCGTGACAAATGCATTCACCAGGAAATGTCATTTTAACATTTTATAACCTTATCTGGACATGTGGTGTGTGACACATCATCAGACACATCCTGTTTCATTTATGATGGAGGGACTCTGAAAGTAGCAAAGCCTATTTTTATAGTGCCATCAGGCGGCCCTTACTATTCTTAAAGGGCCAGCAGTCGACCCTTGCTATTGTTAGAGAGCCATCAGCCAGAAATGCTTTGTTGTTCCTTTTATTAATGAGTGGGTCTCCTATACTGTTATTGCTTATGCAGTGACTGCAAGGGCTGCCAAAAATTTGGACGTATCCCACTACCCCTTTGAAGAGATATAGAGGAGGGTTCCCATTATAAAGGAGCGGGTCTCCTATAGTGGTAATGCCCATGCTGTGACTGTAAGGGCTGCCAAAATTTTGGAAAAACCCCACTAACAATTAAAGACACATAGAGCTGGGCCACAATAACGAGTACGACATGTTCCCATTAGAAAGAAGAGGGTCTGCTATTCAGTTATAGGGTATGCAGGGAGTGCAATGGCTGCAAAATTTAGGAAAAGCCCTGCTAACAATTTAAAGACACATAGAGCTGGGCCACAGTAACAACATGTTCCCATTAGAAAGGAGAGGGTCTGCTATCCAGTTATAGGGTATGCTGTTTGTCCAATGGCTGCCAAAATTTAGGAAAAACCCTACTAACAATTTAAAGACACATAGAGCTTGGCCACAGTAACGACATGTTCCCACGACATGTTCCCATTAGAAAGGAGAGGGTCTGCTATTCAGTTATAGGGTAGGGTATGCAGTGAGTCCAATGGCTGCCAAAATTTAGGAAAAATCCTACTAACAATTTAAAGACATATAGAGCTGGGCCACAGTAACAACATGTTCCCATTAGAAAGGAGAGGGTCTGCTATACAGTTATAGGGTATGGAGTGAGTCCAACGGCTGCCAAAATTTAGGAAAAACCCCACTAACAATTTAAAGACACATAAAGCTGGGCCACAATAATGAGTACATCATATTCCCATTAGAAAGGAGAGGGTCTGCTATTCAGTTATAGGGTATGCAGTGAGTGCAAGGGCTGCCAAAATTTAGGAAAACCCTACTAACAATTTAAAGACATAAAGAGCTGGGCCACAGTAATGACATATTCCCATTAGAAAGGAGAGGGTCTCCCATACTGTTTGCTTATGCAGTGACTGAAATGGCTGTTCAAAATTTGGAGGCACTCCAATGCCCCTTGCAAGAGACTGTTACGGATCTGGGTGGTGGAACCTCTGTGCTGAGATGCAAGTAGGGACCAGAAGGGCGTAACTAAGTGCCAACCCGAACTGACCCTGGCCACACGGCAGCTTAGTCGACTCTGTGAACCAAGGAGGGACTGGAAAGGTGAACCAGGTGCCACTCTGAGACCGACCTTGTGTGAGAGCAGGCGACTCCCATGGGTCAGATGGCTGAAGCTGACAGGTACAGCGGATGAGCACAGCAGGTAGCCTGACAGGTGATCCGGGTAGGCAAGCTGGCGGGCACGGCAGGTAGCCTGACAGGTGATCCGGGTAGGCAAGCAGGCAGGCACTTCAGGTAGCCTGACAGGTGATCCGGGTAGGCAAGCCGGCGGGCATGGCAGGTAAACTGACAGGTGATGCAGGTAGGCAAGCCGGTGGGCGCGGCAGGTAGACAGGCTGGTGGGCACGGCTGATAGGCAGGCGGGCACGGCTCATAGACAGGCAGGCGGGCACTGCTGATAGCCAGGCGGGCGGGCACGGCTGATAGACAGGCAGGCACGGCTCATAGACAGGCTGGCGGGCACTGGAACCTGATGGCTGAGGAGAGTGTTAGCACACAAACAACAACCTTGCACAGTCACCTACATTTTGGAGGAGGTGGTTTAAATAGGAGTGGTCCTCCGGCCATTGGCCGGGGACTCTTTAGGACGGCACGCGCGGCCCCTTAAAGAGGGAGGGAGCGCACACCCTAAGCACAGTGCCCGGGAAGCTACGCGCGATGCGCGCACCCTGGGCAGCAGCAGGGGAGCAGGAGGACGCCGGACCGGAACGGTGTCTCTGCCCGGCAGGAGGCAGAGACCCCGATGCTACAGTACCCCCCTTTACACCCCCTCTTCTTTAAGCCCGCAAGAAATTTTTCTAGAAGACTAGGGGCATAAATATTCTCCCTGGGCTCCCGAAACCTCTCCTCAGGACCAAACCCCTTCCAATCCACAAGAAAGAAAGTCTTTCCTCTTACCCTCTTGATGGCCAAATGTTCTCTACCTCTAAGACATCCTGAGCGGAGACGGGAGCTGGAGTGGTACCTGGATCGTCAGACAAAGAATTAAGGACAACCGGCTTGAGGAGGGACACGTGAAAGTAGTTGGGAATCCATAAGGAGGCCGGGAGTTTCAGCTTGTAAGCCACTGGATTTACTTGGTTCAGAATCTCGAACGGACCGATGAACCGCGGACCCAACTTGTATGATGGTATCTTGAGACGGACATATTTGGAGGAAAGCCAGACCTTGTCTCCCGGATGTCTGTCATCCAGACGCCTCTTATCAACATGCTTCTTCATCTGCTCAGAGGACTGAAGGAGCGCAGATCTAGTGTCTTCCCAAATCGCAGAAAATTCACTGACGACAGACTCCGTGGCAGGATTGTCCACTGAAGAGGAGGCGGGAAACGGAATCCGGGGGTGTCGACCATAAGCCACAAAAAACTAGACTTATCAGAAGACTCACTCACATGGTTGTTATAGGAAAACTCGGCCCAGGGCAGGAGCTCTACCCAATCGCTATGGTGAGCGTTGACAAAGTGCCGAAGAAAACTGGTAAGGATCTGATTGATACATTCCACTTGACCATTGGACTTTGGATGATAGGCCAAAGAAAAATCCAAGGAGACATCCAGCAGCTTGCACGTGGCTCTCGAGAAGCGAGAAGTGAACTGAACTCTGCGGTCCGAGACAATGTGGAGGGGTAAGCCGTAGAGACGGAAGATGTGACGGATGAAGTCCGACTCCTTAGCCAGCACAGGTGCAGACAGAAGACCAGGCTGAGGGATGAAGTGAGCCATCTTGGAGAAGCGGTCAGCGACCGCCCAAATGACAGCACAACCGGCCGATACAGGAAGATCCGTGATGAAATCCATTGCAATATGTTGACACGGAGCGGAAGGCACGGGAAGAGGAAAAAGATGACCAGCTGGAAGGTGTCTAGGTATCTTGTTACAGGCACAAGAGGAACAAGCCACGGCAAAATCCGCAACATCCTTGTGCAGGGTGGGCCACCAATAATGCCGGGCAATGAGCAGAAGCGTCTTCCTCTGGCCGGCATGGCCATCCAGTTTGTAAGACCTTCTTCTGATCCTGAGCCGCTACAAAGGTTTTACCAAGAGGTAGATGAGACAGGTCAAACGGAGCAATATTCTGGAGGGGTCAGTGATGTGTAGAGGCTCCTCCTCTTGGTCGGTAGACAGAAATGAGCGGGAAAGAGCGCGGCTTTAATGTTCTTGTCTGCCGGGCGGTAATGAAGGGTGAACAAGAATTGAGCAAAGAACAAACACCATCTGGCCTGACGCGTGTTTAGTCTTTGGGCGGTCTGCAAATAAGCGAGATTTTTATGGTCAGTGTAGATGACCACCAAGTGCAGTGCCCCCTCAAGCAAGTAGTGCCACTCCTCCAGCGCTAATTTGATGGCCAGCAGTTCTCGATCTCCTATGGAGTAATTGTGCTCTGACGGAGAGAAGAGTTTGGAGAAAAAACCTCAACCTTGCCCGCACGAGGACTTCTGTGTGAGCACTGCTCCGGCCCCGGAGGAAGAGGCATCAACCTCTGGATTTATTGCAGTCCGGACGGTGTAGCACTAGAGCGGAGGAGAAGGCTTGTTTAAGAGAGACAAAGGCATTCTCTGCCTCGGAAGTCCACTCCATGGGATTTGCTTCCTTACGGGTGAGAGCAAAGATGGGAGCTGTCCGGGAGGAGAAATGGGGAATGAAGAGGCATTAATAGTTAGCGAATCCCAGAAACCACTGAATAGCCTTCAACCCCTCGGGTCGGGGCCACTTTAAGACGGCAGACACCTTCTCGGGCTCCATCTGCAGTCCAGTCTCAGAGAAGATATACCCCAGAAATGGTAGGGAGGTCTGCTCAAAGAGGCATTTCTCGTACTTGGCATACAGGTGACTCTTCCAGAGCCTCAGCAGGACCTGACGAACATCCCTGCGGTGAGAGGGCAGATCAGGGGAGAACACCAAGATATCGTCCAGGTACACCACCACACAGGAATACAGGAGATCTCGGAAGATGTCATTTACTAACTCGTGGAAGATGGCTGGAGCATTACAGAGACCGAAGGGCATCACGCGGTATTCGTAGTGACCATCCCGAGTGTTGAATGCCTTCTTCCACTCGTATCCCTGGCGAATCCCGACCAGATTGTACGCCCCACGAAGATTGAGCTTAGTAAAGATTTTAGTGCCTTTTAGGCGGTCAAACAGCTCCGAGATGAGAGTACTTATTTTTGATGGTAATCTGGTTTAGGCCCCTATAGACAATACAAGGACAAAGAGAGCCGTCTTTCTTTTTGACGAAGAAGAATCCTGCTCCAGCCGGAAAGGTGGGTTTCTGAATAAATCCCCTAGCAAGATTTTCTTCAATGTATTCAGACATGGCACGTGTCTCGGCCAGTGACAAGGGGTAGATTTGCCCCCGAGGAAGTGAAGCACTAGGTATTAGGTCGATGGGGCAATCATACAGCCTATGAGGTGGTAGTGTCTCTGCCTCCTTTTTATCAAAGACGTCCACATAGGACCAGTAGGGTGCTGGCAGGCCAGGTAGGTTAGCCGAAGTAGCCGGGGGTCGAGCAGGATGAACCGGAACCAGACAGGTCTTATGGCATTCCTGACCCCAACGGAGCACTTCACCCAAGCTCCAATTCAGGACTGGCTCATGTCTCTGTAACCAAGGTAGACCAAGCAAAAGGGGATGAGAGATACCAGACAGTACGTAAAAGGAGATGTTCTCTGAGTGCAGCATTCCCACCTGAAGAGTTACCAGCTCAGTGACCAACAAGATGGTTTCAGGGAGAAGCTTTCCATCCACAGAGGAAACCGCTAAAGGATCCGCCAGACGTATGGTAGGAATCTGAAAACGCTCCACAACGGCCTGTTGAATGAGATTCCAAGCGGCTCCGGAATCCAGTCTCGAAGAAGCCGGTCTCACCACTGGTAACAGAAATGGACAGATTCAATGGCGGAGAGGAAGAACTCTTGCCTAGGACGACCTCTCTGAGCAGTCCTAGACACTGGAGTTTCCCGGTTTCACCGGGCAGGAGCTGATCTGATGCTCTATATTGCCATAGTAGAAGCAACTGCCCTCTGCGCGGCGGGTCTCCTGGCGAGACTTGACCATCTTAACTTGGTCAATTTGCATAGGCTCTGGAGAAGACACACGGGGGAGTGCTGGTTGCGAGACTGGACTTTGGAGGATTGGAGCGAGGTGCAGAGGTTTCCTCTCACGGGTCGTCTCCTTAGCACGTTCCAGAAAATGGATGTCAATCCGGGTAGCTAATGACACCATGTCGTCCAGGGAGGGAGGTATGTCACGACTGGCTAGCTCATCCTTGATCCGTCTGGAAAGGCCCTCCCAAAAGGTGGACACCAGGGCCTCATTGTTCCAGGCAAGTTCAGAAACGCACGGCATACTGTCCCACAGAGAGACTCCCTTGGCGGAGTCGGAGAAGTGAGGAGGCAGTAGAAGATTTTTGTCCAGGCTCATCGAACACCTTCCGGAAAGCCGCAAGGAAAGCCTGGAGATCAGACACCAGAGGATCCCCTCTCTCCCACAGAGGGTTAAGCCACGCCAATGCCTCTCCGGTGAGGTGAGACATGATGAATGCCACCTTGGCCCGGTCGGAGGTAAACTGGTGTGCCAGGAGTTCAAAGTGAAGCGTGCACTGATTTATGTAGCTCCGACATAGGACAGGGTCACCACCAAAACGTGGAAGCGCAGAAAGCCGGGGTCCGAAGCCTAGCGCCACTGGGTTGAGGTGCCGCCGAAGCGGGTACCGCTCGGTTAGAGGTGGACACAGTCGGGATGGACAGTGCGTCAAGATGGGAGTTGACTGTCTGCGGATAAGGCAGGATAGCATCCTATTGGGATCTCTGGCGGGAGACCTCTTGATACAGGTCTGAAAGCGAAGGAGCCAGGGAGCCACTGGGTTCCATGGCCTATGCAAACTGTTACGGATCCGGGTGGTGGAACCTCTGTGCTGAGATGCAAGGAGGGACCAGAGGGGCGTAACTAAGTTCCAACCCGGACCGACCCTGGCCACACGGTGGCTTAGTCGACTCCGTGAACCAAGGAGGGCCCGGGAAGGTGAACCAGGTGCCACTTTGGGACTGACGTTGTGTGAGAGCAGGTGACTCCCACTAGTCAGATAGCTGAAACTGACAGGTACAGCAGATGAGCACGGCAGGTACCCTGACAGGTGATCCAGGTAGGCAAGCTGGCAGGCATGGCAAGTAGCCAGAAAAGTGATCCGGGTAGGCAAGCAAGCGGGCACGGCAGGTAGCCTGACAGGTGATCCAGGTAGGCAAGCCGGCGGGCATGGCAGGTAAACTGACAGGTGATGCAGGTAGGCAAGCCAGCGGGCACGGCAGGTAAACTTACAGGTGATGCAGGTAGGCAAGCCGGCGGGCACGGCAGGTAGACAGGCTGGTGGGCACGGCTGATAGGCAGGCCGGCATGGCTGATAGACAGGCAGGCACTGCTGATAGACAGGCGGGCGGGCACGGCTGATAGACAGGCAGGCAGGCACGGCTGATAGACAGGCTGGTGGGCACTGGAACCTGAGGGCTGAGGAGAGTGTTAGCACACAAACAACAACCTTGCACAGGCACCTCCATTTTGGAGGAGGTGCTTTAAAAAGGAGTGATCCCCCGGCCGGGGGCTCTTTAGGACGGCGCGCACGGCCCCTTAAAGAGGGAGGGAGCGCGCGCCCTAAGCACAGTGCCCGGGAAGCTGCGTGCACCCCGGGCAGCAGCAGGGGAGCAGGAGGACGCCGGACCGGAACGGTGTCTCTGCCCGGCAGGAGGCAGAGACGCCGACGCTACAGAGACGTAGAGGTCAGAGGGCTTCCTGAAAACAATGTTCCCATTATTAGGAAGTGGGTCTCTCATTTTGTCTGAAATGTCTGATTTTGGAACAGTCTTATAGGTGATATGTCTGACAGAGAACCACGGTTTTAAATAGCAGGCCTGTAATTTACTAATACTATTCTACACAGACACCTAGTGTGAATAGCTTGACTGACACACTGCAACAAAATGAAAATGGAAGAAATGGCTGATTTTGGAACACTCTTATTGGTGTTATATCTGACAGAGAACCACGGTTTTAAATAGCAGGCTTGTAATTTGCTAATACTATTCTTCACAGACACCTAGTGTGAATAGCTTGACCGACACTCTGCAACAGAATGGAAAAGGAGGCCAATATTTTCCACGTTCAGTTTAAATTTCTGGATTTTTATTGCTGAACTATGGAACAGATCTGGCTTTATTCTGCAGTGAGAACAAGCAAATGGAGCAGAACAATGGTGTACTCTGGATTGCTTTTTAAGCAAATAACCAGGATTAAGATAAAAAAAACATTTTCCCTGACCCCTGATATCTGGGGCTATGTCTACAAATATCTGTAATTATTACAGCAGCAGCAGACAGGACGTTCAATGAACCCTATTGTGCTGGATCATTCACTGCATTCTGCCACATACACTGCCTGCCTGCCTAGCACTGATAATATGCAGCTGGATTAGTCCTCAGAAGGACTGTTAGTTCATATGGATAGATACATATGTAGTGGAATACCTATACTAACATAACATTCAATGGACCCTCTTGCGCTATATGCACTGCACTCTGCCACATACTCTGCGTACCTGCCTAACTCCTGCTATCACAACTGAATATATGCAGCATATGGATTAGTCCTCAGAAGGACTGTTAGCTCAGTTGTATATATATATATATATATATATATGTTGTGGAATACCTATACTAACTATAAAGAAGAAATTTTCTCCCTGACGCAGCAACACCTCTCCCTACTCTGCCTGATTCCGGTGTACACTGTGATGAGCATAGCGGCTCCAGGTCATATATAGACCTGATGACGCTGTGCAGCCAGCCAATCACTGTAATGCCCACAACCAACATGGGTACGGCATTACACTGCATGGTAGGCAATCCCTGCATGTTCATTGGCTCTCTAAAGAGCGCCAAACATGCAGGGAGGGGACCCGAGTTTTCGCCTGAGCAACCCGGAAATACTCGCCGAACTTGTCGAGCACGGTGATGCTCGGGCGAGTACCGATCAGTGGCGAGCACGTTTGCTCATCACTAATCTAAAATGAGCTGCAATACTAGTGTTATTTTGGGTATAATAGTATTTCAATTTAAAATGTGGGATGGACACTGTCCATTGTAATTATTTACCAAATGAACATGACTACATGGTAAATCGTGTTGATATCTAAAATATATGTACCCAAGTTTTACCTATTTTTCTTCTAAACTGGCCTCATATGCAGCACAATACCGCTATATATCATGATTCTCTACTGCATCTATGGGTGATTACAGCCAAACCAAAGTTGATTATTTGAAACAAATACTTTTAATACTTTTTTTGCAAAAATGCTTTTTTTTTATTTAAAAAAAAAAATTGTTTTCATGTGACCATAACTTATTATTACTCTGCCTATAGAACTCTGTGACAGTCAGTCAACTGCACCATGAACTTCCATTTTTATTGGTACCATTTTGATGCACAAGAGACTAAAGAAAGACATAAAAAAGTGCAATCCATGCATTTATTTTTTTCATGCCATTTATCTTAAGGTATGAATGACATGCTAACTAAATGTATGTTTTGTATGTTTTACTACTTTGGCATAAAAAATTAACTTAAAAAAATGTTTATGTTCTCATAATTTTTCATTCATGGACCTACTGTAAGTGATGGCTCCATTTTGTGTAGAATTAGTTGAAGTTTTTATTGATAAGCTATATGTACATTACATTTTTATTAATTGCTTTCTCTTCTAAGTGACTGCAATTTGGGAATTCTGCAATTTTTTAATTATCTTTATTTTTCTTTTTAGCTGTTCACTGTGCAGTAAAAGTAATATAAAGATGAGGAAACCTCCAGAAATTTTATTTGAGTTTATTTGCTGGATACTAAGAGATGGTGAAATTTGATTTGCATCAAATAAATTCAGCGCAAATTGAATCTGCATGGAAGGGTCAAAAAAACATTTCTTATATACATTTCTCCTAAACGCTCTCCATAATTGTCCCACTGCCAGGTCCTCCAAGTCGTTCAACTTTGACCTTATTCTCCACCTGTCTGCTTCTGCATCTCTCTTCCGGCACTGCCATTGTTTAGGTCTGATATGGTTATGTGGGGAGCAAAGCACATTATTGATGTTAATGGCACACATTGCACTACATATGGCCATGTAGAATGCAAGATACATCATTGACACCTCTTGGGCCTAGTCAATGGCAGAGAGAAAAGAGAGAAAAGGATAAAGATGGAGGAGAAGAAGGTCAAAGAAGAGCCATCTGGGAGTTCAGATGGAGGTGTTTTAGGACTGGTAAGTCTAAGACTTCAGTATTTTTGCATCAGCATTTCAATATTTGTATGCCAGAACCAAGAGTATCTCCAAAACACAGAACAAGTGTCAATCTTTCAATGATAGTTTTTCTCTGTAAGTTTAACTCCTGCCTTTGGCATACAAACACTGATGTAAAATACTGACATATGAATAAGACCTATGAGTTTAAATTTTTTTCAAATCCTTCCCAGTATGATCTGTATCATAATACAGATAAATGGTGGCAAGCTGACAGACATTGTGCTAAGCTAGTGCAAATGGAATTCCCAAATATTTAGATTTGTTACAATCCAAATTTTGGGGGAAATTTATAGTAAAAATAATCTCTGATAAAGTGATTATTTTATTATAAGGCACAGTAAGACAATTGCATGATCATTGTAAGTAAAAGAAATTTAATGGCTAAATTTTATCTATCACTTCAGATTTATTAGTATATTAACATTGATACATTTTGGATCGAAATACTGTTAAGTACCATATTTTGTCGACAGAAGGCACACTGGACCATAAGACCAAATTTTGGGGTGGAAACTAGGAAAAAAATGTTTTAAATGAAATGGTTGTGCATCTTATAGTCCATTTTAATGGTAGCATACCTGGGGGGCAGCAACAGCGGAAGAGGGGTCACAGGAGACAGGATCGCTGCTTCGGGAGACCAGCAGTGGCAGGAGTGTGGTGATGCTGCGCGCCAAAGGCTGGGAGGAGGTGACATCCAGGCAGTGCGAGGCTGCAGGCCCTGGCCTCGCATAAGATGTCAGTGCTGGTAAGTGGAGTGACCTTTCCCATTGAAAGGAAAATGGCCGCCAGAGGCAGCGCATATGCAGATTGAGATCTCAACAGATGAGATCTCATTTCCTGAGATCTCGTCTTCCGAGATCTCAATCTGCGCATGCACCCTCTCTGGCAGCCATTTTCCCAAAGCCAACCGCAGAGAAATCAATGTGTAAGGAAACTCTGCTCACCAGCGGAGCCCATGGCCCGCAGCATCACACCACTCTTGCCGCCACCGCCAGCCCCCTGAAGCAACGATGCTGCCTCTTGTGACCCTACTCCACTGCAGCCGCTCCCCCCTTCCCGGTAAGCTACCTTCGGATAATAAGACGCACCCCCATTTTCCACCCAAATTTTGGGGGAAAAAGTGCATCTTATAATCCCAAAAATATGGTACATAGAATGTGAAAATTTGAATATAATGAATACTCACTTGTATACACAGGTATTACGGAACTGGCTCCTGTCACATTATTTTCCCCAACAACAGCAGTGACCAGCAATGTGTAATAATTCCCCGGTGTCAGGCCTTCAATTGTATCCGAAGCTGAAGTCACAGTTTTATTGAAAGTTGGATCTCCCAGAATCTGGATTTCATAAGAGCTTGTATTTCCATCTGGTTTCTCCCAGCTCAGAGATATAGAAGTGGTGGTGATGATCCCCGTCATGAGGTTCTTCACTACTTCAGGCTCTATAATGAAACAGTAAAGATATAAAAGCTTTTCAACTCTAACTTTTACATAGAAATTAGCCTGGTACGATTATATTGCATGTCAGCAGGAACAAATATTTCATAATTGACATTCATTAGGCAAATTTGAAGAATGACATTGGTTATGATTTAAGTACTTAACCCTTTAGTGACTAAGCCACATGTTTCAAATCTAACATGTGTCGCTGTATGTAGCAATAACTCTGGAATGTTTATTTCAGTGATTTTGAGACAGTTTTTTCTGTAACATATTATCCTTTATTATAGTTGTAAATTGAGGTTGATATCTTTTCATTTATGAATATACCAGAAATATGGCAAATATTAAATAATTTTTCAAATGATTCATGTTTATACTTTTAATCCAAATAGTCATAACACCTGCCTTACACCTATATCATGTCAAATGTCCTTTTATTTTGTTAGCATATTACAATGTTTAAAAACTTAGCAGCAATTTTTTTTTTTTTTCAAGGAAATTTACAAAACCTATTATTTTTTAGAGTCCAATTCAGTTTTGAAGTGATTTGGGGTTACCAATATATTCGTGAAACCTTAAAAGTGATAATAATTAAAAACAGATCACCTCAATATATTCAAAACTGTTCTCAGGTAGTTTGCTAACCTTCATGAGTTTTTCAGATATTAACGCAAAGTGGAATGACAGGAATGAATAACTATATTTTTACCACTAAAATTTTGCTAACATCTGAACAGGCCTCTCCAGCTGGCAGACTCTATGGCTATTACGTGGCCTTGGATTTGCCATCAGGTCCACATAATTGGATCAGTTTGCGGATGACTTTAAAGAGGGAACCTCCACATTCTTTTAACCATCTAGATGCTGCTGTTATTATTGACAGCAGCATCGAGAGGCATGAATGGACGTGTACTGATGGTAGCTGGTGCAGCAGGATGGCAGCTATAGTGTACAGTTAACAGCTACGGCATTTTCACCAGCAGCGGATACTATTCTCTTATATCTCAGGTCAGTAAATAGACAATTTTGAGTGTAATTTCCTGAAATTTGCATGTCAGTTCAAGCAATTTGCAATTCGATTCATGTAGATTGCAAGAAAAAATTCCCAGGGTCATTTCACACATTGGTGAAAAGGAAGCAGGCTCACATGAGGTTAAACACGACCATGTGGTCTTCCCTACGTTTTGGAGGTATCATATCACTTGGTCTAGTGTAGACAGTCAGAGGGGACTATCACAGATACTATAAAAGCAGTGGCCATTTTAGGACTTTACAGCCAAAGGATAGGAGGTTAGAGTGCACAATTCATTATTGCAGATAGGGATAGAAAGGTTGTAATCAGAGTCTGGTGTAATACTGCAGCACTGACTGAACATAGAAAATGGGAGTGATGGTCACAATCTGTGAATAATAATAAACAGATTAAAGTGATATGGAGGTGCTGGACCTGCAGAGTCTATGTGTCTAAGAATTAATTGATCAGTGATATACTGCAGTACAACACCTTTTTTTTCATTCTTGATCCACTACAACAAAAAAGGGCAGTTTAATTCCCCTCAGTCCTAATATTCCTGCTGTAGAAAAATACTGAAACTATGGCTTATTCGTCAGGAAAAGTGTGCTTCCTGGCTTGGGAGACTGAAAAGTCATAAGCAATATAACTTTTTCCATTACTATAGTTTTTTTGTTGCTTTTTTTAAGGCTAGGTGTGTTTTTTTGGTAATTTTTAAAAGACATAAAAAATTCCTTAAATTCCAGAAATTTTTGAAATGCAACTGTCTACCTCACAAAGTGTGCATGTTTTAAATTGTATACTACTTTTAATAGTCTAATGTTACACCTGCCACACACCATCTGAATAGAGTGGACTCTTGCAGGTGCTCGCGTTTGGGATGTCAACTTACTTATATTTCTCATCACGCCATTTTTGGTAAAGGCCTAGGTTGAGTTATCTTTTTTAACTCTTTAAAAAAAGGACACATTTTAATTTTTGAATACCGTTTTTCTATTCCAATTTACAACTGCACAGCAATGCTGCTGGCTTTTGCACATCTTCCTTTCCTTGCATTTATCTACCTGGCAAGCTTTTTAGGATTATGTAATTTTTGTCACGGGTGGGGGGAGATTAATGGTCAGTTATTGAGAAGCTAGGCAGCGATTCAAAATTTGCTAAACAATATGGCTACAAATTCTTCTGTAATTTTTGCATAAATTACTGCTGCAACAAACAGAAAACTGTTAAAGGTCGTTGTAAGTAAAATTAACAACAGTGTCCAAACTTTATCACTTATTCTTCTGATTTAGTAGCAAATGTAAAAAAAACCTGAAGAAATGAACTGGAATGTAAATTAGTGTGCATGCAGCATATAAGAGCATGTTCACACATGGTAATTAAGCAGAAAAAAACAAAGACAGAAACACAATGCACAAATACCCTGCAATCAAAATAATGCAAAAGCCATCCCACCTCATCATGGTGACCCTATTTGGGACACACCTTACTCTAATATTTAAAACCTTATGGTTTGTCAAGTGACATGCATGTGGATAAGGGTATTTGTGTATTGTGTTTCTGTCTTTGTTTTTTTCTGTTTAATGGCCATGTGTAAACATGCTCTTACATGCGGCATGCACACCAATTTACATTCCAGTTAATTTCTTCAGGTTTTTTCAGTCTAATGTAAACAAGTGCATATAAGGTAGTGGCCTGCCCTTTCCTTGATCTGGAAAGTCTATTCATCTTGCTTCCCAGGTCTGTGTGTCCACTTGCAGGGTTCAGTCTCTCAGCCCTTATCCACATGCATGTCACTTAATAAATCGTAAGGTTTTAAATATTAGAGTTAGGACTGTCCCTAATAGGATCACCGTGATGAGGTGGGATGGCTTTTGCATTATTTTGATCAACATTATGTTAACTAAGTACCCTATATTATTTTCATGCACTATTGTGGTTTATTTATTTATTTATTGCAGGGTATTTGTGTATTGTGTTTCTGTCTTTGTTTTTTTGTTGTTTTTTTTAGTAGCAAATGGAACCTGATCTAACTTAGAATAAAATATTTCATTATTTAAAAATATATAAAATTTGAAAATCTGAATGTAAGAAATACTCACTTGTATACAAAAATATTACTGAACTGCTTCCAGTCACATTTTTTTCCCCAACAACAGCAGAGACCAGGAATATGTAATAATTCCCCGGTGTCAGGCCTTCAATTGTATCAGAAGTTGTAGTCACAGTTTTATTGAAAGTTGGATCTCCCAGAATCTGGATTCCATAAGAGCTTGCATTTCCATCTGGTTTCTCCCAGCTCAGAGATATAGAAGTGGTGGAGATGATCCCAGTCATGAGGTTCTTCACTACTTCAGGTTCTATTATGAAATAGGAAATATATAAATGCTAACCAACAAAAGCTTTTACACAGCTCTTAATTTGATAAGACGATATTGCGTTTTTTTTGTTAACAATATTTCTTAGTTTCCTTATTCAAGTTAAAATTACTGAAAGTTATTGCTGGGAAGGGAGGAGAGCCAGGCGGAGGTGACCGAGCAGACCGGGAGGACCAGTAGGAGGCGACTGGAGGGACAAGCGCAAGAGAGCGCTGTGGCAGCGTGCAGTGCCGGACAGCGGAGGGTGCCAGGTGGTGGTGACCAGGAGGTGATCAGGAGGACCGGTAAGAGGCGACCGGAGGGACAAGCGCGCTGTGATAGCGTGCAGCGTCCCTAGAGGAGGTGAGTGAGGGGCAGGAGGCCGCGATAAGCGGCCCTACTGAACCCAAGTGTGTACTGTACTGTATTGTATTTGTATCTGTATTGTAATTGTATTGTATTCCCTAGTCCATATTTAATTGATTACCCCCCGTCCATATTTAATTGATCACCCCCGTCCATATTTAAATTGATTCCCCTGAACACCCCCGTCCATATTTAACTGATCCCTCTGACCACATTAAATTGACCCCCCGTCCTCATTTAATTGATCCCCGTCCATATTAAAGTGAGCCCCCTGACCACATTTAAATGATTGACCCCCCCAGCCCATAATTGATTGATCCCCCTTGTCCTATTTAATAGATTCCCCTTGTCCACTTTTACTCATCCCCAGTCCCTATCTATTTGCCTTATCCCCCACCATATTTAATTAACCCCTGTCCATAATTAATTGATTGATTCCCCAGACCACAATTAATTATTTCCCCAGTCCATATTTATTGATATTATTGATACTTATTGATCCCCAGTCCTTAGTTAATTGACCCACCGTCCATACCTATTTATTTGCTTTACCCCCCATCCTATTTAATTAAACCCCCTGTCCATAATTAATTGATTGATTCCCTAGTCCACAATTAATTATTTCCCCAGTCCATACTTATTGATCCCAGTCCATAGTTAATTGACACACCGTCCATACTTAATTAATCCACCTGACCCACTCAGCTGATCCCCCGTCCATACTTAATTGATACTTAATTGATCCCCCGTCCATACTTAACTGATCCCGCGCCGATATCTAATCGATACACTTGCACATCCCTAATTGATCCCCGTCCATACACCTATATATAAATAATTGTGTTTTGTACTTGTACATATATACTGACTGTATCCCCATATTTAGAATGACGTCCATGTTGGCCGGAGCCATGCAGTGTACATCTTGCGCAATGTATGCATTCCCTGAGCTACCGCTCAGGGATCCATACTGCTGCGAGAGATGTGAGCATATCGTGCACTTGGAAGCCCAAATCCTGGATCTAAGTGCTCAGATAGCGGTACTGAGGAGCATCGACAACATGGAACGGAGTTTGCTGCTCACCGAGCAGACACTCAATGGGTCAACACTGGGGGTGGAGCTTAGTGGGGAAGCGCAGGCTGAACAGGCAGGGAGCTGGGTAACAGTTAGAAGGGATAGAGGGAAGAAGTATAGGAAGGCTGGTTCAGAACCGGCATTATTGGAGCACGACAGATCCTCTGACCGCCGGGGGAGTGTATGCTCCAGTAATGAGGGGGAGGGGGGAAGTGTAGGGCAGACTAGACAGGTCCTGGTAGTGGGTGACTCTATTATTAGGGGGACAGACAGGGCAATCTGTCACAAAGATCGGGATCGCCGAACGGTGTGCTGCCTCCCTGGCGCTCGAGTCCGGCACATCGCGGATTGGGTTGACAGGTTACTGGGTGGGGCTGGCGAAGACCCAGCAGTCATGGTCCACATTGGCACCAATGACAAAGTGAGTGGTAGATGGAGGGTCCTTAAAAATGATTTCAGGGATCTAGGTAGGAAGCTTAGGGCAAGGACCTCCAAGGTAGTTTTCTCAGAAATACTACCAATCCCGCGAGCCACACAGGAGCGCCAACGGGAGGTTAGGGAGGTGAATAAGTGGCTAAAGAGTTGGTGCAAGGCAGAAGGGTTTGGGTTCATGGAGAACTGGGCCGACTTTGCTGTCGGCTACAGGCTCTACCGTAGGGACGGGCTGCACCTCAATGGGGAGGGTGCAGCGGTGCTGGGGAAGAAGATGGCTAATAGGTTGGAGGAGTTTTTAAACTAGAGACGGGGGGGGGAACCAAGGAAATAGGTGGGATGTGAGGCAAGCAAGGGGGAAGGGGAGAAGTGAATATAATGAGGGTGGAGAGGGGGGTGGGGATAGTACAGTTAGATTGTTAGAGAAGAATAGGATGCTAAATAACCCCAAAGTTTTATCTTGCATGCTGACCAACGCAAGAAGCCTGACCAATAAGGCGGATGAGCTGCGGGCGCTTATATCGGAGGAGAGGTATGACATCGTAGGTATAACAGAGACTTGGCTAGATGATAGCTACGACTGGGCGGTAAATTTAACAGATTATAGTTTATTTAGAAGGGACCGGAAACAGGGGAAGGGCGGAGGAGTCTGCTTATATGTAAAGTCACGTCTAAAGCCCAGACTAAGGGAAGATATAGGAGAGGGAGAAGAGGGGGTCGAGTCCATGTGGGTAGAGATAGAGGGGGCAAAAAATAATAATAAAATATTACTGGGGGTCTGCTATAAGCCACCCAATATAACAGAGGAGAATGAGAAACTGCTATTAGGACAAATAGACAAAGTAGCAAAACATAAAGAGGTGATTGTAATGGGGGACTTCAACTACCCGGATATTGACTGGGAAACAGAAACCTGTAGATCGCAGAAAGGAAAAAGGTTCTTGACAAATATCAAGGATAATTATCTCTCCCAACTAGTGCAGGAACCAACGAGAGGGAAGGCAGTGTTGGACTTAATATTGACTAATAGGCCTGATAGAATAACTGAGGTACAGATAGGGGGGCACCTAGGTAATAGCGATCATAATATTATCAATTTCAAAATGCCCTTCAGTAGGGTTATCAATAAGGGAACAACTAAAACATTAAACTTTAGGAGGGCGAAGTTTGATCAGCTGAAAGAAAACCTTCATCTTATAGACTGGGACAAAGTTCTTAATCAAGGAAATACGAATAGTAAATGGGAAACCTTCAAAAGAATTCTGAATACTCAGTGCGAGAGGTATATACCGTATGGGAATAAAAGGGCCAGAAATAAGAGGAAACCAATATGGTTGAATAAGAACGTAAAAGGGGCGTTAAATAGCAAAAAAGAGGCATTCAAGAGATTAAAACAGGAAAACAGCAAGGAGGCACTAATGTGTTACAAGGAAAAAACGAGAACCTGCAAAAAACAAATAAAAATAGCAAAGGAGGAAACAGAGAGACGTATTGCTAGGGAAAGTAGATCAAATCCCAAACTGTTCTTTACGTATATAAATAGTAAAAGGATTAAATCGAATAATATTGGACCGATAAAAAGTGATGAAGGCAAAATCATAGAGAAAGATGAGGATAAAGCTAATCTATTAAATAAATTTTTTTCGTCAACTTTCACAAAGGAAAAAGAACTAACAGGCGAAATGAGAAGTGACAAGCTTAATCCTCCACTAAGTATGACAAATCTAACCCAAGCTGGGGTACAGAAACGCCTCAGTAACATTAAAATAAACAAATCACCAGGACCTGATGGCATACACCCACGGGTACTAAGGGAACTAAGTAATGTGATAGACAGACCGTTATATCTTATATTTAAGGACTCTGTTGAGACTGGGTCTGTACCACTTGATTGGCGACAGGCGAATGTAGTGCCAATATTCAAAAAGGGAGCAAAAAGTAACACCGGAAACTATCGGCCGGTGAGTCTGACGTCCGTTGTGGGCAAAATTTTTGAAGGCTTTATTAATGAGGCAATCATGGAGCATCTTGACGCTAATAATCTATTAACCCCGAACCAACATGGATTCATGAGGAATCGCTCCTGCCAAACAAACCTGATTGACTTCTACGAGGAGGTTAGCTCTCGAGTAGATCAGGGGGAACCAGTGGATGTCGTGTATCTCGACTTCTCAAAAGCGTTCGATAGCGTGCCACATAATAGGTTGGTATACAAAATGAGAATGATGGGGCTGGGGGAAAATGTCTGCAAGTGGGTAGCTAACTGGCTAAAGGATCGAAGGCAGAGGGTGGTTATAAATGGAATATACTCAGATTGGGTAAGCGTCACTAGTGGGGTACCACAGGGGTCTGTACTAGGCCCAATGTTATTTAATATCTTTATTAACGACATAGTCAACGGGATAAATAGTAAAATATCAATATTTGCAGATGACACAAAGTTATGTAAAACAATTAATACAAAAGAGGACAGTGCAGACCTACAGAGGGATTTGGATAAGCTGGGTAGGTGGAGCATTAAATGGCAAATGAGGTTTAACGAGGAGAAATGTAAGGTCATACATATGGGAAGGAAAAATGGAAGTCACCAGTACTCACTGAATGGGAAATCATTGGGGAATTCAGAGATGGAGAAGGACTTGGGCATCTTGATTGATAGCAAACTAAATTGGAGTGCCCAAAGTCAGGCCGCTGCTGTAAGGGCAAACAGGGTAATGGGATGTATCAGAAGAGGTATAGCTGCAAAGGATGAGAACATTGTTCTTCCACTGTACAAAGCACTGGTCAGACCACACTTGGAATACTGTGCTCAGTTATGGGCCCCAATATATAGAAAGGATATAAATGAGCTTGAAAAGGTACAAAGGAGGGCAACAAAATTAATAAGGGGAAAGGAGGGACTGCAATACCCAGAGAGGTTGGCAAAACTAGGACTATTCAGCCTGGAAAAGAGAAGGTTGAGGGGGGACATAATAAATGTGTACAAATATGTTAGGGGACAGTATAGAGACCTTGCCCGGGATTTGTTCAAAAGGAGGGATATTACGGTAACAAGAGGGCATTCACTAAGACTGGAAGAGAAAAGGTTTCAGCACCAGCATAGGAAGGGGTTCTTTACGGTAAGAGCAGTGAGAATATGGAATTCACTGAGTGAGGAGACGGTAATGTCGGATTCACTAAACCAGTTCAAGCGGGGACTGGATGCTTTTCTAGATACCAGGCAGATTTCTGCATATACTTAAAAATAGAATAAAATAGTAGGTTGATACAGGGATTTATTCTGACTGCTGGTTTCAGAGTCGGGAGGGAATTTTTCCTCAGGTGAAGATTGGCTAAATCATTTGGGGTTTTTGCCCTCCTCTGGATCAACTTTAGCAATTACAGAACTAACAAGTTGGACTTGATGGACGCAAGTCTTTATTCGGCTTTACTAACTATGTAAAATATAGGTAATTTCTAAATATTCCATTTGTTTCTTTCTTTCAGGGATTAAGTTATTTTATAGGTGATATTCAGTCACAGGTTTTTTTCACGTTCAGATGTAAAAGCCAAACGAAAATGACACCTTATCATATGATAAATAAAAGTCAATATATAACATCAGAGGAGACGGTAACTAGTTTTCAATATCCTTCTCTACAGTGCAGTAAGGAAGTGCTTTATCATTAGGTAATAGAAGAATCAGTAATGGTTGTGCTAGTATAATTTGGTTTTATTGTGGTATAAATGCATGGACACATGATTTATTATTAATAAATTACGTTTAGAAACAACAAATCAATCATTGGTAATTCGGTTTCCTTTCATGAAAATGTTTTGAACATTTTTCTGTCCTATTACAGCATCAATTTTTACAACAGAGACAAGAGAGAGTACTGCCACTTTGGTTGTCAACTATCACCGCCGGAGTAGCTTCTTGCCTGTTATTATTTAACTGTCGCTTTATAGTTAATTAAAGATATTGTCCAGGTTAAAAAAAAAAGATGAATAATCCATTACAGAAATCTGAGTTAACAAGGGAGGTTCTGTTTTGGATACTCATCTCCAAGCTCCAGAGAAGAACAGTTTATAAAGAGCGTCTGAATGACCTGTGCCCTCCTACATCTCAAAGGTAGATGATTTCTTTTATTGGGCACAGAGTAGTACATTATTTGCCTGTGTACTTGGGACTGCAAGAAAATTGAACACATTTAACAATGTTTCCCCGCAGACCACAAGTTATAACTATGGTTTGAGCAATAGAAAAAAATTACACAGGATCATACAGAACCTGATATACAGTGCCTTGTGAAAGTATTTGTCCCCCTTGAACTTTTCTACCTTTTGCCACATTTCTGGCTTCAAACATAAAGATATAAAATTCTAATTTTTTTGGGAAGAATCAACAACAAGTGGGACATAATCGTGAAGTGGAACGAAGCTTATTGGATATTTTAAACTTTTTTAAAAAATTAAAAACTGAAAAGTGGGGCGTGCAATATTATTCGGTCCCCTTGAGTTAATACTTTGTAGCGCCACCTTTTGCTGCGATTACAGTTGCAAGTCGCTTGGGGTATGTCTCTATCAGTTTTGCACATCGAGAGGCTGAAATTCTTGCCCATTCTTCCTTGCAAAACAGCTCAAGCTCAGTGAGGTTGGATGGAGAGCGTTTGTGAACAGCAGTTTTCAGCTCTTTCCACAGATTCTCAATTGGATTCAGGTCTGGACTTTGACTTGGCCATTCTAACACCTGGATACGTTTATTTTTGAACCATTCCATTGTAGATTTTGCTTTATGTTTGGGATCATTGTCTTGATGGAAGATAAATCTCCGTCCCAGTCTCAGGTCTTTTTCAGACTCCAACAGGTTTTCTTCCAGAATGGTCCTGTATTTGGCTCCGTCCATCTTCCCATCAATTTTAACCATATTCCCTGTCCCTGCTGAAGAAGAGCAGGCCAAAACCATGATGGTGCCACTACCATGTTTGACAGTGGGGATGGTGTTTTGAGGGTGATGAGCTGTGTTGCTTTTACACCAAACATATCGTTTTGCATTGTGGCCAAAAAGTTTGATTTTGGTTTCATCTGACCAGAGCACCTTAATCCACATGTTTGGTGTGTCTCCCAGGTGGCTTGTGGCAAACTTCAAATGAGAATTTTTATGGATATCTTTGAGAAATGGCTTTCTTCTTGCCACTCTTCCATAAAGGCCAGAATTGTGCAGTGTACGACCGATTGTTGTCCTATGGACAGACTCTCCCACCTCAGCTGTAGATCTCTGCAGTTCATCCAGAATGATCATGGGCCTTTTGGCTACATCTCTGATCAGTCTTCTCCTTGTTCGAGATGAAAGTTTAGAGGGACGGCCGGGTCTTGGTAGATCTGCAGTGGTTTGATACTCCTTCCATTTCCATATGATCGCTTGCACAGTGCTCCTTGAGATGTTCAAAACTTGGGAAATCTTTTTGTATCCAAATCCGGCTTTAAACTTCGCCACAACAGTATCTCGGACCTGCCTGGTGTGTTCCTTGGTCTTCATGATGCTCTGCACTTGAAACAGTACCCTGAGACTATCACAGAGCCGGTGCATTTATACGGAGACTTGATTACACACAGGTGGATTCTATTTATCATTACCAGTCATTTAGGACAACATTGGATCATTCAGAGATCCTCACTGAACTTTTGGAGTGAGTTTGCGGCACCGAAAGTAAAGGGGCCGAATAATATTGCACGCCCCACTTTATAGTTTTTCATTTTTAAAAAAAGTTTAAAACATCCAATAAATTTCGTTCCACTTCACGATTGAGTCCCACTTGTTGTTGATCCTTCCCCCGAAAAATATAATTTTATATCTTTATGTTTGAAGCCAGAAATGTGGCAAAAGAAAGAAAAGTTCAAGGGGGCCAAATACTTTCACAAGGCACTGTATCTTAATTATTTGAAAATATACACAATTTGAAAATCTGAGAGTATAAGAAATACTCACTTGTATTAATAGATTTTATCAAACTGTTTCCTGTCAAATTATTGTCGCCAACAACAGCGAAGACCAGGAATATGTAATAATTCCCAGGTATCAGACCTCCAATTGTATAAGAAGTTGAATTCACGGTTTTATTAAATGCTGGATCTCCCAGAATCTGGATTCCATAAGAGCTTGCATTTCCATCTGGTTTCTCCCAGCTCAGAGATATAGAAGTGGTGGTGATGATCCCAGTCATCAGGTTCTTCACTATTTCAGGTTCTATAATGAAACAGAAAAGATATAAATAATAACTAGCAAAAGATGTAAATAAAAAAAAAATATTTATAGGCTAGTACAGTATTGTGAGTAGTGTTGAGCCACCCCCGTAGTGTTCGAGTTCGGTTCGGTTCGTCGAACACCCGTGTGTTCGCCGAACTGTTCGTCGAACTGTTCGTCGAACACCTTCGAACACCGTTAAAACCAATGGCAGGCAAACAAAAACACATAGAAACACATAGAAACCACCTTCAAAGGTGTCCAAAAGCTGACAAACTGCTCAGAAGACACAACTAACACATGGAAAAGTGACAAGTACATATAGTCATGCGAAAAGAAAAGAGGTGGAGGAGTAAAAGGAGGGGGAGACACAGATATAGGCATGTCATGCCCTTCTAAAATCCAAAAAGTGAGAAGCCGACACGTTCAGTCCGCTCCTGCCCGTGCCACCTCCGTGTCGCCGGGTTTGTGCCAGAGCCGCGGTGAACCCTGACGGCCAGCCCCCCTCTCCCAATACTGGTGCCTGTCCACTGGTGGGTCGAGCGAGCCCCCCTGTGGTGGAGGCAGCTCTAAGCTTTTTAATTTAAATTGTCTCTCTAATTTGAATAAATACACTTTAAATCCATTTACAAGGATCTATTGGAGGGCAAGTCTCATGCCAGCAGCCGCGTAATTCCAGCTCCAGTAGCGTCCACTAAAGCTGCTGCAGTTAAAAAGCTTTTATAAGGATCGAGCTCGGCTGTCCACCGCAAGGCATCCTACTGCCAGTCCGAGCCCCTATGCCTTGGGGTGCCTCCTGATGCTCTTCACTGAGTATCCCGTGGTCCCGAAGCATTTCCTTTGAAAAAATGAAGTGTCCAAACTACAGGTGGTGTAGCTTGCTTAACAGCCGGGATAATCCGCTGACTAGCAGACCCTGCTACTAGGCACAAAGTATTTCCTGGGCTAGATGCAGTTAAAAATTTGTAATTAGATACTCTCGTTGGATGCTGAGAAAGCATTCCATAGAGTCTCCTGGCACGCCATATATGATTCTCTTAAAAAGCTTGGGGTAGGGGTCTAGGGGACCCTTTTATAGCCAAAATCACGGCCCTGTATCGCAATACGTCACCTAGGCTGAAGATAAATGGAACTGTAGCACCCTGAGGGCTCGGTTGCTACAGAGGTATTGCACCTCACCCAGAGGTGTGATATCTCACTCTCAAGTAAGGATGTAGTGTGGATCAGGACCCGACACCTGCATGCATTACACCACATTGCCGTGGGGCAGGGCGACCAATATGCCCCTGAGATGGGCAAGACAGTCCCTGTCCCTGGCTGGAGTGGGGGGAGGGAACACTGAGGAAGGGGAACCCTGTAGTGCAGGAGCAGGGAGGAAGCAGTTCCTGGGTGCATTGAGAAGGGAGTATAAAAGGTGGGCACCATCTTAGTTCAGTGCAGAGAAGTCTGAGCAGAAGTGGCAGGGAGCAGGGGCTCTGCATGAGCTCTGCTCCGGAGGCGGGCCTAGTAACAGAGGCCCAGGCCTGGAAGAGGGAGAAGGAAGGAAGAGGAGCGGAGAAGGCTCCAGGAACGAGGAACGAAGGGATCTCAGGGGTGTGGACGGGCGAGTCGCCACCGCACGCCCGAATCCACCTGCGTGGAGGGGTCAGGCCAAAGGGGGAGACCGGTCCCCGAAACTAGTGGAGGCAGGAAACGACCCTCAGCTAGAAACAGGAGGCTGTGACATTTTATGTGGCGCAGCCCCTCGCTACACCCGCTAGGAAGGCACCACATAGGGTCAGGGAAACTGGCGCCAAGTTTACCAAGAGGAGGCCCGAGGCAGCCGGACAGAAGGGTTGGTAAGAAAGGCCAGACAAAGGACACACAAAGGGGGTCCTGTGAAGCACTCCAAAGTTATCTGGGAGTTGTCTGAGCCCCTCACCTGGTGAGCACAGTACGACGTGGGCAGCCGTTACCTGCAGACGTGGTCTGGATAATAAGAACTGTGAGTAAAGGCCCTGGACTGCATCACTGACTCCGTGTCATTACTGCTGCTGCCCTGCACCATCACCCCCATCCTCCGCATACACTGCCCTGAGGCTATACTCCTCCCGTGGGGAGTTATGCTACGCTCTGCTGCACCCACAACACCAGCCTCAGCGGTCTGCCCTGGAGCGGCGGTTCACTCTGACCGCAATCCACGGGTGACGTAGTCGGACATTTAAACATCAAAACCACATAAATAGTTCCGCCACTGGTTTGACCGCCCTGAGCCACGGAACCGGGTTGCCGCCACGGAGACTACAACCACCAGCATCCACCAAAAAGGGTCCGGCTCCGGGTGTCCCAAGGCCCAGGGGGCGCGTCAAAACATTTTCATCACCTTTCACAATCACTAATGGGACAAGGCAGGGATGTTCTCTGTCCCCTCTCTTATACATCCTAGTGACGGAGCACCTGCTCTCATCAATTCGCCATAACCCCAATATTAGGTGGATTGAGGTGGGAGGCACCGAGTACAAGTGCTCTCTATTTGCTGATGATGTCCTAGTATATATCACTCAATCACATATATCCATCCATGCTGTTATGGCTGAAATAGATCACTTTGTTACATGGTCAAATTTTAAAATCAATGCAGCGAAGTCTGAGGCCCTCGATGTCTCCCTCCCCAAATCCATATAGGATTCCATCCAGTTCAACTTTCCCTTTGCCTAGCCCTCACAGGGTATCAAATACTTAGGAATTCCTATTCATAGAGACCTCTCCCATCTATGTTATCTTAATTTTGGGCCCTTTATTGAACAACTCCATACAGACCACGGTTGGCAAGTTAGAACTGTAAGATTCACTACGTGAACCACTGGTGTTTTGTGGAAAAGCACATGTACACTGTGTTCCAAATTATTATGCAAAAAGTGTTTAGGAGTGATAAGGGAAGAATTTGTTTGTTTGTCAGTTAAACTCATTGACGGTGATGTGTGTCAGGGCTCTTTATATCACTGTAAGCAATTGCAGACACCTGTGCTAATTAGTTTGGCAGGTGTGTCCAATGAAAGGCAAGACTACTTAAGAAGGCTGTCTCACATTATTAAGCAGCCTACATTTTCTGCCAAAATGGGAAAGAAAAAGGATGTGTCGGCTGCTGAGAAGCAACAAATTGTGGAGTGTTTAGGTCAAGGCATGACTACAATCAACATTGTGCGATGATCAGGAAGAAGTGTCTTGGCAATCAAGAAGTATGTAGCTGATTCACAGTACACACGTGTGCGTGCTGATAAGGGCAAATTGAGGACTCTTTCCTACAGGCAATTACGTCAGGTTGAAAGAGCAGCGGCAAAAAAGCCTTGTCATAGCAGCAGACAAGTTTTTGAAGCTGCTTGTGCCTCCAACGTCCCCCGAACAACAAGATGCAGGGTCCTTCAGAGGTTTGCAGCTGTGCATACGCCATCCTGTCGACCTCCTCTATCCACTTCACACAAGCAGAAACGGCTCCAGTGGGCCAAACATTACATGAAGACTGATTTCAAAACTGTTTTGTTCACGGATGAGTGCCGTGCAGCGCTCGATGGTCCAGATGGATGGAGTGGAGGATGGCTGGTTGATGGACACCCCACGCAAACACGGCTACAGCGCCAACAAGGAGGAGGTGGAGTAATGTTTTGGGCTGGAATCATGGGGAGAGAGATTGTCGGCCCCTTTAGGATCCCTGAAGGCGCTAAAGATGAACTCCATAATGTATGTGGATTTTCTCAAACAGCACTTCCTGCCATGGTTCAAGAAGAAGAACCGTGTATTTCACAGCAAGATCATTTTTCTGCATGATAATGCACCATCTCATGCTGCACATAAAACATCTGCATCTCTGGCTGATATGGGCATAAAAGGGGACAAACTTATGGTGTGACCCCCATGCTCCCCTGACCTCTACCCCATTCAGAACCTTTGGAGCATCATTAAAAGGAGTGTCTATGATGGCGGGAGGCAGTTCACATCTAAGCAACAGCTCTGGGAGGGTATTCTGTCCTCATGCAAAACAATTGAAGCAGAAACCATCCAAAACCTGACAAATTCAATGGACGAGAGAGTTCAGAAGCTTCTTTCGAACAAGGGATCCTATGTGAAAATGTAACATCACCTAGAATAAAGTTTTGAGTTGAAAACTGTTTGATTTCAGTTTCTAACAACCTGCTAATGCTTATAATTTCAAAAATGACCATTTTTTTGGTCTTTATTAAAA
The DNA here is from genome assembly GCF_046119375.1 of Phyllobates terribilis. Lineage (NCBI taxonomy): Eukaryota > Metazoa > Chordata > Amphibia > Anura > Dendrobatidae > Phyllobates > Phyllobates terribilis. The sequence goes on from NW_027362763.1 coordinate 349,980,994, forward strand.
TGAAAAGGTTGATCGAAAAGTTTGGGGGATCTAAGAGTGTGGCAACCCAGTAGTCATGATTACTTTGAATTCTGACAATATGAGGGTCATGCTGCAGGTAGTGCAGCAAGAAGGCACTTATGTGTCTTGCGCATCTCGGAGCCCCAAAATTATTTTCCGGGCTAGATGCAGCTAAAAATTATTATTAATTTTAAATCTGGTGAAGCTTTAGTATAGATGGCCTAATAGGATCAGTGCTGCACACTGCTACAAAGCCCAAATTATTTTCCAGTCAAGATACAGATAAACATGATTAGTAATTTGAAAGCTTAAAATGGTTGGTAGGGTGATTTTAACCAATCATCAAGCTTTTACTCTCCCCAGGATGACACAGGGGTAGAAAAGTCGTTTCGGATCCATGATTTGTTCATCTTTATGAACGTGAGTCTGTCTACATTATCAGTGGAGAGCCACGTGCGCTTATCTGTCAGCACACCACCAGCAGCGCTGAACACACGTTCAGACAGAACGCTGGCTGCGGGGCATGACAAGATCTCCAAGGCGTAAGTGGCTAGCTCCGGCCATTTATCCAGATTGGAAGTCCAAAAAGAGCAAGGGTCCAGTGACACAGTCGTGGCTTCAATGTTTACTTGGAGATACTCCTGTACCATCGTCTCTAGGCGTTGACTATGTGTCAGACTTCTTGTCTCCTGTGGCCTTGCAAAGGATGGGCTAAAAAAGTGGTGAAATGATTCCGCAAAATTGATGTTACCAGCAGATACTGTGGTTCTGTTACGGTTTGAGTGCTGAACACTTGACGGTCCCACGGTTGGCAAGTTGGAACTGTGAGATTCACTACGTGCACCACTGGTATTTTGTGGAAAAGCACATGTAAGATTCTGGAACAGTCTCTGCTGATACTCCTGCATGCGTGCATCCCTTTCTATGGCAGGAATAATTTCTGCAAATTTACTTTTGTACCGGGGATCTAACAGTGTGGCAACCCAGTAGTCAGGATTATTTCTAATTCTCACAATTCGAGGGTCATGTTGCAGGTAGTGCAGCAAGAAGGCACTCATGTGTGTTGCGCATCCAGGAGCACCAAGTCCCTGTTGTGTTGGTGGCGAGGTAACAATCATGCTTCCTTCCTCTGTCCTCTCCCCCCAACCTCGCACAACAGAAATGTGATCAAGGTCTCCCTCATCTGATGAGTCTTCCATCAGTTCGTCCTCCACTTCTTCCTGGGCTCCTGCACCTTCCTCACTAGTTTGGCTGCTACCATGCGCCCTGGTAAAACCATCTCCCCCACCCTCACATGCCTGCCGCCTTGGTGCTGCCGACCGTCTGGACCTTGCAGATGTTAGCCCTTCCGCATACAACTCCTCCTCCTCTACTTCCTCCACCTCCTCTTGTGCCACCACCTGACTCCGAATTCTGTTTAACATGTGCTCCAGCATGTAAATCACCGGAATAGTCATGCTGATAATGGCATCGTCAGCACTAAACATCTTCGTCACCATTTCAAAACTGTGCAGAAGGGTGCATAGGTCCCTGATCTGAGACCACTCCTCCAGCGTGATTTGCCCCACCTCTGGATCTCGTTGGCCCAGGCTATACATCAGAACGTATTGCACCAGGGCTTGTCGGTGCTGCCACAGTCGCTGCAACATGTGCAGAGTTGAATTCCACCGGGTAGGCACATCGCATTTTAGCCGGTGAAGTGGCAGGCCCAACGACTTCTGTAGAGATGTAAGTCGCTGAGCTGCAGGATGCGAACGGCGAAAGTGAGCACACAGCGACCGTGCCCTCTGCAGAAGGCCATCTAGTCTGGGATAGTGGGCTAAAAATTGCTGGACAACCAGGTTCAACACGTGAGCCATGCAAGGCACGTGTGTGACATTGCCCCGGCGAAGGGCCGCACCCAGGTTTGCAGCATTGTCGCACACGGCCTTCCCTGGTTTCAGGTCCAGTGGAGACAACCATTCATGAAATTGGTTCTCCAGAGCTGACCACAACTCCTCAGCTGTGTGACTCACATTTCCCAGACATTTCAATGTAAAAACCGCCTGATGACGTTGAGCCCTACTGCCAGCATAGTAAGGAGGTGTGCAGGATCCCTTCTGCGCAGTTAGAAAGCTTGTGGCATGACCAGACAGGCTTTGGGTGCAGGTGGAAGACCGAGAGGAGGTTGAGGAGGCAGAAGCAGTGGAGGAACTTTGACATAAAGAGGATTGACGCACAACTCGTGGGGACGGCAAGACTTGGACAGCAGCCCCTTGTCCTGCTGTCACCATAGTTACCCAGTGCCCAGTCAGCGACATGTAACGCCCCTGTCCATGCCTACTCGTCCAAGTGTCTGTGGTGAAATGCACCCTGTCACACACAGAGTTTCTCAAAGAAGCGGTGATGTTGTGTGCGACATGCTGGTGGAGCGCAGGCACACCTTTCTTTGAGAAGTAGTGCCAACTGGACATCTGGTACTGGGGCACTGCGACAGACATAAGGTCTCGAAAATCCTCTGTGTCCACCAGGCGGAAAGGCAGCATTTCTGTAGCCAAGAACTTGCAGATGGTGAAATTCAACCTCTTAGCTTTCTCATGGCTAGGAGGAAATGGTCTTTTACTTGTCCACATCTGAGGGACCGAGGGCTGGCTATTGTGCTTAGACGGGGTTGAAAAGGGTGTCCCCGGCAAACTGCCGGTCTGTGAGGAAGATGCAGGCGGACATGTTAGGTTGCCTTGACCCAAAGGTGGTGCTATCGATGTCGGACAGCGCTCAACACCAGCTGGTGTTACCACCTCCAAAGAAAATGATGACCTGCCAATCACGCTGGCTGTTGCGGGTAAAGAGGTGGCAGGTCTGCACCCCAAAACAGGTGTGACTGCTGTCCCCCCAGTCACAGAGGATGAAGAGGCCGTGGATGCACAAGATATGGCAGACGGTGGTTGGCCCAGCCGGCTAGGCCGCATTGTAGCACACTGAGCTTCCCACTGCAACTTATGCTTCATGTCCATGTGCCGGTTCATGCATGAAGTACTCAAACTATATATTTTTTGGCCTCTACTTAGCTTTTGCTGACAAATGTTACAGATAACACGAGTTGGGTCATCTTTATCGATCTGAAAAAATGCCCAGGCTATGCAAGGCTTAGCACCCATGCGACCTGAAGAGCCACCACGACTTGTGGTGAGAGGCAGAGTTGTGTTTGAGGATGCAGTTGTTGACGTGCTTCCAGTACTACGTCTCTGTCCAGGAAGGCGCAACCTGACCTCGTCGTCACTAGCATCTTCCTCCACCTCCTCTGCTGACCTCATCTCTTGGCTGACTGTGGGTTGACAGTAAGTGGGATCTCCAACCTCATCATCATCACCCTGTGCGTTATCACACCCGTCGTCCTCAGAGCCAACCTGTTCCTGCCCTGACAAAAAACTAAAGTTGTCGCTCCAATCAGGTATTTGAGTCTTATCATCGTCTTCCTCATTGTCTCCACCAACAGGAGTTACAGTTTGGGAATGAGGGTCTACATTATGGTCAGAACCTTCTGCGTCTGGTCCTGGATCCGACTCATAAAGATTCTGGGCATCAGTGCAGATCATTTCCTCGTCTGGATTCACAGAAGCGCTGGAGTCGACCTCTGATTCCCAGGCTATAGTATGAGTAAACAGCTCTGCCGACTCAACCATCTGTTCTACCTCATACTCAGACGGGCAGCTGGAGATTTGGGAGCTGTGAGGAAGCAAGTGTGATTGGGGTGACACCTTTGAGGACTGGAGTATTTGTGATGTTGAAGTTGATGTGGAGGAGAGCCCACTTAAAGGAGCACTTGATATCCGTTGAAGCACCTGCTGTTTTTGTGCCTCATCTGGAATTTGTAGCGATTGGCGTGGCCGTAAGAAAGGGATCTTATCACATTGTCCGCTAAAAGAAGTAGACATTTTAGTTTGGCTGGAAGATGGTCTTTCTTCTGCAGATGTTACTGTTGCTTTAACACCTACCCCACGGACACAACCTTTTTTCCCCTTCCCAACACGCCTATTCCCCTTTCCACCAGCAGCAGGCCTTTTTCCACTCATTTTGGTGGTTAACTAATTAACAACTCTGGAGTTGTTTGCACAAAAAAACAATGGATGGGAACCGAGCAGAGCTGAGTGGCCAAACTGTGGTATTAGGCCAAAACTATTGGCTGGGTTAGATGCAGAAAAAAATTATATTCAATTTGCAACCTGATGGAGGTCAGTACAGATGGACTAATAGAGAAAGTCCCACACACTGCTAGAAGGCCAAATATTTTTTCAGAGCTAGATGCAGATAAAAATTATTTTTAATTTGCAACCTGATGGAGGTCAGTATAGATGGACTAATAGAGAAAGTCCCACACACTGCTAGAAGGCCAAATATTTTTTCAGAGCTAGATGCAGATAAAAATTATTTTTAATTTGCAACCTGATGGAGGTCAGTATAGATGGACTAATAGAGAAAGTCCCACACACTGCTAGAAGGCCAAATATTTTTTCAGAGGTAGATGCAGAAAAAAAATATATTCAGTTTGCAACCTGATGGAGGTCTGTATAGATGGATTAATAGAACAAGTCCCACACACAGCTAGAAGCCCAATATTTTTTCAGAGGTAGATGCAGAAAAAAATATATTCAGTTTGCAACCTGATGGAGGTCAGTATAGATGGACTAATACAACAAGTCCCACACACAGCTAGAAGCCCAATATTTTTTCAGAGGTAGATGCAGAAAAAAATATATTCAGTTTGCAACCTGGTGGAGGTCTGTATAGATGGACTAATACAACAAGTCCCACACACAGCTAGAAGCCCAATATTTTTTCAGAGGTAGATGCAGAAAAAAATATATTCAGTTTGCAACCTGATGGAGGTCTGTATAGATGGATTAATAGAACAAGTCCCACACACAGCTAGAAGCCCAATATTTTTTCAGAGGTAGATGAAGAAAAAAATATATGCAGTTTGCAACCTGATGGAGGTCAGTATAGATGGACTAATACAACAAGTCCCACACACAGCTAGAAGCCCAATATTTTTTCAGAGCTAGATGCAGAAAAAAATTATATTCAATTTGCAACCTGATGGAGGTCAGTATAGATGGACTAATAGAATGATGCTATGCCCAAAAGATTTTACTTCACTAGGTGCAGTAAAAAAATTGGTATTCTATACACAGGTGGTATATCTTGCAACACAGATAGGCTACTCCACTGACTAACACACTCTGCAATAGGCCAAAAAGGATTAGCTTTGCTAGATTCAGCCAAATGCTGTGAAAAAAACTTGCACAGCACTGGCACAGACCTGCCTGGCAAAAACTGATAGGAACTGATGTAACCTAGTCCTGAAAAGGACTCCAATTACAATTAGTCTTTACTCCCACAATCTATCTATTTAAGAGCACAGACCTGCCTGATAAAAGTCGTAGGAAATGCTGTAACCTAGTCCTTAAAAGGACTGCAATCACAACTATTCCCTACTCCCAAGCTATCTGTAGATTTGTGCGAAAATTGGCTTGAAATTAACAAGGTATAGCGCACACAGCAACAGCGGTGCCGTCTAACACGCAGCTGCAGCAGTGAGAAAATGGTGGCGAGGGGGAAAATGGCTTGGTCTTATAGGGCAAGGACATGTGACATACACTGCCAATGACACATGCCCTTGCTTGTGTGAAAAAAAGCACTTCGCTCCGTGTGTGCTCTGCTGATAGGCTGATAGATTGCACCTCCCCACTGTAAATGCGGGAAAGAGAAAAAAAAAATGGAGATCTTCATTGTTCCTGCAGAGATCCATCCCCTGCCCCTCCCCCCACCCCGCTGTACACTCAAACTGCGTATTAACATTAATTTTCATCATTACTGAGAAAAAATCCAGTTATGATTTTGGTGCACGAACAGTTATCGAACATAACCTCGAACAGCCGAATTTTTCTCAAATTGTTCGTGTTCGCCGAACGGCTCGAACACTGCCCAAAACAGCTCAAATTTGAGATTGGCGAACAGTTCGAGTAGAACAACGCTCATCTCTAATTGTGAGTAAACCTCATCTCCTGTCTACAGGAACAGCATCAATAGAAAGGGGCTTCTGTGTAAGAACAGAATATGGGCCCTTTACAGTCCAATAATGTGTCTGTGGCAGAAGGTGCTTGCTGATTTTGAAATGGAAGTGGGGCCCCTTATCTCTTTGGCCTCTGTGCAGCTGCACAGGTTACACTAATGGTATGTCCACCCCTGGCAGATTATAAAGAGAGTCTCTATAAGAGGAAGACTTATCTTATTATACATCGCAAAAGTAACCCTTTAACTGTAGTGTACACAATGTCATTCAACATTTACCTATGTTACCACTACAAGGGAATAGAACACTTTTACCATGTTTCCAAACACTTTTTACAAGCAGAATTGTTCAAAACCAAAAGCCCTTTAAACATGCTATGATTGTTAATTATCCGTTTTTGAGAAGCTATTTAAAATGTGCCAAACAATATCGCTGTTGTAACAAAATAGAAAGCTCTAAAGGTCTTTGTAAGTAAAATTTACAAATTGACTAAACTTAAACTTCTGATTTAGTAGCCCATGATACATTTTAGTTTTAAACAATATTCATTTTTTTAAATACATAAAATTTGAATATCTGAATGTATGAAATACTCACTTATATACACAGATATTACCAAACTGCTTCCGCTCACATTATTGTCCCCAACAACAGCAGTGACCAGAAATGTGTAATAATTTCCCGGTGTCAGGCCTTCAATTGTATCAGAAGTAGAAGTCACGGTTTTATTGAACGTTGGATCTCCCAGAATCTGGATTTCATAAGAGCTTGCATTTCCATCTGGTTTCTCCCAGCTCAGAGATATAGAAGTGGTGGTGATGATCCCGGTCATCAGGTTCTTCACTAATTCAGGCTCTGGTATAAAACAAAAAATATATAAATACTATCCAACGAAAGCTTGTATATAGTTCTGAGTCTCATAAGACGATATTGCATTTTTTCTGTGTATATAATTTTGTAGTTTACTTATCCAAGGTAAAAATACCTAAATGTATCAACTAAGATATAATTAGTTTCTAAATATTCTTGTTGTTGCTTTTTACTAGGATTGAGTTATTTTATAGGTAAAATGTATTTAATAATTTGAAAAAATATTACATTTGAAAATCTAAATATAAGAAATACTCACTTGCATACATTGATATTACCAAACTGTTTCCGGTCACATTTTTTTCCCCAACAATAGCGGAGACCAGGAATATGTAATAATTCCCCGGTGTCAGGCCTCCAATTGTATCAGAAGTTGTAGTCACGGTTTTATTGAAAGTTGGATCTCCCAGAATCTGGATTCCATAAGAGCTTGTATTTCCATCTGGTTTCTCCCAGCTCAGAGATATAGAAGTGGTGGTGATGATCCCCGTCATCAGGTTCTTTACAACTTCGGGGTCTATTATGAAACAGAAAAGATATAAATACTAGCCAACAATAGCTTTTACATAGTTCTTTGCCTAATAAGACAATACTGAACTTTACTGGGTATAATATTTCATAGTTTATTTATTCAAATTAAAAACACTGAAATATGTTGACTAAGATTTAGGTAATTTCTAAAATATCTAATTAGAGAGAGGGAGAGAGAGAACTATGCAGCCGCTTAGTTATCTCAGCAATAGGAGCACAGCACTTATGAATGCGCTAACCTGTACAGCTGTCATGGGCCCCTAACAGCCGCGGGTGGAACTGCGATCCACCCGCGGCTGTTAACATGTTAAATGCCGCTGTCAAACTCTGACAGCGGCATTTAACATGATCACGCCGGAAGCGCGTCATTAGCTCTGCCCATTAGCGACTCTGTCACATGATCGCGGGTCACTGATGGGTTGGCATGACAACCTGGAGTCTGCAGGAGACCCCTGTGGTTGTCGTAGTCGATCTGCTATGAGCGCCACCCAGCGCTGAAGCCCTGCTATGTGTAACACAGGCAATCGAAAGATCGCAGCTTGTAGTCTCCCATGGAGACTATTGAAGAAAGTACAAAGTAGAAGAAACATTTTTTACATTTTTTTTAAAAAATATAAAAGTTCAAATCTTTCTTTTTCGCCCAATTCAAATTCAAACAAAAAAAATCAAATATATACATATTTGGTATCGCCGCTTTCAGAATCGCCCGATCTAATATAAAAAAAGAATTAATCTGATCGGTAAATGGCGTTATGAGAAGAAAAATCTAAATGCCAAAATTTTGTAGTCACTGCAATAAAATGCAATAACAGGCAAACAAAAGATTGTATCTACACCAAAATGTTATCAATAAAAACGTCAGCTCGGCGCCGAAAGAAAATCCCTCACCAAGCCCAAGATCCCCAAAAATGGAGACTCAACAGGTCTTTAAAAATGGCGCCATTTTTTTTTTTTTTTTTTTTAACAAACTTTGGATTTTTTTTTTCACCACTCAATAAAAAAGAACCCATGCATGGTTGGTATCTTCGAACTCGTAATGACCTGGGGAATCATAATGGCAGGTCAGTTTAGCAGGTTAGCATTTAGTGAACATAGTAAAAAAAAAAAAATAATTGTGGAATTGCACTTTTTCTTGCAATTTCACCGCACTTGGTATTTTGTTTTAATTTTCCAATACACGATATGGTAAAACCAATGGTGCCGTTTAAAAGGACAACTTGTCTTGCAAAAAACAAGCCATAACATGGCCATATTGACGGAAAAATAAAAAAGTTATGGCTCTGGGAAGAAGGGGAGCAAAAAACAAAAGCGCAAAAACGTAAAAGAGCTGTGGCATGAAGCAGTCAGAGAGGTCGGGTACTGCTGACTTTACTTACTGTGGACTATCAGACACGCATACATTTTAGCAAAATGTTATCTCACTAAAAAGTGCATCTTATGGTCTGAAAAATAAATATTATCCAAAAAAAGGTTTAGATAGTCCCAAAGTCCACCCCCTGATAAGACAAATATTGAATTTTTTCTAGCTACAATATTCATAGTTTACTTATCAAAAAGGTAAAAACACAGAGAAATATCGACTAAGATAATATTGTTAATTGGTAAATATTGTAGCTATTGCTTTTAATGCAATTAATTGATTTTCAGCTGTACTTTTTTCAGATTTAGATGTCAAAATCAAATGAATCTGACACCATATCATATGATTTATAAAAGTCTTTACATAATATTTAAGGAGTCAGTAAGTACCTTTTTAAACTCCTTCTGTACAGTACAGTTGGGCAGGGCTTTATCGCTAAGTAATAGAAGAAGCAGTAAGGGTTGTGCTAGTGTAGTAAAAGAAAAAAAGCCTTCAGGAGAATTCTTGCAGAATGTGTCAAAGATGAGGAGAGATTGCCATCTGCTGGTCAGACACAATCAAATGGAACCAAGTTGTGTTAGGAAAGTTGAAGGGGGAGCAGATTTAGATGCTAGACCTGGTCAGATGTCTTCAAGGAAGGATTTCCTGAAAAGTCGAGAGCACTAAGCCTGAGGCAGAATTGGCACCAAGCTGCAGAGAGGAGCAGACGTGCTCCCGACATGCTGAGAAGCCCAGCATGGCAAGCCTGAGCCGGAGGCCTGCTACACATAACAACCAGACACCGGTGGATGAACTCCGGATTCCCCACAGAGGTTGCTCGAGTGTTGCACCTGCTGAGGAGAGTCGGGACCTGTTTGTGGTGCTTAGTGAGTTCGCAGGACCCGACGACGCCCGCCAACAGACGAGGTCTGGATCCCCCTACCCAAGGCTTAAGAGACTGCCTCCAACGGCCAAGCAAAGAGTACCTGGGAGAAGGCTGCGCCAGGAGAGTCACGCCAGTGGAAGCAGAGGAGCTACACAAGTGAACAGGGCTGTCACTTCCACTGTTCACCTACGGTACTAGGAGTTGGGTTTAGGATCTCAGGTTTGGAGGGGACTGGTTGGGGTGGGAGAAGCTAAACTTGATTTGATTGACTTTGTCCGGAAAAGACTTGCGGCCTAGTGGGAATAACCGGTGACAACTGCTAAGAAATACTCACTTGTGTATACAGATATTACTGGACTGCTTCCCCTCACATTATTCTCCCCAACAACAGCAGTGACCAGTAATGTATAATAATTCCCCGGAGTCAGGCCTTCAATTATATCAGATATTGAAGTCACGGTTTTATTGAAAGTTGGATCTCCCAGAATCTGGATTTCATAAGAGCTTGCATTTCCATCTGGTTTCTCCCAGCTCAGAGATATAGAAGTGGTGGTGATGATCCCAGTCATGAGGTTCTTCACTACTTCAGGTTCTATTATGAAACAGAAAAGATACAAATACTAGCCAACAATAGCTTTTACATAGTTCTTTGCCTAATAAGACAATATTGAACTTTACTGGGTATAATATTTCATAGTTTATTTATTCAAGTTAAAAACACTGAAATATGTGGACTAAGATTTAGGTAATTTCTAAAATATCTAATTAGAGAGAGGGAGAGAGATCTATGCAGCCGCTTAGTTATCTCATCAATAGGAGCACAGCACTTATGAATGCGCTAACCTTTGATTTAACTCCTTCACGACATACGCTGTACAAAAACGGCACATGTTGTGTCTCACCCTCAGTACTGGAGCCCGCACCTTTCCGAGCACATGACAGCTGATCTGTACAGCTGTCATGGGCCCCTAACAGCCGCGGGTGGAACTGCGATCCACCCGTGGCTGTTAACATGTTAAATGCCGCTGTCAATCTCTGACAGCGGCATTTAACATGATCACGCCGGAAGCGCGTCATTAGCTCTGCCCATTAGCGACCCTGTCACATGATCGCGGGTCACCGATGGGTTGGCATGACAACCTGGAGTCTGCAGGAGACCCCTGTGGTTGTCGTAGCCGATCTGCTATGAGCGTCACCCAGCGCTGAAGCCCTGCTATGTGTAACACAGGCAATCGAAAGATCGCAGCTTGTAGTCTCCCATGGAGACTATTGAAGAAAGTACAAAGTAGAAGAAACATTTTTTAAAATTTTTTAAAAAAATATAAAAGTTCAAATCTTTCTCTTTCGCCGAATTCAAAGTAAAAGAAAAAAAATCAAATATATATATATATTTGGTATCGCCGCTTTCAGAATCGCCCAATCTAATATAAAAAAAGAATTAATCAGATCGGTAAATGGCGTTATGAGAAAAAAAATCTAAACACCAGAATTTTGTGGTCACTGCAATAAAATGCAATAACAGGCAAACAAAAGATCGTATCTACACCAAAATGTTATCAATAAAAATGTCAGCTCAGCGCGGAAAGAAAATCCCTAACCAAGCCCAAGATCCCCAAAAAATGGAGACACTACGGGTCTTGAAAAATGGCGCCATTTTTTTTAACAAACTTTGGATTTTTTTTTCACCACTCACATAAAAAAGAACCCAAGCATGTTTGGTATCTTCGAACTCGTAATGACCTGGGGAATCATAATGGCAGGTCAGTTTAGCAGGTTAGCATTTAGTGAACATGGTAAAAAAATAATAATAATTGTGGAATTGCACTTTTTCTTGCAATTTCACCGCACTTGGTATTTTGTTTTAATATTCCAATACACGATATGGTAAAACCAATGGTGCCATTTAAAAGGACAACTTGTCTTGCAAAAAACAAGCCATAACATGGCCATATTGACGGAAAAATAAAAAAGTTATGGATCTGGGAAGAAGGGGAGCAAAAAACAAAAGCACAAAAACGTAAAGAGCTGTGGCGTGAAGCAGTCAGAGAGGTCGGGTACTGCTGACTTTACTTACTGTGGACTATCAGACGCACATAAATTTTAGCAAAATGTTATCTCACTAAAAAGTGCATCTTATGGTCTGAAAAATAAATACTATCCAAAAAAAGGTTTAGATAGTCCCAAAGTCCACCCCCTGATAAGACAAATATTGAATTTTTTCTAGTTACAATATTCATAGTTTAATTATCAAAAAGGTAAAAACACAGAGAAATATCGACTAAGATAATATTGTTAATTGGTAAATATTGTAGTTATTGCTTTTAATGCAATTAATTGATTTTCAGCTGTACTTTTTTCAGATTTAGATGTCAAAATCAACTGAATCTGACACCATATCATATGATTTATAAAAGTCTTTACATAATATTTAAGGAGTCAGTGAGTACCTTTTTAAACTCCTTCTGTACAGTACAGTTGGGCAGGGCTTTATCGCTAAGTAATAGAAGAAGCAGTAAGGGTTGTGTTAGTGTAGTAAAAGAAAAGAAGCCTTCAGGAGAATTCTTGCAGGATGTGTCAAAGATGAGGAGAGATTGCCATCTCCTGGTCAGACACAATCAAACGGAACCAAGATGTGTTAGGAAAGATGAAGGGGGAGCAGATTTAGATGCTGGACCTAGTCAGATGACTTCTAGGAAGGATTTCCTGAAAAGTCGAGAGCACCAAGCCTGAGGCAGAATTGGCACCAAGCTGCAGAGAGAAGCAGACGTGCTCCCGACGTGCTGAGAAGCCCAGCATGGCAGGCCTGAGCCGGAGGCCTGCTACACATAACAACCAGACACCGGTGGATGAATTCCAGATTCCCCACAGAGGTTGCTCGAGTGTTGCACCTGCTGAGGAGAGTCGGGACCTGTTTGCGGTGCTTAGTGAGTTCGCAGGACCCGACGGCGCCCGCCAACAGACGAGGTCTGGATCCCCCTACCCAAGGCTTAAGAGACTGCCTCCAACGGCCAAGCAAAGAGTACCTGGGAGAAGGCTGCACCAAGAGAGTCAAGCCAGTGGAAGCAGAGGAGCTGCACAAGTGAACAGGGCCGTCACTTCCACTGTTCGCCTACGGTACCAGGAGTTTGGTTTAGGATCTCAGGACTTTGGATTATTACTTCAAATTACCGTTTGTTATCCCTGTTACTATTCCCTTGTTTAGAATACCTGTTACATATATATAAACTGTTTATATCCACCCCTGACTGTCCTCGCCTTGTGTCTCTGTGCGTTGCATTCCGGCACCTGCATTACACTAGTAGGATTTTTTTTACTGTTCATAGTTCAAGTAAATAAAAATTACAAAAAACAGTCAAACATTGGTAATTTCTTTTCCTTTCTTCAAAACGTTACAAACTCATTTATATCCTATTACAGCAGCCATTTGTACAACAGAAATTTTAGGTAGTAATGCCAATTTTCGTTGCCAGCTGTCACCTTTCACTTAGCTTCTCGCCTTCTTATGTTAAACTGTCACTTTGTTATTAATAAAATATGTTGTCCATGTTAAAAAATAAATACTGACATATACAGTCATATGAAAAAGTTTGGGCACCCCTATTAATCTTAAGCTTAATGTTTTCTTAAAATTGGTGTTTTGCAACAGCTATTTCAGTTTGACATATGTGATAACTGTTGGACACAGTAATGTTTCTGCCTTGAAATGAGGTTTATTGTACTAACAGAAAATGTGCAATCTGCATTCAAACAAAATTTGACAGGTGCATAAGTATGGGCACCTCACCAGAAAAGTGACATTAATATTTAGTAGATCCTCCTTTTGCAAAAATAACAGCCTCTAGTCGCTTCCTGTAGCTTTTAATGAGTTCCTGGATCCTGAATGAAGGTATTTTTGACCATTCCTCTTTACAAAACAATTCCAGTTCCTGTAAGTTTGATGTTCGCCGAGCATGGACAGCCCTCTTCAAATGATCCCACAGATGTTCAATGATATTCAGGTCTGGGGACTGGGATGGCCATTCCAGAACATTGTAATTGTTCCTCTGCATGAATGCCTGAGTAGATTTGGAGCGGTGTTTTGGATCATTGTCTTGCTGAAAGATCAATCCCCTGCGTAACTTCAACTTTATCACTGATTCTTGAACATTATTGTCAAGAATCTGCTGATACTGAGTGGAATCCATGCGTCCCTCAACTTTAACAAGATTCCCGGTGCCGGCATTGGCCACACAGCCCCAAAGCATGATGGAACCTCCAACAAATTTTACTGTGGGTAGCAAGTGTTTTTCTTGGAATGCTGTGCTTTTTTGACGCTATGCATAACGCCTTTTTGTATGACCAAACAACTCAATCTTGGTTTCATCAGTCCACAGGACCTTCTTCCAAAAAGAAATTGGCTTCTCCAAATGTGCTTTTGCATACCTCAGCCGACTCTGTTTGTGGCGTGCTTGCAGAAATGGCTTCTTTCGCATCACTCTCCCATACAGCTTCTCCTTCTGCAAAGTGCGTTGTATAGTTGACCGAAGCACAGTGATACCATCTGCAGCAAGTTGATGCTGCAGCTCTCTGGAGGTGGTCTGAGGATTGTCCTTGACTGATCTCACCATTCTACTTCTCTGCCTTTCTGATGTTTTTCTTGGCCTGCCACTTCTGGCCTTAACAAGAACTGTCCATGTGTTCTTCCATTTCTTTACTATGTTCCTCACAGTGGAAACTGACAGGTTAAATCTCTGAGACAGCTTTTTGTATCCTTCCCCTGAACAACTATGTTGAATAATCTTTGTTTTCAGATCATTTGACAGTTGTTTTGAGGAGCCCATGATGCCATTCTTCAGAGGAGATTCAAACAGGAGAACAACTTGCAAGTGGCCACTTTAAGTAGCTTTTCTCATGATTGCATACACCTGGCTGTGAAGTTCAAAGCTCAATGAGGTTACAAAACCAAAAAAAGTGCTTTAGTAAGTCAGTAAAAAGTAGGTATGAGTATTTAAAACAAGAAAATGATAAGGGTGCCCATACTTATGCACCTGGCAAATTTTGTTTGAATGCAGATTGCACATTTTCTGTTAGTACAATAAACCTCATTTCAAGGCAGAAACATTACTGTGTCCAACAGTTATTACATATATCAAACTGAAATAGCTGTTGCAAAAACACCAATTTTAAGAAAACATTAAGCTTAAGATTAATAGGGTTGCCCAAACTTTTTCATATAACTGTAGGATATTGCAAAATTCTGAGTTAACAGTGTGAGATTTTATGCTTGGGATCCTATTTTCCTTACCAAAATTTGTGGTGCGTATTATGGTCCGGTCCACAAAATATGGTACTTAACCTTCTGATTTAGTAGCAAATGGATCCTGATCTATTTTAGGTAAAAATTATTTCTTTATTTAATAAAATGTAAAATCTGAAAATCTAAATGTAAGGAATACTCACTTGTATACACAGATATTGCCAAACCATTTCCTGTCACTTTATCGTCCCCAACAGAAGCAGTGACCAGTAATGCGTAATAATTCCCTGGTGTCAGGCCTTCAATTGTATCAGAAGTTGAAATCTCGGTTTTATTGAAAGTTGGTTCTCCCAGAATCTGGATTTCATAAGAGCTTGCATTTCCATCTGGTTTCTCCCAGCTCAGAGATATAGAAGTGGTGGTGATGATCCCAGTCATCAGGTTCTTCACTACTTCGGGCTCTGGTATAAAACAAAAAAGATATAAATACTATCCAACAAAAGCTTGTATATATTTCTAAGTCTGATAAGTAGTGTTGAGCATTCCGATACTGAAATATCGGGTATCGGCCGATATTCGCGGTATCGGAATTCTGATACTTAATTCCGATACTTTTGCGATATCGTATACCGGAATCGGAAGTTCCCATAATGCAATGAGCCATTTTCATTTTATTCAGCCAATGAGGATCCTAAGAAGTGTGGGCACATCCTGTTAGGCATGTAGGCATCTTAACTAATGGCATGGCTGTGATTGGCTGCTGAAATGATGTCATGATGCACTATAAAAGCCGCCGCCGCCATTTTGAGCTCACTCTGCTGTGAATTCAGTTAGGGATAGGACGCTGTTGTTCTGAGGGACAGTTTTAGCTACCTATTTGCTCTATACTTCTTTACCCAAGCTACTTTCTAAATCACTGTGCCTTGCAGCGCTAGTGCACAGTTCTCTGTGCTGTTCACCGCTGTCTGCAAGGTCTGTGTGTGTGAGTGCAGCTCACCCTGTAGTGTGTGCTTCAGCCAAGTCTGGTTGTAGTGCACTCAGTGTGTGTCACTGCCTCATACATTGTCCTTTTTTGCCAATTCATAATTTTTCCTGATATCTCCTATTAGTGTGGTGGTTCCATCTGTATTCAGCTAAATTGGTTCCAAACACACTATATAGGAGTAGATAGAGAAATTTTTTTCCGTCTTGCAGCACTAGTGCACAGTGCTCTGCATCTGTACTGTTCACCGCTGTCTGCAAGATCTGGTGTGTGAGTGCAGCTCACCCTGTAGTGTGTGCTTCAACCCCGTCTGGTTGTAGTGCACTCAGTGTGTGTCACTGCCTCATACATTGTCCTTTTTTGCCAATTCATAATTTTTCCTGATATCTCCTATTAGTGTGGTGGTTCCATCCGTATTCAGCTAAATTGGTTCCAAACACACTATATAGGAGTAGATAGAGAAATTTTTTTGGTCTTGCAGCGCTAGTGCACAGTGCTCTGCATCTGTACTGTTCACCGCTGTCTGCAAGGTCTGGTGTGTGAGTGCAGCTCACCCTGTAGTGTGTGCTTCAACCACGTCTGGTTGTAGTGCACTCAGTGTGTGTCACTGCCTCATACATTGTCCTTTTTTGCCAATTCATAATTTTTCCTGATATCTCCTATTAGTGTGGTGGTTCCATCTGTATTCAGCTAAATTGGTTCCAAACACACTATATAGGAGTAGATAGAGAAATTTTTTTCCGTCTTGCAGCACTAGTGCACAGTGCTCTGCATCTGTACTGTTCACCGCTGTCTGCAAGGTCTGGTGTGTGAGTGCAGCTCACCCTGTAGTGTGTGCTTCAACCACGTCTGGTTGTAGTGCACTCAGTGTGTGTCACTGCCTCATACATTGTCCTTTTTTGCCAATTCATAATTTTTCCTGATATCTCCTATTAGTGTGGTGGTTCCATCCGTATTCAGCTAAATTGGTTCCAAACACACTATATAGGAGTAGATAGAGAAATTTTTTTGGTCTTGCAGCGCTAGTGCACAGTGCTCTGCATCTGTACTGTTCACCGCTGTCTGCAAGGTCTGGTGTATGAGTGCAGCTCACCCTGTAGTGTGTGCTTCAACCCCGTCTGGTTGTAGTGCACTCAGTGTGTGTCACTGCCTCATACATTGTCCTTTTTTGCCAATTCATAATTTTTCCTGATATCTCCTATTAGTGTGGTGGTTCCATCCGTATTCAGCTAAATTGGTTCCAAACACACTATATAGGAGTAGATAGAGAAATTTTTTTGGTCTTGCAGCGCTAGTGCACAGTGCTCTGCATCTGTACTGTTCACCGCTGTCTGCAAGGTCTGGTGTGTGAGTGCAGCTCACCCTGTAGTGTGTGCTTCAACCCCGTCTGGTTGTAGTGCACTCAGTGTGTGTCACTGCCTCATACATTGTCCTTTATTGCCAATTCATAATTT
This sequence comes from Phyllobates terribilis, assembly GCF_046119375.1. Classification (NCBI taxonomy): domain Eukaryota; kingdom Metazoa; phylum Chordata; class Amphibia; order Anura; family Dendrobatidae; genus Phyllobates; species Phyllobates terribilis. Next base: position 349,998,344 of record NW_027362763.1, read on the forward strand.
TTCCTGATATCTCCAATTAGTGTGGTGGTTCCATCCGTATTCAGCTAAATTGATTCCAAACACACTATATAGGAGTAGATAGAGGAGCCTTTCTGCAGCATTGGGCCCTGCAGCCCCAGCCAGATTAGTATTAGCCTATTTTTTGCAGCCTCATCTATTGCATTGTAGGTTACCTTCCTACATTGTAATAGCTACAAAAAGTTTGTGATACTATTGTTATTACATCTTTAGGCACATCCAGTGTCTTTTTGTGACAAAAAAAAACCTAAATAAAGTTCCCCAAACACTCCACTTTACAGTTGTGTAGGCCACATTAGCTCATATTAAAGTCTAGTCCACACTTTATAAAATTAGTGTTTCTTATACCTGTTAGCAGCTGTTCAGGAATAAGCACACTAAGCCCTTAGTACTTTTCTGCCTATCTTTATCAGTCTACCAAGATGAAGAAGGCAGGGAGTAAGGCATGTGGTCGTGGGCGTGGGCGTGGGCGTGGAATTTCTGCAGGGAGAGGACGTGAGGATTCTGTGCCTGCAGGGAGAGGACGTGGGGATTCTGTGCCTGCTGCGGGCACCAGTGACTCAGCATCCCCCAGTTTTACCAGGGAACAGTCCTTTATGCGCAGCTTTGTAGGAGCTAGCCGTACCCCACTGCTGCGCGAGGACCAGATTGAAGCCGTTGTCGGATGGATGGCAGCTAACGCATCGACTTCAATTAGTTCCAGATCCTCTCAGGTCCTGAGCACTGAAGAGCACCCATCTGTCTCTTCACCACCTGCCAAATTGCCCAGGCAGTCAGAGAGCTCTGGACAGGAGCCATCTCTACTTCTGTTCTCTGAATCTCTTGGCTTGGAAAGAGGGGGTCAGCCAAGCAGAATTCTAGAATTTGAAGAAGAGGTAGTATGCAGTGATGCGCAACCGTTTTGTCTCTCTGAATCTGAAGAGGCGGGTGGGCCAGTGCCTATGGTCAGCAGCACACCTCAGTACGCATCTGATGATGAGACTCAGGTGCCACTTTCTGGTGCGTACTGTGCTGTCGAGACTACCCAGGAGAAGCAGTTGTTTGAAGAGGGTGGTGTAGATGATGAGGTCCTTGACCCATCATGGCGTGAGGGACAGGAAGGTGGTGGGAGCAGCTCTGAGGAAGAGATTCCCCGAACGGCCCAAAAAGGAGGGAGAGGGAGGGGGCAGACTTGGTTGCCTGTAGCCTCCACTTCGGCACCCATTAGGAGCATGGCTCTTCCAAAATCCAAAGCGGGCGCTCCCAAGACTTGCAGTGCCTGGTCCTTTTTTGACACAGTTGCAGATGACATTTGCTTTGTCAAATGCAAGCTGTGTAATCAGAAGGTGAAAAGAGGGAAAAGTGTCAGCAACCTCAATACCACAAATATGTGGAAACATGTGCGGACCAAGCACGTGGTGGAGTTACAAAAACACACTGAAGACCTAGGCCAACCTACAGCGCCACCTACCACCTCTTCAGCTCGTGTTGTAGCCTCTTCCTCCAGCTCACACACAGCTGGTTCGGCTTCCTCACAGGATCGCCATGGAAGAATCTCTGGCACTGTTGTACAGAGACACAGTGTAATTGCACCCACAGCACCACTTTTCCAGTCATCCTCACACTCCCAGGCCAGTCTACAGCCATCGTTAGCACAGGCATGGGAGAAAAGGCGCCCATACTCGGCAAACCACCCCCGAGCACAGGCTCTGAATGCTGGCATTGCTAAACTACTGGCCCTTGAAATGCTATCATTCAGGCTGGTGGAGACTGACACATTCCGTAACTTTATGGCATTGGCAGTCCCACAATACAACGTGCCCAGCCGCTTTTATTTCAGCAGGCAAGCCGTCCCTGCCCTGCAACATCATGTGGAGGGAAAAATTAAACATGCGCTACAAAACGCCGTCAGTAGCAAGGTCCACCTGACCACTGATGCGTGGACCAGTAAGCATGGACAGGGATGATACCTTTCCCTCACTGCCCATTGGGTAAATGTTGTGGAGCCGGGTACAAATCTTGAGAGTGGCGCTGTACGTGTTCTGCCAACTCCAAGGATTGCAGGAATCCAGTCTGTACACATTGACTCCTCCTCATACTCCAGTTCCTCTGAATCAGCGCTGCAGGAGCCGTCACGGTCTACCTCCACATCGACCCGTGAACGGTTACCTGTTATGATGACCGATATGAGCACAGCCGTGGCCAAACGTCAACAGGCCGTATTAAAATTAATTTCTTTGGGGAATCGAAGCCACACAGCGCAGGAGCTCTGGAATGCCATCAAGCAGCAGAGCGACGTGTGGTTTGTGCCAGCGAATCTCCAGCCAGGCATGGTAGTGTGTGACAATGGCCGAAATCTGGTGGCAGCTCTGGGCCTAGGCAACCTCACTCACATCCCATGTCTGGCACATGTGCTCAACTTGGTCGTGCAGAGTTTTTTGAGGGACTATCCGGATCTTGATGCACTGCTTCACAAGGTCCGCATAGAGTGCGCTCACTTGCGGCGTTCCAGCAATGCAAGATCACGCATTGCAGCTCTGCAGCGCCGATTATGTCTTCCGGAACATCGCATCATATGTGACTTACCCACCAGGTGGAATTCAACGTTACATATGTTGGAGAGGTTGTGTGAGCAGCAGGCAGCAGTAATGGAGTACCAGCTGCAGCAGGCGCAAACAAGTCGCAGTGCGCGCCGTTCACACTTCACCACCACTGAGTGGGCCTCTATGAAGGACATTTGCCACGTTTTGCGTGCTTTTGATTATTCCACGCGGATGGCGAGTGCAGATGATGCACTAGTCAGCATGACTATCCCCCTTATCTGCCTGCTTGAAAAAACACTGCAAGCACTAAGGGACGAGGTTTTGGAAGAGGTGGAGGATGAGGAGTCACAAATGCCATCTGCTTCTCTACAGTCTGCGCAACGTGGTTCCTCACAAAGGCCTAGGCAGGGGACACTTTGTGAGGAGGATGAGGAGGAGTCAATGGATGAGGAAGACATCTGTCCAGAGGAGGGAGGTACACAATGCTCTAGTAGTCAGTATCTAGAGCGAGGGTGGGGTGATGCAGAGCAGGCAGAGATCACGCCTCAAGCAGGGGACAGCGTTTCTTGGCCAGTTGGCAGTCTGCAGCACATGGTTGATTTCATGCTGCAGTGCCTGAGAAACGACCGCCGCATCGCCCACATTCTCAACACGGCTGATTATTGCGTGTCCACCCTCCTAGATCCTCGCTACCGGGACAACTTACAAAGCCTCATAACACCGTTGAACCGGGAGCGTAAAATGCGGGAGTACCAAGACGCACTGGTGCATTCCATCATGTTCTCCATTCCAACCGAGAGCAGTGCTGCTAGTGATTTACAAAGCAGCTCAGTGCGTCGAGGCAGTGGAGGAAGCTCTGCACAAAGAGGGAGCAGAAGCAGCGCCTCAGCACAAGGCAAGACCAGTATGGCCGAAATGTGGCAAAGTTTTGTGTCCCCGCCGCCACAAATGTCTACACCATCACAGACGGCTCCAGTCAGCAGGAGGCAACGTTTCCATCAGATGGTGACAGACTACATGTCTTGCCCTCTTAGTGTACTCCCAGACGGCTCTTCTCCCTTCAAGTTTTGGGTCTGTAAGCTGGATACATGGCCAGAGCTAAGTCAGTATGCATTGGAGGTGCTAGCTTGCCCTCCTGCTAAGTGTATTATCGGAACGCGTCTTTAGTGCCGCAGGTGGTGTACTAACAGACCGTCGCATGCGACTATCCTCCGATAACGTTGACCGGCTTACTTTTCTCAAAATGAACAAGGCCTGGATCTCTCATGAATTTGCCAGTCCTCTTCCAGAATAAATAATTGTTGGCAAAAGTATCCAGGTGTCCTGTTCTGTTCATGTGTCTACCACCTGAACTGTAATCCCTGAGCTCCAACACCGCCAGTTGGCGCTCAGAAGTGCCGTCTGCACAGTCAACACTTGCTGCCGTGTCATTGGGGTTCAGTAACGTCAGCTGTTCCCCGGCTGTGCGGATGGCAATTTCTCCTGCTCTGTCCACATTCTCACTACTACAGATTTTAAAGTTGCTCCAATTACACCTCTGGCTCCTCTGTTTTCAGTATTATCCCTGAGCTCCAACACCGCCAGTTGGCGCTCGGAAGTGCCGTCTGCACAGTCAACACTTGCTGCCATGTTATTGGGGTTCAGTAACGTCAGCTGTTCCCCTGCTGTGCGGACGGCAATTTCTCCTGCTCTGTCCACATTCTCACTACTACAGATTTTAAAGTTGCTCCAATTACACCTCTGGCTCCTCTGTTTTCAGTATTATCCCTGAGCTCCAACACCGCCAGTTGGTGCTCGGAAGTGCCGTCTGCACAGTCAACACTTGCTGCCGTGTCATTGGGGTTCAGTAACGTCAGCTGTTCCCCTGCTGTGCGGATGGCAATTTCTCCTGCTCTGTCCACATTCTCACTACTACAGATTTTAAAGTTGCTCCAATTACACCTCTGGCTCCTCTGTTTTCAGTATTATCCCTGGGCTCCAACACCACCAGTTGGCACTCGGAAGTGCCGTCTGCACAGTCAACACTTGCTGCCGTGTTATTGGGGTTCGGTAACGTCAGCTGTTCCCCTGCTGTGCGGACGGCAATTTCTCCTGCTTTGTCCACATCCACTGTACTACACATTTTAAAGTTGCTCCAATTACACCTCTGGCTCCTCTGTTTTCAGTATTATCCCTGAGCTCCAACACCGCCAGTTGGTGCTCGGAAGTGCCGTCTGCACAGTCAACACTTGCTGCCGTGTCATTGGGGTTCAGTAACGTCAGCTGTTCCCCTGCTGTGCGGATGGCAATTTCTCCTGCTCTGTCCACATTCTCACTACTACAGATTTTAAAGTTGCTCCAATTACACCTCTGGCTCCTCTGTTTTCAGTATTATCCCTGGGCTCCAACACCGCCAGTTGGCACTCGGAAGTGCCGTCTGCACAGTCAACACTTGCTGCCGTGTTATTGGGGTTCGGTAACGTCAGCTGTTCCCCTGCTGTGCGGACGGCAATTTCTCCTGCTTTGTCCACATCCACTGTACTACACATTTTAAAGTTGCTCCAATTACACCTCTGGCTCCTCTGTTTTCATTCTTATCCCTGGGCTCCAGCACCGCCAGTTGGCGCTCGGAAGTGCCGTCTGCACAGTCAACACTTGCTGCGGTGTTATTGGGGTTCGGTAACGTCAGCTGTTCCCTTGCTGTGTTCACAGCAATTTCTCCTGCTCTGTCCATATTCACTGTGCTACTTATTTAAAACTTGCTCCAATTACACCTCTGGCTCCTCTCTGTTTTCATTCTTATCCCTGGGCTCCAACACCGCCAGTTGGCGCTCGGAAGTGCCGTCTGCACAGTCAACACTTGCTGCGGTGTTATTGGGGTTCGGTAACGTCAGCTGTTCCCCTGCTGTGCGGACGGCAATTTCTCCTGCTCTGTCCATATTCACTGTGCTACTTATTTAAAACTTGCTCCAATTACACCTCTGGCTCCTCTCTGTTTTCATTCTTATCCCTGGGCTCCAACACTGCCAGTTGGCGCTCGGAAGTGCCGTCTGCACAGTCAACACTTGCTGCCGTGTCATTGGGGTTCAGTAACGTCAGCTGTTCCCCTGCTGTGCGGATGGCAATTTCTCCTGCTCTGTCCACATTCTCACTACTACAGATTTTAAAGTTGCTCCAATTACACCTCTGGCTCCTCTGTTTTCAGTGTTATCCCTGGGCTCCAACACCGCCAGTTGGCGCTCGGAAGTGCCGTCTGCACAGTCAACACTTGCTGCCATGTTATTGGGGTTCGGTAACGTCAGCTGTTCCCCTGCTGTGCGGACGGCAATTTCTCCTGCTTTGTCCACATCCACTGTACTACACATTTTAAAGTTGCTCCAATTACACCTCTGGCTCCTCTGTTTTCATTCTTATCCCTGGGCTCCAGCACCGCCAGTTGGCGCTCGGAAGTGCCGTCTGCACAGTCAACACTTGCTGCGGTGTTATTGGGGTTCGGTAACGTCAGCTGTTCCCCTGCTGTGTTCACGGCAATTTCTCCTGCTCTGTCCATATTCACTGTGCTACTTATTTAAAACTTGCTCCAATTACACCTCTGGCTCCTCTCTGTTTTCATTCTTATCCCTGGGCTCCAACACCGCCAGTAGGCGCTCGGAAGTGCCGTCTGCACAGTCAACACTTGCTGCCGTGTCATTGGGGTTCAGTAACGTCAGCTGTTCCCCGGCTGTGCGGATGGCAATTTCTCCTGCTCTGTCCACATTCTCACTACTACAGATTTTAAAGTTGCTCCAATTACACCTCTGGCTCCTCTGTTTTCAGTATTATCCCTGAGCTCCAACACCGCCAGTTGGCGCTCGGAAGTGCCGTCTGCACAGTCAACACTTGCTGCCATGTTATTGGGGTTCAGTAACGTCAGCTGTTCCCCTGCTGTGCGGACGGCAATTTCTCCTGCTCTGTCCACATTCTCACTACTACAGATTTTAAAGTTGCTCCAATTACACCTCTGGCTCCTCTGTTTTCAGTATTATCCCTGAGCTCCAACACCGCCAGTTGGCGCTCGGAAGTGCCGTCTGCACAGTCAACACTTGCTGCCGTGTCATTGGGGTTCAGTAACGTCAGCTGTTCCCCTGCTGTGCGGATGGCAATTTCTCCTGCTCTGTCCACATTCTCACTACTACAGATTTTAAAGTTGCTCCAATTACACCTCTGGATCCTCTGTTTTCAGTATTATCCCTGGGCTCCAACACCGCCAGTTGGCACTCGGAAGTGCCGTCTGCACAGTCAACACTTGCTGCCGTGTTATTGGGGTTCGGTAACGTCAGCTGTTCCCCTGCTGTGCGGACGGCAATTTCTCCTGCTTTGTCCACATCCACTGTACTACACATTTTAAAGTTGCTCCAATTACACCTCTGGCTCCTCTGTTTTCATTCTTATCCCTGGGCTCCAGCACCGCCAGTTGGCGCTCGGAAGTGCCGTCTGCACAGTCAACACTTGCTGCGGTGTTATTGGGGTTCGGTAACGTCAGCTGTTCCCTTGCTGTGTTCACGGCAATTTCTCCTGCTCTGTCCATATTCACTGTGCTACTTATTTAAAACTTGCTCCAATTACACCTCTGGCTCCTCTCTGTTTTCATTCTTATCCCTGGGCTCCAACACCGCCAGTTGGCGCTCGGAAGTGCCGTCTGCACAGTCAACACTTGCTGCGGTGTTATTGGGGTTCGGTAACGTCAGCTGTTCCCCTGCTGTGCGGACGGCAATTTCTCCTGCTCTGTCCATATTCACTGTGCTACTTATTTAAAACTTGCTCCAATTACACCTCTGGCTCCTCTCTGTTTTCATTCTTATCCCTGGGCTCCAACACTGCCAGTTGGCGCTCGGAAGTGCCGTCTGCACAGTCAACACTTGCTGCCGTGTCATTGGGGTTCAGTAACGTCAGCTGTTCCCCTGCTGTGCGGATGGCAATTTCTCCTGCTCTGTCCACATTCTCACTACTACAGATTTTAAAGTTGCTCCAATTACACCTCTGGCTCCTCTGTTTTCAGTGTTATCCCTGGGCTCCAACACCGCCAGTTGGCGCTCGGAAGTGCCGTCTGCACAGTCAACACTTGCTGCCATGTTATTGGGGTTCGGTAACGTCAGCTGTTCCCCTGCTGTGCGGACGGCAATTTCTCCTGCTTTGTCCACATCCACTGTACTACACATTTTAAAGTTGCTCCAATTACACCTCTGGCTCCTCTGTTTTCATTCTTATCCCTGGGCTCCAGCACCGCCAGTTGGCGCTCGGAAGTGCCGTCTGCACAGTCAACACTTGCTGCGGTGTTATTGGGGTCCGGTAACGTCAGCTGTTCCCCTGCTGTGTTCACGGCAATTTCTCCTGCTCTGTCCATATTCACTGTGCTACTTATTTAAAACTTGCTCCAATTACACCTCTGGCTCCTCTCTGTTTTCATTCTTATCCCTGGGCTCCAACACCGCCAGTTGGCGCTCGGAAGTGCCGTCTGCACAGTCAACACTTGCTGCGGTGTTATTGGGGTTCGGTAACGTCAGCTGTTCCCCTGCTGTGCGGACGGCAATTTCTCCTGCTCTGTCCATATTCACTGTGCTACTTATTTAAAACTTGCTCCAATTACACCTCTGGCTCCTCCGTTTTTAGTATTTACCCTGGGCTCCAATACCGCTAGTTGCTGCTCAGAAGTGCCGTCTGCACAGTCAACGCTTGCTCCAGTGTTATTGGGGTTCAGTAACGTCAGCTGATCCCCAGCTGTGTGTCCGGCAAATTCTCCTGCTTTGTCCACATCCACTGTACTACGGATTTAAAACCTCCTCCAAATACACCTCTGGCTCCTCTGTTTTTAGTATTTACCCTGGGCTCCAGCACCGCCAGCTGGTTCTCGGCAGTTCCATTTTCTCTTGTACCTTCTGCTACCCATCCGGGTTCCAGTACCGTCAGCTGGTTCTCGGCAGTGTCTTTGGCACAGGTACTCCCTCCTGCCCAGCCTGGTTCCAGCACGCGAGCTGTTTCCGGGTAGTGTCAACGTCACTTTGCCTCCAATACGTTGTCCTGTCGTGTTGCGGTCGGGTTAGCCGACTCTATGGTGCCTGCAGTTTAGGTGACTCCTATGTGGGCTGCGGGATCTGGCAATGAAGGCTGGTTCCATAGTGCCAATAGGACAAGCACCCCCTGTAGGACTGTGGGTTTTGGTAACTGCGGCCGGCTCGCGGCCTTGAACTTTTTTTTACATGGGTACCTTCTGCTACCCATCCGGGTTCCAGTACCGTCAGCTGGTTCTCGGCAGTGCCTTTGGATTAGGTGCCTCCTTCTCGGTATCCAAGTTCCACCAACGTCTGCTGGTCCTTGGTAGTGCTTTCTGGCACAGGTACCTCCTGCTTAGTAACCGAGTTCCAGTAACATCAGCTGGTCCTCGGTAGTTCCATTGGCTCTTGTAACTTCTGCTACCCATCCGGGTTCCAGTACCGTCAGCTGGTTCTCGGCAGTGTCTTTGGCACGGGTATTCCCTCCTGCCCAGCCTGGTTCCAGCACGCCAGCTGTTTCCGGGTAGTGTCAACGTCACTTTGCCTCCAATGCGTTGTCCTGTCGTGTTGCGGTCGAGTTAGCCGACTCTATGGTGCCTGCAGTTTAGGTGACTCCTATGTGGGCTGCGAGATCTGGCAATGAAGGCTGGTTCCATAGTGCCAATAGGACAAGCACCCCCTGTAGGACTGTGGGTTTTGGTAACTGCGGCCGGCTCGCGGCCTTGAACTTTTTTTTACATGGGTACCTTCTGCTACCCATCCGGGTTCCAGTACCGTCAGCTGGTTCTCGGCAGTGCCTTTGGATTAGGTGCCTCCTTCTCGGTATCCAAGTTCCACCAACGTCTGCTGGTCCTTGGTAGTGCTTTCTGGCACAGGTACCTCCTGCTTAGTAACCGAGTTCCAGTAACATCAGCTGGTCCTCGGTAGTTCCATTGGCTCTTGTACCTTCTGCTACCCATCCGGGTTCCAGTACCGTCAGCTGGTCCTCGGTAGTTCCATTTGCTCTTGTATCTTCTGCTACCCATCGGGGTTCCAGTACCGTCAGCTGGTTCTCGGCAGTGTCTTTGGCACGGGTACTCCCTCCTGCCCAGCCTGGTTCCAGCACGCGAGCTGTTTCCGGGTAGTGTCAATGTCACTTTGCCTCCAATGCGTTGTCCTGTCATGTTGCGGTCGGGTTAGCCGACTCTATGGTGCCTGCAGTTTAGGTGACTCCTATGTGGGCTGTGGGATCTGGCAATGAAGGCTGGTTCCATAGTGCCAATAGGACAAGCACCCCCTGTAGGACTGTGGGTTTTGGTAACTGCGGCCGGCTCGCGGCCTTGAACTTTTTTTTACATGGGTACCTTCTGCTACCCATCCGGGTTCCAGTACCGTCAGCTGGTTCTCGGCAGTGCCTTTGGATTAGGTGCCTCCTTCTCGGTATCCAAGTTCCACCAACGTCTGCTGGTCCTTGGTAGTCCTTTCTGGCACAGGTACCTCCTGCTTAGTAACCGAGTTCCAGTAACATCAGCTGGTCCTCGGTAGTTCCATTGGCTCTTGTACCTTCTGCTACCCATCCGGGTTCCAGTACCGTCAGCTGGTCCTCGGTAGTTCCATTTGCTCTTATATCTTCTGCTACCCATCCGGGTTCCAGTACCGTCAGCTGGTTCTTGGCAGTGTCTTTGGCACGGGTACTCCCTCCTGCCCAGCCTGGTTCCAGCACGCCAGCTGTTTCCGGGTAGTGTCAACGTCACTTTGCCTCCAATGCGTTGTCCTGTCGTGTTGCGGTCGGGTTAGCCGACTCTATGGTGCCTGCAGTTTAGGTGACTCCTATGTGGGCTGCGGGATCTGGCAATGAAGGCTGGTTCCATAGTGCAAATAGGACAAGCACCCCCTGTAGGACTGTGGGTTTTGGTAACTGCGGCCGGCTCGCGGCCTTGAACTTTTTTTTACATGGGTACCTTCTGCTACCCATCCGGGTTCCAGTACCGTCAGCTGGTCCTCGGTAGTTCCTCAGCCTTCTTGTACTTTCTGCTACGTTTCCAAGTTCAAGCTTTTTGAAATGGTTCTTGGTAATCACTCTGGATCTCCCTGACGAGGACCCTGAAGACGAGGACCCTGAAGACCAACCCGAAGAAGACGAGGACCCCGAAGACGACGACCCTGAAGACGAGGACCCTGAAGACCACCCCGAAGAAGACGAGGTCCCTGAAGACGAGGACCCTGAAGACCACCCCGAAGAAGACGAGGACCCTGAAGACCACCCCGAAGAAGACGAGGACCCTGAAGACCACCCCGAAGAAGACGAGGACCCCGAAGACGAGGACCCAGAAGACCAACCCGAAGAAGACGAGGACCCCGAAGACGAGGACCCCCGAAGACGACGACCCTGAAGACCACCCCGATGAAGACCAAGAAGATGACCCTGAAGAAGTTGACCAAGAGGACAAAGAAGAGAAGACAAGCACCAAGATACAGAAGAACAAGAGACAGAAAACCAAGAAGCAGAAATACAAGAAGCTGCAGAACAAAAAGCGGAAGAACATTAAGCATAAGACTAAAAAACAGAGCAAAAGATAATATCTAAATTATAAGCAGAAGATGACTAAGCAGTGTATGGGGGTGAGTCCGTTCCTCCTCGTGGTGCCCCTGGAAAAGACCTGCTGCTGCAGGCCAAACTGAACGCGGACAAATCCTGTTGTGAATCTTTTGTGACGGGCAGAACGAAAGGTGTAATGTCCAACCTTTTATAGATAACAACTACAGGAATGCCTGTCACAAATAAGAATATGATGAAGAAGAAGAATATGAAGAAGATGAAGAAGTAGAATATGAAGAATGTAAAAAAAAGAATAATACGAAGAAGGTGAAGAAGAAGAAGGTGAAGAAGAAGTGGATGAAAAAGATGCTGAGGATGATGAAGGAGAAAGTGTGGGAGAAGTAAAAAAGAAGGTGAAGAGCATGGAAGTAGTGAAACATAAATATCTGACAAAATATAAAAATACTTAACATAGTTAATATTTCCGTAACTCAGAACATCTTAAAAAAATAGTAATTCCTGCTATTCCATTTGACTGGGCTAAACCTCTATGCCTTTATTGTCTCCCCCACCTCCCCCAATACATTCTACATTATTCTTAGTTGTTTTCCTTCATGTAGAATTAACCTACAAGGAAAGAAAGGGTTTATTTTAATTCCGATATTTATGTCCCATTGACTTGCATTGGTTTCCGGTATCGGAATCGGCGATATCCGATACTTTTTCGGTATCGGTCCGATCCAATCCGATCCGATATTTCCCGATATCGGAAGGTATCGCTCAACACTACTGATAAGGCAATATCATTTTTTCTGAATACAATATTTTGTAGCTTACGTATCTAACTTAAAAATACCTAAATATATCGACTAAGATATAGTTAGTTTCTAAATATTCTTGATGTTGCTTTTTACTAGGATTGAGTTATTTTATAGGTAAAATGTATTTAATTATTTGAAAAAATATTACATTTGAATATCTAAATATAAGAAATACTCACTTGTATACACAGGTATTACTGAACTGTTTCCGGTCACATTATTTTCCCCAACAACAGCAGTGACCAGTAATATGTAATGATTCCCCGGTGTCAGGCCTTCAATTGTATCAGAAATAGAAGTCACAGTCTTGTTGAAAGTTGGATCTCCTAGAATCTGGATTCCATAAGAGCTTGCATTTCCAACTGGTTTCTCCCAACTCAGAGATATAGAAGTGGTGGTGATGATACCAGGCTTCAGGTTCTTCACTACTTCAGGCTCTGGTATAAAACAGAAAATATATAAATACTATCCAACAAAAGCTTGTATATAGTTCTAAGTCTGATAAGATGATATTTCATTTTTTCTGAGTACAAAACTTTGTAGTTTACTTCTCTAACATAAAATACCTAACTATGTTGACTAAGATATAGGTAGTTTCTAAATATTCTTGTTGTTGCTTTTTACTAGGATTGAGTTATTTTATAGGTAAAATGTATTTAATTATTTGAAAAAAATATTACATTTGAAAATCTAAGTGTAAGAAATACTCACTTGTGTATACAGATATTACTGAACTGCTTCCCGTCACATTATTCTCCCCAACAACAGCAGTGACCAGCAATATGTAATAATTCCCCGGTGTCAGGCCTTCAATTGTATCAGATGTTGAAGTCACAGTTTTATTAAAAGTTGGATCTCCCAGAATCTGGATTTCATAAGAGCTTGTATTTCCATCTGGTTTCTCCCAGCTCAGAGATATAGAAGTGGTGGTGATGATCCCCGTCATCAGGTTCTTTACAACCTCAGGTTCTATTAAGAAACAGAAAAGATATGTGCAATGAAAGATTTTACACAGTTCTTAGTCGGATAAGTCAATATTGTATTTTTCTGTTAACAATATTACTTTTAATATTAACTATTAATGTTAACTAGTCAAGCAATTAGTAAAAAAAATCTCATCTGACTATGCTGGCGGCAGAGAGATCATAGATCCTTGGGCAACCAAGGAGGAGAGATGAGGGAGACACAGACCAGGTTCAACAGAGGCAGGGGAACACTATCAAAGGTTTGAGACAGTTTCATTAGACCCACCCATACACTGAATGCAGGTGACAGCGGTATTACTAGGGAAAATAATAGATATAGCTAACCTGAAAAATACTTATGTTTTTGGGTTGCAGCCGCAAGGAATGTAAGGCAATAATCACTGCCTATATGCCTCTAATTCAAACTATCCCTTCTCCAGCAGCTAACCCTACACTGTTCCTGGGGTAGAGTGTGCCGAGCATCGCGTAATAGGGTCTTATGTAAACACGATGACGCAATGCAACTGGACAATCACAGTAATGCCAGTAGACAACATGGCTATGGAATTACAGTGATTGACAGGCAATCCCTGCGTGTCTAATGGCTGGAAAACAGCCACGAAACATGGGGGGTGGCAACTCAAGCATGTGCTTGAGCACCCGCGATACTCGATCGAGTAACGAATGTACCCAAGCACATGTATATATCATGTATTGTTTTTTGCACTACGGAATAGACAGCCATCTAATGTGGGGCAGCCTTAAGGGTCTCTTTCAGTCTCCTGATGTCAATTGTTTTGTCTTCCTGATTTGAACCCTGTAATATCTTACGCTTAGATCTGTTGCAACATTTTGATTCTAGAATTATAATTGGAAAGCAATCTCTCTTAGTAAACAGATTCTCACAAATAAGCCTCCTAATTTTGCTTCTTCACTATTTAACTTCTTTTTCCCATGTTTTGATCCCCACTGTCTTTAGTTACCGTATGTCTTGACGGAGGTAGTTGACATGTTATAGGATATCTGATTGTCATTACTTTTTGAAATAGTCATAAACTTGTTGTGAGCTAAAAGAAATAATAAACAAATAGATGAGCAATACTTACTAGTATAAGCGGATATGCGTAAGCCATTTCCAAGCACATTAGGTTCACCGACAACAGGAAATACTTGGAATGAGTATAAATTTCCAGGTGTCAGATCTTTAATAACAGACTCATTTATAGATGTCTGAAAATACACAGTGACAGGACCTGCCATCTCTATCAGGTAGAAAGAGACATTTCCAACTGGTATTTGCCAGCCTAAAGTTATAGAAGTTGTGCTGATATTTAGTGTTCTCAGATCTGTGATGACATCGGGCTCTGTAGAAGTAAAGAGTCTGACGTTACACTTCAGCACAACACATATATTTATGTATAATAATATATAAAAACATTATTATATTTAGCATAGGTCGTAAATACATAAGAAAACAAAGACTGATGGATTCTAAAGTAGAGATCAACTATATGAAGGAGCCATGCCCAGTTGTCTTATCTTTGCAGCAGAATGTCATTGATTTCTTGTGTTTAGCTGTGGCTATTCAGACATGTCCATCTATACGCCCCTTCATCATGATATGTGACAAAAGGGTACATGACATGTTGGGTGTGGTGTATGAGCTGAGACTGCACCATACACTGTGTTATACTACCAGCATCTTCCTGTATCAGTAACAACCAGAGCTTGCGCAGATCGCCGTCCTTCAACCATTGAAATGTGGCAATCACTGACAGCAGCATTTAAATAGCTCAGTCGCAGGGTGTCAATGGGTAGTCATGGCATTTGGTGCACTGCTCAAAGCCCCCATGGTCATTATTTTAGTACTGAGTTGAAGCTCAGACTGTAGCTAAGCATCGTAGGAGGCCACCAGTTTAATCACATACTTAAATACAGTATTAGATCAAGTGATCAAATGATAACAGCTTTAAGCTAACTAAGAGGACTAAAAAATAAAATATCTTTTTTCAAAATTAGGAAAAAAATAAAAATAAATATAAAAATTTTATTAACTACTGATTTACCCTTTAATAATTAGTAGAAAAAAAAGCAAATTGGATATTGACACGTCCAAAGATATCTGATCTATCAAAATGTAAAATTAATTACCACAACGAAGAGAAATATTGAAATGCCATAATAGTGTTTTTTCCCTAAATAAGTAATACAATAAAAAATATACATTTCATATATACCTGAAAACAGTATTAACATATGCAACTGCTTGTCAAACCTAAAACAAGCATCACACAGATCCATTGACGAAAAAAATAAAAAATAAAAAAACAATTGCAGAATCATATTTATTTTTTGCTATTTTATCACATATTCAACTGAAACACTGAGCTTATAGCTAATCAGAAATCAGTGTGTGGTCATGTAATGCAATTTGCATAGACCCCTCCTCATGATACTATTATCATAACACTGTGAAATGACTCACTTGTGTATGTATACGTTGTATTCTTTTCTCCTTGTACACTATTATTTCCAACAAGAGCAAAGACCATGAATGTGTAATAATATCCAGGTGTGAGGCCTCCGACTGTATTCAAAGTGGTGGTCACAATTCTGTTTAAACTTGGATCTTCAAGGACCTGGATCATATAAGAACTTGCATTTCCAATCGGTTTCTCCCAGCTCAGAGATACAGAGGTGGTTGTGACATTCTTTGTCCTAAGATTCCCCACTATTTCAGGTTCTAGGAAGTAAAGATAAGTTGCAGGTGTATTTTAGTTTACAACTTACCAAGTATCATTCTAAATTATTTACTTATGTGCTTAAGGGCATACCGGTACACCAACAGATTTATCCCTGCAGTAGAAACCCACCTGTATATGTAGATATGGTATTATTATCTCCTGGCACTGTGTAATTTCCCACAAGAGCAAAAACCATGAATGTGTAATAATATCCAGGTGTGAGGCCTCCAATTGTATTTAAACTGGTGGTCACAATTCTGTTTAAACTTGGATCCTCAAGGACCTGGATCATATAGGAATCTACATTTCCATCTGGTTTCTCCCAGGTCAGAGAGACTGAGGTAGTAGTGATGTTGTCTAGTGTAAGATTCTTCACTATACCGGGATCTAGAAAGTAAACACAATCCTGTAGTTATATCCCAGGGTGAAGCATATAAAGTACTGTGGAAGTGTATCATTACTGCATGGAGCAACTCAGGATCTGAGCCAGCTCCAAGCAGTGTGGATTACAGCTATGTGACATATTTGGCACACAAGAATAACTGCTGCGATCACAGTTAACTCCGATCCTAAGCATACAATCCTTTAAATACCACTGACGAGCACATAGTTTAATCTTTTTTTTGGTTGAAGGTAGACATAAATCCATCAAGTTCATCCTTCCTTGTATAAATGCAGGGTATCTAAGGAATTACATGTAGCGCTGTAATATATACGTAATTATATGTATTGTTTAAAACAGTAACAATCAAATAGTTTTTCTTAGTTTTGATAATACCTGTATTAAATGATAAGTTCTTGCTTTCTCCCACTATCATATCTTGAACAACAGCAGAGACTAGAGCTGTGTAATAGTTTCCAGGTATAAGGTTTCCAATTGTAGCAGATGGTAAAGTTGTATTTATGATGAAAGACGGATCCCCGACGATCTGTATTAAATATGATTGTGCATATCCGATTGGCAGCTGCCAAACAAGAGTCGCAGAAGTGGTTGAGATGTCTTGTAATTTGAGGTCTTCAACAACTTCTGGTCCTAATGAGATTAAAAGAAGATAAGTTGATCTAATAAGCACATATGACCGAGTGTAGTAAGCAATGTTATATTGATTGCAAATACAAAAACTTGAATAATTAGTGAGAAATCTCTCTTCACAAAAATCCTGAGTCAAACATATAATTTTTAGTGATGAGCGAGCACTAAAATGCTCGGATGCTTGTTGCTTGGGTTGAGCAAATTGTAATGCTCGGGTACTCGACCCAAGTAACGAGCCCAATGTAAGTTAATGGGAAACTCGAGCATTTTTCTTGTCTGAGGTCTGAAGGGGGCCTAAAAATTGGTCAAATCGATGGAAACAGTGCTCAAATGATATGGGAACAACATGGGGAAGACCCCTGGCAGCAAATCTGACTCCCAGATCACGGCTGTGAACAATGTTGTGAAGTATATTATGCCACTTTTACAATAAAACATACAAAAACTAAGCCAAAAAGGATTTTCCTGGAAAAATTTTTAAGGAACATTCTTTCCGGGGTATTGAGTTGTATATAAGGTAAAAAATGTATATAATACATTGAGCGCACAGCAGGGCTCAAAAGAGGAGGTGTGCTATTTGATTTTTATAGTGCAAATTTGGCCCGAATAGACTGTGGCTGCTATGTCGCATTTGAAGAGTTGCTGAGGTGCCAAAACAGCAGAAAACCCCACAAGTGACCCCATTTAGGAAAATACACCCCT
Organism: Phyllobates terribilis; assembly: GCF_046119375.1. Classification (NCBI taxonomy): domain Eukaryota; kingdom Metazoa; phylum Chordata; class Amphibia; order Anura; family Dendrobatidae; genus Phyllobates; species Phyllobates terribilis. Next base: position 350,015,675 of record NW_027362763.1, read on the forward strand.
CAAGAAATATATCTAGGTGTGTAGTGAGCATCTTTAACCCACAGGTGCTTTACAGAATTCTAAAATATTGGACGGTAAAAATGAAAAATTATGTTTTTTCCATAAAAATGTTGCTTTAGCCCCAGATTTTTCCTTTTCTCAAGGATTACCAGAAAAAATGGACCATCAAATTTGTTGTGAAATTTCTCCCGAGTATGCTAATACCCCATATTTTGGGCATCACTACTGTTTGGGCACTTGACAGGGCTCAGAAGGGAAGGAGTGCTATTTCACTTTTCAAGCACAGATTTGGTAGGAATAGACTGTGGAATCCATGTCACATTTGAAAAGCTGTTAAGATGCCAAAAAAAAACAGAAACCCCTCAGAAGTGACCCTATTGTGAAAACTAGACACCTCAATGAATTCATCTTGAGATATAGTAACATTGGACTCATAGGTGCTTCACGAAAGTCTATTACATTGAAAAAATGAAAAATTACTTTTTTTCCGCAAAAATGTTCTATTAGTCCCACATTTTTCACTTTCACAAGGGTAACAGGTGAAAATGGATGGCACAATTTTTAAATCAATGTGGCCTGAGTACACTGATACCACATATGTGGCTTTTAACTACTTCTTGGACACACGGTGGGGCTCAGAAAGGAAAGTGTGCTGTTTCACTTTTGGAGCACATTTTTGGTTGGAATAGATTGTGGAAACCATACGGCATTTTTAGTGCCCCCAAGGTGCTAAACAGCAGAAACAACCCACAAATTACCCCATTTTAGAATCTTCAGCCATCACTGAATTTATCTAGATGTATAGTGACCGTCTTGGTTTTCTCAAAAGTTTATAACATTGGGACGCAAAAATTAAAAATGATATTTTTCAATTAAAATGATCTTTTATCCCCAATTTTTTTCTGTTTCATAATGGGTAGTAAGAGAAAGGGAACCCCAAAATATGTCAAACAAATTCTCCAAAACGTAGCAATATCCCATATTCCATATGTGATTGGAAACTTGCGGTTGGATACACAGCACGGCTCGGAAGAGGAAAAGCGCTATTTGGTTTTTGGAGTGCAGATTTGTCTGGAATACTCTGCAAATGTCCTCAAAGTTCCAGAATAGCAGAAAAATCCTTCCACCAAAGTGACCCTATTTTGGAAACCAGACGCCTCAAGAAATTCATCTAGGGGTGTGGTGAGTAGTTTGAACACACACAGAGATATTTCACAGAATTTTATAATGCTGGGTCGTGGAAATGAAAATTATTTTTTTTCAACAAATATATTGTTTTAGTCCTAAATATTTAATTTTCTTAAGCAATATTATGAGGAAATTTACCCAAATATTTCTAAATCAATATTTTCCGAAAGCACAATACCCAATTTTTGGTCGGAAATTAATATTTATGCAAATGGCAGGCTCAGAAGGGAAGAATCGCTATTTGGATTTTGAAGCACACATTTGGCAATGCCCCCAAAATGCCAGAACAGCAAAAAAAAAACACCTTCCCCATTTTGGAAATTAAACACTTTAAAGAATTCATCTGGGGATGTAAAGATCATTTTTATCCAATAAGTGTTTCATCAATTTTTTACTATTGGAATGTGTGAAAATAAAAAATTACAGTCATTAAAATAAGATCTAGTACATTTAGATCAAAATGTTTACTCTTTACCAGGGTTACAAAGTAAAAATGTACCCTATAATTTATTATGCTATTTCTCCCAAGTATGTCAATACCTTATGTGGGATCATGCACTTCTGTTTGGGCATATGGCAGGGCTCAGAACAGATGGAGTGTCATTTGGCTTTTAGGGCACAAGGTTTTCTAGAGAAGTTTGTGGACACTATTTGCACTGTCCCTAAGCTTCCAAAACAGCACAAATACTCAAAACATTACCCCATTTTGCAATCTACACCTAGGAAAATCATCTATGGGTGTTGTGACTATTTAGACATTTCTTGCGTTTTGCAGAAATTAGTGTGCAATGGAAGTTGCAGAATGCAAACTGCAAATATGCCATTTTAGTGGCCAATATATAGTGCCCACCTTGTGCGTCCAGAGACACGTGCCTCATAGATTGTTTGAAGGATTTTCCAGGACTTAAAATTTCATGACAAATCTCAATATGAGATTTCTGTGGGTTCAACACACTTACGATAAGGTGAAACTGCTATAGCAGTAGCCAAAACTAACACTAGGTCCACACTACGCTTGTGGACACTGTTGGTTGAGTATGTTCAGAAGAAATGTGCACATCAGTTTTCAATGTCAGGACGAATCTCGAAGCATTCGTCCACCATAGTGACTCACTGTAAAGAGATGTATATCTAATGGTATACATCTCTTTGCAGTGTGCCCCTCTGTAAAAAATTGCAGTCTGCTGTGCTTTCTTATAGAGTTACATAAGTGCATGCCGGCCAAATGGAGGCTGAAAGAACACATTTTACATTACTGTGTATGTCTGGAAAAGTTTCCAGACGTATATTATAGGTTAGGTGCATGGACGCAGTATCCTTCTGGACTATGGGGTGTGTGTGCTAAATACAGCAACCCTGTACATTGATTTTTGGATTCTGCTTGAATACTGTACTAAATTTACTTGAAAGGGAGATAAAGTGCAGAACTTGTTTGCGGCCACTAAGTAATGTACCGAGCTTCTGTTTTCCACCCATACATTGCTTATGTCCGGCCACTGTCGGAGAAGTGTTCCGCTGATAAGTGTGTCTGTGTCGGACCTACATCTATCTCATATTAACCCCCTTTGAAATCAATGATTAGACCTGGAGAAACCCTTCAATTGCGTGCCCCTGTCTGTAGCTGTGTTAAGTGTGGTTTGTGCACGCTGCAGGGTTCAGAAGGGGAGTCTTTTGGCTTATCCAATGCGGATTTTACTGGATTGTATCTTTTGATGCTTTTCCAATGCCTTTGAACTACTAGGAACATGTAAAACTTCAATTTTTGCATTGACAGACGATAGGTCTGGGAAAGAGCTTGTTTTTGCAGTATTAGATGAAGTTTTTGTTGGTGTCATTTGGGGGTACCCTACATAAATTTTTTAATTTGCTTTTTATTCCAATTTTTGAGAAACAGAGGAACAAATAAACAGCAATTCAGGAATTGTCTTAAATTTTTTATGCCATTTTACACTGTTCACCATTCAGTAAATGTGATAAGGCGACTTTATTCTTAGAGTCAGTACAATTATAGTGACACCAGGTTAATATGATATTTTTAGAAATTTATATTTTTTCACACTAAAAACACTGATTTGCAAAAAAAAATATTTATTGCATTGCCATATTATGAGAGCTATATATATATATATTTTTCATTTTTTGGCTGAATGAGCTGTGGCAAGGCTTGTTTTCTCCTGGATGAGTTGAAGTTTGTATTCGTACCATTTTGGATTACATAACTTTTCTATAGCTTTTTTTTTCAATTTTTGGGTGGCAGAGTGAACAAAAACCATCAACTCATAAAAGGTTTTTATTCTTTGATTTTTCACGCCATTCACGGTACAGTAAAAGTAATGAGACACCTTTATTCTCCGGGTCAGTACGATCGCAGTGATATCACATTTATAAAGTGTTTGGATGTCTTGCTTCTTTTGCACACTAAAATCATTTTTTTACATACAATTTGCTTTTCCATTATTGTATTCTGATAGCTGTATTTCTTTATTTTTTTGCTGACAGTTACGTAAGAGTTTGTATATTGCAGCAAGAGATGATGTTTTCATTGATACAATTTTTTTGCATATGATCACTTTTGATCACTTTTTATTCTAGGTTTTATGTGTCAGTATGACCAAAAAGCTATATTTTTGGCATGTTTTTTATTTATTTTTTTACACAAATGTGTACTTTTTTTTAACCTTTTACAGTAAAACAGCGTTTTTACTTGCAAACATTTTTCTTTTCTTTTTTCACTTTCCCTTTTATTTTTCCACATTTTTAGAAACTTTATTTGACTTTTTTTACTCAGTTCCAGTACGGGACATCAACTTTCCTTTCACCTGTCAATCTCACACTGGCAAGAGGAGTGTTCGTTCCTGCTCATGTCAGAATCCTACAGGCCACCGTAGCTAAGCAACCCCCATGGCCATTATTCGGTCTAGGGTCACCATGACACTATCAGCATGCAGCATTCGTAGCCTCCAATAAACACATATATGACACTGTCACTATTGACAATTGTTAAACAACCGCGATTGATGCTAACACCGATCGTTTAGTTTACTGCAGAGGTGTCAGCTATGATATATAGCTGACATTGGCTGTTGATTTTGCCGGCTCTGCTTGTTAGCAGGCACAATCATTGTGCCATACATGTACAATGGTTTTGGGGAAAACACTTCCCACTGCTCAGTAGACGTACGGCGGATGTCGAGAAGGGGATAAAACAGGTGGTATGATGAGCAGTCTGTGAGAGAGGGGAGCATGAGGACAAGTCTGCATGGGCATTCTGTGAAAGATAGGGGAATAGGTAGCAGTCAGATCATTTGGAGCAGTTTGTGAGAGAGGAAGACATTGAAAACAGTCTCTGTGTAGTGAGAGGATGATGGGAGCAGTCTGTGAGAGATATGGTATGAATAACCATTCACATTAAAAGTACATGATGCTAGTGTTGAGCGAACGTGCTCGCCACTACTCGGTACTCACCCAAGCATCATGGTGCTCGACAAGCTTGGCGATTGTTGGTCAAGCTATTCACACGAGGTCTCTGTGAAGAATAGTATTAGTAAACTACAGGCCTGCTATTTAAAACCGTGGTTCTCTGTTACATATAACTGCATTCCAAAATCAGCCATTTCTAGTGAACGTGGAAAATATTGTCCTCCATTTAAAATGGCCTAGGTGCGTGGCAAGAGACGGGGAAGTGGACGTGATGGTGATGATACCTGCAGAGGCCGAGGTCGAGGCCGTGGCCGTGGGCAAGCTGAAATTGTGCCACAACAAACACCCACATCTTGTCACTCGACCTTCCTGTTCCTGTGGTTGTTGATTGGATAGCAGATAATGGTTCCAGTCACTTTGCCACCACCACCGCCATCACCCTGTCTTCCAAACGGTCATATCTCAATAGCTGTGAGTCTGGACCGCATATTCCTCATCCTGATCCTCCTTCCTCCCACCATGCCGAGTGCCTGGAGAAAACTGATCCCACACTTGGACACTCAGAAGAGCTGTTCACTTTTCGGGCCTCTCGCCCGGCCAGCTTCAAGCGAGTCAAGAGGAGAAGATGCCCAAATATTTGAGCAACCACGGTCACATGAAGGCAACGGTGGGAAAGTGCAATTACTGTCGCAAGAGGTGGATGATGATGATAAGACACAATTGAGAGAAAGTCAGGAGGAGGACCAGGGTGTGGAAGTGGAAGACAAGGTGGTGGATTATATAGTAACAGACCCTACCTGGCAGGGGGACATGCAGAGCGAGGTCAGCAGAACACAGGGGGAGGGAAGCGTAGCACCACAACAGGCAGGAAGAAGCAGTGTGGTGGCCACAGACACAAGGCGGGAAAGCACTCCCCATAACGCCAACACGACGAAAGTTGCCAGTACAACTGTTAGGTATTCCCGAGTCTGGTTGTTTTTTAAAGACTCTGCCGATAACCCCCAAAAGGCCATTTGCACCACCTGCCAGGCCAGCATCAGCAGGGGTAGCAAAACTAGCAGCTTGACCACCACTAGTATAATCAGGCACATGGCAGCAAAGCACCTGACTTTGTGGGCCGAACCCCAGGGTCCAGAAACAGTGTCTGCGGATGACACCACTGCTTGTTCTGCTATTGTGTGTGCATGCCAATCCCCTGTCCATGATGAATGCGAAGATCCCTCCCGTCCTGCACACTCTCAACTAGCACCATGAGCAAGCACGTCCACGTCATTGTTCCAGTGCAGCGTTCAGTTTTCCCTACTCCAGTCCTTGGAATGCAAGCGTAAATAAAAGCCAACGCCCCATAGGCCACACTACTAAATTCACACATTTCTCTCAAAATGTTGCCTTTTAGGCTTGTTGAGAAGGAAGCTTTCCACAACCTGATGGCGGCAGCTGTCCCTTGGTTCTCGGTCCCCAGCCACCACTATTTCTCCCGTTGTGCCATCCCCACATTACACAAGTACATGCACCACAACATTAGCCGTGCCCTCAACAACGCAGTTACTGGGAAAGTCCACCTAACCACGGACACGTGGACAAGTGCTTGTGGGCAGGGATGGTACATCTCGCTGATGGCACACTGGGTTAATATAATGGAAGCCAGGACCAAGTTGGACCATGGGACCGAACATGTCCTCCCGACGCCGAGGATTGTGGGCCCTGGGTTAATCAGGGTTGCCCCCACATTCTGCAGCTCCTGCACCTCCTCCTCCTCTTCAGGCTCCATCTCCGAAATAACCACATCAGTCATAAGATGGAAGCACTGCCTCAGCCAAGTGGCAACAGGCTGTGCTGAAGCTAATTTGCCTAGGTGACAAACCGCACAAGAGTTGAGGACAGCTCTGAAGAGCAGGTTGATCTGTGGCTGACACCACTGACCCTACAGCCAGGCATGGTCGTGTGTGACAATGGCCGAAACCTGGTGGCGGCTCTGAAATGAGGCAAGCTCACACATGTACCATGCCAGGCCCATGTGCTTAACCTTGTGGTTCAGCGGTTTCTCACAACCTACCCGGATCTGCTGGAACTGCTTGTCAAAGTACGCTGCCTGTGTGCCCATTTTAGAAAGTCAGCTACAGCTTCTTTGCCATGCCTCAGCAGTGTTTGCAGCTTCCAGCTCACTGACTGGTGTGTGATGTCCCCATGCATTGGAACTCTACATTTCAGATGTTGGGAAGGATTTGTGAGCAGAAGAGGACAGTTGTTGACTACCAGCATCAAAAAGGCCGTCGAGATTCAGGTCAGACTCCACACATAAGACCTCAGGAGTAGACATGGATGTCAGACATCTGTACCATCCACCAAAACTTTGAGGACTCCACAAAGATGGTGGGCGGCGATGATGCCATAATTAGCATCACCATCCAGCTTCTCTGTCTTCTGAAATGCTCTCTGCTCACAATTAAAGAGGATGCATTGCAGGCGGAGCATGATGAGATGGAGCAAGGAACCATACAGGCTGATTCCACACAGCCCAGCCTCATCTCATCCCGACGTGGATTGGGTGATAATGAGGAAGATGAAGAGGAAGAACAGGAGCTAGTTTCCTGCGCTATGGACAGTACTACCTGCACAACTGTCATACCGTCTGTTCAGCGTGGATGGCCTGAGGACAGGGAGGAGAAGGAGGATGAGGAGGAGAGCATGGTCACTCGTCCTCTTGGTGAGGACATGAAAGTCTTGCCTTTTAGCAGTCTGGCACACATGGCTGAGATTATGTTACGCTGCCTTTCCTGTGACCCTCGCATTGTCCAAATTTTGGGTGACAGATATTACTGGTTGGTGACCCTTCTAGACCCACGCTATAAGGAGAACTTTCTGTCTCTTATTCCCACGCCGGACAGGCCTAGTAAAATGGGACAGTACCAGAAGGCCCTTGTTGAGGAATTATAAAAAAAAATTCCCATCTGAAAACGCTGGCGGCAGAGGTTACAGTTTATTGGACAACCAAGGAGTACAGGCTAGAGAGACACAAATCCAATCCAGCTAAGGAAGGGGAACACTGTCAAAGTTCTGGGACAGTTTTCTCAGACCCTCCCATCACATATGATCATGTATGTAAAGCGCTGCAGAATATGTTGGCGCTATATAAAAATAAAGATTATTATTTTTATTATTATCACACAGACCCTGAGGCGTGGGGTACTCTCACAAGGAGGGAAAAGTTTCGGAAGATGCTGAGGGAGTACCTTGCTGACCGTACCAATGTCCTTCGTGATTCCTCTGTGCCTTATAATTATTGGGTATCCAAGCTGAACACCTGGTATGAACTGGCACTCTATGCCTTGGAGGTCCTGGTCTACTCTGCCGCTAGTGTTTTGTCAGAGCGGGTTTTTAGTGCCGCTGGTGGAATTATAACCAATAGGCACATCCGCCTGTCAACTGAAAATGCTGACAGGCTGACTCTTATAAAAATGAACAAGGGCTGGATTGGGCCAGACTTGTCAACACCACCGAATGATAGCAGCGTATCATAAACTCAAATACAGTGTCCTTTTTTGGGAGCTCTAACTCTATTCCCATGCACCTCTGTCTTCACACCCAGACATGGGTATACGCTTCCTGATTTTGTCTATTTGCTCTTGTCCTCCTCCTTATCCTCATCCTCATCCTCCACCACCATATCACCATCTACTATATCACCATATCTACGTCTCTTGCAAGGGGCATTGGAGTTCCTCCAAATTTTTGCCAGCCATTGCATTCACTGCTTAGGCAAACAGTATGGGAGACCCACTCCCTAATAATGGGAACATTGTTTTCAGTAGGCCCTCCGAACTCTACAACTCTTGCAAGGGGCATTGGAGTGCCTCCAAATTTTTGGCAGCTGTTGCATTCACTGCATACGCAAGAACAGTATGGGAGACCCGCTCCTTTCTAATGGGAGCATGTCATTACTGTGGCCCAGCTCTATGTGTCTTTTAATTGTTATTGGAGTTTTTCCTAAATTTTGGCAGCCGTTGGACTCACTGCATACCCTATAACTGTATAGCAGACCCGCTCCTTTCTAATAGGAACATGTCGTTACTGTGGCCCACCTCTATGTGTCTTTAAATTGTTATTGGGTTTTTTCCAAATTTTGGCAGCCGATGGACTCACTGCATACCCTATAACAGTATAGTAGACCTGCTCCTTTCTAATGGCAACATGTCGTTACTATGGCCCAGCTCTATGTGTCTTTAAATTGTTATTGGGGTTTTTCCTAAATTTTGGCAGCCATTGGACTCACTGCATACCCTATAACTGTATAGTTTACCTACTCCTTTCTAATGGCAACATGTCATTACTGTGGTCCAGCTCTATATGTCTTTAAATTGTTATCGGGATTCTTCCCAAATTTTGTCATCCCTTGAAGTCACTGCATGAGCATTACCACTATAGGAGACCCAATCTTTAATAATGGGAACAGCAATGCATAGCCGGCTGATAGCCAGCTAACAATACTGAGGGATGACTGCTGGCCCTTTAAGAATAGTAAGGGCCACCTGATGGCCCTATAAAAATAGTGTTTGTGACATAAATGAAACAGGATGTGTCTGATCATATCTCACACACCACATGGCAAGATAACATTGTAAAATGTTAAAATGACATTTAGTGAATGTATTTTTCACTGTTGAAAGCAATGATAAAGTGCAAAAATGCATAAGAAACGCTACTTCTTAACATAGCCCAAGGTGTGGAGGAGCATTTTTGTTTTTGGTTATTTATTTTGCCTTATAGACAAGTCATTACCCTGGAAAGGATTTTCCTTAACATTTTTCCCAGAAAAATCCATTTTGGTTTTGTTTTTGTATGTTTTATTGTGAGTCCGTAAAAGTGGCATAATACCTCTAACAACATTGTTGACAGTAGTGACCTGGGAGTCAGAGATGCAGGGGTCTTCCCCATGCTGTTCTCATGTCATTTGAGCAGTGTTCCCATTGATTTTGGCAATTTGTAGGCCCTCTGCAGACCGCCGGGGGGAGCCGCTGGAAAATGCTTGAGTTTCCCATAGACTTACATTGGGCTCGCTGCTTGGACTGAGCACTCTAGCCTTCCAATTTGCACTCGAGCATTCCAATTTGCTCGACCCGAGCAATGAGTACCCGAGCATTTTAGTGCTCGCTCATCACTACATGAGACGTAAGAGAGGGCAACATTAGGTCTGTGAGACAAATTCAGGGAGGAATATCAATCTGAACCTGTCTGTAGCATAGAAGGCAGTTACTGATAGAAGTAAGGGCATGGATATGATACTGAAGAGTGGGACAACAATAAAACACATTTCGTGAATATGCTAAAACTGTTTATAATGTGAATAACCCTTTATTTATTACAGCTTTAGTGGAAAGCTTTTTTGATTTCTAATAACGAGATCCAGTCATATTATTGCCACTAAATATGACTCCTGTATGTGTGGTGCCTTTATTCTTTATGTCACAGTCATTAGTCTTATGTGATTTATTATTTTACTCACTTATATAGCGCCATTAATTCCACATCGCTTTACAGACATTATCGGCACTGTGTCCATTGGGGCTCACAATCTACATTCCCTATCAGAATGTCTTTGGAGTTTGGGAAGAAACCAGAGTACCCAGAGGAAACCCACGCAAACACAGGGAGAACATACAAACTCCTTGCAGATTGTGTCCTTGGTGGGATTTGAACCCAGGACCCCTGCACTGCAAAGCAACAGTGCTAACCACTGAGTCACGGGACTGCCCACATGCGATTGAACAAAAGTAACAAAGTATGTTTCTATCTACATATACAGTTTGGTCCATATATATTTGGACAGAGACAACATTTTTTTAATTTTGGTTCTAGACATTACCACAATGAATTTTAAACAAAACAATTCAGATGCAGTTGAAGTTCAGACTTTCAGCTTTCATTTGAGGGTATCCACATTAAAATTGGATGAAGGGTTTAGGAGTTTCAGCTCCTTAACATGTGCCACCCTGTTTTTAAAGGGACCAAAAGTAATTGGACAGATTAAATAATTGTAAATAAAATGTTCATTTCTAGTACTTGGTTGAAAACCCTTTGTTGGCAATGACTGCCTGAAGTCTTGAACTCATGGACATCACCAGACGCTGTGTTTCCTCCTTTTTGATGCTCTGCCAGGTCTTCACTGCGGTGGTTTTCAGTTGCTGTTTGTTTGCTGGCCTTTCTGTCTGAAGTTTAGTCTTTAACAAGTGAAATGCATGCTCAATTGGGTTGAGATCAGGTGACTGACTTGGCCATTCAAGAATATTACACTTCTTTGCTTTAATAAACTTCTGGGTTGTTTTGGCTTTATGTTTTGGGTCATTGTCCATCTGTAGTATGAAACGACGACCAATCAGTTTGCCTGCATTTGGCTGGATCTGAGCACACAGTATGGCTCTGAATACATCAGAATTCATTTGGCTGCTTCTGTCCTGTGTCACATCATCAATAAACATTAGTGACCCAGTGCTACTGGCAGCCATGCATGCCCAAGCCATCACACTGCCTCCGCTGTGTTTTACAGATGATGTGGTATGCTTTGGATCATGAGCTGTACCACGCCTTCGCCATACTTCTCTTTCCATCATTCTGGTAGAGGTTGATCTTGGTTTCATCTGTCCAAAGAATGTTCTTCCAGAACTGTGCTGGCTTTTTTAGATGTTTTTTAGAAAAGTCCAGTCTAGCCTTTTTATTCTTGATGCTTATGAGTGGCTTGCACCGTGCAGTGAACCCTCTGTATTTACTTTCATGCAGTCTTCTCTTTATGGTAGATTTGGATATTGATACGCCTACCTCCTGGAGAGTGTTGTTCACTTGGTTGGCTGTTGTGAAGGGGTTTCTCTTCACCATGGAGATGATTCTGCGATCATCTACCACTGTTGTCCTCCGTGGGCGCCCAGGTCTTTTTGCATTGATGAGTTCACCAGTGCTTTCTTTCTTTCTCAGGATGTACCAAACTGTAGATTTTGCCACTCCTAATATTGTAGCAATTTCTCGAATGGGTTTTTTCTGTTTTTGCAGCTTAAAGCTGGCTTGTTTCACCTGCATGGAGAGCTCCTTTGACCGCATGTTTACTTCACAGCAAAACCTTCCAAATGCAAGCACCACACCTCAAATCAACTCCAGGCCTTTTATCTGCTTAATTGAGAATGACATAACGAAGTGATTGCCCAAACCTGTCCATGAAATAACCTTCGAGTCAATTGTCCAATTACTTTTTGCCCCTTTAAAAACAGGGTGGCACATGTTAAGGAGCTGAAACTCCTAAACCCTTCATCCAATTTTAATGTGGATACCCTCAAATGAAAGCTGAAAGTCTGAACTTCAACTGCATATGAATTATTTTGTTTAAAATTCATTGTGGTAATGTCTAGAACCAAAATTAGAAAAATGTTGTCTCTGTCCAAATATATATGGACCTAACTTATTATGTAAAAAATGTAAGCCTGAAAAGAAAAAAATGGATAGATAGATGAGCAATACTTACTAGTATAGGCAGATATTTCTAAGCCATTGCCAAGCACATTAGGTTCACCGACAACAGCAAAGAGTCGGAATGAGTATAAATTTCCAGGTGTCAGATCTTCAATAACAGACTCATTTATAGATGTCTGAAAATACACAGTGACAGGACCTGCCATCTCTATCAGGTAGAAAGTGACATTTCCAACTGGTATTTGCCAGCCTAAAGTTATAGAAGTTGTGCTGATGTTTAATGTTCTCAGATCTGTGATGACATCGGGCTCTGTAGAAGTAAAGAATCTGACGTTACACTTCAGCACAACACAAATACTTATGTATAATAATATATATAAAACATCATTGCATTTAGAATACATCATTAATACATAATAAAACATTTACCCAACACAAAGACTGATGAATCCTAATGTAGAGATCAATTGTATGAAGAAGCTATGCTCAGTTGTCTTATCTTTGCAGCAGAATGACATTGATGTATGTGTTTGGCTGTAGCTATTCAGACTAGTTCATCTGTGTATCCCCTTCGCAATACGTGATGTAAGGGTACATGATATGTTAGGTGCGGTGTATGAGCTGAGCCTGCACAATACCCTGTGTTCTACAACCAGCACTTTCCTGTAACAGTAACAACCAGAGCTTACTCAGATTGCTGTTTTTCAACCACTGAAATGCTGCAATCACTGAATAATTTAAATAGCGCAATAACGGTGTGACAATGGGTAATAATTACAGTTGTTGAGCTCCTGAAAGCTCCCATGACCAATATTTTAGCACTCCGTTGAATCCTAGTCTGTAGCTAGACTTCATAGGAGAACACAATATTATTATTTATTATTATTATTTATTATTAATACAGCAGTAGAAAAAAAGCATATTGGATATTATCACATCCAAAGATATCTGATCTTTCAAAATATAAAATTAAAGGGAATCTATCAGCAGGTTTTTGTTATGTAATCTGAAGACAGCATGCTGTAGGGGTTAAAACACAGATTTCAGAGATGCCTCTCTTATCAAGCTCTTGGTTTTGTTTACTTGTAATGATTGTTTTAGCAGCAGGAGCTTATTATTGCTGGACACAGCAGGGCGTGCCTGGTAGTTTCACTCCGCCTCCTTCTGTAATAAACAGCTCACTGTCTATGGACATTGTATGTACAGAGCCTGGTGTGGGCGGGGTTAGCTGTGGTGGGGGTGGAGTTAGCTTTCTCAGCTTTGTTGCATTGTTAAATCTAAAAACTCTGATTGACTCAGAAAGGCTGTACCCAGTAAACTAAGTGATACATAATGGGATTCATGGTCTCTTTGCCTGCATCATGCTGCTCTCAGATGAGGTAGCAAAAAGCTGCTGACAGATTCCCTTTAAGTAAATCGAACGGCACACACCATTAAGAGAAAAACTGAAATGCCATAATAGTTTTTTTTCATCACTAAATAAAAAATATACATTTCATACAGTTATATGAAAAAGTTTGGGCACCCCTATTAATCTTAAGCTTAATGTTTTATAAAAATTGGTGTTTTTGCAACAGCTATTTCAGTTTGATATATGTAATAACTGTTGTACACACTAATGTTTCTGCCTTGAAATGAGGTTTATTGTACTAACAGAAAATGTGCAATCTGCATTCAAACAAAATTTGACAGGTGCATAAGTATGGGCACCCTTATCATTTTCTTGTTTTAAATACTCCTACCTACTTTTAACTGACTTACTAAAGCACTTTTTTTGTTTTTGTAACCTCATTGAGCTTTGAACTTCATAGCAATCATGAGAAAAGCTACTTAAAGTGGCCACTTGCAAGTTGTTCTCCTGTTTGAATCTCCTCTGAAGAGTGGCATCATGGGCTCCTCAAAACAACTGTCAAATGATCTGAAAACAAAGATTATTCAACATAGTTGTTCAGGGGAAGGATACAAAAAGCTGTCTCAGAGATTTAACCTGTCAGTTTCCACTGTGAGGAACATAGTAAGGAAATGGAAGAACACAGGGACAGTTCTTGTTAAGGCCAGAAGTGGCAGGCCAAGAAAAACATCAGAAAGGCAGAGAAGAAGAATGATGAGATCAGTCAAGGACAATCCTCAGACCACCTCCAGAGAGCTGCAGCATCAACTTGCTGCAGATGGTGTCACTGTGCATCGGTCAACTATACAACGCACTTTGCACAAGGAGAAGCTGTATGGGAGAGTGATGCGAAAGAAGCCGTTTCTGCAAGCACGCCACAAACAGAGTCGGCTGAGGTATGCAAAAGCACATTTGGAGAAGCCAATTTCTTTTTGGAAGAAGGTCCTGTGGACTGATGCAACCAAGATTGAGTTGTTTGGTCATACAAAAAGGCGTTATGCATGGCGGCAAAAAAAACACAGCATTCCAAGAAAAACACTTGCTACCCACAGTAAAATTTGGTGGAGGTTCCATTATGCTTTGGGGCTGTGTGGCCAATGCCGGCACCAGGAATCTTGTTAAAGTTGAGGGACGCATGGATTCCACTCAGTATCTGCAGATTCTTGACAATAATGTTCAAGAATCAGTGATGAAGTTGAAGTTCCGCAGGGGATGGATCTTTCATCAAGACAATGATCCAAAACACCGCTCCAAATCTACTCAGGCATTCATGCAGAGGAACAATTACAATGTTCTGGAATGGCAATCCCAGTCCACAGACCTGAATATCATTGAACATCTGTGGGATCATTTGAAGAGGGCTGTCCATGCTCGGCGACCATCAAGCTTAACTGAACTGGAATTGTTTTGTAAAGAGGAATGGTCAAAAATACCTTCATCCAGGATCCAGGAACTCATTAAAAGCTACAGGAAGCGACTAGAGGCTGTTATTTTTGCAAAAGGAGGATCTACTAAATATTAATGTCACTTTTCTGGTGAGGTGCCCATACTTATGCACCTGTCAAATTTTGTTTGAATGCAGATTGCACATTTTCTGTTAGTACAATAAACCTCATTTCAAGGCAGAAACATTACTGTGTCCAACAGTTATTACATATATCAAACTGAAATAGCTGTTGCAAAAACACCAATTTTTATAAAACATTAAGCTTAAGATTAATAGGAGTGCCCAAACTGTTTCATATAACTGTATATACCTCATAATGGTGTTAATATAGACGTCTGTTTCTCCTGTCACAAGCCTCATACAGGTCCATTGACGGAAAAATAAAAAAGTTACGGGTTGCAGAAAACTCAAACCAATTTTATTTAAAAGAAAAAAATCAGAATTATTTTTAAACACTTAAAATTTATATTTTAACCCCTTTAAAGCCCAAGATGTACTAATACGCGTCAATGCCCTGGACTTTAAGAGCCTGACCCGTATTAGGACGTCATCGTGAT
This sequence comes from Phyllobates terribilis, assembly GCF_046119375.1. Lineage (NCBI taxonomy): Eukaryota > Metazoa > Chordata > Amphibia > Anura > Dendrobatidae > Phyllobates > Phyllobates terribilis. Next base: position 350,031,132 of record NW_027362763.1, read on the forward strand.
CGCGCACGCACACAGGCTGTGCTGGCGCGATCGCCGCCAGGTGTCAGCTGATTGTCACAGCTGACACCCGGTACTATGTGCAGGGAGCGGTCCCGGCACATTAACCCCCGCAATGCTGCGATGAAGTCGATCGCAGCATTGCGGTGGCTAAGAGGAGGTGATCGGTATACGCACCTCCTCTTCCGGCCTCCAGCGCTGTCTGCCGGGGCTTCCCGGGTGTTTCCATGACGACCCGATGTCGTCAGGACAACATCCGGGTCACCAGACAGCAGGAAGAATTTTTTGACACGCGCAGTGCATCTCCAAACTATCTTCTCCCTATCCAGCGCTGACTGCCTGAAGGGCACAGGGATGGTGCTCAATCTCTATGCTATGCAGGCGATCAGAATAAAAAAAGTGAAAGTCCCACAGTGGGACAAAGTAAAAAAGTAAAAAACTCCCAGAAAGTGAAAAAATAAATAAAAAAAAATTGTAAAAATATTTTTAAAAAAATAAAAAAAATAATCCACTAAAAATAAAAATATAATGTATCCATCAATAAATATTATTATGAAAAAAAAGCAAAAAAACAATAAAAGTACACATATTTGGTATCGCCGCGTCCGGAACAACCTGACCTATAAAACTGTTCCATTAGTTAACCCCTTTAGTGAACACGGTAAAAAAAAAAAAAAAAAAGAAAAAAACAATGCTTTATCACCATACCGCCAAACAAAAAATGGAATAACACGCGATCAAAAAGATGAATATAAATAAAAATGGTACCGCTGAAAACGTCATCTTGTTACGCAAAAAACAAGCCACCATACAGCTCCATCATCCGAAAAATCTAAAAGTTATAGCTCTCAGAATAAAGTGATGCAAAAAAATTATTTTTTCTATAAAATAGCTTTTATTGTGTAAAAGCGCCAAAACATAAAAAACGATATAAATGTGGTACCGCTGTAAACGTACTGACCCAAAGAATAAAGCTACCTTATCAATTTTACCACTCGCGGAGTAGAGTAAAAAAATATAAAAAAACACAATTCCTGAATTGTTGGTTTTTGTTTATTCTGCCTCCCAAAAGCTGGAATAGAAAGCGATCAAAAAATGTCACATGCCTGAAAATGGCGCCAATAAAAACGTCAACTCATCCCACAAAAAACAAGCCATCACATGACTCTGTAGGCCAAAATATGGCAATGCAAAAACTAGATTTTACAAAATATGGGTCTTTTAGTGTGTGACAGCTGTCAGTCATAAAAACCCGATATGATTCTGGTATCGCTGTAATCGCACCGACCCGAAGAATAAAGTAATCTTATCACTTATACCGCACGAGGAACGGCGTAAGAAATAAACGCTAGGGCTGGGGTTGGGGTTGTGCTAATGTTAGGGTTGGGGTTGTTGTTTTTTTCAAAAGTAAAAAAAAAAAAAGAAAAAAAGATGACGATATGGCAACTAGTGTTGAACGCAAGTGCTCGCTACTTGAGTTTGCATCGGGTGCTCGGGTATGCACTGAGTATCGCGGGTGCTCGAGTCTCCGCCCCATATGCTTCGCCTGCCATGCACGAGCGATCCCCGCATGTTTTTTTTGGGTTGTCTAATAACCGTGAAACATGCGGGCGGGGACTCGAGCATTTCACTTGAGCATCCGTGATACATGGTGCATACCTGAGTACCCGATGCAAACTCAAGTAGCGAGCACTTGCGCTCAAGAGTAATGACAACTTATTCAATATGATGACCTAATTTTATCAAATTCTGTGTCGTACCTCTGGGTTCAAAATGTTCACTATACCCCTTAATAAAATCCTTGAGGGGTATAGTTTCCAAAATGGGGTCACTTGTGGGGGAGCTCCACTGTTTAGGCACATCAGGGGCTTTCCAAACGCGACATGGTGTCCGCTAACAAATTGAATGGAAAATCGGCTCAAATTGTTAGCGGACACCATGTTGCATTTGGAGAGCCCCTGTGTGCTTAAACATTGGAGCTTCCCCACAAGTGACCCCATTTTGGAAACTAGACCACCCAAGGCACCTATCTAGATGCATAGTGAGCACTTGGAACCCCCAGGTGCTTCACAAATTGATTCGTAAAAATGAAAAAGTGTTTTTTTTTCCACTTTTTCATTTTTACAAATCAATTTGTGAAGCACCTGGGGGTTCCAAGTGCTCACTATGCATCTAGATAGGTGCCTTGGGGGGGTCTAGTTTCCAAAATGGGGTCACTTGTGGGGGAGCTCCAATGTTTAGGCACACAGGGGCTCTCCAAATGCAACATGATGTCCGCTAATAATTTGAGCCGATTTTCCATTCAATTTGTTAGCGGACACCATGTTGCGCTTGGAGAGCCCCTGTGTGCCTGAACATTGGAGCTCCCCCACAAGTGTCCTCATTTTGGAAACTAGACCCCCCAAGGCACCTATCTAGATGCATAGTGAGCACTTGGAACCCTCAGGTGCTTTGCAAATTGATTTGTAAAAATGAAAAAGTGGGAAAAAAAATACTTTTTCGTTTTTACGAATCAATTTGTGAAGCACCTAGGGGTTCCAAGTTCTCACTATGCATCTAGGTAGGTGCCTTGGGGGGTCTAGTCTCCAAAATGGGGTCACTTGTGGGGGGTTTCCACTGTTTAGGCACATCAGGGGCTCTCCAAACCAACATGGCGTCCGCTAATTATTCAAGCAAATTTTACAATCAAAAAGTCAAATGGAGCTCCTTCCCTTCCGAGCCCTGCCATGCGCTCAAACAGTGTTTTTTCCCAACATATGGGGTAACTGCGTGCCCAGGGGAAATTGCACAACAAATTTTGGGGTCCATTTTTTCTTGTTACCCCTGCAAAAATAAAAAAAATTGGGTCTAAAGTAACATTTTTGTGAAAAAAAGTTAAATGTTCATTTTTTTCTTCCACATTCCAAAAATTCCTGTGAAGCACCTGAAGGGTTAATAAAGTTCTTGAATGTGGTTTTGAGCACCTTGAGGGGAGCAGTTTTTAGAATGGTGTCACTTTTGGGTATTTTCTGTCATAAAGACCTCTCAAAGTGACTTCAAATGTGATGTGGTCCCTAAAAAAATGTTTTTGTAAATTTTGTTGGAAAAATGAGAAATCGCTGGTCAACTTTTAACCCTTATAGCTCCCTAACAAAAAAAAATTTTGATTCCAAAATTGTGCTGATGTAAAGTAGACATGTGGGAAATGTTATTTATTAACTATTTTGTGTGACATATCTCTCTGATTTAAGGGCATAAAAATTCAAATTTTGAAAATTGCAAAATTTTCAAAATTTTTGCCAAATTTCCATTTTTTTTCACAAATAAACGCAAGTGATATCGAAAAAATTTTAACACAATCATGAAGTACAATATGTCACGAAAAAACAATCTCAGAATCAGGGGGATCCGTTGAAGCGTTCCAGAGTAATTACCTCATAAAGTGACAGTGGTCAGAATTGTAAAAATTGGCCTGGTCATTAACGTGCAAACCACCCTCGGGGGTAAAGGGGTTAAAGACACATTTTTGAGATCACTGTATTCATACTGACCTGTGAATTCATGTTACTAGGTTATTTTTAACACACTATGAATACCATAAAACAAATTTAAAAAAGCAATTGCAGAATCACATTTATTTTTTTGCCATTATATCACAAGTGCAAACTTTCAACTCAAACACTGAGATTATTGCTAATCAGAAATTACTAAATGGTCATGAAATGCACCCCAATGATACTGTAATTGTAACTCTGTGATAATGACTCACTTGTGTATGTATACGTTGTATTCTTTTCTCCTTGGACACTGTTATTTCCCACAAGAGCAAACACCATGAATGTGTAATAATATCCAGGTGTGAGGCCTCCGATTGTATTCCAAGTGGTGGTCACAATTCTCTTTAAAATTGGATCTTCAACAATCTGGATCATATAGGAATCAGCATTCCCAATCGGTTTCTCCCAGCTCAGAGACACTGAGGTGGTTGTGACATTCACTGTCCTAAGATTCCCCACTATTTCAGGTTCTAGGAAGCAACCACAAGCAGCAGTTATATTTCAGTTTGCAAAATACCAAATATTATAAATGATTTACTTATGTGCTTAAGGGCATGGATGTGCCATCAACACCCCAACACTGCAATAGAAGCTTACCTGTATATGTAGATATGGTATTATTATCTCCTGGCACTGTGCCATTTCCCACAAGAGCGAAGACCATGAATGTGTAATAGTATCCAGGCGTGAGGCCTCCAATTGTATTCAAAGTGGTGGTCACAATTCTGTTCAGACTTGGATCTTCAAGCACCTGGATCATATAGGAATCTGCATTTCCATCTGGTTTCTCCCAGGTCAGAGACACTGAGGTAGAGGTGATGTTGTCTAGTGTAAGATTCTTCACTAGACCGGGTTCTAGAAAGTAAACACAATCCTGTAGTTATATCCCAGGGTGAAGCATACAAAATACTAATCCCTTCATGACTGTTGGCATACAAGTACTACAGAAATGTGTCATTGCTAGTGTGGAGCCACCCCCATAGTGTTCGGGTTCGGTTCGTCGAACACCGGGATGTTCGTGGAACTGTTCGTCGAACACCGTCGAACACCGTTAAAACCAATGACAGGCGAACAAAAACATATAGAAACACATAGAAAACACCTTCAAAGGTGTTCAAAAGCTGACAAACTGCTCAGAAGACACTCTCTAAGTACAGTGACAGTGTTGATTACTGTACTTGTCATTTAGTGTTAAAATAAAGGATTTATTAAAAAAAAAAATTGGCGTGGGGTTCCCCATAATTTTAGTCTCTAGCGGAGGTTAAGCAGATGGCTGGGGCAGATGTTTGAAGCCTGGGAAGGGGGTAATACCCACGGAGCTTCCCAGGCTACTAATATCAGCCCCCGACTGAATACCTAGCCTTTACTAGCTATTATAATGGGGGACCCCAAAAAAAATTACGTGGGGTCCCCCCTATTTTAACAGCTAGCAAAGGCTAGGCAGACAGCTGGGGGCTGATATTAATAGCCCATCAAGGGTGCCATGAATATTGGCCCCCTACCAGGCTAGAAACACCAGCCGTCAGCCGCCCCAGAAATGGCGCATTCATAGGATGCGCCAGTTCTGGCACTTAGCCTCATTCTTCCCACTGCCCTGTAGCGGTGGCAGTGGGGTAATAGGGCTGGGGTTGATGTCAGCTTATAATGCCAGCTGACATCAAGCCCAGGTTAGTAATGGAGACGCGTCTATAAGACACCCCCATTACTAACCCCATAGTCAAAGTTAAAAAAAAAACACAAACACCCAGAATAAAGTCCTTTAATTGAAATAAACACACAATTCTTTATTGTTCTAAATTAAACCATACTTACCATCACGCCCATTGCAGCTGAAGCCAATGTCTTCTGCAATAAAAGTAAAATAATAAAGCGACATCATCCTTACCTTTCCATGGTTCCCACGACGGCTCCAGCTCTGCTACATTCACATGACAGGCTGGATCGCAGCCGAAAGCTGCCATCCAGCTTGCCATGCGGCAGACACTGAGAAGCGCCGGCATGCTTGCGCTCCTCAGTGTCTGGCTGTGGTGGCATAAAGATGAGCCGAGGTCATGTCCAATGAACTCAGCTCACCTCATGCACGTCACTGACAGCGTGGGAAAATTCTCCTGCGCTCAGCGCTTCAGCAGGAGAATTCTCCCACGCTAGGATGGCATTGTGATGACAGGCTGGATCGCAGCTGAACGCTGCCATCCAGCTTGTCATCCTTCAGAGACACTGCAGAGCACAAGCATGCCATCCCAGCGTGGGAGAATTCTCCTGCTGAAGCGCTGAGTGCAGGAGAATTTTCCCACGCTGTCAGTGACGTGCATGAGGTGAGCTGAGTTCATTGGACATGACCTTGGCTCATGCACGTCACTGACAGCATGGGAAAATTTTCCTGCGCTCAGCGCTTCAGCAGGAGAATTCTCTCATGCTCACTGCAAGCGCAGGAGAATTTTAGCGAGGCTAAGTGCCAGAATTGGCGCATCCTATGGATGCGCCATTTCTGGGGCGGCTGACGGCTGGTGTTTCTAGCCTGGGAGGGGGCCAATATTCATGGCACCCTTCCTGGGCTATTAATATCAGCCCCCAGCTGTCTGCCTAGCCTTTGCTAGCTATTAAAATAGGGGGGACCCCCAAAAAAAAGACGTGGGGTCCCCCCTATTTTAATAGCTAGTAAAGGCTAGGTATTCAGCTGGGGGCTGATATTAGTAGCCTGGGAAGCTCCGTGGGAATTACCCCCTTCCCAGGCTTCAAACATCTGCCCCAGCGGTCTGCTTAAACTAAGCTAGAGACAAAAATTACAGGGAACCCCACGCCAATTTTTTTAAAATAAATCCTTTATTTTAACACTAAATGACAAGTACAGTAATCAACACTATCACTGTACTTCTTATATATGTGACTGACATGTTTCTATGTATCTAATCTATGTGTGATGCTCTATTCTTTCTATTCTAAATTGTCGGGTACCAATGCTGAATTGCCGGCCGACTTTTTTAAAGAGACGGTGCATGAAAACACTATTATTTTTTTTAATAAATCCTTTACACTAAATGACAAGTACAGTAAACAACACTGTCACTGTACTTCTTATATATGTGACTGATATGTTTCTATCTATCTAATCTATGTGTGATGCTCTATTCTTTCTGTTCTAAATTGTCGGGTACCGGAGTATGCCGCTGCTGAATTGCCGGCTTTTCATGTAATACATTCTACACTATTCTTAGTTGTTTTCCTTCATGTAGAATTAACCTACAAGGAAAGAAAGGGTTTATTTTCATTCCGATATTTGTGTCCCATTGACTTGCATTGGTTTCCGGTATTGGAATCGGCGATATCCGATATTTTTTGGGTATCGGTCCGATCCAATCCGATCCGATATTTCCCGATATCGGAAGGTATTGCTCAACACTAGTCATTACTGCATGGAGCAGCTCAGGAACTAAGTCAGCTGCAATCAGCGTGAATTACAGCTGTGTGACACAGTTGGCACTCAAGAATAACTGCTGCGATCACTCCAGTCGAAAGCGTATAATCCTTTAAATACCAGTGCCAAGCATATCAGTGGCCAAGTTGGTGGGCCTAACTACAGATCCCATTGCCCTCCACTCTCTATATGGAATGCCTCCTTGCCTGCCATGGTATTACCTCTTTGAAGCCCTGTATGTGGGCTGAGGTTCATAGGATACCTGTAATTATACAACAAACTGAAATATTGCAGAACTGCAATTTTTTTGCAATTTCACTGTACTTGCATTTTTTCCCCATTTTCCAGTACATTAACCAGTAAAATAAATGGTGCCATTCAAAAGTACAACTCATCCTGCAAAAAAAAAGCCCTAATACTTTTATGTGGCTTGGAAGAAAGGGAGGAAAAAATGAAAACGCAAAAACAAAAATCTGCAGTGGCAGGAAGGGGTTAAATTATGTGTCCCATAGTCTGAACACTGGAACAGAAAAAAAGATTGAAATAGCAAATCAAAGTATTTTGATCGTTCCTAAAATCATGAAATAAAATGAGAGGAGAAAGTCATAGACACCACATGGTATGAGTCATTATAGCTCATTCTATAAAACAAGCACGTTTTACATTAACCCTCAATATTAGGCTTGCACTAATACTGTGGAGATTCTTTCTGGAGTCATCTTATTATCAATAAAACCTATACATAGATAACACCGAGTTCTCCCCATTGATCCCTCCTCAGATCACAGAGTAGGCCTAGAATGCTCTCCCGAAGTCAATTAGTTACAGTATCTCCAGACTACAGCTCTCTATGCGACTGCTGTAAAACATCTCTCTGATCTTTAACAAACCAAAGCAGAATCTGTGGGTAAATGGCATACACCATAATGACATGCAGAAAATAGAATAAAAGTATATTAACATCTTCCCAACATGTTAGTTTTCTGATTTTTTTATTTTTATTTTCTCTACCCCTTCTGCAAAGAGCCATAACGTTTTTATTATCCCATCCATATAATCGTATGAGGGTTTGATATTTGTGGGACAAGTTGTTGTTTTGAAAGGCACCATTTCTATATTACCCATTCGACTTAATGAAAAATGGGAAAAAAAATTAGATCCGATGAAATTGCCCATAAAAATATTTTGGTGCAGATATATTCTGAGTGCTCCTTATTATATTTTTTTGCTGTGTTGCGACCAAAAAAAAACTGCAATTCTGGCATTTAAATTTTTTTAAACCATTTATTGATCAGGTTAATTTCATATTATGATAGATTGGACTTCTATAAATATGGATATGCCAAATATGTGTAATTTATTAAACTTTTTAATTTGTTAATCACCTTGTGGGACTTAGGGAGAACCTGTCGGAAAAATCCTGCAGACAGGTTCTCTTTAAACCTGCAATTTTCTGATCATTTCTACTATTTACTGCAATATAGCGAATTGCAGGTGGCACTAGAGTTCTGGTCATCTTCCTCTCTGAAGAGACAATGAGGAAAAAAAAGACGCACATTAACTGCCAAAGATTTCAGAAGCAACCAGGAACCCATTATCCTCCATTTTTGTCATATTCCAGGACTGCAATCTCCCTGGAGTGTCCAGAAGTACAAGGTGTACAGAGACATGGCCAAGGTAAGGTAGACTGACACCCGATCACCACTGAGCAAGACACAGACGTTGAAACATTAAAACTGCACTGATGAAATGAGAGTAACTCTTGACGGATCAGATGGATAGGCTTATTGCTGAATTAGTAACAGTACAGGCTTCCACTTAGACTCAGATGCTTGCAAGGTTGAAGTACTGCTACAGGCTGGTATTATTATAGATGAGTTTGTTGGACCTTTTCGGGTCCTACTGCCAGTTTTAAACCTACTGATAGTTTTTAGAGGACACTTTCTTCATGTAGCAGTAGAGGAAAAAGTCTGCATCTTTCAAGAAAACTATTTTTATTCAGGACAATGCTTCATTGCATGCATCAAAGTCTCCACTGCTTGGCTAGCCAGTAAAGAGTTTAAAGATGAAAGAATAACAACATGGCCTCCTCCTCACCTGACCTAAACCCTATTTAGAACTTGAGGGCCCTTCTTCAACTCGAGATTTACAGTAAAGGAAAGCAGTCACCTCTCTGAACAGTGTCTGGAAGTCTATGGTTAGATGCTGTCCAAAAAGTTGATCGTCAACAGACTAAGAAACTTAACAGACTCCATGGATGGAAGGTTTATGACTGTTATTGAAAATAAGGCTGGATATATTGGTCACTGATATTCTTTTTTTAAATGTCAGAAATGTAGTTTTGTACATTTTAAGTAGTTTGTAATTTAGTATTTAGTATTCTCACTTTAACACATGAAAATAAACAATTGAGATAGGAAAATTTACGTTTTTCAATTAGTTTCATAATAATTCTGCACACTAATAGTTGCTGAACAATTATGCACACATAGATATTCTCGCAAGAAAGAAAAAACCTTATTTTCACTTCCATAAATATTCAGAATTAAAGTTTACTAACCTTTGGATTTACCGACAGCCCCCTAGTTGTTGAATAATTCTGCTCACAGTGTATATGTTACTGGGTGGCTTAATGCCTACACAAAACTTCTAGTCATATGCATTTTAAGAAACCTAGCTTTTACTTGTCACTGTACAGTAGTCCAATGTAGAACCTCAACTGAAGGTTCCACTGTGTTATAGGTGCTCTTGTAAACTACTAGGGGTGGACCAGATCACTGAGATTATGAGAGCAGTTCAGAGATATCATAGAGGCTATAATTTAAGATCAGTGCAATAAATAAAAGGGAACATGTTAAGTACCATATTTTTCGAATTATAAGACGCACCGGACCATAAGATGCACCCCAAATTTTGGGGTGGAAAATAGGAAAAAAAGGCTTTTTTATAAGATGGAGGTCCGTCTTAAAATCTGAATACCGGCAACTAATACCATAAGACAAAAAAGGAAAATTACTTAAAAAATGCAAATGATGAATCAGGGAATACCTGTAATAAAAAAGATAAGATAGAAAAGAAAAAAATAGAAGGATAGATGAGCAATACTTACTAGTATAGGCAGATATATCTAAGCCATTTCCAAGCACATTAGGTTCACCGACAACAGCAAATACTTGGAATGAGTATAAATTTCCAGGTGTCAGATCTTCAATAACAGACTCATTTATAGATGTCTGAAAATACACAGTGACAGGACCTGCCATCTCTATCAAGTAGAAAGAGACATTTCCAACTGGTATTTGCCAGCCTAAAGTTATAGAAGTTGTGCTGATATTTAGTGTTCTCAGATCTGTGATGACATCGGGCTCTGTAGAAGTAAAGAGTCAGACGTTACACTTCAGCACAAAACACATACTTATGCATAACATATACAGTACAGACCAAAAGTTTGGACACACCTTCTCATTTAAAGATTTTTCTGTATTTTCATGACTTTGAAAATTGTACATTCACACTGAAGGCATTAAAACTATGAATTAACACATGTGGAATTATATACTTAACAAAAAAGTGTGAAACAACTGAAAATATGTCTTATATTCTAGGTTCTTCAAAGTAGCCACCTTTTGCTTTGATGACTGCTTTGCACACTCTTGGCATTCTCTTGATGAGCTTCAAGAGGTAGTCACCGGAAATGGTTTTCACTTCACAGGTGTGCTCTGTCAGGTTTAATAAGTGGGATTTCTTGCCTTATAAATGGGGTTGGGACCATCAGTTGTGTTGTGAAGAAGTCTGGTGGATACACAGCTGATAGTCCTACTGAATAGACTGTTAGAATTTGTATTATGGCAAGAAAAAAGCAGCTAAGTAAAGAAAAATGAGTGGCCATCATTACTTTAAGAAATGAAGGTCAGTCAGTGCGAAAAATTGGGAAAACTTTAAAAGTGTCCCCAAGTGCAGTTGCAAAAACCATCAAGTGCTGCAAAGAAACTGGCTCACATGAGGACCACCACAGGAAAGGAAGACCAAGAGTCACCTCTGCTTCTGAGGATAAGTTTATCCGAGTCACCAGCCTCAGAAATCACAGGTTAACAGCAGCTCTGATTAGAGACCACATCAATGCCACACAGAGTTCTAGCAGCAGACACATCTCTTCAGCAACTGTTAAGAGGAGACTTTGTGCAGCAGGCCTTCATGGTAAAATAGCTGCTAGAAAACCACTGCTAAGGACAGGCAACAAGCAGAAGAGACCTGTTTGGGCTAAAGAACACAAGGAATGGACATTAGACCACTGGATATCTGTGCTTTGGTCTGATGAGTCCAAATTTGAGATATTTGATTCCAACCACCGTGTCTTTGTGCGACGCAGAAAAGGTGAACGGATGGACTCTACATGCCTGGTTCCCACCGTGAAGCATGGAGGAGGAGGTGTGATGGTGTGGGGGTGCTTTGCTGGTGACACTGTTGGGGATTTATTCAAAATTGAAGGCATACTGAACCAGCATGGCTACCACAGCATCTTGCAGCGGCATGCTATTCCATCCGGTTTGCGTTTAGTTGGACGATCATTTATTTTTCAACAGGACAATGACCCCAAACACACCTCCAGGCTGTTTGACCAAAAAGGAGAGTGATGGGGTGCTGCGCCAGATGACCTGGCCTCCACAGTCACCAGACCTGAACCCAATCGAGATGGTTTGGGGTGAGCTGGGCCGCAGAGTGAAGGCTAAAGGGCCAACAAGTGCTAAGCATCTTTGGGAACTCCTTCAAGATTTTTGGAAGACCATTTCCGATGACTACCTCTTGAAGCTCATCAAGAGAATGCCAAGAGTGTGCTAATCAGTCATCAAAGCAAAAGGTGGCTACTTTTAAGAACCTAGAATATAAGACATATTTTCAGTTGTTTCACACTTTTTTGTTAAGTATATAATTCCACATGTGTTAATTCATAGTTTTAATGCCTTCAGTGTGAATGTACAATTTTCATAGTCAAGAAAATACAGAAAAATCTTTAATGAGAACGTGTGTCCAAACTTTTGGTCTGTACTGTATATACAGTGGGTATGGAAAGTATTCAGACCCCTTTAAATTTTTCACTCTTTGTTTCATTGCAGCCATTTGGTAAATTCTAAAAAGTTCATTTTTTTTCTCATTAAATGAACTCTGCTCTGCTCCCCTTCTCGACTGAAAAGAAAACAGAAATGTAGACATTTTTGCAAGTTTATTAAAAAAGAAAAACTGAAATATCACATGGTCATAAGTATTCAGACCCTTTGCTCAGTATTGAGTAGAAGCACCCTTTTGAGCTAGAACAGCCATGAGTGAAACTAGTACTGTATCAACATGGGCTGAAAGGCCACTCTGCCAGGAAGAAGCCATTACTTGAAAAGAAACATAAAAAAGCCAGATTAATGTTTGCAAATGCACATGGAAAAAAAATACCTTAATTTTTGTAGACGTGTCCTGTCGTCTGATGAAGCTAAAATTGAACTTTTTGGGCATAAACCACCATTGGCACCATTGAAAAAGGGGGAAGCTTGGAAGCCTAAAAACACCATCCCAACTGTGAAACACAGGAGTGGCAGCATCATGTTGTGGGGTTGTTTTGCTGCAGGAGGGACTGGTGCACTTCACAAAATAGATGGCATCACGAGAAAAGAAGATTATGTGGCCAATACTGAAGCAACATCTCAAGACATCAGCCAGTAAGTTAAAGCTTGGGCGGAAATGGGTCTTTCAAATGGACAATGACCATTTTAGCCAAAATGGTAACAAAGTCAATGTTTTGGAGTGGCCATCACAAAGCCCTGATCTCAATCATTTTGAAAAATTATGGGCAAAGCTGAAAAGACAGGTGCGAGCAGGGAGACCTACAAACCTGGATCAGTTACACCAGTTTTGTCAGGAGGAATTGGCCAAATTCCTATTGTGAGAAGCTCTTGGAAGGATATCCCAAACGTTTGACCCAAGTCATTCAGTTTAAGGGCAATGGTACCAAATACTAATGAAATGTATGTAAACTTTTGACTTTGCAGTAACTAATAAAAATGCCTTAAAACATTCTCTCTCTCATTATTCTGGCATTTGGAAAATATAAAAAATTTGGGTAATCTTAATTGACCTAAAACGGGAAAGGTTTATTCTGATTTCATGTCAGATATTGAGAAAAACATGCATACGTGTCTTTTGATATGGTGTATTTAAACTTTTGGTTTCAACTGTGCATATATATGTGTATATATACTGTATATATATATATATATATATATATATATATTTATATATATAAAACACACAATTTTATTTAGAATACATAAGAAAAAAACATTTACCAAACACAAAGACTGATGCTATGGATTCTAAAGCAGAGTCAATTATATAAGGGAGCCATGCCTAGTAGTCTTTTCTCTGCAGCAAAATAATATTTAGGACATGTTCCCACAACGAGTTTTTGGTACGTTTTTGATGCTGCAGAAATTTCTGCACCTATTACTTAAAATAGGTTACTTGGGTTTTTTATTGCATTTTTGAGTGCGGTTTTTTAACATGCGTTTTACCGCATTTTTGACTCTGCTTTTTTTGTCTTTTTTTAGCATGTCATGCTTTAAATACAGCTGCTTTATTTTTTATAAAACTTTATTGACATACTTAGGTGCAGATTACATGTATTTTGATGTGTTTCCGCCACGGAAATGCACTAAAAACGCATGTGCGTTTTTCACCTGTGGAATTTCTGCATTTAATGAAAGTCTATGAGGAAAATCTGCACAGAAAACTAAGCGTACCCACAAGAGAAATTGAGATACCTCGGATTTGAATCATTCACTGCAGGTAAGTTTACGCTGCATTAAAAAGAAGCACAGTGGGCTGGAGATTTCTATAAATCCCATCCACTTTGCTGGAACTGTAAGATGCTGCATTTTTGACACAGCAAAAATAATCAACATCAAAAATGCACAAATAGCTCATCGTAGGAACATAGCCTTATTGTCCTGCTATATAGCCCCTTCCTTATATGTAACATATTAACTTATGTACATATGTCACATGTTAGGTGCAGTGTATGAAGCAGGCTCAGAAGCTTAGCATGCACTATACCCGGGAGATGCCGACTGTTTTACACAGCCTGCATCTTTTAAGAACAGCAGCGAGTGGAGCTAGTTCACTGACAGCAGCATTTATATAGCATAATTGCAGGGGGGGCGATGGGTTTTCATGGCAACCAGTGGCCCGCTGAAAGACCCTTTTTTAGTTTTCTCCTGGAGCTCAGACTATAGCTAATCTTCATAGGTGACCAATATTTAAATTATTTACAGTTTTATAACAAGCATGCAGATGATAACAGTTTCAAGTCAACTTAGGGGGCTAAAAAAAAAGGAAAAAGAAAAGTGTTTGAAAGCATAAATAGCAATCTAAAAATTGGATTCCCTCAATTTTTCCCTTTTAATAATAAAGAAATAAATATGTATATTTGATATTGCTGAAAGAAAAAGATAGTGATCGCTAAAAATGCAATAAAAGCGATCAAAACATATAATATATCCCAAAATAGTTTCAATAAAAACATCTGATTGTAATGCAAAAAAACACCTCACGCAGATCCCTTGACAGAAAAATGCAAAAAAAAAGTTATGGGTTCCAAAATCTGGCAACACAAGTCAATTTTATTTTTTAAAAAATCTGTTTTTTTTAACACTTAATTTAAAAAAATCTATACATTATTGGTACCACCATATTCATACTGATATGTGTAATCATGTTATTACGTTATTTTTTACCACACAATTAGTACCATAAAAACAAAAAATAAAGGAATAATCATGTTTCTTTCTCCATTTCACCACACTTGCAAATGTTCAACTTTACAGTTGTGCAAATTCCTAATAGGAACTTACTGAATGGTCATGATATGCAGTTTGCATAGACCCCCCATGATACTGTACTAGTTACATTGTAAATGACTTACTTGTGTATGTATACGTGCTATTCTTTTCTCCTTGTACATCGTTCTTTCCAACAAGGGCAAAGACCATGAATGTGTAATAATATCCAGGTGTGAGGCCTCCGATTGTATCAAAGGTTGTAAACACAATTTTCCCCAAAGTTGGATCTTCAACTATTTCAATCAGGTAAGAACTTGCATTTCCAATTGGTTTCTCCCAGCTCAGAGATACAGAGGTGGTTGTGACATTCTCTGTCATAAGATTCCCCACTATTTCAGGTTCTAGGAAGTAACCAAAAACTCCAGTTAATAGGGATGGGCAAATGTATTTGAGTTGAATTGAACTCTACTTGAATTTCTCAATGATCAATATTCTTCAGATTACAGATTTTTTTGTCGTCCGCTCCATGCAAAATTCAGCAAAATGGGGGCCTCCTGCCTCACCATTTTGCTGAACTGTAGAAAAATGTTTAAAAAAATAATAGTTTCCTCACCACTTACCGGTCCCTGCTCCACTATCGCCTGCGGTGCCTGCCCATCCAGTCCTCAGGGCCACTTCTTTCCACAGTCATGTGCCGTGTCTTTACTGTAGAACAGAACTTTCGGCCGAGGCCTGTTTGCGGCAAGAAACCATGTTCTAGAATGAAGATACATATATGCAGAAAGAAGAAGTCCTGAGGGCTGGACTGGTGGGCAGTGGGCACTCGGAGGCAGCAGGGGTGTCTGTATAGGAGAGCGATAAGGTATTCGTTTCTTTTTTACATGTTTTGTTTATTAATCTCTGTGGTCTTGAGAATCCCCAGAGAATAGTAGGGAACATTCAATTCACAGAGAATACATTTGCTGCAAATCAAATATCCAGGTAAAATCCGCACAATTTGGCGAATTTGAATCTTGCTAGATCCATTCATCTCTAGTAGTTAAAGTTCAGCTTACAACATGGCAAGTGTCATTATAACTTATTTACTCATGTGCTTCAGGTCATGGTGTGCCAAAATGATCTCATTTTACTACTGCAATAGTAACCCACTTGTGTATGTAGATATGGTATTCTTTTCTCCTTGTATACTGTTATTTCCCACAAGAGCAAAGACCATGAATGTGTAATAATATCCAGGCGCAAGGTCTAGAATTGTATTCAAAGTGGTGGTCATAATTCTGTTCAAACTTGAATATTCAAGAACATGGATCATATAGGAATCTGCATTTCCATCTGGTTTCTCCCAGTTCAGAGACACTGAGGTAGTGGTAATATCATCCACTGTAAGATTCTTCACTATAGCGGGATCTAGAAATAAAGACAACCCTGCAGCTAACATAACTGTACAATAAAGACTTAGACTACACATATAAAACATATACTCATATGTATATATACAGTGCAGACCAAAAGTTTGGACACACCTTCTCATTTAAAGATTTTTCTGTATTTTCATGACTTTGAAAATTGTACATTCACACTGAAGGCATCAAAACTATGAATTAACACATGTGGAATTATATGTTTAACAAAAAAGTGTGAAACAACTGAAAATATGTCTTATATTCTAGGTTCTTCAAAGTAGCCACCTTTTGCTTTGATGACTGCTTTGCACACTCTTGGCATTCTCTTGATGAGTTTCAAGAGGTAGTCACTGGAAATGGTTTTCACTTCACAGGTGTGCCCTGTCAGGTTTAATAAGTGGGATTTCTTGCCTTATAAATGGGGTTGGGACCATCAGTTGTGTTGTGCAGAAGTCTGGTGGATACACAGCTGATAGTCCTACTGAATAGACTGTTAGAATTTGGATTATGGAAAGAAAAAAGCAGCTAAGTAAAGAAAAACGAGTGGCCATCATTATTTTAAGAAATGAAGGTCAGTCAGTGCGAAAAATTGGGAAAACTTTGAATGTGTCCCTAAGTGCAGTTGCAAAAACCATCAAGCGCTACAAAGAAACTGGCTCACATG
Source organism: Phyllobates terribilis (assembly GCF_046119375.1). NCBI lineage: Eukaryota > Metazoa > Chordata > Amphibia > Anura > Dendrobatidae > Phyllobates > Phyllobates terribilis. The sequence continues at coordinate 350,047,970 of NW_027362763.1, forward strand.
AGGACCACCCCAGGAAAGGAAGACCAAGAGTCACCTCTGCTTCTGAGGATAAGTTTATCCGAGTCACCAGCCTCAGAAATCGCAGGTTAACAGCAGCTCAGATTAGAGACCACGTCAATGCCAAACAGAGCTCTAGCAGCAGACACATCTCTACAACAACTGTTAAGAGGAGACTTTGTGCAGCAGGCCTTCATGGTAAAATAGCTGCTAGGAAACCACTGCTAAGGACAGGCAACAAGCAGAAGAGACTTGTTTGGGCTAAAGAACACAAGGAATGGACATTAGACAAGTGGAAATCTGTGCTTTGGTCTGATGAGTCCAAATTTGAGATCTTTGGTTCCAACCACCGTGTCTTTGTGTGACACAGAAAAGGTGAATGGATGGACTCTACATGCCTGGTTCCCACCGTGAAGCATGGAGAGAGAGGTGTGATGGTGTGGGGGTGCTTTGCTGGTGACACTGTTGGGGATTTATTCAAAATTGAAGGCATACTGAACCAGCATGGCTACCACAGCATATTGCAGCGGCATGCTATTCCATGCGGTTTGCGTTTAGTTGGACCATCATTTATTTTTCAACAGGACAATGACCCCAAACACACCTCCAGGCTGTGTAAGGGCTATTTGATCAAGAAGGAGAGTGATGGGGTGCTACGCCAGATGACCTGGCCTCCACAGTCACCAGACCTGAACCCAATCGAGATCGTTTGGGGTGAGCTGGACCGCAGAGTGAAGGCAAAAGGGCCAACAAGTGCTAAGCATCTCTGGGAACTCCTTCGAGATTGTTGGAAGACCATTTCCGGTGACTACCTCTTGAAGCTCATCAAGAGAATGCCAAGAGTGTGCAAAGCAGTCATTAAAGCAAAAGGTGGCTACTTTGAAGAACCTAGAATATAAGACATATTTTCAGTTGTTTCACACTTTTTTGTTAAGTATATAATTCCACATGTGTTAATTCATAGTTTTGATGTCTTCAGTGTGAATGTACAATTTTCATAGTCATGAAAATACAGAAAAATCTTTAAATGAGAAGGTGTGTCCAAACTTTTGGTCTGTACTGTATAAATATACAGTTATGCTCAAAAATTTACATACTCCGGCAGAATTTTTCCTTTCTTGGCCTTGTTTCAGAAAATATGAATGATAACCAAAAACTTTTTATCCACTCATGGTTATTGGTTGGGTGAAGCCATTTATTGTCAAACTACTATGTTTTCTCTTTTTAAATCTTAATGACAACCAAAGACATCCAAATGACCCTGATCAAAAGTTCACATACTCCAGTTCTTAATACCGTGTATTGCCCCCTTTAACATCAATGACAGCTTGAAGTCTTTTGTGGTAGTTGTGGATGAGGTTCTTTATTTTCTCAGATGGTAAAGCTGCCCATTCTTCTTGACAAAAAGCCTCCAGTTCCTGTAAATTCCTGGTTTGTCTAGCATGAACTACGCGCTTGAGATATCCCCAGAGTGGCTCAATGATATTGAGGTCAGGAGACTGAGATCACCACTCCAGAACCTTCACTTTGTTCTGCTGTAGCCAGTGACAGGTTGACTTAGCCTTGTGTTTTGGATTGTTGTCATGTTGGAACATCCAAGTACGTCCCATGCGCAGCTTCCGGGCTGATGAGTGCAAATTTTCCTCCAGTATTTGGTAATGTGCTGCATTCATTTTTCCTGCAACTCTTACCAAGTTTCCTGTGCCTTAGTAGCTCACACATCCCCAAAACATCAGTGATCCACCTCCGTGCTTTACAGTAGGAATGGTGTTCCCTTCATTATAGGCCTTGTTGACCTCTCTCCAAATGTAACAACCAAAGTTAAATTTTGGTTTCATCACTGCAAATGACCTTGTTCCAGAAGTTTTGAGGCTTGTCTCTTTGCTGTTTGGCGTATTGTAGGTGAGATACATTGTGGCATTTGCGTAGTAATGGCTTTCTTCTGGCGACTCGACCATGCAGCCCATTTTTCTTCAAGTGCCTCCTTATTGTGCATCTTGAAACAGCAACACCGCTAGTTTTTAGAGAGTCCTGAATTTCAGCTGACGTTATTTGTGGGTTTTTCTTTGAATCCCGGACAATATTCCTTTAGTAGCCATTCAAACCCATTTGTGTCAAATTCTGTGCATGTTATCAGGCGTAAATCACCAGGAACTTTTGATCAGGGTCATTTGGATATTTTTGGTTGTCATTAAGATTTAAAAAGAGAAAACACAGTAGTTTGACAATAAATGGCTTCACTCAACCAATAACCATGAGTGGAGAAAAAGTTTTTTGATTATAATTCTTATTCTCTGAAACAAGGCCAAGAAAGGAAAAATTCTGCTGGGGTATGTAAACTTTTGAGCACAACTGTATATGTATATATACATATACTTATTGATCTATTGCAGCTAAGCAAACATTTATAAATCTGGACACGAGGTTCTTAGTTAACATTGTCATCAGACGGTATAAAGCTCACTGCCACATCATGATGAACCTCTTAGTGGGTCCCTGATTTTAAATGTGTGACGCCTTACAGAGACTATCAGCAAAAAAGTGATACCACACCAGCAGGTGGAGCGACCCAAGTGCCCCACAGCCCCTAAGGTGCCGGGGAATAGCATCCAACTGGCACAGCACCACTGCTACAACGACACAGAACCGACATCAATTGAAGACATCAAAAAAACTTGTAGTGACTGGGCACCGACCAGATCCCTTGAATTAGGGGCCGTCTAGTCTATCCTTGTCCCCCGGATTACTCCTGAAGGTGGAGACACTGGGTTCTCATACCTATGATTTTAACTTACCCTTATCTGATACTCGCCCCCATGCAAGGAGGTGAGGGGCTGAAGTGTATAGGAAAACACTAACGAGACAGACCAGGCTAACAGACAAGGATAAAAGAAAACTAGAAAACTACAATCATATAAATACACTCACAAAACAACAGAGTGGGAAACAGAGGAGCTACAGGAAGGGGAAACAAAATGTGAGAGGATAAAGAAAAACAAGCAAACCAACCCGAAGCAGCAATTTCCAGAAAAACTCTCCAACTGACAACTACTAGCACTGAACTTTCTCCTTCACCACTAAACCAGGAAGTAGAACTATCACTGGCAACTCCCAAGTGCCAGTGGTGAGCAATATATACCAGAGAGGAGTGGCCGACACAGAATAGCTGGGACAATTCAGGATGGACAGCAAGAAAACCTGCACTCTTTAATAGAATAGTGAAGCAGTTCTAATAAGTGCAGGAGTTCGTGTAACCAGACGCTGCGATTTTCTGGTCCCTCTCTGTCACGGTATCAGACAAAAAGCTGAGAACAAATTAGGTGGAACTCCTCTTGTAGTCTCCTAATTTAAAAACCTCTGTTTCAAATGAAGAAATGCTAGGACCAAGGAAAACAAAAAATAAGGGGACCAACTATGCAATATACATAATTGTATAAGAAAGACTTGGACCTCACATCTGACTACTGCACCATCACCGCACGACACTGCACCTTTAGGCTATGTGCCCACGATGCAGAAATGAAGCAGAAAATTTCTGCAGCATTTCTGCATCTCCCTGGCAGAAAAAACGCATGCAGACTGACAAGCGCTTTCCATGCGATAGCATCACTTGGAAAGTGCTTGACAACTAGGTCACACTGTATAAATCCATGCAAACAGCATGGATTTATACAGTGTGAACCGTAAAAATTAAAACAAATAAAGCTATACTCACCCCCGAGGCCCCGGCGTGTGCTGCAGCGGTCGTCCTGGCTTCTTCCGGGTTGCCGGCACATCGCGAGACAGAGCGGTGAAGGGCCTGCGGTCACATGACTGTGACGTCACCGCAGGTCCTCAAGCGATGCCGGCATTCAGAGAGAAGCCGCCGGACAGGTGAATATAAACTTTATTTGTTATTTTATTCTTTTTTTACAGGTAGAATGGTACCCAGGTCTGGATGAGAGTCTTCTCTCCTCCAGAACTCGGTACCATCCGCACATAAAGACGCATAGAAGCCGCTTGTAAAAATGTACAGTCGCGGTTTCTATGCGTCTCAATGCAAGTCAATGGCGGGAGTTCCGCTGCGCTTCCGCAAAATTAAATGACATGCTGCGGATTTTTGTACGCAGCATAAATGCTGCGGAAAAATCCGCAGCATGTGCATAGAACATGCGGAATCCCCTTGGGGACCATGGGGTGCGGATTACCTAGCGTTTCACAAGCGTTTATGCTGCGGAAACGCTACGCTGTTTAATAAGAGGAAAATTAAAGGATGAAAAAATGTAATTTGTAGTACGTAATTTCACAGTTATGGTATACTTTTCTACTGTTAAATATACTTTTTGGTGACCCCTCCCTCCTAATTTTACACTTTTATTGCTATATTTGCAGATTAATAGGGCTTGTTAGATGTGGCATGGAAGTAGTAATTTAAAATACACAACATACTGATTTATGTCACAAGGGAGTTGACTATCAGAGTTTCACCAAGAATTTGACCACATCACAAGAGAAAGAATTTGACAGGTCCAGAACTAAATTAATTCACCGTTGCTTAGCACTCATAGACAACGTTCCTCAACTATAACATTCTGTGCAGCATGCACCAATCCTATTAAAGTTTAACCAAACTATATAGAGAAGAGACTCTGGTTTATTATCTCGTATGTTTACTATCTGGGGTTCATTTTATAAGGCCCTGCTTGTCACATCTTCTATTTGATTTACCAATATGGTGCCAAATAAGTTTTAAAAGCCATAATATCTTCTATATTATTATTATTATTTATTGTTATAGCTCCATTTAGTACATGTGAAAAAGGGGGTATACATAGCAAAAACAATTACAATAATCTTGAACAAAAACGTGACGGCGACTGGTACAGGAGCAGAGTGGACCCTGCCTGCAAGGGCTCACAATCTACAAGAGATGGGTGAGGATACAGTAGTTGAGGGTAGAGCTGGTCATGTAGCAGTATGGTGGAGCAAGGGTCACTGCAGGTTGTACGCTTGTCGGAAGAGGTGGGTCTTCAGGTTCCTTTTGAAGGTTTCCACGGTAGCCGAGAGTCTAATATGATGGTTAGAGAGTTGCAGAGTAGGGGGGGATGCACGGGAGAAATCTTGTATGCGATTGTGGGAAGAGGAGATAAGAGGGGAGTAGAGAAGGAGATCTTGTAAGGATCGGAGGTTGCGTGCAGGTAAGTACCGGGAGACTAGGTCACAGATGTATGGAGGAGACAGGTTGTGGATGGCTTTGTATGTGACCTGGAGTCTCGGAGCAATGGGGAGCCAGTGAAGGGATTGACAGAATTGAGAGGCTGGGGAATAGCGGGGGGACAGGTGGATTAGTCGGGCAGCAGAGTTTAGGATAGCTATTGAAAACTTATATTGAATATATACTCACTGGTAAAAACAATATTTTCTGCAGACTCTCCAAATACACCTTCTCCAGTGGTTGCTCTAATGGTAACTGTATATTGGTTTCCAGGTGTCAGACCGCTGACTGTGAGCGACTCGGAGGTCGTTGTCTCATTCTTGTAAATATTTCCTGTCACTTCAATGAGATAGTGGCTGTAATTGCTCTGAGGAGGGAGCCAGGATAGATCCATAGAGTTGGTGGAGATATTGGTGACCTGGACATTCCCGACCACGCCAGGAACTGTGATTGGAATACAAAATAATAACATCAACCTCAGCAAGATGTATCTTCTGTAGACAGATATTGCTCTATTACTCTTATTACATGTACTGTGGGGGTTGTTACTCTGTTACACTGGTGTTACGCCTATTATTTATAGCGGAGCCATGACAGATATAATTCATCTATTATCGAGTGCAGAAAATTTGCACAAATCTCACTGACTTATTATGGAGGTTTTATTATTGACTGCAAAACACCCCTGCAGATTGTGTTATACTTTTTGCCAAAAATATTGCATCACAGACAGAAATGGAGAACCTTATTTTATTTTGTAAAGTCAAATTATTAAGAGAGGTGGCCACATTATCTAAATTGCAACAAGTATGTTGGGGACATGATTTTGCGGTACTTACTAATATGTAGGTAGTGCAAGTTCTTTTTCTTTGTTTTAGCCACGCATTGTACATGTTTTCAAAATCACTGCTGACGGAGGAAGTCGTAACCTGTCTTGTCCATTTTCCTCCTCCAATTAAACAGCTTTCCCCTGTGCAGTGTTTTCAATGTGAGGATGTGACATGCAGAAGTAGTGCTGTTGCTTCAAAAGCATCCAGCAACTATAACAGTTAACACAGTCACAAGAGACAGGAAGTGTTGTGCTTCAGAAGCATCCAGCAACTAGAGGGGTTAACACAGTCACAGGAGACAAGGAGTGTTTAGCAGAGCCCCAGGGGGATTGTGGGGAACTTGTTTATTAGTCTGGCTGGAGCCTAAGAGAAAGGTGCTGTGTGATCTGTATCTCACAGAAGGCAAGTGAACAGAATTCAGGTCAAGAGGGAAGCTAAACACAGGTCAGATAGACTTCCTGAACTAACAATGCAGAGTATTATTGGGCAGAAAGATAAGGACTGGAAGGAATCATGTCACAGGGATCATCTCCCTCATCAAACCCTCCCCCCCTCAATCTCCATGCAGGATAAAGAATGCTGTGCACTATTGTGTCCTTATGAAGGAAAAACCTGTGGTTGTGTATGCATAGCAGTGTGCTGCAAAGAGATCTAATCTGTGCTGAATTATGCTACTGAAAAGACTGACGTTACTATGCCTGCTTTAATAGACTGTACTGTGGTGAAGCCTGTTGCTTCAAAGAGTTAAATGGTACTGGCCATACTTGATTAAACTCCACTGATCAACTGTTCATGAAGACTCTTGTCAGATGTGTCTAGTCAGCAATTGAATCTATTGTGTGCCTAAGAGAAGCTGCTGCCTATGATCGCCCTGGGTAACGGTTCCCCCAGGATTCCAACAAATTCACGAATTCACGAAACCCCTCTCGCCCTATGTGAACTTAGCGGCGTGCATGTAACAAGGAGGCTCAGGGATGACTCTGATCACATGATCCTCCATTAATGCTATTTTGAGAACAGTGAGTTGTGGCAAGACATTATTTCACAAAGGAGGAGATCATCGCTGGGCCTGCAATACCTTTTATATTGCCTCAAAATCATGTCCTGAACCAGCTGGAAATATATTAAAGGGGTTGTCCAAGGAACAAAGTACATTTTAAACAATAGATCTTGAACTAATAACAAGTTCCACAATTGGATGTGTTAAAAAATGTTCCAGTGCTGAGATATTCTTATAAATGTGTACTATTATTCTCTGTGTCCAAACAAACTCAGCTTCTCCAGTTCATGATCAGCACATACCACACCACCTGGCCAGGAGGGGGAAGCCTAATTCATTTATGCTAAGTCAGTATACAGGTGAAACACAAGGAGCTCACACCTGCTGTTTTCTGAGGTAACAAATTTCCCTGCCTGAGGTAACTCATTTCTGTTTCTGAGGTAACACATATCCCTGCCTGTTTTATTATTGTTTATTATTATAGCGCCATTAATTCCATGGCACTTTACATGTTTAAAAGGGGTATACATAGCAAAGAACAAGTACAATAATTTGAACAAAAATGAGTCAGCGACTGGTACATCAGGAGAGAGGACCCTGCCCACGAGGGCTCACAATCTACAAGCGATGGGTGTAGATACAGTAGGTGAGGATAGAGCTGGTCGTGCAGTGGTATGATGGAGCGGTGGTTACTGCAGGTTGTGGGCTTGTCGGAAGAGGTGGGTCTTCAGGTTCCTTTTGAAGGTTTCCACGGTAGGCGAGAGTCTTATGCTTTGGGGTAGAGAGTTCCAGAGTAGGGGGGTGCATGGAAGAAATGTTGTATGCGATTGTGAGAAGAGGAGATAAGAGGGGAATAGAGAAGAAGATCTTGTGAGGATCGGAGATTGTGTGCAGGTAAGTACCGGGAGACTAGGTCACAGATGTATGGAGGAGACAGGTTGTGGATGACTTTATATGCCATGGTTAGGGTTTTGAACTAGAGTCTCTGGGCAATGGGGAGTCAGTGAAGGGATTGACAGAGAGGAGAGGCCGGGGAATAGCGGGGGGACAGGTGGATTAGTCAGGCAGCAGAGTTTAGGATAGATTGTCGGGGTGCGAGAGTGGCAGAAGGGAGGTCACAGAGCAGGAGGTTGCAGTAGTCGAGGCAGGAGATGATGAAGGCATGCACTAGTGTTTTTGCAGATTCGTGGCTGAGGAATGTGCGGATCCGGGAAATATTTTTGAGGTGGAGGCCGCAGGAAGTGGAAAGGACTTGGATATGAGGTTTGAAGGAGAGATCAGAGTCATGGGTTACCCTGAGGCAGCCAGCTTGCGGGACTGGGGAGAGTGGACAGCCATTGACTTTGATAGATAGGTCAGATGGGGAGTTGAGCGAGATGGTGGAAAGATGATCAATTCAGTTTTATCCATATTAAGTTTTAGTAATCTAGCAGAGAAAAAAGATGAAATAGCGAACAGGCAGTGTGGGATTTTGGTTAGTAAGGAGGTGATATCAAGTCCAGAGAGGTAGATCTGTGTGTCATCAGCTTAGAGGTGATACTGAAAGCCGTGAGACTCTATGAGCTGTCCCAAGCCAAAGGTGTAGATGGAGAAGAGCAAGGGTCATAGAACTGAGCCCTGGGGAACACCAACCGATAGGGGGCGAGGTGAGGAGGTGGTGTGTGAATGGGAGACGCTGAATGTCCGGTCAGTTAGGTATGAGGAGATCCAAGATAGGGCCAAGTTTGTGATGCCGAGAGATTAGAGAGTCTGTAGTAAGAGGGAATGGTCTACTGTGTCAAAGGCAAATGACAGGTCCAGAAGGAGAAGGACAGAGTAGTGTCGCTTGGATTTGGCAGTCAGTAGGTAGTTGGTGACTTTAGTCAGGGCAGTTTCAGTAGAATGGTGCGATCGGAAGCCAGATTGGAGGCGGTCATAAAGGGAGCAGGAGGAGAGGTGGGAGGACAGCTCAAGTTGGATGTGTTGTTCTAGTAGTTTTGAGGCATAGGGGAGAAGTGATATGGGGCGATAGCTAGACAGAGAGGATGGGTCAAGGGATGGCTTTTTGAGAATGGGTGTGATTGAGGCATGTTTGAAGCATGAGGGGAAAACATCAGTTGCTAGTGACAGGTTGAAGAGGTGGGGTAGGGTTGGGATGAAGACTGCGGTAAGGTTTGGGATGAGGTGGGACGGGATTGGGTGGTGAGATGTAACTTGGAGAGTAAAGAGGAAAGTTGATCTTCTGTGATGGTGGAGAAACTGGTTTTGGAGAAGGGGAGTTGAGTAGATATGAGGAGAGACTGTGGGGACTTATGGCAAAAGCTTTGTCTGATGGTGTCAATCATTTGCTTGAAGAATGAGGCAAAGTCTTCAGCTGAGATGAGTGGAGAGGGAGGAGGTGCTGGGGGACCGAGGAGAGAATTTAAAGTACTGAATAGCTGTTTAGGGTTGTGAGACAGGGAGGATATGAGAGATGAGAAGTATGTTTGTTTTGCTGCAGTGAGTGTGGACCTGAAAGTAGTGAGGGCTTGTTTGAATGCAATGAAGTGCTTGTTGGAGTGGGACCTTTTCCATCTCCGCTCATAATTTTTGCCAGGGGTTGTATGTGATATATGCCTCCACCACTGGCCAGCAGCTGTAGTATGTGCCAACCATGAACTGCAGCAGCCCCACATGGTCGGACACAGCCATTACACAGTGCATAAAAGGGATACATTTATAAAATTATGTCAGCACAGGAATTTTTCTTTAACACATCCCATTGTTGAACTTATTGTTATTCCAAGATCTATTAATTAAAATGCACTTTGTTTGTGGGACATCCCCTTTAAAATAATACAATAAGTAATTCTTTGCTATTCAGTTTCTCATAGCTCCAGTGACCTCCACCAGTCCTGTAGTGATGCTGTTACATTTATAATTGACATGACCATTGCAGCCATCACTGACCACAGGGAGGAAAGTGATTGGCTGTAGTAGTCATATAAAAGATGGATATGTTGATATTGCTATATGACCCATGAGGACTACTAGAGCAGAGATGTAATAGATAGGTAATGGTTATTTTAATATTAACACATTTTGAGCAGCTGTTTTTTTTTTAAGTCCTGGACAATCTCTTTAAATGTCAAATAATCTGCAGTGAAATATAAAATTGATCTACCTGAATGATTAACATCATAAGAAAAAAAATAAAAATGACAGAATTGCAATTATTTTAGGTGATGCACCTCATTAAAAAATTGCAATAAAAAGTTTAAAAGATCATATTGATACAAAAATGGTATCAATTAAAATGATAGCTTGCCTAGCAAAAAATACGACCTCACATAAATCCATTGATGAAAAAATAAAAAAAGTTATAGGTCTCAGAAAATGGAGACTTAAACCAAATATTTTTCTTTTACAAAACTATGAATTTCTTTTCACCATTTAAATTAAAAAATATACTGTGTCACTGTAGTCATAATGATGTAGCGAATCAAGTTGCAAGGTAATTTTTATTACATAATTAAAATTGTAAAAACAAATCCCAAAAAGTAATGGCGGAATCACTTTTTTTTGCAATTTGAACACACTTTAAATTTGTTTTCCCAATTTCCAGTACATCATCTTCTAAAATAAAAGGTGTCATTCAAAACCGTATAATGAGTCCGCCATAAAGCAAACTATCATATATCTATTTTGGTGTATAAATAAAAAAAAGGGCTCTGGAATAAGAGGAGTTAAAAATGGAAGAGCAAAAACAGAAACAAAAAAGGCCCAGTCACTAGGGGGTTAAAATACAACATCAGATCCTTTTTTCATCTTTTTTTCGGTCAGCAACAAATATCAAGGGACAATTAGCTGCAACATGCACGTTACATTTTGAGAAAATTCTATGAACATTGTTGTTATCTGCAGACAATTATGTAATATCTGTGTCCAGCTTAGGATAGTCATGTCATGTATAATATATAGTAATGTTATGTTTGAGTAACTGCATCAAACTTTTGGTTCAGGGGCCTCCACTACCAGGTCTGAACTACCAAGGGCCTCAACTGGCCGGTACCTCAACAACCAGGTCTGAACTACCAGGGGCCTCAAGTACCAGGTATGAATTACCAAGGGTCTCAACTACCAGGCCTTAAATACTAGGGGCCTCAACTACCAGGTCTGAACTACCAAGGGCCTCAACTACCAGGCCTGAAATACTAGAGGCCTCAACTACCATGTCTGAATTACCAGGGGCCTCAACTACCAGGTCTGAACTACCAAGGGCCTCAACAACCAGGTCTGAACTACCAGGGGTCTCAACTACCATGTGTGAATTACCAGGGGCCTCAACTACCAGGTCTGAACTACCAAGAGCCTCAACTATCAGGTCTGAACTACCAGGGGTCTCAACTACCAGATCTGAATTACCAGGGGCCTCAACTACCAGGTCTGAACTACCAAGTGCCTCAACTATCAGGTCTGAACTACCAGGGGTCTCAACTACCATGTCTGAATTACCAGGGGCCTCAACTACCAGGTCTGAACTACCAAGGGCCTCAACTATCAGGTCTGAACTACCAGGGGTCTGAACTACCAGATCTGAATTACTAGGGGCCTCAACTACCAGGTCTGAACTACCAAGTGCCTCAACTATCAGGTCTGAACTACCAGGGGTCTCAACTACCATGTCTGAATTACCAGGGGCCTCAACTACCAGGTCTGAACTACCAAGGGCCTCAACTATCAGGTCTGAACTACCAGGGGTCTGAACTACCAGATCTGAATTACTAGGGGCCTCAACTACCAGGTCTGAACTACCAAGTGCCTCAACTACCAGGTCTGAATAACCAAGGGCCTCAACTACAAGGTCTGTTGTCTATATACCATAAATTTCTGTTTCATTTTACCAAAAATTCTGCCTGTCTGAGCAACCATTACTATGGGAAACAAGAGAAAAAACAACACTTACGTGTGTACAGGCTGATCTGACCATCAAAACCATATAAAAGTGTATATCTATTATATGCAGAAATCTGAACGATGTAGAAATTCCCCGATGTCAGATTAATGATCTGTATTGCTGTAGTATTCACAGTCCAGGTGCTGGATGGTTCTCCATAGACAGAAATGCTGTAGGTTGTATTCTCACCAAAGTAGGAATACCAATTTAGCCAGAAAGAGGTAGTGGTGATAAGTGTAGCAGTGATGTTTTCTGCCATTGTGGAAGAAGAAGCGATATATCACATTAAAGTATGTAATTATTAGAGCTCAGAAACAAGTACAATTCACCCACATTTACTGTGATTAAGTCTTTGTGAATGAAATAGGGTTAATGTTGCACCAAATATATTAAATAGGTTTTCCACTCTAGGGCAATCTTTTTGCAAGCAATGTAGCTTGGTGATTACTAACAGCATGCAATGTTAGGATTCTGCTCTGCCTGCCGGTTCTCTAGGTCATCTTGTGACTGCAAGTTTGAGATTTGCACACTTGCAGTCAACATGTCAACTTGTTTCTTATCCGCTTCTCTCAATAGAGCATTGAGAAAAAGGTCAAGAAGCTAGTCACACATGACCGTAAGAAATGTCAATATCATATTTGTGATAACATGATGACCTCTGAAGCTGGCAGGTAGAGCATATTCCAAACAGTGTATATTACGCTCTTTTAGTATCGTCTGTTAGTATAATTTTAAATGTTTACCCTTGGATTGAAAGCCCCTTTAAATGTACGTCTTTATACATATTTGGCACAATTGAGACTGATTAACAATCTAAATATCAAATCTATGTGGGCTATGGCCAGGAGTAGAATTGCACCCAAATTTGTGCATTTTCAGGCCCAAGCTTAGCCTTTTTGGAGACAACAGTGAGTTTTTGTCACTTCTTGTTTGTTGTCACATGTCATCATCATGGACAAACTGCTTAGTAAATAAAGGCTAATATTGTACTTTTTTTGACATGAGGACCATATAAGTACACAAGTTAAAGAAGCTAAAAAAAAAACATAAACATTATCTGGCAGCCTTAGACCTCATTCAGAAATTTGTCTTTAAACGCTAATGTGAAAAAATGGTGCCGGTGTCATCAGTGTTTTGGATCAGTGTGTCATTAGTGTATGGTCCGTGTGTCCGTTTTTACCATCAGTCATCAGTGTTTTTTATGGATAGATAAATTAATGACAAAGCTTCCGCTATCCTTTGCAATGTTAAATATGTACAGCACATGGATGGCACACAGATGCCGTGTTTTTCATGGACCCATAGACTTGTATTGGCACTTTTCATCGGTTATACAAAAAAAAAACACAGGCATGTGAATAGCACCATAGATTATAATGGGAATGTATTGCATCCGTGAAAAACAAAGGATATTATCACATGTATGTGTAGCGCCAACGTCTGAATGAGGCCTTAGTTTCTAAATGGCACTGGAGAGACAATTTTCTATATTCTGGATAAGAGCCAATTTGTACACCCTATTAGGGGCACCAGTTAGACTGGATATAATTTAGAGTAAATAGAAAACAGAACTGAGGGAGGTTGCAAGTCTCCAAACCATTACTTTTTACAGACAGGATAAAAAAACAAGTGTTGAATATCAAATGTAGATGTAATGGTCACTCACCTAATACTAAGATATCGCTGGTTCCGCCTAGAAGTCCATTTTCTGCTACTGCAGAGATCCGCATTGTGTACTGGTTCCCACTGGTCAGGTAATTGATTGTCGCTGATTCTGAGTATACGCTGAAACTCTGATGTGGATCTCCTATCACTTCTACCAGATATGAGCTTCTGTTACCTTCTGGAAGCAGCCAGCTGACATTTATTGTGCTGCTGTTTATTCTAGAGGCTTTAAGCTCGGTTACACTGGCTGGTCCTGTAATTGTATATAATTATAAATTATACAATATACTTTGTCTCACACAAAAACATACTTCTTATCACGTATTTCTTACATTTGGTTATTTAGTTATTTTTCCCAATTTGTTAAATCTTCATGTGTGATATACAGTACAGACCAAAAGTTTGGACACACCTTTTCATTTAAAGATTTTTCTGTATTTTCATGACTTTGAAAATTGTACATTCACACTGAAGGCATCAAAACTATGAATTAACACATGTGGAATTATATACTTAACAAAAAAGTGTGCAACAACTGAAAATATGTCTTATATTCTAGGTTCTTCAAAGTAGCCACCTTTTGCTTTGATGACTGTGTGGCACCCCAGGGGGTCTGGTTGCCACAGTGGTAGTAATACCATGTCTGGGAGCAAAACAGGAGTTTCCTGGTCAGGGAACACACTACATGCAACACCTCCTGCTCCAGACCAGAAAAGGGGAGGATCCTGCCCTATATAACTGGATCTGGAGGCGGGGTTAGTCAGTTTAGTCTGAGACAGGGCTGTAGTCGAGTTGAGGACACTAAGGAGCAAGGAGCTGAGGACTGGAGCTTGCAGAGCTCATCCTAGCCGGAGTAGATACAGAGAACCGGACACTGGAGTCCGAGGCTGTGGGACCCTTCAAGCCCAGCAGCAGATACCGCAAGGCAGGAGATTGCAGGTCTCCTGGCCTACAGAAGCCCGGAGGCTCAGCCACACGAAAGGACCAGTACCGCCACAGAGGAGCGATGAATACACGGGATCCGAGTCGCCAGCCATACGGGTGAGCACAGCACATCACACTCAGGGACATGGGTTACAACACGACTATAAGCGGGATAGCCAAAAGAGTACAGTCAGAACGGCAGGCCTACAACTCCACCTGGCCAGGGGAATTCTAGGATTGCTCCCAGACTGACCAGGCCCTCATCCCTAGCAAGTACTCCCGTTGGGGCCTATATAATTACCACCAGTAAAGACCCTAGGACTGCACTGCAAAGACTCTGTGTTGTTATTACTGATCCAGGCACTATCACCACCATAATCCACTTATGCTGTCCTGAAGCTACACTCTACCTGTGGGGAGTTGCATCACCCTGCTGCGCACACCACCAGCTTCAGCGGCCTGCCCCGCAGCGGCGGTTCCTAATAACCGCATTCCACAGGTGGCGTAGTCGGACAATACACTTAGATTACCCTGGTTTGACCGCCCTGGGTCACGGACCGGGTCGCCGCCACGGTGACTACAACCCCCAGTGTCTACAAGGCCCAGCTCCGGGTGCCCCCACGGCCCAGGGGGCGCGTCAACTGCTTTGCACACTCTTGGCATTCTCTTGATGAGCTTCAAGAGGTAGTCACCGGAAATGGTTTTCACTTCACAGGTGTGCCCTGTCAGGTTTAATAAGAGGGGTTATTGCCTTATAAATGGGTTTGGACCATCAGTTGTGTTGTGCAGAAGTCTGGTGGATACACAGCTGATAGTCCTACTGAATAGACTGTTAGAATTTGTATTATGGCAAGAAAAAAGCAGCTAAGTAAAGAAAAATGAGTGGCCATCATTACTTTAAAAAATGAAGGTCAGTCAGTCCGAAAAACTGGGCAAACTTTGAAAGTGCAGTTGCAAAAACCATCAAGCGCTACAAAGAAACTGGCTCACATGAGGACCGCCCCAGGAATGGAAGACCAAGAGTCACCTCTGCTTCTGAGGATAAGTTTATCCGAGTCACCAGCCTCAGAAATCGCAGGTTAACAGCAGCTCAGATTAGAGACAGGGTCAATGCCACACAGAGTTCTAGCAGCAGACACATCTCTACAACAACTGTTAAGAGGAGACTTTGTGCAACAGGCCTTCATGGTAAAATAGCTGCTAGGAAACCACTGCTAAGGACAGGCAACAAGCAGAAGAGACTTGTTTAGGCTAAAGAACACAAGGAATGGACATTAGACCAGTAGAAATCTGTGCTTTGGTCTGATGAGTCCAAATTTGAGATCTTTGGTTCCAACCACCGTGTCTTTGTGCGATGCAGAAAAGGTGAACGGATGGACTCTACATGCTTGGTTCCCACCGTGAAGCATGGAGGAGGTGTGATGGTGTGGGGGTGCTTTGCTGGTGACACTGTTGGGGATTTATTCAAAATTGAAGGCATACTGAACCAGCATGGCTACCACAGCAACTTGCAGCGGCATGCTATTCCATCCGGTTTGCGTTTAGTTGGACCATCATTTATTTTTCAACAGGACAATGACCCCAAACACACCTCCAGGCTGTGTAAGGGCTATTTGACCAAGAAGAAGAGTGATGGGGTGCTACGCCAGATGACCTGGCCTCCACAGTCACCAGACCTGAACCCAATCGAGATGGTTTGGGGTGAGCTGGACCGCAGAGTGAAGGCAAAAGTGCCAACAAGTGCTAAGTGACTCGCCCCCTGGGCCGTGGGGCACTCGGATCCGGGCAATAGGGGAACGATGGGAGTAGTAGTGGCAACCCGGTTCCGTGGCTCAGGGTGGTCAGGCCAGTGGTAGTCCGTTATGTGCTATTGATAATGTCCGACTACGCCACCCGTGGATTGCGGTTATTAGGAACCGCCACTGCATGCAGACCGCTGGGGCTGATGAGGTGTGCAGCTAGGGTAGTGTGACTCCCCACGGGAAGAGTGCGGCCCCAGGGCAGTGTAGTGGATGGTGGGAGTGATGGTGGTGAGAGTCCCAGTACCGGTAGTGCTGGAGGCGCGAAGGAGCACACAGACAATAGGTTGCAGTCCAGGGTCTTTACTGAAAAAGGTAAACTGACCCATAAACAGTCCCAGCTAGGAGGGGACCTGGATGTCTGAGAGCAACGGGGAAATTGGCCCTGGTCAGGGTGAGGGTGTAGGCTTACCGTGCTTTCTGCGCTCCTTCTGGCTATCTCCTCGTTATAGGGTAACAGCCCACGTTTCCAAGCTTTCCGTGTATTCTCGCCTGTATGGCCTGCGACATGGGTTCCTTTCTGCTCCCAGCCTTGTACGGCTTTACTGGTCCCTTCGGTTGTGGCAGGGCCTCCAGGCTTCTTAGGCCAAGGAATATACAGTCCCTTGCGGACTGGTTCTCTGCTGGGGGATGTAGAATCCTCCCAGCCTCAGACACCAAAGTCTGGTAAAGTTAGTCTCTTATCTGCCAAGACAGGCTTGCTTCGCCTCTTGTCTCTGGCTTGTGGCTCTCCTCCTGCCACACTTCCTCTTAGGTGCAGTGCAACTGTCTGTCCCTGCTCTGCTCTGGGACAAGTCTCAGTGCTGAGACAGGCCATCAAGTTCTCCCTAACCCTGCCCCCAGTACCAGCTTTTATAGGGGCAGCCAGCTCCCCCTACTGGCCTGAGACAGGAGGCATTGCATGCTAATGTTCCCCTGACTAGAGAACCCCCCCCTGCTCTCAGACACAGCTTTAATTACACTTGTGGCATCCAGGCCAGGGTGACACATTCCCCCCTAGTAAAATTTAGTACTCCGGGACTAAACAATAAACAAGGATTATATGCATGACCATAAAACATTAACAAACAGACGACGCACAGATTGAGTTCTTAAGGTCCCAGTGTGGTCTGTGACCGGGTGTCCATATCACCAGCACAACGGGGAGCCTTAACCAGGTGGGGGTCTGTCCTACCCCAAGTCCTTCACAATCTTAGTTCATTCCTTGGTTAAGCTCCGAATGCAGTCTATACAAGGTCCCGGTTATAAAAAGTCCATAACCTTTGAGTCCTTAAGGTAGCTGCAAGAAACTGAAACACAGAATTACCAAACATGCATGCAACTTGGCAAACAATTCAACATTTGGCAACAGGGTTATTTACAATTTTAGTGCACTCTATATTCTCCAGCGAGCGGGTATCTGCCCTTTTGTGCTCCTGGTTGACCTACATAGCCCACTGTCTGGTGGTGGACTGACCTGGCTTTCCCCAATAGCGTTAGGGGTACAGCTACCAGTTGGGTGTACAGGTAGGGCAGGCAGCTGTCTGCGGGTCCTTTGGCTTACCGCAGGCATGGCAGGCTCACTGTTAGCAGAGGGTTGACTCTCCTGGGCTGTTGGTACAGGCTCTTCTGCCTCTGGAACTCCTTGCTCCTCTTCACCTTCCGGCTCTGGTGCAGGTCGTTGCTCAGTCGGTTGCAGGAAATGCAGGACGGGTACCACTATGGCATCATTTATGCGAGTCCAGGACTGAGGGAACTCTCCGAGAACGGTGCTGATCATTTCTTTCTTGTCCTCTGCGGGTTCAAGGTCACTCTGATCTTCTTCTGCACTACGGAGTTGCTCGGGGCATCTTTTGAGGTGGTCTCTGGAGACGACACTAGTGGTTTCTCCTCCGTCCTTGGTGATTACGCACACCTTTGGGTTGTCGTGGTCAGACTGCAGTACGGTGTAGGGTTCCCTTTCCCACTGGTCGTCCAACTTATGTAGCCTTCTCTTCCGCTTCAGGACCTGCTCACCAGGTTCTAGGGGACCAGCAGGGGCGTGTTGGTTGAAGAGTCTTTCTTGCCTTTCTCTCACCTGGGCCAAGCTCCTCTCCACACTCTCCTGTACCTTCTTGTACTGCAGTTGCCTTTCCGTATCCCAGTCCGCATCCGGGGAGGTGTCCTCAGGTATTAGGACTCCCATCTCCAGGTCTACGGGCAGCTTACCTGGTCTGGCTCGCATCAGGTAAGCCGGGGTGCAGTTTGTAGCATTCACCGGGATATTGTTGTATAGGTCTATCAGGTCCGGCAGTTTTTCTGGCGACAGGCTGCGCTCCTCCAGGGGCAACGTCTTCAGGAGATCAATGACTATATTGTTCATCTTCTCACACATCCCGTTGGTTTGGGGGTGGTAAGGCGTTGTACGAATCTTCTTACAGCCATAGAGGTTGCAGAACTCCTGGAAGATTTCAGCCTCGAACGCTGGACCCTGGTCTGTCAGGACCTGTTCCGGATACCCGTGTGGACGGCAGAAGTATTGCTGGAAGGCTCTGGCCGCTGTTTGGGCTGTCAAGTCCTTTACCGGGACCACCACTAGAAAACGGGAATAGTGGTCCACGATTGTCAGGGCATAGATGTATCCGGACCGGCTGGGAGCCAATTTGACATGGTCCAGAGCTACCAGCTCAAGAGGCTGTGTGGTGACGATGGGCCTCAAGGGTGTCTTCTGGCTGGCACGGTCCTTCCTTCTTAGGTGACAAGGGCCACAGTCTCTGCACCATTTTTCTACAGCTCCTCTCATGCCGACCCAAAAGAACCTTCCTCTTAGTAGGAACTCCAGTTTCTTCCAACCGAAGTGTCCCGCTCTGTCATGGTAAGCCCCCAGGACCATAGCTGCATCCCGCCTTGGGACCACGACTTGCCAGGTCAGCTCGTGCGTCCGGTGGTTGACAATCCTTCTGCACAACTTGCCTTCATAGAGGAACAGCTTGCTCTTCTCTTTCCATAGCTGCTTGGCTTCCTCTGGAGCATCCGGATCTATGCGGGCATCTTCCTGGGTCAGCAGATCTTTCACCAGACGGACATCAGGGTCACTGTCTTGGGTCTCGGCCCAGCTGTGGTGAGGTAGGGGGTTGATCATCACAGTTGTTAGATCCTCCTCCTTCACGCGGTGAGAGTATTGAGCGGCTCCATACCGGTGAAACGCGGGGAGCTCTACCTCCTCCAGCTCTTCTGGGTCTTCGTCACCTTCAGGTAAGTGAGGCATCCTTGATAGGGCGTCCGCATTGGCATTGGTTTTGCCTGCCCGGTACTTGATCACGAAGTCATAGTTGGAGAGACGGGCCATCCACTGCTGTTCCAGGGCACCCAGTCTTGCATTGTCCAGGTGTGTCAACGGGTTGTTGTCCGTGTACACTGTGAACTTTGCGGAGGCCAGGTAATGCTTGAAGCGTTCTGTCACGGCCCACACCACCGCCAAGAATTCTAGCTTGAAGGAGCTGTAATTCTCCGGGTTCCTCTGGGTGGGCCTCAGCTTCCGGCTGGTGTACGCGATCACCCTTTCTCGGCCCTGTTGGTTTTGGGACAGTACGGCTCCCAGTCCCACATTACTGGCGTCTGTGTGAAGGATAAAAGGCTGGCCATAATCAGGGTAGGCCAGGATCTCATCCCCCGTGAGGGCCATCTTCAACTGGCGGAAGGACTCCTCTTCCGGTTTATCCCACTTGAAGGGTGGCTTTTGACTCCTGGACTTAGACTGTCCGATCAGGAGGTCCTGCATAGGAGCTGCCATCTTGGTGAACCCGGGGATGAACCTTCGGTAGTAGCCTACCAACCCGAGAAACTGTCTCACCTCCTTGATGTTCGAGGGGCTCGGCCAGCTCTTGATTGCCGTGACCTTGTCAGGGTCGGGGGCTACTCCTTCCGCACTTACCACGTGCCCTAGGTACTGGACCTTCGGTTTCAGCAGGTGACACTTCGATGGTTTCACCTTCAGGCCGTAGCCTGCCAGGGCTTCGAACACCTCGGCCAGGTGCTTTAGATGGTCCTCATAGGTCTTTGAATAGACGATCACGTCGTCCAGGTAAAGGAGGACCGTCTCGAAGTTTCGGTGCCCTAGACAGCATTCCATCAGCCTCTGGAAGGTCCCTGGTGCGTTGCAGAGCCCGAAGGGCATACAGTTGAATTCGCTCAGTCCCATCGGGGTGGTGAAGGCGGTCTTCTCCTTGTCAGCCTCTGCCACAGGAACCTGCCAGTACCCGCTAGTAAGGTCCAAAGTAGAAAAGAAGTTAGCAGATTTTAGTGCGGCTAAAGACTCCTCTATTCTAGGCAGCGGATATGCGTCTTTGTGGGTGATACGGTTGATTTGTCTATAGTCCACGCACATTCTCATGGTGCCGTCTTTCTTTTTGACCAGAACCAAGGGGGCTGCCCAGGGGCTACAGCTGTCTCTAATGACCCCAGCTTCTTTCATCTCTCTTAGCATGCCCTTTGCGTTCTGGTAGTGTGCAGGGGGTACAGGTCTGTGTCTTTATTTTATCGGTGGGGGGCTCCCTGTGGGGATGTGGTGTTCTATGCCCTTTACTCTGCCGAAGTCTAGCGGGTGCTTACTAAAGACTCTCTCGTACTCCTGTACCACCCGGTAGACTCCTTGTTTTTGGTGCAGGGGAGTGGAGTCAGCACCCACGTGGAGTTTCTGGCACCAGTCCTCCTTTTGTTTCTGGGAGCCATTACCCTCTGCCTGTGGAGATGGAGGCAAGGGTTCCGCGGCCCTGATAGCTTTGTGTTCGACAACAAACAGTTTGGCGAGTGTAGCATACCTGGGTAAGTGTACTTCTCTCTTCCCAATGTTGAGGATGCGGACGGGCACCCTCCCATGACGGACATCAACCACCCCCCGGGCTGTCAAAATGGTGGGCCTGCTGTCTGAGTACACGGGTTCTACCATGGCTTGGTAGTCTCTACCTCTCAACCCGATTGCAGTCCGACACCAGATCATCATTTCACTTTTGGGAGGCATGGAAATGGGGAATGGGTCACTCAGTCTTACGCTACCGATCTCACCACCAGACAGTTCTACCTGCTGCCGTCTCATCAGGGCTTTTATCTCCTTGTTGAGGACTCTCTGTTGGCTGGAACTAGCATTCACTGCCACCTGTTGTAAGATTACAATTACCTCTGAAAGACAATTTTCAATCACGTTAGTACCCACAGTTATTTTAGGGTGACTTTCACGACGGTCAATGTCCACAATAATCACTCCCTGTGCCGGTAGTTCAACTTTACCAATTTTTATGGTCATCTCCTCGGAACGACGGGATCCTCCTCTGTCGACGCCATGGGACATCCTCCGGACTTGAAGCCAGCTCGATGGGTCTTGACGGGTCCACTTGCAACGCCTGGACGGTCCTGGTCAACGCCGCGACGCTCCTGGTCAGCTCCTGGACTTGGTGGTGCAGGTCTTTCAACGGGGCTTGGTTCAGGGCCTGTGCATCAGCCCCCACGGGGTCCATAGAGGAGGGCGCCGCCTCCTGGTGGTAGGTGAGAGCAGGGCGCCGGGGGTTTATAGCGCCACTGGTTGCAGATTCACGGAGCACCCTTATGGCCCTGTCCTTAAATTGGGCAAAGGTCAGGTCGGGGTTCTGAAAGAACATGAGGCGCAGTTGGGCCCTGTGGGCGCTAGACAGCAGACCTTCTATAAACTGTTCTGTTAGTAGCTTATCCGTTTCCTGCACACTGCCAGGGTCAGTTTGTTGAATAGCCCTCAAGGCTTCCTGCAGATTTAGAGCATAGTCTCTGATGCTGACCTGTGCCCGCTGCTTACATCCATAGAACCTCATTTTAATCTCAGCGGAGGTACGTGTGTCAAAGGTACCCCGCAGCCGGGCCAGAATACCCTTCACAGTCCTTTTCTCCTCAGTGGGCCATGATTTTACCTCCCTTTGGGCAGCGCCAGTTAACTGCCCTGTTAGTATGCTGACCTTCTGTTCCTCTGTCAGGGGGTAAACGTGGAACAAACTGTATAGCCTTTCCTTAAAGTCAGTTAGGGCATGGGGCTCCCCTGAGTACTTGGGCAGCCAGGCCGCTCCAGGGATGTAGGGCAGGGAAAAGGGCATCACCGCTGCTGCAGCTGCGTTGGTGGTAGTGGGCGCCTCTGTGTCCGGCATCTTCCTCCCCCCTAGTTAAGCGTGGCCTACCTTCCGACGATCCTCTTCTGTAGGCCGCGGCTCCGCTGCTGCTGCTATGGACGAGGACCTTGCGTCGCGTCCTGATGACGTCAGCGTCGCTCTCTCTCCCTTCCAGGACCTTGCGCAGCGTCGGTGCGTGGGGCGGAGCTTCGGGTCTCGCGTGCTTTGGACGTCCACGCCCCTCTTCTTCCCGCGCGGAGTCCTGAAGATGGCGTCCGATGGCGGGAAAACGGCTGAAGATGGCGGGAACCGACGGAAGATGGCGGGAGACGGCTGGAAATGGCGGGAAAATGCTCCGGATGGCGGGAAACCTCTTTTCAGGTAAGTGCAAAGTCTCTTTCAGGCACGCAATACCCATTTGTGGCGGGTTGGTTGCAATCCTGCCGACTACGCCAAAGCTGACTCGCCCCCTGGGCCGTGGGGCACTCGGATCCGGGCAATAGGGGAACGATGGGAGTAGTAGTGGCAACCCGGTTCCGTGGCTCAGGGTGGTCAGGCCAGTGGTAGTCCGTTATGTGCTATTGATAATGTCCGACTACGCCACCCGTGGATTGCGGTTATTAGGAACCGCCGCTGCATGCAGACCGCTGGGGCTGATGAGGTGTGCAGCTAGGGTAGTGTGACTCCCCACGGGAAGAGTGCGGCCCCAGGGCAGTGTAGTGGATGGTGGGAGTGATGGTGGTGAGAGTCCCAGTACCAGTAGTGCTGGAGGCGCGAAAGAGCACACAGACAATAGGTTGCAGTCCAGGGTCTTTACTGAAACAGGTAAACTGACCCATAAACAGTCCCAGCTAGTAGGGGACCTGGATGTCTGAGAGCAACGGGGAAATTGGCCCTGGTCAGGGTGAGGGTGTAGGCCTACCGTGCTTTCTGCGCTCCTTCTGGCTATCTCCTCGTTATAGGGTAACAGCCCACATTTCCAAGCTTTCCGTGTATTCTCGCCTGTATGGCCTGCGACGTGGGTTCCTTTCTGCTCCCAGCCTTGTACGGCTTTACTGGTCCCTTCGGTTGTGGCAGGGCCTCCAGGCTTCTTAGGCCAAGGAATATACAGTCCCTTGCGGACTGGTTCTCTGCTGGGGATGTAGAATCCTCCCAGCCTCAGACACCAAAGTCTGGTAAAGTTAGTCTCTTATCTGCCAAGACAGGCTTGCTTCGCCTCTTGTTTCTGGCTTGTGGCTCTCCTCCTGCCACACTTCCTCTTAGGTGCAGTGCAACTGTCTGTCCCTGCTCTGCTCTGGGACAAGTCTCAGTGCTGAGACAGGCCATCAAGTTCTCCCTAACCCTGCCCCCAGTACCAGCTTTTATAGGGGCAGCCAGCTCCCCCTACTGGCCTGAGACAGGAGGCATTGCATGCTAATGTTCCCCTGACTAGAGAACCTCCCCCTTGCTCTCAGACACAGCTTTAATTACACTTGTGGCATCCAGGCCAGGGTGACACACTAAGCATCTCTGGGAACTCCTTCAAGATTGTTGGAAGACCATTTTCAGTGACTACCTCTTGAAGCTCATCAAGAGAATGCCAAGAGTGTGCAAAGCAGTTATCAAAGCAAAAGGTGGCTACTTTGAAGAACCTAGAATATAAGACATATTTTCAGTTGTTTCACACTTTTTTGTTAAGTATATAATTCCACATGTGTTAATTCTTAGTTTTGATGCCTTCAGTGTGAATGTACAATTTTCAAAGTCATGAAAATGCAGAAAAATCTTTAAATGAGAAGGTGTGTCCAGACTTTTGGTCTGTACTGTAAATAGAAGCACCTACTTGGATGCTATGATTAAAGAGAACGTGTCAGAAACTTTTACCCCTCCAAACTATTAATATGACTGTGTAATCCTTTAAATAATAAGCCAGTCAATCCCTTTATGACCCAAATGTGCTGCTCCAGCAACATTTTGAAGTTGTGTCTGGGAGTGCATTAGGGCGTGACAATGGATCCTAACCATCCACTGTATTTTCTACCTTTCCCTGTCTAATCAATAGGTCATTTGCTCTGATACATGGTCACAACCATTGTGAGGCTGAGAATCTAGAGGTGTATCATCACACCCCAATGCACTTCCAAAAACAACTTCAAAACTTGAGCAGCACTTTAGGGCTACACAGTCATATGAATGATTTGGAGGAGTAAAAGTTTCTAACAGGTTCCCTTTAAAGTAACTTCAATATGTAGAAGGGCCATATTTAGGCTGCAAAAATTAGTTCAGTATCATATATCATTGTCACCTTAAGTCTCTAAGTAGCAAGAACGGCAGAGGTTAAAGGCAATAGATAATTCCTGACATCTTAAGTGCAATAATCAAGGTTACAGATTAGACTAGCGATAGACATAACGATATGGCCACAAAACATTCTTATTTGTATGTTTTGAATTTAAATGCTTGTTGGCAAAGAGGTATGAAAAGATATTTTCTAAAACACAATCTTACCATGAAAAGCACTTCCCAATGCTTTAATCTATGCTATGGGGGCATTCTATACACTGCAGTATAAAGAAACATAAACCTGTGCACATACTACATCATAACAGCACATGATTATGTGCTACCATTATTGTATTGTCAATAGAAATGCAAAACATGCTCGCCAAAGAAAGGTGGAAGAAAGCAAAGCAGGACACTACAGTAGCAAGAGGGTAAAGAGAGCGAAATTAACCAGATAACAACCAAGCCCTGTGTTTGGTCCTGGGCTTTAATCCTACACCATTGTAAATCTACGGCTATGTAGCAAGCGTAGGGACAGACACCGCTAAGGACCCTGGGGAGAAGACAGAAGCAGTTAATTTTCACTTTTGTCTTCTCTATTGCTGGCTACAAACAGCTTAAAAAGCAGAAACCAGTGAACATAAGAATTGGTAATGCTGAAACGTCTCTAGTACCTGGTGATCACATGATTGCTGGGTCTCTGCTGGCAAAGTAGAGCTGCTGGATCCTAGCAGACACATATCAGCTCTGCCGGAGATGCCTGGCATCTCAATGCGGTGTTTTTCCCTGTAATTGGGACTCATATGGATGCCCAACTTGAAGTGGGGAAAGCAAGGAACAATAAAAGTAAAAAAAATTCCCCTGAGATATTTTATGATCTCACGGGAGACAAATTATGTAAAAAATAAAAATATGTCTAAAAAATCTTCAAAAAAGTTAAAAAAGGAATAAAAAAAATAAAAAGCTTCCAAGAGAAAGACTATCACAAAACCTTTTTTATATACAGGTGCATCTCACTAAATTAGAACATCATCAAAAAGTTAATTTATTTCAGTTCTTCAATACAAAAAGTGAAACTCATATATTATATAGAGTCATTACAAACAGAGTGATCTATTTCGAGTGTTTATTTCTGTTAATGTTGATGATTATGGCTTACAGCCAATGAAACCACAAAAGTCATTATCTCAGTAAATTAGAATACTTTATAACAACAGCTTAAAAAATGTTTTTAAAATCTGAAATGTTGGCCTACTGAAATGTATGTTCAGTAAATGCACTCAATACTTAGTCGGGGCTCCTTTTGCATCAATTATTGCATCAATTCGGCGTGATATGGAGGCGATCAGCCTGTGGCACTGCTGAGGTGTTATGGAAGCCCAGGTTGCTTTGATAGCAGCCTTCAGCTCGTCTGCATTGTTGGGTCCGGTGTCTCTCATCTTCCTCTTGACAATACCCCATAGATTCTGTATGGTGTTAAGGTCAGGTGAGTTTGCTGGCCAATCAAGCACAATGATACTGTTGTTTTGAAACCAGGTATTGGTACTTTTGACAGTGTGGACAGGTGCCAAGTCCTGCTGGAGAATGACATTTCCATCTCCAAAAATCTTGTCGACAGAGGGAATCATGAAGTGCTCTAAAATTTCCTGGTAGACAGCCGGACTGACTTTGGCCTTAATAAAAGACAGTGGACCTACACCAGCAGATGACATGGCTCCCCAAACCATCACTGATTGTGGAAACTTCACACTAGACCTCAAGCAGCTTGGATTATGTGCCTCTCCACTCTTCCTCCAGACTCTGGGACCTGGATTTCCAAATGAAAATTGGAACTCTGGGACCTCGTGGAGTGTGTCAATGACTGCCTTCTGGACATCTGTCAAGTCAGCAGTTTTCCCCATGATTGTGGAGTCTACTGAAACAGACTAAGGGACCTTTTTAAATGCTTAGGAAGCCTTTGCTGGTGTTTTTGTTAATTATTTTAATTTACTGAGATAATGACTTTTGTTTTTTCATTGGCTGTAAGCCATAATCATCAACATTAACAGAAATAAACACTTGAAATAGATCACTCTGTTTGTAACGACTCTATATAATATATGAGTTTCACGTTTTGTAATGAAGAACTGAAATAAATTAACTTTTTGATGATAAACTAATTTAGTGAGATGCACCTTTATATATACAGTTATATGAAAAAGTTTGGGCACCCCTATTAATCTTAAGCTTCATGTTTTATAAAAATTGGTGTTTTTGCAACAGCTATTTCAGTTTGATATATGTAATAACTGTTGGACACAGTAATGTTTCTGCCTTGAAATGAGGTTTATTGTACTAACAGAAAATGTGCAATCTGCATTCAAACAAAATTTGACAGGGGCATAAGTATGGGCACCCTTATCATTTTCTTGTTTTAAATACTTCTACCTACTTTTTACTGACTTACTAAAGCACTTTTTTTGGTTTTGTAACCTCATTGAGCTTTGAACTTCATAGCCAGGTGTATGCAATCATGAGAAAAGCTACTTAAAGTGGCCACTTGCAAGTTGTTCTCCTGTTTGAATCTCCTCTGAAGAGTGGCATCATGGGCTCCTCAAAACAACTATCAAATGATCTGAAAACAAAGATTATTCAACATAGTTATAGTTGTTCAGGGGAAGGATACAAAAAGCTGTCTCAGCGATTTAACCTGTCAGTTTCCACTGTGAGGAACATAGTAAGGAAATGGAAGAACACAGGGACAGTTCTTGTTAAGGCCAGAAGTGGCAGGTCAAGAAAAATATCAGAAAGGCAGAGAAGAAGAATGGTGAGATCAGTCAAGGACAATCCTCAGACCACCTCCAGAGAGCTGCAGCATCAACTTGCTGCAGATGGTATCACTGTGCATCAGTCAAATATACAACGCACTTTGCACAAGGAGAAGCTGTATGGGAGAGTGATGCTAACGCAGCCGTTTCTGCAAGCACACAACAAACAGAGTCGGCTGAGGTATGCAAAAGCACATTTGGAGAAGCCAATTTCTTTTTGGAAGAAGGTCCTGTGGACTGATGAAACCAAGATTGAGTTGTTTGGTCATACAAAAAGGCGTTATGCATGGCGGCAAAAAAACACAGCATTCCAAGAAAAACACTTGCTACCCACAGTAAAATTTGGTGGAGGTTCCATTATGCTTTGGGGCTGTGTGGCCAATGCCGGCACAGGGAATCTTGTTAAAGTTGAGGGACGCATGGATTCCACTCAGTATCAGCAGATTCTTGACAATAATGTTCAAGAATCAGTGACAAAGTTGAAGTTACGCAGGGGATGGATCTTTCAGCAAGACAATGATCCAAAACACCGCTCCAAATCTACTCAGGCATTCATGCAGAGGAACAATTACAATGTTCTGGAATGGCCATCCCAGTCCCCAGACCTGAATATCATTGAATATCTGTGGGATCATTTGAAGAGGGCTGTCCATGCTCGGTGACCATCAAACTTTACTGAACTGGAATTGTTTTATAAAGAGGAATGGCCAAAAATACCTTCATCCAGGATCCAGGAACTCATTAAAAGCTACAGGAAGTGACTAGAGGCTGTTATTTTTGCAAAAGGAGGATCTACTAAATATTAATGTCACTTTTCTGGTGAGGTGCCCATACTTATGCACCTGTCAAATTTTGTTTGAATGCAGATTGCACATTTTCTGTTAGTACAATAAACCTCATTTCAAGGCAGAAACATTACTGTGTCCAACAGTTATTACATATATCAAACTGAAATAGCTGTTGCAAAAACACCAATTTTTATAAAACATTAAGCTTAAGATTAATAGGGGTGCCCAAACTTTTTCATATAACTGTAATATACATTTAAGTATAGATCTCTGACAGAGAAACAAAAAACACAAATATTAGATATCCACAATTGTAATAATCTATAGAATTCATTCTACATGTTACTTGATGTCAAACGTGAATAGCACAAAATAAAAACCAAAAAATTATCTAAAAATTGCAATTTTCTGTACTTGCGTTACAAAGAAAAATTATATAAATTACAGAGTAATTTATATGTATCTAAAAACAGCAATAAACCAATGACAGGTGAAGTAAATTACATTGATTATCATGTGACAATGGCATCAGTCAAAGGGCCGGATACATTATAAGGCACATGAACAGTCAGTTCCTTAAGTTCATCTGATGATATTATGGAAAATAGGCAAGAGTGAGTCACTTTAGCCAAATGGTGGGCCAAATTTTCATGGTTATTCAATAGGATGAGAGCAACTCCAACATGGCTGGTCTTCTTGTGACCTCCTTGTTACGCTCGCGCCCGGACTGACTGGCGTGAGCATGATTACTGATCCCACTGGACCATGAACTGAGGAGTGCCTGGAGGGGCATAACTAAGTATCAACCCGGTCCGACCAAGGTCGCACGGCGGCTCAGTCGACTCCGTGAACCAGGGAGAAACCGAGCAGAGGGACCAGGTGCTACTCCAGGTCAGACCCCGGTCACAGCTGTTGACCCACACTGGGGAATGCAGAAACAGGCAGGTTAGACTGGCATATAGACGGGTGGGTACTGGCAAGCACGGCTGGTATGCAGACAGGTGGATATTGACAGGCACAGCTGGTATGCAGACAGGTGGGCACTGGCAGGCACGGCTGGCGTGCAGACAGGTGGGCACAGGCAGGCACGGCTGACATGCAGAGAGGCGGGTACTGGCAGGTAAGAACGTAGGCAGGATAGGGACCAGTACAGACTGGGATACAGGAACGGAGCCGCAGGTGCGGTAGACAAGCAGAGCGGCGCAAAACCCGCAGATGTGGTGAACAAGCGGAGCAGAGCAAAACCGCAGATGCGGTGAACAAGCAAAGCAGAGCAAAACCCGCAGATGCGGTGAACAAGCAAAGCAGAGCAAAACCGCAGGTGCGGTGAACAAGCAGAGTAAAGCAAAACCCGCAGATGCGGTAAACAAGCAGAGCAAAGCAAAACCGCAGATGCGGTGAACAAGCAAAGCAGAGCAAAGCCCGCAGATGCGGTGAACAAGCAAAGCGGAGCAAAACTGCAGGTGCGGTAAACAAGCAGAGCAGAGCAAAACCCGCAGATGCGGTGAACAAGCAGAGCAAAGCAAAACCGCAGATGCAGTGAACAAGCAAAGCAGAGCAAAACCACAGATGCGGTGAACAAACAAAGCAGAGCAAAACCGCAGACGCGGTGAGCAAACAAAACAGAGCAAAACCGCAGGTGCGGTAAACAAGCAGAGCAGAGCAAAACCCGCAGATGCGGTGAACAAGCAGAGCAGAGCAAAACCTGCAGATGCGGTGAACAAGCAGAGCAAAGCAAAACCGCAGATGCAGTGAACAAGCAAAGCAGATCAAAACCACAGATGCGGTGAGCAAACAAAGCAGAGCAAAACCGCAGACGCGGTGAACAAACAAAGTGGAGCAAAACCGCAGGTGCGGTAAACAAGCAGAGCAGAGCAAAACCCGCAGATGCGGTGAATAAGCAAAGCAGAGCAAAACCCGCAGATGCGGTGAACAAGCAAAGCAGAGCAAAACCGCAGGTGTGGTGAACAAGCAGAGCAAAGCAAAACCCGCAGATGCGGTGAACAAGCAAAGCAGAGCAAAGCCGCAGCTGCGGTGAACAAGCAGAGCAAAGCAAAACCCGCAGATGCGGTAGACAGGACAGAGCTCTGTTCACATGGAACAGACTGGAAAACACAAGAAGATAGCTGGAACATAACAGTTAGATATGGAGGCAGGGAAACAGAATGAGCAGAACTGGATACACAAAACTCACAAACAGAAGTACAGAGACAACGAGTTGCAGTTAGGTGCAGGTTCAGACACTGCAGGAAAGGGAAGGTTCGGATATAGAGACAAACAGTTCATGGGCTAGGACACTGTTCAGACAGGAACTGAACCGGAAACAAGATACAGGAACGAGCCTGGGAACTCAGCCCCCAGGGTGGCGGAAACAGACTAGAAGTCAGAGATACAGGTAGCGGCCCTGGGTACTCAGCCCCCAGGGTGGCGGAAACAGACTAGATACAGGATAGGACCTGGCAACTCAGTTGCAAAAGACAAACTGAGTGAAAATGTTGCTCAGTCACCTCCTACTGGGTGGAGGGGGTTTAAGTATCCAGTGACTCACAACAATAGGCTGGGGACGCATTAGGACTATGCACACAGTAGCTATAAGAAACAAGCAGAAAGCCGCAACGACACCCTAAGCAATCAGACAAGAGACATGGACACAGCAGGTACTGGAGCAAAGAGTGCAGCATGGACTGACAGGTAAGATTGCGGTCTTGCATGATGGGAGGTGGTGCACCATGCAAGCACGCCGCCAGGGATGTTACACTCCTGATATGCAGTGGATAGCATCTGTGGAAGTCCTACCAGCTATCATGGTGCTAAGGTATAATGATGTATTTAGCGACTGATGGCTAATCTGTAAAGTCACATCACACAGTTAGCTACTGTAGTGCCAATTGCTGAAAATGATCATTCTGGCTGTGTTAAAAAAAAATAGATGTAAGAACACAAAATACATCAAGTGCTTTGTATGGTGTTGCAAAACTTCAGACCAGTTAGGCTACGTTTCCACAAAGAGTTTTTGGTAAGTTTTTTATGCTGCAAGTAACCTATTTTATTTAATGGGTGCAGAAATGGTACAGAAAATCTGCAACATCAAAAACTCACCAAAAGCTCATTGTGGGAATCTAGCCTTAGAGTGACTATGCTGCACCCTGGCTAACATTGTAAAAAACTATAATGGTCACAAGCCTCTACCATGGGAAGAAAGAACTTCAGCATGGACAGTGTTCTACTATAAAACATTGGGTTCTGCCAGACTGCAAAACTTGTTTATGATTTATGCTTTGAGAAACCTGTTATAGAGTTTAAGGTGCTGACCTGCCCCAGTTTCCTTATCCAGCAAAGCATCTGTGGGTGAGCTGGGAAAACAAGTCAAATTACTGGACTTTATCAAATTACTGGACTTTATTCAGCATAAGCAAGTTATCACTTATTCACTGGATAGACAAAGAGTTCAACTTTGGGGTATCAAATACTATCATAGACTTGAATGGGAGGGCGGGGTGCATATATGTTGTATATTGTTTGAATTCATTATTTATAAATGTTTGTGAAAGCATAAAAAATAACCTTCAATAAAGGAATGATTTCATTTAAATATAGGTAATTAACAGGGAAATAGATTTTCATAACTACCCAAATTTAAAACAAATAGATTTTAATAATTACCCTGATTAGAAACGAGTAGATTTTAACATCCATGAAAAGGTTAAAAGAGGTATTTCTCCCAGTTGTAACATAGAGAATCTTTATTTATAAACCAGTGTATAAAACATACATGGAGAAGCCATACCTATATGCTGTATGTGTGCTGAAAGCGTTATTGTAGGGACGTTTTATTCCCATTTATGTTATGGCATAGTTTGCTGCAGTAAGGGATACGTTTAGTGCTTTGTATATAATGTTCCAGGTTCATGCTTTTGGGCCTCTGATTTTACCCACACCGCTGTAAAACTAAGGTTTCCTAATTATGCTGTTTTCCCTGATTTATAAACACTCCATATGTGTTTTTTTGTCGTTTGGATGCACAATTGAGTGAAAGAGCTCCATGTGCATTTGATTTCTAGGTTGGTGAGTTACATAGGTCAACAGTTGCAGATACCCTTGTTTGAAATAATTAAATAATTTCCTGAGATATAACCCTTTTCTTTGGAAACTAACCCACTCAAGGTATTCTTCTAAGGTTGAAGTAACTATTTTGATCCCACAAGTGCTCTCCAGAAATTAGCCGGCACTGGAAATGATAAATATGCTATTTTATTGCAATGCATTGTGCCAAATGTGTGCTGTACCAATGAAAACCCACTTCAATTACCAGAGACAGACAGACTGTAAATTGTGAGGTGCGTCCTCCCCAGTAGAGCAATGCCATGCTGTACATGTGGTTTTTATCTTCTGTTTGGTCACAGTGCAGGGCTCAATAGGGAGGAGCACAATTTGGATTTTGGAGTGAAAATTGTGTTTTCTTTCAGACATCATGATACTTTTTTTCTATGATACTAGTAAAGTGAAAACCCCTGAAAAATTACCCTAGTATACAATATAAACCCCTTTGGGAATTTATCTATGCGGTGCATTGTGGTTTTGCCTATTCTTTGATTTCTATACTGGCATAATATGTAGCACAATGTTCATAAATGTCATGAACTCTGATGCATCTATGGGGGATTATGCCAAAGTAAACTTGATATATATTATGCTGCTTTCGCACAATAAATAAACTTTAAAACAAAAAAAATATTTTTGTTCTAAGAGCCATAACTTTTTAACTTTTGCATTGATGGCCCTTTGAGAAGTTGTGCAGAATTAGTTAGAATTAGTTGACGTTTTCATTAAGTACATAACAGTTTATGATTAGTGTTGAGCGATACCTTCCGATATCAGGAAATATCGTATCGGATTGGATCGGGCCGATACCCAAAAAGTATCGGATATCGCCGATTCCGATACCGGAAACCAATGCAAGTCAATGGGACACAAATATCGGAATGAAAATAAACCCTTTCTTTCCTTGTAGGTTAATTCTACATGAAGTAAAACAACTAAGAATAATGTAGAATGACATGAAAAGCCGGCAATTCATCAGCGGCATACACCGGTACCCGACAATTTACAACAGAAAGAATAGAGCTTCACACATAGATTAGATAGATAGAAACATGTCAGTCACATGTATATATAGTACAGTGACAGTGTTGCTTACTGTACTTGTCATTTAGTGTAAAGGATTTATTAAAAAAAATATTAGTGTTTTCGTGCACCGTCTCTTTAAAAAAGCCGGCCGGCAATTCAGCAACGGTACCCGACAATTTATAACAGACAGAATAGAGCTTCACACACAGATTAGATAGATAGAAACATGTCAGCCACATATATAAGAAGTACAGTGACAGTGTTGCTTACTGTACTTGTCATTTAGTGTAAAG
The DNA here is from genome assembly GCF_046119375.1 of Phyllobates terribilis. Taxonomy (NCBI): domain Eukaryota; kingdom Metazoa; phylum Chordata; class Amphibia; order Anura; family Dendrobatidae; genus Phyllobates; species Phyllobates terribilis. Next base: position 350,081,657 of record NW_027362763.1, read on the forward strand.
GATTTATTTAAAAATATAATAGTGTTTTCATGCACCGTCTCTTTAAGAAAGCCGGCCGGCAATTCAGCAGCGGTACCCGACAATTTATAACAGACAGAATAGAGCTTCACACATAGATTAGATAGATAGAAACATGTCAGTCACATATATATTATTACCACACAAAATTTTTTTACCAGGATATATTATGATTACCCAGTAAAACATGAAGTACCAAAAATAATTTAAAAATAAATATTTTATTTAGACATGTTAAAATCCAAAATAGAACCATAAAAGAGAAAGGTACCAAACATGAGGAGGCAGGAGAAACAACACTGAAATCTTTGGGAAAACTTGAGTAGTCTTATGATAATTAGATTATGCTGTGGATGAAGCACTCATCACAAATAAAAGGAATATAGTGGTGTTATATATAGCAGCGTGGAGTGTCAGAAAGAGTTAATTCATAATGCCACACATTGGATCGAATCCACAGGGCAGCAACGCTGTAGCATACTAGTGCTCTCGTGCACATAAGTGCATAGACCAGCACTATTCATTCATAGCATGACCAGCACCTGCGGCCGAAGTGATCGAACCAGTGCATATAAATAAACAAAGATCTCCCGCTGTCACTAACACCTAACACTAAATGGGTACGTTCAATACACAGGCATATCAAAACAATAAGGTATAAGGTACTTGTTCCATACCAATGTATGGGGCAGGAAGCAGGAGCATCTACATTGGTATGGAACAAGTACCTTATACCTTATTGTTTTGATATGCCTGTGTATTGAACGTACCCATTTAGTGTTAGGTGTTAGTGACAGCGGGAGATCTTTGTTTATTTATATGCACTGGTTCGATCACTTCGGCCGCAGGTGCTGGTCATGCTATGAATGAATAGTGCTGGTCTATGCACTTATGTGCACGAGAGCACTAGTATGCTACAGCGTTGCTGCCCTGTGGATTCGATCCAATGTGTGGCATTATGAATTAACTCTTTCTGACACTCCACGCTGCTATATATAACACCACTATATTCCTTTTATTTGTGATGAGTGCTTCATCCACAGCATAATCTAATTATCATAAGACTACTCAAGTTTTCCCAAAGATTTCAGTGTTGTTTCTCCTGCCTCCTCATGTTTGGTACCTTTCTCTTTTATGGTTCTATTTTGGATTTTAACATGTCTAAATAAAATATTTATTTTTAAATTATTTTTGGTACTTCATGTTTTACTGGGTAATCATAATATATCCTGGTAAAAAAATTTTGTGTGGTAATAATTGATTGTTCGGAAGTACTATTAGCTTAATTTGGACATTTTTTGTGAAAGTCACATATATATGAAGTACAGTGACAGTGTTGATTACTGTACTTGTCATTTAGTGTTAAAATAAAGGATTTATTTAAAAAAAAATTGGCGTGGGGTTCCCCTTAATTTTAGGCTCTAGCGGAGGTTAAGCAGACAGCTGGGGCAAATGTTTGAAGCCTGGGAAGGGGGTAATACCCACGGAGCTTCCCAGGCTACTAATATCAGCCCCCAGCTGAATACCTAGCCTTTACTAGCTATTAAAATGGGGGAACCCCCCCAAAAAAATAACGTGGGGTCCCCCCTAATTTAATAGCTAGCACAGGCTAGGCAGACAGCTGGGGGCTGATATTAATAGCCCAGGAAGGGTGCCATGAATATTGGCCCCCTCCCAGGCTAGAAACACGAGCCGTCAGCCGCCCCAGAAATGGCGCATCCATAGGATGCGCCAATTCTGGCACTTAGCCTCGCTCTTCCACGCTGCCCTGGTGCGGTGGCAGGGGGTAATAGGGTTGGGGTTGATGTCAGCTTATAATGCCAGCTGACATCAACCCCAGGTTAGTAATGGAGAGGCGTCTATAAGACACCCCCATTACTAACCCCATAGTCAAAGTTAAAAGAAAACACAAACACCCAGAATAAAGTCCTTTAATTGAAATAAAGACACAATTCTTTATTGTTCTAAATTAAACCATACTTACCATCACGCCCATTCCAGCTGAAGCCAACGATCTCCTGCAATAAAAGTAAAATAATAAAGCAACCTCATCCTTACCTTTCCATGGTTCCCACGACAGCTTCAGCTCTGCTACATCGAGATGACAGGCTGGACCGCAGCAGAACGCTGCCATCCAGCCTGTCATCCCGCAGACACTGAGAAGAGCAGGCATGCTTGCGCTCCTCAGTGTCTCTCTGTGACGTCATCCAGATGAGCCGAGTTCATGTCCAATGAACTCAGCTCACCTCATGCACGTCACTGACAGCGTGGGAAAATTCTCCTGCACTCAGCGCTTCAGCGTGAGAATTCTCCCACGCTGTCAGTGACATACATGAGGTGAGGTCATGTCCAATGAACTCAGCTCACCTCATGCACGTCACTGACAGCGTGGGAAAATTCTCACGCTGAAGTGCTGAGTGCAGGAGAATTTTCCCACGCTGTCAGTGACGTACATGAGGTGAGCTGAGTTCATTGGACATGACCTCGGCTCATCTGGATGCCGTCACAGCCAGACACTGAGGAGTGGAAGTATGCCTGCGCTTCTCAGTGTCTGCGGGATGACAGGATGGATGGCAGCGTTCTGCTGCAGTCCAGCCTGTCATCTCGATGTAGCAGAGCTGAAGCTGTCGTGGGAGCCATGGAAAGGTAAGGATGATGTTGCTTTATTATTTTACTTTTATTGCAGGAGATCGTTGGCTTCAGCTGGAATGGGCGTGATGGTAAGTATGGTTTAATTTAGAACAATAAAGAATTGTGTGTTTATTTCAATTAAAGGACTTTTTTCTGGGTGTTGTGTTTTTTTAAATACTTTACTAGAAATTCATGGTGGTCATGTCTAATGTTGGCGTGACCCCATGAATTTCGGGCTTAGGGCCAGCTGATAATGCCAAGCTGGCCTTAACCCCTTTATTACCCAGTGAGCCACCGCACCAGGGCCCTGGATGAGTTGGGTACAGCGCCAGAAGATGGCGCTTCTATGAACGCGCCATTTTCTGGGGCGGCTGCGGACTGCAATTTGCAGCGGGGGTGGCCCAGAAAGCTTGGGCCTCCCTGCGCTGCAGATTCCAGCCCCCAGCTGCCTAGTTGTATCTGGCTGGGCACAAAAATAGGGCGAAGCCCCACGCATTTTTTTTTTAAATTATTTCATGAAATTCATGGAATAATTAAGATAAAAAGGGCTTCCCTATATTGTTGTGTCCAACCAGGTACAAATAGGCAGCTGGTGGTTGGGGGCAGCCCATTCCTGCCTGCTGTACCTGGCTGGACACAAATATAGTGCGAAGCCCCACGTCAATTTTTTTTAAATCATTTCAGGAAATTCATGAAATAATTAAAAAAAATTGATGTGGGGCTTCGCCCTATATTTGTGTCCAGTCAGGTACAGCAGGCAGGAACGGGCTGCCCCCAACCACCAGCTGCCTATTTGTACCTAGCCGGACACAACAATATAGGGAAGCCCTTTTTTTCTTAATTATTCCATGAATTTCATGAATTTCAAAAAAAAAAACGTGGAGCTTCGCCCTATTTTTGTGTCCAGCCAGGTACAACTAGGCAGCTGGGAGCTGGAATCTGCAGCGCAGGGAGGCCCAAGCTTTCTGGGCCCCACCCGCTGCAAATTGCAGTCCGCAGCCACCCCAGAAAATGGCGTGTTCATAGAAGCGCCATCTTCTGGCGCTGTACCCAACTCATCCAGGGCCCTGGTGCGGTGGCTCACTGGGTAATAAAGGGGTTAAGGCCAGCTTGGCATTATCAGCTGGCCCTAAGCCCGAAATTCATGGGGTCACGCCAATATTAGACATGACCACCATGAATTTCTAGTAAAGTATTTAAAAAAAACACAAACACCCAGAAAAAAGTCCTTTAATTGAAATAAACACATAATTCTTTATTGTTCTAAATTAAACCATACTTACCATCACGCCCATTCCAGCTGAAGCCAACGATCTCCTGCAATAAAAGAAAAATAATAAAGCAACCTCATCCTTACCTTTCCATGGCTCCCACGACGGCTCCAGCTCTGCTACATCGAGATGACAGGCTGGACCGCAGCAGAACGCTGCCATCCAGCCTGTCATCCCGCAGACACTGAGAAGCGCAGGCATACTTCCACTCCTCAGTGTCTGGCTGTGACGGCATCCAGATGAGCCGACAATGAACTCGGCTCACCTCATGTACGTCACTGACAGCGTGGGAGAATTCTCCTGCACTCAGCGCTTCAGCGTGAGAATTTTCCCACGCTGTCAGTGACGTGCATGAGGTGAGGTCATGTCCAATGAACTCGGCGCACCTCATGCACGTCACTGACAGCGTGGGAAAATTCTCACGCTGAAGCGCTGAGTGCAGGAGAATTTTCCCACGCTGTCAGTGACGTGCATGAGGTGAGCTGAGTTCATTGGACATGACCTCGGCTCATCTGGATGCCGTCACAGCGAGACACTGAGGAGCGCAAGCATGCCTGCGCTTCTCAGTGTCTGCGGGATGACAGGCTGGATGGCAGCTTTCTGCTGCGGTCCAGCCTGTCATCTCGATGTAGCAGAGCTGAAGCTGTCCTGGGAACCATGGAAAGGTAAGGATGAGGTTGCTTTATTATTTTACTTTTATTGCAGGAGATCGTTGGCTTCAGCTGGAATGGGCGTGACTGTAAGTATGGTTTAATTTAGAACAATAAAGAATTGTGTCTTTATTTCAATTAAAGGACTTTTTTCTGGGTGTTTGTGTTTTTTTTAAATACTTTACTAGAAATTCATGGTGGTCATGTCTAATATTGGCGTGACCCCATGAATTTCGGGCTTAGGGCCAGCTGATAATGCCAAGCTGGCCTTAACCCCTTTATTACCCAGTGAGCCACCGCACCAGGGCCCTGGATGAGTTGGGTACAGCGCCAGAAGATGGCGCTTCTATGAACGCGCCATTTTCCGGGGCGGCTGCGGACTGCAATTTGCAGCGGGTGGGGCCCAGAAAGCTTGGGCCTCCCTGCGCTGCGGATTCCAGCCCCCAGCTGCCTTGTTGTACCTGGCTGGACACAAAAATAGGGCGAAGCCCCACGTATTTTTTTTTTTAATTATTTCATGAAATTCATGGAATAATTAAGAAAAAAAGGGCTTCCCTATATTGTTGTGTCCGGCTAGGTACAAATAGGCAGCTGGTGGTTGGGGGCAGCCCGTTCCTGCCTGCTGTACCTGACTGGACACAAATATAGGGCGAAGCCCCACATAATTTTTTTTTAATTATTTCATGAATTTCCTGAAATAATTAAAAAAAAATTGACGTGGGGCTTTGCACTATATTTGGGTCCAGCCAGGTACAGCAGGCAGGAACGGGCTGCCCCCAACCACCAGCTGCCTATTTGTACCTGGTTGGACACAACAATATAGGGAAGCCCTTTTTTTCTTAATTATTCCATGAATTTCATGAAATAATTAAAAAAAAAAAAACGTGGAGCTTCTCCCTATTTTTGTGTCCAGCCAGGTACAACTAGGCAGCTGGGGGATGGAATCTGCAGCGCAGGGAGGCCCAAGCTTTCTGCCCCCCGCTGAAAATTGCAGTCCGCAGCCGCCCCGGAAAATGGCGCGTTCATAGAAGCTGGATGCTGTACCTGGCTGGCATACAAAAATATGGCGAAGCCCACGTCAAAAGTTTTGGGAAAAATTAATTAAAAAATAAATAATAATTTAGGGACTGCATCTTTATTAACTCCTCAAATGTCATTTAGTGTTAAAATAATGGATTTATTTTAAAAAAAAATGGCGTGGGATCCCCCATAATTTTAGTCTCTAGCGGAGGTTAAGCAGACGGCTGGGGCAGATGTTTGAAGCCTGGGAAGGGGGTAAAACCCACGGAGCTTCCCAGGCTACTAATATCAGCCCCCAGCTGAATACCTAGCCTTTACTAGCTATTAAAATGGGGGACCCCCCCAAAAAAAATGACGTGGGGTCCCCCCTATTTTAATAGCTAGCAAAGGCTAGGCAGACAGCTGGGGGCTGATATTAATAGCCCAGGAAGGGTGCCATGAATATTGGCCCCCTCCCAGGCTAGAAACACCAGTCGTCAGCCGCCCCAGAAATGGCGCATCCATAGGATGCGCCAACTCTGGCACTTAGCCTCGCTCTTCCACGCTGCCCTGGTGCGGTGGCAGGGGGTAATAGTGGTGGGGTTCATGTCAGCGCCAGCTGCCATGAAGCCCAGGTTAGTAATGATGGGCGTCTATAAGACACCCCCATTACTAACCTACAAAGTGTTAAAAAGAAAAAACACACTACACCCAGAAAAAAATAATTTGTTTGAAATAAAACACACAATTTTATTTAATTCTTAGTTTACTAAAAATAATAGTTACCTGTCCACGTTCCTGCGCTGATCTCCCATGCACAGCTGTCACATCTGGAGATGGTGACAGCTGTGCATGGCTGCTGTAAGCTCACGCTGCCGGGAACACGTCCGCTCCCGGCAGCGGGAGCCACTGACTGAGGTCACCGGAGTGCATTCAGGCAGCGCAGCTCCGGAGACCTCCTTTACGGCACTGCTGTACCGTGGGAATTTCTCACAATACAGCAGGGCCGTAAAGGAGCTAACCGGAGCAGCGCTGCCTGAACTCCGGTGAACCCTTACGGCCCCGTCATTCTAGCGGTGGCAGCGGTTCAGAGCGGTCACATTCTATGTGGCTGCTCTGAACTGGAGATCTTCGTGGGACACTCGTGGACTGCTACGGAGGGGTAAGGATAAGGTTGTGGTTTATTATTTTATATTTTATTACAGGAGATCGATGGCTTCGGGGAATTAGGTGTCTTGGTGAGTATAGGTGTACTTTTTTATTTTTTACTTTATTTTAGGTGGCGATCGGCGGGGACAGGTAATGTATGAACTAATTTCTTTTAGGCAACCACTGGCCACCAATGACATGTATCTAACATTTATTGGGGACACAGTAGGGCAATTTAAATAGCAGGATCAGTCTGATGGGAACTACTGCTCCCATCGAGCTGATCCTGCTGGCCGGAGTGGACGGGGGACAGACATAGGCCGATGGGAGTAGTAGTGTCACATCGGCCTATGTCTGCCTGCACGCACACACCCGCACACACACCGCACACACCCGCACACATCGCACAGACACTGCGCACACCCGCACAAACATCGCGCACACACCCCGCACACACACCCCGCACACACACTAATCATGACGGTCTGATCGTCTGGGAGGTGAGGCTGACCTGTGCGGCCGTGGGAAAGTTCATGTGAGTTCATGCAGTCAAGCATGAACTCACATGAACCCTCTGAGGGCAACGCGGCGACTTCAAATGAACCGCTGATCGGCATCAGCTGATACCTCAGCTGTTCATTTGAAATAACCGGCGGGAAAGCGCAGCACAGAACGGGAAAGCCGGCGGTGAAGTCTTTTCACTGCCGGCTTCCCCGCCCGGGTCCTTCACTCCCCGCTCCTTGGTGCTGCGCTCCCCGCCCGGTCCTAACTTACGATCGGGATGGGAGGTGGCGAGGGGAGCGGAGGATCGGGGTGGGAGGCTGCGGGGAAGCAGTATGGGGCTGTGTGATTGTTTAAAAGCCGGCGGCTTTATACCGCCCGCCGGCTTTTAAACAATCAGGAGAATTCTCCCCCGCTGGGATGGCATTCTGATGACAGGCTGGATCGCGCTGCCATCCAACTTGTCATCCTTCACAGACACTGCAGAGCGCAGGCATTATGGGAACTTCCGATTCCGGTATCCGATATTGTAAAAGTATCGGAATTAAGTATCGGAATTCCGACACCGCGAATATCGGCCGATACCCGATATTACAGTATCGGAATGCTCAACACTATTTATGATTGATTATTCTTTAAATTTTTGGAAGGCAACAATTTTGAAATTCTTAAATTCTTGAATCTTTTTTTTTTTATTACACTGTTCACTGTCAAGTGAACGTAACATTTAAAGAAGAGTGAATCTCCAGAAATTCTATTTGGGTAGATGTGCTTAATCCTAGATATGTGGAGATTCAATTTGTATCAAATAAATTCAGTGCAAATCCAAGCTGCTGGGTAGGTATTTAAAAAAAAACAAGCTCGTATACACACCTCTCCTCAGCTCTTATCATATATGTCTCATCACTGGATTCTCCACATCGGCTCAACTTTAGACATATTCTCCTTCCATCCACTTCCAGATATTCTCTCTTCTGGCAAGGCATTGACTTTTAATGACAATGACGTTAATGACAATGCATCACTAGTGGTCACGTAGGATGCAACATTTGTCATTGACGTTAATAACATGTGCCATGTCTCATGTGACTGTCTGAAGCCTAGTTAACAGCAGTGCCAAAAGAGAGAAGACAAGAATAAGTATTGAAAGAGAAGAAAGTTAAAGAAGAGCCAATTAGAGCACCGGGCAAAGGTGGGACTGGTGCGGGAAGGGCCAAGGAGAGGTGAGTCTAAGAGTTTATTATTTTTTTCAACTCCTTCCCAGCTCTCAAAATCCACCAATCTGACAGCTAGCTGGCTGCCACTTACTGTACTAGCTCATATAGCAACTCCTAAAATATTTAAAACAGATTTGTTACAATCTGTATTTTAGAGGAAAATTGTAGAGAAATCAATTCTTATTATTATTATATTGACATTGATCCATCTTGGATCAAAATACTTTGTACATATATAGAATGTGAAAACAACTGAATATAAGGAAAACTTACTTGTATACACAGGTGTTGCTGAACTGTTTCCTGTCACATTATTTTCCCCAACAACAGCAGTGACCAGCAATGTATAATAATTCCCAGGTGTCAGGCCTCCAATTGTATCAGATGTTGAAGTCACAGTTTTATTGAAAGTTGGATCTCCCAGAATCTGGATTCCATAAGAGCTTGTATTTCCATCTGGTTTCTCCCAGCTCAGAGATATAGAAGTGGTGGTGATGATCCCCGTCATCAGGTTCTTCACTACTTCAGGTTCTGTTATGAAACAGAAGAGACATAAATAATAATCAAGTCTAACATTTACATAGAATTAATCTTGCATCTCCCTTGGGTGCAATATCTCATAGCAGCAAACAGGGAAATCCAGCATCCGCAGGAAATAAGGTAAGTATGTTAAAACATTATTTCACTGGCAAACATTAAAAACAAACAAGGAGGTAAAAATTTTAAAAAAAGAAATACAGAATGGAAGATAGAACACAGGTCTATGCGTTTCGAGCAACCACTCTTAGTCCTGACACGTCTTATGTAAAAATCATTTAAAATATATTAAATTTGAAAATGTTAATGTAAATAATACCCACTTGTATAAAAAGATATCTTAGAACTGTTTCCTGTCACATTATTTTCTCCAACAACAGCAGAGACCAGGAATATGTAATAATTCCCCGGTGTCAGGCCTCCAATTGTATCAGATGTTGAAGTCACGGTTTTATTGAAAGTTGGATCTCCCAGAATCTGGATTTCATAAGAGCTTGTATTTCCATCTGGTTTCTCCCAGCTCAGAGATATAGAAGTGGTGGTGATGATCCCCGTCATCAGGTTCTTCACTACTTCAGGTTCTATTATGAAGCAAACAAAATAAATGTTCAACACTAGCTTTTTATTGAACTAAGCGTGATAAGAATAGATGTAATATATGGCATTTTTCTGGGTCCAATATTTCGTAGTTTACCTATGCAAGGTAAAAAAATGAAAGATGTCAACTAAAACTTGGGTAATTTCTAAATGCTATAGAAATTGTTTTATTCTTTAATTAAGTTAAAATTTTGTTTATATTCAGCCATATGGTTTTTTTATACTTATATGAGAAGTTCAACCAACTCTGACATTAAAGGGGTATTCCCATCTCCAAGTTCCTATTCCAATATGTAGTAGGCAAATAATAATAATATTAGCAAATTCCTCCAATTAGAAATGCAGTATAGTTCTTCTGATTCACTATGTTACTTACCCCATGAGCAGAGCATTGCAGTGGAATTAGAAGAACTATATTACATTTCTAATTGGAGGTATTTGCTAATACTATTAGTATTACACCTGCTAAATATTGGAATAAGATCATGAAGATGGGAATACCCCTTTAAGCATTAAAAGTAGAACTCTTTTTTTTTAATTCTTTCACTAGAGTAGAGTGAAGCAGTGCTTATCTGTGGGATAAAAGAAAAAGCAGCAAAAACGGTGTTCATATGAGTTTGTTTTACTGTGGTATAAATACATGTACACATGGTCTGGTATTAGTATAATAGAATTCAGAACAACAGTAAAAAATTGGTTATTTAGTTTCTTTTCATCACAAAGTTTAGAACATTTTTATCTCTATTTGCAGCAGACATTTTTACAAGAGAGGCTGCAGCAATTGCTGCCATATTTGTTGTCACCTTTGAATTGGTTTCTAGCTTGCTTATACTATCACTTTATAGTTAATAGTTAAAAGAGGTAGTCCAAATTAAAAAAAATCATGTATAGCTTATTACAAATTTCTGTTTTAAAAAAGGAGGATTTTCAATAACATAACTGTAGAAAAAGATGTAGACTGCATATTCACATAATATACCGTATTTTGCGGATTATAAGGTGCATCGGTTTATAAGGCGCACCCCAAAGTTTGGGGAGGAAAATAGGAAAAAAATGCTTTTTATTAAACTGGTGCGTACTATAATCAGCTTACCTGGGGGGGCGGCGTTGGTAGAGCGGGGTCCCAGGGTTACCACTGGCTGAGGCAGGAGATGCTGTGGGGTCCCAGAGATGCTGCGGGGTCCCAGAGATGCTGCGGAGGCAGGACAGGGTGTTCGGAGATGGGAGGCAGCTGTGGGTCCCATGCTGTCTGTCACGTTCTGCTGGAGGTGTTCGGTGTTGCGGAGGCTCCGTCGACATTTTGTGGCAGCCGGAGCCCCTCACCTTCCATAGTGTCCTATGCAGTGGACTCTGGGAATATGGCCGCCGGTGGTGGCGCATGCTCAGATTGAGATCTTGGCACTGAGATCTCGGGAGACGTGATCCGGCTTCCACAAAATGTCGGAAGAGCCCCCACACCACCCAACACCTCCAGCAGAACATGGCAGACAGCATGGGGCCCGCAGCCGTCTCCCGCCTCCGAACACACCATCCTGCCTCTGCAGCATCTCCGGGACCCCGCAGCATCTCCTGCCTCCACAGCATCTTCGGGACCCTGCACCACCGCAGCCGGTAAGTTGATTTCGCTTTGTAAGATGCACCCCTATTTTCCCCCCAAATCTGGGGAAAAAAAGTGCGTCTTATACAGCAAAAAATACGGTACATTGATTTACTTTGGCTAAGCAAAATTTAGACAACTGAATACAAGTTTCTTAGGTATGATTTTGATCAGAATTTATAAGCCCACTTGCACATTATGGCTAATCTATCAATGGATTACTGATGGGGATTGTCTTTTTAGGATCCTCGTCTCCTGGTTAGACAGAACAGTGTTTATATAGATTATCTCTATGTCTGGAGGACTTGTCACATTCTACATCTCAAAGACAACTCATCACAATGCATCACTTACCTATATTGGTGCTGCAAAGCTATTGAAAATTATTTAACGTTTCCTCACAAAAAGCAAGACATTACTATGTTATCTAGCAGTGGAAAACAATAAGCCAATTATGACAGGAATATCCTAACAAGAAGGGTTTTTCAAAGCCAGAAACCCTTTTAAACATGTTATCACAGTTAATAATAATCAGTTTTCAAGAAGATATTTAAAATGTGCCAATCTATTAAGGTCTTTGTAATTAAGAGACACAAAATGTTCTAACTTTGATTGTGACTATTTAGTAGAATATGAAAACTGATCCGCCTTATGTAAAAATCATTAAATTTGAAAATCTGAATGTAACAAATACCCACCTGTATACATATATATTTCTGAACTGTTTCCTGTCATATTATTCTCCCCAACAACAGCAGAGACCAGGAATATGTAATAATTCCCCGGTGTCAGGCCTCCAATTGTATCAGAAGTTGTAGTCACACTTTTATTGAACGTTGGATCTCCCAGAATCTGGATTTCATAAGAGCTTGCATTTCCATCCGGTTTCTCCCAGCTCAGAGATATAGAAGTGGTGGTGATGATCCCCGTCATCAGGGTCTTCACTACTGCAGGTTCTATTATGAAATAAAAATTATATAAATAGTGTTAAATTCTAGCTTTTATAAACAAATTAACCTGGTCAGACTGCATTGCGGCTTCTCTTGATCCAAAATGTAATAGTCTCGTAGAAATACCCACTTGTATACACAGATATTGCTGAACTGTTTCCCATCACATTATTTTCCCCAACAAGAGCAGTGACCAGCAATGTGTAATAATTCCCCGGTGTCAGGCCTTCAATTGTATCAGAAGTAAAAGCCACAGTTTTATTGAAAGTTGGATCTCCCAGAATCTGGATTCCATAAGAGCTTGCATTTCCATCTGGTTTCTCCCAGCTCAGAGATATAGAAGTGGTGGAGATGATCTCCGTCATCAAGTTCTTCACTGCTTCGGGTTCTATTATGAAACAGAAAAGATTTAAATTATGTTGTACACTAGCTTTATATAGAAATTCACCCAATAAGAGAATATAGAATCCATCAAACAATCAATCACAGGTTAAAGGCCCCTCATTGGCTAACAAATATGCTAAAAACTTTAAGAAAAGTTTTAAAAACATAAATAAAATAAAATAAAATAAATCCTCCCTTTTGCTCTATTTAAATTAAAGATATAAAAAAATATAAAAAACAAACATATTTAGTATCACCAATTACTTAAAAGTTCGATCTACCAAAATATGAAATGAACTCACTTGATTGGTAAACGCCGTAACGAAAAAATAATCTAAACCTAAGAACGGCAGTTTTTTGATTAGTGTAAATCCACAAAAAAATTTCAATTAGAATCAATTATATCTAGAACAAAATGACATCAATAAAAATGTCATCCTGCCAAGCAAAAAAACAAGCCCTCACACAGCTCAGTTCACAGAAAAAAAAAATTACAGGTCTCAAAAATGGCGGCACAAGCAAAAGGAAAATAATTGACTAGTTTTGAAAAAACTTTTCACCACTAAAATAATAAAAGATGGACAAGTTTAGTATTCACCATACTTTGATTTTTTCCCAGTTTCCAGTACATTGTTTGGTAAAATGAATGGTTTCATTTAAAACTAGGACTTGTTCCTCAATAATAAGCTCTCATACTGATTATGTCGGCAGCAGAAATAAAAAGCTAATGGACCTTGGAGGAATGGTAGGAAAATTTGAGAAGATCTGAAATGACAAGCACAGGGGTATTCTGCAGAACCCCCGGATGTTATAACAATCCATCGTCACCCCATGATCACGTGACAGGGGTGCCGATGGACAAGTCTTATGATGCGCTTCCGCTGGGTGGGAGGTAAATGTCGCTGTCAGTGATTGACAGAGGCTTTTTAACATGTTAACAGCCGCAGGTGGATCGATATTCTACCCACAGTTTTTAGAGGCATATGACAGCTGATCAAATCAGCTGTCATGTGCTGGGAAAGGTGCGGGCTCAGCACCAGAGCCTGCATGAAAGGGAGGGACACGACCTTGGACGTACCTACATGTCCAAGGTCATGAAGGTGTTAAACATACTGAAAGAAAATAGTTCCTGATCACTTTCCAAAAACAGCAAAAAGGGGTATTGTAGAACAACCACTTGATACAAACAAGCCAAAGCAAAAAAGTGGTGAAGAAGTTAAAACGTAACCTTTACTAATAAATAGGTAAAAATACTACACCAATAATAAAAAGTCACACGGACCATAAGTGCAAAAAGTGCCTGCCACTGGTAGAAAAAATGTACTACCCTAGACAAATAAATCTTCGTCTGTGTCAAGAAATGGCATAGGATAGGAACCTATGTAAAGCCAAACTGAACACCGGATGAGAGAATGGCAGATATTGATAGAGGAGTTGTAATGAGCATAAAAAATCAAGAACCGTATATGACATACAATGGTTAAACATGAGAGTTCACCCTTAAGCTCAATAATGGAACAATCTCACCATTTTTTATGTCAGTTCAAGCTATTGCTCTAAACAGCTCACAGATCTGGGGCATCTATAATATATTCGTACAAGCATCCCTCTGTCTGAAGCCTCTATAGACTACGCGCCTGCATAGTCTGGACCCCACACAGGAACGCAACCACATCCTAAATGAGGAGTTTAGGATGAGGATTGTGACCCCGGAGATCGCGGTATGCGTAAACACTGAACACATACCGCAATCTCCGGCCCCCTAACAACTCTCCTATCCAGGAGACCGCGCTGTGTCTTCGGTCTGGTAACCAGGAGATGAATGCTCCGTCGGAATCGGCGCAATTGCATAGCGCTATATGGCTCCATTTTACATTTGCAGTGTGTCTTCAGCAAAATGGCGCCAGACAGCGCGGTATGGGCACGTGCGTACTCCGGTGCCACACTCCTCCCCCGGAACAGGACGCAGCAGCGCTGGATCACAGGGAAGAAAGGTGAGCATAAGTGGTTTTTTTTGTATGTATGCAGCGTGAAAGGGATGAGGGGGTCACACATACCAGGATTGAGGGGTGAGGGGGCCACACATATCAGGATTGGGGAATGATGGGTCCACACATACCAGGATTGGGGTGCGAGGGGGCCACACATACCAGGATTGGGGGTTGAGGATGCCACACATACCAGGACTGGGGGCTGAGGAGGCCACACATACCAGGATTGGGGGATGAGGAGGCCACACATACCAGGTTTGGGGGATGAGGGGGCCACATATACCAGAATTGGGGGATGAGGGGGCCACACATATCAGGATAGGGGGATGAGAGGGCCACACATACCAGGATTAGGGGATAAGCGGGCCACACATACCAGGATTGGGGGATGAGGAAGCCACATATACCAGGATTGGGGGCTGAGGGGGCCACACATACCAGGATTGGGGGATGAGGGGGCCACACATACCAGGATTGGGGGTTGAAGGGTACCATACATACCAGGATTGGGGTATGAGGGGTACCATACATACCAGGATTGGGGTATGAGGGGTACCATACATACCAGAATTGGGGTATGGGGGGTACTATACATACCAGGATTGAGGGGTGAGGGGTACCATGCATACCAGGATTTGGGGATGAGGGGTACCATGCATACCAGGATTGGGGGGGTGAGGGGACCATGCATACCATGATTGGGGATGAGGGGTGCCATGCATACCAGGATTGGGGATGAGGGGTGCCATGCATACTAGGATTGGGAATGAGGGGTGCCATACAAACCAGGATTGGGGATGGGGTGCCATGCATACCAGGATTTGGGATGAGGGATGCCATGCATACCAGGATAGGGATGAGGGGTACCATGCATACCAGGATAGGGATCTGGGGGGCCATGCATACCAGGATTCGGATGAGGGGCCATGCATACCAGGATAGGGTTGAGGGGTACCATGTATACCAGGATAGGGATGAGGGGTACCATGCATACCAGGATGACGGATGGGGTGCCATGCATACCAGGATAGGAATGAGGGGTACCATGCATACCAGGATAGGGATGAGGAGTACCATGCATACCAGGATAGATATGGGGTACAATGCATACTAGGATGAGGGGTACCATACATACCAGGATAGGGATGAGGGATGGGGTACCATGCATACCAGGATTGGGTATGAGGGAGCCATGCATACTAGGATTGCGGATGAGGCGTGCCATGCATACCAGGATAGGGATGAGGGGTGCCATGCATACCAGGATTAGTGGTGAGTGGTGCCATGCATACCAGAATTGGGGGGTGAGGGGTTCCATGCATACCAGGATTGAGGGTGAGGGGTGCCATGCATACCAGGATTGGGGGTCAGGGGTGCCATGCATTCCAGGATAGGGATGAGGTGTGCCATGCATACCAGAATAGGGATGAGGGCAGCACATAACAGGATGGGGGAACAGGATTGGGGAGCACAAATACCAGGATTGGGGAGCCCAAATACCAGGATGGGGGCAGCACAAATACCAGGATGGGTGCAGCACATACCAGCATGGGAGACCATATACCAATAAAAATGCTCGCCACCCGGGCATAGAAAGGGCTCAATAGCTAGTCACATATCTTCAGCCGCCAGCTATCAGCCATTATTGAGCTTAAGGGTGAACTCTCATGTATAACCATTGTATGTCATATACGGTTCTTGATTTTTTATGCTCCTTATAACTGCTCTATCAATATCTGCTATTCTCTCATCCGGTGCTCAGTTTGGCTTTACACGTACAGATACCTATCCTATGCCATTTCTTGACACGGATGAAGATTTATTTGTCTAGGGTAGTACATTTTTTCTACCAGTGGCAGGCACTTTTTTGCACTTATGGTCCGTGTGACTTTTTATTATTGGTGTAGTATATTTACCTATTTATTAGTAAAAGTCATGTTTACTTTTTTGCTTTGGATCACTTTCCAAAATGCTACGGGAATTAAATTGTGACACCCAATATGGCGGAACAACCTTATGTAAATTTTGCAAAAATTGCTGCTACAACAAAACAGAAACATGTCAAAATGTTTTTAATTAAAGAAACATAATTTCGCAACTTGGCTATCATTAACTTA
This sequence comes from Phyllobates terribilis, assembly GCF_046119375.1. Lineage (NCBI taxonomy): Eukaryota > Metazoa > Chordata > Amphibia > Anura > Dendrobatidae > Phyllobates > Phyllobates terribilis. Next base: position 350,098,266 of record NW_027362763.1, read on the forward strand.
TGAATTACTAGTACACGGCTAGTGATCAGTCTTCCACAACAAAAAAAACATGTGAAGATATATAGTTTGAAAATCAGAATATAATGAAAACTCACTTGTATACACAGGTATTTCTGAACTGTTTCCCGTCACATTATTCTCCCCAACAACAGCAGTGACCAGCAATATGTAATGATTCCCCGGTGTCAGGCCTTCAATTGTATCAGAAGTTGTAGTCACAGTTTTATTAAAAGTTGGATCTCCTATAATCTGTATATCATAAGAGCTTGTATTTCCATCTGGTTTCTCCCAGCTCAGAGTTATAGAAGTGGTGGTGAAGATCCCAGTCATCAGATTCTTTACTACTTTGGGCTCTATTATGAAATAGAAAATATATAGCAGATGTCAAATTCTAGCTTTTATAAAGAAACTAACCTAGAAAGAGTATTTTGCAGCTTTTCAAGACCCAACCTTTTAACAGTTTCATAAAAATACCCACTTGTGTACACAGATATTGCTAAACTGTTTCCAGTCATATTATTTTCCACAACAACAGTAGGGACCAGCAATGTGTAATAATTCCCAGGTGTCAGGCCATAAATTGTGTCACAGACCAGATCGCACATGCCAGTGAGTACCTCTGTTTTGCCACTCTTAAAGCTGCTGGCTGATCAGTTTGTATTTCAAACAACATGGCAGCTATCTGCTGTGTCCTTTGGCTCAAGGCTTGGAACGCGGACCACGCATCCAAGCGGTTCATCATGATTTTACCATTCCACAGATCTCGCCAGATCATTTCAGATGCCACAGGTGGCAAGAGCACCCTGCTTCCACAAAAGAGAACACCTTGTGCTTTGTCCAATCTAAAGCATCATAAATTTTGTTCCTTTTGTCAGTTTCCACCTACTCGCAAAGGGAGACCAGCTGTCTCTCAAGAAAAGACCAACCTTCAGGCCAACTCCTTTCTGGTACCCACGTGTTATAGCTCGGTTTGTGGATTTGATCCGTTTACCTCTTGCTCCGTAGTCTGTTCCCTTGTCTGCTGAGCTATTGCCTTTTCTTGCCTGTCCAAATGCTGATGATTCCAATTGTCTTTGTTCCGCCTTCTTGGTTTGCTCTTCTCCAGGTGTGTTCCATTTTCCCGTTTTGGTCTACCCTATCACATTCTGGGTTGGGTTTTATATTTTCACCCTTTACCGCCCTTCCTTGCTGGCTATACCTCTTGGTGGACTTGGGTTTAGGAGTTCCAGCCCTTCAGCTAAAGGGTTTACCTTGCATGGTAAACAACAGTTGAATTCCTGCTGTGAGTCTGTTTTTCTTCCCAGTTCCTCTTCCTTTAACATTTTTAGGTTTCTGAGATGTTTTCCCTCACTACCTTATATGAACGTGTTTTAATTTTCTCACCCTGGGTTTTTGTATCTTCCTGCACATTTTCCTCTCCTCTTGTTGGCAATGTGTTGTGGCATCCCCTCTGGTTTCTCAGAGGTATGAGAAACCCCTCAATGGCTTAAAAGGGAGCCAGGTTCAAGGTGTTTTTTTTTTTAATTGTGCGGCTAGGGCCTTTTGCTCCCTGTAGTTGATCTTCCCTTCTTCCCATAAATGAGTATGTGTTACATTCCTAACACCACACACTCAGGCCTCCAAGTCTTCATGCACCAGTAGAAACAGATTCTCCTTTGCATGATAGGTCACACCCACCAGCGATCCCTTTTCGGGTGGGCTGCCACCTCCTCCTGTTCCAGGACATGTGGCTCTCCATGATCATTGACACCTGGGTCAGAGAAATTGTCTCCTCAGGATACAAGATAGAAAAAAACTGTCTCGAGGAAGAGAAGACAATTCTATCTCATTTTTTCAAGGCAATTTCCTCTTTTTGTCAGACAGGGGTCATTGTTCCTGTCCATCCCCAGAAATGGTTCAAGGGTTTTTGTTCAAAACCTTTTGTTATTCCCACAAAGGATGGTTTGGTTTGTCCCATTCTTGAATTGCTGAACAAGTGTGTCCGCCCACGCCGAATCAGGATGGAGTGTCTTTGCTCGGTTGTTGCCTCGATGGAACCCGGAGAATTTCTGTCCTCAGTAGACATACAGGATGTCTACCTCCACATTCCTGTTTGTTCTACTCATCAGAAGTTTCACCGCTTTTCTGTCTCTCAGGCCCACTTTCAACTTGTTGCCCTTTTTTTTGGGTTGGCCATGGCTCACTGGGTTTTCAAAGGTCATGGCTAACATCATGGCTCTTTTGCTTGTCAGGGAAATAGTGGTCATCCCCTACCTGAATGACATTCTAGTGAAGGCTCTCTTACTAGAATCTAGAGAGTCTCCTGATCACAGTGGACATGCTGTTTTGTTTCAGATGAATCATCAACCAATCAAAGTTTTCCCTGATCACTTTTCAGCGGATCATCTTCCAGGGAATGCTGTTCAACAAACCTAAGCAAAGATTCTCCTTCTATCAGACATGATGTCAGCTCAACAGACCGGCATCCAATCCCTGTGCCACTCAGCTCCTCTTCCTTTCTGCTTCTGCAAGAGCGTCTTACGCAAGATGATGATGGCCATCAAAGCAATCCCTATTGCCCAGTTCCATACTAGACCTCAGTATCTGGTTCTACTTTTCCACTGGGACAAGTCTGTCCTTTCCCTGCATTGCACTATTCATCTTTCCCCCAGGGCAGTCTCTGTTATGGTGACAGGACTCAGCTCCTCATTTTTTTGCGGACTTTTCTACCTACTTAGTTAGGAGAAGTTTTCGAGAATTTGAAGGTGCAGGGTAGGTGGAAGAGCAACAAAGTCCTTCTTTCCATCAACATTTTGGAAGTCAGGGCAATTCGCCTTGCCCTAACACATTGGTTGGATCAGCTGTCAGGTCTCCCAGTTCAGATTCAGTCTTACAATGGCGTTGCCGTAGCCTACATCAACCACCAGGGAGGAACTTGGAATCGTCAGGCAATGTCAGAGGTCTCTTTCATCATCAACTGGGCAGAACCAAGAATCCCAGCTATTTCAGCAGTCTACATTCAAGGAGTAGACAACTGGGGCACATATTTCACCCATACTAATGAGTAGAGTAAAATCTGCAACAAAAATACATGTAAAAAGCATGTCAAAAACGTGGCAAAAATGCAGCTATTTTCTGTAGCGTTTTTCCTGCCAAGAGATGCAGAAATTGTGCAGAAATTTCTGCTGAAAATACTTAACGTGTGCACATAACCTTAGGTTTGGAAAAGTGGCCACTTCAAGGAAAGAAAAAAAAAGTTCAAATTCCTATAAGTAAAAGAACATAAGCAACAAACTTTTGATTGACAATCAATAAACTTTTTATTCACTAGTATATGGCCCTTGATCGATCTAGCATAGAAATATTCTGAATGTACAATATATAAAATTCCAAAGTCTGAATATACAGTAAGAAATACTTACTTGTATATACAGATATTTTTGAACTGTTTCCTGCCACATCGTTCTCCCCAACAACAGCAGTGACCAGCAATGTGTAATAATTCCCAGGTGTCAGGCCTTCAATTGTGTCAGACGTTGTAGTCACAGTTTTATTAGAAGTTGGATCTCCCAGAATCTGGATTTCATAAGAACTTGCATTTCCATCTGGTTTCTCCCAGCTCAGAGATATAGAAGTGGTTGTGATGATCCCAGTCATCAGGTTCTTCACTACTTCGGGTTCTATTATGAGACAGAAAAAATAAATAAATAAAAAACAAGTTCAAGACCCTAACCCTGGCATACAAAGCCATCTACAACCTATCTCCCCCATACATCTGTGACCTAGTCTCCCAGGACCTACCTACATGCAACCTCCGATCTTCACAAGATCTCCTTCTCTACACCCCTCTTATCTCCCACAATTGCGTACAAGATTTCGCCCGTGCATCCCCCCTACTGTGGAACTCTCTACCCCAACATATCAGACTCTCGCCTACCGTGGAAACCTTTAAAAGGAACCTGAAGACCCACCACTTCCGACAAGCCTACAACCTGCAGTAACCACTGCTCCATCATACCGCTGCATGACCAGGTCTACCCTCACCTACGGTATCCTCACCCATCCCTTGTAGATTGTGAGTTCTCGCGGGCAGGGTCCTGTCTCCTCCTGTACCAGTCGCTAACTCGTTTTGTTCAAGATTATTGTAAGTGTTTCTGCTATGTATTTTTCACATGTAAAGCGCCATGGAATAAATGGCGCTATAATAATAATAAATAATAATAAATAATGTCAAACTCTAGGTTTTATAAAGTAATTAGCCAATTAACACTGTATTGTAGCTTCTCATGATTCAACATTTCACAGTCTCATAGAAATACTCACTTGTATACACAGATATTTCTGAATTGTTTCCTTTGACATTATTCTCCCCAACCATAGCAGTGATCAGCAATGTATAATAATTCCCCGGTGTCAGGCCTTCAATTGTATCAGAAGTTGAAGTCATGGTTTTATTGAAAGTTGGATCTCCCAGAATCTGGATTTCATAAGAGCTTGTATTTCCATCTGGTTTTTCCCAGCTCAGAGATATAGAAGTGGTTGTGATGATCCCAGTCATCAGGTTCTTCACAAGATTAGGTACTAAACAAAAAAGGTAAGAATAATGTGTATCACACTCTCTGATAAAGAAATTTGCCTGGTCAGAATATATCTTAATTTGCTATGACCCAACAATTTAAAGTTTACTTGTATAAGATAAACTTACATAAAGATCTCAACTTAAAACCATTCATTTCTCAAATATTCAAATGATTTGTTTTCTGGAAATTGAAATATAAATCCAAAGATTTAAAGTTATCCCCAACTATATTCCAATCATAGAATAAGGTCATGTTTGAGATGTCTGGGATTAAGCAGATCGCTATAGATCCTAAGAACAAGGCTTTGAAATCTTGTTAACTAGGAACTGCAAAACCAAGTCTGATTGGAGTAGACCACCACACCATTCATTATCTATAGGGCTGATATAAAAAGCAAACTGTAGCGCATGGCAATTTTTGGCAGTCTCAAAGACAATGAATAAAGTGGAGATTTAAACATGTGCAAGTCTGCTCCAATCAGATGAGGCCATTGTTAGGAATCCCGAGTCCCACTCTTGGAAATACTGGGGGTTCCAGCTGCCTGATCTTCAGCAATCAGTAAGTCATTCCTTATCATGCGGATAGGGCACATCTGTCATTTATGTGAATATCCCATTAAGTTATATGTTAGCTAATATTCAACCATGTTTTTTACTTAGGATATTTAGATGGGATATCAAATCAAACCTGGCTTTTTATTATGTTGCATATAGATATCAGTAAATTACATTAAGGCGCCTTTAAGGGTAGAACTCAATTTTAACATTTCCTTGCTGCCGCAAAGTATTGTAGTATAGTCTAGTAAAGTACTGGGTAATGCTTTTTATTCAGAGAGTGGATGTGTCAGTAGAAGAAGAGCTTGTAAGATATTATTTTGCTATATCAGATACCTGTACACATGATTATATATAAATAAACTAAATAAAGTGCAACAGTCAAATATTTGTAATTACATTATTGTTTCCATACAGAGACATTGGAGGGTTATAAAAAGAAACTCTCTTTTGTCCATAGCAACCAATCACTGCACAGCTTTATTGTGTATTCTGCACTGATTGGCTGCTATGGCCACCAGAGACAGTGCATCTTATAGGCAGATTTCATAAATCTTCCCCTTTTTAATTTTTGCAACAATTTCAACAGGAAGTGCAGCCTTTGTGCCTCTCCTCAAGGAAATTAGCTTCTCGTCAGCTGGTTTTCCCTTTCACTTTATCATTACTTAAAAGGGTTCAATTATTTTGTTTATTTTGGAACCCCATCAATTGTAAAGCCTGTTATGGAGTTCTGAGATTTTAGATTTTACCATCAATCATCAGTTTGTTTCAGTAACTGTAGGAATTCAAGCTTGGTGGCAGCCATTAGCGTTCACACAGGGATTGCTATCTGGTCCAAACAAGTGAAGTTTTATTGCTTTAATAAAAACTACAGTGGTTACAAAACACAAAACAGCCTTTTTGGGGCTCAAAGGTATAACAGAGAAATACTCAGTTAATGCACCAGCAAGTAATGACTACCAGAGTGGGCTCACCCATTCAGAATTCAGTCCTTCCCTTGCTGCAGGCTAAACAATGCCAGAGACTTTCCTAGACATAGGTCAGGTTCCACACCAAGCTAAATGTGCTTCAGATTCACTGGTTATTGACCAGCTCCAATGCCACCTCTCAGGCTCAGGTAGACTGTCCACCATTAAACGGTCTTATTTTCTCTCTAACACCACAGACTGCTCATCTCCCCAGCTGACTGACAGGTGAACACCCAGCCTGGCTCTCCAGACATAGCTAGCCAGGTGCACCTAATTAGGACCTGCAGCGCTAGGAATTAAGCCTGTCCTACTTGGCTCTTTTGTACAACATAATGAAAATGTTCCTACCAATGTGACTGTTTTTCTATTGTTACATTTGCAAAACTGGCTGCCTCTACAAAACAAGAAAAAAAATTAAATTCCTATAAGTAAAAGAACATAAGCAGCAAACTTTTGATGGACAATCAATTAACTTCTGATTCACCAGTATATGACCCTTAGTACCATCTAGGGTAGAAATATTCTGTACATACAATATATAGAAATCCAAAGTCTAAATATAAGGAATACTCACTTGTATACACAGATATTACTGAACTGTTTCCTGTCACATTAGTCTCCCCAACAACAGCAGTGACCACCAAAATGTAATAATTCCCCGGTGTCAGGCCTTCAATTGTGTCAGAATTTAAAGTCACAAATTTTTCAAATGTTGGTTCTCCCAGAATCTGGATTTCATAAGAGCTTGCATTTCCATTTGGTTTCTCCCAGCTCACAGATATAGAAGTGGTGGTGATGATCCCAGTCATGAGGTTCTTTACTACTTCGGGTTCTATAATGAAACAGAAAATATATAAGTAATGTCAATTTTTAGGTTTTGAAGGTAAAGAAAATTCATGGTTTGGGCTGCGCTAAGTGAAATGATCATTTTACCTTCAAGCATCCTGGGCAGCAGCAACCGTTATTGAGCTTTCACAGGAGTTGTGCCTGCACAACTCAATCAGGTGAGCACATTATCTGGATCTATCTTATCTCTTTATAAAGGTATCACCCTATGGTCTGGTGTGCAATGTTTCCTTATAGTATTTATTTAATATTTAGGTTTTATGAAGAAAATAATGTACAGGGTGTCCCTAAAGTCTGCACACATAAGACACATAGGCAAAAATACATATTTTCAAGAAATGAAATTTGTTAACATTTTATTCAATTGGAATATTAAATAACTTCTTCAATATGATTGTCATCATTTTTGATTCAAAAGTTGATGCTCTTTGCAAAATTATATTATAGTTAATTAAATTAATTACAATTATAATTAATGAGAATTCCTATGTGTCCAGACTTTAGGGACACCCTGTAGAATGACTGTATTGCATCTTCTCATCTTCCAACGTTTTATAGTTTCATAAAAGTACCTACTTGTATACACAAATATAGCTGAACTGTTTCCAGTTAAATTATTCTCCCCAACAACAGCAGAGACCAGCAATGTGTAATAATTCCCTGGTGTCAGGCCTTCAATTGTATCAGAAGTTGAAGTCACTATTTTATTGAAAGTTGGATCTCCCAGAATCTGGATTCCATAAGAGCTTGTATTTCCATCTGGTTTCTCCCAGCTCAGAGATATAGAAGTGTTGGTGATGATCTTAGTCATTAGGTTCTTCACCAGATCGGGTTCTATTATTAAGCAGAAAAGTTATGAATAATGTGTATAACATTCTCTGATTAAGAAATTTGACTGGTCAGAATACAGCCCCTGGCAAAAATTATGTAATCACCGGGCTCGGAGGATGTTCATTCAGTTGCTTAATGTTGTTGAAAAAAAGCAGATCACAGACATGGCACAAAACTAAAGTAATTTCAAATGGCAACTTTATGGCTTTAAGAAACACTAAAAGAAATCAAGATAAAAAATGTGGTACTCCGTAAGGGTAATTTTTTTCAGACCAAGCAGAGGGAAAAAATTATGAAATCACTCAATTCTGAGGAAAAAAATATGGAATCATGAAAAACAAACACACAAAAGAACACTCCAATACATCACTAGTATTTTGTTGCACCACCTGTGGCTTTAATAACAGCTTGCAGTATCTGACATGACATTGACCTTATGTGTCTTCTTTCATGGAATGTTTTCACAGTTTTTACTCTATGGCAGGATGCATTATCATCTTGAAAAATGATGTCATCATCCCCAAACATCCTTTCAATTGATGGGATAAGAAAACTGTCCAAAATATCAATGTAAACTTGGGCATTTATTGAAGATGTAATGACAGCCATCTCCCCAGTGCCTTTACCTGACATGCAGCCCCATATCATCAATGACTGTGAAATTTGCATGTTCTCTTAATGCAGTCATCTTTATAAATCTCATTGTAACGGCACCAAACAAAAGTTCCAGCATCATCACCTTGCCCAATGCAAATTCGCGATTCATCACTGAATATGACTTTCATCCAGTCATCCACAGTCCACGGTTCCTTTTCCTTAGCCCACTGTAACCTTGTTTTTTTCTGTTTAGGTGTTAATGATGGCTTTTGCTTAGCTTTTCTGTATGTAAATCCCATTTCCTTTAGGCGGTTTCTTACAGTTTGGTCACAGACATTGGCTCCAATTTCCTCCCATTCGTTCCTCATTTGTTTTGCTATGCATTTCCTGTTTTGGAGACATATTGCTTTAAGTTTCCGGTCTTGACGCTTTGATGTCTTCCTTGGTCTACCAGTATGTTTGCCTTTTGCAACCTTCCCATGTTGTTTGTATTTGGTCCAGATTTTAGACACAGCTGACTGTGAACAACCAACATCTTTTGCAACATTGCGTGATGATTTAACTTCTTTTAAGAGTTTGATAATCCTCTCCTTTGTTTCAATTGACATCTCTCATGTTGGAGCCATGATTCATGTCAGTCCACTTGGAGCAACAGCTCTCCAAAGTGTGATCACTCCTTTTTAGATGCAGACTAACGAGCAGATCTAATTTGATGCAGGTGTTAGTTTTGGAAATGAAAATTTACAGGGTGATTCCATAATTTTTTCCTTAGAATTGAGTGATTCCATAATTTTTTCCCTCTGCTTGGTCTGAAAAAAAATACCCTTACTGAGTACCACATTTTTTATCTTGATTTCTTTTAGTGTTTCTTAAAGCCATAAAGTTGCCATTAGAAATGACTTTAGTTTTGTGCCATGTCTGTGATCTGCTTTTTTTCAACAACATTAAACAACTGAATGAACATCCTCCGAGCCCGGTGATTCCATAATTTTTGCCAGGGGTTGTATATGTTAGTTTTGTAAGAGCCAACAATTCAATGTTTACTTATTTAAGGTACATAAATATCTCAACTTAGAAATATGTATTTCTTAAAAAATCAAGAGATTCATGTTTTTGGAAATTAATTGAATATTCCCAAGATCGAAAGTTATCCCTTAACCATATCTCCGTCAAAGGATAGGGGTAAGTTTGAGATATCTGGAATTGTGTTGAAGCAGAACTTTATCGATCCTAATAACGAGGAATCTTGAGAACTGCTAGGATCTGCAAAATTAGGTCTGAATTCTCACATGCTCGACCACCATTCCATTCATTTTTATGGGTCTTACGTAAAAAGAAAACTATAGAGCGTGACTATTTTTGGCAGACCTATAGACAATGAATAAAGCAGAGATCGAACATGCGCACTTCTTTTCCATTCAAATGAGATGATGCTTAGGAATCCAGAGTCCCACTTTTAATAACGTTTGGGGTTTCAGCTGCCTGATCCTCAGCAATCAGTAAATCATTCCCTTACCTGCGGATAAGGGACAAGTTTCTTTTGTTTGAATGTGCCTTTAAGTTATATGTTACCTGATATTCAACCATGATTTCTTTAAGATACTTCTATGGGATATCAAATCAAATCTGACTTTTTATTATGTTATATATGAGTATATTGGCCAGTGTCAGGCAGTTGCTGCAAAGGCAAATAAAATAATGGGATGCATTAAAAGAGGCATAGATGTTCATGAGGAGAACATAATTTTACCTCTATACAAGTCATTAGTGCGACCACACTTAGAATACTGTGTACAGTTCTGGTCTCCAGTGTATAAGAAAGACATAGCTGAACTAGAGTGGGTGCAGAGAAGAGCGACCAAGGTTATTAGAGGACTTGGGGGTCTGCAACACCACGATAGGTTATTACACTTGGGGTTATTTAGTTTGGAAAACGAAGGCTTAGGGGTGATCTTATTACTATGTACAAGTATATGAGGGGACAGTACAAAGACCTTTCTACTGATCTTTTTACTCTGAGGCCTGAAACGGGGACAAGGGGGCATCTTCTACGTCTGGAGGAAAGAAGGTTTAATCATAATCTCAGACGCGGATTCTTTACTGTAAGAGCAGTGAGATTATGGAACTCTTTGCCGCATGATTTTGTAATGAGTGATTCACTACTAAAATTTAAGAAGGGCCTGGATGTCTTTCTTGAAAAGTATAATATTGCAGGTTATCTATACTAGATTCCTTGATAGGGCGTTGATCCAGGGAACTAGTCTGATTGTCGTATGGAGTCAGGAAGGAATTTTTTTCCCCAATGTGGAGCTTAGTGTTTGCCACATGTTTTTTTTTTGCCTTCCTCTGGATCAACATGTTAGGCTATGGGTTGAACTAGATGGACTTAGTCTTTCTTCAACCTTAAAAACTATGTTACTATGTATATGTACATGACATAAAGATATCTATAAGAGTAGAACATTATTTTAACATTTCCTTACTGCCACAAAGTACTGTAGTATAGTCTAGCAAATTACTGGGCAATTCTTGATATTCAGATAGTTGATGTGTCAGTTGAAGTATATTTAGTATGATATCAAATACATGCACACATGCATGGTTATATTGAATGGAAGTATTTGGACAGTGACACAAGTTTTGCCATTTTAGCTGTTCACCAAAACATATTCAAAATATAGTTATACAGTGACAAGCAAAACAATAACAATGTTTTGAAGTTATGACTTTCAGGCTCCCTATCTCACCATCCACTACTACTTCAAATGTTAGACTACTATCATTTTATTTCCTTATTCCATTAAAGAGGTTGTCCACCACTATAAATAATGCCCCCATCAATTTAAACTTTGAAAATTATTTTTTTTGTAATTATCTTCTGTTATAGGTGCCTGTGAGCAGCAGTATTGCTGACCACTCACTGGGCATCACATGATCCCGGCTGCAGCCTGCTCTAACATCCGCTGATGTCACGTCAAGTTGCGGGAAACCAGAGGCGTGACCCAGTGACACGTACCCCCCTGATTGACTGGGCTGTGGGCGGGGTTTCACCGTCACAGCGCAGCATCCAGCACGAGCTTGCGGCCAATGAAAGCAGAGGAGAGGGAAAACACATGCTGGATGCTGGCCTGTGACATGTGGTGAAACCCCGCCCACAGCCCAGTCAATCAGGGGGGAGCACGTCACTGGGTCACGCCTCTGGGTTGTCAGAACTTGATGCGACATCAGCGGATGTCAGAGCCGGCTGAAGCCGGGGTCATGTGATGCCCAATGAGCGATCAGCAATAGCGCCACTCACAGGCACTTATAACAACAAAGGTAATTACAAAAAAATGTCTTTCCAAAGCTTAAATCAATGAGGGCATTATTTATAGTAGTGGACAACCTCTTTAAGCACTGACACTTTGTACTAGCCACAAGACATAAATAGGTCAGTAGTAGTCTTATAGCAAATGCACACTAGCACCTTAATAAGGCTTATTTACCATTACTATGCTTTACCTTATTTATATAGCCATTTTATATAGGGCTATTTGCATCAACTAATGCCTCACATTGTAGGCATCTTTTTAACATACAGTACAGACCAAAAGTTTGGACACATCTTCTTATTTAAAGATTTTTCTGTATTTTCATGACTATGAAAATTGTACATTCACACTGAAGGCATCACAACTATGAATTAACACATGTGGAATTATATACTTAACAAAAAAGTGTGAAACAACTGAAAATATGTCTTATATTCTAGGTTCTTCAAAGTAGCCACATTTTGCTTTGATGACTGCTTTGCACACTCTTGGCATTCTCTTGAAGAGCTTCAAGAGGTAGTCACCGGAAATGGTCTTCCAACAATCTTGAAGGAGTTCCCAGAGATGCTTAGCACTTGTTGGCCCTTTTGCCTTCACTCTGGTGTCCAGCTCACCCCAAACCATCTCGATTGGGTTCAGGTCTGGTGACTGTGGAGGCCAGGTCATCTGGTGTAGCACCCCATCACCCTCCTTGGTCAAATAGCCCTTACACAGCCTGGAGGTGTGTTTGGGGTCATTGTCCTGTTGAAAAATAAATGATGGTCCAACTAAACTCAATAGCATGCCGCTGCAAGATGCTGTGGTAGCCATGCTGGTTCAGTATGCCTTCAATTTTGAATAAGTCACCAGCAAAGCACCCCCACACCATCACACCTCCTCCTCCATGCTTCACGGTGGGAACCAGGCAAGTAGAGTCCATCCGTTCACCTTTTCTGCATCCCACAAAGACACGGTGGTTGGAAACAAAGATCTCAAATTTAGACTCATCAGACCAAAGCACAGATTTCCACTGGTCTAATGTCCATTCCTTGTGTTCTTTAGCCAAAACAAGTCTCTTCTGCTTGTTGCCTGTCCTTAGCAGTGGTTTCCTAGCAGCTATTTTACCATGAAGGCCTGCTGCACAAAGTCTCCTCTTAACAGTTGTTGAAGAGATATGTCTGCTGCTAGAACTCTGTGTGGCATTGACCTGGTCTCTAATCTGAGCTGCTGTTAACCTGCGATTTCTGAGGCTGGTGACTCGGATAAACTTATCCTCAGAAGCAGAGGTGACTCTTGGTCTTCCTTTCCTGGGGCGGTCCTCATATGAGCCAGTTTCTTTGTAGCGCTTGATGGTTTTTGCAATTGCACATGGGGACCCTTTCAAAGTTGTCCCAATTTTTCACACTAACTGACCTTCATTTCTTAAAGTAATGATGGCAACTCGTTTTTATTTACTTAGCTGATTTTTTCTTGCCATAATACAAATTCTAACAGTCTATTCAGTAGGACTATCAGCTGTGTATCCACCTGACTTCTGCACAACACAACTGATGGTCCCAACCCCATTTATAAGGCAAGAAATCCCACTTATTAAACCTAACAGGGCACACCTGTGAAGTGAAAACCATTTCCGGTGACTACCTCTTGAAGCTCATCAAGAGAATGCCAAGAGTGTGCAAAGCAGTCATCAAAGCAAAAGGTGGCTACTCTGAAGAACCTAGAATATAAGACATATTTTCAGTTGTTTCACACTTTTTTGTTAAGTATAGAATTCCACATGTGTTAATTCATAGTTTGATGCCTTCAGTGTGAATGTACAATTTTCATAGTCATGAAAATACAGAAAAATCTTTAACTGAGAAGGTGTGTCCAAACTTTTGGTCTGTACTGTATGTTTGTATTTGTATGTGACATTGATTATTTAATAAAATATATTTTTTGTATTTTATAAATCTTGGTGTACACTTTTGCACATCTGACTCCAAAAGATTTAGGTGTCAAAATTATATTTATTGATGGTAGAGACACTATGCAAAATTATTGTTTCTACTAGATGGTACACCATGTATTGATTTGTGCAATGTCTGCAAATGATTTTCTACAAAGCATTAAAAATGAACATTTTATTTATGGTAAAGTTAATTTATCCATTTGCTTTTGAACCCCTGAAAGGAGGAGGCTTTGTAGAAAAATGGTTGCAATTCCTAAATGTTTCACAGGAAATTTTTGTTCAACCCCTTTAATTAATTCTGAAAGTCTACACTTCAATTGCATCTCAGTTGTTAAATTTTAAATAAAAAATGATGGCATGCAGAGCCCAAGTCATGAAGATTCGTTCACTGTCCAAATATATGTGGCCTTAACTGTATAAGCAAACTAAATAAAGTGAAACAGTAAAAAATTGTTAATTAGATTATTGTTTTCATACAGAGACGTTGGAGGGTTATAAAGAGAAACTCTCTTTTTTTCCATACCAATCAATCACTACACAACTTTCATTTTGTATTCTCCTGTTGAAAGATAAAAGCTGCACTGATTGGCTGCTATGACCACCAGAGACAGGTCATCTTATAGACGGTTTTCATAAATCTTCCCCTTTTTAATTTGAAAAAATTACAACAGGACATGCAGCCTATGTGCCTCTCCCCATGGTATTCGCTTGTCATCAGCTGGTTATCAACTTTCTCTTTAACATTAATTCATGTTTTAGGATTCCCTTTGTTGTATAGGGAGTTCAGAGATTAAATATTTTTACCATCAATCATAAGTTTGGTTTAGGAACATAATGAAAATGTTCCTACCAATGTGCCTGTTTTTCTTTTGTTAAATTTTCAGAACTGGCTGCTTCAACAAAACAAGAAAAGAAATCTAATTCCTAGTAAAAGAATATTATCAAAAAAGTTTTGATAGACAATCAATAAAGTTTTGATTCACTAGTATATGGCCCTTGGTTGCATCTAGGGTAGAAATATTCTGTACATTCAATATATAGAACATAAAATTCTGAATATAAGAAATTCTCACTTGTATACACAGATATTTCGGAACTGCTTCCTGTCACATTATTTTCCCCAACAACAGCAGTGACCAGTAATGTGTAATAATTCCCCGGTGTCAGGCCTTCAATTGTATCAGATGTTGAGATCACAGTTTTTTTAAAAAATGGTTCTCCCAAAATTTGGATGTCATAAGAACTTGCATTTCCATCTGGTTTCTCCCAGCTCAGAGATATAGAAGTGGTGGTGATGATACCAGTCATCAGGTTCTTCACTACTTCGGGTCCTTTTATGAAAAAGGCAAATATAAATAATGTCAAACTCTAGGTTTTATCAGGAAATTTACCTAGTAAGACGGTATTGCAGCTTCTGCAGCTTCTCATGGTCTAACATTTTATAGTCTGATCAATAAACTTCTGATTCACTAGTATAACGCCCTTGATTCCATCTAGGGTACAAATATTCTGTAGATACAATATAAGAACTACTCACTTGTGTGCTCAAATATTTCTGAACTGTTTCCGGTCACATTATTCTCCCCAACTACAACGGAGACCTGGAATATGTAATAATTCCCCGGTGTCAGGCCTCCAATTGTATCAGAAGTTGAAGTCACTGTTTTATTAAAAGTTGGATCTCCCAGAATCTGGATTCCATAAGAGCTTGCATTTCCATCTGGTTTCTCCCAGCTCAGAGATATAGAAGTGGTGGTGATGATCCCAGTCATGAAGTTCTTTACTAGATCGGTTTCTATTATTAAGCAGAAAAGGTAAGAATAATGTGTATTACATTCCCTGATAAAGAAATTTGCCTAGTCAGAATACATCTTAGTTTTCTATGACCCAACAATTCAAAGTAAACATACTTAAAGGTCTCAACTTAAAACTATGAAATTCTTGAATATTCACGTGACTTGTTTTCTGGACATTAGAAGATCAATTCTAAAACTGAAAATTATCTCTTAATCATATCCCAACCATACGATAGAAGATATATTTGAGATTTCTGGGATTGAGACCAAGGAGACCCCTATTGATCCTAAGAACGAGGCTCTGAAATCTTGAGAACTAGTATCTGCAAAACCAAATCTGAATGGAGTGGAGGTGCTGAACTACCACTCCATTTATTCTGTATGGATCAGATGTAAAAAGCAGACTGAAGCGTGTGGCAATTTTTGGCTGTCCCATTGACATTGAATAAACCAGCGAGTAAACATGCTCATTTCTTCTCTATTCAGATGAGGCTATTCTCTGGAATCCAGAGTCCGACACTTGTAAATATTGAGGGTTACAGCCCACCGATCCTCAACAATCAGTAAGTCATTCCTTATCATGCGGATAAGACACATCTATCATTTGTGTGAACATCCCTTTAAGTTATATGTTACCTGATATTCAACCATGCCTTTTTAACCCCTTAAGCCCCGCGGGTGGTTTGCACGTTAATGACCGGGCCAATTTTTACAATTCTGACCACTGTCACTTTATGAGGTAATTACTCTGGAACGCTTCAACGGATCCCCCTGATTCTGAGATTGTTTTTTCGTGACATATTGTACTTCATGATTGTGGAAAAATTTCTTCGATGTCACTTGCGTTTATTTGTGAAAAAAACGGAAATTTGGCAAAAATTTTGAAAATTTTGCAATTTTCAGAATTTGAATTTTTAAGCCCTGAAATCAGAGCGATATATCACACAAAAGAGTTAATAAATAACATTTCCCACATGTCTACTTTACATCAGCACAATTTTGGAACCAAAATTTTTTTTTGTTAGGGAGCTATAAGGGTTAAAAGTTGACCAGCGATTTCTCATTTTTCCAACAAAATTTACAAAACCATTTTTTTAGGGACCACATCACATTTGAAGTCACTTTGAGAGGTCTGTATGACAGAAAATACCCAAAAGTGACACCATTCTAAAAACTGCACCCCTCAAGGTGCTCAAAACCACATTCAAGAACTTTATTAACCCTTCAGGTGCTTCACAGGAATTTTTTGAATGTGGAAGAAAAAAATGAACATTTAACTTTTTTCACAAAAATGTTATTTTAGACCCAATTTTTTTTATTTTCACAGGGGTAACAAGAAAAAATGGACCCCAAAATTTGTTGTGCAATTTCCCCTGGGCACGCAGATACCCAATATTTGGGGAAAAAACACTGTTTAGGCGCACGGCAGGGCTCGGAAGGGAAGGAGCGCCATTTGACTTTTTGATTGTAAAATTTGCTTGAATAATTAGCGGACGCCATGTTGTGTTTGGAGAGCCCATGTGTGCCCAAATATTGGAGCTCCCCCACAAGTGACCCCATTTTGGAAACTAGACCCCCCAAGGCACCTATCTAGATGCATAGTGAGCACTTGGAACCCCCAGGTGCTTCACAAATTGATTCGTAACAATGAAAAAGTGAAAAAAAAAACACTTTTTCATTTTTATGAATCAATTTGTGAAGCACCTGAGGGTTCCAAGTGCTCACTATGCATCTAGATAGGTGCCTTGGGTGGTCTAGTTTCCAAAATGGGGTCAATTGTGGGGGAGCTCCAATATTTGAGCACACAGCGGCTCTCTAAATGCAACATGGTGTCCGCTAACAAATTTAACGCAAAATTGGCTCAAATTGTTAGCGACACCATGTTGCGTTTGGAGAGCCGCTGTGTGCCCAAACATTGGAGCTCCCCCACAAGTGACCCCATTTTGGAAACTAGACCCCCCAAGGCACCTATCTAGATGCATCGTGAGCACTTGGAACCCCCAGGTGCTTCACAAATTGATTCGTAACAATGAAAGAGTGAAAAAAAAAACACTTTTTCATTTTTATGAATCAATTTGTGAAGCACCTGGGGGTTCCAACTGCTCACTATGCATCTAGATAGGTGCCTTGGGGGTTCTAGTTTCCAAAATGGGGTCACTTGTGGGGGAGCTCCAATGTTTGGGCACACAGGGACTCTCTAAATGCAACATGGTATCCGCTAACAAATTGAATGGAAAATCGGCTCAAATTGTTAGCGGACACCACATTGCGTTTGGAGAGCCCCTCTGTGCCCAAACTTTGGAGCTCCCCCACAAGTGACCCCATTTTGGAAACTAGACCCCCCAAGGCACATTTCTAGATGCATAGTGAGCACTTGGTACCCCCAGGTGCTTCACAAATTGATTCGTAATAATGAAAAAGTGAAAAAAAAAACCACTTTTTCATTTTTACGAATCAATTTGTGAAGCACCTAGGGGTTCCAAGTGCTCACTATGCATCTAGATAGGTGCCTTGGGGGGTCTAGTTTCCAAAATGGGGTCACTTGTGGGGGAGCTCCAATGTTTGGGCACACAGGGACTCTCTAAATGCAACATGGTATCCGCTAACAAATTGAATGGAAAATCGGCTCAAATTGTTAGCGGACGCCACATTGCGTTTGGAGAGCCCCTCTGTGCCCAAACTTTGGAGCTCCCCCACAAGTGACCCCATTTTGGAAACTAGACCCCCTAAGGCACCTTTCTAGATGCATAGTGAGCACTTGGAACCCCCAGGTGCTTCACAAATTGATTCGTAACAATGAAAAAGTGAAAAAAAAAAAACACTTTTTCATTTTTATGAATCAATTTGTGAAGCACCTGGGGTTCCAAGTGCTCACTATGCATCTAGATAGGTGCCTTGGGGGGTCTAGTTTCCAAAATGGGGTCACTTGTGGGGGAGCTCCAATGTTTGGGCACACAGGGACTCTCCAAATGCAACATGATATCCTCTAACAATTTGAGCCAACAATTTGTTAGCGGATATCATGTTGCATTTGGAGAGTCCCTGTGTGCCCAAACATTGGAGCTCCCCCACAAGTGACCCCATTTTGGAAACTAGACCCCCCAAGGCACCTATCTAGATTCATAGTGAGCACTTGGAACCCCCAGGTGCTTCACAAATTGATTCATAAAAATGAAAAAGTGTTTTTTTTTTTCACTTTTTCATTTTTACGAATAAATTTGTGAAGCACCTGGGGGTTCCAAGTGCTCACTATGCATCTAGATAGGTGCCTTGGGGGGTCTAGTTTCCAAAATGGGGTCACTTGTGGGGGAGCTCTAATGTTTGGGCACACAGGGACTCTCCAAATGCAACATGATATCCGCTAACAATTTGAGCCAACAATTTGTTAGCGGATATCATGTTGCATTTGGAGAGTCCCTGTGTGCCCAAACATTGGAGCTCCCCCACAAGTGACCCCATTTTGGAAACTAGACCCCCCAAGGCACCTATCTAGTTTCATAGTGAGCACTTGGAACCCCAGGTGCTTCACAAATTGATTCATAAAAATGAAAAAGTATTTTTTTTTTCACTTTTTCATTTTTACAAATCAATTTGTGAAGCACCTGGGGGTTCCAAGTGATCACTATGCATCTAGAAAGGTGCCTTGGGGGGTCTAGTTTCCAAAATGGGGTCACTTGTGGGGGAGCTCCAACGTTTGGGCACAGAGGGGCTCTCCAAACGCAATATGGTGTCCGCTAACAATTTGAGCCGATTTTCCATTCAATTTGTTAGCGGATACCATGTTGCATTTAGAGAGTCCCTGTGTGCCCAAACATTGGAGCTCCCCCACAAGTGACCCCATTTTGGAAACTAGACCCCCCAAGGCACCTATCTAGTTTCATAGTGAGCACTTGGAACCCCAGGTGCTTCACAAATTGATTCATAAAAATGAAAAAGTGTTTTTTTTTTCACTTTTTAATTTTTACGAATCAATTTGTGAAGCACCTGGGGGTTCCAAGTGCTCACTATGCATCTAGATAGGTGCCTTGGGGGGGTCTAGTTTCCAAAATGCGGTCACTTGTGGGGGAGCTCCAATGTTTGGGCACACAGGGGCTCTCCAAACGCAACATGGCGTCCGCTAACAATTTGAGCCGATTTTCCATTCAATTTGTTAGCGGACACCATGTCGCGTTTGGAGAGCCCGTGATGTGCCTAAACAGTGGAGCTCCCCCACAAGTGTCCCCATTTTGGAAACTATACCCCTCAAGGATTTTATTAAGGTGTATAGTGAACATTTTGAACCCAGAGGTACGGCACATTATTTGTTTACATTAGGTCATCATATTGAATAAGTTGTCAATATTCTTGAGCGCAAGTGCTCGCTACTTGAGTTTGCATCAGGTACTCAGGTATGCACCATGTACAGCGTGTGCTCGAGTGACATGCTCGAGTCCCTGCTCCGCATGTTTCACGGTTATTAGACACCCAAAAAAAAACATGCGGGGATCGCTCGTGCATGGCAGGCAATCCCCGTAAAGTTTTTTGGCCGCGAAGCATATGGGGCAGAGACTCGAGCATGTCACTCAAATACCCACGATACTCAATGCATACCAGAGCACCCGATGCAAACTCAAGTAGCGAGCACTTGCTCTCAACACTAGTCGCCATATCGTCATCTTTTTTTCTTACTTTTGAAAAAAATCCCAACCCCAGCCCTAACCCTAGCACAACCCTAGCCCCAGCACAACCCTAGCCCCAGCACAACCCTAGCCCCAGCACAACCCTAGCCCCAGCACAACCCTAGCCCCAAACCCAGCCCTAACCCTAGCCCAATCCTAACCCAAGAGTTTATTTTTGACGCCGTTCTTTGTGCGGTATAAGTGATTAGACGACTTTATTCTTCGGGTCGGTGTGATTACAGCAATGCCAGAATCATATGGGGTTTTTATGACTGACAGCTGTCACACACTAAAAGACGCATTTTTTGTAAAATCTAATTTTTGCATCGCCATATTTTGAGAGCTATAATTTTTCAAGATTTTGGCAGACAGTCATGTGACGGCTCGTTTTTTGCGGGATGACTTGACGTTGTTATTGGTGCCATGTTCAGGCACGTGACATTTTTTGATCGCTTTCTATTCCGATTTTTGGGAGGCAGAATAAACAAAAACCAACAATTCAGGAATTGTTTTTTTTTTTTTTTTTTTTATTCTGTTCCGCGTGTGGTAAAATTGATGAGGTAGCTTTATTCTTCGGGTCAGTACTTTTACAGCGGTACCACATTTGTATCATTTTTCTATGTTTTGGCGCTTATACACAATAAAAGCTATTTTATAGAAAAAAATATTTTTTAGTATCGCTTTATTCTGAGAGCTATAACTTTTTTATTTTTCGGCTGATGGAGCTGTATGTGGCTTGTTTTTTGCGGGACGAGATGACATTTTCAGCGGTATCATTTTTATTTATATGCGTCATTTTGATCGCGTGTTATTCCACTTTTTGTTTGGCGGTATGGTGATAAAGCATTGTTTTTTGCTTCGTTTTTTTTTTTTTTTTTTTACCGTGTTCACTGAAGGGGTTAACTAGTGGGACAGTTTTATAGGTCAGGTTGTTCCGGACGCGGCGATACCAAATATGTGTACTTTTATTGTTTTTTTTTTATTTTTTTTATAATAATATTTATTGATGGGTACATTATATTTTTATTTTTGGTGTATTATTTTTTTTATTTTTTTATAATATTTTTGCACATTTTTTTTTCCACTTTCACACAGTTTATACACTTTATTACTTTGTCCCACTCTGGGACTTTCACTTTTTTTTTCTGATCGCCTGCATGGCACAGGAATGGAGCACCATCCCTATGCCATGAAGGCTGTCAGAAGTGCACAGTGTGAAGATTGCTTGGAGATGCACTGCGCATGTCCAAGCAATCTTCCTGCTCTCTGGTGACCCGGATGTTGTCATGACGACATCGGGTCGTCATGGCAACACCCGGGAAGCCTTTGCAGACTGCGCTGGAAGCCGGAAGAGGAGGTGAGTATCGCCGATCACCTCCCCTTGCCCCCGCAATGCCGCGATCGACTTTGATCGACTTCGATCGCAGCATCGCGGGGGTTAATGTGCTGGGAGCGGTGCAGGACCACTCCCTGCACATAGTACCGGGTGTCAGCTGTGACAATCAGCTGACACCCGGCGGCGATCGCGCCCGCACAGCCTGTGTGCGCGCGCGATCGCCATGACGTACTAATACGGGTCTGGGTATTAAGTCCCAGGGCACAGACGCGTATTAGTACGTCAGATGTCAGTAAGGGGTTAAACATATTTATATGGGATATCAAACCAAATCTGACTGTCTATTGTCTCATATATAAATATCAGTAAATGACTGTACATAAAGGGGTCTTTGACCCCTTCACACCCAAGCCTGTTTTTACCTTCTTGACCAGGCAAAATTTACAATTCTGACTAACGTCATTTTATGAGGTAGTAACTCTTGAACGCTTCAACATGTCCCACTTATTCTGAGATAGTTTTTGTGACACATGGACTTTATGTTAGTCGTAAATTTTGGTTGATATGATTTGAGTTTATTTATGAAAATATCTAAAATATCTAAAAATTGATAAAAATAATGTGAAAATGTCACAATTTTTAAACTTTTCATTTTTATGCCATTAAATCAAATAGCTATACCACACAAAATAGTTAAAGGGGTTGTCCTGTCTAAAATGATAAGTCTGCAGTCACTCTGTTTGACTGCAGACTTCTGAATCTCCCCAGCGCACACAGTGTGCGCTGCGTGGATTCAGCGGTTTCTGAGCCGGGAACTGCACTGATGTATGCGTTATGCATACTCCCAGCCAGAACCCAACTAGTGGGCATGTCTTCACTCCAAACACTTGTATTGAGTGAGGCTGCATCCACTGGATGGCCACAATCACATTGGACGGTCGCGTCACTAGATGGTGTGCAGCCTCGCTCCATACAGATGTATGGAGCGAGGCAGTGCCCACACGTCAGGTTCTGGCTGGGAGTATGCATAACGCATACATCACTGACATGCCCAGGTCAGAAACCTGTGAATCCTTGCAGCTCACAGTGCATGCGCTGGGTCGAGTGACTGCAGACTTATCATTTTAGACAGGACAACCACTTTAATAAAAAAACATTTACCACATGTCTCCTTTAGATCAGCATAATTTTTGAATCATATTTTTTTATGTGAGGAAGTTAGAAGAGTTAAAAGGACAAAACTTGCAAAAGCAATTTTTTTGGGGACCACATCACATTTAAAGTGACTTTTAGGGACCTATGTGACAGAAAATACTCAAAAGTGACAGTATTTTAATAGCACCCTTAAAAGTGCTCAAAACCACATTCAAGAAGTTTATGAACCCTTTAGGTGCTTCACAGGAATTAAAGCAACATGGAAGGAAAAAAAAAAAAAAATTACATGTTTACAACAAACATGTTGCTTTAGCCCCATTTTTTTCATTTTGACAAGGGTAACAAGAGAAAGTGGACCATACAATTTGTTGCACAATTTCTCTTGAGTATACCGATACCCTATATGTGGTGTAAAACTGTTTGGGCACACAGCAGGGCTCAGAAGAGAAGGTGCACCATTTGACTTTTGGCAATGCGAAATTGGCGGGAATAGATAGCGGACATCATGTCGCGTTTGCAGAGCCCCTGATGTGCCTAAACAGTGGAAACCCTACACAAGTAACTGCATTTTGGAAACTACATATCTCAATGAATATATTTATAGTTGTGGTGAGCACCTTGATCCCACAGGTGCTTCACCGAATTTTATAACATTGAGCAGTGAAAATGAAAAAAATATTTTTCCTGCAAAAATGTTGCTTTAGCCCCAAATGTTTCTTTTTCACAAAGGTAACATGAGAAAGTGGACCATACAGCTTAGGGCTCATATCCATCTGAGTGAAAAATGGACTAGTGCAATCAGATAAAAAATCGGATTGCACTCTGACCAATGTTAATCTATGAGTCCCTGCAATTTTTTTCTCAGCTGGAATCCGGATGAGAAAAAGATCGCGGTATGCTCCGATTTGCCACGTATATCGGAAGAGACTCACCAATGCAAGTCAATGGGTGCGAGTAAAAAAATGGACGGCACACGGACCATCTGTATGGCATCTGATTTTTATGGATACATTACCATCTGTAACATAGAACACTGTAAATGGTCCTGTAAATGATTGTAGAATAATAGTTGCAGAGAAAAAAACGCATTTCATATGGATGTCATACGGATGCTAGGTGTGAAAAATCACATTGTCCTCTCATGAAAATAGCATGACATTTGCATGACACTTGTCCGTTTTTTCGGTCCAGAAAACGGACCTTTTTTTTTCTCACATATGGGTATGAGCCCTTATAGTTAGTGTTGATCGAGCACTAAAATGCTCGGCTGCTCGAAGCTCAGGCTGAGCTCACCGTGATACTCGGGTGCTCGACCCGAGCAACGAGCCCAATGTTAGTCTATGGGAGACCCGAGCATTTTTGGCGCGGCACCCCCGGTAGTCTTTTAAAAGCCTAACAAGTGCCCAAAACGATAGTGACAGTGCTCAAATGACATGGGAACAGCATGGGGATCGCCCCAGGAAGCATTTCTGATGCCCAGGTCACTGCTGTCAACAACGTGGTCAGAGGTATTAAGCCACTTTTAAGGGCTCACAATAAAACGTTCAAAAACGAAACTGAAACTGCTTTCCTGTGAAATATGTTAAGGAACTTCCTTTCCAGGGTAAAGACTTGTGTATAAGGTAAAATAAATAACCCCCCCAAAAAAATACTCCTCCACACCTTGGGCTATGTTAACAAGTAGCATTTTTTATGCGTTTTTGCACTTTTGTATTGCTTTCAACCGTGACAAAAGCATTCACAGGGAAATGTCATTTTAACATTTTACAACCTTATCTGGCCATGTGCTGTGTGACACATGCATTCAGTGATGAAAAGAAATGGGAACAGCATGGGGAAGACCCCTGGAAGCATCTCTGATACTCAGGTCACTGCCTAAAAATGTGCCCATCAGAAGTCATCCTTGCCGCATCAGAAGATGCAGACTTGCAACTATACCCGTGCAAGTTTTTGTCCCAGGGCACTGTTCAATTGTACCTCCCCCATTCCTTGCAATGCAAGCACAAGTATGCAGCCTGCCACCCACCCACCCCCAGGCTCCAATGCCATACTGCTAGCTTGCACTTGAAATGGGGCCTTTTAGTTTGGAGGAGGCCAAAGCTGGCCACTACCTCATGGCTGCTTCGGCAGCGAGGTATCCATACTCAGTCCCCAGCCGCCCCTATTTGTCCTGGTGTGCCTTATACATAAGATTAAGCGCGTATACCAAAACATTACCTGTGCCCTCCCCAGTGCATTTAGTGGGAAGGACAGCCTATTCCGCTTTAGTGTGTGCATGCCAAACCCCTGTTCATGGTACATGCGAAGATGCCTCCCACCCTGAACCTGTCATTGCAGACTTGCAACTATCCCCGTTCAAGTCCTTGTCCCAGGGCAGTGTTCAATTGTACCTCTCCCATTCCTTGCAAGGCAAGCGCAAGTATGCAGCCTGCCACCCACCCACCCCCAGGCTGCAATACCATACTGCTTGCTTGCTTGCACTTGAAATTGGGCCTTTTAGGCATGTGGAGGCGGAATCTGGCCACCACTTCATGGCTGTGTTGGCGGCCTGGAATCCATACTCAGTCCCCAGCCGCCCGGCAGCCTGGTGTCCCCACTCGGTCCCCAGCTGCCAGGGGGCGGCCGGGTGTCCATACTCGGTCCCCAGCCGTCCCGCGGCCGGGTGTCCACACACGATCCCCAGCCGCCTAAGGGCAGCCGGGTGTCCATAAACGGTCCCTATTTCTCCTGTCAACTTCCCCCCACACACTTTTCTTAGCCCGGCCTGCTTTAGGGCAGCATTGGACGAGACCACCAGAGAACCAGACTCCTCTGGTGGGCCCTGGCTTCTCCATCAGGGGAGTTGAGAGTGGCAAGGTGAGGACCATGATGATGATGATACAAGTTAGCATCTGCTTTGTTTTCTTGGAATGCACGCGCATGTATGTAGTAGCGGCTAGGCCTGAGGTGGTCAGCGTTTTGGCGCATATCCTACCTCCTCCGAGGATTGCTGGATGTTTTCCTGCTACTATCCCAGTTCTATGACTCCCATTAAAACAAAGCTTCAGGTGATAAATGATGGATGAGGTAGTGGCAAAGGAGAAAGAGCAGGAGGAACAGGGACCATTCACATCAATATCAGGGCAGTCAACCACATATGTCTTGTAGGATATGTTTCTGTAACAAAATGAGCGGTTCGGCTACATAGTTATAGGGCATACAGTGAGTGCAATGCCAACCAAAAATTTTGAGGCACTCCAATGCCCCTTGGAAATGACATGGAGGTCAGAGGGCCTTAACTAAACCGTTTTTTCCATTTATACCAACTGGGTCTCCTGTACACTGTTAGCCTAAGCAGTGAATGGAAGGCTTTCCAAAAATTATGAGGAACTTGCAATGCCCCTTACAAGAGCCATGCAGTACAGCATATTACAAACATGAGTCCCATTATTGGGGAGTGGGTCTCCCATAGTATTTGCTTATGCCTTCCAAGCAAAAGCTTCCAAAAATTAGGACGGACCAACTTGCAATACCCCTTACAAGAGCCATGCAGTACAGCATATTACAAACATTATTCCCATTATTGGGGAGTGGGTCTCCCATAGTATTTGCTTATGCCTTCAAAGCAAAAGCTTCCAAAAATTAGGACGGACCAACTTGCAATGCCCCTTACAAGAGCCATGCAGTACAGCATATTACAAACATTATTCCCATTATTGGGGAGTGGGTCTCCCATAGTATTTGCTTATGCCTTCCAAGCAAAAGCTTCCAAAAATTAGGATGGACCAACTTGCAATGCCCCTTACAAGAGCCATGCAGTACAGCATATTACAAACATTATTCCCATTATTGGGGAGTGGGTCTCCCATAGTTTTTGCTTATGCCTTCAAAGCAAAAGCTTCCAAAAATTAGGACGGACTAACTTGCAATGCCCCTTACAAGAGCCATGCAGTACAGCATATTGCAAACATTATTCCCATTATTGGGGAGTGGGTCTCCCATAGCATTTACTTATGCCTTCCAAGCAAAAGCTTCCAAAAATTAGGACGAACCAACTTGCAATGCCCCTTACAAGAGCCATGCAGTACAGCATATTACAAACATAAGTCCCATTATTGGGGAGTGGTCTCCCATAGTATTTGCTTATGCCTTCCAAGCAAAAGCTTCCAAAAATTAGGACGAACCAACTTGCAATGCCCCTTACAAGAGCCATGCAGTACAGCATATTACAAACATTATTCCCATTATTGGGGAGTGGGTCTCCCATAGTATTTGCTTATGCCTTCCAAGCAAAAGCTTCCAAAAATTAGGACGGACCAACTTGCAATGCCCATTACAAGAGCCATGCAGTACAGCATATTACAAACATTATTCCCATTATTGGGGAGTGGGTCTCCCATAGTATTTGCTTATGCCTTCCAAGCAAAAGCTTCCAAAATTAGGAGGAAACGCAGTGCCCGTTCGAAGACTCGTGGAGGTCCCAGTAGCTTAACAAGACGGTTTTAATGCCCTTTACAAGAGACGTGGAGGTCAGAGTGGTATAACAAGACGCTTCTAATGCCCCTCAGAAGAGACGTGGAGGTCAGAGTGGTATAACAAGACGCTTTTAATGCCGCTCAGAAGAGATGTGGAGGTCAGAGTGGTATAACAAGACGCTTTTAATGCCTCTTACAAGAGACGTGGAGGTCAGAGTGGTATAACAAGACACTTTCAATGCCACTCAGAAGAGACATAGAAGTCAGAGAGGTATAACAAGACACTTTTAATGCCCCTCAGAAGAGACGTGGAGGTCAGAGTGGTATAACAAGACGCTTTTAATGCCCCTCAGAAGAGACGTGGAGGTCAGAGTGGTATAACAAGATGCTTTTAATGCCCCTCAGAAGAGACATGGAGGTCAGAGTGGTATAACAAGATGCTTTTAATGCCCCTCAGAAGAGACGTGGAGGTCAGAGTGGTATAACAAGACGCTTTTAATGCCTCTTACAAGAGAAATGGAGGTCTGAGTGGTATAACAAGACGCTTTTAATGCCCTTCAGAAGAGACGTGGAGGTCAGAGTGGCATAACAAGACGCTTTTAATGCCCCTCAGAAGAGACGTGGAGGTCAGAGTGGTATAACAAGACGTTTTTAATGCCCCTCAGAAAAGACGTGGAGGTCAGAGTGGTATAACAAGACGCTTTTAATGCCCCTTACAAGAGATGTGGAGGTCAGAGTGGTATAACAAGACGCTTTTAATGCCACTCAGAAGAGACATAGAGGTCAGAGAGGTATAACAAGACGCTTTTAATGCCCCTCAGAAGAGACGTGGAGGTCAGAGTGGTATATCAAGACGCTTTTAATGCCCCTCAGAAGATACGCGGAGGTCAGAGAGGTATAACAAGATGGTTTTAATGCCCCTCAGAAGAGACGTGGAGGTCAGAGTGGTATAACAAGACTCTTTTAATACCCCTCAGAAGAGACGTGGAGGTCAGAGTGGTATAACAAGACGCTTTTAATGCCCCTTACAAGAGACGTGGAGGTCTGAGTGGTATAACAAGATGCTTTTAATGCCCCTCAGAAGAGACGTGGAGGTCAGAGTGGTATAACAAGACGCTTTTAATGCCCCTCAGAAGAGATGTGGAGGCCAGCGTGGTATAACAAGACGCTTTTAATGCCCCTCAGTAGAGACGTGGAGGTCAGAGTAGTATAACAAGACGTTTTTAATGCCCCTCAGAAAAGACGTGGAGGTCAGAGTGGTATAACAAGACGCTTTTAATGCCCCTCAGAAGAGACGTGGAGGTCAGAGTGGTATAACAAGAAGCTTTTAATGCCCCTTACAAGAGACGTGGAGGTCAGAGTGGTATAACAAGACGCTTTTAACGCCCCTCAGAAGAGATGTGGAGGTCAGAGTGGTATAACAAGACGCTTTTAATGCCCCTTACAAGAGACGTGGAGGTCAGAGTGGTATAACAAGATGCTTTTAATGCCCCTCAGAAGAGACGTGGAGGTCAGAGTGGTATATCAAGACGCTTTTAATGCCCCTCAGAAGATACGCGGAGGTCAGAGTGGTATAACAAGATGGTTTTAATGCCCCTCAGAAGAGACGTGGAGGTCAGAGTGGTATAACAAGACTCTTTTAATACCCCTCAGAAGAGACGTGGAAGTCAGAGTGGTATAACAAGACGCTTTTAATGCCCCTTACAAGAGACGTGGAGGTCTGAGTGGTATAAAAAGACGCTTTTAATGCCCCTAAAAAGAGACGTGGAGGTCAGAGTGGTATAACAAGACTCTTTTAATGCCCCTCAGAAGAGACGTGGAGGTCAGAGTGGTATAACAAGACTCTTTTAATGCCCCTCAGTAGAGACGTGGAGGTCAGAGTAGTATAACAAGACGTTTTTAATGCCCCTCAGAAAAGACGTGGAGGTCAGAGTGGTATAGCAAGACGCTTTTAATGCCCCTCAGAAGAGACGTGGAGGTCAGAGTGGTATAACAAGAAGCTTTTAATGCCCCTTACAAGAGACGTGGAGGTCAGAGTGGTATAACAAGATGCTTTTAATGCCCCTCAGAAGAGATGTGGAAGTCAGAGTGGTATAACAAGACGCTTTTAATGCCCCTTACAAGAGACGTGGAGGTCAGAGTGGTATAACAAGATGCTTTTAATGCCCCTCAGAAGAGACGTGAAGGTCAGAGTGGTATAATAAGATGATTTTAATGCCCCTCAGAAGAGACGTGGAGGTCAGAGTGGTATAACAAGACGCTTTTAATGCCCCTCAGAAGAGACGTGGAGGTCAGCGTGGTATAACAAGACGCTTTTAATGCCCCTTACAAGAGACGTGGAGGTCAAAGTGGTATAACAAGACGCTTTTAATGCCCCTCAGAAGAGACGTGGAGGTCAGAGTGGTATAACAAGACGCTTTTAATGCCCCTCAGAAGAGACGTGGAGGTCAGAGTGGTATATCAAGACGCTTTTAATGCCCCTCAGAAGATACGCGGAGGTCAGAGTGGTATAACAAGATGGTTTTAATGCCCCTCAGAAGAGACGTGGAGGTCAGAGTGGTATAACAAGACTCTTTTAATACCCCTCAGAAGAGACGTGGAGGTCAGAGGGGTATAAAAAGACGCTTTTAATGCCCCTTACAAGAGACGTGGAGGTCTGAGTGGTATAACAAGACGCTTTTAATGCCCCTCAGAAGAGACGTGGAGGTCAGAGTGGTATAACAAGACGCTTTTAATGCCCCTCAGAAGAGATGTGGAGGTCAGCGTGGTATAACAAGACGCTTTTAATGCCCCTCAGTAGAGACGTGGAGGTCAGAGTAGTATAACAAGACGTTTTTAATGCCCCTCAGAAAAGACGTGGAGGTCAGAGTGGTATATCAAGACGCTTTTAATGCCCCTCAGAAGAGATGTGGAGGTCAGAGTGGTATAACAAGAAGCTTTTAATGCCCCTTACAAGAGACGTGGAGGTCAGAGTGGTATAACAAGATGCTTTTAATGCCCTTCAGAAGAGATGTGGAGGTCAGAGTGGTATAACAAGACGCTTTTAATGCCCCTTACAAGAGACGTGGAGGTCAGAGTGGTATAACAAGATGCTTTTAATGCCCCTCAGAAGAGACGTGAAGGTCAGAGTGGTATAACAAGATGCTTTTAATGCCCCTCAGAAGAGACGTGGAGGTCAGAGTGGTATAACAAGACGCTTTTAATGCCCCTCAGAAGAGACGTGGAGGTCAGAGTGGTATAACAAGACGCTTTTAATGCCCCTTACAAGAGACGTGGAGGTCAAAGTGGTATAACAAGACGCTTTTAATGCCCCTCAGAAGAGACGTGGAGGTCAGAGTGGTATAACAAGATGCTTTTAATGCCCCTCAGAAGAGACGTGGAGGTCAGAGTGGTATAAAAAGACGCTTTTAATGCCCCTCAGAAGAGACGTGGAGGTCAGTGTGGTATAACAAAACGCTTTTAATGCCCCTCAGAAGAGACGTGGAAGTCAGAGTGGTATAACAAGACGCTTTAAATGCCCGTAACAAGAGACGTGGAGGTCAGAGTGGTATAACAAGATGCTTTTAATGTCCCTCAGAAGAGACGTGGAGGTCAGAGTGGTATAACAAGACGCTTTTAATGCCCCTCAGAAGAGACGTGGTGGTCACAGTGGTATAACAAGACGCTTTTAATGCAACTCAGAAGATACGTGGAGGTCAGAGTGGTATAACAAGATGCTTTTAATGTCCCTCAAAAGAGATGTGGAGGTCAGAGTGGTATAAAAAGACGCTTTTAATGCCCCTCAGAAGAGATGTGGAGGTCAGAGTGGTATAACAAGACGCTTTTAATGCCCCTCAGAAGAGACGTGGAGGTCAGAGTGGTATAACAAGACTCTTTTAATGCCCCTCAGAAGAGACGTGGAGGTCAGAGTGGTATAACAAGACACTTTTAATGCCCCTCAGAAGAGACGTGGAGGTCAGAGTGGTATAACAAGACGCTTTTAATGCCCCTTACAAGAGACGTGGAGGTCAAAGTGGTATAACAAGACGCTTTTAATGCCCCTCAGAAGAGACGTGGAGGTCAGAGTGGTATAACAAGACGCTTTAAATGCCCGTAACAAGAGACGTGGAGGTCAGAGTGGTATAACAAGATGCTTTTAATGCCCCTCAGAAGAGACGTGGAGGTCAGAGTGGTATAAAAAGACGCTTTTAATGCCCCTCAGAAGAGACGTGGAGGTCAGTGTGGTATAACAAGACGCTTTTAATGCCCCTCAGAAGAGACGTGGAAGTCAGAGTGGTATAACAAGACGCTTTAAATGCCCGTAACAAGAGACGTGGAGGTCAGATTGGTATAACAAGATGCTTTTAATGTCCCTCAGAAGAGACGTGGAGGTCAGAGTGGTATAACAAGACGCTTTTAATGCCCCTCAGAAGAGACGTGGTGGTCAGAGTGGTATAACAAGACGCTTTTAATGCAACTCAGAAGATACATGGAGGTCAGAGTGGTATAACAAGACTCTTTTAATGCCCCTCAGAAGAGACGTGGAGGTCAGAGTGGTATAACAAGATGCTTTTAATGCCCCTCAGAAGAGACGTGGAGGTCAGAGTGGTATAACAAGATGCTTTTAATGCCCCTCAGAAAAGACATGGAGGTCAGAGTGGTATAACAAGACGCTTTTAATGCCCCTCAGAAGAGATGTGGAGGTCAGAGTGGTATAAAAAGACGCTTTTAATGCCCCTCAGAAGAGATGTGGAGGTCAGAGTGGTATAACAAGACTCTTTTAATGCCCCTCAGAAGAGACGTGGAGGTCAGAGTGGTATAACAAGACGCTTTTAATGCCCCTCAGAAGAGACGTGGAGGTCAGAGTGGTATAACAAGACTCTTTTAATGCCCCTCAGAAGAGACGTGGAGGTCAGAGTGGTATAACAAGGCGCTTTTAATGCCCCTCAGAAGAGACGTTGAGGTCAGAGTGGTATAACAAGACGCTTTTAATGCCCCTCAGAAGAGACGTGGAGGTCAGAGTGGTATAACAAGACGCTTTTATTGCCCCTTACAAGAGCCATACAGTACAGCATCTTAAAAATATTATTCCCATTATTGGGGAGTGGGCCTCCCTCAGTCTTTGCTTATGCCTTCCAAGCAAAAGCTG
Organism: Phyllobates terribilis; assembly: GCF_046119375.1. Classification (NCBI taxonomy): domain Eukaryota; kingdom Metazoa; phylum Chordata; class Amphibia; order Anura; family Dendrobatidae; genus Phyllobates; species Phyllobates terribilis. The sequence goes on from NW_027362763.1 coordinate 350,130,389, forward strand.
ACAAAAATAAGGACGAAGGAACTTTCAATAATGGCAACACGGACCACGGTCACCCTGGTGGTATAGTGGTCATGGAGGCTGAGGATAAGGAGAAGAACATAAAACAGCCGAAATGAGGAAGCGTATACCCATGTGTGGGTGTGAAGCGGTGCATGGAAATACACCTCCCGAAATTTCACAGTGGATTTGACTTTATGTTACTCTGCTGTCATTTGGTGGTGATGAGAAGTCTGGCCCAATCCAGCCCTTGTTCATTTTGATAAGGGTCAGCTTGTCAGCATTGTCAGTTGACAGGTGAGTGTGCTTATCAGTTATAATTCCCCCAGCGGCACTAAAAACACGCTCCGATAACACGCTAGCGGCAGGGCAGGCCAGGACCTCCATGGCGTACAGAGCGAGTTCATTCCAAGTTTCCAGCTTGGAAACCCAATAATTAAAAGGCACAGAGGAATCACGGAGGACGCTGGTACAGTCGGCAAGGTACTCCCTCACCATATTTTGAAACTTTCCACTCCTTGTGAGAGTACCCCGCGCCTCAGGGTCTGTCCGAAGGGAGGGTCTGAGAAAACTTTCCCAGAACGTTGACAGTGTTCCCCTGCCTCTGCTGGATTGGAGTTGCCTCTCTCTCGCTTGCATGCTTTGGTTGGTCAACGAACTGTGACCTCTGCTAGCGTGTTCAGATGGGAATTTTTTTAACACTTCTGCAGCAAGGACCTTCTGGTACTGGCCCATTTTTGTAGACCTCTCCACCTCAGGAATAAGAAAGTGAAAGTTCTCCTTGTAGCGGGGGTCTACAAGTGTCACCAACCAGTAATGTCACCCAACATTTTGACAACGCGAGGGTCACGGTTAAGGCAGCGTAACATAAAGTCAGCCATGCGTGCTAGACTGGTGACGGGCAAGATTTCCATGTCCTCACCAAGATGGCGACTGACCATGCTCTCCTCCTCCTCCCCCCTGTCCTCAGGCCACCCACGCTGAACCGACGGTATGACACTTGTACAGGTACTACCGTCTACAGCGCATGAAAACAGCTCCTGTTCTTCCTCCTCCTCCTCCTCTCCCTCATTGTCCCCCAATGCACGTTGGGATGAGATGAGGCTGGGCTGTGTGTAATCGCTCACTACGGCTTCTTGATCCATCTCATCATACTCTGGCTGCAATGCCTCCTCTTTAATTCTCTGCAGAGAGCATTGCAAAAGACAGACAAGTGGGATGCTGACACTAATGATGGCGTCATCGCCACTCACCATCTTGGTGGCCTCCTCAAAGTTTGTCAGGATGGTACATATGTCAGACATCCAGGTCCACTCATGAGGTTTTATGTGTGGAGTCTGACCTGAATATCGACGGCCTTGTTGCAGCTGGTACTCCACAACTGCTCTCTTCTGCTCACAAATCCTTTGCAACATGTGGAGGGTAGAGTTCCAACGTGTGGGGACATCACACACCAGTCGGTGTGCCGGAAGCTGCAAACGCTGCTGCAACACAGCAAGGGCGACGGAAGCTGTAGCCGACTTGCGAAAATGAGCTGACAGGTGGCGTACTTTCACGAGCAGATCTGGCAACTCGGGGTACGATTTAAGAAACCGCTGAACCACGTGAGCCAGGCACGGTACGTGTGTGATCTCGCCTCGCCTCAGAGCCGCCACCAGGTTACGGCCATTGTCACACACGACCATGCCTGGATGTAGGTTCAGCAGTCTCAGCCACAGATCTGCCTGCCCTTTCACAGCTGTCCACAACTCACAAGCAGTGTGAGGTTTATCACCTAAGCTTATGAGTTTCAGCACAGCCTGTTGCCGCTAGGCAGAGGCAGTACTGCAGTGCTTCCAGCTTGTAACTTATGTGGTGATATCTGAGATGGAGGCTGAACATGAGGAGGAGGAGGATGATGCGCAGGAGCTGTACACTGTGGGGGCAACTCTGACTGACATAGGGCCCGCAATCCTCGGTGTGGGGAGGATGTATTCTATCCCAAGGTCCGACTGGGTCCCGGCTTCCACTATGTTTACCCAGTGTGCCATCAGGGAGATGTACCGTCCCTGCCCACAAGCACTTGTCCACGTGTCCATTGTCAGGTGGACTCTCCCGGTAACTGCGTTGTTGAGGGCAAGGCAGATGTTTTGGGACACGTGCTTGTGTAGTGCGGGGATGGCACACCGGGCAAAATAGTGTCGGCTGGGGACCGAGTACCGAGGGACGGCCACCGCCATAAGGTTACGGAAGGATTCCGTCTCCACCAGCCTAAAAGGCAGCATTTCCAATGCAAGCAGTCGTGAAATGTGCTAATTTAGGACTGTGGCCTGTGGGGCGTTAGCTGCGAATTTCCGCTTTCGTTCAAAGGTCTGGGATATGGACAATTGAACGCTGCGGTGGGACGTGGACGTGGACTTTGATGCTGTTTCTTGAGAAACTGCCATAACAAGTGAAGACTGAGAGGAGGGGGCATCTTTACATGCAGTATGGACAGGGGATTGCCTTGCACACACAACAGGGGGTTCTATTGCACGCACAACAGCAGAAGAAGCAGTGGTGACACCCGCTGACACTGGTCGTGGACCCTGGGTTTGGCCCCACAAAGTCGGGTGCTTTGCTGCCATGTGCCTGATCATGCTGGTGGTGGTCAGGCTGGTAGTTTTGTCACCCCTGCTGATGCTGGCATGGCAGGTGGTACAAATGGCCTTTTTGGGGTTATCAGCAGAGTCTTTAAAAAAATTCCAGACTCTGGAAGACCTACCGCTTGTACTGGCAACGTCCCTCGTGTTGGTGTTACGGGGAATGGTTGCCCACCTTCTGTCTGCGGCCACCACACTGCTTCTTTCTGCCTGTTGGGGTACTCTGCCTCCCTCCCCCTGTGTGCTGCTGGCCTCACTCTGCATGTCCTCCTGCCACGTTGGGTCAGTTACTAGATCATCCACCACCTCCTCCACTTACACTTGCGCACCACGATGCTCCTCCTCACTTCCTGGCAATTGTGTCTCATCATCGTCCACCTCTTCTGACAAATTGCCAGCGTCGACTTCCTGTGGCCATGGCTGTTCAAATATTTGGGCATCACTACATGGGATCTCCTCTTCCACCACTTCAAGCGTAGCAGGCGAGGGGCACAAATATGGAAATGGACCAGTGAACAGCTCTTCAGAGTGTCCAAGTGTGGGATCAATTGCTGTCTGACGACACTCGGCATGGTGGGAGGAAGGAGCATCAGGGTGAGGAGGAGTATGCGGTCGAGATTCACGGCTACTAAGAGTTGACCGTGTGGAAGACAGACCGGAGGTGGTGGTGCCCAGGTAACTGGAAGTATTATCTGCTATCCAATTAATAACCTGTTCACACTGATCAGTTCGCAATACTGGTGTTGTTCTGTGCTTCCCTAGTAATTCGGTCAAGAAGTGGGAGCGAGAAGATGTGGCTGTTGGTTGTGGCACATTTTCACCTTGGCCACGGCCCCGTCCTCTGCACGCACCATCACCAGAACGTCCAGTTCCACGTCCCTTGCCACACGCCTTGCCCATTGTAAAGGAAGTAAAATAGCTTACACTCGCACTATCAATGGAAAAAGGGTAATAAAAAGTAGATTAGAACCGTGGAAGAGGAAAACCACAGTTCTATTTCTCTGGCCTACACCCGACTCTTTTAAACAATCAGAACAATCAGGGAGAAACTATTACTGTTTTTCCTTACGGAAAAAATACCAAAACCTGAATAATAGAGATTTTTTGCCGTGGAATGGCAAAACCACAGTTTTAGTTTACTGGTGTATACCAGACCTTTTAAAATATATAGATTTGCGGCTGAACAGTGAGCGACACACTCAAACTGGGTTTTTTTTTAGATACCAAAGGCCCAAAACTGGATACTACACAGATTTTACCCGTTGAACTGCAAAACCACACTTCTGTTTCTGTGGCCTATACCAGACTCTTTTCAACAGATATATTTGTGTCTGAAAAATCAGAGACACACTTTTTTTTGAAGGGACGGGGTGGGGACACCAATAAGTTAATAAGACGGGTATTTGTACAGTGTGTAGGAGGGAAAAAAAAAGAGGATTTAGATGAAAAAAAAGGATTTTTACTGGCCCCCGAGACCTGGAGCTAAGTCCAGCAATTTCAGAAACAGGAGCACAGAGGACTGTAATGCAGCGTTTGCTGGTATAACCACTGCGTCTCCTATACTGCCTGCCTGATATCTGGAATGGATATTAGTCCTGAAAAGGACTGTTTGTTTGTTCTGGCAGCCTTTACAGACCCTACACTAACTATTTTGCAGCAAAAATCTCTCCCTAGCTCAGCAGCGCTGTCCCTACACTGTCTGATCCAGAGCGTCTGTGTCCATGATGGCGGCGCCCGGTTTTAAATACTCGAGGTGACGCTGTGCGGCCAGCCAATCACTGTAATGCCCACAAACAACATGGCTGCGGCATTACAGTGACTGGCTGGCAATCCCTGCATGTTCATTGGCTCTGTAAAGAGCACCAAACATGCAGGACATCCCGAGTAGCGTGATGCTTGGGCGAGTACCGAGCAGCGTCGAGCATGCTCGCTCAACACTACTTATAGTTCAATTTCTGCTGAGTACACTGATACCCCATATGTGATAGTAAACTACTGTTTGGTAACACGGCAAGGCTAAGTAGGGAAGAAGCGCAAGGTAAATTCTGCAGCGCAATTTTGGCTAGAATAGATTGCGGATGCCATGTCACATTTGAAAAGCCTTTGACATGCCAAACAAGTAGAAACCCATACAAGTGACCCAATTTTGGAAACGACACTTTTTGAGGAATTCATCTAGGTGTGTAGTGAGTATTTTTTAATACTCAGGCAATTCACAGAATTGTATAACATTGGGCTGAGTCAATGGAAATTACCATTGTTCCCACTATAATGTTGCTTTGGCCCCAAGTTGTAACGGGTGTGTAAGAGGTGACAGACAGTCACCCTGCAGTGGGTTGCAGGAGATCTCCACTCCACGTTTGGCATTGCAGACAGCTGCTTAGATAGGAGGCTGTCTTTAGGACCCAGCGACTACCTCTCTCTTGCTAATTTGCTCTCTGGCCTGGGTGTGTATATACCTGGTGTGTCTGAGAGGGCGTCGCCGGTTATATTCATTTCTACTTGTGAAGCTTAGCAGGAGCAGCACCTTGTCCTCTCTGGAGCTTGAGGCCGTGTGCTTATTTGGAGTTCATCTAAAGCTAAGCCATTTCCCCTGTTTTGTCTACCCTTGTTGTCTCTAGAGTTTTAGTGGAGGTTGACTAGTGCTCATCTCCTTCCATCCCTAGCCGTAGCGATACGTCAGGGAAAGTAGGGTGAGGCACGCAAGCGGCGATAGCTGAGGAGGCTATATAGGGACGTTAGTTGAGACAGGGTGACGCTATGAGGTCTCCACTTTCCCCTTTCCCTAGTGTCTGGGCTCCCTCTCCCTTTTCCCTCTGTTGCACGAACACCTGGCGTGACACAAGTTTTTCATTTTCATTTTATTTGTTATGCAATTTCTCCTGAGTAAGCTAATACCCCATATGTGGTCAAAAACCGCTTTTGAGGCACAGTGCATAGCTCAGAAGGGAAGGGGCGCCATAGTGGAGTTCAGATTTTCCTTGAATGGTTTGAGGCTGCCATGTCACATTGGCAGAGCCACTGAGTTGCCTGAACAGCAGAACCCCTCCATAAGTGACCCCCTTATACAAACTACACCTCCCAATGAATTCATATAGGGTTGCAGTGAGCACGTTGACACCACATGTGACTTACAGAATTTTATATCATTGAGAGGTGAAAAAAGAATAATTACATTTTTACCACTAAAATGTTGTTTTAGCCCAAGTTTTTCATTTTTACAAGAGCTAACAGGAAGAAATTGGCTCCACAGTTTGTTGTGCAATTTCTCATGAGTGCGACAATTCCCTATATGTAATTAAGAAATTCTTTTCAAGCACAGTGGATAGCTCAGAAGAGAAAAAGCTCCATATTATAGTGCAGATTTTGATGTTATGGTTTGCGGTTCCATGACCTACTGGAAGAGCCCCTGAGGTGCCAGAACAGCAGAACCTCCATAAACGACTACGTTTTACAGATTACATCTCTCAATTAATTCGTGCGGTGATCATATTTTCACCACAGGTGTGTCACACAATTTTATACAATTGGGCAGTGAGGAATAAATAGTTACATTTTTACAACAAAAAAATTGTTTTAGCCTCAGATTTAATATTTTCACATGGGGAAATGTATAAAAATGGCACCCAAATTTTTAAAAAATTTCTGCTGAAAGTGGCAATACCCCGTATGTGGCTGTACAGTGTTGATTAGCTGCATGGTGAGACTCAGGAGAAAAGGAGTGCAATTTGACTATTGGAGAACAAATTTTCATAGAATAGTTTACGGACTCCATATACGGAGCCTCTAAGTGTCAGAAAAGCAGAATCCTCCCTCAAGTGACCCCATTTTGGAAATTCCGGATCTGTCATTGTAGTGTCCATACACTGTAGTGCCCAGTACATTGTAATGCCCATATATTTTGCCCAGCTTGTGCTTCTGGAGACATATACCCCGTAAATTAATGTGGGCTCTCATTGCTAAAGAAATGCCAAACATGTGGAAGCTAAATGTGGTTTAGGCACACTGGAGCTCAGGAGGGAGGGGAACATTAGGATTTGGGAGCGCAAAATTTGCTGGATTTCTTTTACAGGGTGAGGAGCCATATTATGTTTCCAGAGCCTTTGTGCTACTAGTAACATGGAAGCCCCTAGATTTCCATTGACATATGACGGACCTCAGTGGGGACTTGTTTTTTTGTGGATTTAGTGGAAGCTTTTATTGGGAGCATTTTACATAGTAACATAGTAACATAGTTTGTAAAGCCGAATAAAGACTTGCGTCCATCAAGTTCGACCTGTTAGTTCTGTAATTGCTAAAGTTGATCCAGAGGAGGGCAAAAACCCCAAATGATTTAGCCAATCTTCACCTGAGGAAAAATTCCCTCCCGACTCTGAAACCCCTGTATCAACCTACTATTTTATTTTTAAGTATACGCTGAAATCTGCCTGGTATCTAGAAATGCATCCAGTCCCCGCTTGAACTGGTGTAGTGAATCCGACATTACCGTCTCCTCACTCAGTGAATTCCATATTCTCACTGCTCTTACCGTAAAGAACCCCTTCCTATGCTGGTGCTGAAACCTTTTCTCTTCCAGTCTTAGTGAGTAGAGATGAGCGTTGTTCTACTCGAACTGTTCGCCAATCTCAAATTCGAGCTGTTTTGGGCGGTGTTCGAGCCGGTCGGCGAACACGAACAATTTGAGAAAAATTCGGCTGTTCGAGGTTATGTTCGATAACTGTTCGTGCACCAAAATCATAACTGGATTTTTTCTCAGTAATGATGAAAATTAATGTTAATACGCAGTTTGAGTGTACAGCGGGGCGGGGGGAGGGGCAGGGGATGGATCTCTGCAGGAACAATGAAGATCTCCATTTTTTTTTCTCTTTCCCGCATTTGCAGTGGGGAGGTGCAATCTGTCAGCCTATCAGCAGCGCACACACGGAGCGAAGTGCTTTTTTTCACACAAGCAAGGGCATGTGTGATTGGCAGTGTATGTCACATGTCCTTGCCCTATAAGACCAAGCCATTTTCCCCGTCGCCACCATTTTCTCACTGCTGCAGCTGCGTGTTAGACGGCACCGCTGTTGCTGTGTGCGCTATACCTTGTTAATTTCAAGCCAATTTTCGCACAAATATACAGATAGCTTGGGAGTAGGGAATAGTTGTGATTGCAGTCCTTTTAAGGACTAGGTTACAGCATTTCCTACGACTTTTATCAGGCAGGTCTGTGCTCTTAAATAGATAGATTGTGGGAGTAAAGACTAATTGTAATTGGAGTCCTTTTCAGGACTAGGTTACATCAGTTCCTATCAGTTTTTGCCAGGCAGGTCTGTGCCAGTGCTGTGCAAGTTTTTTTCACAGCATTTGGCTGAATCTAGCAAAGCTAATCCTTTTTGGCCTATTGCAGAGTGTGTTAGTCAGTGGAGTAGCCTATCTGTGTTGCAAGATATACCACCTGTGTATAGAATACCAATTTTTTTACTGCACCTAGTGAAGTAAAATCTTTTGGGCATAGCATCATTCTATTAGTCCATCTATACTGACCTCCATCAGGTTGCAAACTGAATATAATTTTTTTCTGCATCTAGCTCTGAAAAAATATTTGGGCTTCTAGCAGTGTGTGGGACTTGGTCTATTAGTCCATCTATACTGACCTCCATCAGGTTGCAAATTAAAAATAATTTTTTTCTTCATTTAGCTCTGAAAAAATATTTGGGCTTCTAGCAGTGTGTGGGACTTGTTCTATTAGTCCTTCTATACTGACCTCCAGCAGGTTGCAAATTGAATATAATTTTTTTCTGCATCTAGCTCTGAAAAAATATTTGGGCTTCTAGCGGTGTGTGGGACTTGGTCTATTAGTCCATCTATACTGACCTCCATCAGGTTGCAAATTAAAAATAATTTTTTTCTGCATCTAGCTCTGAAAAAATATTTGGGCTTCTAGCAGTGTGTGGGACTTGGTCTATTAGTCCATCTATACTGACCTCCATCAGGTTGCAAATTAAAAATAATTTTTTTCTTCATTTATCTCTGAAAAAATATTTGGGCTTCTAGCAGCGTGTGGGACTTGTTCTATTAGTCCATCTATACTGACCTCCATCAGGTTGCAAATTAAAAATAATTTTTTTCTGCATCTAGCTCTGAAAAAATATTTGGGCTTCTAGCAGTGTGTGGGACTTGGTCTATTAGTCCATCTATACTGACCTCCATCAGGTTGCAAATTAAAAATAATTTTTTTCTGCATCTAGCTCTGAAAAAATATTTGGGCTTCTAGCAGTGTGTGGGACTTGGTCTATTAGTCCATCTATACTGACCTCCATCAGGTTGCAAATTGAATAAAAAAATTTTCTGCATCTAGCTCTGAAAAAATATTTGGGCTTCTAGCGGTGTGTGGGACTTGGTCTATTAGTCCATCTATACTGACCTCCATCAGGTTGCAAATTAAAAATAATTTTTTTCTGCATCTAACCCAGCCAATAGTTTTGGCCTAATACCACAGTTTGGCCACTCAGCTCTGCTCGGTTACCATCCATTGTTTTTTTGTGCAAACAACTCCAGAGTTGTGAATTAGTTAACCACCAAAATGAGTGGAAAAAGGCCTGCTGCTGGTGGAAAGGGGAATAGGCGTGTTGGGAAGGGGAAAAAAGGTTGTGTCCGTGGGGTAGGTGCAGAAGAAAGACCATCTTCCAGCCAAACTAAAATGTCTACTTCTTTTAGCGGACAATGTGATAAGATCCCTTTCTTACGGCCACGCCAATCGCTACAAATTCCAGATGAGGCACAAAAACAGCAGGTGCTTCAACGGATATCAAGTGCTCCTTTAAGTGGGCTCTCCTCTACATCAACTTCAACATCACAAATACTCCAGTCCTCAAAGGTGTCACCCAAATCGCACTTGCTTCCTCACAGCTCCCAAATCTCCAGCTGCCCGTCTGAGTATGAGGTAGAACAGATGGTTGAGTCTGCAGAGCTGTTTACTCATACTATAGCCTGGGAATCAGAGGTCGACTCCAGCGCTTCTGTGAATCCAGACGAGGAAATGATCTGCACTGATGCCCAGAATCTTTATGAGTCGGATCCAGGACCAGACGCAGAAGGTTCTGACCATAATGTAGACCCTCATTCCCAAACTGTAACTCCTGTTGGTGGAGACAATGAGGCAGACGATGATAAGACTCAAATACCTGATTGGAGCGACAACTTTAGTTTTTTGTCAGGGCAGGAACAGGTTGGCTCTGAGGACGACGGGTGTGATAACGCACAGGGTGATGATGATGAGGTCGGAGATCCCACTTACTGTCAACCCACAGTCAGCCAAGAGATGAGGTCAGCAGAGGAGGTGGAGGAAGATGCTAGTGACGACGAGGTCAGGTTGCGCCTTCCTGGACAGAGACGTAGTACTGGAAGCACGTCAACAACTGCATCCTCAAACACAACTCTGCCTCTCACCACAAGTCGTGGTGGCTCTTCAGGTCGCATGGGTGCTAAGCCTTGCATAGCCTGGGCATTTTTTCAGATCGATAAAGATGACCCAACTCGTGTTATCTGTAACATTTGTCAGCAAAAGCTAAGTAGAGGCCAAAAAATACATAGTTTGAGTACTTCATGCATGAACCGGCACATGGACATGAAGCATAAGTTGCAGTGGGAAGCTCAGTGTGCTACAATGCGGTCTAGCCGGCCGGGCCAACCACCGTCTGCCATATCTTGTGCATCCGCGGCCTCTTCATCCTCTGTGACTGGGGGGACAGCAGTCACACCTGTTTTGGGGCGCAGACCCGCCACCTCTTTACCCGCAACAGCCAGCGTGATTGGCAGGTCATCATTTTCTTTGGAGGTGGTAACACCAGCTGGTCTTGAGCGCTGTCCGACATCGATAGCACCACCTTTGGATCAAGGCAACCTAACATGTCCGCCTGCATCTTCCTCACAGACCGTCAGTTTGCCGGGGACACCCTTATCAACCCCGTCTAAGCACAATAGCCAGCCCTCGGTCCCTCAGATGTGGACAAGTAAAAGACCATTTCCTCCTAGCCATGAGAAAGCTAAGAGGTTGAATTTCACCATCTGCAAGCTCTTGGCTACAGAAATGCTGCCTTTCCGCCTGGTGGACACAGAGGATTTTCGAGACCTTATGTCCGTCGCAGTGCCCCAGTACCAGATGCCCAGTCGGCACTACTTCTCAAAGAAAGGTGTGCCTGCGCTCCACCAGCATGTCGCACACAACATCACCGCTTCTTTGAGAAACTCTGTGTGTGACAGGGTGCATTTCACCACAGACACTTGGACGAGTAGGCATGGACAGGGGCGTTACATGTCGCTGACTGGGCACTGGGTAACTATGGTGACAACAGGACAAGGGGCTGCTGTCCAAGTCTTGCCGTCCCCACGAGTTGTGCGTCAATCCTCTTTATGTCATTTTTCCTCCACTGCTTCTGCCTCCTCAACCTCCTCTCGGTCTTCCACCTGCACCCAAAGCCTGTCTGGTCATGCCACAAGCTTTCTAACTGCGCAGAAGGGATCCTGCACACCTCCTTACTATGCTGGCAGTAGGGCTCAACGTCATCAGGCGGTTTTTACATTGAAATGTCTGGGAAATGTGAGTCACACAGCTGAGGAGTTGTGGTCAGCTCTGGAGAACCAATTTCATGAATGGTTGTCTCCACTGGACCTGAAACCAGGGAAGGCCGTGTGCGACAATGCTGCAAACCTGGGTGCGGCCCTTCGCCGGGGCAATGTCACACACGTGCCTTGTATGGCTCACGTGTTGAACCTGGTTGTCCAGCAATTTTTAGCCCACTATCCCAGACTAGATGGCCTTCTGCAGAGGGCACGGTCGCTGTGTGCTCACTTCCGCCGTTCGCATCCCGCAGCTCAGCGACTTACATCTCTACAGAAGTCGTTGGGCTTGCCACTTCACCGGCTAAAATGCGATGTGCCTACCCGGTGGAATTCAACTCTGCACATGTTGCAGCGACTGTGGCAGCACCGACAAGCCCTGGTGCAATACGTTCTGACGTATAGCCTGGGCCAACGAGATTCAGAGGTGGGGCAAATCACGCTGGAGGAGTGGTCTCAGATCAGGGACCTATGCACCCTTCTGCACAGTTTTGAAATGGCGACGAAGATGTTTAGTGCTGACGATGCCATTATCAGCATGACTATTCCGGTGATTTACATGCTGGAGCACATGTTAAACAGAATTCGGAGTCAGGTGGTGGCACAAGAGGAGGTGGAGGAAGTAGAGGAGGAGGAGTTGTATGCGGAAGGGCTAACATCTGCAAGGTCCAGACGGTCGGCAGCACCAAGGCGGCAGGCATGTGAGGGTGGGGGAGATGATTTTACCAGGGCTCATGGTAGCAGCCAAACTAGTGAGGAAGGTGCAGGAGCCCAGGAAGAAGTGGAGGACGAACTGATGGAAGACTCATCAGATGAGGGAGACCTTGATCACATTTCTGTTGTGCGAGGTTGGGGGGAGAGGACAGAGGAAGGAAGCATGATTGCTACCTCGCCACCAACACAACAGGGACTTGGTGCTCCTGGATGCGCAACACACATGAGTGCCTTCTTGCTGCACTACCTGCAACATGACCCTCTAATTGTGAGAATTAGAAATAATCCTGACTACTGGGTTGCCACACTGTTAGATCCCCGGTACAAAAGTAAATTTGCAGAAATTATTCCTGCCATAGAAAGGGATGCACGCATGCAGGAGTATCAGCAGAGACTGTTGCAGAATCTTACATGTGCTTTTCCACAAAATACCAGTGGTGCACGTAGTGAATCTCACAGTTCCAACTTGCCAACCGTGGGACCGTCAAGTGTTCAGCACTCAAACCGTAACAGAACCACAGTATCTGCTGGTAACATCAATTTTGCGGAATCATTTCACCACTTTTTTAGCCCATCCTTTGCAAGGCCACAGGAGACAAGAAGTCTGACACATAGTCAACGCCTAGAGACGATGGTACAGGAGTATCTCCAAGTAAACATTGAAGCCACGACTGTGTCACTGGACCCTTGCTCTTTTTGGGCTTCCAATCTGGATAAATGGCCGGAGCTAGCCACTTACGCCTTGGAGATCTTGTCATGCCCCGCAGCCAGCGTTCTGTCTGAACGTGTGTTCAGCGCTGCTGGTGGTGTGCTGACAGATAAGCGCACGTGGCTCTCCACTGATAATGTAGACAGACTCACGTTCATAAAGATGAACAAATCATGGATCCGAAACGACTTTTCTACCCCTGTGTCATCCTGGGGAGAGTAAAAGCTTGATGATTGGTTAAAATCACCCTACCAACCGTTTTAAGCTTTCAAATTACTAATCATGTTTATCTGTATCTTGACTGGAAAATAATTTGGGCTTTGTAGCAGTGTGCAGCACTGATCCTATTAGGCCATCTATAATAAGCTTCACCAGATTTAAAATTAAAAATAATTTTTAGCTGCATCTAGCCCGGAAAATAATTTTGGGGCTCCGAGATGCGCAAGACACATAAGTGCCTTCTTGCTGCACTACCTGCAGCATGACCCTCATATTGTCAGAATTCGAAGTAATCATGACTACTGGGTTGCCACACTCTTAGATCCCCCAAACTTTTCGATCAACCTTTTCATTTTAATAAAGACCAAAAAAATGGTCATTTTTGAAATTATAAGCATTAGCAGGTTGTTAGAAACTGAAATCAAACAGTTTTCAACTCAAAACTTTATTCTAGGTGATGTTACATTTTCACATAGGACCCCTTGTTCGAGAGGAGCTTCTGAACTCTCTCGTCCATTGAATTTGTCAGGTTTTGGATGGTTTCTGCTTCAATTGTTTTGCATGAGGACAGAATACCCTCCCAGAGCTGTTGCTTAGATGTGAACTGCCTCCCGCCATCATAGACACTCCTTTTAATGATGCTCCAAAGGTTCTGAATGGGGTAGAGGTCAGGGGAGCATGGGGGTCACACCATAAATTTGTCCCCTTTTATGCCCATATCAGCCAGAGATGCAGATGTTTTATGTGCAGCATGAGATGGTGCATTATCATGCAGAAAAATGATCTTGCTGTGAAATACACGGTTCTTCTTCTTGAACCATGGCAGGAAGTGCTGTTTGAGAAAATCCACATACATTATGGAGTTCATCTTTAGCGCCTTCAGGGATCCTAAAGGGGCCGACAATCTCTCTCCCCATGATTCCAGCCCAAAACATTACTCCACCTCCTCCTTGTTGGCGCTGTAGCCGTGTTTGCGTGGGGTGTCCATCAACCAGCCATCCTCCACTCCATTCATCTGGACCATCGAGCGCTGCACGGCACTCATCCGTGAACAAAACAGTTTTGAAATCAGTCTTCATGTAATGTTTGGCCCACTGGAGCCGTTTCTGCTTGTGTGAAGTGGATAGAGGAGGTCGACAGGATGGCATATGCACAGCTGCAAACCTCTGAAGGACCCTGCATCTTGTTGTTCGGGGGACGTTGGAGGCACAAGCAGCTTCAAAAACTTGTCTGCTGCTATGACAAGGCTTTTTTGCCGCTGCTGTTTCAACCTGACGTAATTGCCTGTAGGAAAGAGTCCTCAATTTGCCCTTATCAGCACGCACACGTGTGTACTGTGAATCAGCTACATACTTCTTGATTTGCAAGACACTTCATCCTGATCATCGCACAATGTTGATTGTAGTCATGCCTTGACCTAAACACTCCACAATTTGTTGCTTCTCAGCAGCCGACACATCCTTTTTCTTTCCCATTTTGGCAGAAAATGTAGGCTGCTTAATAATGTGAGAGAGCCTTCTTAAGTAGTCTTGCCTTTCATTGGACACACCTGCCAAACTAATTAGCACAGGTGTCTGCAATTGCTTACAGTGATATAAAGAGCCCTGACACACATCACCATCAATGAGTTTAACTGACAAACAAACAAATTCTTCCCTTATCACTCCTAAACACTTTTTGCATAATAATTTGGAACGCGGTGTACATGTGCTTTTCCACAAAACACCAGTGGTTCACGTAGTGAATCTTACAGTTCTAACTTGCCAACCGTGGTCTGTATGGAATTGTTCAATAAAGGGCCCAAAATTAAGATAACATAGATGGGAGAGGTCTCTATGAATAGGAATTCCTAAGTATTTGATACCCTGTGAGGGCCAGGCAAAGGGAAAGTTGGACTGGATGGAATCCTATATGGATTTAGGGAGGGAGACATCGAGGGCCTCAGACTTCGCTGCATTGATTTTAAAATTTTACCATGTAACAAAGTGATCTATTTCAGCCATAACAGCAGGGATGGATATATGTGATTGAGTGATATATACTAGGACATCATCAGCAAATAGAGAGCACTTGTACTCGGTGCCTCCCACCTCAATCCACCCAATATTGGGGTTATGGCGAATTGATGAGAGCAGGTGCTCCGTCACTAGGATGTATAAGAGAGGGGACAGAGGACATCCCTGCCTTGTCCCATTGGTGATTGTGAAAGGTGATGAAAATGTTCTGATGCACCCCCTGGGCCTTGGGACACCCGGAGCCGGACCCTTTTTGGTGGATGCTGGTGGTTGTAGTCTTCGTGGCGGCGATCCGGTTCCGTGGCTCAGGGCGGTCAAACCAGTGGCGGAACTATTTATGTGGTTTTGATGTTTAAATGTCCGACTACGCCACCCGTGGATTGCGGTCAGAGTGAACCGCCGCTACAGGGCAGACCGCTAAGGCTGGTGTTGTGGGTGCAGCAGAGCGTAGCATAACTCCCCACGGGAGGAGTATAGCCTCAGGGCAGTGTATGCGGAGGATGGGGGTGATGGTGCAGGGCAGCAGCAGTAACGACACGGAGTCAGTGATGCAGTTCAGGGCCTTTACTCACAGTTCTTATTATCCAGACCACGTCTGCAGGTAACGGCTGCCCACGTCGTACTGTGCTCACCAGGTGAGGGGCTCAGACAACTCCCAGATAACTTTGGAGCGCTTCACAGGACCCCCTTTGTGTGTCCTTTGTCTGGCCTTTCTTACCAACACTTCTGTCCGGCTGCCTCGGGCCTCCTCTTGGTAAACTTGGCGCCAGTTTCCCTGACCCTATGTGGTGCCTTCCTAGCGGGTGGAGCAAGGGGCTGCGCCACATAAAATGTCAGAGCCTCCGGTTTCTAGCTGAGGGTCGTTTCCTGCCTCCACTAGTTCGGGGACCGGTCTCCCTCTTTGGCCTGACCCCTCCACGCAGGTGGATTCGGGCGTGCGGTGGCGACTCGCCCGTCCGCACCCCTGGGATCCCTTCATTCCTCGTTCCTGGAGCCTTCTCCGCTCCTCTTCCTTCCTTCTCCCTCTTGCAGGCCTGGGCCTCTGTTACTAGGCCCGCCTCCGGAGCAGAGCTCATGCAGAGCCCCTGCTCCCTGCCACTTCTGCTCAGACTTCTCTGCACTGAACTAAGATGGTGCCCACCTTTTATACTCCCTTCTCAATGCACCCAGGAACTGCTTCCTCCCTGCTCCTGCACTGCAGGGTTCCCCTTCCTCAGTGTTCCCTCCCCCCACTCCAGCCAGGGACAGGGACTGTCGTGCCCATCTCAGGGGCATATTGGTCGCCCTGCCCCACGGCAATGTGGTGTAATGCATGCAGGTGTCGGGTCCTGATCCACACTCCATCCTTATCTGAGAGTGAGATATCACACCTCTGGGTGAGGTGCAATACGTCTGTAGCAACCGAGCCCTCGGTGCTACAGTTCAATTTATCTTCAGCCTAGGTGACGTATTGTGATACAGGGCCGTGATTTTGGCTATAAAAGGGTCCCCTAGACCCCTACCCCAAGCTTTTTAAGAGAATCATATATGGCGTGCCAGGAGACTCTATGGAATGCTTTCTCAGCATCCAACGAGAGTATCTACTTACAAATTTTTAACTGCATCTAGCCCAGGAAATACTTTGTGCCTAGTAGCAGTGTCTGCTAGTCAGCGGATTATCCCGGCTGTTAAGCAAGCTACACCACCTGTAGTTTGGACACTTAATTTTTTCAAAGGAAATGCTTCGGGACCATGGGATACTTAGTGAAGAGCATCAGGAGGCACCCCAAGGCATAGGGGCTGGGACTGGCACTAGGATGCCTTGCGGTGGACAGCCGAGCTCGATCCTTATAAAAGCTTTTTAACTGCAGCAGCTTTAGTGGACGCTACTGGAGCTGGAATTACGCGGCTGCTGGCATGAGACTTGCCCTCCAATAGATCCTTGTAAATGGATTTAAAGTGTATTCATTCAAATTAGAGGGACAATTTAAATTAAAAAGCTTAGAGCTGCTTCCACCACAGGGGGGCTCTCTCGACCCACCAGCGGACAGGCACCAGTATTGGGAGAGGGGGGCTGGCCGTCAGGGTTCACCGCGGCTCTGGCACAAACCCGGCGACACGGAGGTGGCACGGGCAGGAGCGGACTGGCCGTCTCGGCTTCTCACTTTTTGGATTTTAGAAGGGCATGACATGCCTATATCTGTGTCTCCCCCTCCTTTTACTCCTCCACCTCTTTTCTTTTCGCATGACTATATGTACTTGTCACTTTTCCATGTGTTAGTTGTGTCTTCTGAGCAGTTTGTCAGCTTTTGGACACCTTTGAAGGTGTTTTCTATGTGTTTCTATGTGTTTTTGTTTGCCTGCCATTGGTTTTAACGGTGTTCGAAGGTGTTCGACGAACAGTTCGACGAACAGTTCGGCGAACACACGGGTGTTCGACGAACCGAACCGAACTCGAACACTACGGGGGTGGCTCAACACTATTAGTGAGTGCCCTCTTGTTACCGTAATATCCCTCCTTTTGAACAAATCCCGGGCAAGATCTCTATACTGTCCCCTAACATATTTGTACACATTTATTATGTCCCCCCTCAACCTTCTCTTTTCAAGGCTGAATAGTCCTAGTTTTGCCAACCTCTCTGGGTATTGCAGTCCCTCCATTCCCTTTATTAATTTTGTTGCCCTCCTTTGTACCTTTTCAAGCTCATTTATATCCTTTCTATATATTGGGGCCCATAACTGAGCACAATATTCCAAGTGTGGTCTGACCAGTGCTTTGTACAGTGGAAGAACAATGTTCTCATCCTTTGCAGCTATACCTCTTCTGATACATCCCATTACCCTGTTTGCCCTTACAGCAGCGGCCTGACTTTGGGCACTCCAATTTAGTTTGCTATCAATCAAGATGCCCAAGTCCTTCTCCATCTCCGAATTCCCCAATGATTTCCCATTCAGTGAGTACTGGTGACTTCCATTTTTCCTTCCCATATGTATGACCTTACATTTCTCCTCGTTAAACCTCATTTGCCATTTAATGCTCCACCTACCCAGCTTATCCAAGTCCCTCTGTAGGTCTGCACTGTCCTCTTTTGTATTAATTGTTTTACATAACTTTGTGTCATCTGCAAATATTGATATTTTACTATTTATCCCGTTGACTATGTCGTTAATAAAGATATTAAATAACATTGGGCCTAGTACAGACCCCTGTGGTACCCCACTAGTGACGCTTACCCAATCTGAGTATATTCCATTTATAACCACCCTCTGCCTTCTATCCTTTAGCCAGTTAGCTACCCACTTGCAGACATTTTCCCCCAGCCCCATCATTCTCATTTTGTATACCAACCTATTATGTGGCACGCTATCGAATGCTTTTGAGAAGTCGAGATACACGACATCCACTGGTTCCCCCTGATCTACTCGAGAGCTAACCTCCTCGTAGAAGTCAATCAGGTTTGTTTGGCAGGAGCGATTCCTCATGAATCCATGTTGGTTCGGGATTAAAAGATTATTAGCATCAAGATGCTCCGTAATTGCCTCTTTAATGAAGCTTTCAAAAATTTTGCCCACAACGGACGTCAGACTCACCGGCCGATAGTTTCCGGCGTCACTTTTCGCTCCCTTTTTGAATATTGGCACTACATTCGCCTGTCGCCAATCAAGTGGTACAGACCCAGTCTCAACAGAGTCCTTAAATATAAGATATAACGGTCTGTCTATCACATTACTTAGTTCCCTTAGTACCCGTGGGTGTATGCCATCAGGTCCTGGTGATTTGTTTATTTTAATGTTACTGAGGTGTTTCTGTACCCCAACTTGGGTTAGATTTGTCATACTTAGTGGAGGATTAAGTTTGTCACTTCTCATTTCTCCTGTTAGTTCGATTTCCTTTGTGAAAGTTGTCGAAAAAAAATTATTTAATAGATTAGCTTTATCCTCATCTTTCTCTATGATTTTGCCTTCCTCACTTTTTATCGGTCCAATATTATCCGATTTAATCCTTTTACTATTTATATACGTAAAGAACAGTTTGGGATTTGATCTACTTTCCCTAGCAATACGTTTCTCTGTTTCCTGCTTCGCTATTTTTATTTGTTTTTTTACAGGTTCTCGTTTTTTCCTTGTAACACATTAGTGCCTCCTTACTGTTTTCCTGTTTTAATCTCTTGAATGCCTCTTTTTTGCTATTTAACGCCCCTTTTACGTTCTTGTTCAACCATATTGGTTTCCTCTTATTTCTGGCCCTTTTATTCCCATACGGTATATACCTCTCGCACTGAGTATTCAGAATTCTTTTGAAGGTTTCCCATTTACTATTCGTATTCCTTTGATTAAGAACTTTGTCCCAGTCAATAAGTTGAAGGCTTTCTTTCAGCTGATCAAACTTCGCCCTCCTAAAGTTTAATGTTTTTGTTGTTCCCTTATTGATAACCCTACTGAAGGGCATTTTGAAGTCGATAATATTATGGTCGCTATTACCTAGGTGCCCCCCTATCTGTACCTCAGTTATTCTATCAGGCCTATTAGTCAATATTAAGTCCAACACGGCCTTCCCTCTCGTTGGTTCCTGCACTAGTTGGGAGAGATAATTATCCTTAATATTTGTCAAGAACCTTTTTCCTTTCTGAGATCTACAGGTTTCTGTTTCCCAGTCAATATCCGGGTAGTTGAAATCCCCCATTACAATCACTTCATATCATTTTGGAACATATTTATCCTGTGCTCTACGCTAAGCACTTACATCGGGGTTTTCATTTAAAGCTCCAAATAACATGATTCATAAGAAACCCATTCATTATAATGTGGATCCATTCACTACAATGAGGCAGCAAAGTTACTCTGGACTCCATCCGGCCTCTGTTCAGCAGTGTCCTTCTTTTCAGAGGTGCACATAACTTTGGCGGCCGCACTTTTTATGCACGCTTAAAAAGAAAGACATTACCTGATTATAGACCAGAAAGAGTCCACAGTGTCTCCATCTGCCTCAATATAGGAAATCTTCCAACGGAGGTTCTGTCTGAATCAGGTATTTCAGAGACTTACACGGAAATCTGGTGTGAACGCTCAGCGTAGAGTGCAGGATAAATTTAAGCCGAGCCTTACTGCTATATTTGGAATCAGGTATTTCAAAGATTTACACGGAAACCCCGTGTAAACACTCAGCGTAGAGTGCAGGATAAATGTAAGCCGAGCCTTAATGTGATATTTGGGAGGCAAAATTAACAAATCTACAGTAGGTCAAGAGTTGGCTTTATTTATTTTTTATGTCATTCCTTGTGCAGTATAAGTGATTAGATGACTTCATTCTGGCTGCATAAAAAAGTTAAATTTCCAGTATATAAAAGAACATAAGCAACAACCTTTTGATGGACAATGAATAAATTTCTGATTCAATAGAAAATGGCCCTTGGTTCCCTCTAGGGTAGAAATATTCTCTATATACAATATAAAAAATTCCAAAGTCTGAATATAAGAAATACTCACTTGTGTACACAGATATTTCTGAACTGTTTCCTGTCACATTATTTTCCCCAACAGCAGCAGTGACCAGCAATATGTAATAATTCCCCGGGGTCAGGCCTTCAATTGTATCAGATGTTGAAGTCACGGTTTTATTGAAAGTTGGATCTCCCAGAATCTGGATTCCATAAGAGCTTGCATTTCCAAGTGGTTTCTCCCAGCTCAGAGATATAGAAGTGGTGGTGATGATCCCAGTCATTAGATTCTTCACTACTTCAGGTTCTATTATGAAACAGAAAAGATATAAATAATGTCAAACTCTAGGTTTTAACCTAGTAAGACTGTATTGCAGCTTCTCTTGATCCAACATTTTATATTCTGCGTTACGGGTCCGGGTGGTGAAACCTCTGTGCTTCGGTGCAAGGAGGGACCAGAGGGGCGTGACTAAGTGCCTACTCGGCTTAGTCGACTCCGTGAACCACGGAGGGACCGGGCAGGTGAACCAGGTGCCACTCTGGGACCGACCTTGTGTGAGAGCAAGTGACTCCCACGGGTCAGATGGCAGGAGCTGACCGGTACAGCGGAAGAGCACGACAGGAAGGCAGATGGGTGCTCCGGGTAGGCAAGCAGGCGGGTTCGGCGGATAGCCAGACAGGTGCTCCGGGTAGGCAGACTGGCGGGCATGGCAGGTTCCTGTCAGGTGCTCCAGGTTGGCTGGATGGCGGGCATGGCAGGTAACTGGCAGGTGCTCCAGGTAGGCAGGCTGGCAGGCACGGCGGGTTACTGGCTGATGCTCCAGGTAAGCTGGCTGGCGGGCATGGCAGGTAACTGGTAGGTGCTCCAGGTAGGCAGGCTGGCGGGCACGGCAGGTTACTGGCAGGTTCTGCAAGTAGGCAGGCTGGCGGGCATGGCTGTTAGACAGACTGACAGGCAGGACTGTAAGACAGACTGGCTGGCTGGACTGTTAGACAGACTGGCGGGCAGGACTGACAGGCAGCGGGACCTGAGGACTGAGGAAAGTGTTAGCACACGAAACAACAACCTTGCACAGGCACCTCCATTTTGGAGGAGGTGCCTTATTTAGGGGAAGTCCTCCGGCCATTGGCCAGGGACTCTTTAGGACGGCGCGTGCGGCCCCTTTAAGAGGGAGGGAGCAAGCACACGCACAAAGCACAGTGCCCGGGAAGCTGCGCGCAGTGTGCGCCACAGGAGCAGCGTTAGGAGAGTAGGAAGACACCGGACTGGGACCGCAGCGGTGAGGGGAACGGCGTCTCTGCCCGGCAGGAAGCAGAGACGCCAATGCTACAGTACCCCCCCCTTTACGCCCCCCTTGCTTTAGGCCCACAAGAAATTTTTTAAGATGAGGGGCATGAATGTTCTCCCTGGGTTCCCAAGACCTCTCCTCTGGGCCAAACCCCTTCCAATCCATAAGAAAGAATGTTTTTCCTCTTACCCTCTTGGTGGCCAAAATGTTTTCTACCTCAAAGACGTCCTCCGCGGAGACTGGAGCTGGGGTGGTACCTGGATCATCAGAGAAAGAATTAAGGACAACTGGTTTGAGGATAGATACATGAAAGGAGTTGGGGATCCTAAGGTGATCGGGAGTTTCAGCTTGTAAGCCACGGGATTAATTTGGTTCAGAACCTCGAACAAACTGATGAACGGCGGACCCAACTTATAAGAAAGGATCTTAAGACGGACGTATTTGGAGGAAAGCCAGACCTTGTCTCCCGGACGGAATTGAGGCAGATCCAGACGTCTCTTATCATCATGTTTCTTCATCAACTCGGAGGACTGAAGAAGGGCAGCTCTAGTGTCTTCCCAAATAGCCGAAAATTAGCTGACGAGAGACTCTGCGGCAGGATTGTCCACAGAAGAGGAGACGGGAAACGGAATCCGGGGGTGTCGACCATAGACCATGGTTGTTATAGGAAAACTCGGCCCAGGGCAGTTATGGTGAGCTATGGTGAGCGTTGACAAAGTGCAGAAGAAAGCTGGTAAGGATCTGGTTGATACTTCCCACTTGACGATTGGACTGAGGATGATAAACAGAGGAGAAATCCAAAGAGACTTCCAGCAGCTTGCATGTGGCTCTCCAGAAGCGCAAAGTGAATTGAACTCCGCGATCTGAGACAATGTGGAGGGGTAGACCATGAAGACGGAAGATATGATGGATGAAGTCCTTAGCCAGCACAGATGCAGACGGAAGACCAGGCAGCGGGATGAAGTGGGTCAATGACAGTACAACCGGCAGAAACAGGGAGATCCGTGATGAAGTCCATAGCAATGTGTTGCCACAGAGCGGAAGGCACGGGAAGAGGAAGGAGATGGGAAGGTGCCTGGGAACCTTGTTACGGGCACAAGAGGAACAAGTCGCAACAAAGTCCGCAATATCCTTGCGCAGGGAAGGCCACCAGTAAAGTCGGGCAATGAGCAGAAAGGTCTTCCTCTGGCCAGCATGACTGGCTAGTTTGGATGAATGGCCCCAGAGTAGAACCTCCTTTCGTTCCGGAACCGCCACAAAGGTCTTACCGGGTGGAAGATGAGACAGGTCAAACGGAGCAACAGTCATTACGTTGGAGGGGTCAATGATATGTAGAGGCTCCTCCTCTTGATCAGAAGATAGGAATGAGCGGGATAGAGCGTCAGCTTTAATGTTCTTGTCCGCCGGGCGGTAGTGCAGAGTGAAGGAGAATCAGACAAAGAATAGAGACCACCTGGCCTCATGCGGATTTAGTCTTGGGCGTTCCGCAAATAAGCGAGGAGAAATGAGGAATGAAGAGGCGGTAATAGTTTGCGAAGCTCAGGAATCGCTGAATCGCCTTCAACCCTTCCGGTCGGGGTCACTTTAAGACGGCAGACACCTTCTCGGGATCCATCCACAGACCAGTCTCGGAGATAATATAGCCCAGGAACGGCAGAGAGGTCTGCTCAAAGAGGCATTTCTCGTATTTAGCGTATAGGCGGTTCTTCCAGGGCCTAAGCAGAATCTGACGAACATCCCTCCAGTGTGAGGGCAGATCCGGAGAGAAAACCAAGATATCGTCCAGGTACACCACCACGCAAGAATACAGGAGATCACAGAAGATGTCATTAATCAGCTCCTGGAAGACGGCTGGAGCATTACAGAGACAAAAAGGGCATCACGCAGTATTCATAGTGACCGTCCCGGGTGTTGAATGCCGTCTTCCACTCGTCTCCCTGGCGAATCCGGACCAAATTGTACGCCCCACAAAGATCGAGCTTGGTGAAGATCTTTGCCCCTTTAAGGCGGTCAAACAGCTCCGAGATGAGAGGCAGGGGGGTACTTATTTTTGATGGTAATCTGGTTAAGGCCCCTGTAATCGATACCGGGACATAGAGAGTCGTCTTTCTTCTTGACGAAGAAGAATCCTGCTCCAGCCGGAGAGGTGGATTTCTGGATAAATCCCCTAGCAAGATTCTCTTCTATGTACTAAGACATGGCCCGGGTCTCAGCCAGTGACAAGGGGTAGATTCGCCCGCGGGGAGGAGAAGTACCAGGTCGATGGGGCAATTATACGGCCTATGAGGTGGTAGTATCTCCGCTTCCTTTTTGTCAAAGACGTCCGCATAGGACCAGTAGGGTACCGGCAGACCAGGAAGATTAGCCGGAGTAGGCGAGGGTCGAGCAGGACGAACCGGAACCAGACAGTACTCATGGCATTCATGACCCCAACGGAGCACTTCACCAGATCTCCAATTCAGGGCGGGCTCATGTCTTGTAACCAGGGGAGACCAAGCAAGAGGGGATGAGAGAGACCGGACAGCACATGAAAGGAGATCTTTGTTATGCTGGCGTGTCCTTTAATAAAATAAAATAAAACTTAAAGGACACGTCGGGGTCCACCGGACTGCAGAGGAGCTGCAGCAGCTGTGTCCCAGAGGAATGTTCAGCTAAGCACAGAGAAAGAAATGAACTAGTGTGTTAAGTGCACACACTAGTAGTAACTAAACAAGGTACAATGCTGGGAGTTAACAACACTCCAGAAACGAAACTAATAAACTTCTGCACTGCAAGACACCGCTGTGCAGAGCAGGAAGGATTTGGCAGCATGAAACGCCTGAGCACTAGATGGCGGCGTATAGAGCTGCAGATAGCTGCTGGCCAGGAAAGGCCT
The DNA here is from genome assembly GCF_046119375.1 of Phyllobates terribilis. NCBI lineage: Eukaryota > Metazoa > Chordata > Amphibia > Anura > Dendrobatidae > Phyllobates > Phyllobates terribilis. The sequence goes on from NW_027362763.1 coordinate 350,154,846, forward strand.
GGAACCTAAGTTCCTAAAGAGGAGGAGGATCTCTGCAGCACCCAACACATGGGTGTAAAAGCGGCAGTGTGACCACATATACAATACCCTGGAATACTGGATCGGTAGCAAGGACGCCTCCTTGGCGTGGACACCAACCGGTGAACCTACACGGTAGAGCGTGCTGCTCACAGCATTCCCCTAGCCCTAATTGATGGCTAGGATGACTAGGGAGCTGTCAGCAGGAACCCTTGACAATGACTCTCACAGACTGTATTTACTGCCAGAGACCTCACCCCAGGTTAGAAAGAGATAGACTAGGCAACGGGGAGGAGTCCACGGAGCCCTTAAATACACTAGAGACAGCCCCAGCCCCCCAGGACAACCAACCACGCTGTACCAGACAGCAGGGGGTGTGTCTTAGTGGCACATTACTGCAAGGGGCGTGGCTTAGCGACACATGACCACAATGGGGCGTGGCTTAGCGGCACATACCCACAAGGGGTGTGGCTTAGCGACACATGGCCACAAGGGGGCGTGGCTTAGCAGAAACCACACTTAGAATCCCTAGAACGTAACCTAAATGCTGACAATTACTGACCAGCAGGAAAGGGCCTGGGCGGATGCCGCGAGAAAGCCCTTCTCCTGCGCACCGGCCTAAAAATCTTCTCCGAGTGCAGCATTCCCACCTGAAGGGTAACAGGCTCAGTGACAAGCAAGATGGTCTCCGGGAGAAGCTTCCCATCCACAGAGGCAACCGCCAACGGTTCAGCCAGACATACGGTAGGAATCTGGTAACTCTCCACGACGGCCTGTTGAATGAGATTCCCAGCGGCTCCGGAATCCAGGTGGGCCGTCTCGAAGAAGCGGGTCTCACCACTGGAAATGGAAACAGACAGAGTCAAAGATGGAGAGGGTTTACTCTTGCCTAGGACGTCCTCTCCGAGCTGTCCTAGACACTGGAGTTTCCAGGCCTCACCGGGCAGGAACGGATCAGATGCTCTATACTGCCACAGTAGAAGCAACTCCCCTCGGCTCGGCGTGTCTCCAGGCGAGACTTGACCATCTTGGTTTGGTCAATTTGCATAGGCTCAGGCGAACATGCCCGGGGAATTGCTGGTTGCGAGGCTGGCCTTTGGAATGTTGGAGCGAGACGCGGAAATCTTCTCTCTAGGGTCGCCTCCTTAGCATGTTCCAGAAAACGGATGTCAATCCAGGTAGCTAATGACACCAGGTCATCCAGGGTGGAAGGGATGTCACGACCGGCTAGCTCATCCTTGATCCGTCTGGAAAGACCCTCCCAAAAGGTGGACACCAGGGCTTCATTGTTCCAGGCAAGTTCAAATGCGAGGGTTCAGAGACGTATGGCATACTGGCCCACAGTGAGACTCCCTTGGCGGAGACGGAGAAGTGAGGAGGCAGTAGAAGTCTTTCGTCCGGGCTCATCGAAGACGTTCCGGAAGGCAGCGAGGAAAGCCAGAAGATCGGACACCAGGGAATCCCCTCTTTCCCACAGAGGGTTTAGCCATGCCAATGCCTCCCCGGTGAGGTGAGACATGATGAACGCCACCTTGGCCCGGTCGGAGGTGAACTGGTGAGCCAGGAGTTCAAAGTGCAGCGTGCACTGATTTAAGAAACCCCGACATAGGACGGGGTCACCACCAAAACGTGGAGGCACAGAGAACCGTGGTCCAAAGCCAGATGCCACAGTACCACTGGGTTGAGGTGCCACCGGAGTGGGTGCCGCTCGGCTAGAGACAGAGTCTGACGGGGTGGACAGCGTGTCCAGGCGAGAGTTGAAAGTCCGTAGATAGGACAGGATAGTTTCCTGTTGGGATCTCTGACGTGAGACCTCCTGGTACAGGTCAGAGATCGAAGGAGCCTGGGAGCCACCAGGTTCCATGGCCTGTGCATACTGTTATGGGTCTGGGTGGCGGAACCTCTGTGCTTCAGTGCAAGGAGGGACCAGAGGGGTGTGACTAAGTGCCTAGTCGGACAGACCCAGGTCACACGGCGGCTTAGTCGACTCCGTGAACCAGGGAGGGACCGGGCAGGTGAACCAGATGCCACTCTGGGACCGACCTTATGTGAGAGTAGGTGACTCCCACGGGTCAGATGGCAGGAGCTGACCAGTACAGCGGAAGAGCAGGAAGGCAGACGGGTGCTCTGGGTAGGCAAGCAGGCGGGTTCGGCGGATAGCCAGACAGGTGCTCCGGGTAGGCAAACTGGCAGGCACGGCAGGTTACTGGCAGGTGCTCCAGGTAGGCAGGCTGGCGGGCACGGCGGGTTACTGGCTGATGCTCCAGGTAAGCTGGCTGGCGGGCACGGCAGGTAACTGGTAGGTGCTCTAGGTAGGCAGGCTGGCGGGCGGGGCAGGTAACTGGCAGGTGCTCCAGGTAGGCAGGCTGGGGGGCACGGCAGGTTACTGGCAGGTGCTGCAGGTAGGCAGGCTGGCGGGCATGGCTGTTAGACAGACTGGCAGGCAGGACTGTAAGACAGACTGGCGGGCTGGACTGCTAGACAGACTGGCGGGCAGGACTCACAGGCAAGCGGGACCTGAGGGCTGAGGAAAGTGTTAGCAGGGAAGCAGCAGCAGGGGGGAGCAGGAAGACGCCGGACTGGGACCGCGGCGGTGAGGGGAACGGCGTCTCTGCCTCCTGCCGGGCTGCCTCCTGCTACATTCTGATAGAAATACTCACTTGTATATGCAGATTTTTCTGCACTGTTTCCGGTCACATTATTCTCTCCAACAACAGCAGTGACCACGAATATGTAATAATTCCCCGGTGTCAGGCTTTCAATTGTATCAGACATTGAAGTCACAGATTTTTCAAAAGTTGGATCTCCCAGAATCTGGATTTCATAAGAGCTTGCATTTCCATCTGGTTTCTCCCAGCTCAGAGATATAGAAGTGGTGGTGATGATCCCAGTCATCAGGTTCTTCACTACTTCAGGTTCTATTATGAAACAGAAAAGATATAAATAATGTCAAACTCTAGGTTTTGTAAAGGAATTAACCTAGTAAGACTGTGTTGCAGCTTCTCTTGATCCAACATTTTATATTCTGATAAATGGATTCTGGAGGCGCTCCCGTGGATTAAAGAGTAACCAAAAAATTGTTGAATCTTCCAATTGTGGTGCAATTGCATGAAGGATATTCCACCAGGGATTAATATTTGTAGGTTTATTAAAAAAACATAAAACCGTAAATACACATAAGGGACATGGATGTACAAAAGGGGAAGGGAGAAGGGAGTCTTTAAAAAGGATCACACAACGCGTTTCTGCTCATAGAGCCTTCATCAGGTGTGTATGAGACCATAGGTTTGACTGAACTCTTATACCCAGCATCTTTACTTGTGGGTGAGGTCACCCTCAGAGGTAACACCAAACTCAAATCTACTCTTCCTCTCTGTTGTGCAGTCTGGAGTCTTAATTGATGAATATAGGTGGACTCATGTGTACATATATTTCTTACCAATAGTGTCATTGCTCAAATTTTAAAAATCGTCACCCAAATGTGAGCAGGGAGCCTGTTAACCAAATGACTATTTTGTCAAAATCTATAATTATCTACCATGTGGAGTTCCTACAAGAAATCTAAAAATTTATTTAGGGAGGCATTGGACTGATATGATGGGTAGCAAAAAAAAAAAAAAAAAAATTAAAATAAAAAATAATAATAATAAAAACAAAAAAAAAAATAAAAAAAAATAAAAAAAATAATAATAATAATAAAAAAAAAAATGTAAAAATTAAAAAAAAAATGTAAATAAAAAATAAAAAAAAAAAACGAAAAAATAAATAAATAAAATTTAAAATTATAAAAAAAAAAAAAAACATCCCAGACCAGACACATAGATGCATGCTCACTCCTGGAGTCTCACCCCTCCGCCGCAGTCCACAGAGCGGCCCCGAACCGGGGCGGTGAGTGTTATTGTGATACAAATTGTTGTTTGATATGTCAGATTGCTTATATTTTTTCTTTGGGTTGTTCCCCACACATATATATATACATTCACACATACATATACATATATATATATGGATTGGATCTCTGATAGAAATATTCACTTGTATATGCAGATTTTTCTGTACTGTTTCCGGTCACATTATTCTCTCCAACAATAGCAGTGACCACGAATATGTAATAATTTCCCGGAGTCAGGCCTTCAATTGCATCAGATAATGAAGTCACGGTTTTATTGAAAGTTGGATCTCCCAGAATCTGGATTTCATAAAAGCTTGTATTTCCATCTGGTTTCTCCCAGCTCAGAGATATAGAAGTGGTGGTGATGATCCCTGTCATCAGGTTCTTCACAACTTCAGGTTCTATTATGAAACAGAAAATATATAAATAATGTTAAACTCTAGGTTTTGTAAAGGAATTAACCTGGTAAGACTGTGTTGCAGCTTCTCTTGATCCAACATTTTATATTCTGATAGAAATACTCACTTGTATACACAGATTTTTCTGTACTGTTTCCGGTCACATTATTCTCTCCAACAACAGCAGTGACCACGAATATGTAATAATTTCCGGGAGTCAGGCCTTCAATTGTATCAGAAGTTGAAGTCACGGTTTTATTGAATGTTGGATCTCCCAGAATCTGGATTCCATAAGAGCTTGCATTTCCATCTGGTTTCTCCCAGCTCAGAGATATAGAAGTGGTGGCGATGATCCCAGTCATCAGGTTCTTCACTACTTCAGGTTCTATTATGAAACAGAAAAGATATAAATAATGTCAAACTCTAGGTTTTGTAAAGGAATTAACCTAGTAAGACTGTGTTGCAGCTTCTCCTGGTCCAACATTTTATATTCTGATAGAAATACTCACTTGTATACACAGATATTTCTATACTGTTTCCGGTCACATTCTCCCCAACAGCAGCAGTGACCAGCAATGTGTAATAATTCCCTGGTGTCAGGCCTTCAACTGTATCAGATGTTGAAGTCACAGATTTTTCAAAAGTTGGATCTCCCAGAATCTGGATTTCATAAGAGCTTGCATTTCCATCTGGTTTCTCCCAGCTCAGAGATATAGAAGTGGTGGTGATGATCCCAGTCATCAGGTTCTTCACTACTTCAGGTTCTATAATGAAACAGAAAATATATAAAGATTAATACACTCTAGGTTTTATAAAGAAACTAATATGGTCACACTATGTTGCAGCTTTTTATGGTCTAACATTTTCTAGTCGAATTGAAATACTCACTTGTATACACAGATATTTCTGAACTGTATCCAGTCACATTTTTCTCCCCAACAACAGCAGTGACCAGCAATGTGTAATAATTCCCCGGTGTCAGGCCTCCAATTGTATCAGAAGTTGTAGTTACAGTTTTATTGAAAGTTGGATCTCCCAGAATCTGGATTTCGTAAGAGCTTGCATTTCCATCTGGTTTCTCCCAGCTCAGAGATATAGAAGTGGTGGTGATTATCCCAGTCATCAGGTTCTTCACTACTTCAGGTTCTATTATGAAACAAAAAATATATAAATAATGTCAAACTCTAGGTTTTGTAAAGGAATTAACCTAGTAAGACTGTTGCAGCTTCTCTTGGTCCAACATTTTATATTCTGATTGAAATACTCACTTGTATACACAGTTATTTCTGTACTGTTTCCGGTCACATTATTGTCCCCAACAACAGTAGTGAACAGAAGTGTGTAATAATTCCCCGGTGTCAGGCCTTCAATTGTATCAGAATTTGAAGTCACAGTTTTATTGAAAGTTGGATCTCCCAGAATCTGGATTTCGTAAGAGCTTGTATTTCCATCTGGTTTCTCCCAGCTCAGAGGTATAGAAGTGGTGGTGATGATCCCAGTCATCAGGTTCTTCACTACTTCAGGTTCTATAATGAAACAGAAAATATATAAAGATTAATACACTCTAGGTTTTATAAAGAACTTAACCTGGTCACACTGTGTTGCAGCTTTTTATGGTCCGACATTTTCTAGTCTCATAGGAACACCCACTTGTATATACAGATATTTCTGAACTGTTTCCGGTCACATTATTGTCCCCAATGACAGCAGAGACCAGCAATGTGTAATAATTCCCCGGTGTCACGCCTCCAATTGTATCAGAAGTAGAAGTCACAGTTTTGTTGAAAGTTGGATCTCCCAGAATCTGGATTTCATAAGAGCTTGTATTTCCATCTGGTTTCTCCCAGCTCACAGATATAGAAGTGGTGGTGATGATCCCCGTCATCAGGTTCTTTACTACTTCAGGTTCTATAATGAAACAGAAAATATATAAAGATTAATACACTCTAGGTTTTATAAAGAAACTAATATGGTCACACTGTGTTGCAGCTTTTTATGGTCTAACATTTTCTAGTCGAATTGAAATACTCACTTGTATACACAGATATTTCTGAACTGTATCCAGTCACATTATTGTCCCCAACGACAGCAGAGACCAG